>NC_142886.1:19565000-20815000 GCF_051225735.1 Oryctolagus cuniculus
CACGGGACGTGTGGGTGTGGTGATGCAGCCCAGCACCCGGGGCCTGCCAGGGCTCTGGGTGGTCCTGAGCACATGTTGCAGGGAGGTTTGTGCTGGGGCCCCCATCTCAGCCAGATCTTCTCCCCATAGCAGCAGCTGGGCCTGGTCTCACTGCATCTCACATCTCTCCTAGGACCACACCCGTGTGGTGAGCCCCATCATCGACGTCATCAGCCTGGACAATTTCGCCTACCTCGCGGCATCTGCTGACCTTCGTGGAGGTGGGTCCTGCTCCCATAGCGGTGCCCTTCCCCATGGTGTCAGAGAGGCTCATTCCACCACCCCCACCCCCATCCTTATTCCCAAAGAGAAAATGAGGAGGGGTCATTTGGAGCCCTAGGGTTAAGGACAAAGAGCCCAGAGCTGGCAGCTGCAAGAGTCAAACTAGTGTCTCATCTCTCCTGCCCCCAAAATGTTGGCTTCCCAAGGCGATCCTGGGTGCAGGCCATAAGGTGACAGCTGTCTTGGGCGTGTGGCTTTGCATGAGCTCCGAACAGCCACACCCCAGAGGAGGGCAAAAGTGGCTCTTGGCCAGTTTGGCTCTTGGGCTCCGGATATGTGGCTCGTCTTAAAGAGCGACCAGCTGGAGATGAGATTGGCTGTAAAGATAAGAACACACGTTAGGTTTCCAAGCCTTAGGGTGAAAGAATAGAAACTATCTCATTAGTAACTGTTTATGTTGACTACGTGCGGAAATGACAATATTTTGAATATACGAGGGTGTTTCAAAAAGTTTGTGGAAAATTAGAATTAAAAGATAAGTTTAGTTTGATAAAAAAAAATCAAAACCCATGCCTCATTTTTTCATAATTCACATTTTTCATGAATGCTTTAAAGACCTCTCATCTGTGAAGATTTCAATTTTTTTGGCACCAAAATAAACTTATCTTTGAATTCCATTTTTCATGAACATCTTGAAGTACCCTCGTATTCCATTAAAATACTTTATTCAAATTAGTCTCATATGTTATTTTTTGGCTATGACTACGAGATCATTTTAAATTACATTGTGACTCACATTTGTGGCTTGTATTGTGTCTCCCTTGGACCGAAGGCTCGAGATGCCGAAGCTGTGCTCTTTACCACAGTGGACAATAGCCACATTTGACTGCTTAAATTAATTAAAATGAAACAGAATTGGAAATTCAATTCTTTTGTTGTACCAGCTGCATTTCAAGAGCTTCATGCGGTCAGAGGCTGCCATTCTGGATCGTGCAGATAGAACATTCTCCCGATAGAGGACTGCTCCTGATACAGGACTGCTCCCGGCCCGGGAACTCTGGCTGGGAGCCAGCTGGCTGTAGCATTCCCTGTCTGGGGCCGGGACTCCCAGGAAATGGACCCAGCCTTCAGTTCCCTCCTGGCATCAGGTGGGAGCCAGGCACTTCCCCTTTGGACAAGCACCTCTGGCCTGTGTGCTTGCTGCTGTCTCTGCCTGGAATTCTCTTGCCCCAGATACGTGCGCGGGACCTTCCTGCCGGGCAGGTGCCCACTCCATGCCCTCTTGCTACAGGAGGGTGGGCTCCCGCCTTTGTGTTCTTCTCTAGCGCTTTTAACCCTGGAAAGACATAGTGTCCACTCCCCTGTCCTTGTTGGCTCAGTCTCACCCAGTGGGTTGTAGACTCCCTGAGGGCAGGGCCTGGCCTTATTCTGCAGACAGCAGCTTAGTCCCCTGAGCCACCCGGCTGGCTCCAGCCTGTGGCCCTGGCCTTATTCTGAACAAGGGGACCGGCCACATGCAGAGCCCAGGGCCCTCTGCGAGCTGGATTCTGCCCGAGGGAGGCCCCGAGGGAGGTCCACAGCCTCCGGGGGGCTCTGCCCTGAGCCCCACCCTCGCCTTGCTCTGGCCCTAGGATTTGACTGGAGCCTGCACTTCAAATGGGAGCAGATCCCCCTGGAGCAGAAGATAACCCGCACAGACCCGACCAGGCCCATCAGGTCAGGCTGCTGCGGGCCCTGGGGAGACCCCTCCTGCCCGGGGCAGGGGCCTGGGAGGCCAGGTCAGTGCACGGTTGCAGTGCTCGTGGTTTGGGGGCCCTTGGAGCCCTGCCCGCAGGGACAGAGAGGACAGAGGCCTTGGGACGGTTGTGCCTCAGTGACCCTGCAAGCAGGTGTGTGAGGACCAAGGGCCTCGGCTCCCGGCTCCCGCGGCTCACGTGTCACCTCTTCTCCTTGCTCCCAGGACGCCGGTCATAGCTGGAGGAATCTTTGTCATTGACAAGGCCTGGTTTAACCACCTGGGAAAGTATGATGCCCAGATGGACATCTGGGGCGGAGAGAATTTTGGTGAGTTGGGAAATAGCAACAGGAGCCACAACAGGGACTATAATCAAAGTCACCCCTAGGTGCCTCCCGTGCCTGTGGCCCTGGCCTAAGGGGTCTACACATAATGAAGTCATTTAATCCTCAGGCCCTCTGAGATACATACTATAATCTCTACCTTATTGATTAAAACAAAACTCGGAGGCACAGAGAGGATAAGCCCTTTGTCCAGAGCCACACAGTCAGCTAACAGAGAGGTTTGGGGGTTTGGGAGAGCAGGGGGCCACATGGCTAGTTGCCTGGGGTGTAACACACAGGTCACAGCTTAACCAGAGGGCAGCTCTCCTACCAGAGAGGCCAGGAGGTGGGCAGTGGAGGGTGACGATGAGCCAGACGGCCGGCAGTGGAGGGTGACGATGAGCCAGACGGCCAGAGTGCAAGCCCTGCACGCGTGAAGCTTCTCGGAGGCCGAGTCTCTGCAGGAGGTCGCTGAGGGTGGGGACGTGATGCGTGAGGATGCACAGCACCGAGCTGGCGGCCACTGTCCTGCAGCGTGAGGCCGTCGGAGCGCTCCAGGCCCAGGAGCAGGGAGCTGCTGCCGCCACTTCCTGGAGCAGCAGTGGAGGAGACAGATGCGGGCGAGCGAGCGACGCTCAGTAGGGGCTGGACTTGCTGCCCCACACTCTTGCTTCTCAGTGAGGGCCACGGAGCACCGTGCAGTGGTCACAGTGGATCCAAGCCCAGGCTCCAGGCTGTAGATGTGTGGGCTGGGAGTCCTTGGGTAAAGAGATTTTTTTTTTAAAAGAAGACATTAATCTTCCATCTACTGGTTCACTCCCCAAGTGCCTGCAATAGCAGGGCTAGGCCAGACTGAACCCAGAATCCAGGAATTCCATAGAGGTCTCCCACATCGGTATCAGGGACCCAAGGACTTGAGCCATCATCTGCGGCCTCCCACAGTGCACATTAGCAGGAAGCTGCAACTGGAGGTGGAGCCTGGACTCAAACCCAGGCAACCCAGATTCAGGATGCGGGCATCCCAAGTGGTATCTTAACCACTGTTCCAAATGCCCACCCCGGAGACAGCTTTTGGGATCTGAGGTCCTCATTTGCAAACAGGAAGTGAAGGCCCTTCTTTCCCAGGGTTGCTGGTGAGACTGAGTTCTCTCGGGCAAGGGCCTGGTAGGACACAGATGGTCCTCCGATGTGGGTTGTGTTGTTGTTGTTTTTTTTTTTTTAAGGATGCATTTACCCAGAGTGAGCAAGATATGGGGCGCTACTGGGGACAGTGTGCTACTGGGGGTGGGTTGTGCCCACCCCAGGTCTGAAAGACATGGAGGGAGCACCTCTGGCTGTGGTCTTGGGGCCCGGGCTGCCAGCCAGGCTCCAGGAGGAGGGAGTCGGGGGAAACAGCTGCCCTCACCCTCGCGCCTCTCTCCGGCTGGCAGCTGCCGACACAGAGCAGGGTGCGGAGCCACCCAGGGGTCTGCAGGAACTTGCAGGTGCATGTGTGCCTGAGCAGGACGGGGGCCCAGCTCTGCCCTTGCACCAGACCCAGCCTTTCCCCACTGCCTCCTTTCTAGCTGGGCCGGATTTCTCAGACCATCACCCATTGGACAGGCAGGAAAACCGAGGTGGGTGCTGCCTTCCACATCTCAGTCGGGAAATTCGCCATCTCTCCCGGCTGCAGGCAGCAGCATTACAGGAGCCAGAAAACAACAGTGGGGCTCGGGACAGCCCTGACCCCAACTCCAAACCAACCCGAGTGGCGACGGGTGGGGTTGTGGGGGGGTGCGGGGGCCCTCCCTTCCTAACTCACTCCTGGAATCCATCGCAGGCAGGCATTTGGACAAGCAAATGCCAAACGTCCTGGGGCAGCGACCCTTCTGTCCTGACCCCCTCCCATGGGTCTGGGGCCCTGGTGACCTCCTTTGTGTCCTGGGCCTGAGCGAGCTTCGGCAGCCCCGGCTCCGGGAAAGCCTTGGGAAGCTGGGAAGTCTCCCGGCTCCCCAAGGTTTTGCTTTTTCCTTTCTTTCTTCCTCTGGCTGGGGACCGATGGAGAAACAAGTGAATGATCAAATAGCTCACTTCAAACTGCGCCTGAGGCCAGGGCTCCACCTGCGGGAACTTGAAAGGGGACCAGTGGAGTGGTTCTGGCCGGGGTTTTGTTTCTTAGAAAAAATTCAAAGAAAGGTCCAGGCTGGCTGGGGCGCTGTTGCACCAAGGGAGCCGCGGGACGCCTGTCTGGGGGGTGCGGGCCTTTCTTTCCTTCCTTGGTTGAAGGAAGGCAGACGCCCACACCGAGTCGAGATGTGTTCTGTGTCCCCAGGGACACCAGACTCAGCAGCCCAGAGGCCGCCCTAAGTGGATTCAAGCGAGGGATCCTTTTTAAACACAGCGGGGCACAGGCGTGTAGCCTGGTAGGTTAGGACACGTCGGGGTGCCTGGGTTTGAACCCCAGCTCCGGCCCCTTATTGCAGCTTCCTGCTAATGCAGCCCTGGTGATGACTCCAGTAACTGGGTTCCTGCCGCCCGACGTGGGAGACCTGCACTGAGCTCCCAGCTTCAACCCAACCCAATGTGGGCCACAGCCACTGTGGGCATCTGGGGGAGTGAACTAGCAGGTGGCAGCTCTCCCCCCGCCCCACTTACTCTCTTCCTACCAGCCACCCTATCTGATCTCTGCCTCTCAAATAAATCATAAAAGTTCAAAACAAAACCCATAGCTGGATCACATTCCTCCTCTGCTCAAAACCTGCTCCCTTGTCACTCAGAGCAAACCCCAAGTCCTTTCCGCCACTACCAAACCTGTTATCAGCCCTGCCCTCCAAAACCACAGCCTGCGAGCCCCGCCCTCATCTCCCACTCCTCTCCTCCTGCCTCACTGCGCTCCCGTGGCCCGGCTTCCTCTTTGCCCTGGAACTTGCCGCCATTACTCAGTAGGAATCCACTGCCCTCCCTGCCCCTCTGCCTGGGGTGCGCGTCCCCTGGGAGCCAGGTGTCTCACTCCCTCCTCTGCTTCAGGGCCTAGCTCAGTGAGACCCTCCCTAATCAGCCTAATTAATTAAAAATGGGACACACACACACACGCACAGCCCCCTGCCCTGCTTAATTAATGAGCATAGCTCACTCATTTGCTTGTGACTTCTATTTTTTTTTCTTACTTTACTGAGTTCCTGCCTCCTCCCCCCTGCCACTACAGTATAAGGGAGTCCAAGACAGCTTCTGACCATATAATAGATGCTCAATGAAAGTTTGTGGCATGAGCTAGAGGATCTGATTAGAACAGCACAGGACCAATTGGGAGCTTTGTTTTGTAATTCCACAACTGGGAGAGGCCAGCCCCTGCTGTTGCTGCCACTGGGGAAGTGACCCAGCGGATGGAAGATCCCACTCTCTGTCTCTCCCTCCCTCTCTCTGTCGCTCTGCCTTTCAAATAAGTAAAATATTTTTTAAAAATACCGGAAGTAGGTTACTTTGCAAAGAAAAAGAGGTTTGTTGGGGCTCACAGTTCTGGAGGTACAAGGTCTTCCTCCTGGCGAAGTCCGAGGCAGCACAGAGCCTCCTGGGGCAGGAGACAGGGAGTGGTGTGTCCACCTCTCTGTGGTCTCTCCTTACTTAGAAAGCGAGCAGCATCCAGGCACGGGGGATCCAGGTAACGACCTAAACCCATCTTCATCGGGGGCCCCGCCAGTTTCTGCCCTCTTAGCACCGTTAACACAGACTTGGGGAACTACACTCCTGCATGACTTTCCAGGGCCAAATCTTATGCAAACTGCAACATGGAGTGCGCGTGTCTCCGTGGGCGTGCAGGCACGTGCGCGCATGCGCCAGGCCAGGGGGGCGTGAACTGTCAGCAACACGGGCACCAAGCTTCATCGGGCCCGGGAACTGACACCCCAGCCTTCCCCGCCGCGAGACACCACGGAGAGGAGGCCCAGCCCCTCCCCACCGTCATTCAGCGGACCTCGGCCTGCAGCCCCTCGCCCGCTGACCCCTGCCGTCTCCCGCAGAGCTCTCCTTCAGGGTGTGGATGTGCGGCGGGAGCTTGGAGATCGTCCCGTGCAGCCGCGTGGGCCACGTCTTCAGGAAGCGGCACCCCTACAACTTCCCCGAGGGCAACGCCCTGACCTACATCAGGTGAGTCGCAGCGGACGTGCCCTGGGCTCGGATTGGGACGCCTTGGCCCTGGACGCTGGCCCTCCCAGTTGCTCAGCCGTGACTTTGGGCAGTCACACACATGCACACCCATCTCGTGTATCGGGCCTCGGTTTCCCCAGTCCCCCCCTCCCAGATCTGACATTCTGGGATTGCAGGACCTCCAGGAAGTTTCCACCAGGTATCCCTTGCCTTGGCTCCCTTGGACCAAGATCCTGATAACCAAGCGACTCCCTCCCTGGCTGCTCCAGGTCTCAGCTCCGTGTGCTCTTCTCTATGAAAACTTCGTCCATCTGCCGCATTACAATCCGCCTCTCTTCTGGCCCCTACCCTGCTTACTTTCTGTCTGCTGCACTTTTCACTCACTGACTTGTGCTGCCCACCACTCACTGAGGCCCGCTTGCTGGTCACGGATGCCTGACTCGATCCATTGTCTCTGCAGCCAAGTCCCCAGCCACAGGGTGCACCTGCTGTTGGCCTGGAAAGCCACTCATGACCCGTCTTCCTCCTGCGCAGCCCTCTTGGCTCTACAGGAGTGGCTACTGTTGAAAGGTAGCCGCTCTGCACGTCCATAGCTGCGGCTTCCATGCACAGAGACAGACACACACGGCCACCGGCCCATGCTGGTGTTTATGGAAAGGGGGCCATGCTGTGCTTGTTCCTGACGCCTGTGTTTTGGCCACGCTGCACGGAGTGGAGCAGAGGCGTCTGTCCATGTGACGCACCCAGGCTGAGCTTGCAAGCTTGCACCCTTTCCCAAAGCGGCCTCACACTCCATCACATGGAGGTGCTTTGTTCTCCATGTTCGTGTGCGTGGCCTTGCTATGCCGGGGAGGTTTTGCGCGTCTGTAGAATGGATTCCTTAGAGAGTGTCCGAGTCTGTGGTGGACACTGACAGATGTTCCTCGCTCCCTGGAGACTACGCTAATTTATATCACCCCAATCGGCATGCGTTTGCACACGCTCCTGAGAGCCTTCTTGCCCTTGGCTACATGGCCTCATTTTTTCACAAACTGCAACTGCATACTTATTTTTTTTAAGATTTATTTATTTACTTGAAAGTCAGAGTTACACAGAGAGATAAGGAGAGGCAGAGAGATAAAGAGGTCTTCCATCCGCTGGTTCGCTCCCCAGTTGGCCGCAATGGCTGGAGTTGCAGCGATCCGAAGCCAGGAGCCAGGAGCTTTTTCCTGGTCTCCCACGCGGGTGCAGGGGCCCAAGCGCTTGGACCATCTTCTACTGCTTTCCCAGGCCAGAGCAGAGAGCTGGATCGGAAGTGGAGCAGCTGGAACTCGAATTGGTGCCCATATGGGGTGCCGGCACTGCAGGTGGCAGCCTTACCCCCTATGCCACAGCACCAGCCCCACAAACTGCAAACTTTTAACTGACCAAAAGGATGGCAGCGTTCATCTTGACCCTGACCCCACCCTGCTGTCTCTCTGGCGACCTTGTTTTGCTCTTCTGTTCTTCTAGGAACACCAAGCGCACCGCAGAGGTGTGGATGGACGAGTACAAGCAGTATTACTACGAGGCCCGGCCCTCCGCCATCGGGAAGGCCTTCGGCAGGTGGGACCCCACCCCACGCCCTCAGTTTCCCTCCGTCCACGTTGGCACAGCCATAGCAAACTACCTTCACAGTTTCCCTAGGGAGAGAGCTCTCCCTGGGCTGGGAGGCCACGCAGAGACAAGGCCCTGTCCAGAGGTGCCCGCAGCCTCCCGGGGGGAGAGTCGATTGTGACTGAGCTGCCCTGCACAGCTGCCGGCAGCACAGGGACATCTGTAGCAGGACCTTGGGAGGGGCTGTCTGTAGAAGAAGTCTGGGCTTTTCTCTCTACTCCTGTTCACTGCTGTGATCTGCTTGCCTATTTTCCTGCCGGCTGTGACGACTACAGTCTCGCTAAGCATTTTTCAGAGGCAGATGGGTTGTGAAATCCATTTAGTGTGGGTCGTGACCAGCATTGAGAGAGAGAGAGAACACTATGGGTTAGATTAGCACTGAACAGAATGGAAAATTAGCGTTGATTACAGTGAGAGGTAAACATTGTATGATGAAACTGTGATTTCAGTTGTGTGTGTGTGTGTGTGTGTCCTACCTACATGGTGCATACCGGATCACAGTGGAGGATATAGGAACAGTCTTCAAAAAGTTCATGGAAAATGTGCGTTATGGAAAAGCCATGTGTGGGTTTTGAAATTTGCTTTGTACCCAAATAAGCTTACCTTTTTTTTTTTTTAACAAAAAGATTTCTTTCTGTATCTAAAAGGCAGAGTTACAGAGAGGCAGAGGCAGAGAGAAAGAGAGAGAGGTCTTACATCCACTGGTTCACTCCCTAAATGGCTGCAATGGCTGGAGCTGTGCTGATCCTAAGCCAGGAGCCAGGAGCTTCTTCCAGGTCTCCTACATGGGTGCAGGGGCCCAAGCACTTGGGTCATCTTCTACTGCTTTCCCAGGCCATAGCAGAGAGCTGGATTGGAAGTGGAGCAGCCAGGACTTGTACCAGCACCCATATGGGATGCTGGCATCGCAGGCAGCAGCTTTACCTGCTACACCACAGCGCTGGTTCTGGAAGCTTATCTTTTAATTCCGTTTTTTTCCATGCACTTTTTGAAGCCCCCTCACTTTCATCTCCTACTTAAATTCTGGTCTCCCTCATGCAGATTTGTCACCGTCTCTATAAGAAAATATGCCACGAAACAGTTCACTGGGAGCTAACATGTGCTCAGTCCTTCACGTCCTCTTAGATTCGTCCGATTCTTAGAAGTCTTCTGGGGTGGGTGGACTGCTATGGAAGACACGGAGGCTGGGCTGGGTGGCCACAGGGGCATCGGCCAGGGGCTGCTGTGGCAGGTGTAGGCATGGAAGGTGAGCGCGGGGCTGGTGTCCCACGGACACATCAGCTGGCACGGTCGTGGCCACGCTCCCAGAGGAGATGTAAATGTGGCTCTTCTTGCTCCGGCCTCGCTCGGAGCGTGGAGTTCAGGAGAGGGAAACACCTGTTGGAATCGGCTCTGCTCTCTGCAAAGCTCAGCACCAGCTTAGGGTGCGCCGAGGTCTCGGGGGAGGAGGGGGCAGGAAGCCGGCTAAAGCCTGGTCCCCCGAGAGCTGGGCTTGTCCTGAAAGGTGGGCTTGGGGCAAGAGCCCAGAGGATGACTCGGGCAGGAGGCCAGGGCAGGACGGCGGAGGCTGTGGTGGCTCCTGGCCTTTGTTCCCCAGAGGAAAATGGGAAGAGGGACTGAGACTACGGGCCCTGTGGGGGTGGGGGTGGCTCTGCCCATCCCAGGGGCTTCCACCCACACCGCCGGCCACCAAGCCTGTCTCCTTCAGTGTGGCCACACGGATCGAGCAGAGGAAAAAGATGAACTGCAAGTCCTTCCGCTGGTACTTGGAGAACGTCTACCCCGAGCTCACGTGAGTGCCTGGGGAGGGGTGGGGAGGGGCTGGCGGCTTGAGGACCCCCGCCCCAGTAACAGGCTCTCTCTAGCCCCTGGTGTTTATCTTCATGGGAAGGTGCTGGGAGGCCCGAATGGCTGTTTCCAGGAGCTATCAGGTGCGTTGGGAACCAACATTGTTATGGACCAGATTTAGACCCAGAAAGGGACATCACGGCCTTCCATGGTGCGTGGTGCATGCTTCCTGGGTAGCACAGACCACAGAGACGTCCGTGCTCCTTGAGCCCGCCCCTCGCTTCTGGGAGTTCATCCTAAGGGAATAAAGTGGCCAGAGCAAAACATGCGTGGCTGACCAGGGCCCACAGCCTTGTCTGCTGCTGTGGGAAAATGAGAAACAGCTAACAAGCAGGGCCTGGGTTCAGGGACTCCCCATCCATCGACTTAAGCAGGTTGTGCTTTGTCCGTATCATAGCCCTGAGGACTGTGAGAGCACACAAGCGAATGAGGACAAAGAGAGGGCCGGTGGCACATGCACACTGCTGCCACTGCTTCTTTTTTTTTTTTTTTTTTTTTTTTTTTTGACAGGCAGAGTGGACAATGAGAGAGAGAGACAGAGAGAAAGGTCTTCCTTTGCCGTTGGTTCACCCTCCAATGGCCGCCGCAGCCGGCGCGCTGCGGCCGGCGCACCGCACCCATCCGATGGCAGGAGCCAGGAGCCAGGTGCTTTTCCTGGTCTCCCATGGGGTGCAGGGCCCAAGCACCTGGGCCATCCTCCACTGCACTCCCTGGCCACAGCAGAGGGCTGGCCTGGAAGAGGGGCAACCGGGACAGAATCCGGCGCCCCGACCGGGACTAGAACCCGGTGTGCCGGCGCCGCTAGGCGGAGGATTAGCCTAGTGAGCCGCGGCGCCGGCCCGCCACTGCTTCTTTATTTGATAGGCAGAGTGGCAGGGAGAGAGGGAAAGAGACAGAGTGAGATCTTGCATCTGCTGGTCCACTCCCCAAATAGCTATAAGTGCTGGAGCTGGGCCAGGCCGAAGCCAGGAGCCACGAGCTTCCTCCAGGTCTCACACGTAGGTGCAGGGGCCCACGCACTTGGGTCATCATCCGCGGCTTTCCCAGGCACATTAGCAGGGAGCTGGATTGGAAGTGGAGCAGCCGGGACTCAGTGGGCAGACATATGGGATACAAGTGTCGCAGGCTGAAGCTACTATGCCGCAATGCTGGCTTCCAGTTGCAGCTCCGTGTGAACATTCTTGGGTTCCAGAGAGGACTGTAGGGAGTCAGCTGGGTGGCTGGGGTGAGCCCACGGTGGTGCCCCTGTCCCTGTCTCCTTTTCTAAGCCCTGCTCTTTGTCCTGGGTACATCCCTGTGGTTTGTTTCCTCGCTAACCTCCAGTCGTATCTCAGGTGTGCCCTTCTCAGGGACGCTGGCCTGGAACACGGGGCATCAGCAGCAGTGCCTTCCTCCCCTGCCTTCCCGGCTTGCTTTGCTCTGTAGCTCCAGTCCCCGACCGGCATGGGAGAAAGGCAGTAGAAACGTGTAATGACAAGGTCTAAGTTTTTTTGGTGCAAAAAATGTTGAAATCCATGCATACGAGGGGTCTTCAAAAAAGTCACAGAAAATATGCAGTAAGGAAAAACCATCCATGAATTTAAACATATTTTTGCACCAGAATAAACTTATGTTTTCTTCTAATAAACTACTTATTCACTTATTTGAGAGACAGAGAATTAGAGCCCCTTGCCCCTGGCTCATTCCTCAAATGCACCCAGTGGCCTTTGGTTGGGGCCAAAGCTGGCAACCAGGAACTCCGTCCAGGTCTCCCACGTGGGTGGCAGGGACCCAACCGCTTGAGCCATCACTGCTGCCCTCCAGGGTCTGCATTGGCAGCGCATTGGAGTCACCAGCCAGAGCCGAGAGTTGAGCCCAGATGTGGGATGCAGATGCCATAACTTCTAGGCTACATGCCCACCCCAACGTGATCTTGTAATTCCATTTTCCGTGAACTTTTTGGACCTGCCTGCCTCATATCTGGCCAATTAATTTTGGTGTCATCTCCCCACACGCGCCCATGAGTGGCGTGGGGACAGAGGCTTTTCTCTGTTTTGTTCGCTGCTTTATCTGCAGCAGGTGGAACAGTGCCCAGCACAGAACAGGCACTGGGTAAACACTGTGAGTGGCGTGCGCAGGATGGCTCAGTGATGTCTGAAGTGAGCATTGTCCCTCGATAGCCCTCACCTTGGGGGGCAGGACTAGCCCACTGCTGCCAGCTTTCCCCCAAGGGCCCTGCCGTGGCTTTCTGGAATGTTCCACCCCTCAAATCCTTGAAGAAAGCAAATCTTTGTCTTTTGAGAGCAGGCTTAATTTTTGGTAAGCAGCCCATGTAAGTTGTAGCCAAGTCCAGTGAATAAGCAGATGATTAACCCAGATAATATAATCCCCAGTCCTGAAGGCAGGCTGACTCTAAGGTAACAAGTCCAAACTGACTCCAGGAGACATTGCCAAGAAATTCCAGAACAATCTGAGAACAGCAGCATCCTTGGAAGAAAGTTGACAGCCTGGCTGGCCATGGCTCCCCGGAAAAGAGCTGTGAAAGGAGGAACATTAATGTAGAAGACGGTGCTAAATGGACAACTTCCTGAAGGGACCGCTTTGCAGGGGACAGTGCTCGCTCACCAGTGTCATCTCGGAGATGCTGAGGGAAGAAGAGCGGTCACGTCTCTGCTTCCCGTCAGAGTTCTTAGAGCGTTCGTGTGGAGCGCGGTGACCCCAGGAGCAGGAGCCCAGAAGCCTGTGGAGGCAGGGCTGGGAACGTGTCCTTCCTCTCCACGCCTTGTTCTCTGAAACGTGCCCCAAGGTAGCACCCCCTGGGAACCAAGAGGAAGAAGGGTTGTATCAGAAACCTGGACCAGGGCAGGTGTTGGGCACAGCAGTTAAGACCCCACTTGGGACACCCGCATCCCGGATCCGAGCGCTGGATTGGAGTCCTGGCTCCCTGCTTACGTGCATCCTGGGTGGCAGCAGGTGATGGCTCAAGTCACTGGGTCCCTGCCGCCGCGTGCTCCCATCGGAGAGACCTGGCTGGGGATCTGGGCTCTCGGCTTTGGCCTGGCTCAGTCCTGGCTATTGTGAGCATGTGGGGGATAAACCAGCAGTTGGAAGATTCTCTCTCCCTCTCTCCCCCTCTCCTTCTTCCTCTTTCTCTCCCTCTCTCTCTCTCTTCTTCAAATACATAACAGTTTTGAAAAGGCGAGGAAAGAAACCTGGATGGATCACAAGATAGAGGAGTGGAGGGAACCAGTTACGTTAAATGAGGAGCATTTGAGTCATCTTCTGTTTGTTCTGTCGCTTTGCGTACGCTGGGAACTCCAGACCTCATTCCTCCCCGGTTACTCAGCCCCAGTCCCGAGCTTAGGGACCAGGAGTGGATCGAGATGTGGGTTGGAGAGAAGATCCAAGGGCCAGGTGGTACCAGCTTCCCTCCAGAGGGGGTCCTGAGAGTTGTGTACACTTACAGAGGTGCAGTGGGAGGCGGGCCTGCAGCCCTACCCTCTTATCCAGGACTCAGCTCTGCAGCAGGCCCAAGCAACTGCTAATTCACTTCGGTTGTTAGGAGGACCAGCAAGAACAACTGTGCAGGCTGTGCACTGCACAAACCCAGCCCGTTTGTGAAGATGCTAATCATAAGAGGACATGGTACATTTATGATAATATTTCCAAACAGATGGCAGGAAAGTCTTCTAACAAATCAGTGTATTAGGACAATTTTATTTTTTATTTAAAAGCTTCTTTATTTGAAAGGCAGAATTTCTGAGAAGGGAGTGAAACAGAGAGAGATCTTCCATCTGCTGGTTCACTCCCCAAATTGGCCACAATGGCCTGGGCTGGGCCAGGCCAAAGCCAGAAGCCTAGACCTCTATGGTCTCCCCACACGGATGGCAGGGGACCAAGAACTCAGGCCATCTTCTGCTGCTTTCCCAGGTGCATTAGTAGAGAGCTGGATCAGAAGTGGAGCAGCCAGGACTTGAACCAGCGCCCATGTGGGATGCCAGTGTGGCAGGCAGGGGCCCAACCCACTGCACCACAGCGCCGGCCCCAAGGACAATTTTCTAACAAATGGAAGTGGAGTGTCTTGAGAAATGTTGCCTATTACTATTTCTACAAAGGCATCTGAAAGTCCACGGGCAGCCCCACTTCGAGGGGCCCCCCAGAAAGGGAAGCAGGTGCAGACTGGGGGAATCCAACAAACAGGTGGGGGGGGGGCGGTAGGAGCTGGAGAAAGTGACAGTGACGGCCACCCAGCTGCCCCAGGGCGGCTGCCGCAGAGACGCCGCAGGAGCCGCACCTGGCCTTGTCCTTGCTGCCCTTCCCAAGGTCACCCCATGAACATCGCTGGGCAGGCCTTCAGTGCCCGTGGCCATCGCCTCGCTTCTGCTTGCACAGCTCCCTAAGGCCGAGGGCCCCCTGGCTGCGTTCTTCTGGACATAGGTCTCACGGAAGCCTCAGCAGGCGTCGCGTCCTCCTTAGAGAGCGAGAATGTGACCTGTTGCTGCTGTGTGAGGCACCCAGGGTGTGGCTATCGTCCCCGGCACCCCGCACCCCGTCCCCGGCACCCCTGCACCCCGTCCCTGGCACCCCTGCACCTCACAAACTCCAGTTCTTTGAGTGATGTGAGGTGGGAGCAGGCATTACGAAGTCGTGGGGACTGTGGGAAACTGGGACACAGAAGCCCCATCCACAGGGGGCAGCAGCCATCAGGACAGCGGATGGGTGCCATGCTGGGGTGCAAGTTCCGGGTGGTCTGATCTTTTTTCAAGAGAAGTCAGATTAACATTTTTCTTCACATTTCGTGATTCTGCCAACTGATACAAAGCAGCAGTGACCCCACCATGCCAGTTGGCACCAAAGGTGTCAGGGACCTTGGTTGGGCCAGAGTCAGACCTCCGCTCTGGAGCCGTGCACCTGTATCCCAGTGAGCCATGCACCCGCACCCCAGGGAGCTGTGCACCCACACCCCAGGGAGCTGTGCACCCGTACTCCAGGGGGCCTGTGCAACTGCACCCCAGGGGGCTGTGCACCCGCACCCCAGGGGGCTGTGCACCCACACCCCAGGGGCCTGTGCACCTGCACCCCAGGGGGCTGTGCACCCACACCCCAGGGGGCTGTGCACCCACACCCCAGAGGCCTGTGCACCTGCACCCTAGGGGTCTGTGCACCCACACCCCAGGGGCCTGTGCACCTGCACCGGGGGGGGCTGTGCACCTGTACCCGAGGAAGCTGTGCACCCACACCCTAGGGAGCTGTGCACCCACACAGGGGTCCAGAGGAGGCACACCTGCTGCCGGTGGGTGGCGAGAGAGTGGTGCACCCCACCAGGGCTCTGTGAGTGAGTCAGCTCCCGGCCTCTGTGGGCTTCCAGGCAGCCTGAGGAAGGAAGGCCCAGCTCGGAGCAGAGGGAGGCTGCAGGGCCCCCACATCAAGGAATGCCAGAAATGTTACAGCGCACCGTGCCCCTGCCACCAGACAGAACAGGGTCCCGGGGGGCAGCGATTAGGCACAGGGTCAGACTAGCCCCTGCTGGCTGCCTGTCCCTCCCACCCCACCCGTGGCTCCATAATTCAAGAACATAGATAACCGTCTGTAGGAGCACAAGCCTGCATGAACTCAGCCACCGGCTTGGATTTTTTTTTTCCTTTTAAGTTATTTATTTATTTATTTATTTATTTATTTGAAAGGCAGAGTGACAGAGCAAGGGTGAGAGAGAGAGAGAGAGGGAGAGCTCTTCCATTTGCTGGTTACTCCCCAGATGCCCACAAGAGGCAGGGCTGGGCCAGACCGAAGCCAGGAAGCAGGAACTCCATCTGGGTCTCCCACGTGGGTGGCAGGGATCCAAGTACTTGAGTCATCACCCACTGCTTCCCTGGGTGCCCATGAGCAGGCACCAGGGTAGGAAGTGGAGCAGCCAGGGCTGGACCCGGTGCCCAGAGGGAATGCTGGCATTGCAGGGCGGCAGCGTAACCCACTGCACCGCAGCACGGGGCCTCTTCCTTAGTCACTTTCGATGACTGCAGGGTTTTCCATCTCAGGGAAGAATGAGAATTTATTTAGCTGCGCCCCTGGTGTTGCAGGTGTAGGAATTTCCAATGTTTTCATTAAAACCAACCACTCTGAGATGAGTCTCTTTTAACACATTTGTAATTATTTCCATAGGATGAACTCCTAGAGGTGGTGTTGTTAGGTCAAAAGTGTGCGCATTTTTAAGGGCTATGATACATAAAGCTGTCGCTCCCCGTCTTCGTGGAGGAACGACACAGGACCCTGCACTGTTCTTTTGTCTGCTCGGCCCTCCCCGGGTTGGCTGCCATCCCTTCCACCTCCGTGGAAGGGCGGTTCCCCCTGGCCACTTTCCCCACTTCCGCAGGGGAGCGGCACACCGCTGGCCGGCTCTCTCGGGGGCTGCACAGGTGTTCCTTCAGATAGATGTTCCCCTTAGATGTTCCCCTTAGATGTTCCTGGTGCATGCCGTCTCTCTCCTCCTTTATAGTCCTCCTCCGCCAATCCCAACTCGGCTGCCCACACGCCGAGTACGCTGCTCTCCTCCAATCAGGAGCAGGATCAGCTCCTGGAGGTCATCACTCAAGTTGGCAAGAGGCAGCTGTGTAGAAGCTGTTTCTCCCTTCTCAGCGCCATATTGTGGGAGAGCAGATGCATAGAATAAGTCTTAATTCCAGTAACTTAGTCTAGTCCGAGTTGCTCCCCACAAAAGCCACCCTGCCTGCCCCCATAAAGTTTTGGGCTAACTTCTGTTCTTGCCGACAGGCCGTGAGAAGATCCAATCCCATAGCTACTACCAACACCGGGCATTGTATTTAAAAAATATGTGTGTGTGTACACACCAGGGGCCTTCAAATGTTTGTGGGAAATGGAGTTAAAAGATAAATGTATTTGGTGCAACAACTTGGGAAATTCTTGCATAGTTTTTTCCTGAGATGCATTTTTCATAAACGTGCATGTGCATGGATTTCAACTTTTTGCACCAAAATAAACTCACCTTCTAACTCTGTTCTGCACGAACTTTTTGAAGGACCCATGCACATGGCACACAGTGGCGCCTCCCCCCAGGGTCCCACTGTTTAGTCACTGGTGAAGCTGAACACATTTTCATTTGTGTCTTTTAAATTTGCCTCTTTAAAATATCCGCCTTCTTGTCATTTTGAAAATGACTTTCAGGCTGTATTTAGGCCCCGGCTCAAGCTTCCCCTTTCTGCGCGGAGAGGCCCTCTCTGTCCCCAGGGTCTATGTCAGGCCTCACCTCCAGGGCCGGCCCTGGAGCTTCCAGAAGAACCCATGGAGGACCAAGGCCCAGTCTCCCCCCGGGGGCTGCTCCCATCCCCTGCCCATCTCCGACTCCCCTCCCTTGCTGCCAGGCCCGCCCCCTCCTGCAGAGACCTTGGTGGCTAAGCCGGGGGTGGGGGCAGAGTCCAGCCTGACCACCGTCTCTCCTCTCAGTGTCCCCGTGAAGGAGGTGCTCCCAGGCATCATTAAACAAGGGGTCAATTGCTTAGAATCCCAGGGCCAGAACACAGCCGGTGACTTCCTGCTCGGAATGGGGATCTGCAGGGGGTCTGCCAAGAGCCCCCCTCCAGCCCAGGTAAGCAGCTTAGGGCTTGGGGTCAGACCTGGGAGTGGCAGAGGAGCCGGGGGGCACCGGGCGGGAGTGGGGTGAAGGGCTTCCCTCTGCACACCCTGTCCTCAGCCTGTACCTTGTGCCTTGCTCAAGGGCCCCACACTCTGCTCCTGCCACGGGAGTGCCGCCTTTCCAGCCCTCGGTGCACCCACCTCCCCTTGCCGTCTTCTTGCAGAGGAAGACATCGAACCCAACGGTGTCCCGGTCTCTTCTAGGACACAGCTGGGGGCAGCAGACGTCCTGGACTCCTTGGTGCTACATAGGCGTGTTAAGGGCCCCACAGCAGAACTACAGCAGGGGCCAGGCGCTCAGCCTGGCACTTGAGCCACCAATTAGGACTCCCATGTCCCACACTGGAGTGCCTGACTCCAGCTTCCTGCTAATGCAAACCCTGGAAGGGAGCAGTGACGGCTTGAGTATTGGGGTTCCTGCCTGCTATGTGGGAGACCTGGCTTGCATTCTCAGCTCACCACTTTGGTGGCCCCTATTTGGGTTGTGAACCAACAGGTGAGGGAGTGTTTCCTCTCTACCCATCTATCTGTCTCTTGAAGGAAGGAAAGAAGGAAGGGAGGAAGGGAGGAAGGGAAGAAGGAAGGAAGGAAGGAAGGAAGGAAGGAAGGGAGGAAGGGAGGGAGGGAGGAAGAAATCCACACGACCTAGAGGAGACGATGAAGGCTCAGAGCTCCCAGCTCCCTGGCTGCCCTGGTGCCGTGTCTTGTCAGCCTCCCTCACCCCCTAGCATCCCTTGGTACATCCTTGAATGCCCTCTGGCTGGCTGGCTGTAGCTAAGCCACCCCACCCTAATATTTCTCATGAAAAGTTTCAAACATACAAAAAAATGGAAAGAATTATACATTGAATATCCATACACTCACCCCTAGCATCTACGATTATTGGTGGAAAATTCTACAAAAAAATGTACAGTGTACCAAGGTACTTCAAAAAGCTCACCAAAAAAAATGGAATGACAAGATTTATTTTGGTGCCAACAGGTTTTGAAACCTCTGCATAGTGTTTGCATCACACACATTTCTTATGTACGTGTTGAAGATCTCCTCCTATGCATGGATTTCAAAATTTTTTGTACTGAAACAGACCTATTTTTTAATGCCATTGTCACAGACTTTTGGAGTATCCTTGTATTTGCTTTTTTCACTTTTCTATGCCTGTATCCACTTAGTACTGTACTTTTTATGACCTAGAATATTTACTGTATTTTATTTATCTAAAAGACAGAGAGTGAGAGAGACAAGGAGAGATCTGCCTCCTGCTGGTTCACGTCTCAAATACTGGTGATAGTCAGGAGCAACCCAGGATGAAACCCGGAGCCCAGACCTCCACTAGAGTTTCCTACATGGATCCCAAAGGGGTCCACCCACTTGGGCCGTTACCTGCTCCTTCCCAGGGTGAGCGCTGACAGCAAGCTGGAATCGGGAGTGGCTCCAGGGCTCAAGGACCCCAGTATGGGATGCGGACCTACAGAGGAGCCCCTTCACCATGGAGCGGAGTACTAGCCTGGCGCTTTGCGTTTTCACTTGCTCTCTCCTCCCCCTGTCTGCAGGCCTGGCTGTTCACTGACCACCTCATCCAGCAGCAGGGGAAGTGCCTGGCTGCCACCTCCACCTTAATGTCCTCGCCTGGATCCCCGGTCACACTGCAGGTGTGCAACCCCAGAGAAGGCAAGCAGGTAAGTGGCCCCGTGCCAGGGTCGTGTGCGGGCACGGGCGGATGGAGACCTGTAGGCTCAAATAAATAAACCTTCTAAAGAGAGGCTCCTGGGGCCCGAGTCAGCATCAGGCCCCGCCCTTGTGTTACTCACAAGGAGACGTATTTGATGTCTGTCCTGCCTGTCTGTGAGCTCTGTGAAGGCAGGGACTACAAGGGGACTTCAGAAAGTTCCGGGGAAGTGGAATTAAAAGATGAGCTTATTGTAGGGGCCGCCACTGTGGCAAAACAGGTTGAGTCACTTCTTGCAAAAAACCTTGGCATCCCATGTTGCAGTCCTGATTTGCATCCCAAACACCTGGGAAGGCAGCAAAATATGGCCCAAGTGCTTGGGCCCCTGCCATCCACATCGGAGACCCAGATGGAGTTCCTGACTCCTGGCTTTAGCCTGGCTCAATCCTGGCCGTTGTGGTCATTTGGGGAGTGAACCAACAGATAGAAAATCTCCCGGTCTCCCCTTTTCTCTCTCTGTCACTCAGCCTTTGAACTATAATAAAATAATTGTTTTTCTAAAGATGTATTTATTTGTTTGAAAGACAGAGTTACAGAGAAAGAGAGAGAGAGAGAGAGATCTTCCATCTGTTGGTATACTGCCCAAATGGCCGCAATGGCTAGAGCTGGGCCAATCTGAAACCAGGAGCCAGGAGCTTCTTCCAGTTCTCACACATGGGTTCAGGGGCCCAAGGACTTGGGTCATCCTCTGTGGCTTTCCCAGGCACATTAGCAGGGAGCTGAATCAGAAGTGGAGCAGCTGGGACCTGAACTGGCACCCATATGGAATGCCAGCTCCGCAGGTTGTGGCTTTACCTGCTACACCACAGCACCGGCTCCAAATAAGTGCTTTTTTAGAAGGTAAATTTTTACCTGCTAATGTGCCTGGGAGAGCAGTGGAAGATAGTCTAAGTCCTTGGGTGCCTGCACCCACGTGGGAGACCCAGAGGAAGCTCCTGACTTCTGGCTTCAGATCAGCCCAGGTCCTCCAGCCTTGGCCATTTGGGGAGTGGACCAGCTGATGAAAGATTCTCTCTCTCTCTCTCTCTCTCTCTGCCTCTACCTCAGCCTCTGCCCCTCTGTAACTCTGCCTTTCAAATAGATAAAATAAATCTTTTTTTTTTTTAAAAAAAGGGTAAGTTTATTTTGCAGCCAAAAATTTTTGAAATCCGTACAGAATATGTAATTTACATGAACTTTTTGAAGATCACTCATAAGCATGGATTTCAGAAACTTTTGCTCCAAAATAAACTTACCTTTTAATTCCTGAGCCCCAGACACCATCATTTCCAAGCTGGCAGCATCACGTGGGCACTGCCTTTTCCATTTGTCCAGCACCGTCACTCATGCTGCCCCTGTTAATCCTGGGAGACGCATCAGGCCAACCGTCAAGGGAGAAACGCCGCCCCGAGAGACACAGTCACTTGCTCTGGGCACACAGCAGCCGGTGACAGAGCAGAACTGGAAGCTGGATTTCCTGCTTCCGTGGGCTGGCTCCTGTGCTCTCCCTTTCTGCCTGGGAGGGAGCAGGAGCCCACGGCCAGAGGCTGCCCACTGCTCTCGGTGGTCCTCCCTGTGCCCGCGCTGGCCAGCAGGAGGTCAGTGCAGGGGTCGGGTGGCTGCCTGGTTCTCTGATCAGCCTGCAGGGTTTGCCTCCTGCCCCTTCTCTGTGTGCCTGGACCCGCTGTCTCTTTAGGGTTGACTGGCAGTTTGCTATTCCATTCTGGAAAGCAACCAGCTCCCCTCCCTCCAGCCTGTGTGTGTGTGTGTGAGAGAGAGAGAGAGAGAGAGAGAGAGCACTTTGTGTGCTGTGGCCTGCTTGCTGGGCATTCCTGGGGCTTCTGGAGCACTTTCTGATTGTGGGGGTGCAGCCTGCCCTCCCACTCCGAAGCTGCCTGTCCGCTGCCCTGCAGTGGGGCTGTGCCCGGGTCTTCCCTTCAGCTCGAACCCCGCCCACTCATTGAGGAGGCCAGAGCAGGAAGTGTCGCCCAGGGCAGCCTCTGCTCAGATGCTTCTCTGGGGCTGATGCATCCGTTTGCCCCTGTGAGCTGCCCCTGCTTGTGGGGCTCCTGGGAATCTCCCTGGAGCCATTCCCTCTGTTCCTGCAAACCTCGCCTGGCCCCCAGCAGGGAGCTCCAGTACTGGTGCCCCTCCATGCCCAGGGGTCAGGACGAACAGCCTCCACAGGCAGCAGGCCTCTGGAATCTGCACCTGCCGTCTGGGTCCCCAGTCATCCCTGCTTCAGAGGCAGTTCTGAGAGGCTCCTGTGTGTTAGACCAGCTCCCAGCCCAGGCGTTCCCTGCACCTGTCTGAGCCCCAGGCTCTCCACTGCTAAACCAGGAGGCTCCCTCCCTGCCTGCCCTGAAGGGAATCTGCCAGGGCCATGGCTGTGGGGGTGGGGGAGTGCTGGGACCTGATAGTGTGTCTCTGGCCAGGCCCAGAACTGTGCACAGGAGAACCAGAGAGGCCCTGATGGTGCTGGTAGCAAGTGAGAACCCTGCAACCCGGGGAACCCATCCCAGTGGTTGGGCCATTCATTCATTCATTTTTTTTTAAATTTATTTATTTATTTGAAAGAGTTACAGAGAGAGGTAGAGACAGAGAGAGAGGTCTTCCATCCGCCGGTATACTCTCCAGATGACCGCAATGGCCGGAGCTGAGCTGATCCGGAGCCAGGAGCTCCCTCTGGGTCTCCTACGCAGGTGCAGGGACCCAAGGACTTGGGCCATCTTCCACTGCTTTCCCAGGCTATCGCAGAGAGCTGGATCAGAAGAGGAGCAGCCAGGACTCAAACCGGTGCCCATATGGGATGCCAGCGCTTCAGGCCAGGGCTTTAACCCGCTGCGCCACAGCACCACTCCCTGCCCACCCCATTTATTTATTTATCATAAAACAAAGCCGCATTGGGTGACTACCTTGTGCTAGGGCATGTGCAGATCATGTTGACCACAAGGATGAAAGAAAGGCGTGGACTTGACCCCTAGGGAACTTAAGTCTGGTGGGGGAGAAAGGGAAAGGAGGCAGCCACCACTCTGCTGGGGGCTGGGTGCAGAGGTAGCACGGCCCGGGCTGTGCAGCCCAGAGCAGACGCACCCTGTGACACCGCTGTCTCAGCCAGGGGGTGGTCTCACCTCCCCTGCTGGGCATTGCTGGAGGTTTGGCCAGGAAAATGTCAGGACCTAGAAGGGCACAAAGCAACAGCACAAGCCCTGTCCCACCTACTACCCCTGACTTAACGTTCTCTGCTGGGGCCACACAGGCCCAGAGGCGCTGCTTCTCAGCCCTGCTTTCCCAAGGGGAGCCCTGGCCCTGGCCCGGAGCCGGGTGGCTCATCCCACCTCCACAGTGACTCCAAATGAGCACGTGGACCCCCACCTCCCAGGGCCCTCTGGGCTCCACCCACACTGTCACGAGCACTCCCACCTGCTATGGTGGATGAGGTGGACAGAAGAAGGGGAGAGATGGTTGCGTAGGAGGGAAAGCAGAAAGGAACTAAAAATAGACCTGTCTTGCCAAGGCTTGAAACCTGGGTCTCCTCAGTGTTCCAAACTCGTCACTCTCCATTCAGGCACTTCCAGAATGTTCTCCAAGAACAGCTGTTCTCCCCCTTGTCAGACCTGGGGGACGGCAGGCAGCAGCAGGTGCAGGAACTGACCTGGGAGCCTCTCTGTGACTCTGCCTGTGGTCAGGGAACGCCAGCCTCCCCGCCGCCCTGCCAGACGCGTCGTCTCTACAGAGAGGGTGGCCAGTCCCCTCTGCAGGGTACAGGCACCCGCCTCACAGCTACAGGCCAGGGCAGAGGCTTAGAGCTCCACAGGGAGTTCTCATCTGTGGGAGTAGGAGATTCACGCAGACCAGGACTCGCAGGGAGCTGGTGAGGAGCCCTCCAAGGGGGAAGTGAGGAGCAGGCAGGGGCAATGGCAAACTGGAGAATGAGTGTCCCCCCTCCCCCAAAGCAGAGATGGAGTCCTCAGCCACTGTCAGCTGAGGTCCCGTGGGAAGTGGGGCCCAGCGGTGGGCATCTGGCAGAGCGGTTAAACTGCTGCTTGCAACGCCCACTCCCATCAGAGTTGCAGGTGTGAATCCCAGCTCCAGCTCCTGACTCCAGCTTCCTGCTGGTGAGCACCTAGGAGGCAGCAGGGGGTGGCTCAAGTGCTTGGGTCCCTGCCACCCACATGGGAGACCCAGATGGAGTTCCTGGCTCCTGACTTCTGCCTGGCCCAGCCCTAGCCTTTGGAGGCATTTGGGCAATGTACCAGTGAATGAATGATGGGTGTTCTCTCTCCCTCTCTCCCTCTCTTTCCCTCCCTCTGCCTCCCTCCCTCCCCCTGTCTCAAATAAATAAAAATGTAAAAAGAAAAAAACATGGCGCCTAATGTCTACATAAAAGCTAGAAATGCAGATTTTTATGAGCCAACTAAGCCAAATTTTAGATCAACATTGTGCAGGCCAAAGAAAATTCTTTTCTGGGTTGGCTCCAGCCCCGGGCCTCTGCGTGGCCGTCTAAGGGCTGGACCGTAACTTCCTGCCAATCTGCACAAGCAAGAGCCCCAGTGGGGAGGGCCTGGCTTACAGCCTGGGAGCAGGGCAGCCTTTTGTTTTGGGGGTCGTGCTGTCTGTTTTAAATGAGGAGGAATGTCCTAGGTACATGCGGCACTTCCATGCATACAAGGCCTCTTCACAAAGTTCCGGAGGAAATGCTATTATGAACAAAGGGCACAGATTTCACTTGTTTCTTTTGCACTAAAATAAGCTTAAGTTTGAATTCCACGTTTTCCACAAGCTTCGCCAAGTCCCCCTGTCCGTGAGATTGTGCACACCCCTGGGAAACGCAGGCAGCAGCAGGCGCATCTCGTTTAACGATTGCTCTCCCTCCTCCCCTCCTCGCAGAAATGGAGGCGAAAAGGCACTTCTATCCAGCACTCGGTCAGCGGCCTCTGCCTGGAGAACAAGCCCGGCCAGCTGGCGACCAGCAAGTGTCAGGCCGACGCCCAGGCCCAGCAGTGGCAGCTGCTGCCGCACACCTGACGGTAGCCCCGGGGCCTCTTGTGACCTTGTGCATGAGACTCTGGGACTGGACGGGGGTTAGGGTGGGGGAGTGTCCAGGGGCCGTTTCCATCTCCTCACATCTCTGCAGGAGCCATCAGCAACCATCCCTGCCACGACACACGTTTCTCCAAAACTTGATCCGGGGTGGCTGCAGGGGGCGCACCCCAAGCCCCCTGTGCTGTCCCGCCCTCGCCCCAGGACAGGAGATGGTCGGGGTGCTGGACTGAGGCTGGGCAGGTGCCTGGCCCTTTATCCTCTCCTTTGAGCCTTCTGGAAGCCTGGGCAGTGGTGTGTGGGTGGGCCCCCTCCTCGCTGCCTGGGGAGCGCAAGGACAGAAGCTCACACAGGGGCCCAGGAGGGTCTTGGAGCCTGCCTGTGGGGACAGATGTGGTAGGAGAAGTCGGGCATCGGTGGGCAGGCTGGAGGCTGGGAGGAGTGGGGGAGGGGGAGGGGCTGCCTGCGGGCTGGCCAAGAACAGGGAGGAGGTGAGACCGTCAGACCAAGTCCAACGCTGTGCTTGCTGGACTGGACATGGGAGGGAAGGGGTCCTGGGACAAGGGATGGGCAATTTGCTAAAGGACATGGACGGAGGAATAGCCAAGCACCAAGAGAACATGGTGTCTTCTCCGGGACACACTCGCAGGCTTGGGGCCGGAGCCCAACACGGGGCCTCCCGTCCTGATCCTCCACGTGCTTAGCCAGAAACCGCCGAGGGATCTTTAGGGACGGACTTGAGTTGTCGCTTATGAAACGGACTCCACTTCTGCTTGGCCCTGTGTCAGGCTGAGACCTCGCTCTCTTGGACCTGGCTGAGCAGCTGGTGCCCTGTGCCCCTGTCCCCCTGGGTAGATGGACAGCCACCACGCACCCCAGAGCGGCCCCATCCTCATCATAGCCCCGTCAGACCCCCACTTTCTCAAAGGACTTTGCCTCTGTAATCCAGCACCATGGGTCAGGGTGGCCGGTGAGGAGGGGGCTTCCTTTCTGGACCGTGGACAATCCGTGTGTTGCTGGGGGCTACGTCACCTAGGCTAAACCTCCTTCTCCTTCCCTTCCCCACTACAGGAAGGATTCTGACAAGGGGTGAGCCACTGCAGCGGGCTGGGAGGCCAGCTGGGGGCTCCTGGTTGGGTAGCAAACTCCCAGTTCCTTGTGCCAGCCACTGAGAACACATCTACCCCATCTGCCCCACAGCCTTATATGGAACCCCTTCTGCCATGCCCCTCGCCCCCACCCACTGGCTCAAGCAGTGGGATTTTGGGTAAGAGACTGTTGGTATCAGGACCCCTGGGGGGTCTCCCTCCCAAGGCAAACCAGCCTGGGGGAGACACAGGCATCCCAGGAGCCCCTGATCTTTCAGGGAGCCACACACTCAGCGGAAGCTCATGGAGTCCAGAAGGTGCAGGAATCTTCCAGAAATGATCCCCTGTTTATTGTATGTGTGCGCACATATGCATTTTCCTGGGGAGAGGGTCTGTGGGTTTCCCCAGCGGGTCTGAACCTCTGCTCTGGATTGGAGCCGCCGCCCCCCGGCCTCCCTCCCTGGTGCGCCCCAGCTGCCATCGCCCTGCACACTCCACGCAGCCCTTGGGGTCTGGAGCCGTGGTCTGCAGCGCCCGCTCTGGAGGGTTCTCTGGCGGTTTCCTCCCGCCTCCTGTCTCCCGCCCGCACCCTCTCTGCCGCACTCCTGTGCTCCCTTGCTCAGGAACCCTGGACTCAGGCCCAAGGCCCTTTGTCCCCATGGCCACACTTCTCCATCCCCTCTCCCGATGTTTCAACTGCCGCCATCGGGGGGCGCCTCGGATCCCCTGTTCCTCTGGGAAGCCTCTTGCTGCGGCCTAGGACGGAGCCGGGGCCTGGGAGGCCTCTCCCTGGAAGCTGGGCCAGGCTGGGGCTGGGGAGCAGGAGCTTCTCTGGTTGAATGTAAGAGGACTGCCGCTCAGGGGTCTCCCGTCACCTTCTGTGGTCCAGCCAGGCTCTGCCTCCACCCGCCGTCCTTTGTGGGGACCCGGCCCCGATCTGTTTTGCTTTTCCTCTTGACCAAAGCATGTGCCACTAGCTGTCCTTGAGGACCTCATCTTTATGAAACACACCTGGAATAAAACCACTTCTTACAGGTTCACGTGCACCTGCCCCTTCCTTTCCGCGTCCAGAGCCGTGGCCTTTGGCGCCGTCCCCCTGCCCGCACCTCCCCATGCCTCAGCGGAAGTCAAGACCTCCAAGCGCGGCAGGACGTGCTCACACCTGCCCCTGGTTAACTTCTTCACCTGAGCACTCTGGGGTGCCCAAGGCTCTAGAACTGCTCTGGGAGCTGGCAGTTCTAGGTGGAGCCGGCAGGTGGTCCTGCTGCCGTGGACCAGGGCCAAGAACCCAGGAACCAGCTCAGGTCAGGCTGAAGCAGGTGTCTGTGGCATCGGCAGGGACTGCTGGGATCTGGAAATGGAAACCCAAGTGCTCTCTGAATGGATCCGGCCCTACAACCTCGCTTGCCTTTAGCCTTGCCACCCGCTCCTTCCCCAGGGGCTGGCCCTGGCCCGCTGAGCTTTTCTTCTGCTCCTCTCCCACACAAGAAGGCAGCGGGGGTGGGGCCGGCGCCGTGGCGCACTAGGTTAATGCCACATGGGCGCCGGTTCGAGTCCCGGCTGCTCCACTTCCGATCCAGCTCCCTGCTATGGCCTGGGAAAGCAGTAGAAGATGGTCCAAGTCCTTGGGCCCCTGCACCCGTGTGGGAGACCCGGAAGAAGCTCCTGGCTCCCGGCTTCGGATCCGCGTAGTTCCAGCTGTAGCGGCTATTTGGGGGGTGAACCAATGGAAGGAAGACCTTTCTCTCTCTCTCTCTCTCTCTCTCACTGTCTGTAACTCCACCACTCAAATAAATAAATAAATAAATAAAGGTAGCGGTGAAAACTCAGAGGGGGACACCCTTCCTGGGTAAAACCAGCAACATCGTTCTGGAAAGATCCTATCCCCCGAGCCTGGCTTGATCAGGGAGCAGGTGCTCTGCCTGATGTTTCCATGGGAACCAGAGGACAACCCCTAGGAGCTCTGTGATCAGAAGCAGAACCTACCAGGTAGAAATAAATGCGGTCGCAGCGCCCCTAGACAGCCACCGCCCGCAGGCCAGGGTGCCAGTGCCCTCTCCGGGACACAGTCTTTGCACTTGCCTCCATTTTGTCCCAGGGCCGCTGACCCCTGGGCCTGAGGGTCTTGGAGCAAAACCCTGGCCAGCTGCGGAGTTCACAAGTTGGCTGCAGCATCCAGCGGGGCCTGGGCTCAGGATGCAGGTCACTCCAGACCACGACCTGGCGGCAGTCTCCGTCCATCTGTCCATCCGTCCTCCCAGGAGCACGGCCCACCCCGTCTCAGCAGGAAGGGCTTCTCCAGGGTCAGGCTTTCTCTCTGGCTCTCCTCTGAGTGCAGCCTTCCCCAGGCCCGTCTCTCTCTCTCTCTCTCTCTCTCTCTCTCTCTCTCTCTCTCTCTCTTTCTTTCTCTTTTCCCCTGGGAACTGAGGCTCTGGGCTCTCCTCCAGCCCCTGGAGGACTCGGCAAAGCCCTGGGGCTGGTCACTAACGACCTCAGGCCTTGCATAACCGGCAGAAGCTGTCCCCAGGGCCCAGGCTGGGGCGGCAGGAAGCACATCTGCCATTTATCCAGCTTAGAGCAATTTCTGAATCCCAGGCTCTTGGGACTGGAGGGAAATGGAGGGCTCTGCCCACTTGCAGACAGAAGTAACCCAGACGTTCTCCAAGGGCAGCCCAGGCCTGCTAGGGGTGTCCACCCGCTGGAGCGGGTGTGGTCCTCTCCCATCAGGGAACAGGAAAGGAAACCTGGCAAGAAAAGCCAGGGTTGGTGATGTCCTCACTTGCAGTCCCAGCAATGTTCCCAGTGTCCCCTGCGGTCTGAGTCAGTGTGCTTCCAGGAGGGAGGAGGCCCATGGCTTCCCTCTCGTAGCAGGCCTTCGCCGACAGGCATGTAGCAAAGGCCAGGACTTGGAGCTGGGAGGCTCTACTCTCCCCTGGTCTGGCAGCCGGGCTGTCTGGTGGCCCTGTGGGGCTTGTGGCTCCAGGACCAGCTGAGGACAGCCATCTCCTGTTCAGTTCAACCCCAGGAAGTACAAGGAAGAGTGTTCTAGGTGCATGGACCATCGCGGCTGCATCAGCTGGACCCATCCCCCACCCTGCCACTCACTAGCTGTGTGCTGTGGAATCATCTCTCAGGCCTGGCTTCCTGACCTGTAAAATGCAACTACTTTAAGCCCTGAGGGATTTTTTGAAGACTGATTTATTTAATGATTGCTAAGCATCTGGTCCTTTCTAAATGCTTAGTAAGTTTGTTTTCCTACCGTTATTTTTAAATTTTTATTTTTTGAAAGATTTATTTATTTACTTGAAGGGCAGAGTTAGAGAGAGAAGAGGAAGAGAGATCTTCCATCCGCTGGTTCACTCCCCATATGGCCACAAATGGCCTGAGCTGGGACGATCCGAAGCCAGGCGCCAGAGCCTCTTCCAGGTCTCCCATGTGGATGCAGGGCCCAAGCACTTGGCCCGTCTTCCACGGTTTTCCCAGGCTATTAGCAGGGAGCTGGATTGGAAGTGGAACGGCTGGGAATTGAACCAGTGCCTAGTGCCGGCTCTGTGTTGCTATTGTTATTAAGAACTGTTTTCTGAGAGCATGTGACACACCAGGCCCTTTGCTAGGGGTGATGACCAAATGTGGACAAGACAGAAATGGGTCCTGCTCGCAAGACTTCACGTGCTATGGGGTGGGCATTGGGTACAGGGGTTAAGACACCACTGAATGCCCGCATCCCATACAAGAGTACCTGGGTTCGAGTCTCAGCTTTGCTCCCAATTCCAGCTTCCTGCTGATGTGTGCCCTGGGAGGCAGTGGATGATGGCTCAAGTATGTGGGTCCCTGCCACTCACATGGAGACCCAGATAGAGTTCCTGACTCCTGGCTTTGGCTTGACCTAAGGCCCAGCTATTGTGGGCATTTTGGGAGTGAACTAGCAATTGGAAGATCTCTCTCTCTCTCTCTCTCTCTCTCCCCATCAAATAAATAAGATAAAATAAATAAATTTTAAAAATTAATTAAAATGCCAGCAGGGAAGATGGACAAACAAAGAGGCAATTGTAATATTACATGACAAAAAACTATAGGGGTGACACAGGTGTCACGGTGTAGCAGGTTAAGCCCCCGCTTGGATCACCTGCATCCTCTATGGAAGTGCCAATCGGAGTGCTGATGCTCTGCGTCCAATCCCGCTTCCCGCTAATGCATCCTGGGAAAGCAGCAGAGGATGGCTCAAGTGCTTGGGCCCCTGCCACCCATGTGGGAGACCTGGATGGAGCTCCAGGCTCCTGACTTCAGCTTGGCCCAGCCCTGGCTGTTGCAGGCATCTGGAAGATGAACCAGCAGCTGGAATCTGCTCCCCCCACCCACCCATTGCTCTGCCTTTCAAGTAGATGAAAATAAATAAACATTAAATAACTACAGCAGAAGGCAGGAACTATGGGAGCAAGAGGGGTCTTTCTGTGTGGCCCTCGGGCATCGGTGAGCTGGGGCTCTCGTCCTCAGGTGATTAAAATGACATCCCAGTTCAGCGGGCGCCTTGCGGGGTGGCCTGGGCGTACGTCCTGGTGAACACAGCATCGTGATGCCACAGGCCAGGCTGTAACGGTTAAGGTAGCTGGGTAGACCTGAGCCTATGTGTGTGCGAGGGGCAGAAGCAGAGGGGAAGGAAACCAGCGTTTCCAGATCCAAAGTCTTCAGTTACCTGGTTGGGTGGTGCCTTCTCCCTGGGGGCAGCTTAAGGGAATCTTGTCTGCCCTCTACTGAAGGGGCTGTTAAGTTCTGGGAGGGATTCCACACTCAGAAAGCCCTCCACCCAGCAAGATCCCAGAAAGGGTGTAGGGGGAGAAGGAGGAGCCCACCCAACATCCAGAAAACTTGCGTCTGATTGCAGCTCCTTTCCTGCTGAGCTGCCCGCCTGCTCTGTCGGCTGCACCCTCTTCACTCGACTTTGCCAACTGGCTTACGACGACTCTGGCTTTCTTGTGTGAAGACAACACCCCCACCCAACCCCAAGCAAGGGATCCCCCGTAACATAACCACAGGAGCATTCTAGAAGGAAATGCTAGACCCCCACACAAACCCACAGGCATGCCCTCCGCTCCTGGAGCTGCAGGTCGTTTCCCAGGGCGCAGCTTGCTTCCCTTGGGCGGGGTGGGACCCTTCTGTGATCCCTGTCTGGGGAAAATGAGCTCAAGCGATGAGCAGGGAGACCGGTTCCCCCCAGCGCTCTCTCATCCACTCAAGCCATCGAAAATCAAGCCTGTCCTTCAACTATTTCTTTAAACAGTTTACTTTTTACTTATTTGAAAGGCAGAGTTACGGGGGGGTGGGGGGACAGAGAGGTCTTCCATCCACTGGTTCACTCCCCAAATGGCCACAATGACAGGGGCTGGGTCAATCTGAAGCCAGGAGCAAGGAGCTTCTTCCGGGTCTCCCATGTAGGTGCAGGGCCCAAGCACTTGGACCATCTTCTACTGCTTTCCCAGGCCGTTAGCAGGGAGCTGGAGCAGAGCGGAGCAGCCAGGTCTCAAACCAGAGCTCATGGCTTACCTTAACCTGCTATGCCACAATGCTGGCCCCTGTCCTTCAACAATTTATTTTTTATTTTTTGACAGGCAGAGTGGACAGTGAGAGAGAGAGAGAGACAGAGAGAAAGGTCTTCCTTTTCCATTGGTTCACCCCCCAAATGGCCGCTATGGCTGGCGCGCTGCACCGATCTGAAGCCAGGAGCCAGGTGCTTCCTCCTGGTCTTCCATGTGGGTGCAAGGCCCAAGCACTTGGGCCATCCTCCACTGCCTTCCCGGGCCACAACAGAGAGCTGGACTGGAAGAGGAGCAACCGGGACAGAATCCGGCACCCCAACTGGGACTAGAACCCGGTGTGCCGGCACCACAGGTGGAGGATTAGCCTAGTGAGCCTCGGTGCTGGCCAACAATTTATCTTTCAAATAAGTGTCCCTCATTGTGTGAGTCCAATAGTCTGCTCAGAGTCCCTTGTGGTGCTTGTAGGATCCTAGGCTGTGGCTGAGTCATGGGCTCAGAACTCCTATGTCGACAAGTGGCCCTGGTGACCCATCTGCACCCAGAGGGAAGGCTGGCGGCTCGCAGAGGGGAGGCCATGCCAGGGAGTGCTGGGCCAACCCTGCCTCCACATGGAGCCCAGGCTGGTGCAAGAAGAAGTGTGGGGGTGGAGGGAGGCCACCGCGTACTCCTTACTGCATCAAATCTGGATTAGATTCAGGAGCCAGAGGCCTGAGCAAAGCACTGGCACGGAAATCTTCCACCCGAAAGGCCATTGGTAGGACAGGACCCTAGGGCTGGCAGGAGAGTGGGGGGTTCTGGACCCACAACCAGGGAGTGGGAGTCTCTGGAGGTGGCTGCTCTGTGGCCACCTCCACAGGCTTCTCCCCCCGTCTGGTTAGGGGCAGCTCCCTATACAGTGGGGTCCCACTGCTCTCTGCACAAGGGGACCGCAGGACCCAGAGCTCTCCGGCAGCTGCAGGGCTCCGGTTCCCTGGCCCCAGAATGAAGCCACTTTCTGAAGCCTTGATCTCTGTGTGGGCGGAAGCACAGAGGGGAGTTATGAAGGTTCTGTCAGGTCACAGTCAGCCGAGTGGGGCAGCAGGTGGAGCAGCAGGGTGGCACTGGGGCTTTCTTCTGGGTGTGCTGTGTGGCCTTGGACCTGCAGCTGTCAGGTGGTGGGCATGGGATGGGCTCCTCCATTCGGATGGGCGCTGTGAGGAGGAGCAGGCTCTGAGCCGTGGCGTGAGCTCCCGGGGGATGCCCTAGGCGGGGCACATGGACCCACACCTGTGGCTTCATCATCACGGACACCATGGAGCCCACAGTACGGTGCTGAGCCCCGATCCCACAAAGGCTTAGAGGATCGCGACGGTCACCGGCTGGCCAGGCCAGCCTCAGCGCCCATGCTCTCCTGCTCGCCCTACGATCCCGCCGAAGCGTCCTGCTGCACCCTGTTGCTGAAGCTGCTCCCTGCGTTCTTGCTGTTCCTCGTTATCCCCCCAGGTGGCGCTGCTCCCGTAAAGCAGCCCTCCCGACTGAAAGACTGCAGCCTTGTTCCAGTTTCAGTCGCTTGCCTCCCGCATTCATCCTCACTGTGCTCCTGATCCCGGGACAGGCACCTGTCTGTGGGATGGGCCTGCTCCATCTTTATGCCACCCACAGCCACCGCCCAGAGACTGGCTCTCAGAGGCTCAAGGTGGATGTTTGCTTGTCGAATGAATGATTGAAAAGATAAGGCACGCTAGCTGTGTGTGTGTGTTTATTTGTAGATGGACAGAACTCTTCTGTCCTCTGGTTCACTCCCAGATGCCTGCTACAGCTAAGGCTGGGCCAGGCCGAACTCAACCCAGGTGTCCCCCCTTGGTGGCAGGGACTCGCCCACTGGAGTCGTCAGCTGCCACCTCCCAGGGTGCGCACTGCAACAAACTGGACTCAGAAGTGGAGGCAGGACCTGACCCAGGTGCTCTGAGATGGGACGTGGGTGTCCCAACCAAGGCCCCAACCACTAGGCAGGACATCCACCCCTGTTTTGTTCTGAAGACAGAGGATTCTTACATTTAGGAATGGGGACTTCGCATCCACAAAGCATTTTATATATAGGGAGAGCGAGGCTGGGAGGCGGGGTCCAGGGTTGCCACAGAGCCAGCTGCCACGTGCCGATCTTGCTTTTTGTGATTTATGAGTTTCTTCCCCAACACCAGCCACAGATGGCCGACTTCGTTTTGGAAGCTTCCGCTCCAAAGGAGCCATTAATCAATGACTCAGGGCTGCACCGGCCAGCCTGCAGGCGGGCGTGCGTCTCCCTGGAGTCAGGGGAAGCTGGTCCACTGATGCTCACCGCCACGCCTGTCACCCAGTGACCAGATGCTGGGACTCTCACGCTTACACTTCTCCTGTCCTTACAACAATTCTGTCATTCACTGGAGATGCAGACAGACAGAGCCCCCATCCGCTGGTTTACTCCTCAAACGCCTGCGATGGCCAGGGAAACGTCAGGGGCAGAAGTCGGAAGCCAGGAACATGGTCCAGCTCTCTGACGTCGGTGGCAGGCTTCCAGTCACCTGAGCCATCCTCACTGCCTCCCAGAGGCTGATTGGAGGGAAGCTGGAGTCAGGAACTGGACTCACGTATTCCAGCATGAGACACGGATGTGCAGATCACTAGGCTAAACACTGCCCCGGCTGCTTTTTGTTTTGTTTTTAAAGATTTATTTATTCAAGAGGCAGAGTTACAGAGAGAGGAAGAGAGAGAGAAAGGTCTTCCATCTGCTCCCTAAATGGCTATAATGGCTGGAGCTGAGCTGATCCAAAGCCAGGAGCCAGGAGCTTCTTCCAAGTCTCTCATATAGGTGCAGGGGCCCAAGGACTTGGGCCGTCTTCCACTGCTTTCCCAGGCCATTAGCGGGGAGCCAGATTGGAAGTCGAGCAGCTGGGACTCGAACCAGTGCCCATATGGGATGGTGGCACTGCAGGCAGAGGTTTAACCTACTACACCACAGCGCTGGCCCCCTAGGTGTTTGTGGTATCATCTCATTCACAAGCTAGGAAATGGAAGCCCATGGAAGTCTTCGCATTTGCTCATGGTTACCCAGCCACTGGGAGGTAGAGGCGAGATTCGAAGTCATGAAGTCAGATCCAGGGTCTGTTTCCTGACCTTCATGGCCTTCTGGTTCACACCGACGCTGACCCCTGTGTCCTGGGATCCCAGCTGTGTGTGGCTGTCCCGCTCGTGGACACTGGGGCTCTAGATAGCTCTCCCAGCCTCACTGCAGAGTCCAGACAGGCTTGGTCTTGTCTATTCTGCTAGACAAACGATTGCCACCCCACATGCTTGCATGGTTGGTCCTGCTCTCCTCACTTTGCAGGTGTAGAAACAGGCGAAGGGGCTGAATCCTCTCGAGACAAAGGGCAGGGGATGAGAGGCATGGCACTCAGCGGACCCGGCCACATGGTGTCCGTGGCACAACACCGCAGGCCATTGCTGCTCTGCCCGGTGTCAGGCATTTTCTCTGAGCTCAGAAGGGTGACAGTCTGGAATGTTCTGGCCCAGGGCTCCTTGGCTGCATGGGCTGCTTTCTCTCTGCCTTCTGGCCAAGGTTTGTTTTTTTGTTTTTGTTTTTGTGACCCCCCCCCCCCCCCAAATATCTTTCTAGCCTTGAGGCTCTCTGTTTTGTGCTATTTCTCCTGGTAAATTAGCTTTGCGCTTGTGGGTCCTCAGTATAGGTAGCTTGCCCTGTGGCCTTATCCGCCCAAGGTGAGGACTTGGGCTGCCTTGTGGAAGAGCGGTGAGCTCACCCGAGGCTCTGCACGCTCACGCAGCAGCCAGGCTCACGCAGGAGTGGAGAGGAGAGGGCTCCGGCTCGGGCCCAGGGACTCATGAGTCTGGAGACCTTCAGCAAGTCACTTGGGCCTCCTGAGTCCAGTGTTCTCAACTGCAGAAAAGGAGAGGAGAGGAGAGGAGAGGGGAGGGAAGGGGAGGGGAGGGGAGGGGAGGAGGGAGGAGAGGGGGGAGGAGAGGGGAGGGGGGAGGAGAGGGGAGGGGGAGGAGAGGGGAGGGGGAGGAGAGGGGAGGGGGGAGGAGAGGGGAGGGGGGAGGAGAGGGGAGGGGAGAGGGGAGAGGAAGGGAGGGGAGGGGAGGGGAGGGGAGGGGAGGGGAGGGGAGGAGGAAAGAAGGAAGGAAGGAAGGAAGGAAGGAAGGAAGGAAGGAAGGAAGGAAGGAGGGAGGGAGGGAGGGAGGGAGGGAGAAAAAATGGTGTCAAATGAGACAATGCCCGTGGCCAGGCCTCCTACCCTGGAGGGCTGGTGCAGCAGGCTGGGCACAGCTGCCACAGATTGGCCTGACAGTGGGGCGGGCTAGTGCTGGTTCGTCCTGGAGCTGTGGATTCTCTCGCTGAGCAGAGCATGCTCCAGCCCTGGGCACAGCCTTGCAGCCACACTGGGTGGCCCCAGGGGCTGGGACGCCGACCCGGACAAGAGGAGGCGCCCACTTCACTCCTGAGCTGGAGCTCGCTGGCCCGGGGACACAGGAAAGCCAGTTCAGCAGCCACTTGAGACTCCGACCGGGTTTGGAACTCCTCACGTCGCGGGACACGGGGGCTTTCCGCAGGAAGCGGAACTCGGGAGGCTGGGTCCCCAACAAAGCGGGCACCGCCTTCTAGCCCTGTGCAGGTTCGCTGTCTCAGCCTCAGGGCCTTTCCCCCGATGGCGGCAGACATTCTGAAGGAGCAGCAGGGGGCATGGCTGTCTGGGGACCTCAGGGCAGAGCAGCCCCTCTCTCATCTGCCTCACAGAATCTAGGGCTCCCAGGACCTGGAGCAGAGGAGAGGGAGGCTGCGGCCCCGGCGCAGGCCAGTGGCCTTGGTCTGCAGAGGCTGCCCAGGGCCTGGCCTTGACCCTCTCACAGGCCTGAGGGAGGACGGCCATGCTGCGTGGTCAGGAAGCACTCAGCTTTACAACAGCACGGACAGCGCCCCAGCTGGCAAGGTGGCAGGAGAAGGGGTGACGTCTGGTGGTCTCTTGCTAGCTGGACACCCTGTGGCGAGTTACTATCTCGAAACCCAGCCCGCAGTCTCACTGCTAAGAGAGGGAGAACGACCCCTACTTTTCGGGGTGTTGTGCAAGTTACATAGGGTAGTACTGGTCACGAGCAGAGGTAAAGAAAATGCCAGGCTAGGAGCCGGCACTACAGCCTACCAGGTTAAAGCCCCCACCTACAGCGCTAGCATCCTATATGGGCGCCAGTTTGAGTCTCAGGTGCACCTCTTCCGATCCAGCTCTCTGCAATGGCCTGGGAAAGCAGTGGAAGATGGCCCAAGTCCCTGGGCCCCTGCACCCGCACGGGAGACTCAGAAGAAGCTCCTGGCTTTGGCTCAACTCAGCTCTGGCCATTGTGGTCATTTGGAGAGTGAACCAACGGAATGGAAGATATCTCTCTCTCTCTGAACCTCTCTCTGTAACTCTTTCAAATAAATAAAAATAATTCTAAAAAAAAAATGCCAGGCTCTTTGTGGGGGTGGATGGGGAGAGGGATGGAATCCCAAGGGAGGGTACTTTAAAAAAAAATAGAAGAAAAATAGAATTTAAAAAGTAAGTTTATTTTGGTGCCAAAAAATCTGAAATCTATGCATAACTTTTTTTAAATTAATTAATTAATTTTTTGACAGGCAGAGTGGACAGTGAGAGAGAGAGACAGAGAGAAAGGTCTTCCTTTGCCATTGGTTCACTCCCCAGTGGCCGCACTGATCCGAAGCCAGGAGCCAGGTGCTTCTCCTGGTCTCCCATGTGGGTGCAGGGCCCAAGCACCTGGGCCATCCTCCACTGCACTCCGGGGCCACAGCAGAGAGCTGGCCTGGAAGAGGGGCAACCGGGATAGAATCCGGCGCCCCGACCGGGACTAGAACCCGGTGTGCTGGCGCCGCTAGGCGGAGGATTAGCCTAGCGAGCCACGGCGCCGGCCATATGCATAACTTTTTAAGGACACACATTTTCCATGAGCTTTTTGTTTTAATTTGTTAAAGATTTATTTACTTATTTGAAAGGCAGAGAGAGAGAGTCTTCCATCAACTAGTTCACTACCCAAAAGGCCACAAAGGTCTTGGCTGCTCTGTTTCCCATCCAGCTCCCTGCTAATGCACCTGGGAAAGCAGCAGAGGATGGCCCACCTCCTTGGACCCTGCCATCCATGTGGGAATCCTGGAAGGAGTTGTAGACTCCTGGCTTCAGTCTGGCCCAGCCCTGGCTGTTGTGGCCATCTGGGGAGTGAACCAGCAGATGGAAGAAGTTTCTCTTTTCCCCGTCTCTCTCTATTACTGTTTCTTTTTTTCTTTCTTTCTTTCTTTCTTTCTTTTTTTTTTTTTTTTTTTTTTTGAGATTTAAAAGTATTTATTAGAATCCAGGACCTCCAGCCAGAGCAGCATGGAGGGGGACATCCATCTACGTTTCAAATAAATAAAATAAATCCTTTAAAAAAATTTCCTGTATCCTTCTGTACTCCCATTGGACTGAAAACTGTATGAGGGCAGAAGACCTAATAACAGTGCCTACTTAGCTTGCGGCAGGCTGTGTTTGTTGAATGAATGAATGAACGAATGAAGACGAATACAACAAAACCTCTGCTCTCCTTCAGTTCCGAGAGTCTCTGGGAATTGGGATGCCTGCCAGTTTGTTCTCAGCTTTCTCTCCTGCGGCTGTTGACTTGGGTTTTCAGGAAGTCGGTGTGGTTTTCCCCAGTGGAGACCCAGCCCAGACAATGACTGTGAGAACAAGGATGCAGTGAGTACAGCAGAGATGATGCGGCAAATACAGACGGGGATGACCTGGCTTTAATAGCCTTCCATACTGATGCATTCGTTAAAGGCTACGGCGGTGGGAATTATCAGAGGTTTCCCTTTAACCTGGCAGCAAGGGGAAGCTGCTGGAGGCTCCTCTGCGGGCCACACAGTCAGTCTTCTTCAAGCTTTTGCCCAGGGCGAGGTCTCAGCTCGGGATACGGGGAGACCAGTTTATTTGCATACAAATTGCAAACCTCTACAAAGACATCGCTCAAGCAATTTTTAAGTAAAATGCTCTAGCTTCCCTGAAGGCTATAATTCCTTGGTTTTTCTCTTCAATATTCTTCTCACTTAGCAGCCACTCATGCTGACCCAGATTTTTCACCCCAGGAGTATACAGGAGAGGGGAGGGGGCCTAGGGAAGGCGGAGCGGGTGGCTGGCTGATCAGACACCCAGAACCCAAGTGTTTACGTATCGACGGTGTCATTTCTCTCTCAAGCCAACACTGTGACCTAGAAATCATTGTCATCTCCACTCATGTCAAGGAGGTCGAGGTTCAGCGATGTTTCGTGATCCCCTTACCGTGACAGAGCTAGGAAATGGCAGGGCCTGGAACCCAAGGATGTCTGACTCGCAGAATTTATTCTCAGATTATGCTATTTCTGTAACCCACTTAATCTTCATTTGTCTTTGGAATCTGTTAGGTGATTCTATTACAATTATTAACAACAAGGGCTGGCACCATGGTGTAGCAGGTAAAGCAACCACCTGCAGCACCGGCATCCCATATGGGCGCCAGTTCAGGTCCCGCTTGCTCCACTTCCGATCCAGCTCTCTGCTATGGCCTGGGAAAGCAGTGGAAAATGGCCCAAGTCCTTGGGCCCCTGGGCCTGCATGGGAGACCTGGATGAGACTCCTGGCTCCTGGCTCCAGAGGGCCCAGCTCTGGCTGTTGCGGCCATTTGGGGAGTGAACCAGCTGATGGACGACCTCTCTCTGTCTCTCTGCTTCTGTCACTCTGCTTTTCAAATAGATTAAAAATAATGAAATAAACTTTTTAAAAAAAGATATGTTTGATCATAATCAGGTTTTATCTTTTTAAGAAGATGAAATTTTATCTTCCACCCCCTCCCACACTCCTTGATAATGAAACTAGTATTAATAGGTAGGTGGAGGTGAGAGTAATTTCTTGATACAACATATCAATTAATTAGCTAACTGGCTAATTAATTACAAACAGATAGCAAGAAGACACTAGGGATTCGAATGTGAAGGATTTGGTTCCTCCTTCAAAAAGCAGAGATTATTGAGGGAGGTGGATAATCACTCCAACAATTCCCTATGGTGGGATAACAGCCACGGGAAAGGAGGCAGTTAGAGCTCGGGAGATAGAGGGGTGGGGAGCAACTGGGAGCAACTCGGACTAGACTAAGTTACTGGAATTAAGACTTATTCTATGCATCTGCTCTCCCACAATATGGCGCTGGGAGAGGAGGAAACAGCTTCTACACAGCTGCCTCCAGTTCAATCAATAAACAGTAGGACCTGCTCCTGATTGGAGGAGAGCAGCGTACTCGGCGTGTGGGTAGCAGAGTTGGGATTGGTGGAAGAGGACTATAAAGGAGGAGAGAGACAACATGCACCGGGAACATCTAAGGGAACACCTGTGCAGCCCCCCGAGAGAGCCGGCCGGCGGTGTGCCGCTCCCCCGCGGAAGTGGGGAAAGTGGCAGGGGGAACCGCCCTTCCACGGAGGTGGAGGGACGGCAGCCAACCCGGGAAGAACCAGCAGCAAACCCGGGAAGGGCCGAGCAGACAAAAGAACAGTGCAGGGTCCTGTGTCATTCCTCCATGAAGAGGGGGAGCGACATAATGGTGCCGTGACTCGGATAGGAAGCCTAGGCAGGGTTTAGTGTCGTTCCTCCATGAAGACGGGGAGCGACAAGAGGGGTGGAGGGACTAGATGATCAAGGAAGACTTCCTGGAGGTGGTGACGCCAGAGTTGAGCCTTAACCTATGATTAACGGTTAGTGTGTGGGCCTTGAAGAACTAGACATGTGTGGGCCCCTAAAAGGAAAAACACCACAAGTCATGGGGAGACTGTGGGGTGTCCTTGTGGAACGGCAGGGGTGTGCTTGGGGCATGAAGCAGGATTAGGAGCTAAATTTTGACAGACAGGCAGGTGCTAATCATGAAGGGCTTAGATGTCATGCTAAGAAATCTGGAGTTTGGGGCCGGTGCTGTGGTGTAGCAGGTAAAGCTGACACCTGCAGTGCTGGCATCCCATATGGGCGCCGGTTTGAGTCCTGGCTGCTCTACTTCCAATCCAGCTCTCTGCTGTGGCCTGGAAAAGCAGTGGAGGATGGCCCAGGTGCTTGGGTGCCTGCACCCATGTGGGAGACCCAGAAGAAACTCCTGACTCCAGGCTTTGGATCAGCCCAGCTCTGGCCATTGTGGCCAAATGGGAATGAACCAGCAGATGGAAGACCTTTCTCTCTCTCTGCCTCTCCTCTCTCTGTGTAACTCTGACTTTCAAATAAATAAATAAATCTTCAAAAAAAAATCCGGATTTTATTTTCAGTATGAACTAAAATGTTTGTGTCTCCCCACAAATGCGTATGTTGAAAATGTAACCCCTAAGGTGTTGGTGTTAGGAGGTGCTGCCTTTGGAGGGTGCTTGGGTCAGGAGGGTGGCGCTCTTGTGAATGGAATTGGTGCCTTTATGTGACTCCAGGGAGCTGTCTTGCTTTCTGCTCGCCGTGAGACACCTGCAGCCTGGAAGAGGGCCCTTACCCAAACCTGGCCACACGGGAGCCCTGATCGTGGGCTCCAGCCTCCAGCCTCCAGCCTCCAGATTTGCGAGAGAGGAATTCGTATTGTTTATAAGCCATCCAGTCTTAGACACTTTGTTACACAGCCTGAAATGACCAAGACAGCGTGACAGAGAGCTTCAAGACTTAAGCAGGAAAGCGACATTATCAGATTTCCACTATAGGAAAATCTCTTGCACAGCCAGGAAGAGGCTAAAGCGCTAGGGAGTAGGAGTGGACTTGTTCTCTTCCATCGCCAGCCCAGCCCCCTCCCTCTATGGGAAACGCGCTTTCTCTTGTGGTTGGAATAGCAGCTCCCATTTTATTATAGACTAATAGTGATGCATTGTCGTGTAGCAAACACCCCACAATTAGTGGTTGGGATCAGCGGACATTTATCATCTCAGCTCCTGCGGGTCAGGAGTCCAGGGGCGGCTAATGCACGGCTCTGGCTCAGGGCCTCTCATGCGGTTGCAGTTTGTAAGTCAAGCCAGAGCTAGAGAATCTGTGTCCAGATCCGCTCTTTGGCAGGCTCTGAGGATCTGCCCCAAGCTGGCTCCTGGGGGCCCTCTGCATAGGGCTGTCCGCAGCAGCAGGCTGCCCCCACGGTAAACAACCCGCGAGAGTCACAGGGTGCACCTGAGACGGTAGACACCGTCCGCCTATGACTCTGTGCCGGAAGTAAGACCCCAAGACTTTTGCTGTGTTCCACTTAGGAGAGGGCACCAGCATGTGGGCATGGCCTGGGGGTCACCTTGGAGGCTGCTCACCACCCATAGCCCAGCTCCTGGGTCAGGTGATCCAAATTCAGCCAATCAGAACGTTTCCTTGGGATTTTTAAACTCAGTTGGAAAGAAGGAGTCTTTCTAAAGTGGTACAGTTTGAAGACTGTGGACAGCCCAGTGAAAGGAGAGAATGCAAGAAATGCAGAGACTAGAGATGGTAGGCCCATCAGCATCTGGCTCTTCCTGGGGTTTTGCTATGGAAGTCAATAAAGGACACCTTATTTCTTGTTGTCCAAGCTACATCAGGGTGGGATTTTGACACTGGTGACAAGACAATGATGAGTGACTGAGTAACAGACCTGGGGTCACACTGAGAAGATGGGTTAGGAAATAACAGCAGGTGGGAAGGCAGGGGCCTGACTAAGGCAGTGGGGAGGGCGATTCAGGCCTGCTATGCTTTTTTTTTTTTTTTTTTAAGATTTATTTATTTATTTGAAAGTCAGAGTTACAGAAAGGCAGAGGCAGAGAGGGAGAGAAAGAAGTCTTCCATCTGATGGTTCACTCCCCAGATGGCTGCAATGGCCGGAAAGCCAGGAGCCAGGAGCTTCTTCCAGGTCTCCCAAGTGGCTGCAGGGACCCAAGGCCTTGGGCCATCTTCTACTGCTTTCCCAGGCCATAGCAGAGAGCTGGATCAGAAGTAGAGCAGCCGGGACTCGAACCGGCACCCATATGGGATGCCGGCACTGCAGGCGGCAGCTTTACCCGCTTCGCCACAGCGCTGGCCTCCCTGCTACGGTTTTGATACAGTCTGAGTGTGAGTCCCAAGGGTTTCTGTGCTAGAAGCTTGGCAAGGTGGAAAGGTGGTGGCACCTTGTGGCAGGTCATTATGTCAATAGGACCCTGCCGTTGGAAGGGATTAAAGTAGTTCTAAGACTGGGCTGTTACAAAGCAGCCTTTTCCCTTCCCAACTCTGCCAGGTGTGACTCAGCCAGGGCGGCCCTTACCAGGAGCTGAACAGATGGGACTTTTGGTCTCCAAAACTGCGAGCTAACTCAGCCTCTTTTCTTTATACAGCCCCCGGCATCAGGTATTTCGTTAGTGCAGCAGCAAATGGACCAATGGGGCCCCAGACAGGAGAGGATTTAGGAAGCAAAGGCAGGGATCACGTGGCGCTGAACTGTCTGGCGCAGCACTGCGTTCCCGGGGCTGAGCACCGTGTCTGGCCCCTGGAGAGTGCCCAGCAAGCATCTGTGGGAATGAATGAATGCAGGCGGGGAGGCAAAGGTGAAAACAAGACTTGGGTACCAGCTGGATATGGAAGATGCGCAAGAGAAATCTAATCTCATGCCCAGGTCTCAGGCCCGAATGGAAGAGCTGCTGCAGGTGGGGCAGCGGGGCGGGTGGAGTGAGGAGTTCCGTTCTAAGCTCCTGGCACCTGCTTTCAAGGTGACACAGAGCAGTTAACGTCGCCACAGGAGGAATATCCGTGTCCCTGGTCTCCTCGGCCCTGTCCACATCACCAGCCGAGTAACGCAACTCAGAGCTCATTTGCTTGCTAGAGGAAGACCTACTTTTGCAAATGGGCAGTGATCCAACCACCTCAGGGACTGGTGATCCTTGATTAGGAATGGTCTAAAGTTAGCATGACAAAATCAGCTGCCAAGTGTCGGCTTAATGAAGCCTTCTGACTCCCGGGGCAGGCGCCCTCTGGGGTCCCCAGCGCGACAGCTCCGTCCCCCCACCAGGCTGGGGAAGATCATGGGGACGAGCCGAGAGACTTGAAATCGGGCATTCAGCAAACACATTTGCTTTGCTCCTCGGGGGTGCCTGCGCCAAGGCTGGGCAGAGTTGGCAGCTTTTCCAAAGTGGCTTTGTAGCGCTGTCAAGAGGTGGGAAGTGCCCCTTCTGCCCTGGCACCGTGTCCAGTCAGAAGCAGTCGAGGAGGGGGCTGGGCCAGGGTGGCTATCCTTCCCCAGTGCAGTCTGAAGCTGTCTCTGTCTACAGCCCTGGGCCAGGCTCATTAGCATGTGTCAGAAATGCAGCTTCCATGGCTCCAGACATCTTGCCCGGCTCCCACGCTTGGGAAGGCCAGCCTGACACAGCCCAGCACCTCCCCCGACCCCCGCAGATGCCTCCTGCCAAGCATCCAAATAGACCAGAGCAAAGGCTTCTTTTTTTAAAAAAATATTTTATTTATTTGAAAGGAAGAATTAGAGAGAGAGAGAGAGAGAGAGAGAGAGAGAGAGAGAAATATCTTCCATCTGCCGGTTCACGCCCTGAATGGCTGCAACAGCCAGGGCTGGGTCAGATGGAAGCCAGGAGCTTCTTCTGGGTCTCCCACGTGGGTGCAGGAGCCCAAGGACCTGGGCCATCTTCTACTGCTTTCCCAGGCCACAGCAGAGAGCTGGATCAGAAATGGAGCAGCCGGGACTCGAACTGGTGCCCACATGGGATATGGACACCGCAGGCAGCTGCCTTACCCACTACACCACAGTGCAGGTGCCCCTTTTGTTTTTGCAATCTTTCCACTAATGGAAAATTTCAAGCATATAAAAAAGCAGAGGTTAATACTCATCACTTAGTTTCAATTGTGATCACTTTGTGGCTAATATTATTTCATCTACACCCTGTCACGGGATCGTTTGAAGCAAATCCCAGGTATGATGCCAATTTGCCTGTAAATATTTCAGTATATAAGGAACTTCAAAAAGTTTGTGGAAAATGGGATTAAAATATAAAAACTGACTGTGGTGCAAAAACATTTGGAATTCATGCATAACTTTTTCATAACAGACATTTCCACGAACTTTGTGAAGACCTCTCGTTCACTCTACAAAACCACGAGGAGCGTTTGTGCTCAGCAGCCTGGCAGTGCCGGTGCCTTCAAATCCTTCCCTGCTGCTCCTCAAGGAAGCAAGAGGCTGCCTCCCCTCGCCCCTCCAATGGCAACCCCCCACTGCGACTGGGCAACCGGAGTGCGTGCTACGGTCGTGCTACGGTCGGCCTTCCTGGAACTGCATCGTGGGTGCTAGGCAGTGACTGCGCTTCCGACAGGCACCGGGGCTCCCAGACAGCATCGAGGCGAAGCACTGTTGGGAACGGCCAGGGCCCTTGAAGGAAATGACCAGCATGCTGGGAGCTCTTCAAACTCTTCACCTGACTCCGTCACTCTTTTCCTGCCATCTAGCTGGTCAGGCTCCGGGTTCCTGCAACAGTGCAGAGTCCCACAACAAATGCTTGCGGGCAAAGGTAGCAGCTGGCTATTACCATGGCAACCCTTTCAATGCCAGGTTTCCAGGGAAGAACTCATGATCTATTCCATTTACCTTAAATTACAGTCCAGAGACCTTAAATTCAAACATCTCCTGACAAGGACGCAGAGCCTGTCTCAGCTAAGTGATGCAATCAGTTCTCATTAGCCTTCTCCCTGCTCTCTTGAAAAGCATACAGAAAATTACTTTTGGCACGGAAAAGGCTTTTAAACCAACCTTTTCACAATATGTCTCCGAGTGAACACTGAGTTGGAGCATATAATTACAAAAAGAAAGGAGTGCGCCAGATAAGTTGACACAGGCTCTGTAGATGTAGCCGAGGGGTGACTGCTGCCTTCAAAGGCAGAAGTCTTTCTTAGGGCAGCTGCCGCGTCAGGCTGTGGAGTGGAGCAGGCAGGAAGGGGAAAGGGAAGAAACCGCCCCCATGAGGGGCTGCCTGGGCTGGTCTGCAGCTACTGCACAGCTTCCTGCGATGACTCCACTGCCCACGGGGCCTCATGATCTCCGGCTTTCGTCTCCTGCTCTCTTGTCTTGATCCCCAGGTTAGAGCTGCGTTAGCCTTTCGATGTTATGCTTGCTACCCATGATCCCTAGTCCCCTGGGCCTACCTCCGGCCCCAGCATCCTCTCCTATAACAACGGGATCTCGCTCCTTGTACTGAAGTGTAGGCTCTTCCCTGCCCATATCCCCCCAGTCATTCTTTGTTCACTTTTGTAGCCAACTATGTGTCTTGTCATGCTTAGATTCAATCGCTGCTTACTGTGCACTTCATATAAACCAGCTCCTTCCTAGGTGTTGTCTCATGGAAAGCAGTGTGGTATAGAATTACTTACGGGGGCCAGCAGTGTGGCACAGTGGGGTAAGCACCAGCCTGCAGCGCCAGTATCCTATATGCATGCTGGTTTGTGTCCCGGATGCTCCACTTCTGATTCAGCTCCCTGCTAATGCACCTGGGAAAGCAGTAGAAGATGGCCCAAGTGCTTGGGCCCTTCCACCCATGTGGGAGACCCAGAAGCACCTGGCTCCTGGCTTCAGATTGGCTCAGCTCCGGCCATGAGGCCATTTAGGGAGTGACCCAGCAGATGGAAGACCTCTTTCTCTTTGTCTCTACCTCTCTCTGTAACTCTTTCAAATAAATAAAATATATCTTTAAAAAAATCACTTATATTCAGAGTGTGGTCATTTGTTAAGAATACATCATATCTTAGCCAACTCCAGACCAACTAAAGAAAATAAGACCCTCAGTTAAGTGACATTCAGAATAAGAAATACTGGTAAGAGGCCAGCATCGTAGTGCAGCGGGTTAAGCCGCCACCAGCAATGCCGGTGCCCCATGTGAGCATCGATTCGAGTCCAGGCTGCTCTACTTCCAATCCAGCCCCCTGCTAATGTGCCTAGAAAGCAGCAGATGGCTCAAGTGCTTGGGCCCATGCACCCATGTGGGAGACCCGGATGGAGTTCCAGGCTTCAGGACCTTGGATTTGGCCTGGTCCAGCTCTGGCTGTTGTGGCCATCTGGGGAGTGAACCAGTGGATGGAAGATCTTTCTCTCTGTCTCTTCTTCTCTAACTCTTTCAAATAAATAGTTTTTTTTTTTTTAAAGAAAAGTACTTGCATAATGCATATTACAATCTCCTGAGAAGCCTTTTATTTCATGTATTTTGAAGTTCTGTTATTAAATATGTTTACACAGGATTGTTTTGTCTTTTATTTTTTTTTTAATTATTTATTTGAAAGGCAGCATGATGAGAGAAAGAGAGAGAGAGCGCGCATTTCTATCTACTGGTTCACTCCTCAAATGCCCATAACAGCCAGGGCTGGGCCAAGCCAAAGCCAGGAGCCAGGAATTCCATCCAGGTCTCCCAATATGGGTGGCTGGAACCCAAGTAATTGTGCCATTATCTGTTGCCTCCCAAGTGTGTTGGCAGGAAACTGGATCAGATATGGAGCTCGGGGGCCAGTGTTGTGGCATAATGGGTAAAGTCGCCGCCTATAATGCTGGCATCCCATATCGGTGCCAGTTCTTGTCCCGGCTGCTCCACTTCTGATTGAGCTCCAGCCACTGCGGTCACCTGGGGAGTAAACCAGCAGACAGATCTCTCTGTCTTCCCTCTCTCCTCTCTCTCTGTAGCTCTTTTAATAAATAAATAAATATTTAAAAAACAAAAAACAAAGAAGAAGTGGAGGTGGGACTGGATCTCAAACATGGGATCCAAGTGTCCCGAGTGGTGGCTTAGACCTGCAGTACCACAACGCCTGCTTCTGTTTTATCTTTTGATCAACTTACCCTTTATCAATCACAGGAAGGCGGTCTTTATCCCTGGCAACAGTCTTGTTATGAAGTCTGCTTGTCTGATACTAAGTACAGCCACTCCAGCGCCTTCCCCTTAGCATCTGCATGGCATGTTTTTCCCCTGATCTTTTGCTTGTAACTTACCCATGTCTTTATATTTATAGTGGGTTCCCTGCAGACTGTGTATAGTTGCGTCTGGCTTGGTTGATACAGTCTGAGAATCCAGCCTTAATTGCAGTGTTTGCATCAGTTACACAGAATGCGACTATCACCATGACTGCGCCTAAATCCACCAGCCCGCTACTTATTATCTGTTTTCCCACCTGTTCTCTGTCCTGGGGTCCTGGAACAGAGCAAGCACTCATGAACAAATGCCTGTAGTCAAAGGTGGGAGTTAGCATTCCCATGGCAACTCTTTCTACTCCAGATTTCCACATTATTCTGGTGTCTTACACTCTTGTACTGAGTAGTTTCTCCAGTGATTGCTCTGGAGTTTACAAATGAGCAGCTTTAACTTTGCAGTCTACCTTAAATGATATGACACCACTTCGTGTTAATATCAAGAGCCATTTCAGCACTTTATTTCCATTTATCCCAACCGTCCTCTGCACTACTGTCGTATATTTAAATTCTGTTATAAATGGCACAGGGCACTTTTACTTTAAACAGCAAATTATTTACTGAAGAAATTTAAAAATGGGAGAAGTCTTTTATATTTGCAGACATATTTACCATTTCCGGTGTTTTTCATGTATTTGTGTAGATTCAGAGTTCAATCTGTCTTTGCCTGAGGAATTTCTCTTGTAGCACAAGCCTGCCTTCCATATCAGAGTGCCCTAGGTCTGAATCCTGGCTCCACTTCCAATTCCAGCTTCCTGCTGCTGTGCACCTGGGAGGCAGCAGTGACGGCCCAAGTTCTTGGCTCCCTGAAACCCACACAGGAGCCCCAGATGGAGATCCAGGCTCTTGACTTTGGCCTGGCCCAGTAGATGGAAGATCTCTATTTGTCTTCCAAATAAAATGAGGGAAAAAAGTTTAAAAAATCTTGTTTAATGCCATAAAAATATATATTTTTTTGTTAATATTTTTAAAATAATACACTTTTAAAAGATTCCTCAGCTAAACAAAATCTGAGAAAGCTGACTGCTGGGTGGGCGGGCCTAGTATGTTTGGCTTAGCAGCTAAGATGCTGCTTAGGACACTCATACTCCATTATCTGGTTCAATTCCTGGCTCCAGCTCCTGACTCCAGCTTCCTGCTAACACAGACCCAGGGAGGCAGCAGTGATGGCTCCATCCCTGCCTCCACATGGGCAACCTGCACAGAGTTCCCAGCTCTTGGCTTTGACCCTTCTCTGCCTTGCCTGCTGTGGGCACTGGGGAGTGAATCGGGAGGGGGAAGCGTCTGCATGCTCTCCCTTCCTCTGATGCGTCTTAAACTTTTTAAAACAGATTTATTTATTTATTTGAAAGTCAGCTACAGAAAGACACAGAGAGAGGTCTTCCATTCACTTGTTCACCCCCCAGATAACCATAATGGCCAAGGCTGGGCCCGCTGAAACTTCTGCGTCTCCTAAGTGGGTGGCAGGGGCCCAAGCACTTGAGACATCTTCTGCTGCCATGAAAGGGAGTTGAATTGGAAGTGGAGCAGCTGGGACTTGAACCAGAGCCCGTATATAGGATGCCGGCGATACAGGTGGCTTCGAACTAGCTCAGCTCTGGCCGTTGTAGTCGTCTGGGGAATGAACCAGCAGAATGGAAGACCTCGCTCTCTCTCTCTCTGTAACTCTTTCAAATAAATAAAAACAAATCTTAAAAAAAAAAAAAAAAGATGGCCCATGTACTTGGGCCCCTACCATCCACATAGGAGACCCAGATGGATTTCCTGGCTCCTGGCTTCAGACTGGCCAACTCCAACTCTGCCTTTCAAATTAATTAATTAATTCTGAAAAACAAGTGTTGGTGAGGATGTGGAAAACCTGGAACCACCACCATTCACTGTGGGTGGGAACGTAAAATGCTGCAGCTGCTGTGAAGAACAGTGTGGCAGTTCCTCAAAAATACTCTTCCTTGCCGGTGCCGTGGCGCACTGGGTTACTCCTCCGCCGGCGGCGCCGGCATCCCACGTGGGCGCTGGTTCTATTTCTGGCTGCTCCTCTTCCAATCCAGCTCTCTGCTGTGGCCTGGGAAAGCAGTGGAGGATGGCCCAGGTCCTCAGGCCCCTGAACCCGCATGGGAGACTAGGAAGAAGCACCTGGTTCCTGGCTTCGGATCAGCGCTGCTCCGGCTATTGTGGCCAATTGCGGAGTGAACCAGCAGATGGAAGACCTTTATTTCTCTGCCTCTCACTGTGTGTAACTCTACCTCTCAAATAAATACAAACCTTTAAAAAATCAAAAAAAAACATTTTTCCTTAAAGTATCTTCTATTTTTCTTCAATATATTCACGTGTTCCTTTAAATATTCCTACATATTTAAGGTATCTGTTTTAAGGCCTGTGTCTGACAGTTCCGTCACCTCCTGCCATTTCTTGGTTGGCTTCTATTGATGGAGTCTCCGGCTATGAGTCAGATTTCTCTGCTTCTTTCCGGGTCCAGTAAGTTAAAGCTGGACAATTGTGAACGTCACTTCATTCTGCGTTTGGCTACTGCTATTGCCCATTAATGAGTGCTGGACTTTATTTTGGCATGCAATTAAGTTACCTGCAGAGCAGTGAGATCTAGTTTTTTTTTTTTTTTTTTTTTGACAGGCAGAGTGGACAGTGAGAGAGAGAGACAGAGAGAGAAAGGTCTTCCTTTGCCGTTGGTTCACCCTCCAATGGCCGCCGCTGCAGCCGGCGCACCGCGCTGATCCTGGCAGGAGCCAGGAGCCAGGTGCTTTTCCTGGTCTCCCATGGGGTGCAGGGCCCAAGCACCTGGGCCATCCTCCACTGCACTCCCTGGCCATAGCAGAGAGCTGGCCTGGAAGAGGGGCAACCGGGACAGAATCCGGCGCCCCAACTGGGACTAGAACCCGGTGTGCCGGCGCCGCAAGGTGGAGGATTAGCCTATTGAGCCACGGCGCCGGCTTGAGATCTAGTTTTGAACTTTGCTAGGGAATATCTATAGTGGCCATGCTCGAGGGATACTTCAGTCTTTTTTTTTTTTTTTAAAGATTTATTTATTTGAAAGGCAGAGTTACAGAGAGACAGAGGCAGAGAGAGAAAAGACAGAGAAAGTCCTCGATCTGCTGGCTCACTCCCCAAATGCTTCCAACGGCCAGAGCTGGGCCGACTTGAAGCCAGCAGCCAGGAGCTTCCTCTGGGTCTTCCACGTGGGTGCACTGCTTTCCCAGGCCATAGCAGAGAGCTGGATTGGAAGTGGAGCAGCCGGGACTTGAACTGGTGCCCATATGGGACGCCGGCACTGCAGGCGGCAGCTTTACCCACTACACCACAGCACTGCCTCCCCCCATCCCCCCTTTAAGACTTATTTTATTCAAAAGGCAGAGTTACAGAGAGAGGGAGAGACAGAAATTTTCCATCCACTGATTTACTCCCCAAATGACTGCAATGGCTTGAGCTGGTCCAGGCCGAAGCCAGAAGCCTGGAACTCCATTTGGGTCTCCCATGTGGGTGGCAGGGGCCCGCTGGATTGGAAATGGAGCAGCCAGGACTCCAGCAGGCGCTCATATGGGATGTGGGCATCACAGGCGGCAGGTTAACCTGCTGCACATCACTGACCCCGACAGATCAGTATCGTGAAAGTGTAACATCCCTGGGGTCTTCAAGCACGGCCGGTTACTCATTCAGGATTCCCTTCTGGCTGGGTCAGAACTTGTGTGTCCTAAATGAGCTCTGAGAAGTGTTTTCTTTTCTGCCATTCTTTGCCCAGCCTGGTACTCAAGATGTCAGGGGACCCGCACACAGTCAGCTCTTTTTCTGTGGAGCTCCCTCCTTTCCAGAACTTGGCCCTACAATTCCCAGCTGCCTCTGCCTCCCTCAGACCCTAGTCTGTCTCCTCCATTCCACAAGGCCTTGTGTCTGTGCCTGCCCCGGGCCCAAGCGTAGGGCCTTCCACTTGTTTCCCTTCACTCAGGCTCACGGCCCTGTGCGGGCTGCTGGCTGGTGTCTGGAAGGCAGTCTGTTCACTTACTTAGCCCAGCTGCCTGGCTGTGAAGTCTGGTCCTTGTTACTCTATAATGAGGAGTAGAAGTCTGTCGGGGAGCCTTTTAAAAATCCTTCTTTTCCCAGAGCCCGACCCACAGTGACCGGATCAAATTTCCTAGAGCAGAGGTCGGTCAACTCTAGCGCACAAGCCACATCCAAGTTTGTTTTGGTATGGCTGGCAGGCTAAGAATAGCTTTTGTATTTTTAAAAGATAGTAAAAAATTTGCAAAGATGAATGCGTGCGAGAGACCAAGACATTTACTATTGGTCCTTTAAAGAAAATGGTGGCCGACTCCTAATTTAAAGGGCCATTTTCTTCCTTCCTTCCTCTCCTTCTGGGCCAGGCCAAAGACAGGAACCAGGAACTCCAACCGGGTTTCCCAAGTGGGTGCAGGGACTCAAGTACTTGCCACCTCTTGCTGCTTTCCAGGTGCACTGGCAGGGAGCTGGATTGGAAGTGGAGCAGCCAGGACTTAAACCGCAGCGCTCTGATATAGGATGCCAGGGATGCGGTCAGTGGTTTAACCTGCTGCATCACAATGCTGGCCCCAAGAACCTGGTTTTTAAAAAGGGTCCAGTGATTCTGCATTGCAGATATCTCAGTGCCAGTTGGTGTACCAGTATCTGGGATCCATTAGCATGGTAGAAAGAATGCAATCTTTAGGTGCTGGTGGTGTGGTACAGCAGGTTAATCTGCCATAGGCAGAGCCGGCATCCCATATGGTACAAGTTCAAGTCTTGGCTGCTCCACTTCCAATCCAACTCCCTGCTAATGCACCTGGGAAAGCAGGAGAAGATGGCCCAAGTGCTTGAGCCCCTGCATCCATGTGGGAGGCCCAGAAGCAGCTCTGGCTCCTGGCTTCAGCTTGGCCCAGTCCTGGCCATTGCAGCCAACTGGGGAGTGAACCAGCAGATGGAAGACCTCTCTCTCTCTGCCTCTGCCTGCCCTTCTCTGTAACTCTCTCAAGTAAGTAAATGAATCTAAAAAAAAAAAAAAAAGTGATCTTTGGAGCCAGAAAGATTTAGGTTGCGTTTTCCTTCATGACCTTGGATAACCGCTCTTAAATCTGTTTCTTCAAAAAAACAAATGACGAACAAAAATTTTTGTTTTTCTTCAGTTGTAAAATGAGAACAGCCGTGCAGGAATGAGGAAGGTATTCAGGTAAAGTATCTATATGTGATACAGTGTAGGCTGTCAATGATTAATCTTAGGTACACTGAATAAAAAGCATTCAACACCTAATGTCCTCCTTCTGCTCATTGGTTGAAAGCCACGGTGGGCACACACGTTCTACTAAAAACGTGTGCATCTCCCCACCTCTGTTGCAAACTTTTCCCTCTATCCCCAAGGCCTTGGATACACCTATTCCTCCTTTTCTCCCAGTAACCTATTTTACCTATTTAAATGGGTCAGGATCACCTAACACACACACTCTCAGCTTTCCACGTACAACTGGACATATATCCTTTTCAAGTGACATAATGCAATCTTTCAATCAATTCTAATTACTTTTAAAAAGCATGGACCCTTCCTCTACTTACAAATATATGCATAAATTGTCTCTACTTAGAGAATCCATTCTCCTCACCTTATCATTCCGTGTTACCACAACCTTTTCTTTTGTATCTATTTCAAAGGCAGAATGATGCAGAGGGGAGAGAGAAATTTTCATAGCCTGGTTCTCTCCCCAAATGCCCTTTAACAGCCAGGGCTCAGCCAGGCTGAAGCCAGGAGCTCCAACTGGTCTCCCACTTGGGTGGTGGGAGCCCACGTACTTGGGCCATCAGCTGCTGCCTCCCAGAGGCACTGGCAGGAAGCTGGATGGGAAGCAGCAGCGGGACTGGATCCCAGGCACTCTGATATGGGAAGCGGGTGTCCCAAGCAGTGGCTTAACCTCCTGCACCACAACGCCTGCCCCTCCCACCATCTTTTCTTTCAAGTTTCCAAAAGAACTTTGCTTTCTCTTTTGCGCCACCATTTCCCTTACTCTTTCCTGCAACCTGCTATTTGTCTCCTAATGCACTACTGAAGAGACCTCCGAGAATCCAAATCGCAAGCTCTTTAAAATTTCTTACCCTACTTTTCTCACAGAAACACTTCCTGGGCTTGGCTTCTGGGGTATTATATTCTCTGGCTTTCCAACCCAGTCTACAAAGAGCGGTCTTTAATTCTCCTAATGCAGAGATTTAACAGGTGAGGGCTCAAACATCTTTAAGGCTACCTGCAGCCTGCAGAATCAAATTTAAACCCTCAGCTTGATGCTCCAGGCACTCCGATCAAAGCTTTCCTGACTTTCCCCCATCTCTCCTAAATACTCCCTTATGCCAACCATGAGTTTACTTGCTGGTCTTCAAATACTACCAAAGTTTCACTATCTCTATTTAAAAAAAAAAATCCTCATTTTCACTTTATTTCATAGGCAGAAAGCCAACACACAGAAGCAGGCTGATCTGCTGTCCAGTGGTTCACTCTCCAGATGCCTGCAACAGCCAGGGCTGGGCTAGGCTGAAGCCAGGACTCTAGAACTCAATCCAGGTCTCCCAGGTGGGTGGCAGGGATCCGAGTACTTGAGCTATTGAAAGATAACATTAGTATGAAGCTGGATTGCAAGCACAGGAGCCTGGATTTGAACAAGGCGCTTCGATATGGGATGTGGGCATCCCAAGTGATATCTTAATTATTCCACCAACTGCCCACCCCAATCTTATTACCTCTGCCCTATTTTTCTGCCTTCAAAGTCCTCCCTCAGGAAGGCTGCTAAGTGCGCCAAGTCATCTTACTTGTTATCTGTAAAGGGTTAACAGAACTTCCTGTGCATGGAGAAGCCTGGGCGAACTGTCTAGCTCTGCCCCGAGGAAACGTAATGGGGTAACTTATTACTAGGCAAGGCTGCTTACAGCAAAAATGATGCTAATTGGTAAATTATACCTAGACTGGGAAGACGTGGCCTTGTGCTTCTCTGGATGGAGTAACTCTCGGAATTGGGCATGTCTCCTGCGGGGCCCCAGAAACTGCATCTGTAGACCAGAGAAGGTGGCTCTTGTGTGCGAGGCTTCTGCGCCAGGATGGTTCTCGCACCTGTGTGTTCCGACGCTAATTCTTGGATGGCTGTCACTGCCGCAGAACTCCACCCACAAGAGACACATTTGATGACCCCATGGACAAGCTGTTCTGTGTCTTGTACACTGAGTAAACTGGTGTGTGACCTCTTCAGGTCCCTAACTTCACACACTCGGTCTAAAATGACTCCTTTGAAAGGCATCAGAGACCCACTGTTTATCTTGGCGCAGTTCACTTTGAGGGGTTCTTCCACCTCCCTCCCTCAAGATCCGAGGCTAAAACCTTAGATCTTTTTCATCTGGCAGAATCTGTTATGCCATCTGGTGAATCACTTGGAAAATCTGAATCTCCTTTTTCCCCCATTAGTGGAGATATTAACTACTTCCTGCCTCCAAAGGTTGCGGTAATGAGGATGAGAAAATATTTCCTAAGAGGTAAAATGCTAGGCCTGAGTGCTAACACTAGTACCATCCGTACTTCCCTTCCAGAAGTGCCCTTACAAATAAATATCTATTCAAGCAGTTCATATGGTAATCCTGGGTTTCATTTCAATCTTCAGATAATAAAAATGACTTGATAAAGGAGGGTCATCCTGATGTAAAACTGATGTCAAGCTTAAGAACTGCCTTCAACTCTTTCCTCCAGCCCCAAAGTCTGATCTGCTTTTAGGAGAGAACATTGTCTGTTCATACCTTAAATCACCCCTCACTGAACGCAATCCAACAGCTTACCACCTGCCAAACAAGGAGAAGAAGATACATTGCTTGTGTTTTAAGCCAGAAAACTGGAAGTGGAGTCAGTCAAAATCTCCATTATACTCCTGGGACCTCTTAGGTCAAGCACAGAAGGGCAGAAGCAGCCATTATCAATCAATCCCCAGGTTTATAAGAGAAGGTGGATTAGAGAACTGGCAATTTAGCAATTTGCCTGATAGGTTTCACTTTTAGGTAGCAGTAGAGAGTATCACTTAATTAGCAGAAGCCAGCTCTATCATGGGGACAGAGGTTCTATCTGGGCCAAACCACTCATCACAGACTCCACTGCCACATGACTATCTGGGTCCCTCTCCTGTAGAATTCTGCACGCAGATGGAATGGCTCCTCTGTGGCTACTCCAGTCCTGCTCCTCCTCAGGTTGCTGGTAGGATTCAGAATACTGCCCTCCTCCTTTCTGCTCTGGCCAGCCAGCATCTAGGACCCAGATGTCTTCTCACATAAACCCTACAGGGAGTCCTATCTTCCCCTGCAAGCCCAGCACCAGAAACCACTGGGCCCCAGAGCCAATGGATCCCATTCCCAACAGATCTGCTCTTGAATATTTTCCCAAAAAATGAAGACAAGATTGAACTGTATTAGCAAGCCAGGCCAAATGAAAAACAGGACAATCTGATTTTTGCATCTATTTATCTGTGAGGATATTTTAGTTTTAAAATTTGGCTAAAGGGTAGCAGACACTGTCGTGGCACAGTGAGTTAAGCCCTGCCTGGGACACCCCTATTGGAGTATTGATTTGAGTTCTGGTTGCTGTGCTTCTGATGTAGCTCCATGCCCATACACCTGGGAAGCAGTAGATAGCAAGTACTCAAATTCCTGCCACACTTAAGGGAGACCTGGGTGAAGTTCCTGGCTCCTGAATTCAGTTTGGCCTAATCTTGGCTGCTGTAGCCATTTGGAAAGTGAACTAGCAGATGGAAGATCTTTTAAAATAAACAACAACAATTTTTTTTAAAGATTTTATTTGAAAGGCAGAATTAGAGAGAGGGACAGATCTTCTAACCGCTGGTTCACTCCTCAGATGACTGCAATGGCCTGGGCTGGGTCAGACTGAAGCCAGGAGCCAGGAGCTTCATCCACATCCCCCATATGGGTGCAGGGGCCCAGGCACATCTGCAGGGAACTGGGAGCTGGAGCAGAAGCAGAGCAGCCTGGATGGCACCCGTGTGGGATGCCAGAGTGTGTGCCAGATGCAGGAGGTGGCGTGGCCCTCTACTTCACAGTGCCGTTTTTGTTTGTTTGTTTTTTAAGACTTATATATTTGAAAGGCAGTTAAAGAAAGAGAAGGAAGGAAATCTTCCATCCACTGGTTCACTCCCAAAATGGCAACAATGGCCAGAGCTTGGCCAAGCGAAAGCCAAAAGCCCACAGTTCCACACAGATCTCCCACATGGGTGGCAGGGCCCAAGCACTTGGGCCATTTTCTGTTGCTTTCCCAGGTGCATTAGCAAGGAGCCAAATCAGAAACTGAGCAGCCAGGACTGGAACCAGTGCTCATATGGGATGCCACATCACATATAGCAGCTTAGCTCACTGTGCCACACTACTCAAAACATCTTTTAAAAATAAAATTTGGTGGCAGGCGCTGTGGCGCAGTGGGTTAAAGCCCTGGCCTGAAGCGCCTGCATCCCATGTGGGCGTTGGTTTTAGTTCCGGCTGTACCTTTTCCAATCCAGCTCTTTGCTTTGGCCTGGGAAAGCAGAAGATGGCCCAGGTCCTTAGACTCCTGTACCCACGTGGGAGGCCCAGAAGCAGCTCCTGGCTCCTGGCTTCGGATTGGCATAGCTCTGGCCATTGCGGCCACTTGGGGAGTGAACCAGCGGATGGAAGACCTCTCTCTGTAATTCTTTCAAATAAATAAAATAAATCTTTAAAAAAAAAAAACAAAATTTGGTTGATTCACAAGTGGAACATTAACTATAGCTATATTCATTTTTGTCAAGTACCTAATTTTATTAACTGGTACAGTGATGGCATTTCATTAATGAAATTATTCTACAGAAAAATTTGGCATATTTAAATATTAACCCAGAATTTGGCTCTGCATGAAAAGAAAGAAATATGGTTAAGGCCAGAATGAGTAACTGGGGATCAGCAGGGGGAATACTAGCCCAGCCATGAGTCTCTCCAAAAAACTGGCAATCTTACAATGCATAGACATTACCGGTTATTGGTGAAGCGACAACAGCAAAATCAGGAGTGTCCACATACTTGATGACTCAAAGTATAACACACAGGTACTTCAAAATAGTCGTGGAAAGACAATACTAAAAAGCCAGGTTCATTTTGGTGCTAAATTTTTTTGAAATTCATGTATGAAAGCATTCTTCAACCCCCTATTTTGTGTGCCTTCAGGTCACAAGCCCATGTGTACATTAAAAGCAAGATTATCCTGTACTTCTTGTAGTTTTCCCCTTCCCGTATAGCTTCCATCCAGGACAGAGTCATCTCCCAAATGGTCCAAGGACTTCCCCAACGGGCCCTTTGTCAAAGCTGAGGGGCTCAGCCGGCTGCTGCTGCAGACAGGCCCTGTCCCTAGAGAGCCTCCAGAGCCGGCCACGGACGCACGCTGGGGCTGAGTGGCACAGGAGAAACCACACTTTCATTTTACATATTTTCCTGAGCCAGCAACACGTGGTTTGATATTCTTTCTGAAGCTGGACACAGCAGGGACAATTCCCCACTAGGAGAGCCAACAACCCAGACTCTGCAGTATACAGTGCTGTTGAGTGAGGATGCTCATTGAGTGACCCGTATCAAATGTGTTTGACTTAGGATGTGTTCAATGTATGGTGAGTTCACTGGGATGGTACCCCATGGTAAATCCAGGAGCATCTGTATAATGCAGGCATCAATGGTGGGCACAAACCTTGGGGCTACCATTGAGATTCATTTAATGACTCTGGAAAAATGAAGTAGAAGTTTATTAGCTTTATATAAACCACCGCAAAGCATATCCAGCACATATACAAATTTTCTTCAAATTCTCTGTGTAGTAGCCTATTGGTTTTGAAACTGACACTTTGCAAGCAAATTAAATGTTCAGAGACCAAACAAACACCATCACTCAGAGAAAAATATAACTAAAGAACATTTATTTTCCACTAAGAGTTTGCCTTGAGGATGTAACTAAACTGAGCCACCCCCCACCCCATCTCCAAGGGTTAGTACAGTGACTGTTATAAAGCAGATCTCAACAGTCTGAAGCTCTGGAACCAACATTAACTGACAAAAAAATTCCATCTAAATCCTCATAAAAATGTTTAAGTAAAAAAAAAAAAAGGGAAGAAAAAGAAAAGAAAAAAGGGGCAATGGGGGTTTCAGATTGAACAACATTCTCACACTTCATCTGATACATTCAATCTGGCTAGAGTGTACCAAGTGGAAACAGGATCACTATAATACAAAACTCCCACTACAGCACGCTGTACACACCTGTGTTCCAAGCCCACCCCCATCCCCCTACTGCTTCCACTCCATTATTTTCCCGCCTGTTGGGCCTGCCGGCGGAGGAGCACGTAGATCTTCTCTTTGATCCAGTCTTTGTTATAAGGCTGGTATGTCTGGGTATCAGCCCGGTAACTGAGGAAGAGAAAGGTAACAAGCAGAGTTACAGCGGTCACTTACTGGCATGCATTCAAAGCCCCAAATCTTAACTGCCCGGCGGGACATGGGTGTGCACATTCCCACACATCAGCTTAAGGAGGAGGTGAAAGATGCTTCCGTGGCTGCTGAATTTTAAGGAACACAAACTTCAGATCACCTAGTACAACTGCACAGTGGAAAAAGCAACTAAGACCGGGAAGTCCAGTTACGTGCTCAGTATGTTACCTCTCTACTTGCTGACACAGTTTGGCCAGAACCCTGTGCTCTTTCTCCCACGTAGCTTCTACTTTTATAGTTACTTTAGTGATTACAAGACATAAACCAAACACTGGTACAAACTTTAGATTTGCTAAGTTTACTCTGAATTAACTAAGAAACTTTCACAACATGTTACTGCCAAGATTTCTTGCTGTTTTTTCCCTTGTGAAGTACTAAGAGAAAGAAACCCCATAGTCTGTATTTTAGAACTTGCTTTTTAAAATAAATTTAAATTTGCTAGAGGTCTTTGGAGGGGAATTATCAGAAGACAAAGCAAACTCTAAAAACGTCTCTTCTCAGAAAAGAAGGGCAGAGAACACGCCCAGCATTAGCAGTAAACTCCCACAGGCCTCCAAGTGCTTCAGGAGCCTGAGAAATCCCTCCAGGACTCAAAGACAAAAACCAAAAACAGAAAAAACATCCCAGTTGACCTACAACTGAAATTCTGTGGGATAAGTAACAAACCCACTTCTGGAGCCAAACTAAAGCCATAGCATAAAAAGGAAACCGCACGCAACCAGCGACAGCCATCACAGAGAGTGCATGCAGCATCTCAGAGCTGCGGGCACCACCTGCTGGGAGCACCGCGCACAGCCAGGAGGGAGGCGGCAGTCTGCCTGCCTAGACACATCTCAGGAAAACAAAGTAACTGGGTTTCAATTACTGTCCTGTTTTAGCCAGACAAACGACATTCACAGGTACCTATTTAGATGTTATCAAACACTAGGAACTGCTTTAAGCACTCTGTAACCCTGCAAGTAGGCACAATTATAATCTGTTACAAATGAGGACACCAAGGTTCAAGAAGCAACCTATAAGTGACCCTGGACGACTGGTAGAGTTTAAACACTCCTCTCTCCTTGGACCTCACTGAACACCAAGCCAGAAATCGACACTCTCAATTTTTGGCCAAGGAAACAGATTCTGAAGAAGAAATGCTTCCCACGGCAACATCATAGTCTTCCTTTGAAGGATAAAATCAGCCTCGGGTTTATTAAAAATGCGCTTTTACAAAATGCTTTTTTACTAATGTCCTTTTTAAAATAAGCAATATTCTAAGAAGTAAAGTAATTTTCTCTATCTTCTGTTCATGCTTCATAATTAAATAAGTGCTAATCTAGCATACTTTAAGATGTGGCAGGGTAGACTACAATATTTGTAATAGCAATGGACAAGAGCAAGAAAAGGAACAGAATTTCTCAGAACTATCATTTCTGGGTGGGAAAGCCTTATTCCCCGTCCATTCCTTCTCGCAAATCTAATCATCATGGCTTGTAAGCATTTGGTAACTCATCAGCTTGCACGCTGTTTTCCAACTCACAGAAGTAATGTCTTCTTTATGGAAAGCTGTGTGTTGATGGCTGCTAACCGGCACTTGAGAAAATGAGACAATGAAATGCTGAGTACATTAATAAAACGCCTCGCTGTTGGCTGGGATGACTTTTCTAGCCTACTGCTCTGCTATCAGTGAATGCAGGCTGAGACAGCAGCAGAAGCTGTGGTCTGCACACTGAACTCAGCAGAGTATTCACAACAGCAAACTATCCCCCGACAGGAGACCCATCTCATCACAGAAACCTTTTGTCTAAGCAAACAAGGAGAGCCTGCATATTTAAAAGGCTGTTTCAGTCATCTTAAAAATCAAAGATCAGAAAGCTGTGAAAACAATCCATACTCTGACTCTAAGTACACAAAATGCAAATTCTCCGATTATATTACTAATACATGGTTGGTTTGCCCTGGGTTAGTTATGTTGCCAGGTAGAACCTATTCCATTTCCTCATATGTGTTTTCTTACAAACAAACAAACAAACAAACAAACAAAAAAACAAAAACACAAAGGTCCAAGGGTCACTATCATATACATTTAACAGAAGCCACAAGGTCACAATTTACAAACAGACTCATCCCTGGCTTGGGAAGTTAACAGCTCAAATTCTGTTCCCTGACCAAGGAAAGCAGCAGGGTGAGCAAGCTCAGGAGCCTACAGCAGTATGTGACCTCTTTGGAAACATCTTATTTTTCTTGCCTAATGGAATATAACCAAAATCATGTGAGAAAAATAGTTCTAAATTCAATTCTCAAAGCTTTCAGAGGCCAAATGATTTTCAATGTTAAAAACAGAAACATACGGTGGGTGCTGTGTGTAGCAAGTCAGGTTGCCACTCGGGACACCCAAACCCATACTGAGTGCCTGGGTGGCTACTCTGCTTCTGATTCAGCCTCCTGTTAGTGCATCCTGGAGGCAGAAAGTGCTGACTCAAGTGCTTGGCCCCTGGCACCTACATGGGAGACCGGATGGAGTTCCAGGCTCTTGGCTTCTGCCTGGCCCAGCCCTGAGTTATGGGCATTTGGGGAGTGAACCTTTCTCTTTCCCAAGTAGATGAATATAAGTGATTAAAACAAAATAAAGCAAAAGTAAAACAAAAACCCTACTTCTTAGAGCTTTTCAGATAGATAATTAGACAATTAAAAACCATAAATTATCGTTAATTTTTCTTCTGTATTACCTGAACAAGTTGGAAAGAATTATCCAGGGAAAAATTAAGTAAGTCTTTCCTTTTTTTCCTTATTTTAGCATATTATATGTGGTTTCTGGTTTATATTTAATAGTTACATACTTGTGGTATGTCCCTCATTACCACTGTTTTACTTTGTATAATATTCCCAGTCACAAAAGCCAAAATACCTTTTCACTGGTTGATAATATAATTAATCTCATGAAAATTTATATTCTTACCATTCTGCTCATAGCAAGTTTTAGATACTAGTTGTAATTAAAAACAAACCCTTTGGGGCCAGCATTGTGGCGCAGCGGGTTAGGCTGCTGCCTGCAGTATCAGCACCCCATATGGGGACCAGTTCATGTTCTGGCTGCTCTACTTCTGATCTAGTTCCCTGTAATGTGCCTGGAAAAGCAGTCCTGAGGATGGACCAAATGTTTGGGCCTTTATCACCCATGTGGGAGATCCATATGGAATTCCTCACTCCTGACTTCAGCCTGGCCCAGCTTTGGCAGTTGTGGCTATTTGGGAAGTGAATCAGCAGATGGAAGAGCTTTGTCTCTCTCTGTAACTCTGACATGGGTCACTCAATCCCTTGTACATACCTCCTACATTTAGCAAAATCTTCACTAACTCTCCACCTCCTCACTTGCAGCCATCCAGTTTAAGAGTGACTAGAAAATCTAGGACCTCAGCTTGAATTCACTTTAAATGCATTAACAAGTACCCCAGAGGACACTTAGTGCATCCCAGAAATCACACATATCCCTAGCCCTACACCCTCCAAGATTATCTGCAAACCTGCAACATCTCCTCTTTCACCCTCAATTTCAAAGAGGGTCTTTGCTTCCTATTTACCTGAGGTAACGGAAGCACAACCAGAAAACCACCAGCACGTTTGTCTGCCCTTCCTACTTTCCCACCAATGGCCTGTCAAGATCCTACTAAAGCCATTCACCTCTCCCTTCCTCACCAGATCAGCCTGCCACTTGCCAGCATTTTCTCCCATGGAAAGGGGGGACAGTCTCCTTCTCTGGCTATATTTGCTTCTGCACTCTTTCAAGCAAAATTCTTCAAACAAGTCATCCGTATTAACTGCCTAAAATCCCCACTTCTGATTCCCTTAAACTTACTGAAATCCGTAAAGACTTTACTCCCATGATTCTACCAGAGACTTCTCAGCTTCTCAGCTCTCATGTGCTTGACCTTTCGCTACTATGAAACGCTTCTGCAGTAGCTCCTAGGACGTCCCTGCCCCCTGCCCCTCCCAGGCTTCCTCAGGGACTTCAAACACACCAGGCACACTCCTGCCCTGTGACTCGTACACCACCTGTGCCTGGCCTCCTCTCTCCCATGAGCCGGTGCTCAAACATCACCCTTCAGTGACCCGGTTATTTTCCAGCCGCCCAGCAACATTGCAACCACCTCCAGACCCTCCTTACCACTTTCCCTTCCCTGATCTGTTTGTCTCTAGTTTTAAAGAGGGACTTAACGCCTTTATTTTTAATCTACCTGTCTATTAGGTTATGTCTCTCCCTATCAGAATGCAAGCTTCGTAGGAACGGAGATGTTTCATCTGTTCTATCCACTGCTGAATTCCCAGTACCCAGAACATACACTTGGCCCTCCATATCCCCAGGTTCTGCATCACAGGATTAAACCAACTGTGGGTCAGAAATATTTGGAAAACAAAAACAAAAAAACTGCATCTGTTCCAAACAGGTACAAACCTTTCTTCTCCTCACAACTCCCTAAACAATATGGTACAACTATGTACACAGCGTTACATTGTATTTAAAATACACAGGAGGATGTGTAGTTACATTGCCAGTTTATGTTGGGAGTTTGAGATTTGGGGACCTTGCTACCAATCCCCCACAAATACTGAGGGACCACACCTGGTAAGCAGCACTCAAATATTTGCTGACTGAACATGTCTGTGTCTCTGTGAGAGGACATGTGTCAGAAGACATGCAGACCAACTGCAGATTAACCCAGCAAAGTATCTGCAGCTCTACTATTCTCATAGCTTTCTGAGTTATATTTAAAAATAATAATTAAAACTTTCTAATTAACACCTTTCGTTAAAGACCAAAACTAGACAACTTGAACATTCTGAGTAAGCAAAGTAAAACAGCTGTAACAATGAAGAGACACATAAAACAACTCAGGGCAGGCATTTGACCTAACAGGTAAGAAGACCCATGTCCCACATCAGAGTGCTGGGTTCACGTCACCGATGTGAGAGACCTGGATGGATTGCCTCACTCTCAGCTTTGGCTTCACCCAGTCCCAGCAGTTGCAGGCATTTGGGATGTGAACCTGTACATGGGAGCACTCTCTCTCTGTCTCTCAAATAAATTAGAAATAATTTAAGGGGGTGAATGATATAGTATTTTATGCTCCCTGGTAATAGTGGTAATGAAAAAGGGGGTGGGGAGGGAAAAGCACCAAGACATGAAACTTCTCTACCAGCACCCTCTGCAGAGTAACTGCATCAGTCAGTAAAGTTCTTCAAACTGTCCTGTGTTTTTGGCTTTATGTATTCGATTAACAATCCATCTCTAAGAAATCCTAGTTACTCGGCTACCAGCAATCATCTCAAACAGCTGGACAGAAGAGGAAACACAGGAGATAGGGGGCTAATACTTACACAAGGCAGCTGAGGTCTGCCAGATCATCAATAAAATCAAACAACTGACTGATATCGTATGTGATAGACGGACTGTTGGGATTCATTCTTTTCAGATGTTCCTCATACATTTTACAAACACCTAGGAGAAGAGAGAAAGAAAAAAAAAACAAAGTTTTTTTTTTTTAAGTTTACTTACTAAAAAATCAAGATCTTACAATCACAAACTTTCAGATGAGCAGTGTTGTGTATCGAGATCATATTTATTCTGCTAAGAGTTGGGCTGGAAAAACAACAGTAGGTTGATCACTTTTTCTTAATTAGTGATATGAACAAAAAGAAATTCACCAGGATGTTGGTAATGGTTTGGTGCCCTAACATAAAAAAACTTCAAACCACGGGTGGTAAAAGGACTTTAAAAGACTTGTCCTCTAATGATTCAAGCTAATAGTAACACTGCATCTGACGGAGCAATTCTTTCCAGTAAATCTTTCTAAAACCAGAGGAAAGAAACAAGTGAAGGGGTTATCCTCACAGGTGATTAAGATCCTGGACTATGGATTTGGACAGACCGGAATTCCAGCTCTGCCCTTATTAATTGTGAAACTGAGGCAAGTGACTCCACTTCATGAACCTTACCTGACAAACAGGAAATAAAAAAATTAGACAAATACATTCATTGTTCACCTTAAAAAAGCATTGACCAACAAGCTACCATCATACTTAATGTGAGAAACTGATGCTTTTCTGCTAAGATTAGGAAGACTGGAATAGTTACTCTTGCCACTTCCCTTCAACATAGCAGGAGGTTCCTGGCAGGACAATTAGGCAAGAAAAGCAGGAACAGGTATCCAGATCAGAAAGGAAGTACAATTGTCTGTATTTGCAGATGACTCGATTCCACAGTGGAAAGCGCTAAGAAAACCACGGAAAAATTATTAGGATGAACGAGTGCAACAGTGGCAGGATACACAATTACTATACAGAAATCAATTCTATTGAGGCCAGTGCTGTGGCGTAGTGGGCTAAACCTCCACCTGCGGTGCCAGCATCCCATATGGGCACTGAGTCGCATCCCAGCTTCTGATCCAACTTCCTGCTGATGGCCTGGAAAAGCAGCGGAATATGGTCCACGTGCATGGGCCCCTGTACCCGAGTAGGAGACCTGGAAGAAGTTCCTGACTCCTGGTTTCAGATCGGTCCAGCTCCAGCTGTTGCAGTCATTTTGGGAGTGCACCAGCAGATGGAAGACCAGAGCCTCCCCCTTTCTGTCTGTAACTCTCAAATAAATAAGTAAATCTTATTTAAAAAATCAATATTTCAATACTCTTAACGGTAAACAATCTAAAATGAAGAAAATAACTATTTACAACAGCATAAAAAAATAAAATCCTTGTGGATAAATTTAACAAAAAAAGCACATTATCTGTACACTGAAAACTACAAAAATGCCATTGAAAGTAAACACTTAAACAAATGGAAACACGTCCTATGTTCATGGACCAGAAAACATTTAAAACCTTACTACAGGCCGGCGCCATGGCTCAATAGGCTAATCCTCTGCCTTGCGGCACCGGCACCCCAGGTTCTAGTCCCGGTCGGGGCACCGGATTCTGTCCCGGTTGCCCCTCTTCCAGGCCAGCTCTCTGCTGTGGCCAGGGAGTGCAGTGGAGGATGGCCCAAGTCCTTGGGCCCTGCACCTGCATGGGAGACCAGGATAAGCACCTGGCTCCTGGCTTCAGATCAGCGTGATGCGCCGGCCAGCGGCCATTGGAGGGTGAACCAACGGCAAAAGGAAGACCTTTCTGTCTCTCACTGTCCACTCTGCCTGTCAAAAAAAAAAAAAAAAAAAAAAAAAAAAAAAAAAAAAAAAACCTTACTACAATCAAGATAGTGTAGTACTTGCATAAGGATTATAATACATCAATGGAATAAAATTGGTCCAAAAATAAAACCTCAGACTTATGGTCAACTGCTTTTCCACAAGGGTGCCAAACAATTCAATGAAAAAAGATTAGTCTTGGACTGGTGCTGTGGCACAGCGGGTTAATGCCCTGGCCTGAAGTGCTGGTGTCCCATATGGGCGCCGGTTCGAGACCTGGCTGCTCCACTTCTAATCCAGCTCTCTGCTATGGACTGGGAAAACGGTAGAAGACGGCCCAAGTCCTTGGACCCTGCCTCCGTGTGGGAGACCCAGAAGAAGCTCCTGGCTCCTGGTTTCTGACTGGTGCAGCTCCAGCTGTTACAGCTAACTGGGGAGTAAGCCATGGAAGACCTCTCTCTCTCTGTATAACTGACTTGCAAATAAATAATCTTTTTTTTAAAAAAAAGAAGCTAAAAAAATAAGAAAAAATGATTAGTCTTCTCAACAAATGGTACTAAGACAACTTGATAATTAGACGCAACCAAATGAAGTTGGACCCATAAATCACACAACGTGAAAAAACAAAACAAAACAAAACATGAAGATGGATCAGAAAATGCCTGGGATGGATTCCTGCCTGTTTCCAGCTCAGCTTTCTGCTTTGTGAACCCTGGGAAGGAACAGATGATGGCTCAAGTGCTTGGGTCCTGTCACCCACATGGTACACCTAGATGGAGTTCCTGGCTCCTGGCTTCAGTCCAGCCCAGCCCTAGCTGTTGCGGGCATCTGGGAATGAGTTAGTGGATGGAAGCTCATGAGCTCTGTCACTCTGCCTTTCAAATTAAAATAAACAAACAAGAAGTGGGAGCAGAGGGAAACCGGAAAGAGCCGGGGCAGGTGTCTGGCACCTCTACTTAGGATGCCCACATTCCCTATCAGAATGCCTTTGCTTCCAACCCACTTTCTGCTAATGTACACCCTGGGAGGCAACAGCAGTGGCTCCAGTGCTGAGTCCCTGGCACCCAGGGGGAGCCTCAGACTGAGCTCCAGATGCTTGGCTTCAGCCTGAGCCAGGCCTGATTGTTGCAGGCATCTGGAAAGTGAACCAGGGGATCAAAGATCTCTGTTCTCCAAATAAAATGAAAATAAAAATTAAATTAAAAAAAAAATCAAACATTTAAAATAAATAAAAGAACTCACATGATGAAACGCTCAGTAAAAAACACAGGCATTAACCTTTGTCATCTCAAAGAAATGATTTCTTAGATATGACAACAAAAACACAAGCAACATCAAGAAACAGTTGGACTTCATGAAAATTAAAAATGATTGTGTTTCAAAGGACATTCGAAGCGTTGTGCTAGCTCAAAGAAGCCAATGTGGAAATGCTACAGTCGTGCAGTTCCAACATGACATTCTGCAAATGGCACAACTAGAGGCAGTAGGAAAAAACCCAGTGGTTGCTGGAGGCCTGGGAGGAGGGGCGGGGAAGGAGGGAGTAGAAGAGTTGAAGAGATTTTCAGGCCATTCATGTGACCTACTGATGGTAAATACTTATCAGCACACATCTGTCGAAACTCAGAGGAAGCTCAAAGCCAGCAGCCCTAATATCAACTCTGAACTTTACTTACTAATATCTCAATATTGGTTCTTCAATTGCAACAAATTTATCACCCAAGGAAAGACGTGGTAACAGGGGAAATTGGGAAGGGAGATGCTAGAACCTGTACTAGTTGATCAATTTTCCTAAAACTGCTCTAAAATAGCAGTCTATTAATTTTTTAAAAAGGAGCGAGGGGCTTAGGGAAGAAAAGCTCTACTTACAAGTAACTATGAACTACTACCAGAAAGAAAAACAGAGCAAGAAAACCACCATTTGGTAACCACCACGTGGGAACTGATTCAATAATTCTACCTAACATTTTTGTTTTAATCTTTTAATAAATCACCATTTATAACATAAAACAAAACCCCAACTCTTCTAAGTCATGAAGAGACATGGAAGAACCTTAAATGCATATTACAAAGAAGCCAGTCTGAAAAGCAAAATCCACAGAACTATACAGCACAAAGAATAAATTCTAATGCAAACTGTGGCCTTTAGTTAATAAAGATTTGTCAATACTAAATCACTGTAACAAACCTAGCACATCACTAGAACAGACATTAATAATGGGGGAAATGTGAAGAGCTAGGAAGGAGTAATATAGAAACTCTACTTTCTGTGTAGTTTTTAATGAAACCTAAGACTGTATATTAAGATATACAGACTTGCTAACACACACACACGTACGTACATGTTTCTATGCATGTTTACACACATATAAAGTTAGGCTTTGTTGAAATCAGTAAAGGTTAGCAAATGTTATTGTGGGATCAAAGGCCAAGCACCATTATTATAGGCAACCTGACGTAGGAGCATATAAACAAAGTCCACCTCAAAGGTTAGCAAGGATGAAGCAGATGAAGGAAATGAAGACAGACCAGGAGACTACCTTGCTCTTGAACAGAATTTGATAGCAGGCTAGAAAGAATGGCACCAGCTACCCAGAACCTCTGATTATTACAAACAGTCGCTCACTACTGCTGGCTTAACATGGACAGATTTTAAGTCTAACTTAGTTAATTTGAATAATCAACAGATTCAAGGACATACACAGCAGCAAAACCAAAGCAACTACTAAGAAACAGTAAGGACTAACGGTTCCCTTCAGGGTGGTGTCAGCTCATCTAATGCACGGCACATTATACTGATTTGGTTCCATTTGTTTTTTCTGACCTCAGTGTTTTTGTTTTTTAAGATTGATTTATTTGACAAAGTTACAGACAGAGAGAGGTCTTTTATCTGCTGGTTTTCTCCCCAGATGGCCACAACAGCTGGAGCTGGGCTGATCTGAAGCCAGGAGCTTCTACCTGTACCCAGGTACCCACACGGGTACAGGGGCCCAAGCACTTGGACCATTTTCCACTGTTTTCCCAAGTCATTATCAAGGAGTTGGATTGGAAGAGGAGCAGCCAGGACTTGAACCAACATCCATATGGGATGCCAGCACCAGAGGCTTAACCTACCACGCCACAGCACTGGCCCCGCTAAGCTTTAATTTCTAACAACACTCTGATGGGCTGTAACTAAATCTCAATGCTCTTAACGTTTCTATGTATAATAAGCAATCTAAAATTCAGAAGCTGTCCCTAGCGGCTTAGCAACTCCAGTGCTAGTTCTAACGAGAACGTACGGGGCTATCTACGGATGTCTGCAGCACGACCAAGTAACAATCAGCAATGTACTCAGAAAACAGTGAGAAGCCTTGGGAAGTTATTTGTTATATACAGGGCTTGGGTTTGAAATGCATACTTGCAGCAGGAAAAGACCGTGTGCATAGTTCATGTTTGAAATATTCAACAAGTATGGTCTATCCTAAGTATCTACTTTTCCCTAACAAAGTAATACATTCAGAAATCTATGGAGAAAAACAAACCCAGTTTCTAAACAAAACACATTTTAATAGTAAGTTTCAGTGGGGAATACAAAAACCTCAAAGATTTCTGCCCCCGATGGGTGTTAAGCTCACCTTCCATGCATTCATTCACAGATTCATAGTCAGCGTAAGTTCTGCCTTCTGGCCTCTTGGTAGGCTGTACCAGCAAAATGGTATGAGACTGCAAGGGAAGAAGTGATTTCAATGTAAGTGTCTAAGTTTCTACTGGAGAAATCCACAGTATCGTATACAATCCTTATTCATGACATAATCATTATATTAAAACATAGTGTCTTCATCTGACAGTTTTATTTATTTGAAAGGTCGATAGAGAGAGAACCTCAATCTTTTATCCACTGGCTCACTCCCTAAGTGGCCGCAACAGCCAGGAGCTAGGAACTCCATCCAGATCTGCTTACGCAGCCGGCAGCAACTCAAGCGCTCTCAGCCATCATCTGCTGCTCCCCAGGTACATTACAAGGGAGTTGGAACAGAAGTTGGAGTAGTTGGGAACCTGCACTCTGATATGGGATGTGGACATCCCCCCACTAAGCCACAAATGCCCAGTCCCTCCCCTCCCAACAGTAATTATGTCTCTGCCCAAGTGTGGATCAGAGACTGGATTCCTAAGTCCCTCAGCCTCCCAGTCCTGCATGACTGCTTCTGCAAACTCTAACCCTCCCTCCTGCCAAAGCTGTGACAACCAAAAATATACCCAGACATTGCCAAATGCCCCCTACAGGCGGGAGTGAAGACGGGGAATCTCCCTCAGCTGTGCATCGCTCTCCACTGAGACTGAGCCTGCCCAATTACCTGCCACCTAAGGTTCATTAGTTAGATGCTAGTGTGATGCAACTCCACCATAAACTCAATCCCCAATCAACGCACTCTTGTTTTTTCTTCTCTTTTGCAACACCGTATTTTTCCTGGCCAAAACATCTAGCCTTAAAATGAACCTGGCGCTGGTTCACTCCCCACATGGCTGCAATGGCCAGAGCTGCACCAGCCAGGAGCTTCCTCCCGCCTCCCACGCGGGTGCAGGGGTCCAAGGACTTGGGTCATCTTCTGCTATCCCAGGCCACAACAGAGAGCTGGGTCGGAAGAGGAGCAGTTGGGACTCGAACCAGAGGACTAACCTACTGTGCCACAGCGCTGGTTCCCCTGGGGCTTTTCAATACTGCTGCCCAAAGATAAGGATTTAAAACTACTAAGAGTGGAACCTGGCTAAATTCTAAAAACTGCACTCAAGATGGCTGCCATTTTTAAGTGGCAGTGCTTCCCTGTTACCAAGTCTTTAAGGATCACTATACCCTTCCACTTTCTTCTTGGGAGCTCTTTTTAGAACACTTCGGCTTTATTAGAAATCCAAACATATTTGCCTTATCACTCTTTTCCCTTCTGGACAGATTTGGTCCTTGCTTTCTATGGTCCTTTCTCAGGGGAGTGCTTTTCCTCTTATAAATCTAGTTTATAGCATATACATCTATGATCTTCTATCTACACAATAAGAAGACTGTGAAAACCCATTTCCTTAATAAAATCCTTATTCTTTGGTTACCAAGCAGTAGCGATTCACTCGGATGAAAGGGTAACCGCCCCCCAAACATGAACTCTAAGAGGTCAGTCTGCTACTGCTGAAATGCCACAATACGTCAATTAGCTTCAAATGCTTTCCCCCAAAACTACCAGGGAAGGGGAGGGAGGGAGGGACAAAGTCTGGCATTCCCCCTGGTCTTCTGTCCCTGGCTATGTCGGTGGGATGCTACAGAAGGAAGGAAGGGACACTTACAAGTTCTGATCCTCAGCCTACTTCGATAAGTAACTGTTGCCCACATCCATCCGACGCGGGATGGACCTGTTACTGGGACTTTCTCAGGTTTCAATCTAAGCATTCGGACACAGTACCACATGGTGACATAAAGCCAGGGAAGGAAACTCAGAGGTCCAACGACTTGCCCAAGGTCACACTGCTGGTTATGGAACCGGAAAGATGGTCTAACTCAGTCCTCTTCGGGAGACCATGTTGGGCCAAACAATGAAGCAGCTCAACTCAGCAAAGCACACCTGGAGAAGTTCCTTGCTAACCTCCGCGGCAACCAGAAAAGGAAAGTCTACGTGTGGAGGCAGCCCCGATTCCTCTCTCTTGATCTAGAGACAAAAGCCCACCCATCGCCCCGCCGCCCCGCTCACAGGCGTCGGGAGGCCCGGCCCGGGACCCCACCTTGTCTGCCTCTGGTCCCCAGGGACTTAAGAAGGGCTAAGAACAAGACTGAAGGCGGAGGCAGAAGCCCAATGAGGCACCTAGGAGTCTCAGAGAAGGCGAAAAAGGAGGTAAAAAATAAGGGGTGGGGGGCAGGCAGGGCGCTGGAAAACAAAAGGGAACGGCTGAGGAAGCCCCCTTCGGAGCCAACACGACCGCTCTGGGCTCACAGGCTGGCTCCAGGAAGCCGGCGATTCTGTCAGTTTCGGGAAGGGGTTTGTCAGACGTCTCTCGGCCATTGTTCCTACAGCAGCATGCTTGGAGGGAAGGAGCAGCACCCTCACGCCTCCCTCCACCCAGCGGCCAACGAGAGCGAGCGTATCCGCAGACCCACGGCACGCCTCGCTCGAGCCAGCAGGCGGGCGCGCAACCGTAGGGCGGACCCGGGCTCCGGGGCCTACAGCCAGGCCCCGCGTCCCCGCGGCGGGAAGGGGAAGGGTCGAGCCACGAGCTGCAGGGACGGGGAGCTGCAAGCGCGCGCGCTGGGAGAGTCAGGGCAAGAGGCTGGGGAGATGTACGGGACTGAGGTCGCTTGCAAAACGGGGGCCTCGGGGAGCCGCAAGGGCCTTTCTCACCATCGCGCCAAACTCTTCTCTTTGCAGCCGCTGCCGACACCGCCGCCGCACACGAGCTTAGCCGCAACGCCGCCAACAGCCAATCCCCGCGAGAGGAGCCGCCGGAAATCGTCGGGAGCGCGACGCGAAGAGAACCTTCGTACCATAGAGACGCACACGCTTCCGGCAGCTAGAGCAGATACTGACTCGGCTTCAGCCATCTTGGATAAGGGCGAAGAACTACGTAGGGAAAGCTTCGGCGCTTTAGAAAGAACGCTTTTTTTCAAGACTCTATTTCCCGTACCCTTTTTATTAGAAGTACGACTAGAATGATGGCCGGTATAGACAAGGACATCGGTCATTTTTTCATCAGCCCTACTCAAAAATGGCGGCCGCATAAGTAGCCCGGGCCATAGGTCGGTTGTAACCCGGAAGTGCTTTTCTGAAGCCGGGGCCAGTGAGGCAATCCGGAAGTGGATGTAATGAAGAGGTGCCACTTGGCGGCCATGGCAGCTGTAGTATCCGTGACTTCGAGTCAAGGCCCGGCGGAGTGGAATAGCATGGGCAGCGCCGGGTGTAGGGCAGAGACAGCTTTATGTCAGCTTCGCTGCTGAACCTCTAGGACTCTTCGTTAGAGACCTACAGGACTCATTTCCCTCGTCCAGACTTGGCAGAGAGTTTGCTGGGACTGGTGGGCTGGTCCCATCCCTGGGGGGCGGATCACCCGCGGGGCCGGCCTCAGGGAAACCAGGGTCGCCGCCACGACGCGCGGGTTCGCTTGGACTGTGCTGCCTTTCCTGCTGCCGCCTGGGACGTTGTCTGGGGGGTGGGGGGGTGCCGTTGTGCACCCTCATTCCGAAGATCGAAGAAGTCGCTCGTTCGCCCATTTCCCCAGTGCTATTTACCCCCCGAGAACCCAGTGACAGGCATTGGCAGGGGCCCAGGATTGCTGAAAAGTTCTCTCTGGTGCTAATATCAGCAAAAAGGGGCTCTTGGCAGGTACGTGCGAGAGAAAGGTGCCTCGTGGACACAGCCGCAGGTGGGGAGGTCGCAAGGACTGGCGAGCGCACTTGTTCTCTTGGAACCGCGGCACGTGTGTCAAGAAGCTAAGCACCCATTGGAGCCACTGGAATTTTGTGGTCTGGTGGTGGTGGTTGGATGAACGAGGGCAGAATGGATGATTTCCTCTCCATTAGCTTGCTCTCTCTGGCTATGTTGGTGGGATGTTACGTGGCTGGCATCATTCCCCTGGCTGTTAATTTCTCAGAGGTAAGAGATTCTGCGTTTTGTGTCCGCTGTCAGGATGGCTCCTGGCCGGTAGTGACAGTGGCAAGGGGGAGCTGCTTCCTGGTTCGTCTCCGAGCTCACGGCCCCATCAAGGAAGAAAAGATGGGTAGCATTTAAGTAATAGAACCAAACCTTAGATAGAGCCAGAATTCTTCGTCTTGGGTGGGTGGGTACTCCACGGAAGATCTTGGGATATTCTGAAACCGCTTATAAAGATTCCCAGAAGTTTCAAGGAATCAGGCTCTAGATTGTTAGCGAGAAGATAAATGGAGAATGTTGTTTGTCCATATGTGTTCAAATCAATGTGATGACTTCTCTTCTTGAGAAAGTGAAATATTTTGTTGAGAAAATCGGAGGTTTTGTTTGTTTTTCTGTTTTTTCTTTTTCTTTCTTTTTTTTTTTAGATCCCTGTGAATGTAAGGGGGAAAAAAACACAAGTGGTTTTTAAGTTACATTTCCTTTTAAAGAAAAGCATTGAAATTCTGTTCTGAAGTTTTCACCCCTGTTTGCTTTGAAATGCATTTTTGGTTAATGTGTTGTCACATTTTGGTTAATTTGGTTGTCATTCGTGGAATACACATTAGCAGGGGAAGAGGATAGATGAGAGCGTTGCTCAGTGCGAATGCACGTGGATTCTTGATATTGTCGAATGTGCCGGCGGTGAGAGGGTAGGGAGAGAAATGGTGATTCAGAAGTAGTAGGTTCTTGTGAGTTTGTCCTGCCTCAGTGACGCGTGTCCTGAAAGTGCCCTCAGAGGGAAGGGGAGAGCAGAGGGCCCTAGAGAGGCGAGGACAGGGAACCGGGGTGAGGTGCCAGGCGGACTTGAAGACGGTGAGGAGGGAAAAGCAGCCCACTGGCGGAGTAGCTGGGGCGAAGTGCTGGAAGTTCGCAGCCAGATGGAAGGGAGGCTGCAGGCGTTACCGTTCCTTTTCTGTTTTCCTTTTTTGCTGCACCCCTCAGCATCTAATGATAACGTTTTATTTTTATGATGTGCATTACCTGACTTCATTTTAATACTCGATGAGGAAACAGACTCAGATCGTGTGAGCTGAGCAAGTTCATGCAGTATACTGCGTTTAGAGCTGTTTTAAAAATCTCTGCTTCTGTCTCAGCAGTTCTTAGCCACTCTGCTCACTGAGGCAAAGGTACATGGTACCTGGGACCTGTGTTGTGGCACAGAGGTTTAAGCCACTATTGGGATGCCCACATCCCATATATCAGAGTCCTGGCTCTTTCTGATCTCGCTCCCTGCTGACGCATCCCGAGAGACAACAGAAAATGGCCCAAATGTCTGGGCCCCTGCCACCCACATAGGAGACCTGGATGGAGTTCAAAGCTCCTGCTTCAGCCTGGCCCAGCCCTGGCTCTTGTGGGCAGAAGATATTCCACCCCCCACCCTCACCTTTCAAGTAGATGAAAACAAATAAACATAAAAAAAAGGTACATGACTTGTATAAAGTAGTTCACCTGTGTCCAAGGGTGTAACACAGTAAGAAGTTAAATATAACAAAGTACAACTTAAAATACAGCTGATGTTTTCTTTCCCCAAGAACTCAGCATGTTTTCTAGACAGAGTATGCTATCAGGATGGATGGATGTATTGTGAAACTGGTGATAAATGAGTAGAAATATACTTCATTCATGGAGAGCTGGGTGTACAGTCTCTATCCTTAGAAACTAGCTCCCCAAACTCCTACCTTGGCTAAATGACTTTCCTTTTTCAAGAACGCTGGCTTTTCCTAGGGACTAGTGTTACAAATAAAAGAGCCAGGTAAACTTACTTATTTTACTTTCCCATTTACATGAAAAGGTAACCTTTTTATTCATGTTCTTAATCTTGCTAATGCTTCGCTGTGCATTCTTTTTCTTTGAGGAGTAAAAGCCAGATGACCAGTTCAATCACTGGGTATGGCAAGATTAGTATTTAGAAAGAAGTCAATGTCAACTTGTCTGAAACCTGCCGTAGCAGGGTCCACCTGCCACTCCGTGACCAGCCAGAGGCTTAAGGGTGTTGATTTCTCTTTCATGTCACCAACGTTCCTTACCCCAAAGCCCTCTCTCTATATATACTGTTGTGAACTCCCAGGCCTTACCTGGCAACTGTAGCTTCATGCCTACTGGTTTATAAACAAAGGCAAAAGCAAATATAAATAACGACAGTAATCAGAATGCCAGGTTTTTTTAGCCTATGGAAAGGAGGAGAACCAAGCGTGTAAGGGAGGCCGACACCCGCTTTACGCAGACGCTCCTGTCTGGGAAAGGAATTGGACGGACTGGTTAGCTGCATGTGTTCTAGATTCAGTTGCTAATGAGCAGTTTTCTTTGGCTCTGAACACCGATGCTACATAAACAGGTTGAGAACCTGTCTTACCTATTAGAAGCTCGTCTTAGCAGTAGCACTGACGCTTAGGGTGAAGATGCAGAGAGATGGCCAGAGTGGGATTTTCTGCTGATCGCGTAAGGATTGTTCAGTGTTTACCTGGCATGTCTCTCTCTGCCACAGAGCTGGTAAAGAGAGCAGGCTGGGTTTGCACCAGAGCACCAGAGCAGTGCTCCTCAAATTATCTGCTCCAGACTGGTTTTTGTTTTAAAATTTTAATTTCAATTTGTAAAAATGAAGTACTAGGAAAATGTAGTGGAAAAAAGGGACACCAAAGACAAGCCTGCACATATTGTTATTAGATCCAACAGATGTAAAATTACTTGTAAAATTGTAATAATCATATTGCTATAAGCATTTCTGAAGGCGTTCTCTCAGCTTACCTACTTTTCTTGCAGCAGAACATTTTGGGGTAAAATGGCACATTTTTTCATGTATTACAGCAGCATAAATCCCTGAGTAGGCACATGAAAGGCATGCTTCTCTTAAGATGATTTCGGAGTTTAATATGATTAATAGTGCACCAATTTCAAAAGGAATCGTCTGATACAGTGAAGTTCAGAAATCATTGTCATTACCTGAGCAAGCTATTTAACATCTCTTTAATAGACTTATGGGATTATTGTGAGGATGAAATGGGATACTATTAGCACAGGGCTTACCATTATGTCTAGAACATAATAACTTGAAAATGATGAGGAGTCTCAGTAATGATTACAAAAACTGAATTTTCAAGTTGTTCATTTTTATAACTGTTCTGATTTACCATTTTTTAAAAAGAGATTTTTTATTTGAAAGGTAGAGGTAAAGAGAGGCAGTGGCAGAGAGGTCTTCTGTCCACTGGTTCACTCCCCAAATGGTTACAATGGCCAGAGCTCGGCCATTTCCGAAGCCAGGAGCCAGGAGCTTCTTCCCGCTCTCTCACATGGGTGGAAGGGCCCAAGGACTTGGGTCGTCTTCTGCTGCTTTCCCAGGTGCAATAGCAGGGAGTTGGATTGGAAGTGAAGCAGTTGGGATTTGAACTGGCACCCATATGGGATGCCAGCACTGCAGGTGGCAGCTTTACACCACAGCTCTGGCCCTTGATTTACTGTTTTTAAGCCTTTTCTAGGGCACTTCAAAAAATGCATTGGAAAATAGAATTAAAGATTACATTTATTTTGGTGCAAAAATTTTTGAAATCCAGGTATGGTGTTTCCATAGTATGCATTTCTCATGTGCTTTTTGAAGACCCTTGTGTATTTGAGAACAGACTTGTGATGGTGGCCAAGCTCCTGTCCTCCCCACTTCCTGGTGATTTGTTTGAAATCCAAAGGTCTTGTTCTGGGGTGGCCATTCCCAGCCACTGTGAGTGTTGTGCCTTGTAGAGGCCAGTTTTCCTCTAGTCTTCTTGGTTTGTGATATTTTTCTTAGTATTTAGCTTTCTTTTCTTTGTTATTTAATCTCATTTTAGGCTTTGTCTTGTTCTTTTATGTTTTAAGGTTTTATTTTGTGTCTGATTATAATAACTCATTCATGACAAGTATTTTTGGGGGTTGAGTTGCCACCAAATCAAAGGTTTATTGTATGTGAAGAAGGATTTGTTCAGTATGCTTTTTCTTTGACAATTGGCTGTCTTTGTAGCATTTTTAAGGATTTTTGTATTGTGTGTTTTTATTCTCTAGTAATGCAGTGGGTTTTTATAATTGGTAACCTTTGCAACTTGGTAAATGTACTCATATCTGTAAAGCACATTGTTAACTTGTTTTTATTCAGATTGAACCACAGATTGCTGTCTCATAAGAATCTCTTGTTGGGGCCAGCGTGTGTCAGTGAGCTAAGCCACAGCCAGCAAAGCTGGCGTCTCACATAAGTGCTGGTTCAAGTCCCTGCTGCTCTGCTTCCAATCCAGCTCCCTGCTAATGTGTCTGGGAAGCAGCAACAGATGGCCCAAGTGCTTGGGCCCCTGCCACTCATGTGAGAGACCAAGATGGAACTCAGCTTTTCATTTTGGCTTGGCCCAGCCTCTGCTGTTGCACCCATTTGGGGTATGAACAGTGGATGCAAGAGCAATCTCTCTCTCACTTTCAAATAAAAAAATCTTGAAAATATATATTTTTTTCCTCATCAAAAAATCTTTGGTTGATGAAACTAAGTTTGGATCAAATAAAATCTGGCTACATATCTGGTTCAGTATATTTTCCTGAAAAACTTTGTTTTCCCTTGGGTGCTGCATGGATAAACATAATGAAGAATTATCTACATAATAATATGAGGAATAAAGTTTGTTGAGCTCTTTCTGCATACCAGGATGTGTAGTATCTTCTTTAATCTCCAGGATGAAACTTTGAGAGACCCTTTAACTTTTCAGATGAGAAAATTCAGGCATGGAGGTTGTGAACTTTTATAGAAGCGGAACTTGAAACTAAGTCGTTTTGATTCCCAACACTAAAGCACTTGACCACTAAATAATACTGACTTTCCAAATGGACACTGTATATAACAGGAGTTATACAATTTGTATAACGAATTTGATCATTTGAACAGGTTCCTTAAGTTATCCTAATTAGAAACACATTTAACACCACACACATTTTACCTTCCACAGTAAATCCATGCCGTGTGCTTAGAGTAGCAGCACTGGAAACTCCAGAGATAAACAGTCTGCAACTACCATGAAACCTACAGGAAAGAACTGAGTACATCTTGGATGCCCTTTAAATCAGCCCCTGCTGAACTGGAATCTGAAGTAGTTCCTGTTTGGATTAATTTCACACTTGTCATCTTCACAGTGTAGGCGATCTTAAATTGTGCTATTTAAGAAGTGGCAACCTTTCTGAAGGAAGAGGATGTGAAATGGATTCATATATGACAGTCTTATGAAGTGAAGAATTTAGAGATAAGACTTTGGTTCAATCATAGTGAAATTTATGTTTCCCTACAGCCCAGTTTGGAATTCTGGCTAACAAATAGTAGGACCAAATATAAGCAGATATGAATTCTAGTATTTTTTTAAGTCTATTTACTTATTTGAAAGGCAGAGCCAGACAGAGAGAGAGAGAGTTATCGAGACGTTCCATCACTGGTTCACTGCCCAGATGCCAACAACAGCCAGGACTGGACCAGGCCAAAGTCAGGAGCCAGAAACTCCATCCTGGTCTCTCACATGGCTGGCAGAGACCCAATTTCTTGCACCATCACCCTGCTGCCTCCCAGGGTGTACGTGAACAGGAAGGTGGATTAAAAACAGAGGCAGGACCCTGTCCCGGGCACTCTGATCAGATGTGGGCATCCAAAACAGCAGCTTAATCTCCTGTGCTACAGTGCCTGCCCCAGTACTGGCTTTCTTAAAACCTGGGATAGGATTAGCAAAATCTCAGTCCTCCTTGAATACTGGTTTTCAATTTCTATGTTTATGAAATAAAATAAAAATAGATGTTACCTAGGATGGAAATTCTCTGTCCTAATTAGATAGATGATAGATTTTTTTTTTTTTTTGACAGGCAGAGTTAGAGAGAGAGAGACAGACAGAGAGAGAAAGGTCTTCCTTCCATTGGTTCACCCCCTAAATGGCTGTTACAGCTGGCGCACTGCGCCGATCCGAAGCCAGGAGCCAGGTACTTCCTCCTGGTCTCCCATGCGGGTGCAGGACCCAAGCACTTGGGCCATCCTCCACTGCCTTCCCAGGCCACAGCAGAGAGCTGGACTGGAAGAGGAGCAACCGGGACAGAACGGGTGCTCCAACCGGGACTAGAACCTGGGGTGCCAGCGCCGCAGGCGGAGGATTAGCCTAGTGAGCCACGGTGCCAGCCTAAGATGGATTTTTAAGTAACAGGATCTTGGAGTTAACCGTTAGATAATGCCAACAAAAAATGGTGTATTACAAACCCTGTATTTATCTGGGAGTCAGTTTTCTATTAACCAAAATATTGTACCACAGCAGCTACGCCTTACTGTATGTTCCTTTCATTCTTTATGCATCTGTCAGACAACACAGGGTGAGAATGTGTCTCCCCTGTTTACTGGCTGGGGGAGCCTCGCAAGTTCCTTGCACCCTGCTTCTGCCTCCTCATCTGTGAAGTGGGCGATAGAAGGACCTACCTCATGGGATTGTGGTGAGGATTAAATGAGCTAACACGTGCAAAGTGAGGTAGCCGAGTGTGCCTGGCATAGTAAGCTCTCGGGAAGTGTTAGTTACCCTAACAGTGGTGGAGGAGGAAGGCACTGGTAGCACCCCTCAGTGTGGAACTTGGCTGTGCAGAAACCAAATGACTCTAAAGTCTCTGATTAATCAAGCAGCCTGAAGAGTAAACATTTTGTTTGCTCTTTGCTGCTCCTGGTCTTCACTTGGCTCCTGTGTAGTATCTCTTCTGTGATTCAGACAGGCCAGTGTGCCAGTTACCAGTTTATTTTTGCTGTTCAGCTCCAGATTCACCCTCATTGACTGCTCTACAAAACGGATAAATATTTTTCCCCTGCCAGCTGGCACAGTGGTAAGCCTTGTCAATAGAGGGTAATGGAGAGAAATTGTCAGACAAAGGGGTTTTCCTACTTCGTGCTGGTGTGCTTGTTCAACAGGCTTCTAGGTGGCTTCTCTGGCACCCAGTCCTGTAGCCCAGGCAGCCTCGCTGGTGTCCAGGTCTGCAGTGCCCCCCGCTTCCTCGGGGGAGGCTCATGCAGTGTGTGTGGCTTCTCCCAGGCTCAGCGTCTGGCTCCTGCCACACACACAGCTGCCCCAGCACCTAGCAGGCAGTGGCTTCTGCTGGCACCACCAGTGGGCAAGTCCGTAGTGGAGTCTGTCCTGTGAGGCTTTCCCCGACATCCTGGGATGCAGATTTCCTGCAGGTTCTAGCGGTGTGCCACTGCCATTCATTGAGCCGGCCTCTTCAGTAAGTTTGTATCTCAGTGTTTGTGGGGATTCTTCTTTGAGCACTCTTATCTCAGTCCTACAGTAGTAGCTATTCCTATGTCTTGCATTCTTTCAAGTTCTTACTAGGGAATTCTTTATGTCTCTAGTTCTGTTACAGTTACTCTTTATATTAAGGTTTCCCTATTAAATGTATGACTTCTCTTCCCTGATTGGACCCCGACTGAGGCAGCTAGGAAGTGGGTCAGGAAGTCTAACAGTTGCGGAGGCGTTAATCAGGCCTGGTGTAGCGTAAGAGGGTCCGAGTGTTAAATCATGTGTGGTAGCGAACCTTCAGTGTCATGGCCTAGGAGGTGTCAGGCAGCAGTGGGAATTACGGTCAGCTGAAGTGCCTTTGACAACCCAGCCCTGGTGTTTCCATTCCTTCCTAGTTTTCCAAAGCTGGAACTCTGGATGTTTGTGTGAAATCTCCTGAATTTTACTCTTTGGCTACTAATTCCAGTATCATTACATCACTGTGTGGGCCAAGCAACTCATGTTTGTGAGTCCAGACCAGGGTTTTGAACTGTCTGATTCCTAAGCCCTCTGTGCACTTGAGAAACCAAACTAGAGGGACCAGCGCTGTGGCTTAGTAGGCTGGGCCTCCGCCTGTAGCGCTGACATCCATATGAGCACCAGTTTGTGTCCTGGCTGCTCTTCTGATCCAGCTCTCTGCTGTGGCCTGGGAAAGCAGTGGAGGATGGCCCAGGTGCCTGGGTCCCTGCACCTGTGTGGGAGACCTGGAAGAAGCTCCTGGCTCCTGGCTTCGGATCAGCTCAGCTCCGGCCTTTGTGGCCATTTGGGGAGTGAACCAGCGGATAGAGGGCTCTTCGCTCTGTCTCTCCTTCTCTCTGTAACTCTACCTCTCAATAAATAAATTAAATAAAATCTTTAAGAAAAAAGAAAAAGCAAACTAGAGAGACTTGGGTGAGGAAATAAGTCACAGTGTGACAGCCAGAAGGAAAGGGACTGAAAAACAATGGCAAATTATTACAAAACCTCACAGCACAGTTGTTTAGAACCACTTCATAAAGGGAGAAACATCTCTGTTCACAGGAGACATTGTGCATAGCACAATAATAACGTCAACTTACGTCTCATGTTCTATGTTGATATTACCAGTAACCTTTGTTGAAAGGGAGTTTTTACCATGTTTGTAAATGAGGAAAAAGCTTCAAGTTTAGTGAGTACAAAGCCATAACTTACCTAGTCTCTGATTAAATTAACAACAAATGTTTAAGGACCCTTTATGATAGAGGCAATTAGTGGAAACTTTAGAAAGTATGACAAAGTAAAAAGGAAAATGAAATTATTATTTTCCTATTGTCCAGTTAAAAATACTACCAACATTTTTGTTCTGTTCCCTTCTTCTATTTATTTGCACTTCTAACATGATTGATTAGGTGGTATACACATAATTTTAAACTCTCCCTTTTTAACTTTGTTGTCTATCATAAGCATTTCCTTTTTATTGCTAAACATTTTCTCTAGGCATTGTTTAATGTCTTTATTACATTTTTGATGTACAAAACTTTTCTTTTTAGATTTAATTGCTTATTTGAACGAGTTAAGAGAAAGAGAGATAACTGCTGGTTCATTCACTAGATGGCCACAACAGCTGGGGCTGGGCCAGGCAGAAGCCAGGAGCCCCAGAAGCTTCTTCCAGTTTCCCACATGGGCTATCTTCTATTATTTTTCCCAGGCCATTAACAGGGAGCCGGGTCTTGAACCCATATGGAATGCTGATGTCTTAAGTGGCAGCTTTGCCCACTATGCCACGATGCAGCCCCTATGTACTGAAATTCTTTCTCTCTCTCTCTCTTTTTTTTTTTTTTTTTTAAGATTTATTTATTGATTTGAAAGGCAGAGTTACAGAGAAGCAGGGGCAGAAAGAGAGAGAGGTCTTCCGCCTGCTGTTTCACTCCCCAGATGGCAGCAGTGGCTGGAGTCGCACCAATCTGAAGCCAGGAGCTGGGAGCTTCCAACGGGCCTCCCACACCAGGTGCAGGGGCCTGAGGACTTGGGTCATCCTCCACTGCTTTCCCAGGCCATAACAGAGAGCTGGGTCGGAAGTGGGGCAGCCGGGACCCAAACCAGCACCCACATGGGATGCCGGCACTACAGGTGGCAGCTTTACCTGCTGTGCCACACAACACTGGCCCCTGTACCGAAATTCTTATGCATTTAGTATGTTTCCAAGTTTTTCCTGTGATAATAGTGTTGAGTGTATATTTTTGTGTCTAAACCTAGGACTGTATCTCAGATCATTTCCTCAGGGGTAGAATCACATGGTCAAAAGACCTAAATATTCAGAAGAAGATTCTCAATCTGTGTTATCAGTTTTTGAAAGTGCATTTTTCCTACAAATGAGCCTGTCTGCTCACAAACCTTGAGTATAATCATTGTTTATCTTTAAAACTTTAGTATTGTTAGAGAAAAATAAATTCTTATTATTTTAGTTTGTTCAGATCAGTTGGACTCATTAATGATAAATATTTATTGTCAATGTTTCTTGGTGGTTTTTTTTTTTTTGTAGTCATATTGAAGAGTCTCACTGTGAGATGTCCATTTATGTTTAGTTTTTTATGTTTAGAAAGGACTTTTGTTTTCCAGGATTGGAGGAAGTGGCATTAATAAAGCACTTGCTTGTTATTACTTCCTAGAAGATGTTAAGCAAGTTCTATGTGAAGTAAACCAGGAAAGGGGGAGCTTGTATACCACTGGCAAAACGGCCAATATGGTGTTGTTCACTTGAGCTTTTGTTTGGTTACCCTGCTGTGGAGGTGTCTGGCGGCCTTCTGTGCTCACTGCTGATGGTGTGGAGGATAAGCACTGACAGCTGCTCCCTGCAGTGTGCTCACACCCTCGGTCACAGTGGGAGTAGCGCTTCCTTCTAGGAAGGACCAGCACTGAGGCACCAGAAGCTTGGAGAAGAGGCTGTGCTTCACACAGCTGCTGCAGAGCCAGGATTCTGGGGGGGCACCTTGTTTCGGTTACAAGGCCCGGAAGAACAAGATTCACATATGTGTTTTCTCCTGTGCCTCTGCAGCAGCTGATGTGATACCGCAAGTGACTTCTGGAGGTACCTCCCTGAAGTAGGCTTGTTTTTCAGAATATGAAGAAACCTTTGTTGCCTCAACAAGAATTCCTCCACACTGTCCGTCTCTTTAGTCCCTAGAACTTTGAAGGGATTGGTCTTTTTTAATAAGAGATGCACTTTTGATTATTTTTTTAAGGAGACTAACTGATGCTTTGACTGCTAACATGGGCATGGTATGAGGATTAAAATAAACTGTTTTCATATCAAAAGCTTTTAAAATTGTTGGTTTGTATTTAGTTAAGCTAAATAACTTTTTGGCTGTTTGTATGAGCAGGAAAAGAAAGATCATTTACTACCTTAGTATCTGCCAAGAAAATTAAACTGACTTCAAAGCTTTGTGCTGATACTTAATGGCGTTGAGTACAAGCTGTTGTTTTAATTAATACATCTGGTCGATCCTTTGGCTCAGTCAGGATTACAACTGTGAAATTCTAAAATGAGATCATATAAAACCAAGGGCATTGCACAGTTCGTGACCGTCCTGGGCAAACACTTCATTTCTCTGACAGAAACTATTGCTTTGGAATTTTCTTCTCATCTTGAACTGTACTTGGAATTTGTGCTTCATTTAAATACCATCAGTGATTTACCGTAGCAAAGGAGAGGAGCTGTTGTTTTATTAACTTTGTTTTATACACATGATAGTTACCCAATTGCAGATTGAACCCCAAGTTGTGAAGTTGTGTGAAAGAACATAGCCATCCCAATAACAGTTATATTTCTAGTGCTTGAAATAAGTCAGATTGAATCTGAGAGGATTCAAGTACTTAAGAAATTTTTCTAAAATAAAAATTGAAACTGCAGCCTGAGCAGTGATTTTATTTTTTGAACTACTGGTTCTTTTTTTCCTCAAAAGTATTGCTTCTGGGGGACCATGTTGTGGTGCAGTGGGTTAAGCCACTGTCGGTGATGCCGGCATCCCATAAAGGTGCTGATGTGTGTCTATTGGCCCCACTTCCAACCCAGCTCCCTGCTAATGTGCCTAGAAAAGCAGCAGATGATGGCCCAAGTGCTCCATGTGGGAGGTCCAGATGGAGTTCCAGGCGCTTGACTTCTGCCTGGCCCAGCTCCGGCCATTGGGACCATTTGTGGAGCGAACCTGCAGATGAAAGATTTCTCTCTCTCTCTGTTTCTCCCTCTCTGTCAGTAACTCTGCCTTTCAAATAAATAAAATACATCTTAAAAAAAAAAGAGTATTGCTTCCATAAGTGGTCACCTTGAAAAGGCTGTTGATGCTTATCAAGCTGATGAAGGTTTTGTAGGACAATCTTGATATTGCTCTGCTGACGATTGAAAAAAGAACTGAACAAGATTTTTAACTCCTTGGGGAAAAATCGGTATTGTTAAAGATGTTTTCATTAATGAGACAAATGGCAGTCTAATGGCACATTTACTGTGATGGAGTCCTATTAGGTACCATATTAAAAATATATTTGTGTACTCTTGAGCCAAGTTACAAATTCTGAATCAATCATTGAAAATTCTAACATTTAAGAATATAGTTACAGTTGTAAGAAATATGTTAGGGCTATTTTCCAGCAAAAGTATTTCTCAGCAAAAGAGAAATGTCACTGTATTCTTATATTTGTTTACTTTTATCAAGATGGTGAAGTATCAGGTACCAAGTCCCCAGTATGCTGCATGGTGCTAGGTTGTTTTCTTTTTTGTTTGTTATTTGAGAGAGACAGAGAGAGAGTTCCCATCCACTGGTTCACTCTCCAAATACCCACACCAGCCATAAGCTGGACCAGGCCAAAGCTGGAAGCTGGGTAGTCAGTCCAGATATCCCATGGTGGGGGGGGGGGCAGGTGCCCAGCTACTTGAGACATCACCTGCTGCCTCCAAGTGTCTACAGTAGTAGGAAGTTGGAATCAGGAGCAGAGCCATGACTCAATCCAGGCACTCCGATATGCAACCTGGGCATGGAATGTAGGCATTTTGTTTTGTTTTAAGAATTTTTCTTTTAATTTGAAAAGCAGAGGCAGAGAGAGACAGAAATTTTCCATCCGCTGGTTCACTCCCCAAATGGCTGCAGTAGCCGGAGCTGGGCCAATCTGAAGTCAGGAGCCGGGAGTTTCTTCAGGTTCTCCACGCAAGTACAGGGGCCCAAGGACTTGGGTCATTTTCCACTGCTTTCCCAGGCACATTAGCAGAGAGCTAGGTTGGAAGTGGAGCAGTTGGGACTCCAACTGGCAAAGACTTAACCTACTGGCCCCAAGGAATGTAGGCGTCTTAACCCCCAGGCCAAATGCCTGCCTCCTAGTGCCAGGTATTTAATTCATTCTTTGATTAAATATTTAGGGAGAAGCTGCTATGTGCTATAAACTGAGACTTCAGTAGTAAATTAAAAACAGAAGTCCTTGCCTTGACAGAACTTACAGCTTTGGGGGAAAAGGGCTACAAAGACCAAAAAACTTCATAGTGTTCCATAGAAGTTTAGCTTCCTTTCTTAAATTAATGTGCTTTACTTACTTTCAAACTGAACTGAAAGTATAATACAGTAATTATACCTCACTGCCTGTCTTCCAAGGAATTATTGTAAAACTAGGTAATTCACACAAGTTTACCTTGCTCGTCCTTCCTTCGGACTCTCAAATTCTGGGGCAGGCATCGTGGCACAGCAGGCTAAGCTGCTGCTTGGGACATCTGCATCTCATGTCAGAGTGCCAGCTCGAGTCCTGAGACCTGACTCCTCCTCTTCCCATCCAGCTTCATGCTGATGGGCCTGGGAAGGCAGTGGGAGATGGACCAATCACTTGGGTTCCTACCACCCATGTGGGAGACCCAGATGGAATTCCAGGCTCCGGGCTTTAGACTGGACCAGCCATGGCTGTTGTGGTCATTTGGGAAGCAAACCAGAGGATGGAAGATTTTTCTGGCACTCCATCTGTCAAATAAATAAATAAATAAATCTTGGGGCCAGTGTTGTGACGTATTGGTTAAGCTGCCCCTGCAGCAACTGGTATCCCATGTAGTTGCTGATTTGTGTCCTGGCTGCTCTACTTCTGATCCTGCTCCTTGCTAATGGCCTGGGAAAAGCAGCGGAAAATGGCCCAAGTGCTTGGGCCCCTGTCACACACATGAGAGAGCTGGAAGAATCTCTGGGCTTCTGGCTTTGGCCTGGCCCAGCGCTGGTTATCGCGACCATCTGGGGAGTGAACCAGCATATGGAAGATTCTCCGCCCCCCCCCCCCCAATTGCTCTCTCTCTGTAACTCTGACTTTCAAATAAATCTTTTTTTAAAATCTAAAAAATAATTCTTTGTTTCTAAATTCTGAAAGAATTATAATCTTGTGCATGGCTTTGGGTCAGGGCTTTCTAGGTTCACATTGCTACCATCCATGCTCCAGAGGCAGCTACTGTTCTGACTTCTTTTACCATAGATTACTTGGGACTGTTTTAAAACTTCATATAAAAGGACTCATACAGTATATCCTCATTTTGGGAAAGACTTGTTTCATTCAGACATCAGAAAAATATTTCTGAGATTCCCTGATGTCAGGTAGTACTGCTTTTGATTGCTGAGTAGTATTCCATTGTGTAAGTAGTCTACAGTTCTGTCAGTGGACCTCTGATCCAGGTTGTGGCTACTACTGATAAAGCATCTGTGGACATTCTTGTGCAAGTTTTTCTGTGGCTATGAGTTTTCATTTCTCTTGAGTAAAACTATGAAATGGAGTGCTGGTTTAATTTGTGAGAGGCTGCTAGTTTTCCAAAGTGGTTGTACCATTTGAGAGTTCTGCTTGCTCTGTGTCCTTGTCATAATTAGTGTCATCCGTCTTTAATTTTGACCATTTGAGTAGGGGTGAAAAGATACCTTGCATAGTTTTGATTTGCATTTTTCTGGTCACTGAATGATGTTGAGTGCCTTTTTATGGGCTTATTGGCCATTCATATATCTTTTGTAAATCATCTGTTCAGTGTTTTACCCATATCCTATTGTTCTGTTTGCCCCTTATTATTGAGTTGTGGAAGTTTTGTAGTTCAAACACAAGTCTTTTGTCAGTGTCTTAGGGTGGATTCCCTTGAAGATCCACTCTGAGATGTGCATGGGAGACCTTTCATTGGGAAATGCTCTTGGGAGTAACACCTATGAGAGAATTAGTAGGAGTAAGCATAGGGGAAAATTCAAATGTGATTCAGTTGCAGTAGAGACCTGCATTCACCCACAATGGGCTCTGAAACCGATACCCCTTCCAGCATCCCGAATGAAGGCTGAAGCAGTGGGCTTCACACTTCCCTTCACACGGCCCCAGTGGTCTAGTTACCGGATGTGGACTGCCCTGCAGGGGAGGATCTAGCTTCAGGGTGGTCATTTGTCTTTGGCCCAAGGTCAGCACCACAGAGTGTCTCGGCTGTGAGCCATGGGTAGGCAACACGCCCAGCAGCCAGGGAAACAGATGTCTCCAAGCTGAAGGAGGTTGAAGTGGACATTGTTAACCCCAGCATTCCCCATAGATATGTGTGTTGTGAATATTTTCTCCCACTCTTGTTTGTACCATGTCGTTTTCTTAGTGGTTCAACAAATGTTTTAAGGTGTTGTTTTTTTTTAAAGATTTATTTATTTATTTGAAAGTCAGAGTTACACAGAGAAAGAGAAGGAAAAGCAGAGAGAGAAAGATCCTCCATCCTCCGGTTCACTCCCTAATTGGCTGCAATGGCTGGAACTCTGCCGATCCAAAGCCAGGAGCCAGGAGCCAGCAGCCTTCTCTGGGTCCCCTACATGGGTGCAGGGGCCCAAGGACTCAAGCCATCCTCCTCTGCTTTCCCAGGCCACAGCAGAGAGGTGGATCGGAAGTAGAGCAGCTGGGTCTTGAACTGGTGCCCATACAGGATGCTGGCACTGCAGGCAACAGCTCTACCCACTACGCCACAGCGCCTGTTTTAAGTTTTGTTGTTAAACTTTTTTCTTTTATAGTTTAGGTTTTTTGAATCCTTGCTGTTAGTGAAATGGCTCAGGCTTATCTATGGCACGATCTACACCCTGACACCATCCTAGGCTGTAGCCCCTGCCGCCATTGCTGGAAGCCAGGTGGCCACAGGGCCCAACTACCAATGTCAAGCTCCACCCCCATCCTAATGGTATTTGCTGCTCCTACTACCCTGCCCGCCCCCCAGCAAAGTTTTTAAAGCACCTGCTCCTGAACACATGTTTTTCTCTCTCTCTCTTTCCTTCTCCTGAACTCTGTCTCTGTGTCTGTTTCTCTCACGCTCTCCATCTCCCTCTTTTCCTGCTTCACCCCTTCCTTCCAGTCTGTCGGGTTTCCCCCAATAAACTCTTTCCCTTACTCCAGTGTTTGGTGTGTTTTGTGGCGGCCTTACACTTGCCAAGAAGTCTTTGCCAATCCCAAGATTACAGATACCCTACATTTTCTTTGAGAAGCTTTTGAATTTTAGGTTTTATGTTTAGGTGCATAACCTATCAAAATTAATTTTTGTGTGTGATGTGAGCTACCCCCAAATAATTTTTAAGAGCCATCAGCTCATTCACAGGTACATCCATATCATAATTTCTTATCTTCTGTTAATTTCCAAAGCAAAAGCCTCTTTGATTTTTCTTTCCAAGAGTAGAGCATGAGTGAAATACCAATAGGACAGGGTCAGTGTTTGGTGCAGCGATTAAGACGCTGCTTGGGATGCTCAGATCCCATACCAGAGTGCCTGGGTTCTGGGGCTGTGCACTGTGATGTAGTAGGTAAAAGCCACCGCTTTTGATGCCAACACCTCATATGGGTGCTGGTTCATATCCTGGCTGCTCCTCTTCCAATCCAGCTCTCTGCTTATGGCCTGGGAAAACAGTGAAAGATGGCCCAGGTGCTTGGGCCCCTGCACCCACGTGGTAGACCTGGAAGAAGCTCCTGGCTCCTGGCTTCAGATCGGCCCAGCTCTGGTCATGTGGCCATTTGGGGAGTGAACTAGTGGATGGAAGACCTCTATCTCTGTCTCTCCTTCCCTCTGTCTGTAGCTCGCCTCTCAAATAAAAAAAATAAATCTTTGAAAAAGAAAAGGGTCCAGCGCCATGGCGCAGTAGGTTAATCCTCTGCCTGTGGCGCCAGCATCCTATATAGGTGCTGGTTCTAGTCCTGGCTGCTCCTCTTCCAATCCAGCTCTGTGTTGTGGCCTGGGAAAAGCAGTAGAAGATGACCTAAGTGCTTGGGCCCCTGCACCCCCATGGGAGACCAGGAAGAAGCACCTGGCTCCTGGCTTCAGATCGGCGCAGCTCCAACCGTTGGAACCATTTGGGGAGTGAACCAACAGAAGGAAGACCTTTCTCTCTGCATCTCCCTCTCATTGTCTCTAACTGTACTTCTCAAATAAATAAACTTTAAAAAAAAAAAGAATAACTTAAAAAAGTGAGAGTGCCTAGGTTTAAGTCTTGGCTCCACTTACCATTCTCGCTTCTAGTTAATACTCACCCTGGGAAGCAACAGGTGATTGTTCAAGTACTTGGGTCCCTACCACCCATGACCTGAATTTAGTTTGTAGCTCCTGGCTTTGGTCTGGCCAAGCCTTGACTGTTGTGGACATTTGCGGCATAAACCGGCAGGTAGAAGATCTCTATCTCTCTGTCTCTCAAATAAAATATAGTTAAATGAAAATGTTTGGTGCCAGCATTGTAGTGTAACCAGTAAAAGCTACCACTTTTTTTTTTTTTTGACATGTAGAGTTACATTGAGAGAGAGAGACAGAGAGAGAGGTCTTGCAGGTGCAGGAGCCCAAACACTTGGGCCATCCTCCTCTACCCTCCCAGGCCACAGCAGAGAGCTGGACTGGAAGAGGAGCAACCGGGACTAGAACCCGGTGCCCATATGGGATGCTGGCACTGCAGGCTGAGAATTAACCAAGTGAGCCACGGCACCAGCCTAAAGCTACCACTTTTGATACCGACATCCCATATGGGCACTGGTTAGTGTCCCAGCTGTTCCATTTCCTATCCAGCTCCCTGCTCATGGCCTGGAAAAGCAGCAGAGGATGGCCCAAGACCCACACAGGAGACCTGAAAGAAACTCCTGGCTCCTGGCTTTGGCTTTGGCTTTGGCTTTGGCTTGGCCCAAAACTGGCCATTGTGACCATCTGGGGAGTGAACCAGAGGATGGAAGATCTCTCCCTGTCTCTCTCCATCCTTTTTTCTTTGTAACTCTGACTTTCACATAAATAAATAGATCTTTTTTCTTTTTTTAAGATGTATTTATCTATTATTTGAAAGACAGAGGCAGAGAGAGGTCTTCTGTCCGCTGGTTCACTCCCCAAATTGCCACAAAGGCCATAGCAGGGTGGATCGGAAGCTGGGAGCCTGGAGCTTCTTCTGGGTCTCCCACTTGGGTGCAGGGGCCCAAAGACTTGGGCCATCTTCTGCTGCTTTCCCAGGCACATTAGCAGGGAGCTGGATTGGAAGTGGAGCTGCTGGGACTCGAACCAGTGCCTGTTTTGGATGCCTGCACTGCAGGCAGCAGCTTTACCATCTATGCCACAGCGCCAGCCCCATAAATAAATCTTTATAAAAAAATGTTGACAGTTTTCTTCCTCAACAGTTTGTTCAGTAGTTTGAATTGTCAAGTTATGAAACAAGTCCCTGAAAGGAAATAGTATACTCAGTTCAGTTCAGTTGTGTCCTGGATTTTGTCTGTTCTTAGGAGTGGTACTTTATGTCCACAAATTTTAAAAGTTTATTTATTTGAGAGAGAGAGGGAAAGACAGAGAGAAAGGCATCCATGAATTTTTAAGACTTTTATGAATTGTTCAGAGAGCCTTAGGAAAAGACTAACTACCATGTCACCTTCTGCCAGAATAGAGCTGTCTTTCATGTTGTGTTCCCCCTAATCTGATGGTTTATCTCAAATGAATGCTGTGAGTGGCGGTGTTCAGGGAGTGTTTGGTAACTTGGAAAAGACAAATGGCTCAGTATTGAAAGATGAAATAGGAACAATGGTTGTTTGGTGCCATTTTTCCAGAAGGCTTAAATTTTGTCCTCTGTTGCCCCCTATCTGTCCGCAAGAAGATAGAAATACTTTGATTTCGCAGAAGAAAACTTGAGGTACTGAGTTGTTAATGGATGGGGTCATGACTCAGTTCTGTCTCCCTAGACCCTGGGTGCACTCAGGATACGCTGAGTTCATGCATAGCTAATGGCTGGCCACTGTGCTGGGCACCCTGGGACTCCTCCCTTGCTCTGAAGCAAACGTTAGTCCGTGCTGACATTACCGATGTAGTTCTCCCTTTTTCAGTAGAGGTACAGTGAGATATGGCTTCCTTCCTCCCCAACCCCCAGATGAAGAGGGCATGATGTTGCAGCCAGCCTTTCAGCTGTTTGTCTTTTTCCCCACAGAGACAGAATTCGTTGAAGTTAGTTAGCCCCAGGCTTCGCAGCTGGGAGTTCAGTAATGTATCAGAGGTAATAGAACCACTGTTACTCTTGCTAACCTCAAAAAAGAAACCAAAATAGGAAGATGAAGTATATGATCTACCGTTAAATTATTGAAACATTTCCATAATCAACATATATAACTACCTCCCTGTAGTTTTTTATATTTTTATTAAAGGTTTATTTTGTTTATTTGAAAAACAGAGTTAGAGAGAGAGGTCAGTGGCCAGAGCTGCGCCAATCTGAAATCAGGAGCTTCCTCCGGGTCTCCCACGTGGGTGCAGGGGCCCAAGGAGTTGGCCCATCTTCTACTGCTTTCCCAGGCCACAGCAGAGAGCTGGATCGGAAGAGGAGCAGCCAGGACTAGAACTGGCGCTCATATTGGATGTCAGCTCTTCAGTCCAGGGCTTTAACCCACTGCGCCACAGAGGCGGCCCCTCTGTAGTTTTTAAGATAATTTTTCATTCTTGTTTGATCCCAGAATGCCATTCTAGGGTACACTACTGTTTCAAGATACTTTGAAACCTGATGTCCATATTTTGTGTAACAGGAGACATTCTCTCAAAGAAACTCGGGTAAAAAGAAAACAATTGAGATTAAGTTGGATTAAAGCCAAAGAACAATTTTATTATTATCATTTACATTTTTTTCATTATATGAGAAATATGAAATACATATTCATTGTAGGTAAATATTTTGTAAATTATAAACTATAATTACATATGTTGTAAACTATAATGAATTCTGTTAATTTTTAATGTATACCTGTTCTACTTTGTATATATTCTTATTTTTATAAATATGAGATTATCAATATATTGTCTGACATAAGCTCTTTCCTCATAGCCGTGTATTATGGTTTTCTATGGCCATGAGTGGTTTTACATCATCCTGTTAATGACCGAGTGTTGTAGTGCTGTGATGAAGTATTAGATGGGTAGTTTATTTAACCGATCTGTTTTGTTAGACATTTAGGTTATTTTCAGGTTTGCACTTGTGATAAGTACAGTGGTTGTCTTTCACAATTCTTTTTTTTTTTTTTTTTTTTTTTGACAGGCAGAGTTAGACAGTGAGAGAGAGAGACAGAGAAAGAAAGGTCTTCCTTTGCCGTTGGTTCACCCTCCAATGGCCGCCACGGCCAGCGCGCTGCAGCCGGCGCACCGCGCTGATCCGATGGCAGGAGCCAGGTGCTTATCCTGGTCTCCCATGGGGTGCAGGGCCCAAGGACTTGGGCCATCCTCCACTGCACTCCCTGGCCACAGCAGAGAGCTGGCCTGGAAGAGGGGCAACCGGGACAGAATCTGGCGCCCCAACTGGGACTAGAAGCCGGTGTGCCGGCGTCGCTAGGCGGAGGATTAGCCTAGTGAGCCGCGGCGCCGGCCCACAACTCTTTCTTAGAATGATTTCTAAAAGCAAAATTTGTGAGTCGAAGAATCCACATTTTTGAGGCATTAAATCTGTATTGCCAGATTGTGGTCCAGATAGGTTGAAGCAATTCACATTCCTGCCAGACGAGTTTCTCCCCATCAGGGATAGATGTTTTCTCACATCATTGCCAACTGGTCAATTAAAAGATGGTATCTCCTTATTTACATTGGCATTAATTATTAATGAAGCTGACCGTTTTTCATATTCACTGGCTAGTGTGGATGGTGGTCCCACACATGAGCAGCTCAGTCTTGATGACAGATATTTCAGCAACTTTGTCCCATTCATTGATCAGTCTTTTTAGTAATTCCCTTTATTTCTTTCCAGGAGCGACTGAAGTTGGTGACTGTTTTGGGTGCCGGCCTTCTCTGTGGAACTGCCCTGGCGGTCATCGTGCCGGAAGGGGTCCATGCACTGTATGAAGACGTCCTTGAGGGTAAGAAAGCAGGCTTACCTGAGATATGCATTTGACTTGGAGGGTTGGCAGGATAAGCTTAGAGGTTGCTTTTCGGAACAGTTCCTATCTTCCATGGAATTCTACCTTGAGAAGAGTTCTTAAGAGAAATCTTTTCATGTATTTGCCATTAGATATACCTTTAGCAGTTTGTGAATTGAATGCCCCAATTCATGAAGAACACTTTAATGTTTATTTGCAGGAAAGAGTGATTATAGTCACTTTTGGTATGTAAGTTCTTTTTAAAATTCCCACTCAAAAACTTCCTAAATCCCACATGATTGTGGTTGTATTTTTAGTGTTCTTAATAAAATGTGTGGCCGGCGCCGCGGCTCAATAGGCTAATCCTCCGCCTAGCGACGCTGGCACCCCAGGTTCTAGTCCTGGTTGGGGCGCCGGATTCTGTCCCGGTTGCCCCTCTTCCAGGCCAGCTCTCTGCTGTGGCCAGGGAGTGCAGTGGAGGATGGCCCAAGTGCTTGGGCCCTGCACCCCATGGGAGACCAGAAGAAGCACCTGGCTCCTGCCATCGGATCAGCACGGTGTGCCGGCCGCAGCGCGCTGGCCATGGCGGCCATTGGAGGGTGAACCAACGGGAAAGGAAGACCTTTCTCTCTGTCTCTCTCTCTCACTGTCTAACTCTGCCTGTCAAAAAAAATAAATAAATAAAATAAAAAAAATGTGTAACTATAAACATTTGGATTCAAGGACCCTTTATAGTAAATTTTGTAATTTCATAGGGACCCATGCAGTAAAGGACTAAAACATTCAAAGAGATGTCTCCTGACCTTAATAACAACAAGCTGGCCGGCGCCGCGGCTCACTAGGCTAATCCTCCGCCTTGCGGCGCAGGCGCACCGGGTTCTAGTCCCGGTTGCCCCCCTTCCAAGCCAGCTCTCTGCTGTGGCCCTGGAGTGCAGTGGAGAATGTCCCAAGTGCTTGGGCCCTGCAACCCATGGGAGACCAGGATAAGTACCTGGCTCCTGCCATCGGATCAGCGCGGTGCGCCGGCTGCAGCACGCTGGCCGCAGCGGCCATTAGAGGGTGAACCAACGGCAAAAAGGAAGACCTTTCTCTCTGTCTCTCTCTCTCTCTGTCCACTCTGCCTGTCAAAATAAATAAATAAATAACAACAAGCATAGAGAATAGTGTATTGGTGTGAGAATAGATACTCAGTCGTCAGCTCACCATCTGAGTAATGTGGTCCTTCATGCCAGCTTGAAAACATGCTTGAGCCACATGTGTGACTCGGCATATTAGCTTTTCCTCACTGTAGTGAATCACCTGAGAGAAACTACTGATAAAGAGATTTATTTAACTCACAGTTTTGGAGGTTCAGAGTACAGGCATCATGGTGCAGGCTTTGCCTCTGCAAGATATCCAGGGCTGGTGGAGAATGGCTAGGGGTGGAGCATACAGAGAGCAAGGATCACATGGCAAGCCAAGAAGCAGAGAAAGACAGTTTGGGGCCAAAGTTAGGTTTTTTATGACAACCCTCCAATGAGAACTCCTCTCAGAAGGCATACCCCCAGTGACCTAGGGACCTCCCACTAGACCTCACCTCCCAAAGCTTCTACCACCTTCCAATAGCTACACCTTGGGAACCAGGCCTTTAACACATGGGCTTTTGGGGGACATTCAACATCCAAACCAAAGAACTCAGCAAAATCAGATTATTACATGTGATGAAACTTTAGTTATCTGAAGGATACAATCCACAACGGGGCTGAATTCACAACTGGCAGTGAGCCAAATTCTAAAATGTCAAGTATACTGGACGTTAAGAATAGTATTGAGGTAGGCACTGTCCACATCTCTTACTAGATACAAAAAATAAATATTTCCCAGCTCTTGTTAGAACAAAAGAACTGTGCTTTATCCAGAATGTTTATTTTTTTTTAAGATTTATTTATTTTTTATTTGAAAGTCAGAGTTACATAGAGAGTGAAGGAGAGGCAGAGAGAGAGAGAGAGAGAGAGAGGTCTTCCATCCAATGGTTCACTCCCCAATTGGCAGCAGTGGCCAGAACGGTGCTGATCCGGAGCCAGGAGGCAGGAGCTTCTTCCGGGTCTCCCATGTGGGTGCAGGGGCCCAAGGACTTGGGCCATCTTCTACTGCTTTCCCAGGCCATAGCAGAGAGCTGGATTGGAAGTGGAGCAGCTGGGTCTCGAACCGGTGCCCATATAGAATGCGGGTGCTTCGGTCCAGGGTGTTAAACCACTGTTCCACAGCGCCGGCCCCCAGAATGTTTTTATTCTTAAGCCTCAGGTGTGAACATGGGTGTGGTGGTGTTTGGCGGCCAGGGAGTGGTGGTACAGGTTCCATATGACAGTTGTAGGAGTCTGCAAAACAACACAGGGGCTGTAGACTGAGCAGCTTTAGAGGGAAACAGCAATGAATCAGAAGACCCAGAGACTCCTCCTCTCTTCTCTTTTCTTTATTGTAAGTCAAACTGACTTATCCAAACTTCAGGGAGTTTGTTTACATGTCACTGTAACCTGTGATTTCTCTTTTTCTGGACCTTATAATTATGATAATTAGCAGGTGTTTAGTCAGAGCTCGGTATACCATGTTCACTAAGTACTATGATGCTTTTAATAAGCATTAAATATGATTTATGTGAAAAGGAACCTCTCACATACTTTCATAATTATAGCTCTGAAATCATTAGATGATTATCATTTTTCATCTGAAAAAATTGTCTTTCTGTAGAAACAGGTTTTAAGAATTTTTGTATTGACTAATGTAGTGCTTGTTTTGGTGGAGCTAAAATTTGAGACCATCATAATGCCTTGGACTATTGGAATTTGTGTGTTTGGAAAGGCAGACTACTGGGTCAAAGACCTAAATATGAATGTGACATATTCATAACTGTTTGGATAATTGTCAAAACTATAGAAATAGTTCATTGTGGGGCCCGGCATTGTGGCATGGTAAAGCTGCCGCCTATGATGCCAGCATCCCATGTGGGCACTGGTTCAAGTCCCAGCTGCTCCATTTCCAATCCAGCTCCCTCCTAATGTCCCTGGGAAAGCAGTGAAAGATGGCCCAAGTGCCTGGGCCCCTGTACCCAAGTGGGAGGCCTCGATGAAGCTCTTGGCTCATAAGTCCTGGCTTCAAACTGGCCTAGCCCTGGCTGTTGTGGCCATTTGGGAAGTGAACCAGCAGGTGGAGGGTCTCTCTCTCTCTGTCTCTGTCTCTGTCTCCCACTCTCTCTCTGTAACTCTGCCTTTCAAATAAGTAAACCTTTAATTAAAAGTAATTTAATGTGGATTCTTTCACAAATTTTTACTGTTTCTCTACAAGTGCCGCATGTCGGATTTCTTTTAAGTACAATTATCTATGGATTCTTCTGTTATTTTACTATATGTTTAATTAAAAGGGGGCCCTAGTTATAGCAACTGGCAAGAAAAAGATAAAAGGCTTCCAAATCAAATAGGATGAAGTAAAATTGTCTGTGTTAGTAGAAGAGATGATCTTATAAACTCTAAGGACTCCATCAAACAACTGTTAGGACAAATAAACAAATTCAATAAAGTTGCAGGATACAAAATCAACATATATACAAAAATCATTTTTGTTTCTATGTACTGACAGTGAACTGACAAATTAAAAAAAGCAATCCATTTATAATAGCATCAAAATAATAAAATGCTTAGGCATAAATTTAACCAACTAGGTGAAAGATTTATATACTGAAAACTGTATATATGAATGAAAGAAATTGAAGAAGGCACAGATAAGATACCCAATATTCATGAATTGAAAGAATTAATATTTTTTAAAGATTTATTTTATTTACTTAAAAGATAGAGTTACAGAGAGAGGTAGAGAGAGAGAGAGAGATCTTCCATCCACTTGTTTATTACCCAGATGGCCGCAATGACCAGAGCTATGCCAATCCGAAGCCAGGAGCCAGGAGCTTCTTCTAGGTCTCCCATGTGGGTGCTGGGGCCCAAGGACTTGGGCCATCTTCTACTGCTTTCCCAGGCCACAGCAGAGAGCTGGATTGGAAGAGGAACAGCTGGGACTAGAACTGGCGCCCATATGGGATGCCAGTGCTTCAGGCCAGGGCTTTAACCCGCTGCGCCACGGCACCGGCCTCTGAAAGAATTAATATTAAGATATTTATGCCATCCAAAGCAGTTTAAAAATTCAGCACAATCCCTATCAAAATTCCAATGGTATTTTTCACAGAATAGGAAAAAAATCATAAAATTCTTAAGTAGCCACAAAAGACCATGTAAGCCAATGCAGTTTTGAATAAGAACAAAATCGGAGACATTGAAGCTATTGTAATCAAAGCAGCATAGTAGGCTGGCGCCGCAGCTCACTAGGCTAATCCTCCGCCTGCGGCGCCAGCACCCTGGGTTCTAGTCCCAGTCGGGGCGCTGGATTCTGTCCCAGTTGCTCCTCTTCCAGTCCAGCTCTCTGCTGTGGCCCGGGTAGGCAGTGGAGGACTAGTACAGAAGAGCATTTGACAAAATCAAGATTCCATTCATGAAAACATTCTCAGCAAACTAGAAAAGAAACTTTTTAGTTTGAGAAAATATGAAAACCCTGCAGATTTCACTGGGAACAGAGCAAGGCTATCTCCTCTCAGCCTCTTACACTTAACATTGTATTTCACATCCTAACCAGATTCTAGCCTGCAATAAGGCCAAATAAGGAAGTAAAAGGCATAAAGACTAGAAAAATAATTAAAACTATCTTTTTGCAGTTGACATGATAAGTATATAAAAATGGTTAAAAGTTGGAAACCTGGCAATGTGACAGTGGTATGGAGTAACCAGAACTTTCATAAATTGCTGCTAGATATGTTAAATAGTACAGCCAGAGGCATGCATTTGGCATTGAGCTAGCGTTGAACCAGTTAAGATTACTGAGTCCTACATTGGAAGACCTGGGTTTATTCCTCAGCTTCATCTCTGGCTCCAGCTCTGGCTCCTGACTCCTGCTCCCTGCTCCCTGCTAATGCAGACCCTAGGAGACAGCAGTGATGGTTCCCGGATTGGATTCCTTCCCCCGACACGAGAGACCTAGATGGCCTTTCTTCACCTGGCTTCAACCCCAGTGATTAGAGGCTTTCTTTCTCAAATTAATGGATTATTTAATTTAAAAAACCACTGTACAAAACAGTTTGACAATTTTGTTTAAGATTTATTTATTTGAAGGGCAGAGTTACAGAGAGGGGCAGAGAGAGAGGGAGGTCTTCCATCTAGTGGTTTACTCCCTAAATGGCTGCAATGGCGCCAGGAGCCTGGAATTCCATCTGGGTTTCACGTAGGTGCAGGGCCCCATGCATTTGGGCCATCTTCTGATGCTTTCTCAGGCACGTTAGCAGGGGGCTGGATTAGAAGTGGCGCAGCCAAGACTTGAACCAATGCGTGTGTGGGTTGGCAGCGTCACAGGCTGAGGCTTAACCTGTTGAGCCACACATATACATCAGCTGTCTGTTCTGCTTTTAGGTGTTTACCCAAGGAAAAAGAAAAATGTCCACACAGACTTACACCTGAATATCAGCTTTATTGATAATAGACTAAAACTAGAAATAGCCCAAATGTCCATCAGCAGGTGAATGGATAAACAGATTGTGATATGTCCACATGAAGCCACACTACTTAGAAAAAAACAGACATATGAACTACTGTGCATACAAAGCATGAATGTGCCTGAAAAGAAAATGCTTAGCAAAAGGAGCCTGACACAAAATGTCTGCCGCATGGTGCCATTTATAGGAGATCCTATAGCAGGGAAAACTTTGTCAGGACAGAAAGCAGATCAGTGCTTTCCTGGTGCCAGGAGTAGCATACTGACTGCAGAGCAATGCAAGGGAACTTGTGGGGATAAGTTAAATGTTCTCGGTTTCCACCTTGGTGGTAGTTCCTGGAGTTTTTAAACTTGTGGATACTCACTCTGTTTTATTGTATGTAAATTATGCTCCAGTGAAGTTGATATCTTTAAAAAGAAAAACTTGGGCATTTAATTTAGGAATAAGTTAAATGACATTTCTGTTAGAAAAAAAAATTTTCTTATTAAAATTCTCAGGGGTGGAAAGGTTCTGGTGATGGTTACAAAATGATGTAAATGAACTTAGTGCTATTAAACCATTTACTTGAAAATGGTTAAAATGGTAAATACTAAAATATGTGTTTTTTATTATTTTAAGATAAGAAAGGGGCCGGAGCTGTGGTGTAGCAGGTTAACACTCTGGCCTGAGGCTCCAGCATCCCATAGGGGCGCCAATTGGGGACCCGGCTGCTCCACTTCCAATCCAGCTCTCTGCTATGGCCTGGGAAAGCAGTAGAAGATGGCCCAAGTCCTTGGGACCCTGCACCCATGTGGGAGACCCGGAAGAAGCTCCTGGCTCCTGGCTCCGGCCGTTGCAGTCAACTGGGGAGTGAACCAGGGGATGGGAGACCTCTCTCTCCCTCTCTGCCGCTCCTCTCTCTGTGTAACTCTGACTTTCAAATAAATAAATAAATGTTAAAAAGAAAAAAAAATAGCTATGGAAACAAAGCAAAAGCATTTTCCAGGAAGTAGATTTTTATTATCCTCAGGTAACATTTGCTTTGTGCCCCTCAAAACGTATTTTAACAGTAAGATAGGTTCTAAAATATTAAAACAGGTCTATGTGGTTTCTTTTTTTCTTTTCTTTCTTTCTTTTTTTTTTTTTTAAGATTTATTTATTTGAAAGGCAGAGTTAGGGAGAGGCTGAGGCAGAGAGAGACAGATCTTCCAACTGCTGGTTCACTCTCCAAATGGTCGCTGTCGCTGGAGCTGTGCTAATCTGAAGCCAGGAGCCAGGAGCTTCTTCCGGGTCTCCCACACGGGTACAGGGGGGCAAGGACTTGAGCCATCTTCTGCTGCTTTCCCAGGCCATAGCAGAGACCTGGATCAGAAGTGGAGCAGTTGGGATTCGAACCGGCACCCATATGGAATGCCGGTGCTGCAGGAGGTGGCTTTACCCACTACACCAGAGCATCGATCCCTATGTGGTTTCTCTAATCAAAAGGTTAAGCTGATTTATCTAATTGTAAATGATAAATGTGTAGTGTGTTAGCCTCTTCATGAAATACTGCAGAGATAAAGATTTTTGCCTTGAATCATTTATGTTTCAGGGTCAAATAAGTGAATATAGAGTAGAGGTATAATTTGGTCAGAGGTCATTTACTGAAACATTCAGTTTCCTAACCATCTCTGTTTCTGGAACTGAATTTAGACTGAAGGGTGTATTGCTCAAGCTGCCCAGCTCTTTTGATTTCTTGTTAGTGACTGCCCTCCAATATTTTTAAAGCTGAAAATGTTATGCTCAGTTTGTTCTTTATTTGAAATTTTTATACCAACCTAGATATTAAGTTAGATTAGTTTGATTTTAATTCTGTTCATTATTACGGCTCTTCATTCATCTATTTTCATCAGAATAAAACTTACTGAGTTTCTGATGAGATTGGCATGAATTTCTCAGACAGAAAGGGGTTTGGGAATGAAGTGCTTCTGGGAATGTGACTGCTTTCTTGCATGGTGATTTGCTTCCACTTCCCAGGTGTGTTTTTTTTTGTTTGTTTGTTTTGTTTTGTTTTGTTTTGAACAGACAGAGTTAGACAGTGAGAGAGAGAGACAGAGAGAAAGGTCTTCCTTCCGTTGGTTCACCCCCCAAGTGGCCGCCACGGCTGGCGCACTGTGCCGATCTGAAGCCAGGAACCAGGTGCTTCCTCCTGGTCTCCCAGGGGGTGCAGGGTCCAAACACCTGGGCCATCCTCCACTGCTTTCCCGGGCCACAGCAGAGAGCTGGCCTGGAAGAGGAGCAACCAGGACAGAATCCGGCACCGCAACCGGGACTAGAACCCGGGGTGCCGGCGCCGCAGGCAGAGGATTAGCCTAGTGAGCCACAACGCCGGCCAACTTCCCAGGTTTTGAGAACAATAAGCAGTCAGAAGGTCTTGCTTGCCAAAAGCAGAAGACACTTGGAAACTTTTTTCATTTTGAAATTTAAGCTGGAGGAGTTTATAGTTGTCCAGATTACAGTTTAGAAAATGGGTATCTTTACAGTTAAGTAAGTAGAGCTTGAAATACAGAAGAGTGATGCTTCTTACATGTTTTAAGAGGAAAGACAAAGGTTCTCTTTATGGTTTGTTCTGCTTCAGGAAAACACCACCAAGCAAGCGAAACACAGAATGTGATTGCGTCAGACAAAGCAGCAGAAATACCAGTTGTGCATGAACATGAGCATAGCCACGACCACACACAGCTCCATGCCTACATCGGTGTTTCCCTCGTCCTGGGCTTCGTGTTCATGTTGCTGGTGGATCAGATTGGCAGCTCCCACATGCATTCTACTGATGGTGAGTGGCTCCAGACCTCGCTGGGCAAGGCAGTGCACGTGTAGTTTAGAACATTACAGGGAAGTGAATAATTCAGGCTGTGTCAGCGACCTTATTGAGTGATAAAACTTTGTTTTCCTAAGGCTCCTGTGCACTTTTTTTTTCAGCAGGGGGAGCTAGTGAGGCGTGGATGTGGCACAAGGAAGTGTTTATTGATTTATTACTCTGCTTGTTTGTGACGGGAGGGCAGAGATTCTTAACCTGTTTAGGGGCTGTGCAGCCCTTAGGAAGTCTAAAGCCTGTGGATCTTTTATTGGAATATTGTTTTTCAGTTCATAAAGCATGATTAATATGATTACAAAGAAAACAATTACGTTGACATATATTTGCCAAAACATTAGAATAAATTTGTAATACAGTGATGTATGTCTTCTTTATCAGTGCATTAAGTGACGAGATAATACATTTAAGTCCTTAAGCAAGCCAGAGTTGAACTGTGTTTTTATGGCATCAGTTTGATCGCTATTATTGCTTAGCAGGATTATGAACATTAAATTATGAGGTTATCGTTAACAAGGCAAAAGTTTATGCCAAGGTGAACATCCAGTTGATTTATATGTGTGTGTGTTTTAAATGGTTACTAATGTAATATAGAATATCCTGATTTACAAAGGTATTTTTTAACAAATGTACTAAAACATAATAGTAGCTTGCTTCTCTCAAGTTCAACCAGAGTCCTGGACTGGTTGAATGAACCATGGTATGTACACATAATGGTATTCCATTATGTAGCTTAAAGAAGAATGAAGAATCATAGGTCTTAATGGATAGGAACCAGTTTCCAGAGGTATTGTTAAGTGGAAAAAAATGAAACATGGAGTGAGCGTCTGGTGTATATTCATACTGTGTTTTGTATGGAGAAAATAAACATGGATCTGCTTATCATTACAAGAAACCAAGACCACAGCAGGGTCAGCTGGGAAACAGAGACATTTGCTTCCCTGGACGGGGTAGGCTGGAGGGCGTGACACTCCCCAGAGCATGCCTTTTGGGTATCGTTTTGACTTTTGGAGACATGTTCTTATTCTACTTACTCATAAGACAGAATGAAGTCAACAAGGATAGGAAAGCAAACTGAAAGAGATGAACTGTATTTCAAATGAATAACACAGTTACACTGCAGGGATTTAAAAAACAAGTAATTCAAGTAACTTAGGAATGTAGTACTTCTATACTTTTAGTCTTGGGTAGGGTTTGGAGAGAACTATAAACAAATGCTGCTCTTTTCTAGTAGATTTGCTTTTTGTAATGGTATGGGCAAAACAATTCTGAAACAGTTTTAGGTGTATTACAAGGTTGAGCAAATGAGTAAATGTGTTGATGTTGGTGAAGGCAGCGTTCTCTGTGTGGAAGAAGGAACATGGGAGTATGGAATGGAGAAAGGCAAGAAAGAACTCCTGTAGGGCTGGATTGGAGTTGGAGGTTTTGGGCGCAGGATTTCTAGAATGTAGATGTATGTACATATAGCTGTACTACCTATGTGTGTGTTTGTGTCCACACAGCTGTATGTCCTAGCTCTGTGTAGACAGGGCCTCCAAGTACAGACACTCCAGTAGCATGAGCAGACTGGGACTCTTAGAGAAATGTGTGATTCTGGGACAGGGGCAGGGGGCGTAGAAGTGACCTTGAGCATCTGGTACTCAAAAAAACGAGGGAAGAAGATAGGAACTGTTCACAAGAGAAAGGAGCCAACTTAAAGAGACTCCCACTGATCAAATCTGGGTTCAAAACAATGAACAGTAATAGAGTTACCAGCCATTGAGAAAGTGGAATTCCATGAGTACAACCGTCAGGTAGGTGAACGATGGGTGGAGAGAGATGGAGGATAGATAAAGGGAGGGAGAGCACTTGTCACAGTGGAATCCCAAAGGCCAGTGGGTGAATGTGAAAAGAATACTCGTTAGGAAACCCTCATTTTTACAGCTCCCAAATGAAGACTGTCTCTGGCAAAAATCATCCAACCTAACAATGTTGGAGAATGACCTAAAGCTGTCTCTCTCTCTCTCTCTCTCTCTTTCAAATCAATCAATCAATCTTAAAAAAAAAAAAAAAAAAAAGTTGAAATCAAAGGAAATGTTCCATATTAAAGAATACTAAAGAGTTACCTCCAAGTGCAATATGTGATTTTTTTTTTTTTTTTTTTTTTTTTTTTGACAGGCAGAGTGGACAGTGAGAGAGAGAGACAGAGAGAAAGGTCTTCCTTTGCCGTTGGTTCACCCTCCAATGGCCGCCGCTGCAGCCGGCGCACCGCGCTGATCCGATGGCAGGAGCCAGGAGCCAGGTGCTTTTCCTGGTCTCCCATGGGGTGCAGGGCCCAAGCACCTGGGCCATCCTCCACTGCACTCCCTGGCCATAGCAGAGAGCTGGCCTGGAAGAGGGGCAACCGGGACAGAATCCGGCGCCCCGACCGGGACTAGAACCCGGTGTGCCGGCGCCGCAAGGTGGAGGATTAGCCTATTGAGCCACGGCGCCGGCGCAATATGTGATCTTAAACTGGATTCTTCCTGGAAAAGAAAGCTGCTCTGAAAGACATTATTGAGCAATTGATAGAATATATGAGAGGAAATAGGAGAAGTGTCAGTGTTCAGGTCACTGAAGTTGATAATTATACTGTGATTATGTAAGAAAATAGCCTTTCTCTTAGGGAAGTACACTTTTGAGTATATAGGGTTAAAGGTTGTGAAGCATGCAACTTACTCTTTAGTGGTACAGGGAAACACCTTTTTTATTTTTTTTATTTTTTTATTTTATTTTATTTTATTTTTTTTTTTGACAGGCAGAGTGGACAGTGAGAGAGAGAGACAGAGAGAAAGGTCTTCCTTTGCCGTTGGTTCACCCTCCAATGGCCGCCGCGCTGATCCGATGGCAGGAGCCAGGAGCCAGGTGCTTTTCCTGGTCTCCCATGGGGTGCAGGGCCCAAGCACCTGGGCCATCCTCCACTGCACTCCCGGGCCACAGCAGAGAGCTGGCCTGGAAGAGGGGCAAAAATATGGAACGCTTCACGAATTTGCATGTCATCCTTGCGCAGGGGCCATGCTAATCTTCTCTGTATCGTTCCAATTTTAGTATATGTGCTGCCGAAGCGAGCACTTTTTTTTTTTTTAAAGATAAATTATTTATTTATTTGAAAGAGTTACAGAAAGGAAGAAAGAGAGAGGGAGATAGGAAGATACCTTCCATCCCTTAATTCACTCCCCAGATGGCCACAATGGCCAGGGCTGAGCCAGGCCGAAGCCAGGGGCCAGCAGCTTGCTCCAGATCTCCCATGTGGGTAGCAGGGTGCCCAGTACTTGAGCCATCTTCTGCTGCTTTCCCAGGTGCATTGGCAGGGAGCTTGCTCGGAGGTGGAGCAGCCAGGACACAAACCAGCACCCATATGGGATGCTGGCAGTGCAGGCGGCAGCTTTACCCGCTATGCTACAACGCCGGGCCCTGAAAACAAACATTTGTGTATAGAGAAAGAGAGAGCATGTACTTGGTAGTGCCTTGGTTTGAGTCCAGCTCTACCCCTGATTGCAGCTTCTTGGTAATGCACACCCTGGGAGGCAGCAGGTGATGGCTCAAGGACTTAGGTCCCTGATACCATCCCTGATACCATCTAATCTCCAGGCTTCCACCTGGCCCAACCCTGGCTATTGCAGGCATTTGGGGACTAAACCAGCAGATGGGAACTCAGTCAGTCTCTGTATCTGCCTTTCAAATAAATTTAAAAACAATTTCTTTGATTTTAAAAAAGCATGGGTATAAAAACAAGTGGGGCAATATGTTAGAAAATATTTCAGTCTGAGAAAAAGGTACATGACATTTCAAACTATCCTTACAACTTTTCTGAAGACTTGAAATTATTTCCAAATGAAGTTTTTAGAAGTTGTAGGATGGGGCTAGCATTATTGCATAGGAGGTAAAGCCACCTGGTTCAAGTCCCAGCTGCTCCACTTCCAATCCAGCTCCCTGCTAATCCACCTGAGAAAGCAGTGGAAGATGACACAAGTATTTGGGCTACTGCACCCCCAGTGGGAGACCCCCAAGAAGCCTCTGGCTCCTGGCTTTAACCTGGTTGGGCCCTCGTTGTTTCGGCCATTTGGGGAGTGAACCAGCAGATAGAATATCTGCCCCACCCCCTCTGGCTCTGCCTGTCAAATAAACCTTAAAAAAAAAAAAAAAAAGTTGTAGGATCAAGTTTAAACGAAACAGAAGTAACCTTAGTCTAGAAAGTTTTTGTTTTTTGGTTTTTTGTTTTTGTTTTTGTTGCTGTTCTCTATTTAAGAAACAGAGTTCCTGTCCACTGAGTCACTCCCCAAATACCTTCACCAGCTGAGGGCAGTGCTAGGAGCCAGGAACCCAGCTCTGAGCTCTCGCCACTACCTCCCAGGGTTTGGATTAGCAGGAAGCTACAATCAGGAGTCAGAGCTTAGAGTTAAGCATGATTCTCTGATGTAGGTAGGATGTTGGGCATCTTAATGAGCATCTCTCTCTCTCCCTCATAGTTTGAGAGAGAGAGAGACAGAGAGAAAGGTCTTCCTTTTTCCATTGGTTCACAACCCCCAGGTGGCTGCTACGGCCAGTGTGTTGCGCACCAGGAGCCAGGTGCTTCCTCCTGGTCTCCCATGGGGTGCAGGGGCCCAAGCACTTGGGCCATCCTCCACTGCACTCCTGGGCCACAGCAGAGAGCTGGACTGGAAGAGGAGCAACCAGGCCAGAATCTGGCACCCCGACCGGGACTAGAACCTGGGGTGCTGGCACCACAGGTGGAGGATTAGCCTAGTGAGCCGTGGCGCCAGCCCTCTCTCTCTTTTTTAAAATTTACTTTATTTATTTGAAAGAGTTACAGAGAGAGAGGTAGAGAAAGAGATCTTTCATCTGCTGGTTCACTCCCCAAATGGCCACAATAGCCAGAAGTGGGCCAGACTGAAGCCAGGAGCCAGAAACTTCATCCAGGCCTCCCACATGGGTATAGGGGCCCAAGGACTTCAGACCATCCTCTGCTGCCCTGCCAGGTGCGTTAGCAGAGAGCAGGATTGGAAGTGGAGCAGCCAGGACTCGAACTGGTGCCCATATGGAGTGCCAGCATCGCAAACTGCAGGCTTACTCACTACGGCACAGATTGAAACCAAAATAAGCAATACAGAAGATCAGTGAAATGAAGAGCTGGTCTTGAAAAATAAAATTGATATACTATTGGCCCAACTAACCAGAGAGAGAGAGAAAAAAGACCGAAATCAGTAAAATCAGAGATGACAAAGGAAATGTAACAACCTGGAACTCCATCTCAGTCTCCCACGTGGGTAGCAGGAACCCAGGCACTTGTGCCATCTTTGCTGCTTTCCTGAGCATTGGCAGGGAGCAGCCAGGCTTTTGCTGGCATTCATCTGGGATGCCAACATTGCAGGCAGAAGCTTAACTCACTTGGTCACAACACAGGCCCAACATCCCTTCATTCACTTAATAAAGTTTTCCATCAGCTTTTAAATTAAGTCTGACCTAGGAGACTTGAGTTAGGAATGAATGGTTTTATTCATGTATTTTAGTCCAGATAGCAAATGAGAAAAACCTTCTGTTGGATGGTGTCTCACTCCAGCTCCATTACTTAGTTGCCCACAGTGGCCTCTGTGACATTTTTCTTGTGATTCTTGTCTATTTCAATTTAACATGTATAGGCCCAGGAGTGCCCTGTTATCCTATACAAATAATTAAATGTAGCATGTGTTCGCTATTCTTCCTCCTGATTCAACTCCGAGGTCACTGTTTTTGCTGACTTTCCTGTGTCTGTTGATGGTTTGCCTCTTCTCTAAAGGGTTTTATGTATTACCAAATATTAGTAAAAGTTAATTCATGTGGTAAACTTACGCTGAAGTAGTCTCTTCCTATAGACATGAAAAATGTTTTCATTCCAAAGCTTTTAATTTTTATTTAAGATGCTACTTATTAACTAGATCACAGGCTATGTAAAAAGAAAGGCCAAAACAAGCTTGTCATATAGTAAGAAATATGTTCCTCTCAGTTCAGAATGAGATTGAAATATTTGTTGGCTTAGGGCAATCAGGGCCTTTAACTAATAGGAAGATAAACTTTATTAATAAAATGTGGCATATTACTTTACTTATCTACCTTTTCCATTATAAACCTTTCTTTCAGTATACTAGGCTATTCAAGAAGATGAAATACAAATAAACAAAACAAAAAAAAGAAAAAAAAATTTTTTTTTAAAGATTATTTATTTGAAAGTCAGAGTTACACAGAGAGGAGAGGCAGAGAGAGGTCTTCCATCGAATGGTTCACTCCCCAGATGGCCGTAACGGCCGGAGCTGTGCCGATCCGAAGCCAGGAGCCAGGAGCTTCTTCCCGGTCTCCCATGTGGGTTCAGGGGCCCGAGGGCTTGGGTCCATCTTCTACTGCTTTCCCAGGCCATAGCAGAGAGCTGGACAGGAAGTGGAACAGCCAGGTCTCGAACCGGCAACCATATGGGATGCTGGCGCTTCAGGCCAGGGCATTAACCCACTGCGCCACAGCGCCGGACCTGGAAAAAAAATTTTAAAAAGGGAATAAAAAAGGATTAAATCCCCTGGAATTTATTTGACTAATGCCCATCTGTCGTTTGACCTGATGTCCCCTTCATTTCACATTACATCATATGTGTATTATTTACTTGCTTATTAAAATCTTCATGTGATACTTATAAATATTAAATCTTTGTACCCTCCAACAAAGATTTAGTAAGCAGCGTTTTTGGGTGCTCCGTACTGTGCTATATTCTGTAAGACATGTTGGAAAGAAAAGTACAGTCAATCTAGGAATCTAAGACATATTGAAGTAGAAATGATGGTGATAAAGAAGAACCATTGGACTGCACAGAGCGTTGGCAGGGGGGAGTTGTTTTTCATTTTTAAAATTTATTTTTGTTTTGTTTGAAACACACAGAGAGAAATATTTCATTCATTAGTTCACTCCCCTCAAATGCCTGCAACAAACCGCTGCTGGGCCAAGCTAAAGCCAGGAGCCTGGAACTGTGTCGGGATTTCCTACATGGGTGGCTGGGACCCAGTACGTGGCTGTTATCTGCTACCTTCTGTGATGTGCATTGACAGGAAGCTGGGATTGAATGCAGAGCTGCAACTGGAACCTAGACCCTCCAGAATGGGATGCAGGTCTCCCAAGCAGCATTTTTTTTTTTTAAGGTTTTATTTACTTATTTGAGAGGCAGAGTCACAGAGAGAGAGAGAGGGAGAGACAAAGAAAAAGGTCTTCCATTTGCTGGTTTACTCCCTAAATGACTGCAATGGCCAGAGCTGGGCCAATCCAAAGCTAGGAGCCAGGAGTTTCCTCTGGGTCTCCCACACGAGCTCAGGGGCCCACACACACGGGCCATCTACTGCTTTCCCAGGCCATAGCAGAGAGCTGGATCAGAAGGGGAGCAGCTGGGACTCGAACAGGTGCACATATGGGATGCCAGTGCTGTAGGTGGCTTAGCTACTACGAGTGCCACAGTACTGGCTCCCCAAGCAGCATCTTAAGTGCTACACTGAACCATCATCTCAAGGGGAGTTGTTCTGAGTTGGGATTAATCTTTGATTCTGTCTTAGGGATGGTGGTCCTAGGATTAGACTGGGAACAATGTCTAGGTTTTGGATCTACCAGATGGAACACTGAGTAAATGCCAAGAATTAGGGGTGAGGCGATTTGGGAAAAGGAAAGTGAGATTGTTTTCTAAGAAGGTGTTAAACTGGTTTAACTGGACTGGGTAGTGAAAAGCAAGATGAAATGAATTGATAAAGGGCTTAAGAACCTACCTAGTAGAGCAGTTGGGACTGAATTTGAAAAGCAGCAGATTCTGCTGTTTGTTTGTTTGTTTGTTTTAAAGGTTTATTTATTTCTTTGAAAGTCAGAGTTATACAGAGAGAAGAGAGGCAGAAAGAGAGAGGTCTTCCATTCGATGGTTCACTCCCCAGATGGCCACAACGGCCGGAGCTGCGTCAGCCCAAAGCCAGGAGCCAGGAGCTTTTTCCGGGTCTCCCACGTGGGTGCAGGAGCCCAAGGATTTGGGCCATCCTCTACTGCTTTCCCAGGCCATAGCAGAGAGCTGAACAGGAAGTGGAGCAGCCGGGACTCGAACCGGCAACCATATGGGATGCTGGCGCTTCAGGCCAGGGCATTAACTTGCTGTGCCACAGCGCCAGCCCCAGCAGCAGATTCTTAACTAGTTAACTGACACATCACAAGAGTGGGGCTCTGAAAGATGCATGTGACAGGGACATGTAGGATGAATTAGATTAGGGAAAAATAAGAGGAAACCCAGGGGAGCCTACTGCTAATTTAGGTTTGAGTTGATGAAAATTTAGGTTAGGATGGTGGCAATCACAAGAAGAAAGGCAAATATGACAGATTTTAGAATAAAAGTTTCGGGAGACTGGAAAAGACAAAGATGTAGACTGACGACTAGATTGGTTGACGAGAAGTGGTCTGAGGCCACAGAGCACCTTCACTGGAGAGGGAGGAGACCCACGGTGTGAGGGAGTTGGCAGCTGGGTTATGCATCTCATGAGTTTATTTGCTAAAGGAAGTTTGGGTCAAATGAGTTTCCTCTTGCCCTCCTCTTCAGAGCAGGGGAGATATCTAAGTGTTTGAAAGAGAAAGGAAAGAGACAGCAGTAAGGAAAGTAATAATCTACTTTAAGAGCTTTCAGAAAATTCTTCCACCTTCCAGACCGACGTTCAGTTTCTGTCTCACATTATTGCTGTTCTTCTCATTTTCACTCCAGATCCAGAAACCCCAAGGCCTAGCAATTCCAAAATCACCACCACTCTGGGTCTGGTCGTCCATGCTGCAGGTAGGGTTGAATTACAGTGAAACCTTGTGGGTTTTGGTCACCCGGAGAAGGCTTGTGTTTGTGTCACAAGGACGATCCGCAGTGAATGCTCTTGGGCTGACCTTGGGAAAGGTTGCTTAATGAAGTCCTCCAGCACAAACCCTGTGTACTCAGTGTCAGAGTTTGCAAGCTAAGAATGGTTTCTATTATTTCTAATGGTTAATTTAAAAAAAAAAAAAGACTGTTTCATAATTCAATAATTAGTTTTATTGGAATGCAGCTAGGTCCACATGTTTGTGTATTGTTTAGAAACAATGTATTCTTTGGCTCATCCCCAAATGTCCATGATGGCTGGGGCTGGGCTGGGGCCAAAACCAGGAATTGAGAAGTCGATCCAGGTCTCCCATGTGGATAGTAGGCATCAGCAGCCCAAGAGGGGAACTGAACACTGGCACTCTGGTTTGTGGCAGGAACTTACCCACAGGCCAAATGTCTGCATTGTGGCTGCTTTTGTGCAGCAACAGCAGAGGTTAGCTGCAAGCGACCAAGCAGCCTCACACAGCCTAAAATATTTACTGTCTGACCCTTCAAGAAAAAGTGTGCTGACTCTGCTCTAGAACCTCATGGAGACGAGATTCTTGGCACTTCAGTGCTGAGCAGTCTTGCTGCCCAGTGCATGCCTGAAGCTGCAGTTTAAGCATATGAGGTCTATAAAATGGAGAAGTCTCAGCGTCGCTGATGGGGCACAATTCAGAATTTAACTTGAAACCTAGTCCCAGGAGAAAGACTGTCTCAGTGAGTGACAAGCAAAGGCGTGTGAAAGGTGGCACACTGGTGTGCTGACTTGTAGAGTAGCACGCTTTCCCAGTCAACTTCTCCCATTCAACCAGTATCTACTCACTGTGTAGGGATCATCTTTGTAGGGTCCTTCAGTTTTTATTTTGTCTCATCTGTATCATGAAGAGATGCTGCCTTTGAAATTCTTCTTTGGCATTTGTGTTATTACAATTTAGCCATGGATTTTTGAGCATCATACTTTTTCTGTTAATGACACAAAAATAACATATGGGAAACTCTGGGTCAGGGCTGAGCTCTTTACATATGAGACCTCATTTAACCCTCATGAAAACCCTAAGAAATTCATAGCTTTGTTGAACCCAGCTTTCCAGAGTCAAATCCAGCTGTACCTGACCCTAAGCCTGCACATGCAGCCACTACACTGTTGTTATTTACAGTATTTTATGTTTCTTTTTTTTCTAAATTCAGCCGATGGTGTTGCTTTGGGAGCAGCAGCTTCTACTTCACAGACTAGTGTCCAGTTAATCGTGTTTGTGGCAATAATGCTACATAAGGTAAGCAGAATTCGGTGGAAAATTTATTAAATTAATTTGTTCATAATTAAAACTTCTCTTGGTCTTTAATGTTTTTCTAGATGGGAAAAATAGTTTTGTAATTGCTTTCATTTTGGTGAACTGACTAAACCTCTTCTTTTTTTTTTTTTTTTTAAGATTTATTTATTTGAAAGTCAGAGTTACACAGAGAGAGGGGAGGCAGAGAGAGAGAGAGAGAGGTCTTCTATCCAGTGGTTCACTCCCCAGTTGGCTGCAACGGCCAGAGCTGGGTTGATCTGGAGCCAGGAGCCAGGAGCCTCTTCCGGGTCTCCTACACAGGTGCAGGGGCCCAAGGGCTTGGGCCATCTTCTACTGCTTTCCCAGGCCACAGCAGAGAGCTGGATCAGAAGTGAAGCAGCCAGGTCTCAAACCGGCGCCTATATGGGATGCCAGCACTCCAGGCAGTGGCTTTACCTGTTAACACCATAGTGCCAGCCCCTGTTCCTCTCTTTTTTAAAGATTTATTTATTTACTTGAGAGGTAGAGTTAGAGAGAGAGAGGTCTTCCATCTGCTGGTTCACTCCCCAAATGGCTGCAATTGCAGGAGCTGGGCCGAAGCCAGGAGCCAGGAGCTTCTTTTGGGTCTCGCACACAGGTGCAGGGGCCCAACCACTTGGGCCATCTTCTACTGCTTTCCCAGGCCCTCAACTGGGAGCTGGACCAGAAGTGGAGCAGCCGGGACTCAAACCAGTGCCTATATGGGATGCCAACACTGCAGGCAGATGTTTAACCTTGTACACCACAGTGCCAGCACTCCCTCCCCCCCCCCCCTTTTTTTTTTGTAACTTACTGTTTGTGAAATTGAATTTCTTCCTTGGATATGCTACTCACTCTACTCATTTGTAATGTCTTCTAGCTAGATGACAGGATTTCTTTTTTTTCCCTTTTTTGTAAGATTTATTTATTTGAAAGACAGAGATACAGAGAGAGAGAGAGAGAAAGACAGAGATCTTCCATCTGCTGGTTCACTCCCCAAATGGCCGCAGCCGCCAGGGCTGGGACAGGCCAGAGCCAGGAGCTTCTCCCAGGTCTCTCAAGTGGGTGCAGGGGCCCAAGCACTTGGGCCATCTTCCACGGTTTTCCAGGCCATAGCAGAGAGCTGGATCGGAAATGGAGCAGCCTGAACTCAAACCGGCACTACGCCACAACACCAGCCCCGACATGTTCCTCTTGATATAGAAACAACCCATATTTCTAGGATGATAATAAGGGATAATTTCTTTCTTTCTTTTTAATTTCCAGGCACCAGCTGCTTTTGGGCTGGTTTCCTTCTTAATGCATGCTGGCCTGGAGCGGAATCGAATCAGAAAGCACCTGCTGGTCTTCGCGCTGGCAGCGCCGGTCATGTCCATGGTGACGTACTTAGGACTCAGTAAGGTAAGCCTGAGCATCCCCAGCCTTTCTAGGCGAGCTTCTGCTTCATTCTGTGGTCTATGGGAACTTGATGATTTCCTTTAAATTATTTATTTGTAGGGCAGAGAGAGTAGACAGAGACCTCCCATCCGCTGGGTCACTCCCTCAATACCCACAACAGCAAGGGCTGGGGTGGGGCCAGAACTAGGAACCAAGAACCTAATCCGGGTTTCCCATGTGGGAGGCAGGAACCTGGTTAATTGAAGCTGTCAGTCCTGCCTCCCAGGGTCTGCACTGGTGGGAAGCTGGAGTGGAGAGCTGAAACCAGGAATTGAGTCCAGGCATTCCAGTGAGGGACAACAAAGGTGTCTTAACTGCTAGGCCTGTGATCTCTGAGTGTGGACTTTTTGAACAAAATTACCCTCTTAAAGCATCAAAGTGAAACCTCTGTGAGGTATGTGTTTTCATTCCAAGTCAATTCTTTTGATTAAAATTTAGCATTTCCTTATTTTTTATTAGAAAATTTCTTCCTTATCATTTCCAAGAATATACAAATACGTGATAATATTTCAGTACTTAATACATAACTTATCCAGTTTTGTTCATTTTATTTGACACATGTGTAAGTCACAACCATCCATGCTTATTGCTGATTGAGGTGGGCACATAAAGCGTGAGTGGCAGGAGGTCGGGCATGAGCAGACGGTGGCATTCAGCTAAGACCCAGGTTGCTCTGCCAGCTCTCCCATCGTTGAACATCAAATGTGCAGTTCTTTATCATTGTCCTGAACCTAGCTGCAGACCTGGTGTGACCTGTGTCATTTGACAGCACAGAGGCTGGGTGATCTGTTGTTTCTAAGAAGGGCCTTTCCATGTCCGGTAATTCTGTCTACCTGGGCTGCTGTGTAGCAGTAGCCCTGCCCATTTTTGCCTTAAGGTCACCTGGCAGGAAAATCTTAGAACCACACTGAGAACTGTATTTCCACATGTCCTTTCTGAAGGTCATCGACCTCTGAGTGTCAAAGCAGTTCAGTATTTGATAAAATAAAACTTGCATTAAAAAGGATATATGACACAGGAGATGGTTAATTTCCTGTTAATCAAGGGGTTGTTGATCTCAGTTGCTAACAAATGAGTTGCGATGAAACCCGTTTCCATTCACAAGTGCTCTGCCATCTGTCAATCAAAGAGCATTATATAGTTCCTTTTAAAATATTACTAGGGAGGGGACCAGTGCCATGGTTAATCCTCCGCCTGCGGCGCTGGCATCCCATATGGGTGCCTGATTCCGTCCCAGTTGCTCCTCTTCCAGTCCAGCTCTCTGCTGTGGCCCAGGAGGGCAGTGGAGGATGGCCCAAGTGCTTGGGCCCCTGCACCTGGCTCCTGGCTTCGGATCGGCGCAGCACCGGCCGTAGCGGCCATTTGGGGAGTGAACCAACAGAGGGAAGACCTTTCTGTCTCTCTCTCTCTCACTGTCTATAACTCTACCTGTCAAATAAATAAATAAAAGAAAAAAAAACTTCTGGGGCTGGTGCTGTGGCGTGGTGGGTAAAGCTGCTCTCTGCTATGGCTTGGGAAAGCAATGAATAATAGGCCAAGTCCTTGGGCCCCTGCACCCACATGGGAGACCTGAAAGAAGCTCCTGGCTCCTGGCTTTGGATCGGTGCAGCTCCAGCCATTGCAGCCAACTTGGGAGTGAACCACCTCTCTCTTCTCCCTGCCTCGGCCTCTGCCTCTCTATAATCTGCCTTTCAAATAAATAAATCAATAAATCTTTAAAATAAAATATTACTGTCATTGCTTCTCAGCCCTTTGGCTAAGATCAAGTGTAAAATATTACCCTGGGGCCTGGCGTTATGGTGTAGTGGGTTAAGCTGCTGCCTTCAGTGCTGGGCATTCCACATGGGTGCCTGTTTGAGTCCCAGCTATGCCACTTCCAATCCAGCTCCCTGCTAATGTACCTGGGAAAGCAAAGGAAGATGGCTCAAGTCTTTGGACCCCTAGGGTACCCATTGCACAGCCCCAACCATTGTGACCATTTGGGGAGTGAACCAGCAAAGAGAAGACTTTCTCCCTCTCTGTGACTATCTTTCAAATAAATAAATCCTTTTAGGAAAAAAAAAAGATGATTTTAAAAATGTATTACTCTATCATTTCATAGATCAATGTAAGTTTTTAGAACTTTTTTTTAAATATTTATTTATTTACTTGAAAGACAGTTAACAGAGAGAGATCTTCCATCTGTTGGTTCACTCCCAAATTTGGCTGCAACAGCCAGGACAAGGCCAGGCCAAAGCCAGGAGTGTCTTCCAGGTCCCCCACATGGGTGCAGGGCCCCAAGCACTTGAGCCGTCCTCCAGTGCTTTCCCAGGCACATTATCAGGGAGCTGGATCAGAAGTGGAGCAGCCAGGACAAACCAGTCACTGGCAGCAGCTTAACCCACTATACCACAGTGCCAGCACACCCACCCACCCACGCCCCTCTACTTTCTGAAAGGCAGTCAAGGAGAGACAGGTCCCATCTACTGGTTCACTCCCCAAATGCCCATAGTGGTTAGAAGCCCGAAGCTTGGGAGGTGGGGAATGGACCCAGTTAGTTGAGCCATCACTGCTGCCTCCTGGGATCTGCATAGTAGTAGGAAGCTGGAATCAGGAGCCAGAGCTGGGTTGAACCCACACAGTCCAATGTTGCTCACAGGAGTCCTTAACCTCTAGGCTAAACAACCTTTTTGCATGTTCTTCTCTTAAATTTTAATCAGTCATCATATCCATAAGTCCACTTATTTAAGAGGAAAAGTTGAAATTAGTTGGATGAAGATTACCCTATGAAGTACATTTCAGCTGTGTGAGAGCAGTTACTATGTCTTGGTTGCCGCTGTGTCTCAAGCACCTGGCCTAGAGGCTGGTGCGTAGGGAATGTTCGTTAACTGTAAGCATGAATGAATTCGTGTCTGAAATATAACATCCACATTAGTATGTTGCTGATTCCCTCTCCAGCGTCATGCAGGCCAAACCTGTTCGACTAGCCCTTGAAGTTTGTTTTAAAAGACAGTTGCGGTAAAAATGGTTCATAATGGTATATTATTACACACTTCAAAATTGCAGAAAGAATAAATTTCAAATGTTTTCATCACAAAAAAAGGGTACATATTTGAGGTGATAGGTTTGTTAATTAGGTTGATTTAATTCTACATTGTATTCACAAGTCATAATATTACTTTGTATACCCCATAAATACCCCATATACACAATGATACATTGTCAGTTTACATGCAAAATGTTAAAAAGCACTAATATTCTCCAACCCTTATTTGGAAGCTTCTTACCAGTAACATAAAATCACTGTGAATCCAGGAGCCCCACAGTGTCCCAGGCGCCCCAGGTGTGAGTGTCGGGTGTGTTTCATTGAGACTTCCTCCCTGAACTCATTGATTCAGTGTGTCTCTTTCTCTCTTGTAATTCACAGAGCAGTAAAGAAGCCCTTTCAGAGGTCAATGCCACTGGAGTGGCCATGCTTTTCTCTGCCGGGACCTTTCTTTACGTGGCCACAGTACACGTCCTCCCCGAAGTGGGCGGAATGGGGCACAGCCACAAACCGGACACCAGCGGAGGGAGAGGCCTCAGCCGCCTGGAAGTGGCAGCCCTGGTTCTGGGTTGCCTCATCCCACTCATCCTGTCAGTAGGACACCAGCACTAAGTGTTCAGGCGGCAGCCCCGGCCAGGGGTTCCTTGCCGTCCAGTGAGAACAGCCCGGCACGTGACAGCTGCTCGCCTCCTCAGTCTTGTCTGGCCTTGCCCATCTCCACCTGTATTCCTAGAGTCCAGAGGGAGGTGAGATGAAAACCTGGAGACATGGGAATGCTTTTAGAGTAGAAACAACACATTACAATTAGGTGTAGACATTCCACTGTGTTGTCTTTTAAAGGGCCCTTGGCATTTTGAGTTTTGATGTTTCTCTTAACCCTATTCTCAGGGAAGATGGAATTTAGTTTTAAAGAAAAGTGGAGAACGTCATACTCACAATGAAATAGTAATTATGAAAATACAGTATTCTGTAATTGAACTGACCCTCGTTGTTAGTGTAGAGGCTCTGGCACCTTGCCCATTGGTGTGTGACATGGCTCTCGCCATGTAAGCCTGGTGCTCTAGCATCCGTGCCACATGCCTTGATAGAAGGTCACAGCACCCACTCTTCCTCGATGCTCACAGTGACTGCAGTCCACTGGGGGCTGGAGTCGGGAAAATTATGCAGGCCACACTGACGGTGACTTTGTGCCCTGGAAAGGGACGTCTGCAGGGACAGAAAGAGCTCTCTCTGCATGGGCTTCTCACGGCCTGCCATTCCGGTGCGGGAGCAGCTGGCCTCCAAACGGGTAGGACCAGCTTCTGAGGAGGTGAGGAGGCCTTTGTAGCATTTCTATTCAAGTTTTCCTTCGCAGAATACCTGCCCCCAACACATTCTTAGAGGAGCCAAGTTCTAGTAGGCTCAGGCCTAGGCTTCCTTTCAACAGTTAGATCACAAAGTATCTTTGGAAATGAAGGGATAAATTTTAAGTGAACTTGGGTGGTTATTGACATCTTTGTAGTAATCTTTTTAAAATAAGACTACCAAAATTCGTGGGATTTTTGCTGTGGCTGTTTCTTTTACATGTTTTTCCCTCTGGCTAAATACTTGGTCAGCTTGGGGTGCGCTGTGTCTGCTCACATCAGCACCTGTAGCAGTGAAGCAGGTCTCTGTGTGTCATAGTGGGAAGTGTTGGCCTGTTGATTTAAAGCTTGTTGAAATCATGTCTCTTGTCCCTTCTTCTCTTCGTGCTTCTCTCCTGACTTTTCCCTCCAGCCCCTCCTCCTCACACTTTGCTGCTTATTGGCGGTGGTGATGTTAATACTTGTGTGAGAGGAGTTCTCTGAGGACAACCACTTCTTGAACTGTGATGATGAAGATAACAGTGTCTCTATCTCTGTTCCGTTCAAAGAAGTTACCTTTGTGTCAAGTGCAGCTTTGTTAACCCCTTAAGATATCACCCCCTGGTGTGTGAGTTGACTCAGTCACCTATTCAAACAGCTGAGATAGCAAAAATGTTTAACAAGCTAGGGTGATTTTTTTCATATTTGCCAAAATATGCCTAAGCTCTGTTTTGTCAAATAAGTGTATAATATTGTATTATTAATTTATTTTGATTTTCTGTACCATTTCAAAACACATCGCATCAAGAGGGAACCAAGACTAATTTCTTCAGGGCAGTGAATTTAGTCATTTGTAAAAATGTTTTATAAAATGTGATGCAGAAGCCAGCATGCCTGTGATTGCTTTTTGTTCTTTTGTAGATTTGTCACTGAGTCAGCAGCTGTGGAAATAAAACTTGTGAGCCCCCTGCTGGCTGCAGTGGAGGAAGCAGCATAAATAGGTTGTGGTTCTACCTAGTGTCTGGCAACCACTGCACAAAGTTTTCAAATCAAGAGGGACAGTGTGGAAAGTCTCAGTGACTCTCCTGTGTAGATGGCCACAGCTGGCTTATGAGAGGCTTGGGGTCCCATCTAGGTTCCGCCACGGGTGCCTTGATTCTCTCTGGAAACTGACTTTGTCACATAATCGCAAATTTTAGTGTCTGGTTTGGTTCGAATAGTAGTGTTTTCTATAATATTGACGTGTGCAATGGTCAGAAGTTTGTTCTGCTGGCCAAAGCCTCCCGCAGCAGTGCCTTGCCATCCTGCTTAAAAGTTTGGCTAGAGTATCTTGCAAGAATTAAAACATCTGACTTACAAATTTGCCTTCCCCTGTGGACCTTACTATTAACAAGCAAACCTTTCAAGGCCCTTTCAGCTCTCAGAAGCTATGGGCTTTCCCCGATTTTGTAGCTGCTGCCCCAGGAACTACTCATTTTCTGTCCTGGGCAGCAGGCAGAAATAGCCATATAAATCTACAGGGCTCACATGCAGCTGCAGGCAGCCAGGAGGCCAGCAGCACGGCCGAGGCCGCCTTCCTGGAGGGAGCACCCGCTCGTGCACAAGAGGCCACATCCGTGTTCACTCGGGCACGTTCCGGTTCCTTCCTCCGGTTTCAAACTGCCTCCTGAGATGTGGATGCCTTAACGTCCCAACACACTGGAAGACACTGGCAAAACAGAAGTCGCTGCCGTGATTACAGAAGGAATTATTGGCTACCAAAGAATCGCAGTTGGTGGTGAAAAGCATGGTCCTTCCTCAGAACCAAAGTTAATGAGTTGCAGTTCCGCTCCCTCTTCCTGGTAGAGAGTTTTCAGGTTCCGAGTGCTCTCCTGCAGGCGAATGAAGTAGAGCCGTGTTAACCCGTTCCCCTCGCTGCAGCTCGGTCTCCGTCTCAGCAAAGCAGTGATGTTCCAGGTTTGATTCGGTTTTCCTGTGCATGCTGTTGTCAGCTTTCTGTGTTGTAGGCAAAGTTTCTGCACCAAAACATAATGTTGGGAATGGTACTACCTGAGAGGCTGTGTGTTCTCCCCCTCCCTCGCCTTTTTATTTCCCAGTTCAGAGTAGCTGAGTCCGCCCTGTTGGAGCATTGTGAATCATTAGAAAAAGAGAGGGGCTGTTTGGAGGTGCCATTTCTTTGTAGAAAGGAAAGTGTAATTTTTTGGTAGCAGCCTACTTCTTAGTGTTTTCTATCCAATTTTTCTCCTTTTCAAGGTGTAGAACTAGGAGGACACACCAGCACTGGAGTGTATTAAGCCCCTGACACACGGTAGCTAGGTACTGAACATGGGAACTCTATGTCAACAGCACAAGCCCCCAAAGAATGTTCTGCCTTTCGGACCCCTTGGAGAGACTGAGAATAATGACCAGATTCACCCTCCACTGCTGCAGTTCGAGGAGAGAGCCCTCCTCAGATGCTCTGCGGGGGGAGCTTCCTCACGTCACAAACTTTCTGCTCAGTATAGAATGGCCCACGTCACCCACAAGCACTGGTGGAGTTGCTGTGAAATGAAGACTCAGGATGTAACCTGTTTTTACCAGAGACTCCCAGAGTTACCTGGGAGACCTGACGGGAAGTTGTGGCTTGTGAGAAAGGACTAGACAAGCATTAGGAGATCTCTGCGTGGGCTTAGCCTAACGCAGTTGCTCACACGGGAGACGCATTGGCCTTTTTTCTGATGGCATCTTCCAACAAGTTGGAGTCTCGTGGGATAGCGGGATAACACTGCAGTTCCCCTGGCTCAGTGGCCTGGGCAGTGGTTCTAAATGTCCCTTTTTCTGGATCCTTTGTAAACATGAAATCATTCCATGGATGGCTGCCTTATAATTTTGTCTCTTTCCACTTTAATTGTGAATGGTTAAAAAAATTGCTGTTTTCTGATTTGTTTTATGATATTAAATTTTTATTAGTGCATACCTTATGTGACTGGCGTATTACTTATCCAGTTTTTCTGTTTGAAGACCAGACTGGACCTACCTTTGAACATTATACAAGGTAGTGAAACGCTGTGGAGGCGAAAAGATGTTTCTACTACACGCACATCCTTCGGGGAGAGAGGAGGGAAGCAGGGAAGGAAAATTTAAGGATGCAATACAGCATCTGTCCCCAGAAGACACAGGTCATTGTCTTGGGTTTTACCTTGGCATATTTTTTTAAAGGTTTATTTATTTGACAGGCAGAGTTATGTAGAGAGAGAGAGATCTTTCATCTGCTGGTTTACTCCCCAGATGGCTACAATGGCCGGAGCTGCACTGATCTGAAACCAGGAGCCTCTTCCAGGTCTCCCACGTGGGTGCAGGGGCCCAAGGACTTGGGCCATCTTCTACTGCTTTCCCAGGCCATAGCAGAGAGCTGGATCAGAAGTGGAGCAGCCGGGACTTGAACTGGAGCCCATATGGGATGTTATATAGAGGCAGCAGCTTTACCCACTATGCCACAGTGCCAGCCCCCTACCTTGCCATTTTAAAACAATAATTATTAACTGGAAGGCAGAGAGAGAGAGAGAGTTCCATCTGCTAGTTCACTCCACAAATGGCTGCAACAGCCAGAGCTGGGCCAGGTCAAAACCAGGAGCCAGGGACTCCAGGTAGGTCTGCCATGTGGTTGGCAGGAACCATCTGCTGCCTCTCGGGCGTGTAAGCAGGACGCTTCCAGCACAGAGTAGCTGGGACTTGAGCCAGGCACTCTGACACGGTATGCGTGTGTCCCGGGTGGCAGCTTAACCTGCTGCACCGTGATGCCTGCCCCCTGGCCATTGTTGTTAGCACATACTATTTATGAAAGTAGCTCCCCCAGAAAAGACAAGCAGCATATGCCAATCAAAGTGGGTTCACTTGAAAGGGCAGAGCTATCTATGTCTTTATAAATGCTGTGAACAGCCGACCTTGGACACAGAGATTTAAATAGAAGTATAAGTTGTGAATTTGATAAATGTTTTCTCCCAGTGTGGACTTTAGTGCTGGGGCCCCTTTCTACTTAAATATAATACATGCTAGATGTGACAGTGTGTCATAGAAACAGGTAATTTTTAGGTTCAGTCATCAGATTTTTTTAAAAGATTTATTTATTTACTTGAAAGAGTTACACAGAGAGAGCAGAGTCAGAGAGAGAGTCTTCCATCCGCTGTTTGACTCCCCAGTTGGCTGCAACGGTTGGAATCAGGAGCCAGGAACTTTCTCCAGGTCTTCCCATGCGGGTGCAGGGGCCCAAGGGCTTGGGCCATCTTCTACTGTTTTCCCAGGCCATAGCAGAGAGCTGGATCGGAAGTGGAGCAGCCAGGACTTGAACTGGCGCCCATATGGGATGCCGGCACTCAGACAGCAGTTTTACCCACTATGCCACAGTGCCGGCCCCTCAGTCATTAGATTTCATGAATTATTACTGGCCTGCTTTATGCCACTTTTCTGTATGTCAACACACATGCTACAGTTGGTTATATATCCTGCCCTGGGCATTACATCTTGCTTGAAAACCTCGCTTCATGGAGCAAACCAGCAAAGGAGTAATGGTATGTATGATTCCTGCCATCTCCTCAGAAGCCTTCCAGCAAAATGCTGCCTCCCTCTTCTGCCTGGAGCAGTGGGCTCTGACATCTCAGGAAGTCCACATTGTGCCTGTTCACACTGCTGCCCTGAGATCAGAGTGATCACGGGCATTCAGCCCAGAGGTTCTGGGTTCGAGTACCCGCTCCTCTTCCAATTCCAGCTTCCTGCTAATGCACACACTAGGAAACAGGTGATGACTCAACTAGAGGGTCCCTGCCACCCTCATGGGACACCCGGATTGACTTCCCGGCTCTGGCTTCCTCCTGACCCAGCCCCAGCTTCTGCAGACATGTGGGGAGTGAACAGGTGAGTGGAAGATCTTTGCCTTTTTCAAATAATGTGGAAACATTTAATAGGGGTGGGAGAAAGGGCTTCACTAGGGTTGCAGCGGTTCTTCACTTTGTGTTGCTTTTGTAGCGTTAGACGCAAGCAGCCCTGTGTCTGCGTTGTCCCTGTATCTGGCTTGCTCTTCCGCTGCCTCCTCACCTCCTTCAGGTCTGGATCCAAGGTCTGCTCGAGTTAGGCCTGCTGTGGCCACCCTGCTTGAAACTCTAATCCTGTAACCTCCACCCTCCTGCTCCTTACGCTGTTGTGGTTCTTTTTCTGTAGTGTTGATTACTTTCATTTAAGATTTTATTTGAGGGGCCGGCGCTGTGATGTAGCAGGTAAAGCTGCCACCTGCAGTGCCGGCATCTCATATGGGTGCCAGTTGGAGTGCTGGCTGCTCCACTTCTAATCAACTCTCTGCTGTGGCCTGGGAAAGCAGTAGAAGATGGCCCAAGTCCTTGGGCCCCTGCACCCACATGGGAGACCCGGAAGAAGCTCCTGGCTCCTGGCTTCAGATCAGCGCAGCTTCGGCCATTTCAGCCATCTGGGGAGTGAACCAGCGGATGGAAGACCTCTCTTTCTCTCTCTCTCTGCCTCTGCCTGTCTGTCACTCTGCCTTTCAAATAAATAAATACATCTTTAATTTTTTTTTTTTTTTTTTTTTTTTTTTTTTTTGCTTGAAAGGCAGAGTGACAGAGACAGAAAGATCTTCCATCCACTGATTCACTCCCCAAATGCCTGCATCAGTCAGAGCTAGGATGGGCCGAAGCCAAGGGCCAGGAACTCCATCCAGGTTTCCCATGGGGATAGCAGGAACCCAAGGATGTGAACCATCACCTGCTGCGTCCCAGGCATATTATCAGGAAGCTGGATCAGCGGTGCAGAGTGGCTGAGGCTAGAACCAGGCACTCTGCAGTGGTGTGTGGGTGTCCCCGTCAGTTGCTCCACTTGCCCCATGTTTTTTACTTTATTCCTCTTCCCCTCTAGGGTATCAGCTGCAGGCAGAGAGGTTCTGAACCCATGTTGTTAAATGATTTGGTCCGCTCTGCGGGGCACTTTCTCATTTCTACCTCGCCTTTCCTCAGCTGCTGCCCTGACCCCCGGCAGAAACGCCCGCTGGCCTCTCGTGGAGCTCTGCCTTGGCCTCGCACTCGCGAGTTGGCTATGGAAACGGACAACAGAGAAGTCAACGGGGGAGGCGGTGCTGTGGCACAGCGGGTCAGTCACCACTGGCGATGCTGGCGTCCCGTGTCAGGATGTCAGTTTGGTCCCGGCTGCTCTGCTTCTGACCCAGCTCCTTGTTAATACACCTGGGAAAGCAGTGGATGATGGCCCAAGTGCCTGGGCTCCTGCACCCATGTGGGAGTTCCAGGCTCCTGGCTGCCACCTGGCCCTGCCCCAGCCACCACAGCCATCTGGGGAATGAAGGTCCAGGTGGGAAATTAACTGGGTTCAGGTTCCTAATCTACTATTAACTGCCCTTAGGTCGTGTTGGACTGATTCGGGCATTGGAAGACCTGGATCCCATTTTTGGCTCAGCTGCTGGTTTCTGTTGCAGCATTAGCATTGCCCAGTTTTACAGTTTTTGGATGGAATGTGAGGAAAACATGTGTCTCAACTCACTCTGGCTGCCACACTCAAGAGGGGAATCCTGACAAATTCAGAAGCCTTGAGAAGAGAAAGCCCCCAGGGCGAGGGGGGTGAATGAGGTTGGAAGGAACTGGATTGCTTGCCTGTGACTGGAAGACTGGGGCAGGACTTGATAACCGAGGTCCCACATTGTCCAGGGGTGGTCGGGGCTGGAGGCTGTGTCCCGTGCCTCCTCCGTTTCATTCAGCAGGGCTCAGCGAGTCCTTTTAGGGACCCGGCTGTCAGGTGGTGAGTAAGTCACTAACAGCCCTCAAGGAGCTGGTGGCTCAAGGATTCACAGGAAAAACACAGTGCACGCCAGTGAGCAAAGCGCCAAGACAGGCCAGCTCAGGGCCCCACAGGCTGTGTGGGGTAGGGGACTCAATGCATGTCCAGGGGGCTTTGAGCCCAGTGGGCAGGAGACCCTTCATGGGCTAAGGCCTAGTGGCTCCCAGGAACATGGGCTCTGCGCAGGCGATGCCGCTGGCTGCAGCAGGTGGACTAGAGGCAGACATGAGTCGTGTCAGTTCCTTGGATGACTTCTAAGCTTTCGGATTCAGCTCATTGGATCTAGCCACGGTCTTTGTAATCCCTGCCGCAGCTCTGACCAGCGTCACTTCTCAGCTATGGTCCTGGCTGGCCCAAGTTCTGTCATAGCACAGGTGACTCAAGGATATGAGGATCAGCAGGCTCCAAGTCCTAAGGTGGAGCTGGCTCGTTGGGCCAAGGATTCCAGGTTCTCTCTGGCACATGAAAGAATTCAGGGATGAGATGTAAAGGTGAGCAGTAGCAGGGGAGTAAGATTTATTAGCAAAGCAAAAGTACACACAGAGGAAATGCAGGCAGGCTCAGAAGTGGGCTGCCACCTGTGAAGCTTGGGGTCATGCCTTTATGCGATCTGGAGGCATGGGTGCTGCTTTGGGTGGGGTTTCCAGGAATTTGGTGACTTCCCATTTTCTGGCCTTTTAGGAAGTCTCTGAAGTGTCATGGTAGGAAGTGCATGATGGGAGTAGGAGTGTCAGCCATGGTGATTTTGCTATAATGGTATCATGGTGGGATATAGGTCATCACAGGATGTGGTCAGTACCCTTGCCGGATATTTTCAGCTGGTGCCTCCCAAAGGTGGTTTTGCTACAATAGCAATTTTCAGGTTGCTGGCCATGGGAGGAAGAGGAGGAGTGTTTTTGTTTTTCTTTTACAGATTTATTTATTTTGGGGCTGGCGCTGCAGTGCTGGCATCTCATATGGGCACAGGTTTGGGATCCAGCTGCTCCACTTCTGATCCAGCTCTCTGCTGTGGCCTGGGAAAGCAGTAGAAGATGGCCCAAGTGCTTGGGTCCCTGCAACCACGCAGGAGACTTGGAAGAAGCTCCTGGCTCCTGGCTTCAGATCAGCCCAGCTCTGCAACCATGCAGGAGACCTGGAAGAAGCTCCTGGCTCCTGGCTTCAGATCAGCCCAGCTCTGGCTGTTGCAACCATTTGGGGGGTGAGCCAGTTGATGGAGGATCTCTCTGCCTCTGCCGCTCTGTTACTCTGCCTTTCAAATAAATAATACAGGGGCCAGTGCTGTGGCATAGTGGGTAAAGCTGCCACCTGCAGTGCCAGCATCCCATATGGGTGCTGGTTCAAGTCCCAGCTGCTCCACTTCCCATCCAGCTCCAGCTCTCTGCTATGTCCTGGGAAAGCACTAGAAGATGTCCCAAGTGCTTGGGCCCCTGCACCCGTGTGGGAGACCTGGAAGAAGCTCCTGGCTCCTGGCAGCTCTGGCCATTGCGGCCAACTGGGGAGTGAACCAATGAATGGAAGACCTCACTCTCTCTGCCTCTCCTTCTCTGTGTAACTCTGCCTTTCAAATAAATAAATAAGTCTTTAAATAAATACTTAAATAAATAAATTTTTCAAAATAAAAAAATTATTTGTTTGTTTGAAAGTGTGTCAGAGGGAGAGAAACAGAGAAAAAGAGAACCTGCATCCACTGGTTCACACCCCAAATGGCTGCAACAGCCCAGCCTGGGCCGGGCTGAAACTAGAAGCCAGGAACTCCATCCTGGTCTCCCACCTGGGTGGCAGAGGCCCAAAGTACCTGGGCCATCTACTGCTGCTTTCCCAGGCACATTTGCAGAAGCTGGATTGGAAGTGGAGCAACTGGGACTCAAACTGGCGCTCCAATGTGGGACGCAGATGTCTCAAGCTGTGGTTTAACCCACTGCGCTACACCACTGGCCTCCTGGCCCCTGCGGGAGGAATTATAGAGGCAGCCCTGGGGGAGGATGTTGTGACCTCACTTATCTCCCCCACTTTTTGGTTGGGGCCTGAGGCCCCTCATCCCACCCTGGACATCTGTGTTGTTATGTACAGAGGACCAGCCTCGGCCTGGAGAGGTGCCCACCCTACCTCCCATCCTTTGGTTCTCTCTCCCAGCATTCCTGTACCCTCTGCTCCCTGGCTTAAGGGAACACACCTTGGAATGGGAAAGTGTCCCTGCCCACCACCTTCCGACACTTCGGCCTCCACCACTATCTCCCCAAAGCCTCCGCTCCCACCTGTGTTTCCTTCTGTCGGAATTGCATTTTGCCCCAGGGCCAAGGGTGCAGCAGGAGTAGAACTTGTGTTACATTTTCTCTTCTGGCTCTTGTTCATCCTGCTCGGTACTTAGAAAAACCAGAGGGCCGGCACTGTGGCTCACTTGGTTAATCCTCCACCTGTGGCGCCAGCATCCCATATGGGCGCCGGGTTCTAGACCCGGCTGCTCCTCTTCCAGGCCAGCTCTCTGCTGTGGCCCAGGAAGGCAGTGGAGGATGGCCCAAGTGCTTGGGTCCCTGTACCTGCGTGGGAGACCAGGAGGAAACACCTGGCTCCTGGCTTCAGATTGGTGCAGTGCCAGCCGTAGCGACCACTTTGGGGGTGAACCAACGGAAAAAGGAAGACCTTTCTCTCTGTCTCTCTCACTGTCTAACTCTAGCTGTCAAATAAATTAAAAAAAAAAAAAACCAGAAAAATAAAAACAAAAATGTGCTATTGAGGCTGGAAGAAATATTCCAAAATAATACAGAGTTGGAAGCCACAAGAGTTTCAAAGTCCATAGCCTTTTCACTGAGCGGAAATGGAGAGAGTGCTCATCCCCAGCCTTTGGCACCTGATTCCACGAATTGCACTTCTGTCCTGGGTGAGGGCCAGCACCCTGGCTCTCCAGTAGCTGTTGTAGGAGGGTGTGTGACACTGGAGCAATAAATGGCTATGGCTTTATGGGCCAGATTCAGCGCTTCTGTCTCCCACCCCAAATAGATAACTGCACTTGCTGCTAGAAGCCAAATTAAGGTATCTGTTTTAATGCACGCATCCCCCACAAGAGGGCGCACAGAGCCTTCCGAGTGTCCGAGCCCTGGGCTGCTCACAGCTTTGCGGACACCAAGAGCCCACATCAGTGCCGTGAAGTGGCTGGTGGCTGGCAGGTGGCAGGCCAGGAATGTCCTCTTGTCAGCCCCAGAAACACCTGCAGCCTTGGGTGTGAGCAGTTGGGCAGGGAGAGGGTAGAAGCCCAGCAAAAGGCTGACCCTGCTGATGAGAACAGAACCTAGTAGGGGTCTTCCAAAAGTTCACGGGAAATGCATATTATGCAAACACTAGACATGGATTTAAACAAAATTTTGCAGCAAAATAAAGTCTTTTAATTCCATTATTCCACCCGCTTTTTGAAGTCCCCTTGTATCTAGTCCAGTGCAAGGGAGCCCAAGTGGAGAGAAGAGCCGTCTCACCTGGGGCCTTATTGATCTATTTCTTGCTACTGTAACAATGCTGGAGGCAGCCCAGCTTTCTGGGTTCATTTAACTCCCTGTTTGGGATCCTGAAAATCCAAGCAGCATGGCGCAGGCCCTGGCAAGCCCCTCCCCCGGCTGTGTCCCTCGTGGCAGGTGACAAGGGCAGGAGCATCACAGGGAGGGATCATGTCCAGCAGACAGGAGGCCACGCCACCTCAGGGCTCAGGCTCAAGCTTGAGCACCAGCTCGATCTCACAAGGACTCCGGGTTCCCACGAAAGCTGCCTGAATCCCTTCCTGGGGCAGCTCCCCCAGTGAACTAAGGAGCTCTTCCTAGGCCCACCTCTTAAGGGTCCCACCCCACATGGAGAACGAAAACTCAAACCCAGGGGCCTCTGGGGGCCACACCATAGCAGGGGCTGCCAGTGTGGCTCCAGCCTGGGCTGACTGCTCTCATAAGACTGGGTGGCGCTGAGCCACTTGATCGGGGCCCTGGGTTAGCGCCCTGTTGTTTGGTCTCCTGCAGATCTATCAGCCAGACATTCAGCACTCCCACCAGCCTGGTGGAGAACACAGGGGACGCAGAAGCGGCTTCTCCCAGGGCTGACCTGGCGCCACCCAGAATGTTTCATAGAGGGGGACAAAAGGCACCCAAGTGCCCATCAGACTCGCACTGCTGACCCCAGGGCGGTCTTTCCAGCCGGCCTTAACCTCGGGTACCAGGGTCTGTTCAGGCGTCCAGCACGTGGAGGGGGCAGGCAAGGATTGGGACCTCATTGCCACTGGAGAAAATCCCTTGCCCATTTCCGCCATTGGAGGCCCCCAGCCTTTCCTGGGGTCAGGTGTGCTCACTCGCTCCGTCCCCCCGGCAAGGACTTCTTACGGATGACGGCGGGTACCCTCCCTCTCCTCCCGTTTTCCCCACAGGTCTATGCTCATTGCTAGTTCTCACCACGAGCAGCCCAAGCTGCTACTGACCTGATTCAGCAGGAAAGGAATGAATTTACTTAAAAGGATGGGGCGGCGGCGGGGGGGGGGGGGTGCAGGCCTGCAATGAAGCTTCCAGCAATGACGCCCAAGAGCAAGCTGCAGAGGTGGCCTGAGCAGGAAGCGGCAGCTGCCACCGGGCACTTCCTGCTGCCGTTCCTGGGCTGCGGGAGCCCGCCTCCGTGTGGCGACACCGCAGCCGGAGCCAGGGCTGCCACTGCACCAGGAACACAACCTTGCAGCCTCGGCTGAGGCCCAAAGCAAGTCGGATGCCTTTGCCACCGCCTTCCCTTGGAAAGCACCTGCTCGCACCTGGGCTTTGCTCATGCTGTCACCTAGGACTCAGTACTGTCCCCGTGTCCATGATGAGAAAACTCCACCCCACAGGCCCAAGCTCCGGAGACCCAGGGGCTCTGAACTAGAAGGGTTTATTGAGCTCACAGAGATGCTATCCAGTTAAGGGCCAAGTCCCCAGACAAGTTCCCGCAGCTACGAGCAGCAAGGCTACAGCACGTGCCCTATAAGCCAAGAGCGTGTATAATAAGGAAACTCGGGGTAAGGAAAGCATTAGCTGTTTACATTCATGCTACACTGGCTCTGGATTAGAATGGTGAGAGGGGGCTCTGGGAAGGCGGGGGCTGGGGGGTGGGGGTGGGTACAGTCCCTAGAGAAACACGTGCACTCTGGATTGACTGGGACTGTAACTGGGATGTGGGGGCTGCCTGGGTTTGGTGTCTGCATACGTTCAGAAATGTGAAATAGTTCTTCCGGTTTGGCCCACAGCTGTAAACTGATTAAATCCTCTGTCTTCCTCTCCATCACAAGTCAGAATCCAAATACACACACACACACACACACACACACATTTATTTGAGAGGCAGAGAGATAGCAAGAGATCTCCCCACCCCCTGAGTTACTCCCCAGATACCACTGACAGCCAGGCATGGGCCAGGCCAAAGCCAGGAGCTGGGAACTCCATCCAGGTCTCCCATGTGGGTGGCAGGAACCCCAGCACTTGAGCCATCGCCTGCCACCTGCCAGGGTGTGCATGAGCAGGAAGCTGAATCCAGAGTGGAGCTGGGACCTGAATCCAGGACTCCGACGTGGCCTGTGGGTGTCCCCAGCAGGGATTTACCTGCAAGGCCAAGGGCCTGCCCCCCTCCCCACCACCCTGGAGAATTGTTTTTGCATCACTTCTAACAGATTTTAGCTTCCATCTTGGAAAAAGCAAGACTGGGAACTTTCTAAGCATTAGAACATGTGTCAAAAACAGGCAAAAACATGCAATATCCTCTTTGTATTCTACCCCTGGGCCCTCATCATCATCACCTTCCTGCTCCTGACTCCTCCCACCTGATGCTCCCGGCCCTGGGCCCTGTGCACAGCTGAGACCTGAGGTGTTCTAGAAGCCCAGGGAAGGCAGGTGGGCTCCTCTGAGTGGTGAGGAGCCAGCAGAAGGCAAGGCTGCCAGGGCGGTGACAAAGGAAGCCCCCGGGGAGGCCCCCTTCTTAACTACATTCATAACTGTGAGACCTTGGGTGGCCCCCAGGGAGGGGGTCAAACCCTAAGGCCTGTGGGGAGGAGCCAGACAGGTTAGACAGCAGGCTGTCTCGCACAGTGTGTTCATAACATGCATTTTTCATACGTGCATTGAAGAAAACCTTGTATGCATGTTTTCAAAACATTTTTGCACCAAAATAAATGTAACTTTTAATTATTTTCCGGGAACTTTTTGCAGTAGTGTAGAAAGTACACCTCAGTTCTCTTACTTGGGACAAGAGAATAAAGTGACCGGGCTACCTGTTCGCCAGCTTCAGCGCCAGTCTGATTTCAAGTGGCTGCCCCAAGGGCACAGGTGCGTCACTGCAGCCAGCGACCGCCTGCGGCTCCCGGCTTCGGAACCGGGTGACTGCAGCGTGCTCCCTTCCCGTAGGCGGTCTCTCGCCTCCGGAACGGGCGAGCGCCGCGGGGCTAACCTGGCGCTTCCAAACTGCAGAGGTGAGGGAGGTCCCCAGGGATTTGAACGTGGGCCGGTCGGCAGACCCCAACCCAAGAGAGAGGCAGGGAGCCGAAGGGGACGAAGCCCCCAGCGCCGCGGAGCGTGGCCCAGGCGCGCAGAGCACAGATCAGGAGCACAAACCGCAGTGACAGTTGCAGATTGGCACCGAGTGCCAAATGCCGACAGTCAAGTCAAGTTCCAGGAAAAGAAATCCGATCCCGGCCAGGCGCGGGGAGGGGCCGCTACCTTGACGGATGGAGCCTCTCCTTGGGGCGGCATATGGGCACTTACCCAAGTCTACCCGAGGTCCCCGCCCGCTCCAGGGGCCACAGGGCAGCTCCACTTCCACCGGTGAGAAAACCAAGGAGCTATGCGGGCACCGAGCTGGGATTCCAAGCCTAGTGCTCCGACCCCACACCCTTGCGCCCTCCTACCCCCGGCCCATCGGCGAGTCGGGATCTGCAGGAATGACTCCCGCCCACGACCCAGCAGACGCGTCCTCCGTCCCCAAGTGGGCGCCGCACGACCAGAAGGAACCCGGGGGTAGGGCGGGACGCCCGGGGTGGGGGCGGGGAGGCCTGTGGCCAAATCCCCGGGCCGGGGGGACCCGCCGGGACCTTCCGGGCGCGCGGAGCCCGGCCCCGCAGCCGGCGCCCGCCCTGATTGGCGCTTGAGGCCGGCCTCCCGCCGGCTCACCTGCCACTCCCAGCCAATCGGGGCCACCAGAATTGGGGCTGTCATGGGGGGTGGGGGAGTGAAGGGAGGGAGAGATGCTGCCCGCCCGAGGCTGAGCCGCCCTCCCCTGCGAGTTCCCGCCGGGCCCGCCGCAATCTCCACCCTGAGTCCGAGCCGCCGGCTGCGCGCCCCGCGCCCCCTCGAGCGCGCTCGCCGCCCCGCGCGCTTTGATGCAGCGGCTCCGGGCCGGGGCCGCGCGGCGCCTCAGCTCTCTGGGACGCGCCCCCGACGGCGCCCGGAAGCCCCTGCAGAAGCCGCCTTCCCACTGCCACCAGCCGGCCCTAGCGAGGGGGCGGGCGGCGCCGGGGGCAGCCCCGCTGAGGCAGGATGTTCACCTCCAAGTCCAACTCGGTGTCGCCGTCGCCGTCCCTGGAGCAGGCCGACTCGGACGCACTGGACATCAGCACCAAAGTGCAGCTCTACGGGGTGCTGTGGAAGCGGCCCTTCGGGAGGCCGTCGGCCAAGTGGTCCCGGCGGTGAGTGTGCGCCCCGCTGCTGAGAGGGCCTCGGGGAAGGGGCCCGGGCCCGAGCACCCCTCCAACGCCCTCCGGTCCTCGCGCTGCCTCTGCCTTCCCCCGTGACCTTGACCTCGCTCCCGGCTGGCTGTCCCTGAAGATGTGGATCTTAGTCTGGGCTGGGGTCATCTTTGCTCGAGGGCTGGGAGGCGCGGGGTGGAGGCCACTGACCTGGAGAATGAACTTGGGTTGCATGGGCAGCTCGGGAGAGCTGAAGACAAGAGGGTGGCTGTGACTGGGGCCCACCCGGGCCAGGCCGGGCCAGAGTCCGCCACGGCGGGAGAAGTCCCATCTTCCAAAGATGGGATCCTCCTGGGACACCCACTGCCAAGTGCACCCTCTCCCAAGGCCCCCTCCCCCAACCGCAGAAGCTGGCTTCCTTCCCCACCCAGAGCCAGCCCTGGGCTTGTCCTTTCGCAAGGCTCCGTTCCCGGGGCCCAGGAAGGGTCCATGCTTCCGCTGAAATAAATAATATAAATAAATAAGTATATGTACATGTAATTACAGGTTATATGTAATCCATATGTATAATTACTGGCTTATTGATGTTAGTTGAATGGCAGAGGTCTTCCATCTACTGGTTCACTCCCCAAAAGCCTGAACAGCCAGGGCTGGGACAGACTGAAGCCAGGACTTTCATCCCCGTCTCCCACATGGGTGGCAGGGACCCCAGCACTGGAGCCATGGCCTGCTGGCTCCTAGGGTGCCCATGAGCAGGAAGCTGGGGTTGGGTGTGGGGCTGGGACTGGAGCCCTGACACTCCAGTGTGGGATGAGGGTGTCCCAGCCACCCAAATGTGCCTGCCTATATGTATGCTTGTAATGTGGGCCAAGAGAACAGAGATTTCAGCACTTGGGGCGGAGGAATACCGAGAGCGTGGGGGAGGGGACACACTGGTCCTGTCAAGGATGGCTCCTTGGAAGGTGGTGGGAGTGGGGGTGGGGGGAGTCAGAGCAGCCCCCGCCGTTCACCACCAGCTTCCTGGTCCCCAACTCTGCGGAGACTCTCAAGCAGTCAGTAAGGGCTGAGTCTGCAAGGTGTTGGAGGAGAGGGAGCACACAGACCCCAGACTTGTGGGAAGCGGCCAAGGCCAGCTTCGGGGGCCCTCTGCCGTCTCCTGGCTGTTCAAAGGCTGGCCTCGGGAGCCCAGCCCCTGTCCCTGCCTCCCAACTCATCCAGGAAACCAGGGATTCAGGTAGATGCCCCAAGTTCCCCGTCCTACCCACACCGTGAGTCTGGCCCTGAGTGGGGGTGGGGGTGGGGTGGGGTCTTAAGATCATGTGGGAGTGGGAGCGGTTACTTCTGTTCTGATGAATAATTGACTATTTCTGTGAGACCGCAGGACAAATGGAGCTGTGGATTGCGTTTCAGATTTTACACAGCCGGGCGCGTGTGCTTTTGTTGCTTCCGACAGCTTTCTCGCTGGGATTTAATGGGATACAGATTCCCTGGGTGCCTCCCAAGTTAAGCTTGGCTCTGACCTTTTCCACGGAGGCCGGAGCAGCGTGAGGAGCCCATGAGGGGCATGCGGGGTTGTGCTCGCAGAGCTGCAACCTCCAGGGCCAGGGCCAGCCTCATCCCTGTCTGTCAGGGCCAGCCTCGCCTCTGTCTATCATCAGGACCCTCCGCAGGAGTGGGAAGGCAGCCATTAGACCTGTAGGCTAGAGGAGCTCCAGCAGAATATCTGCCCTCCTCCTGCCCTGGCTGCCCCAGGCAGCCAGAGCTCCTTCTCCACTGGGCCGGGCTGCCGTCGCTGGCATCGCCTCTGGATCCTGTCCTCAAAGGCTTCTCTTTCCAGGCATTTTCACTTGATTGCTAAGTGGCCCTCAGCGTACCCCTCCTGCCTTCCCCCACCATGCAGGCACAGTGGGAACCTGGCCCAGCACCCACCGTTGATTCCAGGGCTGGGAAGTGTCAGGGTAACCCCTCCCAGCTGAAGGCACACAGGTGGAGGTGAGGGAGTTTGGAGAGCTTTAGGACCCCCCTCCAGCCCAGGAATCTCCATCAGGGGTCCCCACAGTTACCCCGGAAACCATCCAGCATCAGCAGTGTGCTTGCTTGCAAACACAGCTGCAAGCCCAGTCTCACAGCCCCCTCCCAAAGACTGTGTCTCCTACTTCCCCTCCTTTATGGGGACTCTGGAGCTGTCCCTGGGCAGTGACTCCCCCCACCCTGTTCCCTGGGGCTCGGGAAAGAAGTGACATCACACATGGCCACTCTAGGCCTGTGTCCATATCCCCAATTCTGGGAACACACACATGCGCGCACACACACACACACACCATCAGAGCAAGCCAGAGAGGCTCCGGCAGGTGTGGCAGGGAGACCCATGCTCAGTTCAGCCCCCTCTTGCTTCCCAGCAGGGCCCCCTGGGCCCCAGTTGCCCATCTGTGAAGAGGAGTCTCTGGACCTCAGCTAATGAGAGCCACAGGAAAGCCTGGGGACAGGACAGCTCCGGCCCGCCACTGCAGAGCCTCACCATTAGGGCGATCGATGCCTGGCTGGGGTGGCCCAGGCGAGGGGGCCAGGAAACGCTCAGTGCTGCATAAATAGCCAGCCGGCAGGATAGAACCGACTGCGGCCAGCTGGGTTCCATAAAACCTCCTCCCCTCAGGGTCTGTCTTAGGACATCTGCCTCCAGCCTTCCCCCCCCCCCCCCCCCCGCCCAGGGCTGGGAAGGCTGAAGATGCTTCTGCTCCCAGCAGAGCAGTATTTCTGACCAAGGGCAGCCAAAGGGGAGGGGAATCGGAAGCATTGATTAGCAGAGGTGAGAGAACTGGGGAGAGGGATGCAGGGGCCGGGTTGATGACTCCTCTGAAAACAATGGAGATGCAGGTTCAAAGCCCTGGCAAAACCCTATTCAAGGCCGGCACCTCGGCTCACTAGGCTAATCCTCTGCCTGCAGCACCGGCACCCCAGGTTCTAGTCCCGGTTGGTCGGGGCGCCGGATTCTGTCCCGGTTGCTCCTCTTCCAGTCCAGCTCTCTGCTATGGCCCGGGAAGGCAGTGGAGGATGGCCCAGGTGCTTGGGCCCTGCACCCGCATGGTAGACCAGGAGAAGCACCTGGTTCCTGGCTTCAGATCGGCACAGTGCGCTGGCCATAGCGGCCATTTAGGGGATGAAGCCAGCGGGGCCAGGCTAACTCTCTCCTGAGGGCCAATACTTTCTGGGCTCTAGCCACTTCCAAAACCACTGCCGAACACCTTCCAAGGTCACAGCCCCTGACAACAGGGGCCCAGCCAAGTCCTTCCTCCGTCAAGGACACCTGAGGTCCTTACCCGCCCTCTTCCCCACCAGGTGCCATGGCCATTGGCCCCTGAGCTCCACCCAGCAGCAGTTCCTTCCTGCAGAATGCTGGTGGGTCCCTAAGATTCACAATGTCCAGCAGGTGCCCAGAGAGCCATGGAGACAGCAGCCACGTACTCCCAAACTCAACCTGCACAGGCTGAGTGCCTGTGCAGATGGTTGTCGCTGTGCCGAAAGGGTTGTGGGAGGGCTTTCTTCCCAAAGGGGCTTGGGGTCAGGGTTTTGTCTTAGGCTGTGAACACCACTTCTCAGAGATCATGGGTTACACCAGGCTTCCCACAGGGAGAAGCCTAGCACATCAGCTCCGACACCAGGCTCAACCTTGCCCTCGTGACGCGGGGGCGTTGTCTCCCTTTCTGGCTCCTGTGGCATCCCCACAGCTGGCTTATGAGGTGTCCCACGGACATGGCAGTGGCTAAATCACCCACCTGCCAGACTGGGGAAATGTGTTTCCCACGCTTCTACCAGAATGGCAGTAGGCCAGGTAGCAGCCCAGGGGCAGGGACTGTCCTGCGAGTGTGTATGGGAAGGTGGGGTTGGGGACACTCTTTCCACGGTGACTCCAGGAGGAATTCAGGGCCCAGTGTCTCTGCCCCCAGGAAATAAGTAGTGACCAAGGTACTTTGTTCTGCAAATTGACCTCTGCAAATTGCGTGGTGTTTCTCACTCCAGCTCTACCTTCTCCTGTTCCAGAGCTTCCCCCACGCACCCAGATGCTAGAAAACAGGGCACAGAAGCAGGCGGGAAGGGTCTTGTCTGGGTCTTCCCAGAGCCCTCTGCTCTCTGAGGTGGTGGCACCGGTTACACAGGAGTCCTTGGGCAAAGGAGGTGGCCAGGATGTCTGGATCACACCGGCACCAAATGAAATCAGGCTCACAGGGTGATTTGCCCAGACCGAGGTCTGCCAAAGTCAAGTGAGTGAACTGTGCGAACGAGCCACTTGTCTTTCCTCTCCCCTTCCCCAGAGCTGTCCACGTCCTGTTTGAAAATGAGTCTCAGCTGCGTGTGTGCCCCAGGCTTCAAGCTTGTGAGCAGTCCAGATTCCTCATGGCCAGGACTCAAAAGAAAGAACCCCTGTGGCAGGCATTTGGCTTCACAGTTAAGATATCTGCGCCCCACACCAGAGGGCCTGGGTCTGATGCTCTGCTCCTGACTCCAGCTTCCTGCTAATGCGCACCCTGGGAGGTAGCAAGTGATGGCTCAAGTGTTGGGTCCCTGCCACCCACATGGGAGACCCAGATTCAGCTCCTGGCTTTGGCCTGGGCCAGCCCCGGCTGTAGCAGGCATTCAGGGTTTGAATCAATGGAACGAAGATTTTTCTCCATCTCTGTCTTTTTATCTTTCTTTTTTTTAAATTTTTTTTGACAGGCAGATTTAGACAATGAGAGAGAGAGAGAGACAGAGAAAGGTCTTCCTTCCGTTGGTTCACCCCCCAAATGGCCGCTACGGCCGGCGTGCTGTGCTGATCCAAAGCCAGGAGCCAGTTGCTTCCTCCTGGTCTCCCATGCGTTTGCAGGGACCCAAGGACTTGGGCCATCCTCCACTGCACTCCTGGGCCACAGCAGAGAGCTGGACTGGAAGAGGAGCAACCAGGACAGAATCCAGCGCCCCAACTGGGACTAGAACCCGGGGTGCCGGTGCCACAGGCGGAAGATTAGCCAAGTGAGCCACGGTGCTGGCCATCTATCTTTCAAATAAACTGAAAACAAATAATTTTTTTTTTAAAAAGTAAGCGATCTTTTGAGAGCAGCTGTGGGTATGGGCAAAATGAGCCTAGGCTTACAGGCAGGTGCTCCAAGTCCAAGGTCTGGCCCTGCCAGCTGCAGGACCCAGGTTACACCAGGTCCCTTCACTGGCTTGCGGAGTCTCACTTGCAAAACAGGGTTGATGTGGATTGAATTGTGGTTTCTAACCAGATAATTCTAGAAGGGTCTTGAGTGTACCACCAGGCAGTGGACATCAGGTTGTGCAACTCCAAGAGATTCAGCTGTGTGTCTACCAGTACTTCTGTGCTGTTGTCTTTGCCATATTGTTTGAGGAATTCTGCTAACAAAAAAAAATTTTTTAACCCTCTTGGGCTTGATAATCTCTCTGTGAGCTCATGTGTTTCACTGGTGGCCATCCTGCTGTCCTACCCATTTCAGACCTGGGGCCAGACACATAGCATGGGCCAGGCTGAACTGACAAAAGGGGACACACACTGGGGCTCCAGGAACACAGTGGGCTATTGTTTCTGCTTTCCTTCTGCCTCCACTGAAAAGGACACATCTGATAAGCTGTCCTGCCCCAGCACCAACCCCACCCACCCATTCACCACCTGACAGGATGGACTCAGAGATCCGGGAGACGGGGTGCTGAGCTGGGCCAGGCTGGGTGACCTGGGAGAAATTCACACACCCTCTGTGTCCTTGCTGCCCTCCTGGGATGAGAGGCATTCAGTCTCAAGACCAGTTCTCCTACCCGAGAAAGTTGGATGGTAACGTGGGGTTTCCGCCAGTCCCCAGGCGGTCCTGAGCTCTGGCGCCTCCTTTATGCATGGACCTGCTGTCCATGCAGGCCGGCCTTGTTGCACTGCCCCCGGTGGGCTCACCGCCATCGCTCACCTCCAGGGAAGAGGGCAAAGGGGGCACAGAGGTGCCTTTAGATGGCCAAGTCTCAGCAGGTTGTGCACAAACACGTTCAAACTGAGCCTCAGCTCCCTGGCCTCCCAAGCTTTCCAGGCCCTGGAGATGATGATGCAGTTGGGACTTAGACTCTTTTTTTTTTTTTTTAAGATTTATTTGTTTGAAAAGCAGAGTGACAGAGAGGCAGAGGTAGAGAGAAAGAATGAGATAAGTCTTCCATTCGCTGGTTCACTCCCCATATGACTGCAACGGCCAGAGCTGGTCTGATCCGAAGCCAGGAGCCTGGAGCTTCTTCCAGGTCTTCCACATGGGTGCAGGGGCCCAAGCACTTGGGCCATTTTCTACTGCCTTCCTAGGCCACAGCAGAGAGCTGGATCAGAAGAGGCACAGCGAGGACTCGAACCAGCACCCATATGGGATGTTGGGACCGCAGGCGGTGGCGGTTTTACCTGCCACACCACAGCGCCGGCCCCGGGACCCAGACTCTTACCTCTTCCCAGCATCGTCCCTCCTCTGCACACCATGGCCCTCCAGAATTTCCGTCAACTTCAAGTTTCTCTCACTGTTATGCCAAGCCCTTCCCAGCTCCCACTCCCAGGTTCGGCATTTGCATCTGCAAACATGAAAGGCCTTTCTCCAACACGACCTGCCCACAGCCCAGTGGCATCTCCCTGGGGCTGGATCTGTCACGAGGCCAGTGCCGACCATCAAGCCCTGGTTGAGCCCTCATTGCCTTCAGCACAGTAATGGGGGAGAGGACTGGCATTGTGGTGCAGTGGGTTAAGCCGCCGCTTGTGATGCCCACATCCCATATCAGAGTACCAGTTCGAGTCCTGGCTGCTCTACTCCCAATCCAGCTCCCTGCTAATGCACCTGGGAAGACAGGGCAAGATGGCCTGGACCCTTGCCACCCATGTGGGAGACCAGAGAGAATTCCTGGCTCCTGGCTTCAGGCTATCCCAGCTCTGGCTGTTGCAGCCATTCGAACTAGCAGATGGCCGATATCTTTCTCTCTGTGTCACTCTGCCTTTCAAATAAATTAATAAATCTCTAAACACACACACACACACAACAATAATGGTGCAGAGAAAAATGTGGGGGCCAAGGTTAAGAATCCCAGGGGGTCTTTAACTCTTGTTGGAGACCACTCGTGTCCATCCTGTCACCCAGGCCAGAGACTTGGCCATCGTGTCATCCCAGACTGCTCACCTTGCCCTTGTCTAATTATTCCATAAAGCCTGCTGACTTTTACCTCCCAATAGCTATAATTTGCCCCTTTGTTTGATGGACCCTTCAGGCCCTTCTTCCCCCTCCCCCCATCTACAGCTATGATTTGACCTCACACGTGCCCTGTTTAAAACCCACCAATAGCTCCCCCACCCCACCCCACCTGACCCCTCCAGAAGAAACCCAGCCTCTTTGCAAAGACCTCCCTCTGCCCTGCGCTGGTCCCTGCTTTGCTCTCCGGCCTTAACCCGCCCCTCATGCCCCCTCCCCCTGCATATTGACCACCCCTCTTGCACTTGTCAGCAGTAAACTGTTGTATCTTCATAATCTCGAACATGCTATACTTCACATATGCTGTTCCCACTGTCTGGAATACATCTCTCCCTTCCACTCCCTTCCAAATTCCCAAAATACTCCTATCCATTCTTCAAAACCTCACTCAGCTGTCCCCTCCTGTCAGAGAATGTCTTTGGCTGATCTCTAAACCACTCGTCCCGCCGTCATTCCTTCGGGTGCCTCGTACAAATGCACAACATTCCAATACTTGCTGGTGCCTCACAACGTCACAGTGCGTGCCCGTGGTGCCCTGCAGCGTTGCCCCGAATCCCGGTGCTTTCCAATTGGCTGCCCGGCACACAGCTGTTGAGAACTTGGGCTTTGCCTGCGGAGATTGCTGAGTTCCACCCTTTACCACTTCCTAGCTGCTTAATCTCTCCATGCCTCATTTTCCTCCCCCGAGAAATAGGAAAAAATTAAAAGAAAAAACCCATCCCAGCCCTTTGCACATCCAGCCCAACTGTGCCGGGCTCAGAAGGAGTGGCCCCTGGCTTATAGTCAGAATGAGAGTAGCTGGGAAGAAGGGAGCTTTGGGCCGGTGCTGCAGCTCACTAGGCTAATCCTCTGCCTGCGGCGCTGGCACCCCAGGTTCTAGTCCCGGTCGGGGCACTGGATTCTGTCCCTGTTGTTCCTCTTCCAGTCCAGCTCTCTGCTGTGGCCTGGGAAGGCTGTGGAGGATGGCCCAAGTGCTTGGGCCCTGCACCCGGATGGGAGACCAGGAGGAAGCACCTGGCTCCTGGCTTCGGATCAGCGCAGCGTGCCAGCCGTAGCGGCTGCTTGGGGGGTGAACCAACAGAAGGAAGACCTTTCTCTCTGTCTCTCTTTCTCTCACTGTCTAACTCACTGTCTCTCTAAAAAGAGAGAGAGAGAGAGAGAAGGGAGCTTTGGAGGAAGGGGTGTGAAGACAAGTTTCGCTCTGGGCAGGGTCTCTGGTCCTGGGTTCCCCACTGCAAGGAAGACAGAGACAGGTTTTTAAGCCACACTGGCCCTCTGGGCCCTCCTCCAGGTCCGTGCAAGCCCCCTCTGTTCACCCCCACTTCACCCAAGCCAAGCTGAGTGTAGCTGGAACTGGGTCCAGGTGTGGTGTGCACGCTGTGTGTGGCGGGCAGGTCCATCCACTCCCTGCAGCCCTCAGTGGTCCCTACTGCTGGCACAGAGCAAGACTGCCCCCAGATGTCCATCTCCCCTGGCCTCTCTCTGTACTGCCCTTCAGAGGACAAGAGGAGATGCAAGGGTGTGGCATCTGGGGACACATCCTGTGTGCAGGCAAGTGCTGAGGCCTTCACACGCCTCCACCCACCGGCTCGTCTCTTGCTCCTCTAGCTCACAAGGAATCGCCTCTTCTGCCTTGCCATTGACCCGACAATCTGTTCTCACTGCAGCGGCCAGGATGAGCCTTTTGTAATGCAAGTCAGGTCATGTCACTCCTGCTGCCGGCCCCTTGTGGCTCCTCCCTAACTCAGAAGAAGCCAGCATCGACCAACTAGCAGTGGGACTTCGGGCAAGACATGCCACTGCCCTGCTTCATTTTGCCTGTATAAAATGTAGAGAGCCCTTAATGTCCCTTGTGAGTGTCAAATGCATTAGCTGCATTAATGGAATGAAGCATGGCTTGTGGGCAGCGCTAGATAAAAGTGAGCCTTGTTGTTACTGGTATTGCAACCGTCACAGGGCCTGACGTGACCGGGCCAGCAGCTGCCAGCTTTGCAGTTCCTTCTAGAGACAAGCACACTTCCTACCCCAGGACCTTTGCGCCTGTGGCTCCTCTGCCTGGAACAGCACCCCTCTCTTCAAAGGCTATCTTCTTAACCAGGCTCTCCCTGACCACCCTGTCCCATGTCAGACCCCTAACTCATTGCTCCCCATCCCCACTCCTGCTTTGTTTTCCTCCATGGCATCTATGAACACCTGGCACAGGCCCTCTCACTCTTATGCATTTACTCTCCGACCCCCAGTACACACTACAGTGTCAGCTATATGCAGATTGGGGCTTTTATCTCATGCCCACACCCACGTTCCAGCACCGAGAGCAGCGCCTGGTGCAGAGTGGCAGCTCCATGATGATTTGGGGAGTCAATCAAAGCACCTCCCAGGTCATCGGTGCCCCTGTCTTACAGAGGCAAGGGAAGGCTCTGCGAACCTGGGCGTGCACCTGCAGCTGCAGCATGAGGGGCTGGGCTCCTCCCTGCCCGTGTGGGTACGGATCGCCGCTGCTCCGCTGAGTGTGGAGGGGCTCCAGAAGTGGCAAGAAGCCAGGCAGGTGTCTGTCTCAGGCGCCAGGATACCGCACACGTGTATTTCTCCCAGTTCTGAGGCTGGGAGTCTGAGATTGTTCTGGTGCAGGCTCTCTTCCCAGCATGCAGACAGCAGCCATCATGGTATGTCCTCACGAGGCAGGGGGAGGTGGGGAGACAGAGCAGAAGAGAGAAGGAGGGGAAGGGAGAGAAGTAGAGAGACGCAGCCCTGTCGGATGATGCTCCCCTCTAACATGGCCCCCCAAAGTCCTCTCTCCAGCACAGTCCCATTTGGGGATGAGGCATGGATGTATGTATGCATTCGGGGGGGCACAGTTCAGCCCACAGCAGGATTTCAGAAGCCACGGAGGGGCCGAGGAGGGCCCAGGAGGCAGCCCCGTGATGCCCGTCCTTGTTCCCTAGCCCTTTCCCGTGGGCAAGGTGTGGGAGTGGCCTGTGCAGCCCTGTCTGGCAACTGGTGGAGTGATGAGAAAGTCGTACTTGGTCCTCACGCTGCCTAGTGACGGCGGGTGCTGTCACCCCCCCCGCCTCCACTGGTGAAGAAACCGAGGCACACAGAGGTGAGCTGGCGGGTCCAAGGTCCCCTCCGCTAGAAATGGCAGGTCTGCCTGGCACCGAAGCCTGTGCTCCGAGCTCTACCATAGCTCCACGGGGAAGGCAGGGGCCACCCAGCTCAGCCCGCGTCACTGAAGTGGCACAGGCCCCGCCCCCTAGAAGCTTAGCACCTCTTCAGGAGGACACAAGCACACAAGGTGTGGCAGTGGTGCCTGGTGCCAAGTGTCCAGACCCACTGGCCTGTGCAGGAGGAGCTCAGATGTCCTGGGGCTGGGCTGGTGGCCAAGGGCGAGCAGGGTTCAGCCAGACCGAGAGCGGGAGGGAGGCTGTTGCAGATGGAGCAGCCCAGTCTCCATTTGCTGGGCCCTGCATACATGGTGGGGGGAGGCAGCGAGCCCAGCACATGCTTGGAGCTCAGACACACTGAGGGGCGGGAGCGGCCACCCTGGCGGGTGGGCAGAGGACAGGTCCCCGAGGACCTGGAATGCCACGGTAGCTCTGCAGCAGGTGGACTTCAAATGCTCTGACCACCTGGGGCCGAAAGGCCGGCAGAGGAGTTCGCATTCGCAGGGTGTCACCCCCAAGTGGGGTCCACGGGGCTGCATTTGCTGTGTGCCTGGGCAGAGAGGGTCGGGGCCAATGAAGACAGTAGGTGGGCATGAGGCTCAGACCAAAGCACAGAGCTGAGCAGAGGAGAGAAGGCAGCTGTCGGGGCCCCAGGCCTGCAGCTGTGGCCTTGGGGAAGATGACGTGGGGGTGGGGGGTCTTTAGGGAGTCTCTGGCTTCAGGACTTTTCCCCTCCCAAGAGGGCCGTTCAATGCAGTATCCTGGCAAACGTTTGCCAACTGGCCCTTGTTTTGTAGAATTTGATTTTCATGAGGAAAATCCTCCCACCGTGGCCAATAGCAAGTTACTGAGCCTTGGCACTGAAGGCGGGGCAGGGGAGAGGTTCACACCGTTGGCCCTCGTGAGCCCACCCTGGCTGGCTCCAAAACATCTTGCTTTGAACTCCACACCCTGCCCCCTCCTCAGTGTGGCACTAGCAGGGGCCCTGGAAGAAGGAGACGGCCACTCCAGGTGTTCCCTGAGCTCTCTGGTGTGGACGCTCCCGGAGGCCGTGTGGTTTCTCATCATGGTCAGCACCAGTCATCAGCCTGGTGAGAGTCCCTAGAGCCGGCCAAGTGCCCCAGCTGTTGATATCAAGGATGTCACAAACCTGAAGTCGCAGAGACCTGAGTCCCAGGGCTGTGAAGCACTGTGGGGCACAGCAGGATTCCGGGGTCACCCTGTCGCCCCGCAGTCCTGACCTCGCCAGCCTGGGACCCAGTGCTCTTTGGTAGCAAAGCCTTCGTGATTGCACCAAAAGGCCCAATTTGTAGGGGCCGTTGCAGAAGGCTAATCCTCCACCTGCAGCGCCGGCATCCCATATGGGCGCTGGTTCGAGACCCGGCTGCTCCGCTTCCGATCTGGCTCTCTGCTATGGCCTGGGAAAGCAGTAGAAGATGGCCCAAGCTTGGGCCCCTACACCTGCATGGAAGACTCGGAAGAAGCTCCTGACTCCTGGCTTTGGATCAGCCTAGCTCTAGCCATTCAGCCCATTTGGGAGTGAACCAGCAGACGAAAGACCTTTCTCTCTGTCTCCCTCTCTCACTGTCTGTAACTCTACCTCTCAAATAAATACAGAATCTTAAAAAAGACCGCACTTGCAGTCCTGCTTCTTGCCCCTTCTACCTGCGAGAGACCCTAAGATACTGAAGGTGCTAGCTCGAGGGGCTGGAGGTCCCCGAGAAGAGGGCCACCCGTGCCCAGCTGCGCCCAAGGTGATAGCTCCGGGGCAGTGGGGAGGGAAGGAGGCAGCCAGACCCAGAAGCTGGCCCTGGGTCTCCCACTTCGCCACCTGGTGTGAGGCCACGGCTGGCTGCAGCTGTGGGATGTGAGCTGATGCAGAAGCAAGAACCAGTGTCCCTGTGGGCTCCAGCGAGAGTCCAGGGCCCCGAGGGTGTCCTTCTTGTCTGAAGAAACCTCACTCGCTCCTTCCCCACCCCCCGCTGTAGGTTTTTCATCATCAAAGAGAGCTTTCTGCTCTACTACTCTGAGAGTGAAAAGAAGAGCTTTGAGAGCAATAAATACTTCAATATCCACCCCAAGGTGAGGCAGCCCTCCCCTGGGCCACAGTGGGGAGAGCCCGATGGGGCCTTTGGGGGACGGCAGGGGACTGGGTACGTGTGGGCTCTCTGTGGCTGCAGAGGCTGACTTCCGGTCTGGGGCCCTTGACAAGACCTGGCTCTGCCCTGAGTGACCTGACTGGATGGGGGTGGGGACTGTGTGTTCTGGGTCTTTCTCAGGGTGTCATCCCCCTGGGGGGCTGCCTGGTGGAAGCCAAGGAGGAGCCCAGCATGCCCTACGCCATGAAGATCTCCCATCAGGACTTCCACGTGAGTGGAGCTGTGTTCAGTGGGCACAGAGTTGCCCTAGGAAAGCCCCCTGGGCAGCCTGGGCTGGGAGGGGTGCAGTGCCCGTGGCTGGGAGAGCAGGGCTGGACCGCTCAGTCATGGCCACGGCTCCTCTCCTTGGCAGGGGAACATCCTGCTGGCGGCCGAGTCCGAGTTTGAGCAGACGCAGTGGCTGGAGATGCTGCAGGAATCTGGGAAGGTGTAAGTATGTGGGCGGGGTGGGGGGAGAGGGAAGGGGGATGGGCTTGGTTGCCCTTGAACTCCCTGCCCCCTGCCTGGGATCCTGGTGGGCACAGAGTGAAGCCAGGGTTTGAGCATCTGCGAGGGTCGCCTAAGTGAACCTGGACCGTCTAAAGCCACAGGTGGCAGACGTGGACCCCACTGGGGGTGACTCCAGTGTGACAAGCTCGATTTGGCACCGCCCAGGGCCCCAAAGTAACTGGAGCAGAGGCCTGAGCTACACTTTACAAATTAGGGTCCAGATCACGGAAAACCCTGGCCCTGTCCCCACACCTGCAGATTCTAGCAGGGTCATGCTGTTCATCCAACAAATAGACTGCGTGCTGGCTCTGTGCCCTGTGCCTGGCCTTGTGCTAGGTGGGGGCATTCAGCTGTGCAGACAGACGTCTCTTCCCTGCTCTGCAAGTGCTCGTGGCCCACTTTGCAGCCAGGGCCAACCTCCAGTTACCGTAAGTGATCGATGCTGGTGCTGTGCCCAGACCCCTGAGTGCCCGAGACAGTGCAAACCGAGGTTCAGGCCTTAAAAAAAGGATGGATGAGTACAGAGCAGGTGCATCCTTTGATTTCAATGATTTTGTGTTTCTTCCTCTTCTCTCTTCTGTCCCATCTGTCTCCCCTCCCCAGGACTTGGAAGAACGCCCAGCTGGGAGAAGCCATGATCAAAAGCCTGGAGGCCCAGGGGCTGCAGTTGGCTAAGGAAAAGCAGGAGTATTTAGGTTGGCTGGAGGACTGGACTGGGGCTGGGGCTGCAGCCAGGGGCTTGATGGAGGTTCCCAGTGGGGATGGGGCAGGGCCTAGCCAGCTGCAAAGAGCCAGGGACCAGGGCAATGCCTGGAGGGCGTTATGGTGCCATAAATGTCCTTTTCTGCCAGGGTGGCTGGGGGCAGGAGAGCCCAGTGGTTAGGAGCCTGGGCTTTGGACGCAGCCTGGTCACTGATGTGTCAGGGTGTGTATGTGTCTTTAGGCAGCTCAGCGTCTATAAGCCTAAATTTCCTCCTCCTTAAAATGGAGATAAAAATAGCCCATAGCTTTTAGAGGTGGTGCAGGGATCCGCTAAATGAGAAAACCCCTGTAAGAGCTTGTGTGCCGCACACAGTAAGGGCTCCATAAATGGAGCTGAGGTCATCCTGCCCTGGGCTCCCAGGTCCTGCACTTGCCTCCAGCCACACCCCCAGACCACCGTCAACCTGGCCCCAGGGCTACAAGTCCCTGTGCCCCTGGCTGGCTGGTAAACCTTCTCGGTGGGGACAGAAGGTGCTGAGGCTGGGCTGTGCCCCTCTGCCTGGGACCCTCTCTGCTTCTGCCTGCTTAGACCCCTGGGGCCCAGCTCTGGGCACCTCTCACCCCACTCCAGGACTCTGCCTTCCCACACTGGCCAGACACGAGTTTGGCTGGCAGACAGCTGGGGACCAGCCCAGCAGCTGCAGTATCGGGGGCTGCCAAAACCCTGCCAATACCCAAAGCAGGCACACTGATGGGAAGGGAAGGAAGCAGAGGAGGCCAGCGAGGCTGCTCCTATCACCCAGAGCTGCCCCTGCCATCTCAGGACCCCAGCTCTGGAACGAACCCTTCATGAACGTGTGTGTGCACTTGCCTTGGCAGACAAACTGATGGAAGAGACGGAAGAACTGTGCCTTCAGAGGGAGCAGAGAGAGGTAGGTGTGCCCCGTGAACCCCCAGGACGGCTGCCTCCCCGCCTGCGCCCTTTCGTTACGGCCATGCTGTTCCTGCTTGTGTTCCTAGCATTCAGGTGTTGAGCTTGCGGGAGCTGGGGCTTTGGAGGACTTGCTGGAAAATCAGATGGGACAGAGCAGGGGACCAAGGAAGCAGACATTGCTTGGGACTTCCTGTCACTTCCTGGAGAGAAGCCAGCCCCTGGGAAGAGAGTACAAAGGTTGGATGACTACCTTTTAGAGAAAGCCACCCAAAAATGTCATCGGCGGTGTCAAGAGGCAGGGAGCTGGTTGTCAGTGGTGGTCACAGGGGGCTGTGCTGGCCTTTGCCCACGGAGGGGCTTCTGGACCATAAGCGTGGCTGATCTGGTTTGATGATCTCAGACATGCTTTGCTTCTGTCGGTGTCAACATCAGGAATGCAAGTCCCGAGCAGGCCACATGTTGGCCTAGGGCGCCCGTGTGGGTCAGGAGACTTCCCTCCCCTGAAGGTGGAGAACCGCTGTGGCGCTCTTCCCTTTGGATCTGTGCACAGTGTGGCCTTGTCTGCCCTGAGGCATCATTGCCACTCCTGAAGGGCAGGGGGCCGCAGTGGTTAGCCTTCCTGCTCTGCAGCAAGGCTGCCTCTGTTTGTGTTTGACCTTCACCGCCTCTCACTGTGTGACCTTGGGCAAGGTTTTGTGTGTGTGGTTTGTGGGTTTTTTTTTTTTTTTGCATTGTTAAAAAAAGATTGACTTAGGCCAGCACTGTGATGTAGTGGGTAAAGCCACCACCAGCAGTGCCGGCATCCTGTATGGGCACCAGTTGGAGTCCCAGTTGCTCCACTTCCCACCCAGCTCCCTACTAAGGCACCTGGGAAAGCAACAGAGGGTGACCCAAGTGCTGGGGTCCCTGCAGCCACGTGGGAGACCTGGAAGAAGCTCCTGGTTCCTGGTTTCCGTCTGGCCCAACCCCAGCCATTGTGGCCAATTAGGGAGTAAACCAGTGGATATAAGATCTCTCTCTCTCTCTCCCTCTCTCTCTCTCTCTCTCTCTCTGTATTTTTGCCTCTGCTTCTCTGTTGCTCTGCCTATCAAATGAATAATATATATATATTTTTTTTAAAAAAACGATTGACTTTATTTGATAGGCAGAGCGACAGAGAGATGAAGATACTGAGAGACAAAGAGATCTTCATCTGTTGGTCAGTCCCCAAATGGCCAAAACAGCCAGGGTTGGGCCAGGCCAAAGTCAGGAGCCTGAAATTCCATCTGGGTTTCCCATGTGGGTGGTAGGGTCCCAAGCACTCGAGCCATCCTCTGCTACTTTCCAAGGCACATTAGCAGGGAGCTGGATTGGAAGTAGAGCAGCTAGGACTTGAACTGGTGGTCTGATATGGGATGCTGGCGTCACAGGCTGCCACTTCATCCACTGTACCACAATGCTAGCCTCAACCTCGGGCAAGTTACTTAACCTCTCTGAAGATCTATATTCTCATCTGGAAAACGGAACCAATGATGTGCAGGATCCATGCGACATTGCATATAAGAAGTGCATGGGGCACAGGATGGCGCTTAATGAATACGTTTGTTAGTGTTCTGATCCTGTTATCATTAATGATGGATCTGTTTGGAGGAGTGCACAGAAGGAGGGCCTGATTCAGTCTACTGCTCTTTGCCCACTCACTTGTCCTTGTCCTCCTCATTGCTAGCCACAGGGCAGGGGCTACCAGCCTTGGCTCAGCGCCTGACTGTGACTTTGTCTCTCAAGAACCCCTCACCCTCCCATCCACCCCTCACTGGGCTCTGAAGAGCCAAGAGGCATCATGTCCCCTCCACACCCCAAACACTTCTGGGGCCTGGCACAGCACCCAAGATGCATGCTTGAGCAATGTTTGTGGAATGAATCAGTGTGTAAAGAGAAAGAGAGAGAGAGTGAGAGAGAGAACTCTCATCTCCTAGTTCAATCCCCAAGTGCTCACATTGGCTGCGGCTAGGCGCAGGGTCAAATCTGGGAGCCAGGGACTCAATGCAGGTGTCCCATGTGGGTTGTAGGGACCCAATGACTTGAGCCATCACCACTACCTCCCTCGGTCTGCATTTAGCAGGAAGCTGGAGTCGGGACCCTGAGCCAGGAGACAGGCGTCTTCATTGCTAGGCTAAAAGCCAGCCCCAGCACACAGGTGTGGTTCTCGTAACACATTACCTCCTGGTTTTAATCTGGTGGAATGATCCACCCTCATTTTCCTTCTTCCCAGATACTGTCAGTGATTCGTGCCCATTTATTCTTCTGGCTGGGCTTCTGAATCCTTCTGTTGATTATGAAGGGGGAAAAAAAAAAACAAATATTGAGGATTTGTATTTGGAGGCCTGGATTTGAGGATTGGCACTGAGCTGCCATGGAGTGTCGTCCTCCCCCTGCCCCAGGGTGAGCCTCCCTGTCTGTCATCCAGGTCCCACATCCCAGTTCTGGGGTTTTCTTCATGCAGGCTATGCATTTCCCGTGGGACTCCTTTTGTAGGCTCAGCAACCCAAAGACAGGTGCTCCTGGAAGTCCGGGGGTGGACTGAGTGGCAGACCCGGGCACCAGTGAGGAGGCGGATAGGCTTATCCATCGGAGAGGCCAAATCTGGGGCAGCTGTTCGGCTGGAGGAAAATTTAGACACTTTATCTAGGTCTTTAGCCAGGAAATTAGGACAGCGGACACCCACTACGCACAGGCCTCACTTAATGCCGCAGCCCGTGGAAGGAGGAAGCCGTCAGTTGTGAGCTTTCTCTTTTCTTTTTTTTTTTTTTTTTTTTGGTACAGAATACGAGTGAGGCTGCAGCCCAGCTGGTGCCTGGAGTGGAGGCCTTGCTGGGTAGGCAGAGGGCAGAAAATTGCTCCCTGGCTCTCATCCCCTGTGCCAGTGTTTCCGCCTTGTCCCTGGTGGTGTGAACTTGGTCATAGCGGTTGACTTCCCTGGGCCTCAGTCTCTCCGTCTGTGGTGTGTGAGCAAAGCCCAGCTTGTTCCCGCCCTGCTCCTGGGTTACCGTGCGGCTCAATGCCGTAGAGCGCAGGGAAGCGTTTGGGGCACTGGCAAGGCCTGTGTGCCTTGCGATGCTGCAGCCCTGGCATTCCCTGTGAGCAGGGAAGGGCCAGCCCTCTGCAGGCGTGGGCAGAGGGTACGGGGCGAGCCGTCCTGGACTCATCCGCCCAGGGCGCCCTTCCTCAGGTACAGGGCACCCAGGGTCCCCACTGTGGCCTCATCTCTCACCTCCCCCATGGGCCATTTGGAAGGTGAACCAGGGGATGGAAGAGCGCATTCTCTCTCTCTCTCTCTCTCTCTCTCTCTCTCTCTTTTCCCCTCTGTAACTGCCTTTCAAATAAATAAAAATAAATCTTTAGAAAATACCTTTTTTGGCAATGCAATTTATATCCCAATGTAATGCTTCTCTCCATCCCTGATAACATACTTTGACCTAAAGTCAGCCTCCTCTGAAACTCACAGAGCTACCTCCTCTTTCCGTCAGTGTCAGTGTGGCTCATCTTGCTTTCCTCTTTACTTTTAATCTAAATATCTTTATATTTAAAGTGGTTCCCTTGTAGACAACACATAATTAGGTCTTTTTTTTTTTTTTTTTTTTTTGACAGGCAGAGTGGACAGTGAGAGAGAGACAGAGAGAAAGGTCTTCCTTTGCCGTTGCTTCACCCTCCAATGGCCACCGCGGCCTGCGTGCTGCGGCCGGCGCACCGCGCTGATCCGATGGCAGGAGCCAGGTGCTTCTCCTGGTCTCCCATGGGGTGCAGGGCCCAAGCACTTGGGCCATCCTCCACTGCACTCCCGGGCCACAGCAGAGAGCTGGCCTGGAAGAGGGGCAACCGGGACAGGTCTTATTTTTTTGATTCACTTTGATCTGGTCTTGGCTTTGGATCTATAAGCTTTTTTTTTTTTTTTTTTAGATTTATTTTATTTACTTGAAAGAGTTACAGAGAGAGGTAGAGATAGAGAGAGAGGTCTTCCATCTGCTGGTTCACTCCCCAATTGGCCACAACGGCCAGAGCTGCGCCGATCTGAAGTCAGAAGCCAGGAGCTTCTTCTGTGTCTCCCATGCGGGTACAGGGGCCCAAGGACTTGGGCCATCTCTACTGCTTTCCCAGGCCATAGCAGAGAGCTGGATTGGAAGAGGAGAAGCTGGGACTAGAACCGGCACCCATATGGGATGCTGGCGCTTCAGGCCAGGGCTTTAACCCACTGCGCCACAGCACTGGCCCCTTTAAACTCTTTTAATTGGTGTATTTTTTAGACCATTGACTTTTTAAAAAAATATTTGTATCCCCACCCAATTATTTTTTTTAAGATTTAATTATTTATTTGAAAGGCAGAGTTACAGAGACAGAGAGACAGAAGTCTTCCATCTGCTGGTTCACTCCCTAGATGGCCGCAATGGCCGGGGCTACACCGATCCAAAGCCAGGATCCAGGAGTTTCCTCCAGGTCTCCCATGAGGGTAAAGGGGCCCAAGCACTTGGCCCATCTTCCACTGCTTTCCCAGGCCACAACAGAGAGCTGGATCAGAAGTAGAGACTTGAACTGGCTCCTATATGGGATGCCGGCACTGCAGGCGGTGGCTTTACCCACTGTGCCACAGCGCTCGCCCCAGATCATTGACATTTAAAATGGCTATTTTAACTATAGTTGGGTTGATTGCTACCAATTTATTACTGTTTTCTATGCTTGTACTTGTTCTTTTTTTAATTTTTGTCTTCCTCACATTTTCTGACTTTTGTGTATTTTTAAAAAAAGATTATTTATTTGAAAGGCAGAACTAGACAGAGAGAGAGAGATAGTGATATTGAGATGGAGAAAGAGGGAGAGAGAGAGTTCTTTCAACTGCTGGTTCATCCCTGAATGCCTACAATGGCCAGGTCATGTCAAGCAAAGCCATGAGCGAAGAACTCCATCCTGATCTCCCACATGGGTGGCAGGGACCCAAGTACTTGGACCATTTTCTGCTGCCTCCCCGGTGCATTAGCAGGGAGCTGGATTGAAAGTAGAACATCTGGGACTCAAATCAATACTCCAATACCAATGTTGCAAGCGGTGGCTTATCCCACTGTGCCACCATGGCCTGGGAAAGCATTAGAAGATGGTCTCAGTGCTTGGGCCCCTGCACCTGCGTGGGAGACCCAGAGGAAGCTCCTGGCTCCTGGCTTCCGATCGGCGCAGCTCAGCTCCGGCCATTGTGGCCAACTGGGGAGTGAACCAGCAGATGGGCCATCTTCTACTGCTTTCCCAGACCATAGCAGAGAGCTGGGTTGGAAGTGGAGCAGCCAGGTCTTGAACCAGCGCCCATATGGGATGCTGGCTCCACAGGCGGAGGATTAACCTACTGCGCCATGGTGCTGGCCCCTGGATCTAAGTTTCTGACCTGTATTCTTTTTTTTTTTCTCCCTGAAGTTTCTTTTAACATTTCTCCATCTCTCTAAAATAAACAAACAAAATCAAACAAACAAACAAAAAACAGAAACGCACTTCATTTATTTGAGAAGCACAGAAATAGAGACAGACAGACAGGCTGATCTTCCATCTGCAGTCCCACTTCCCAAATGCCCAGCACAGCCAGGGATGGGCCAGGTGGGAGCCAGGAGCAGGCACTCAGTCCTGGTCCCCACGTGGGTGGCAGCAACACAACTACCTGAGTGATCTCTTTCCTACCCTCTCCCTGCAGGGTGCACATTAGCGGGAAGGTGGAATTGAGGGTGCAGCTGGGACTCCAGCCAGGCACCCAGATATCGGATGTGGGTGTCTCAAGCTGTGGGTTTTGTTTGTTTGTTTGTTTGTTTTACAGGCAGAGTGGACAGTGAGAGAGACAGAGAGAAAGGTCTTCCTTTTCCGTTGGTTCACTCCCCAGTGGCCACTGTGGCTAGCGCACCGCGCTGATCCGATGGCAGGAGCCAGGTACTTCTCCTGGTCTCCCATGGGGTGCAGGGCCCAAGCACTTGGGCCATCCTCCACTGCACTCCCTGGCCACAGCAGAGAGCTGGCCTAGAAGAGGGGCAACCGGGACAGAATCCGGTGCCCCGACCAGGACTAGAACCCGGTGTGCCGGTGCCGCTAGGTGGAGGATTAGCCTAGTGAGCCACGGCGCTGGCTCAAGCTGTGTTTTAACGGCTGCACCAAATGCGCCAGATGCCGCCCTTGTCTCGGTCTTTTCCTGAGCCTGGCCCCTTGACTGTGAACTTCACTAATGCTTGTCAGTGTTCTCCCTGGCTTGGGTGGGACAGGATAGCTTGAGGGGGCTGGCGTTGGGCACCCTCCTTCTTCCAAGTAGACTAGTCTCTGGTCAAGCAGTTTCTGGTCATGGCAGGCTTGCTAAGAACAGAGTGTCCTGTGTGTTTAAAATGGTTACATCTCCAGCCAGAATGGGAGGGGCTTTTCTCTGATATTCACTGGGAGAACCCGAAAGGACCCCTAAAGGTAGAACTCACACATGTGTGAGGAGCACCCCAAGGCTGGGACCCCCGGAGTTGTTACCTCCCAGACTTGTCCACATGGGTGGCAGGGGCCCAAGCACTGGAGCCATCCGCCATCTGCTGGATCCCAGGATGCACATTAGCGGGAAGCTGAATTGGAAGGGACTCGCACCAGACACTCTAACGTGGGATGCTTGCGTCTCAAACAGCGACTTAGCTGCTGCCCCAAGGCCCGCCTCACTCAGTAAGAACTTTCCAGATGCCTGATCCAGTTGCCGAATTGCTTTCCGGAATACTTGTACCAGTTGACACTCCCACCAGCGGTGCCCAGGGCTTTCCATCCTGGTTTATCTCTCACCGTCTGTGTGTTGAGTCCCTCCTTCATCGTTCCTGGCTATGTGACCTGAACAAGTGACTTGCCCTTGACACACCGGTGGTTTTCCCATCTGCAAAGTGAGGCCGTACTTGAAGTTGTTGCAAGGATTAAATGAGGCAATGCATGTGAAGAGGGGCTGGCGTTGCGGCTGTGATAGGTTCAGCTTCCGCCTGCAGCGCCAGCATCCTGTGTGGGCGCCAGTTTGGGTTCCAGGCACTCCACTTCCGATCCTGCTCCCTGACTAATGATGGCCTGGGAAAGCAGTAGAGGATGGCCCAAGTGCTTGGGCCCCTGCACCCACGTGGAGACCTTAAACAAGCTCCTGGCTCCTGGCTTCAGATCGACCCAACTCCAGCTGTTGCAGCCACTTGGGGAGTGAACCAACAGATGGACAAGCTCTCTCTCTGTCTCTGCCTCTCTCTGTCTGTGACTCTGCCTCTCAAATATATATATATGTATATATATATAAAATATATGTATATATATATAGAGAGAGAGAGAAGTGGCCAGGTGTGGGCTGCTGTCTTGGCTTTGCCAGTCTTCCCTCTGGCTAGGAGCTGTTTTCTGGCTCTGCTTTTGCAGACAGGGGGAGGGGGTGGCACAGGCTTCACAGCTGAGGAGGGGGCTACACAGAAAGTTGTGGCCGAGACTGAGAGAAAGGCCCGGGGCGAGAGGCAGCTGCTGAAGGGAGAGAAAGTTTGAGTAAAGGACAGAGATGTCTTAGCGGGCTTGGGAAGGGAGGGCTGCTCCCTCTGATGGGAGCCCCACAAGCTTCACCCCACTCTTCCGTCCCATCCCTGCGTTTGTACTTACGGCTTTCGGAGACTGACAGCGCTGAGCCTGGCAGGGCGTTGAGCCTGTAAGGGGGACTTCCATTGTTGTTGTTATTTATTTTTATTTGAAAGGCAGATAGACAGAGAGAGCGAGATCTTCTATCCACTGGTTCGCTCTCCAAATTCTCCACACCATCAAGGCTGGCCCAGGCTAAAGCCAGGCGCCTAGAACTCTATCGGAATCGCGCGTGTGGATGGCAGGGATGCGACGGAGGGAGCCATCACCCGCCGCCTCCCCGGTGCACGTTAGCAGGAAGCTGGAATTTGACGTGGAAAAGCTGGCCGAGGACCAGGCGCTCTGAAATGGGATGCAGGCGTCCCAGGCGGCATCTTAACCCCCCACCAAGTGCTTGCTCTGGCAGTTTTGTAACCAGCTGTTCAGAGTGAAATGGGCTGTCTTAAGAGAATTTCCCAAGAGCCTTTCACGCAGAGTTCGGGCAGTCTCTTGGCAGGAAAACCACGCAGGGAGCGCAAGCGTCTGATGAAGGCAGAATTGCCTTTCAAGTGCCTTTGACCATGGAGGGCTCTGAGTCACCGGCACTTGTTCCTCTGCCTCTTTCATGCAACAGGCGTCACGCAGCTGCTGACTTGGGCAGAAAATGCACCTTTGTGAATGCGCCTGGCTGGAGGGAGAGAGGGGAGAAGAGAGGCCATCTGATTGCTTCCAGGTGGACTGGCTTCCCTTTCTTGTACTTAGGGGCTTTGTAGAGACCTGCTGGCATCGTGAAACACACAGAAGGGGACTTTAAGGGGCTGGCGTTGTGGTGCAGTGGATTAAGCTGTTGCTTGCGACCACGGCTTCCCATGTGGGAGTTCAGAGTCCCGGCTGTTCCACTTCTTCTGCACCTCCCTGGTAATGTACTTGGGAAGGCAGCAGGGGATGGCAGGTGCTGGGGCCCCTGTAACCCATGTGGGAGACTTGAATAGAATTCCTGCTCCTGCCTTCAGCCTGGCCCAGCCCTGGCTGTTGCTGCTGTTTGGAGAGTGACCAGCAGATGGAAGATTTCTCTCTCTGTCTCTGTCTCTCTCTTTCTCTCTCTCTAATTCTTTCAAATGAGTAAACCTTTTTTTTTTTTTAAGTAGTGCTAAGATTTTTAAAAAGATTTATTTATTTATTTTGAAAGTCAGAGTTACAGAGAGAGAGAGGCAGAGAGAGAGAAAGAGAGAGAGAGAGAGAATCTTTTATCTACTGGTTCACTCCCCAGATAGCCGCACCAGATGGGGCTGGACCAGGCCAAAGCCAGGAGCCAGGAGCTTCTTCCAGGTCTCACATGAGCGGTAGGGACCCAAGTATTTGGGCCATCTTTCGCTGTTTTTTCCAGACCATCAACAGGGAGGTGGATCAGAAGCGAAGCAGCTGGGACATGAACTTGTGTCCACACGAGATGCTAGAATCACAGGCAGTGGCTTTACCTGCTACACAGTGACGCCAGCACCTCAAATAAGTCAATCTCTTTAAAAAAAAAAAAAAACACAGAAAGAGAAATAAATAAAAAGAAGAGAAAATTTGTAGAAAATGGAACTGAAGAAGTTTATTTTGGTGACAAATAATTAAATCAATGCATAAGAGGAGTCTTTTAAAAGTTCATGAAAAATGCATATTATGAAAAAGCTATACATGGATTCCAAAAATTTTTTGCACTGAAATAAACTTATTGTTGAATTCCATTTTTCCACAAACTATTTGAAGTACCCTCATAAATGCTGGCCAGAGAAGGCACATTCATCATTAACTCTTTCCTACCTTCGTCCACATAAAGATAGCCCAAGGTCCTGTTAAGCCGAGAGAAATGATTGCAAGTTGGGGCACTGGAGTAGGCGTTTCCCAGGGGGGCAGCAGCGGAGGAGGTGGGTGGGGTCCTCCAGCTGGCTCCTGGGTGTTCGTTTCAAAAGCAGCAGAAGCCTGGGGGCCTCTGAGACCAGGTGCCTTTGTGGTTTTCCAGGTCCCAGCCTAGGGAGGTTTGCAAGCCCCTAAACAGCTCTGCCACAGCAGGCAGAGGCCACCAGGGGGAGTAAGGCGACTCTGAGGACTCAGGAAGAACCAGACTCACATAAGCGAGAAACTCTCCCAACCTCCTTTGACACCCGTGACGTGGGCTTCCCCACCCATGAAGCAAGCAAAGCTGCAGCAGAGGACAGCAGCGGGGTGGTCCCGCGTTCTATCCATTCTGGCACAGTCTACCTGGGCCCTGCAGCTTGAGGGCTTGGTACCAGAACTGAGCTAGGACCAGGCTGACCTGGACGCTGGACAGGCCACACACAGAGAAGAGAGGTGATGGAGGCAGACAATACCTTTGTTAGAGGGGCCTCCAGGTCCCAAACATGCTCTCTCCTGTTCACACTTCTCTTAAAGGAGAAAGGGTAGTCATGGGGGCTCAGGGAAGACAGTGCATCCTGAAATTTCTAGGCAAACTCTTACGTCCCCAGACCAGCCACAGGATACATCATAAGACACAGGTAGGAGGTGGCTAGCTTTTGTTAGTGCAAATGTGCAAAAAGGAATGGGAGATGCACTTGTTACGGTCACAGACTCTGCTCTACAAGGCCACCCCACCTCCCAGCAGCAGGTCTGGGTGTTGAGACATTCTGCCAAAACTTGGGCATCCCTGACCCCCTCCTTGGGTGTGATTAATTTGCCAGGGTGGCTTATAGCCCTCAGGGAAATGCACGTCTCAGCGTATTATCAAGGACATCAGAGCACACAGGGGCAGAGATGCAGAGGGCAGGGTGTGGGGAAAAGATACGAGAATGCCACCCTCCTGGATCTTCCACTATTCGGTGGCCCAAGCCGATCTGGAGCCAGGAGCCAGGAGCTTCTTCCAGATCTCCCACATGGGTGCAGGGGCCCAAGGACTTGGACCATCTTTTGCTGCTTTCCCAGGTGCATTTGCAGAGACCTGGAGTGGAAGTGGAGTAGCTGGGGCTTGAACTCATGCCCATAGGGGATGCTGGCATCACAGGTGGCAGCTTTACCCACTACACCACAGCACCAGTCCCACTCACTGTCTTCTAAAGGCATCTAGTGGGACTACTACACGTCTGCTTACATTCCACTGGCCTCAGACAGTCCCCTGGCCCACCCAACATTAGCAGGTGCACGGTGGCCATGCAGTGCGTCCAGCTACAGCCTCCGGCTATGAACACACTTCAGAAAGTTTGTGGAAAATGGAATGAAAAGATGAGGTATTTTTTTCTTGGCACAAAAGGATTCGAAATCTGTGTATGGTATTTCCAAAATGCCAGTGAGCATCTTTGGTGATGACCACATTTGGCAAACTGAGACCAGTTCATACTGCATGAGCCATGCCCAAAATGCTAATAATGGTCAGAAGGGAAGGGAATGGTGGCTGTTAGGGCAAGAAGTTTAGGGGCGGAGGTCAGGGGCAAGGGGTTCAAATCAGACTCTCCTCTCCTTCGTTTTTTATGCCTCCTCTGCATCTCGTGCCAATGGCAGCCCTGCTCCCTGGCTGGTCTCCATTATACTTGGGCACAAAGGCCCCCCTGAGAATGAAAGTGCATTTTGGAGCTCAAAGTGAGAAAGCAGATGTAGGAACAGTGCCCCCCTCCCCATGTGAAATGTGGAGAAACAAAGCTGTTGTCCTAAAAATGCTTTAAGCCAAACCTCCCAGGAAGTGGACCTCCTATCAAAGCCCAGAAAAAAAAGGGCACAGCCCAGCTGGGTAACACTGGGCTTGCGCCGTGGGGCCTGTCCTGGGCTTTCTGGCCCTTCCCCACTCTTAGGACTGAACGGAGGAAAAGTACAACCACTCACACTCATTGCCTGCCAGAGGCCTTGGGGAAAAAAGTCATTATTCTCCGACTTCTAGGTTGGGAATGGTTTCTGTCTGACACTTCTTTTTTTTTTTTTTTTTAGGATTTATTTATTTTTTATTTGAAAGTCAGAATTACACACAGAGAGAGGAGAGGCAGAGAGAGAAGTCTTCCATCCAATGGTTCACTCCCCAATTGGCCGCAAAGGCCGGAGCTGCACTGATCCAAAGCCAGGAGCCAAGAGCTTCTTCCAGGTCTCCCATGCGGGTACAGGGGCCCAAGGACTTGGGCCATCTTCTACTGCTATCCCAGGCCACAGCAGAGAGCTGGATCAGAAGAGAAGCAGCTGGGACTAGAACCGGCATCCATATGGGATGCCAGCACTTCAGGCCAGGGCATTAACCCGCTGAGCCACAGCGCCGGCCCCTTTTGTCTGCCACTTCTAACAGAGGGATGCTTCATGGAAATACAGGTTGTCCTCTTTTTCTTCTGTAGGCTGCAGGGCCAGCCAGTCCGCCTTAGCTGCTAGGATGTTAGACCGGAGCCCGCAGTAGAGTAGACATCTGGCATTGCAATCATATCCAGCCACAGGAAACACCATGGGGAGCATTTCTAAGTCCTGCCTTCAGCATGCTGCATGCCCTTTATGCCAGCCAAGTTCACTGCAGACTTCGGGTTTGTGAAGACTGTGTCTGTGCGTGGTGCCTGGGCTCCTCAGGACTTCATGGCCAGTGTGGGCCAGCCAGTGCCCCAGATGGTGATCGAGTGCAGAGGGTCCCGGGGGTCCTGATCTCAGGGCCATGGCTGCCCGTGACTCTTCCTCTCTGGTTCTCTGCAGGAGCTGGAGCGCCTGAACCAGGTGCTGGAGGCTGAGAAGCAGCAGTTTGAGGAGGTGGTGCAGGAGCTGCGGATGGAACAGGAGCAGATCAAGAGGTGCCAGTGGTGCCTGGGAGGGGTGCAGGGAGAGGTGTGTCCGAGTTAGGGCACCTGGAGCCCCCAGTCGGGAGAGGCTTCCACCCAGGAGTTACCACCAGATTGGGTCTATCTTTCCAGTGCTTGGGCTTTTGGGGTGCCCAGAAGAAGGGATAGGCTCCCTCCCCAACAAATGGGTCATTACTGCCCCCTAGAGCTTGTGGCGTGGGGGAGTGCAGACATCCTTCCCTCTGAGCGACAAACCCCTCGCACCTTCCTGGGGCCAGATGGGAGCAGGCTGGCGCAGGGGTGCCGTTCGCCAAGCCAACCCCTACTTCTCTGTTTTTCTTGCACAGTCTTTCACACCTTGTCATTTGCAAGCCTGCAACTGTACTTCAAAAAGTTCTTGGAAAATGGAATTAAAAGATGTTTTTTCCATTTCTCTATAACAAGCACTTTCCATGAACTTTTGAAGTCCCCTTGGGGCTACCTGTTATAATCATCTACTGAATTTGAACCTCTTGAAGATGGTGCCCAGTAATCAATATTTTTAAAAATGCATCCCAGGTGATTCTGAGGCAGTCTACCCAGGAATTCAATGAATATTGCGTTAGGTGGTATTGATGGTCATCACCATCACCACCATCATCACCATCACCACCATCATCACCATCACCATACCACCATCATTACCATCACCACCAGCATCACCATCATCACCATCATCATCACCACCATCATCACCACCACCATCATCACATTCATCACCATCACCACATCACTATCACCACCATCATCACCATTACCACCATCATCACCATCACCGCCATCACCACCATCATCATCACCACCATCATCACATTCATCACCATCACCACCATCATCACCATCACCACCATCATCACCATCACCACCATCACCGCCATCACCGCCATCACCACCATCACCACCATCACCATCACCACCATAATCACCATCACCATCACTGCCATCACCACCATCACCACTATCATCACCATCACCATCATCACCATACCATCATTACTATTACCACATCAATGTCATTAAAACCATCACCATCATCATCATCATCACTATTTTTCATCAATCAATGATGAAAATTTTTCTTGCAACAGCCTCATAAAAGGGAGTCAATTAGACATGTATTTTGGAGAGGGAAAAGCACAGAGGATCTTCCTACATAAATAGCTCTCAGAATCGTGCCAGACCCTGAAATAGATGATAAATCCCCTGAGGATCACATGGTCTGGTTGGGGAAACCAGGCTGTCTCGGGAAATGTCAGTGCAACACTATGTAACAGGTGCTCGAAGGCACAGTGCAGCTCCTCCCTGGTGCAGGGATTAAGATTTGTGCATGACCCTCTGCCCATAAATAGATGTTAGATTGAGCTGGGCCTGGAAAGTTGAAAGGGCTTTGGAAAATTGGGTAAGAAAAGGAAAAACCTTCCAAGCAGAAGGCGGGAAACTGGCGTGAGAAGCTGAGATAACCAAGGCTTGTTAGGAAGGCAACATGGGGTTTGTTAGCCAAGAGAGGGGCCTTGGCCATGTCCAATGTCAGAATGTGTCTGAATATTACATGTGCTGTCCAGGGAACTTGGGGCTGCGGCCGGGACCCGCTTTGTTCTCAAATGCCTCTCTCTGCCTAGGGAGTAGCCTCAGGTTTATCACACTGACAGGTGTATGCACACCTGGAGCAAGTGACTCCAACCCCACCTGGCTGGGGCTTCCTCATTTCTGTTGTTGGGGCTGGCCATCCAAGGACACTTGTGGGCCATGTTGGGAGGAGACATGGAAGCAGAGGAGGTTGGAGGGAGGTGGGCACAGCTTTACCCAGCCCTCTGCCCCACAGGGAGCTAGAACTGACTGCAAGATGCCTCAAAGGTGTGGAGCAGGAGAAGAAGGAACTGAGGCAGCTCACGGAGTCCTTGCAACACACACTGGAGGTGAGAGCGGCCGCCAGGCCTGTGTGGCTGCTTGGTTGGGCCGCGTGCCGCTGGTTTTCTAACGGTGCTTCCCCAAGGGTTATCTGCAAGGCAGATGACACCAAGGGGTGCTGAGCGAAAGGCTGTCTCCTCTGCCATCAATCGATCGATCATGGGAATCCCAGCCAGTAGGCACTGGTTGATCTCAGACCCTGGGGGCAAATCTCAGCTTGCCCTCACCGTGACCGTGACCTCAGGAAATCCACCTTCTTCGGGGCTGATATTTGCACACCTGACAGAGGACTGGTTAGGGTAGGCTGTGGAGCCACCTGCTTCCTTCTTGTGGCTCATTTACTTTAGCTGCTGTTGAGTGAAATGGAGCATGATGGGAAATCAGCTGCCAGGTCACCTGCCTCTGATACCCCAGAAACCAGGAGGGGCAGAGGAGGTGGCGTGTGTCAAGGACAAAGTGTAAACCGCAGCCCCAGCTCTGCCCCTACCGCCCCACTCCCCCTCCTCTCCCTGTGCAGCGATGCTACCCTGCTCCAGCCACAGAACTCATGCCGTGAGGAAGCCAAGCGCTTTCGGCCTCCCTAGCCTTGCTCATACTGTGGCTTTATGCATCAGATCCTTTCCACCTCGTCTCTGCCTGGAGAACTCCTATTCATCCTTCTAAGGGCCGCTCAAATATCTCCTTCGTCGAGCTTCTCTGGTTGTTGGGTGCAGGTGTTTGCTCTGAGCTCAGGGCTGCCACAGCATTTTGTACATCTGTTGTGAGACTTCACAGTCTAGGTTGTGTTGTTCAGTCGGTGAACTTGACTAGACTGTATCTGGATGCTCTCTCTAAGCCCAGCACCTGGAGAGTGCCCGGGGCGTGGTACGTGACCTGTGCATGTTACTGAACCCATCCATTGCCTTGAAGACTAAGCAGCTTTCCAGCCTTGCTTGATTGATGGGAGCATTGTGTGGGGTGCCTCTGTGTGCTTATCTTCACGTCATAGGAGGTGGTCCCCAAGAATCTGCCTGGGGCTGCCACCTGTTGGGTGGCTTCACAAACACCTGGCTCCCTCTTGGGGGAACAAGGACCTCAGAAAGTCACGCTGCCTTTGGGACCTAGGAGGAGGCCACATTAGTCCACTTTCTGGTGACTCCAACAAAACAACTGAGGCTGGGAAACATTATAAAGAAGAGAGGTTTACTGTGGCTCATGATTGTGGAGGTGCAAGGTCTTGGGGCTGCATCTAGTGGTGGCCTTGGTGCCGGCTTAGTCCCCAGGTGGTGCCAGGCATTGCATGGCAAGCAACAGGGAGCACACATGCGTATGTGTGTCTGTCTGCTCTCTCCCTCTTCTTACAAAGCCCCAGGATTCGGTCATGGGGGTGCCACCCTAACCACTCCATCTAATCCCAAAGGCCCCACTTCTAAGCATCACAAGTTAAGTTTCCACTTTATTGATTTTCTTAAATGTAAGATTATTTATTTTCAACTACTTGGAAAGCAAAGTGACAGAGAGACAGACACAGAGACAGAGAGAGAGAAAGAGAACAGAAAAATCTTCCAAGTATCTGCAACAGCTGAAACCAAGAGCTCAGAACTCCATCCAGGTCTCCCACATGGGTGGCAGAGGCCCACGCACTTGAGCCATCATCTGCTGCCTTCCAAGCTTCATTAGCAGGGAGCTGGATGGAAAGTGGAGCAGCTGGGATTTGAACCAGCACTCCTATAGGGGACGCATGCATCCCCAGAGGCAGCTTAACCCACTGCACCACAACATCTGCCCCTCCACCCTCTTTTTTTTAAAGTATTTATTTATGTATTTGAGAGTCAGAGTTACAGAGAGAAGGAGAGACAGATCTTCCATCCGCTGGTTCACTCCTCAAATGGCTGCAATGGCTGGAGCTGAACGAATCCGAAGCCAGGAACCAGGAGCTTCTTCTAGGTCTCCCATATGGATACAGGAGCCCAAGTACTTGGGCCATCTTCCACTGCTTTCCCAGGCCATAGCACAGAGCCGAATCAGAAGAGGAGCAGCCAGGACTTGAACCAGTGCCCATATGGGATGCCGGTGCCACAGGCAGAGGCTTAACCTACTATGTAGGTTCTTTTTCTCCACAGTGCCAGTCTTGTCGTTTTAAAAATATATTTATTAATTGTTTATTTGAGAGACGGAGAGAGAGAGAGAGAACCTCCATTCATTGGCCTACTCCTCAAATGACTGCAACAGTCAAGGCTGGGCTGGCTGAAGCAAGGAACTCAACCCAGATCTCCCACGTGGGTGGCAGGAACCCAACTACTTGAGCTGTAACTGCTGCCTCCAGGGTCTACACTGGTAGGAAGCTGGAGGTAGAGCCAGAGCCAGGGATTGAACCCAGGCACTCCCATACAGGACCCATCCTATTAATACCTTATGACAATGAGGAGCGGGGATTCGATTTCAACACGTGAAACCTTGGCAGACACTCAAGCCATCTGAGACTGGGGCCGGCTCTGTGGCACAGCCTGTAAAGCTGCCGCCTGCAGCAGCGCCAGCATCCCATATGGGCGCCGGTTCAAGTCCCAGCTGCTCCTCTTCCAATTCAGCTCCCTACTAATGCACCTGGGAAAGCAGCAGAAGTTGGCCCAAGTCCTTGGGCCCTTGCACCTGCATGGGAGACCCAGAAGAAGCTCCTGGCTCCTGGCTTCAGTTTGGTCTGGCTGTTGCGGCCATTTGAGGAATGAACCAGCTGATGGAATATCTCTGTTTCTCCCTTTCTCTCTGTAACTCTGCCTTTCAAATAAATAAATAAATCTAAAACACACACAATTAAAAAAAAAAACAACAACACTATGAGAACGTAGCAGTGCCATCTTGCCGGAAGCTGGACACAAGAGTGAAGAGTGACCTCCCTGACACTTGTGATGGAGGAGGAGCCGTGTCTCCTGGTGAGGAAGCCCTTGACCTTGTACCTCAGGAGGAGGAAACATTTTAGGTGCCCATCAGGGAGATGGAGAGGAGACGGCCCCTCCCAGGAAGCAGGGCGCGGGAGGAAGGTGGGGGCAGCCGCGGCGTGCGGGGGTCGGAGACTCTCACTCGCGCTCCTTCTCCTGCCCTTCTCCGTCCTCCGTGCAGGAGCTGTCCATAGAGAAGAAGAAGACGCTGGAGATGCTGGAGGAGACCGAGAACCAGCCGCCGCCGCCCAGCGCGGGGCTTCAGAACAACCTGCGGCAGATCGAGGAGAAGATGCGGCAGCTCTGGGAGGAGAAGCTCCTGGCCGAGAAGCGGTGAGGAGCCCGCAGCCCCGGGCCGCGGCCAGCTCCGGGGCCGGGAGCGGCCCTCTGCGCTCGGGTTCTCACTGTCCACACGGGTCACTTCGTTACCCTGGCAGGCGGGGCGGGGTCTCCCAGCCCCTGGTGCCTAGGAGGGAACAGCCCCAGAGAGCTTTTCTGAGGTCCGAGATGGCAAGGCCTGGGCCCTCAGGCTACCCCGAGGGCTCCCGATCACGGGCCCTGCCATCCCTCCCCTCACCTGGGTGACAGCCCAGAAAGGCCTCGGGGTGGCTCGGCAGCCGGTTGTCTGGGAGGGGCCGCCCTCCCGTCGGCCTCCCGCTGCGGGGAGTGAGCTTCCGGTCAGCGCCTGGTCCGCCCCCGCAGGATGAAGGAGAACGAGGCGCGCTCGCGGGCCCTGGAGGAGGAGCGGGAGTTCTACTCGAGCCAGTCCCAGGCGCTGCAGAACTCACTGCAGGAGCTCACGGCCGAGAAGCAGCAGGCAGAGCAGGAGCTGAGGGTGCGTGCAGGGCCCTGCCCTCCCCGGGGACTTGCACCTCACAGGTGGGCTGCCCGAACCACCTGGGCTCACCTGGCCGGAGGCTCAGATCCAGGAGATGGAGCCACGGGGTGGGGGTGGGGGACAGCCAGCCAGTCAATCTGCTGCCCAGTGCTGCCGGTTCAGGGCTCAGACACAGAGGATGGTTCTAGTAACTTCCATCCAACCCCACTGAGCCAGGGGTGATCGAGGGAGGCTTCCAGGGACCCAACCCTCCCCGTTGCCTCGCTGTGCACTCAGGCGGAGGTGAAGGTCCGTATGGACCTGGAGAAGCGCCTGCGGGAGGCGGAGGGCGCCTTGCGGAGCCTGGAACAGGGGCTCAACTCCAAGGTGCGGAACAAGGAGAAGGAGGAGAGGATGCGGGCAGACGTGAGCCATCTGAAGAGTAAGCCCCGCCCTCCTGGACTGGCCCTGGAGACGCCCCAGCCCGGCAGCTCCGCTCCGGCTGGAGCCGAGGCCCAGAGCTCCACGCTGGGCCCGGGGATGCAGGCGGCATCCATGGGTCTTGATGGGATGTCTCCCGCAGACCCTGCCTACGGGCATTTGGCACTGCTTCCTTTTCGCTGGTGGTCGGGGTCGTGGGAGGGGGTAGCCTGCAAAGGCTCAGAGCTCTGGCCTCGGCAGACCCGGCCCCCCCGAGATGGCTGAAGGAGCAAAGGGGGCCCCTTCAGCAGGTGGCTCTGGTCTCTCGAGGGGTGGGGTCAACCCCACCAGGGTTTCTGGGAGGGGAGGGATGGGCGGAGAGCGAGCGAAGGAGGTGGCGGCACTCGCGCCTCCCCGGCCTCGCCCGCAGGGTTCTTTGAGGAGTGCATCCGGAACGCAGAGCTGGAGGCCAAGATGCCCGTCATCATGAAGAACTCCGTGTACATCCACAAGGCGGCCACGCGCCGCATCAAGAGCTGCCGCTTCCACCGGCGCCGCTCCAGCACGTCCTGGAACGACAGTGAGTGCGGCCGTCTGGGTGGCCTGGTGGGGCGGGGCCGTCCAGCCTGGTGGTGACCAGGCAGGAAGAGGGCAAGGGGACCAGGCAGGGAGAGGGCAGGTGGTGAGCGAGAGGAGCAGGCCCAGCTCCAAGGCTGGAGAGCATGGCCGTGAACTTGACTCAAGCAGCCTTGGGCAGACAGGGGGGCATCCCAGAGACCAGAGGCCTGTGCGACAAGGAGAGGCTGGGAGAAGCCCAGCTGCCCCTAGGCGGGGTGGGGACGGGGCCAGCCTGGGCAGAAGGAGGGCCATCACGTGGCTGGCCCGGCCCTGTCTCCCCAGTGAAGCCGTCCCAGTCCTTCATGACGTCCCAGCTAGAAGCCAACAACATAGAGGAGCTAAAGGAGGTGGCCAAGCGGCTCAGCCGGGACCAGCGCTTCCGGGAATCCATCTACCACATCATGGCCACCCAGCCCGGAGCCCCCTCAGTGCCCCGTGGTGGCGGCAAGTGACTGGGGCTCTTCTCCTGCCTCGGGGGAAGGGGAAGGGGAAGGGGTGGCCCAGGGAGGGAGGCCCGGCTCCACCTGGCTTCTCTCCACTCTGGCCTGGGGCCAGCCTCACCCTTGCTCACTACCCTGGCTTCTCCACTGGACCCTTGCAGGCCCAAGCAGGGGGAGTGGAGTGATATCGCTGGCCAGGGTTTGGGTTTGTCCATCCCAGCGACAGGCAGGGCCTGCCGCTCTCTGTGGCTCCTCCTGGTCCCTGGTCCTCACGGGTCAAGGCATCCCTTACCCAGGGAGGGTCCTACACACCTTCTGGGACACGCCCTCCCCTTTTGCTTCTGACCTCTAACCTCACAAAGACATTCCTCCTCTCCCCCCACCCCAGCCAAGGGCTTCCCTTATACCACATGCTAGGGTAGGGGGAAGACCTTGGGGCAGCAGCCTCGGGCTCATGGCGCACACACACACACACCCCAAGGCTCGCCACAGTCTCCCTTCCCTGGAGTTGGGCCCTGGCCGTGGGATGACTCACCTGGAGCCCTGGGGCCAGCAGGGATACTGGGGTCTCTCGCCTGGAAGACAAGTCACAAGCTCAGAGGGAAGAAGGCGGCCCTGGCTCCTGCGTTCTCCACTCTGGCCACTGCTGGGCGTGACCTAGCAGATGGCGCCCTCCTTGGAGGCTTTGCTGCCTCCTGTCCCTCCGAGCCTTACCCTGCTGAAGCGGTGAGGCCACGGACCCCAGCAGATGGACCAGTGACAAGCCAGGGTCTGCTGGGCTCACAGAAGAGGGATCCACTGGGGACCAGGGCACTCCGGGACACTGGTGGCATTTGAGGTGCTAACTCTCCGCCGCTTGGAAAAGCAGGACGTTCTGAGAGATAGACAGGTGGTGGCAGCAGGGAGGGCCCAGGGGAAGGAGCAGGCACCCAGGGGAGCCTGCAGCAAGAGCAGTGCCTGCTGCCTGGGAGAGTGCACGCGCCAAGGCCGGGCCACGCTGTCCTGCTCCGGCTCAAGGCTCCTTGGTGACACTCGGCTCCAAGGTCCCCTTCTCAGGGGTAGCTTCAGCCAGTGTGCCGGATCGAGGTGGGGGCAGGGTTGGGGTGCCTGGGCAGCAGTGCATTTGAAAGGGCTCTGTCTGGATGTAAAAGCTTTAAACACATAGAAACCTGGAATACTTTATCTACTAGGGGGAAGATTCACAAACCCAAGCTCCTGTTTTTGTTTGTTTCCAAAGAATTATATGAATGGTGGCTCGCCCCTGGAGAAAGACCTTTCGGGAAATGTTTCCAATGCATGTGTTTTGCCGGGAAGGGAAAGTGCACATCTTGGTCTGGTTGGTGCTGCTGCACCTGACACTGGGTCACTTGTGGAGGACAGGAATGCACTGGCTCATGGCTGTGGAAGCTGGGACATCCAAGACCGAGGTGCTGGCATCTAAGGAGGGCCGTTCTGTCTGTCTGTTTGTTTAAAGATTTATTTATTCATGTGACAAGCAGAGTTACAGACAAGCAGAGGCAGAGAGAGAGAGAACCTCCATCTACTGGTCCACTCCCCAAATAGCCACAACAGCTGGAGCTGGACCGATCTGAAGCCAGGAGCTTATTCCACGTCTCCTACATGGGTGCAGGGGCCCAAGCACTTGGGCCATCCTCCACTGCTTTCCCAGGCCATTGCAGAGAGCTGGATCGGAAGTGGAGCAGCTGGGACTTGAACTGGCACCCATAGGGGATGCCGGCACCACAGGTGGCAGCTTTACCTGCTAAGCCATAGCGTGGGCCCTGGGAGGGCCTTCTTGCCTCATCACCGCACAGCGGGAAGGCAAAGGCTGTGAGAGGACCCATTCCTGCAATAATGGACCCACTCCTGTGCTAACAGCACTAACCCACTGATGAGGGCAGAGTCCTCATCACTCCTTACACAGTCCCACCTCTTAATGCTATTATAATGACAGTTCGATCTTAACACGAGTTTGGGAGCGGACAAGCATTCAAACCATAGCGGTACAGTTCCATGCGGATGCACCAGTTCCCCCTTCCTCTCCTTCCTCCTATTCTCACCCTGCACTTTCCATACCTCACGCAAATCTGGGTTACCGTCAGCCAATGGCTCAATCCAGAAGTGTTTATTTGTTAAAAGCTTACTAAATATGTAGCACAGTGAATAGAAAAATAGCAGCACCTCTATGTGAAAATAGGTAGGGGTGGAGATTGCTTCCTGGAAATATATGCGCCTGATTTTCTTTTTAAATTTGTTAAATAAACTCTTATTTCTTAGCCAATTAAATGTTTCCTGCAGTATTTTGTTAGTACGCAGTGCAGTTATTGCTAGAGAGCTGCTGCCCCCTGCAGGCTAAATGTGGGATTGTTGCCTCGCCGGCTGCACTGCCCAGCCTGCCTGCTCCGCAGAGGGGACTCCCCACCGAGACACCGCCTGTACGCGGCTTCTTTAATTAACTGAAAAATCTGCGCTCCCGCCCTGAGGTCCTGGCTGTTCCCACGTAGCGAGGACAGTCAGCTGGAATTTCTTCTGAGGAGGGCACGGACCACAGGACAGAGCTCAAAGGACACCTATGACCTGCTAGTTCTAGAATCTCCGCTGGAAACTGACAGGTGTCACCTCCCCTGATGAGGTGGGATTTTTGCTTTTGTTAGTGATCATACAAGGGGGCTTCAAAGGGCTCATGGGACATGTGTGCTATCCTTTTTAAATTTTATTTTTGCCGGCGCCGTGGCTCAATAGGCTAATCCTCCACCTTGCGGCGCCGGCACACCGGGTTCTAGTCCCGGTTGGGGCGCCGGATTCTGTCCTGGTTGCCCCTCTTCCAGGCCAGCTCTCTGCTATGGCCAGGGAGTGCAGTGGAGGATGGCCCAGGTGCTTGGGCCCTGCACCCCATGGGAGACCAGGAAAAGCACCTGGCTCCTGGCTCCTGCCAGGATCAGCGCGGTGCGCCGGCTGCAGCGGCGGCCATTGGAGGGTGAACCAACGGCAAAGGAAGACCTTTCTCTCTCTGTCTCTCTCTCTCTCACTGTCCACTCTGCCTGTCAAAAAAAAAAAAAAAATTTTATTTTTGAGAGGCACAGAGAGGCATGGAGCTCCCGTCTGCTGGTTCACTCCCTGGATGCCTGCAGCAGCAAGGGTTGGGTCAGGCTGAAGCCAGGAGCTGGGAATTCCATCCAGGTCTCTCACATGGGTGGCCGGGAGCCGAGTATTTGAGCCATCGCTGCTGCTGCCCAGGGTGTGCATTAGCAGGAACCTGGAATCGAGAGTCCCCAGCCCAGGTGGCAGAGACTCCGTTATGGGGCCGTCATCTGCTGCCTCCAGAGGCACTATCAGGCGGTTGGATGGGAATCAGAACACTCTTATATGAGATGCGGGTGTCCCAAGCAATAGCTTAACCCGTTGCGCCACAATGCCTGCCTCCTTTTTAAAACTTAAAAATATATATATTTACTTATTCAAAAGGCAGGGTTACACTGAGAGGGGAAGACAGAGAGAGAGAGATCTTCCATGTGCTGGCGCACTCCCCAAATAGCCACATAAGCTGGGGCTCGGCCAGGCAGGAGCCAGGAGCTTTATCCAGGTCTCCCATGTGGGTGCAGGGGCCCAAGGACTTGGGCCATCATCTACTGCTTTCCCAGGTGCATCGGCAGGGAGCTGGATTGGAAGTGGAGCAGCCAGGACTCAAACCAGTGCCCATATGGGATGCTGGCACTACAGGCAGCAGCTTAACCCACTGTGTCATAGCACTAGCCCGAATTTTTTTTTATTGTAGTAAAACACATCTGACAAAATTTATCATTTGAACCACTTCTAAGTGTGCAGCTCAGCAATGTTAAATATATTCACATTGTTGTATAGCCAATTTTAGATTTTTAATCTTGCAAAATGTAAACTCTACCCATTAAATAATGAGTTCCAGGGCCAGTGCTGTGGCATAGTAAGATAAGCCTCCACCTGTAGCACTAGCTTCCATATGGGAACTGTTTCATGTCCCAGCTGCTCCTTTTCTAATCCAGCTCCCTGCTATGGCCTGGGAAAGCAGAAGGTGGCCCAAGTCCTTGGGCCCCTGCACCTGCACGGGGGACCAGGCTTCAGATCTGCCCAGCTCTAGCAGTTATAGCCAACTGGGGAGTGAACCAATGGACAGAAGACCTCTCTCTGCCTCTGTCTGTCTGTGGCTCTGCCTCTCAAATAAATAAATATTTTTAAGATTTATTTTATTATTTATTTGAAAGTCAGAGTCACACACAGAGAGAAGGAGAGGCAGAGAGAGAGAGAGAGAGACACACAGAGAGGTCTTCCATCCGGTGATTCACTCCCAAGTTGGCCGCAACAGCAGGAGCTGTGCCAATCCTAAGCCAGAAGCCAGGAGCTTCTTCCAGGTCTCCCACGTGGTTACAGTGGCTCAAGCACTTGGGCCATCTTCTACTGCTTTCCCAGGCCATAGCAGAGAACCGGATTGGAAGTGGAGCAGCGGGGACTCGAACCTGCACCCATATGGGATGCCAACACTGGAAGTGGTGGCTTTACCCGCTACACCACAGCGCCGGCCCCAATAAATAAATCTTAAACAACAAAAGAAGAAACAATTAAGTTCCCTATTATCTCCACCCACCTCCAGACCCTGGCAAGCAGCCCTGTAGTCCCGTCTATAAATTGAAGTACTTTAGATACTTCAGATAAATAGAATCACTCAGTATTTATATATATTACTTATTTGGGAGAGAGTGAGAGAGAGCACGCGCTGTCATCCACTGGTTCAATCCCCAAATGCCCCAATGGCTGGGGCTGGGCTGCAGTCAAAGCAGGATCCAGGAACTCCATCCAGACCTCCCCTGTGAGTAGCAGGAACTCAATTACTCAAGCCGAGCCATCCCCTGCTGCCTCCCAGGGTCTGCATTAGCAGGAAGCTGGAGTCAGGAACTGAGGGTGAGTGTTGAACCCAGGAGCTCCAGTTTGGGATGTGGCCGTCTTTTTTTTTTTTTTTTTTTTTTTTTTTTTTTTTTTTTTTTTTTTGACAGGTAGAGTTAGTGAGAGAGAGAGAGAGACAGAGAGAAAGGTCTTCTTTCCGTTGGTTCACTCCCCAAATGGCCGCCATGGCTGGCGCTGCGCCGATCCAAAGCCAGGAGCCAGGTGCCTCCTCCTGGTCTCCCATGCGGGTGCAGGGCCCAAGCACTTGGGCCATCCTCCACTGCACTCCTGGGCCACAGCAGAGAGCTGGCCTGGAAGAGGGGCAACCGGGACTAGAACTCGTCGGGGATGTGGCCATCTTAACCAGTGTCTCCAAGGCTTGGCCAAGCACCCACCCGTGGTGTGAGTGAGTGAGTGAGTGTGTGTGTGTGTGTGTGTGTGTGTGTGTCCTTAGGGGTTTTTTCTAGCACGAGCCAAAATTTCCTTCCTTTTTAAAGCAAATAGCATCCCATCACTTAGATTTAAGAGGAAAACCTGATTGCAATCTTATGCTTCTGATGGGGAGAGCCCTGCCTGTCTTAGAGGACAAGAGAGTCACAGCTGAGGGGAACCGGGTCCCTACCCCAACTTCCCCCAACCCCGGCCCACAGCCTGGTGCTGGTGCTGTCATGTGCACTTCCTCATTCTCCCCAGCAGATGGCAGCATGCCATCTGGGAAAGCGAGCTGAGGCTCAGTAGGAAGGGGCGGGCTTTGGGCTGAGGCGGTCCTGAGTGGTTGGTGTTGTCTCCAGTTGCTCTGTCTTCAAGATGAGAAACAAAAGACTGCTCCAGCCATCGCTGATTACGAATTCACCACGGACCATGCCCTTTCACACTGATTCTCTCGCTTTGTCCTCACAACATCCTTTTCTTTGATTTAGAGGGAGAGAAAAAAAATGAAAGCAGGTGCACTTGGAAGTCCAGGCCCAAAGCAAGTGTTCTCTCTGGCAGCCCCTGAACAAAGGTGCATTTTTAAAGGGAGAGTCATTCATTCACTCATTCAGTAGATCAGGCGCCTCTCTGTCTAGGTCCCAGGAATCTCTCCTCAGGTCTTTTCTGGATTGGCTCAGCTGCGTCAGAGGGTGCTGCTCTCCACCTCTGGCTGGTCCTGCTCACTGAGGACCCTGCCCCAGGCCTGGGCTGTCTCCATCCGGTCCCAGGCTGCCCTCCTGACATTTCACCTTCCACCTTCCCCATGCCCAGGGTCCCACAGAGCACAGACCCGTGACAGGGAGGAGGCAGCCAATGGGGACACCTGGGAACTGGGGAGGCTTTCTGGGGGGTCCTGAAGAGACCCAGCCTCCCCAGGGCCAAGGGAGGCTGTGCACTGACAGTTGTGTGCCCCACGAGCCAGGGCACCCCTTCTTCTGAGAACCGTGTGGTCAGGTGACTTAGTGGTGCGCCAGCATCACAGATTGCACCTACCCCAGCAGAAGGTCTGCGACGTCACCAGGCCACCTGCTCTTAGGGGACAGCGTGGCACACGCGGTCTGTCGCTGACACCGTTAGGTGCCGTGTGACTGTCGACGCTCTCCTGCCTGCCTCCAGCGCTCCCGTCACTCCCAGGCCTTCCCACCGGGGAGAGGTCTTCTGGAAGAATGTCAGCTTTGCACGCGATGAACAGCAACGCCTTGTCTTCATACGTGCTGCATGGAGTCAGTGGCACTTACACCACTGGGCGTGACTAAATGCCTCCTCGTTGCTCCTCTGTAACCTCGCACCTCCACCTGTCTGAGACAGCTTCCTGTGCGTGGCATCCATCGCAGGGCATCTGCCCACCTAGGCCACTGCAGCAGGTGCAAGCAGGGGGCCTGCGTGGTGACCCATCCGAGCACAGCGAGTCCACCTGTAGCATTTCCCGTGAAGGACTTTCTTCTCCGGGGAAGGAAAATGACGTCTTCCCTGGTTCCGCTGCTCGGACTGACCCTGGTGCCCCCACTTCCCTGAGCTCAGGGATGTCACATCACGGCCACGTGAGCAATTGGGAGCTCCACAACTTGGAGGGGTGATGGTGGCACTCTCGCTTGTCCCCTGCAAGCTTTGGTGATGTGGTGGGAAGTGGACACACAGATGGACTGCTCTGGTTTTAACCTGAGTAACTAAACCTCTCCAGAAAGGAATCTGCAGATAAAAATCACGCATGCAACAAAGAAAAGGAAGTGCTGACCCTTCTGCCACTCAAACCAGGGAGGAACAATACCAGACCTAGCTCCCCTAGGTTTGAAAGGCTCCAAACGCCGAGGGCATTTGGAGCAGCGGGTAAGACGCAGCGTGGCGCGGTGTTGTAGTGCAGCAGGCTAAGCCGGCATCCCATAGCAGAGTGCTGGCTCAAATCCCAGCTGCTCTGCTCCCATCCAGCTGCCTGCTCACGCACCTGGGAAGGCAGCAGAAGATGGCCCTGCCACCCTCATGGGAGACCTGGGTGGAGTTGCTGGCTCCTGGCTTCAGCCTGGCCCGGCCCTGGCTGTTGTAGTCACTGGGAGAGTGAACCAGCAGAGGGAATCTCTCTCTTTCCCCCTCCATCTCTCTGTCACTCTGTCTTTCAAATACATAATAAATAAATAAATCTTTTTTTAAAAGCCAGATAAATGCAACTTGGAACACCACACCCCATGTGGGAGTTCATGGGTTCAAGTCCAGCCGATGGATGATCTCTTTGTTGCTCTGTCTGCCTTTCAAATAAAGATAAAGAACTTTTAAATGAGCCCAGCAAATGTAACACTTGGCTCATGTGCAGAGTCTGTTGAGAGAGGCTTCCGACGCCCCAGAGGTTGATGGTGTGGGAGAGAAGGTGGCCACTGCCAACCGAGAGAGAGAGAGAGAGAGAGAGAGAGAGGAGTCAGATGGGGAATGAGAATTTCTAGAAGTACCTTAGCCGACTTATTTCACTTCTGCTTCCTGTGCAATCTGTGACGGGAGAAAAAAAATCCATGACTCATTGAGTCTATAAACGGCCCCTCTGTAAGGACAGAATGAGACTCCTAGGTGGAAGCGTGGAGCCGCGCTCCATCGGGCAGCTTCTCTACTTCCCGCGGCGCATCAGGTGACGACGTGCCTGGCGCTGTGGGCTGTCCCGGGCGCTGGTGCTGGGGGAGGACCGCGGACAGGGGAGCGCGGGTTGACCGTGGGGCCCTGTGCGTGTCATCCGGGGTCTACACGACAGCCACGCTTCCATCACCAGCCAGAGTTCACCAAGGTTGCCCTGCCGATACAGTCTCCAGTTGTTCATAAGGATTTTCCTTTTCCATGGTGCGTGGACGTGGCCCAAAGCTCCTCTTTCCTTTTTAAAAATTTTTGTTTTATTTAAGAGACACAGAGAGGTCTTCCATCCATTGGCTCATTCTCCAAATACCTGGGCTGGGCTGAGTGCCGGAACTCAACCCAGGTCTCGACTGGGTGGCAGGGACTGAACTACTTAAGCAATAAACTTCTCTCTGCCATGCTGTGTGCATTAGCAGGAAGCTGGAATCAGAAGTGGAGCAAAGACTCAAATCCAGGCACTGATACGGGAGGCAGCCACCCCCACCACCTGTTTCCTTTTTCTTTTCTTTTAACATGTATGTGAGAGACAGACAAATAGGGAGAGCTCACATTCGCTGGTTCCCTCCCTCAAATGCTTGCTGTGGCTGGCACTGGGCTGGGCGGAAGCTGGAAGCCAGGAACACAATTTAGGTCTCCTAAGCATGGGGCCTCCCAGGGTCTGCATCGGCAGGAAGTTGGAACTGGGAGCTTGAGCCGTGTGTGAACCCAGGTACTCTGGGGTAAGGCACAGGTGTGTCAGCCTGCGTCTTAACCACTAGGCCCAAAGTCCACCCCAGAGCACCTGCTTTTATTTATAGGTTAAACTCTGTCACACGGCCACATCTACCTGCCGGGGAGTCTGGGAAATGTAGTCTGGCTGAGCTTGCAGGGAAAAGGGGCTGTGGTGGATGCAGATGCTGATGAGCAGGGGGGTGGGGGGCTTCACACTGCAGGGAGCAGCGAGCCTGCAGTGGGGGTGGGGGAGGCTCCCAGCAGCCCAAGCCTCCCCAGAGCCAACAGAAACTGCAGCCCGCCCCTCCTGCCTTCGGCTCTGTGCGGATGCCGTCCCCAATCTCAGACACAATGAAGTGGCCGCATAGGTAACCAGGCCTAACAGATCTGGTTACCCGTGGGTCTGTCTCTGGTGGGGCTTATCCCAAACCGTGGGTCTCCTCTGCAGAGTTCCAGGCGGAAGAGGTTTTCCAGGGCTGTCCGGAAAGTTCCATCACCTAGCCCTGCTGATTTCTCCCATGCTGTCCGCTCAGCAGGGCTGCTCGCTCGGCCCAGGGTGTGCTGGCGACTCCAAACACAGGGCTCCGGAGGCGCTGGGAGACTGTGTACAGCTTGGGTTTCAAGCAATGGCTGGAGCTGAGCTGGTATGAAACCAGGAGCTAGGAGCCTCTTCCGGGTCTCCCACCCAGGTGCAGGGGCCCAAGGACTTGGGCCCTCCTCTGTTGCTTTCCCAGGTGCATAGCAGGGAGCTGGATTGGAAGTGGAGCAGCAGGGACATGAACCAGTACCCATATGGGATGCCGGCACCACAGGTGGAGGGTCAGCCTACTACACCACAGTGCCGGCCCCCTGGGTTTGACATATATAAGCCACTTGTTGGAGAGCTTGTCCCCCTCCTTTGGGTGCGCGTGCACACACACACACACACACACGTGCTCATGTGTGCCAGAGATTGTTCCATTTGGCACTGAGGGCAAAGCCTGTGACTCGGAGCTGGGGAGCTAAGGTCTCCGAGGAGAATCCCTAAGGAAGGTGGAAAGCCGAAGGCCAGCATTGTGGCGCAGCAGGCAAAGCCGCTGCCTGCAGTGCTAACGTCCCATTTGGGCACCTGTTCGAGTCCTGGCTGCTCCTCTTCCCATCCAGCTCCCTGCTAATGCTCCTGGGAAAGCAGCAGAAGATGGCCCAAGTCTTTGAGCCCCTGCACCCGCATGGGAGACCCAGAGGAAGCTCCTGGCTCCTGGCTTTGAATCAGCTCAGCTCCGGCCATTGCGGCCAATTGGGGAGCGAACCAGCGGATGGAAGCCAACCCCCCCTTTCTGCCTCTGTCTTTCTGTGACACTGCCTTCCAAATAATAAATAAATCTTGAAAGAAAGAAAGAAAAGAAAGAAAAGTTGAAAGCCGGGGGCTGCGGCTGCCCTCGCCTCTGCATGGCAGCAGGATGGGTCTCCCTGGGCGGCAGCCTGCTATGACTGGCCATGCTGCCTGCCGCACGCCCTGCAAGGGCTGTGGGTGCTGGCGCCTCTGTCTCCCCACCTCTCTGCAATGCAAACCATTCCCGTCATGGGACTGTGGCCAAGTCTGGCACCAAGCAGTCCCTGTTCCTGTCCCAAGCGTTCGCTGCTCCTAACAGCTCCTAAAGTGGGAAAGATTGGAAAGGAGAGGCATCTCTGCACCGGGGAGCTGTGCAAATTACGGCACAGGGAAAGGAAGTGGTTTCTTACAAAAAAGATTTATTACCTGGATGACAGATCCTGGTGGGCCAGGGGGAGAGGACGGGGTGGGGGAAGAGAGGGAGAGAAAGAGAGAGAGCAAGTTTCCATCCACTGGATCCCCAAATGACCGCAACAGCCAGGGCTGGGCCAGGCTGAAGCCAGGAGCCAGGAACTCCATCCGGGTCTCCCATGTGCGTGGCAGGAGCCCAAGCACTTGGGCCATCTTTGGCTGCCTCCTTCACTTATTAGTAGGCAGCAGCTGGGACCCTAACCGGCGCTCTGATATAGGATGCCGGCATCGTGGGTGGCAGCTTAACCTGCTGTGCCACACCGGCCTAGGGAGTGATTTCTGCAGATGCGACCAGAGGGGTGGGTGGGTGGGAGCTGAGGAGACTCCACTTACAGAACCTGGGGGCTTGCAAAGCTGAGAGAGCCTCTGGGACCAGTACCAGCCGCAGGCACCAGGGCCCAGACCGGGGGTCTCACTGCCACGGCGGGGGGTCAGCGCGCTCTGCTCTTCTTTGCTTCTTTGTGCAATGACCTTGCTCTCTCCCGCTGCAGGGACAGGGCCACCAGCACTCCCCGCTTGGCACCTGTAGAGGGCAGACACAGCTTCTTTCTTGAGCTCCCTGAATTCATCCTGCAGCCCAGGTCACCCCCGACTTGGTTGAATCACGTGTGGGTGGAGGGCGGGCTCAGGCTAATGCACCAAGCAGGGTGGGAGCGGTGGAAAGGGCATGTGCAGAGGACCGACACAGGTGTGTGCATTGTGTGCATGTGTGTGTGCATTGTGTGCATGTATGTGTGTAAGTGTGTGTGCATTGTGCGCATGCATGTGTGTGAGTGTGTGTGTGCATTGTGTGCATGCGTGTGTGTCAGTGTGTGTGCATTGTGTGCATGTGTGTGTGCATTGTGTGCATGCGTGTGTGTGAGTGTGTGTGCATTGTGTGCATGCGTGTGTGCATTGTGTGCATGCGTGTGTGTGAGTGTGTGTGCATTGTGTGCATGTGTGTGTGCATTGTGTGCATGCGTGTGTGTGAGTGTGTGTGCATTGTGTGCATACGTGTGTGCATTGTGTGCATGCGTGTGTGAGTGTGTGTGCATTGTGTGCATGTGTGTGCATTGTGTGTATGCATGTGTGTGCATGTGTGTGTGCATTGTGTGCATGCGTGTGTGAGTGTGTGTGCATGCGTGTGTGTGAGTGTGTGTGCATTGTGTGCATGCGTGTGTGAGTGTGCATTGTGTGCATGTGTGTGCATTGTGTGTATGCATGTGTGTGCATTGTGTGCATGTGTGTGTGCATGTGTGTGTGAGTGTGTGTGCATTGTGTGCATGAGTGTGTGTGTATGTGCATTGTGTGCATGTGTGTGTGCATTGTGTGCATGCATGTGTGTGCATTGTGTGCATGTGTGTGTGCATTGTGTGCATGCGTGTGTGTGAGTGTGAGTGTGTGCATTGTGTGCATGTGTGTGTGCATTGTATGCATGCGTGTGTGAGTGTGTGTGCATGCGTGTGTGTGAGTGTGTGTGCATCGTGTGTGTGTGTGTGTGCGTGTGAGATCTGCAGCCTGCCGGCCCCTTCCGCTGCATCCGAGAACGACTGACGTGGGCGGCGGCGGCCGCAGAACTGCATCCTTGCTGGCCTCCAGCTCCTGCTTCTGGGAGGCTGGGTCAGCAGCAGTTGTCATGGCAACCGTCTACCAAGTGGGTCTTAAAGACTGAGGCTGGAGTGTTTTGACTGATACTTGCCTGTTGGGGGGGAAAAGGAAAAAAAAAAGGAAGGAAGACAAAGCCCAGCTATATGGGTGCCGGTCATGGGAGGGCAGAGACAGGGGTGGGGTGTGTTGTGCTGGGTTTGGGCTTCGCTCCCTGGGCTCACAGGGGAGGGCTGGTGCTGGTTCCGCCTGGGCGTGGCTGTCACGGGGGGGAGGGCACAGGTGTGTGTTTCTGCGCTCAGTATGTCTCACAGGGCACACAGGTGGGAGCTGACCTGCCACGGGGTACACCGGGCTGGTGACACAACTTCTCCCCAAAGCTTCCCTTCCTCCTCCAGCAGCCGCCCAATTGCTAACAAGTAATTCCCACCAGCTTGCTTTCCCTGCCCGGGTCCCTCAGTGACTCCAGATTGCCAACAGAATAGAGTTCAAGGGCCTGAGCAGGACAGTCCTTGTCCTCATGATCTCATCATCTCCTTGCAAACTGGTATCCCCAGATAGCTGCACACCTCTGGACCTTGGCACATGCTGTGTGCCTAGGAGGTCTTCCCACTTCCACTGGAGAAATTTGGCTCCTTCTTGAAGCAAACTCTGTGACTTTCAGACGGGGACAGCGCCAGTCACCTGCCCTTGTCTTGAATCTCCTAGGCCACCTGCTCCCCTCTGGCTACCTGAGGCCATGGCCAGGTCCACCCAGCCCCTCAGTCTACCCCTTGCCAGGCTGGGCTGCTTCCCCTTTAGAGACAAGCAGTTCCAGGGTAGATAAAACCTCCGCTCCTAGGCTCCCTTTGCAGTTTTGAGCAGGACCCATCGTTCCTTCCCTCGACAATGAATCAGTGAGTGCCCACCAGGCAGCAGGCACTGTTCTGAGCCCTCGGCTACACCAGGGAGCAGAGTAGAAGTCCTTGTGCTCATGGAGCTGATGCTGTAGCAGGGGAGACAGACAGACAGACAATATATAGAGGAAGAGTCATTCCATCGTTCATTTCAAGGCACAAAGGGCTATGGGAACAAACAGCAAGTGAGGGAGTTGGGAGCCCCAGGCAGGGGGGCTGGGGCAGGTGACAGTGGGTCATAGGGTAGCAGGATCTGCCTTCTATCTGTCAGCCAGAATCCCTGGAAGACACCCTGGTGTGGGGTGAAGGGGAGCTCTAAGCAGTAGACATCTATTTCTCACAGATTTGGAGATGGCCTTAACAACCAGCGCTGGGCCAAACCAAAAGTCAGGAGCCAGGAACTTCATCTGGGTCTCTCATGTGGGTGGCAGGAATGCAAGTACTTTGGGCCATCTTCCATTGCTTTTCCAAGGCCATTAACAGGGGAGCTGGGTCCGACGTGGAGCAGCCGGGACACGAACCAGCGCCCATATGGGATGCCAGGGACACAGGCGGCTGCTTTACCCACCACGCCACCATGCAGACCCACTGATGGCATTTAAAACTATAAGACTCAAGGAGATCATCCAGGGAGTGAGAGGAGTCAGAACAAAGGGGTGACCCTGCAGCACCCCAGCAGGGAGACAGGTGGCCTCAGAGATGGACAGCGAGGTTGAGATGCTCCAATACCCAGAGGAGGACGAAAGGGAGAAGCAGGCAGGACCGAGGCACAGCCGGTTTATGCTGCTGCTTGGGATGCCCGCGTCCCAAATCAGAGCGCCTGAGATGGGCTGCTCCCCCTCGAGCTCCCTGCTAATGCACACCCCGGGAGGCAGCAGGTGGTGGCCCAAGGACTTGGATCCCTGCTACCATGTGGGAGACCCAGATGGAGTTCCTGGTTCCTGGCTCCCGGCATGGTCCCGGCTGTTGTGGGCATTTGGGGAGTGAACCAGGGGTTAGAAGATCTTGGCTGGCGCCGCGGCTCAATAGGCTAATCCTCCGCATGTGGTGCCAGGACACCAGGTTCTAGTCCCAGTCGGGGTGCCGGATTCTGTCCCAGTTGCTCCTCTTCCAGTCCAGCTCTCTGCTGTGGCCCGGGAAGGCAGTGGAGGATGGCCCAAGTGCTTGGGCCCTGCACCCGCATGGGAGACCAGGAGAAACACCTGGCTCCTGGCTTTGGATTGGCATAGTGTGCTGGCCGCAACGCGCCAGCCATGGCGGCCACTTGGGGGGTGAACCAACGGAAAAAGGAAGACCTTTCTTTCTAACTCTGCCTGTCAAAAAAAAAAAAAAGCCACCTCTCCCCTTCTGTATCTCTGCTTTTCAAATAAATAAAAACATCCTTTTTTAAAAGGGAAGTTGACCACCAGAGACTACTTACTAGCGTCTCAGAGAGACGGGTTTCTGACTGTGCCATTCCTATCACAAGGTCGTTTTTCCGCCTGTGCCCTAATATTAGTAGGCTGTGGTCTAGAGTTGCTCTGTGTTTTTCAGTCATCGGCCTTTTTAACGTAGATGTAAGCATAAATTGGAGATTTAGAGCTAGAGGGTCACACTTGGACCACTCCGATTTCCACCCTGCAGGGGCCAAGACAGACGCCTCCGAAGTCTCCCTCCCCTCCACATGCTCCACTTTATAGACTCCAGCGGGGCCTCCCCAACAGCCCCCTCTTGGCACCTGCCGCACCCCACCCCTGGGCGTCTGCTGTCTGTTTCCCCTCCAGCGCCGGGCATGCTCGGTGCTGGTGCTCCCGTGCAGAGCTCACCTAACTCCTTGGAGCTTCAGGGCATAATTAATAATGAGGACACCCCAGGGACCCTCCAGGAAGGGACGCTATTAATCACTAGATTCCCGGCTGTCATCTGCGAAGCCAGGGTCGGTCTTCTAGGGAGCCTGTGCCAGGGAAAGCGCTCTCTTGGTTGAGACCGCAGAGGTAGAAGCGTGGTGCTTGGACCACAAGGTCGCCTGCATCTCCCCGGGGGCCTCCCCTTGTTGCACCACATGTTCCCCGCCAGGGGGCGCCAGGCACCCTTTCTGCGCAGGTCCCGTGGTGCCCTCAGATAATCTTTCCTTAGGCAGCTGGCTGGAGCCAGCTGTGTCCAAGAGGGGTCTCCTCACCCCAGATCCACCCTCATAATTGTGAAGACAGGGTTAGGAAATGAATCCCACCCTTTCCTGCTCAGGTTTATAACTGGCACTTATTTCTTGTGCCACTCACCTCCTCCCACAAACAGGCTGAGGCGGGGTGGGGAGGTGAGGAGGCATTGTGTGTAGGGGGTTAAGGCACTACTCGCGACGTCCGCATCCCACATCCGTCCAGCTTCCAATCCAGCTCCAGCCAATGTGCCTGGGAACCTAGCGGACAATGGCCCAAGTGCTTGGGCCCCTGCTACCCACGTGGAGACCCGAATGAAGTTCTTGGCTCCCGGCTTCAGCCTGACCCAAGCCTGGCTACTGTGAACATTTGGGCAGTGAACCAGCAGACAAAAGATATTCTCTCTCTCTCTCTCTCTCTCTCTCTCTCTCTCTCATTCTGCCTTCAAATAATTAAATAAATGAATATACATCTTTAGAAGCACAAAACAGGCTAGGCCATATGAGCACAGTGTCCGGCATTCTTACTGCTGTGAAATTGATTCAAGATAGCAATGATGTTGGGCCGGCGCTGCAGCTCACTAGGCTAATCCTCCACCTGCGGCGCCTGCCCTCTGGGTTCTAGTCCTGGTCGGGGCACCGGATTCTGCCCCGGTTGCTCCTCTTCCAGTCCAGGTCTCTGCTGTGGCCTGGGACGGCAGTGGAGGATGGCCCAAGTGCTTGGGCCCTGTACCGGCATGGGAGACCAGGAGAAGCACCTGGCTCCTGGCTTCAGATTGGTGCAGCGCACCAATTTGGGAGTGAACCAACGGAAAAGGAAGACCTTTGTCTCTCTCTCTCACTGTCTAACTCTGCCTGTCCAAATATATATATATATATATATATATATATATATATATATCACAGGTACAACAGTCTATTGGTCGAGGTCCCCCCACAGCAGTGATTTGTGAGGAGGTGGACATGGAAGGGGGACTTCTGGGAGGGGGTGGGGTGGAGAGCAGAGTTTGGAAATACCTCCAATACTCTAATAAAATTAATGGGCTTGTTGTGGTACAGTGGGTTAAGTTGCTGCATGCGGTGCTGGCATTCCATGTAAGCACTGGTTCAAGTCCTGGCTCCTCCACTTCCAATCCAGCTCCAAGCTAATGCACCTGGGAAGGCAGCAGATGATGGCTCAAGTACAAGGGGCCCCTGTCACCCACATAGGAGACCTGGATAGAGCTCCGGGCTCCTGGAAATCTTTTTAAAGTCAGTATTATAATTGTGTTAATGATGATCATAACAATTATCCAGGTAGTAAAGCTAGATAGAATTGCTGTGGGTGAGATGCTGAGAATCAGGGCCCCAGACACTGCTGGCTGCCAAGTTCTCTGCTCATGGGGGCTGGAGTCTTCCTGAAGAACAGAGCTGGCCCTGGGACTGTGACCCCGGTCCTGCCCATCACAGAAGGAAGGGCAGCTCCCAGGGCTAGAGAGGCCTTCGGTGGGTGAGGGGGTGCTTGGGGCTTCAGCTGTCGGCACATCTGGCCAAGGAGGCCAAAGTCCAACACGAGAACGCCACCAGGCCAGCTGTGACCTAACTCGCCGTGTGTTTTCTCGGCAGAACAGTCTATGGGAGGTCAAGGGCTGTCAGGAGAGTGACAGGTCCAGCCCACCTGAAGACTCGGGGCCCCAGGTGTCCATCTGGAGACAGAGACTCCAGATGAGGAGGTCACGGGGGGGCAAGGACCATGCACTGGTCCCAGAGGAGGAGACGACGCCCAGGGAGCTTGCCCAGTGTCCTCTGGCTTCTGTCTTTTTCCAAGAGAAACTTCCCCTCTCTGCCTTCGTCCACGGAGTGGCTTTATGCAGTCCTGGGAGATGTGTGCCCTGTGCAGAAGAAGGGGCGCTCTACTGCCGTGGAGAACGGCCTTGGGTTGCGGACTGGGGGGCGGGGGGGCTCGCAGCCCCTTCCCAGGATCCACCAGCATCTGCAGGAGTTTTTGCACCTGCAGAGTTACGGACCAGACGGCAAGTCGTCATGACCCCATGGGAGGCTGAGGCTGCCGGGCGTCTGATTGGCAAAGTTGTGAAACTGTTCTAAAACACTTGTGCTAACTGCACACACCATCTGCAGTGCTAAGCGGGGGCCAGATGGCTCGCCATCTCATGGTGTTCCCTGAGGGTGTCGCAGGAATGTGTTTTGTTCTCAGCGATCATTTAAGCAGGTTGCAGGCAGGGGCTGTACCCACGCACGGGGTGCCCATCCAGGCAGCCCGCCCAGCCCTGATGTGTGCTGCCTACTGGCGATCGAACACGTTCACCTCCGTTGCTCCACTCTCTCCCCAGCCACCCGCTGGGGCTGGTGCCCGTACAGCTCTCTTTCTAAAGAGGAGGAGGCTGAGTCACAGAGGGCTGGCTGCCTTGAAATCGCATCCCGCCCACCTCCCAGATGCCCACAGCCGCCAGGAACTCAATCCGGGTCTCCGATGTGGGCGGCGGGAGCCAGCACCGCTGCCTCCCAGGGTCTGAATTAAAGGAAGCTGGAGTCAGAAGCTGGAGCCTGGGTATCAAACCCAGGCCTGACCACTCTCCCTAAGGAGCAGAATGATGCCAGGACGGAGTTGTTCAAGTGCCCAGGGAAGGAGGTAATGCGCTAGGTCTACCCAGCGGGGAGGGGTCCTCCGGGGCTCCTTGCTCCGTGTCCAGAGACTTTCCTTCCTGAGTGCACATGAGACGGGTGGACTGGCCCTGGGAGCTCAGGCAGAAATCCTGGCCCACTTGGCGTGCTTTTCCTTACCGTGGGCGTGTCAAGTAGGTTTGGGATTCAGGAGAAAAGAAAAGTAAGAGCCTTAAGGGGAGCCCCCAGGCTGGCCCAGCAGGAAAAGAAAGCTTCCGTGAGGCGCAGTTTGCATTTGCCGGCCTGTGGTGGGACGGGATTCCGGGATCTCTGGGCAGACCCGTCTCCACCCCGCTCACCCCACGCACTGGTGACCCCCTCGTAGCGCCGAAAGGCAGAACTGGGGCCGGAACCCTCGAGTCACCATCTCCTTCCTCTGGCCTCTGCTAGTCCGGAATCAGGGCTAAGTCGGGGCGGAGCCTTGGGTGTTCTGAGATGAGGTTTCATATACACAGCTTCTAGGTTCCTTCTTAAGTTTGTGGCTCGGGGCTGGGCGAGCTCTGCACCCCGCCCCTTCACCCTGCAGCCGTCCCAGGAGGCAAGGTGACCCTGTCACCCCACGCGGCTCCCACAACCAAGCTTCGGCTGAAACCCAGTCCGAGCTAAAGTCCTGGGGTGCTTCTAAGATGGGTTGTCCTCTGAGACGCTGTATCTTCCTGCCAACACTCCTCCCACCCCCCCCACCCCGCCCCTCCCGTCTATTCACTCAGACCGGAGCAGACGCATCCCTGCCGCATGCCTTCCGCTGTTTCTCTAACTCAGAAGCATGAGAAACCGAATACTTCCCCTGAGTCGGGAGCCATGCTGAATAATTCATAGGCCAAATCCATCGCAAATCTCAGGGCGATTTTTCTTCAAGGTTGTGGCTAAGAGGCTCCGAGTGAAAGAAGCGATGAACATGCCTGGCGTTCATGGAGGGAAGAAATCAGACAACCCAGGGTCCCCGTCTCCGGGAAGAGAAACGCCCCCACACAGCGGTTCACTGCAGTGGCCTTGGAGGTGGGGGGCGAAGCTCTGGGCTCTGTGAGCTCTCGCATCTCTGGATGGACGGGTTATGTGTTTATGAGTGGATAGCCAGACCTCATGTGGACCAATCAGAAAGGCGTCAGGGACGCTGGCTGGGAAGGCGGTGAGGCACACGGAGTGTGCCCGAGTCCCAGTGGTGCGCCACCTGCAGGTGTGCGGTGGGAGGGGCTCCTGCTCTGGGCAGGTGGGGGGATGAGACATCTGTGGATGATCCTCCACAGCCATCCTGCCGATGGAGCCATCTTAGGATCAAGATCATCCTCCGACCTGCAGGCCTGGAAGGTTCTGACCAACTCGGACTCAACCACTAGGCGTGAAGAGGCCTCAAAGTAAAACCTCCACTTTGCTTCTCCTAGACTCAGAAATGGTTGGCTTCCCCAGGTGTCGCATCACCCCCAGCCCCTTGCGTTCGTCTTTCTGGGCTGTGCTGCTCCATGGACCCTTCTCCCACTCCTCTGATGCAGACTTCTCATTGTCCACCCGTGCCCAGGCCACCTCCTTCCCTTTTCGCTTTACCTTCACACATGGCCACTTGGTTACACGCTGTGTTTGACAGCCAGGATATCCAGATGTATCACCTGGCTCTCCCTCTCCTTGCAACCAGGAGTCACCGTGGGATGAAAACAAAAGCAATGTTTAACGTGGGCATTTGGCCCAGCTGTGGAGACACCAGTTAGGGGATAGGCGTGTGGCACAGCAGTTAAGTTGCTTGCATTCCAGACCTGAGAGCCTGGGTTGAGTCCTAGCTACTCTGCCTCTGACCCACCTCCCTGCTAACGCACACCCTGGGAGGCAGCAGGTGACGGCTCAAGTACTTGGGTCCCTGCCACCCACATGGGAGACTTGGATGGCGTTCCAGTTTCCTGGCTTCAGTCTGGCCTTGCCCTGGGCATTTGGGGAGTTAACCAGTGGATAGAAGACCTCTCTGTCTGCTTTTCAATAAAATAAAGATAAATAACTAAAACAATTTTTTGTAAAAAAAGATGCCGGTTAGGCTGATTTGTGTCCTGGCTGCTCCACTTCTGGTCTAGCATCCTGTTAATGGCCTGGAAAAAGCAGGGGAAGATGGCCCAAGTGTTCGGACCCTGCACCCACGTGGGAGATCAGGATGAAGCCTGTGGCTCCTGGGCTCAGGCTGGCCCACTCCTGAATGTTGCAGCCATTTGGGGAGTGAACCAGCAGGTGGAAGATCTCTGTCTCTCCCTCTGTCCCTGTAACTCTGACTTTCAAAAATAAATACATAAGTCTTTAAAAAAAGCTGCCAGGTAGGAGCCTGGTGTCCCTCTCCGGAATACTTCCATTTACTTCTGAACTCTGGCTGCTGACTCTAGCTTGCTGCTAATGTAGACCCTCAGAGGCAGTGGTGACGGCTCAAGTGACTGTGTTCCTGCCACACACGTGTAGGAGATCTGGGCTGAGTTCCTAGTTCAGCCAGCCTAGCCCTGGCCATTGTGGATATCTGGGGAGTAAACCCATGGATAGGAGCACTCTATCATCTGTCTATCTATCTATCTATCCATCTGTTCACCTCCTATCTATCATTGATCTGTCTCACCCTCAAATAAATACATTTTTTTTTAAAAATGGCATATGCAACTTTTATGGGAGGAAATTGTTGGTCACCCACTCCCTCTATTTGCTGGCATGTGACAGCAATGCTGGTGAATTATCTTTGGTCAAATGAGAACACCCTAGAAGATGGCAGACTAAGGTAGAAAGAGGGACAGGCATTTGACCTGGCTGTTAGGATACCTTCACCCATATTAGAGTGCTTGGCTTTGCTGCTTCTGAGTCCGTCTTCTGTTCATGGGGACCCTGGTAGGGCAGTGGTGATGGCTTAAGTCGCTGAGTTCCTGCCACTCGTGTGGGAGACAAGTACATAATTAAATAAATCAAAGGTGGCAGCACATACCTGCAAATGGCCTTAGTCTTTGTCTAAAGGGATTTTTTTTAAAGATTTCTTTTTTATTTGAAAGTCAGAATTACAGAGAAAGGAGGAGAGACAGGGAGTTTAAAGAAGATCTTAAACACTTGTTTAAAGAAGATCTTAATCACTTGTACATATTTAATCCTAAGCAAAAACTGGAGAATTCTTTTCTTCCTTCCTCCAAATGCACCCAAAGGTTTCTTCCATATCCTGTTGGCCAGAGTGGTCTCTGGAAAGGAATTCTCACCAAGGGGATTGTTGACATGGCCAGTCTCCAGTCTATGTGAATTTATCTCCATAGACCTCCTGTGAGCAGCAAAGGTTCCACCCCAAGGTGAGGCCCGGTGGTGCTCTAAGCTCATAAAGTGTAGCAACAGTTACCTTCATTAGATTATTTTTGCCTTAAAAACCTAGACAAAAACAATTTTGATAGGAGGGAAATTCATATATAAAGTTAAAAATTTTTATTTATTTTTATTTGAGAGACAAAGGGGGAGAGAGAAATAAAGAGGGAGACGCAGAGATTTCCCATCCACTGGCTTACTTCCCAGCTGGGTGGAAGCTGGGAGCTGGGAACTCAGTTTGGGTTCCCCACGTGAGTGGCAGGGACCCAACTATTCCAGCCATCCTTTGCTGGCTCCCAGGGTGTGCATTAGCAGGAAGCTGGAATCAAGGGCAGAGCTGGGCTTGAACCCAGACTCTGATGTGGGACGGAAGCGTTTCAAGTGGGATCTTAGGTACAATGTCCATGCCAGCCCCTGCATCAAGTTCAACTGGAGAAGGCAGGCAAAGTCTTTTATAATTTGTTCTCCTCTTCTGTGCAGCCGTGGAGGTCTATTTCTAAACCCAGCATAGGACAGAGCTGGTAGATTTCTCTGGTCATGGCACGGAGGGACGTAGGCACCCTCCAAGGCCTTGGCAGCCAAGTCTGCAAGCCACGGACCTGACCCCCAGCCAGCCTTTCCTTGAAGACACGTCCCAAGGGCATCGACCCTGGCAGCATTTAGACGCTGCTGCATTTTTGTTAGTGCTTCCTTCTCTTTTGCTAGACCCTTCTTGGAGTTCAGTGGCTCTCATTACAACTGAGGTTCAGAAGGACACGGCCCGCCTGCCTCACCCCATCAGTCTCTGCTTCCGGGACTGAACTCAGCATCACCCACACTGCTACTGTAGCGAAGACTAACTTTTCAGCACATGAATTCCAGGCACCATATTCAAACCATAACAAAGCCCATCATAGAGAGGAGTCCCCAGGCACCACTAATCCCCTCTGCACACTCCTCATGAGCTATGCAAGCCACTGTTGCAAGTTCATGTTCACTTTTCTTAAACCCTTGTAGTCATGAAGTTCTGCGGTCGTAAGCTTTAAAACAGTCCACATAGGGCCCAGTGCTGTGGCACAGTAGGCTAAGCCTCTGCCTGTGGTACCAACATCCTACTTGGACACCAGTTTGTGTCCTGGATGCTCCTCTTGCAATCCAGCTCCCTGCTAATGTGCCTGGGAAAGCAGTAGAAGATGGCCCAAGTTCTTGGGCCCCTGCACCCTCATGGGAGAAGCTCCTGGGTCCTGGCTCCTGGCTCTGGATCAGCTCAGCTCTGGCTATTTGGGGGAGTGAACTGAGCTCCTGCTCTGATGCCAATAGCAGCTGTCCCTGCAGGCAGGGGAGTGGACAACTCCTGTGGCTTTTGCTTCTTGTGGCCACTTACTGGCCACACAAATAGAATGGACAAAAGGAGGGCCCCGGGCATGCCGGCTGTGCTCTGGATTAGGTCACAGTTACAGTTCAGTTGTGGCTCTTTGGGGAGTGAACCAATGGATGGAAGATCTCTCTCTCTCTCTTGCTCTCTCGCTCTCTGTATCTCCCTCTGTCTATCTGTAACTCTACCTCTCAAATGAATAACAAAATCCTTTAAAAAACAGTTAATATTGTTGGTTTGAAATGATCACTATTTTATATTCCACTGTCACTCCTTATATTCTGCATCTCCTTCTCACTCTGTGTAGCTCTGACTTTCAAATAAATAAATCATTTTTTAAAAAATACTGGTTACACTCAGAATTACAAACTCTAGAAACTGCATCTCCCGGTACGTTGTGTCTCCAGCCTCTTCTTTTTAATAATTATTTTAAAAAATATTTTATTTATTTATTTGAGAGACAGAATCACAGAAAGAGAGATAAACAGAGAGAGAGGTCTTCCATCCGCTGGTTCACTCCCCAAATGGCTGCAGCAGCCAGAGCTGGGCTGATCTGAAGCCAGGAGCCAGGAGCCAGGAGCTTCTTCTGGGTCTCCCACGTGGGTGCAGGGGCCCAAGCACCTGAGCCATCTCCTACTGCTTTCCCAGGCCACAGCAGAGAGCTGGACCAGAAGAGGAGCAGCCGGGACTAGAATGGGAGCCCTTATGAGATGCTGGTGCCACAGGTGGAGGCTTAGCCTACTACACCACGGTGCCAGCCCCGACAGCCTCGTCTATCAGATAAAATGACTTAGCAGGGCCAGCTTCCTAGAGGCCACCCAGACAGTCACACAGGGAGGGCTCTGTGCTTAGGAGGGCCCACTCTTGCTTTTATGTCCTGTTGTTGCTGTCTTGGAAATTCTTAACAAACAGCAGGCCATGCATCTCCATCCTGCCCTGGGCACAAGCCATGCATCTCCATCCTGCCCTGGGCACTCTGCAAGTCCTGCAGCCTCTCTTTCAGTCCAGGGGGCCAAAGTCATGTGCTAAGACAGACGGCAGCTGTCACCATGACCTACTCCAGAGCACAGCCCGCACGCCCAGGGCCTTCCTCTTGTCCACTCAGGAGTTGTCCACTCCCCTGCCCTGCAGGGACAGCTGCTATTGGCCTCAGAGCAGGAGCTCAGTCCTCCAAAAATCCCAGGAGAATGGGGGCAGGTGCCTCAGGGCTCCCTGAGTTTGAGGTGGCAAATGGCCTGATTTGCACGCCGCTGACGCAAATGCAGCCTTCTGGTCCCAGGTTGCACGGGGAGGCAGGAAGACGGACATGACCCTGTGTGTGAGCGGGGCCTACAGAACACAAAGCACCCCCTGGAGAGGAAAGTGGCAGTGTCCAGCAGCCTGGGAAGCAGCCACGTATCTTACCCCACGCGTCCTGCCCATACCCTTCTTCCTTTACAGGTGGTCCCAGGCTTCCCCCAGGGGAGACTCTGCTCTGCCTGGCTGCCAAGTGGGCCACCCAGTCTGACAACACTGGGTGATAAAGCCTTGGGAGGCATTGTGCCCATTTCACACCCAGCAAGCCCTTTGTCCAGGAGCAGAGGGTCAGGGGAAGGAGAAGGACCCCGTTCCCTTATAAGCCCCAGTCTGAATCCCACTGTGCTCAGCCCTTTCCTGAGGTGCCTGCCTGGCCTATCAGTGAACTCTCTCCGTTCAGCTGTGTAACCTTGCTCACCCCTGCCTGAATGTCACTCTCTGGGGCTCTGTCTGGAGAGGGGCCCATCTGTCCTGATGGATGCCGTGCCTCGTTACACCTTGCCACCTGCTGACCACGACTCCCTGTCGCAAGGCTGAATTCCTTCTTGCACAAAGACCAGTTGGATGGCTGGTGCCGCGACTCACTAGGCTAATCTTCCGCCTGCGGCGCCGGCACCCTGGATTCTAGTCCCGGTTGGGGCGCCGGATTCTGTCCCGGTTGCCTCTCTTCCAGTCCAGCTCTCTGCTGTGGCCAGGGAGTGCAGTGGAGGATGGCCCAAGTGCTTGGACCCTGCACCCGCATGGGAGACCAGGAGGAAGCACCTGGCTCCTGGCTTCGGATCGGCGCAGCGCGCAGGCCGCAACACGCCAGCTGTGGCCACTTGGGGGGTGAACCAACAGAATGAAGACCTTTTTCTCTCTGTCTCTCTCTCTCACTGTCCACTCTGCCTGTCAAAAAAAAAAAAAAAAAAAACAGTTGGAATGCAGAGGTTTCAGTGGCCCCTGTTCTGAAAGTGAACCACTGAACCCCCAAACTATTAAAGAGGGCTCTGTCTGCTTAAACAAGAGGGCAGAGGGCGAGAGCGAGGTGCAGTATGAACAAGGCAGGGGCCAGGAAGCAGCCAGCGAGAGAGCCTGGCTCCCCACTGAAGGCGTCTTCAGGGATTCCACCACTTAGTCCTTGTGTGCGGTTTTCCCCTAAGGAAGCTCCAGGGGAGGTGGAGTTGGGAGCAAGAATCGGTGCCATCTGTGATCGGCTTTCAGTCCTTTCTCTAATTCACAGATATGCCCCAACCTTGCTCCTGTGGCTTTCCCCCCGATATATTGTTTAAAATTTTACTTATTTATTTCAGAGGCAGAGAGAGAGAGAGAGAGAGAGAAAGAGAGGTAGGTATCTCCCATCTAATGGTTCGTTCCCCCAGAGACTGGACTGGGCTGAAGCTGGGAGCCAGGAATTCAATCCAGGTCTCCTGTGTGGGTTCAGGGACTCGATTACTTGAGCCATCACTGCTGCCTCCCAGGGTCTGCATTAGCAGGAAGCTGGGGTCAGGAGCCGGAGGCTTGCATTGGACCCAAGTTCTCTGATATGGGACGTGAGTATCTTACCTAGCTTATTTGCTATGCTCAAATGCCTGCCCCAGGTGGTTTTCTCTGACAACTTCCCTCACCCCAGAAAGTCAGCTTCAAGACAGCTCGCTGTAGATGCTGGGTCTCCATTACCATCTCCACTGCACTTGACATTCTGCACCAAGGCTTGGGGAGAGAGAGGGTAGGAATTCCGGTTCTTTTAAGGGTTCTGGCTACTGTGAGGTCAGCTGGGACTTGGGGTATGGTGGGGTGACATCTGCGAGACACACCACCTGGACAAGCTTTAGACGTGTAAAGAATTAGTCCAGTTACAAGGCACTGGCAGCCCATTTAAAAGCCCAAGCATTTCCTGGCTGGATTCTCACAGTTTCTCTCCCCTATGCAGCTACAAAAGATTTTGCAAGAAGAAAGGCAGCCCAGGCTGTACTGTACTCTCTGGCCCGTGTGCAAACATGAAGGTCGTGGCATACGGTTGTCAGGCCCCCGGCTCCCACGGTTTACTCAGCCTCCAAACCGCTCCCCCCGGAATTCAGAGTGCACTAGCCCCCCCCCCCACGCCGCTCACTGCTGAAGCAGCATGAAGCTGGCGTCCCCCGCTGCCCCTGCGCCCCTCTATGCTGTCTGCCCCAGGGCCTCCCTCGGGCTGGCTCCGAGCTGGCAGCCTGCTCACCACTCTGCGTTGTCATGGAGAAGGCTTTAGAAGCATCTTGTTGGGTGGCAGGCGTATTTCTGCCACCTGGAAACAAGTAGGATGGTGGAAAAGCCACAATGGAGGGAGAAGAAGGACTCCCGGGGGGCAGAGCTGGTGCCAGGAACGCCGGCTGCGGCGCAGGGACGTGGAGCCTGTGCAGCCGCCCGATGTTGGGTATTCTGGGCAGGCAGCAGCGTGCCGATAGCCTGGCTTCCTGCAGGACTCTTGGGAGCTCGTGTCAGACAGAAGCTCGCAGCCTCTGCAGACGCATTTGCAGATTGTAGGCAAAGAAGCTGCCTGCAGCCCACGCTGCGGGAGGAGACCAAGAGGGTGCCCAGCAGTTACGCTTCGTGCAGGCAGAAACGCGCTGTCAGCCCATGAACGTCCACAGGCTGTCCTTGACCTGTCTGCTGGGCACCACTCCTCCACTCCCTCACACCCGGTTCCCACAGGGCCTTCGAACAGTCTATTTAGGGGCATCTGCTGCTCTCTAGGTCAACACTGGGTGAATATTGACAATTCCACGTTGTTCAACAGAATTGAAAGCTTCGGGGAAATTTGGCATCTTTTACCAGGATTCGATATAAGGACATTAAAGAAAATCAGCTGTAGATCAACTCTTCCCATTAAATAGAGTCTATGACCTTCTAAATCATTCTAGGGGCCAGTGTTGTGTTGCAGTGGGTTAAGCCATCGCTTGTGGTGCCAGCCAGCATCCCACATCCCCATACTGGAGCACTGGATACTCTACTTCTGATCCAGCTCCCTGCTAATGTACCTGGGAAAGCAGCAGAAAATGGCCCAAGTCCTAGGGCCCCTTTCACCCATATTGGAGACCTGGATAGAGTTCCTGACTCCTGGCTTAAGCCTGGTCCGGCTCCAGCCTGTTGCAGCCAGCTGAGGAGTGAACCAGCTGATGGGAGCTTTCTCTCTGTTTCCCCTCCTCCTCTTCTTCCTCCTCTTCCTCTTCCTCCTTTCCTTCTTCTCTCTATCTCTCCCCCTCCCCACCCCGACTCTGCCTATAGAATAAATAATAAACCTTTTAAAAAGATTTATTTATTTATTTATTTGAAAGGCAGAGTTAGAGAAATGGAGAGACAGAAACAGCAGTTTTTCCACCCTCTGGTTCACTCCTCAAATGGCTGCAACAACCACAACTGAGCTGATCTGATGCCAGGGGCCAAGAGCTTCATCCAGGTCTCCCATATAGGTACAGAAGCCCAAGCACATGGCACCCATATGGGATGCTGGCACTGCAGGAGGCGACTTTGCCCACTATCCCACAGTGCCAGCCCCTAAATACACCTTTTTAAAAAATAAAAAATGAGAGGCTGGCGCTGTGGCGCAGGGTTAAAGCCCTGGCCTGAAGTGCCGGCATCCCATATGGGCTCCAGTTCTAGTCCTGGCTGCTCCACTTCCAATCCAGTTCTCTGCTATGGCCTGGAAAGCAGTGGAAGATGGCCCAAGTCCTTGGGCCCCTGCACACACATGGAAGACCCAGAAGAAACTCCTGGCTCCTGCCTTCGGATCGGCACAGCTCTCACCGTTGCGGCCATTTGGGGAATGAGCCAGGGGATGGAAGACCTTTCTCTCTCTCTCTCTCTCTCTCTCTCTCTCTCTCTCTCTCTTTCTGCTTCTCCTTCTGTCTCTGTAACTCTGACTTTCAATAAATTAATAAATCTTTAAAAAAAGAAACCAGTAGATGAAAGATCTCTCTTTTGTCTCTGTCTCTCCCTCCATCTCTCTCTGTAAATCTGCCCTTCAAATAAATAAATCTATGAAAATAAATAAATAAATCATTCTAAAGTCCGATGCCCTGTGCACACATCAAGTCTTCACCTTCCAAATACCGTACATGGTATCAAAGTGCCTCCAAGTTACAGAGCCTCCTGCCCTTCCCTTGAAAGGGTCTGTGCACTGGTTTTCCTATTTGAGGTACAGACCTGATCCATCCTGATGCCCACATGGAGAAGAGGTATCTCAGAAGCAGCTTCTCATGGAAAAAGATTTGTTAATTGTTCTGATCATAAGCAAAAGCAATCATATATTTTCATTGCTAGTATTTTTTTTTTTTTTTTTTGTAAAGGAGAGGGAGAGCAGAGAGACACGGTGCCATCCTCTGGTTTATAACCCAAATACTTGCAACAGTCAGAGCTGGGCAAGCCTGGAGCCTAGAGACAGGAATCCAGAGAGAGAGAGAGAGAGAGAGAGAGAGAGAGAGAGGTCCTCCATCCACTAGTTCACTCCCCAGATGGCTGCAACAGCCGGAGCTGCGCCCATCTGAAGCCGGGAGCCAGGTGCTTCTTCCTGGTCTTCCATGTGGGTGCAGGGCCCAAACACTTGGGCCATCCTCCACTGCTTTCCCAGGCCACAGCAGAGAGCTGTATTGAAAGTGGAGCAGCCAGGACCTGAACCAGTGCCCATATGGGATGCCAGCACTGCAGGCAGCAGCTTTACTTGCTACGCCACAGCACCAGCCCCAGACCTGGACCTCTTAATCGGTGTCTTAAGCCAAGCACCCACTCCTGTACTTATTTTAATAACCTTTCATAAATCAACCTTGTCCCTTTGTCCCTTTCTATAGAGATTTTTGCTTACCCCCCTCCCTCCCTCTGATGTGTTCTACTTCTTTTAGTGGCTGTAGGAAGTGGAAACCCAGGTCAAATTCTTGGTCCACCTGTGGCAACAGAGGCCTGCTATGAGACCTAGGATCAGGGCTTTTGGCTGGACCCACATCAAACAAATTGCTTCAACCCTGCATTTCTAGCAAGAAGTGGGAAGGGCCTGTGTATGCGACCGGTGTGGCAGTGGGAGTAGGTCCAGCCCTATGGCTGCAGGTGAACAGCTAGAGTTCCTCACGCAACCTCTGGCTCCATCTAATAATGAAAGAAAACAGTGAGCTGTGTATGAACAGCGAGGACTGAATGCAGACAATACCCAGAGAACAAAACTGGGCAGTTGGAGGCTCAAAATCAAAGAAAGCAGAGGGTAGATTTCATCAAGCCATCCTAACGGACAGCTTTTTTTTTTTTTTTTCTGCCTTCAGTGGGATGAAGCCTTCTAGAAAATCACATACCTAGAGAGAGTCAAGGTCAAGTCCTGGACGCATACAACCACCCCAACCAGATCAGAATGCAAGGAACGAGAACGCGTGTAGAGAGGGAGCCCTGGCAGAGTGTCGGTCAAAAGAGGGGTGGAGGCAGATGTTGGGTCCAGTGGTTAGGATGCCCATGTCCCATGCAAGAGTTGCCTGGGTTCAAAATCTGCCTCCAGCTTCTGGGTCCAGCTCCCTGCTAGTGTAGACCTTAGGAGGCACTGGTGATGTGTGGGGAGCAACTGGGACTAGACTAAGTTACTGGAATTAAGACTTATTCTATGCATCTGCTTTCCCACAATATGGCGCTGAGAAGGGAAACAGCTTCTACACAGCTGCCTCCAGTTCAACCAATAAACTGTAGGACTTGCTCCTGATTGGAGGAGAGCAGCGTACTCGGCGTGTGGGTAGCAGAGTTGGGATTGGCGGAAGAGGACTATAAAGGAGGAGAGAGACAACATGCACCAGGAACATCTAAGGGGAACATCTATCTGAAGGAACACCTGTGCAGCCCCCGAGAGAGCCGGCCGGCGGTGTGCCGCTCCCCCGCGGAAGTGGGGAATGTGGCAGGGGGAACTGCCCTTCCACGGAGGTGGAAGGGTCGGTAGCCAACCCGGGAAGAACCAGCAGCAAACCCGGGGAGGGCCGAGCAGACGAAAGAACAGCGCAGGGTTCTGTGTCGTTCCTCCACGAAGACGGGGAGCGACATAATGGTGCCGTGACTCGGATATGAAGCCTAGGCAGGGTTTAGTGTCGTTCCTCCATGAAGAGGGGGAGCGACAGTGATGACTCAAGTATTTGAGTCCCTGCCACCAATATGGAAGACCTGGATTGAGCCCCTAGCTTCCAGCTTCAACCCCAGCCAGGGTCTGTTGTGGACATTTGAGGAATGACTCAGTGGGTGGGAGTGCTCTCCCTCTCCCTCTCCCTCTCCCTCTCCCTCTCCCTCTCCCTCTCCCTCTCCCTCTCCCTCTCCCTCTCCCTCTCCCTCTCCCTCTTCTTTTCCCTCTCCCTCTTTCAAATAAACAAAAGTAAAATAGGATGGGTGGTGTATAACTTCCCTATGGGCTCTAAAATCTCACGATCTGGTGGCCCAGGAAATTGAAGACTCATCCCAATTAACTAAACTCCTATCAGGAAGGAAAGGGTGGCGTGTGTGGGGTGGGCCTGCTTTCTGCACGGTGTTTCTCAAGCTCGAATGTACGCTGTGCATCTCCTGGGGACCTTGCACGGAAGCAGATTCAGAAGGTCTGGGGTGGCGCCTGAGTTCTTCATTTCTAGTGAACTCCCAGCTGATGCCAACGCTGCCCTAGAGCTTTCTACGGGGACGGCAGTGTTCTGTATCTTTGTTGTCTGGGGTGGCGGCCACCAGCCATGTGTGGATACTGAACACTTGTCATGTGGCTAGTGTGATGGAGGGGCTGAACTTTTAGTTTTATTTTAAACTTAACTAGTTCACATGTAAATAGGTATACGGGGTTCATGACTCCTGGATTGGAAAGCAGACGTGTTCCCATGTAAGTGCACATCCTAAGCACCTGGAGAGCTGGTTACAGCCAGAGTAGGGTCCCAGCTGCAGGTGACGTGACGCTGAGCTGCCAGGAATGATACCTATAACACAGGGGTCCTCCCGAGTGTCCTGGTGCCAGACACTGGAATCATCTACTGCTAAGCCCATGTGTGAGATCGCAAAGAGAAAGCTCAGGCCTCACTAGAACAGATGGACCCTGCTGGCACAGAGGGACAAGACGAAGGCTCACGCAGGCTCACAGCTGGAGACAGGACAAGGGCCTCTTGCATTGCTGGCCCTGGGATGGTGCATGCTGTAGAGCAGACACTTCAAGCTCAGCATCACGTGTCCTGGGGGCGGGACCTTGGTGCCTCCGCTTTATCATCTAAGGTGGGAATAGCAATGGTCCCTGCCTCATAGGGATCTCATAGGTGTAGTGCTTTAGAGTCCCCTGTACTTAGCATACAGTCATCACCCTGCAACCCCAGCCCTGGCAAAATCATCCCCTCCTGTTCGGGATTTTGCTTCACCCTTCAGGTTTCTTCAAACAAGGAGCTGTTCCTGGGAGGCACATTCTGCCTGTTCCGCTGTTGCTGAGGGATGAGGATGCTTCTGAGATCCTCTGGGGCCTCTCTCTAGGGCAAACAAGGGTAGCAGGGTTCCCACTTCCCCATGCACAGCCACTGTGGGTCAGCCTACTGTTTTTGTTTTTGTTTTTTTGTTGATTTTTTTTTTTTGACAGGCAAAGTGAACAGTGAGAGAGAGAGAGACAGAGAGAAAGGTCTTCCTTTTGCCGTTGGTTCACCAATGGGAGAGCAGCCGGCGCACAGCGCTGATCCAAAGGCAGGAGCCAGGTGCTTCTCCCGGTCTCCCATGCGGGTGCAGGGCCCAAGCAGGGCCATCCTCCACTGCACTCCCGGGCCACAGCAGAGAGCTGCACTGGGAGAGGGGCAACCGGGACAGAATCCGGCGCCCCGACCAGGACAAGAACCCGGTGTGCTGGCGCCGCAGGTGGAGGATTAGCCTAGTGAGCTGCAGCGCTGGCCTGGTCAGCCTACTGTTCACCCTGCACACAACTGAACATCACGGGGGAGATGCAGCTGCCTGTAGGGCTGGGGGCCAGCAATGGAGACCGGGGCATTGCTGAGGCTTCCCAGAGAAAGCCGTTTGTCGAGGATGAAGTGATGCTAAGGCACATCCACCTTTTTCCTTCCTGCTCCTACGAGTCAATCAGCACACTCCCAGGTTGGGCTAGTCCCACACCTTCTTCCTCATTCCCATGTGGGCAGAGCAGAGATAGCCATAGGTCCCAGAATCCCTGCCAGCTGCCACCACACCCTCCACCACTGGACCCCACTCCCCCTCTGCAATGGTGGTTCTCCAGTCTCTCCTACTTGGTTCTGCTAAAGTTGCTATCACAGAACTTGGAGTATCACCAGGACAAAAGCACACCATCATTTGCCCAAGAAAGACATATATTTTAAAGCATCTTGTCATTTTAGCCATCGTTTAGGAAATCTCAAAATAAAATTTCCAAAATTATCATCAGATGTCAGTTTTATTGCCAAACAAGGTAATTTGGTAAACAAGGCAATCCCACACCCATCCCAAATCCCAGGCTACTGTGTATTACTGGGGGACCACTAGTCCACAGCCACTTCCTTTGCAGTGGTTGGGGGGCTGCTGCCCCAGAAGGGGCACCATGTGGACCTGGTGTCCACCTGGCTGAAGCTCAACCTTCCTTTACTGCCCTCCCGAATCCAGAATCACAGCGCCCACCCGTTGAGCATCAGGGGCCTTCAACTGTGCTGCTTCGAAAGCATTTGCGTCTTTCACGGTCCTCTGCTCTGTTGTCTCCATGTTACAGACTCTTTGCTTTGAAGGTGTAACGACCACACCACACGGACTGCATTTTCTGGACTTTGGGTTTGTCAGTTACCCTGTTCCTCTGCTGTGTTCCCAGATGGCAACATTTTGGCATCCAAATTCCATTTTCCATTCAATCTCTCACCACACATGAGCGGACACTCCGGGAAGGGGACGTATGGTGGCAGCGTGAACACCTTTTGTGACTCACGAGGCCCAGTAATGGATCTGGGAAATACAGATACCAATTCACAGCCCAGAGCCTGGAGGCAGCCTTGGGTCTGGAGGTAGGTGGAAGCCATGAACGACCACCAAGAGGCAGCTCGATCTTTCCAGAGCTTACCCTTTCTTGGAAGGAAAAGATGGCTACAGATTCCCTTCCTCTGCAAGAACATGGAAGCGGGATGGGAGAGGTGTGTGTGTGTGTGTACATGTGTGCTCACATGTTGTGGACAGTCCCGTGAATCGTGCAAGTGTCTGACACAAAAGTGTGCCATCAAGACTGTTAGTCGGAGGAAGAAAGGTGAGAACATTCCAAGATGGCAGCTTGGAGCAGGTTTTCATGCTTACGTGGGACATGACTGTTTGAGAGTACTTCATAAAATGTGTGGAAAACGGAATTAGAAGGTAAATTTATTTTGGTGCAAAAATATTTGAAATCCATGTAATTTTAATGTAAAAAATAATATGCATTTCCATGGATTTTTGAAGACCCTTCATAGGCATGGATTTCAAAAATTTGTTGGCAACAAAATAAACGTATCTTTAAATGTTATTTCTCATGAACTTTTTAAAGTGACCTGATATGTGCTGAATTGCAAAGGAGCAACACTGCAAACGATGACATTTCCGCATGCCTCAGAAAGATGCCATCCCCCATCCCACACCCTAACCGCAGCTGTCAGTTCTACCCTCTGTTCCAGCCCTGACCCATCGAAGCTAGGGCATTAGTAGTGAAGCGGTGCTGGGAGGAGCTCCCTGTAGCCGAGGACACACCTGGGTCAGTGAGGTGCTGCCTTTTAAAAACACATCACCAAAGCTTGTGTTCAGCTCTGATAGATGTGCTACACCAAACACCCAAAGCCAAATATAGCACGTACTCATATAAAAATGTCCCTAAAACAGATTGTCAACTGCTGGGTCCCTGGAACCTCTTTTTTTTTTTTAAGAGAAAATTTTATTTACTTATTTTCATTGTATTTGAAAGGCAGAGAGACACTGGTTCACTCCAAACACCCACAATGCCAAGGCTGGACCAGGCCAAACCCAGGACCCTGGAACTCAATCTGGTTCTCCCACGTGGGTGTCAGGGATCCAAGTACTTGAGCCATCACCTGCTGCCTCCCAAGGTGGGCACGTAGCAGAGAGCTGGATCAGAAGTGTCAGAGCTAGGACTCGAACCAGGCACTCTGCTGCGGGATGTGGGTGTCTCAAGCGGGGTCTTAACTGCTGTGCCGAAGCCCCCCCCCCCCCCCGAGAGCCCCTTTCCAGGCCACCAGAAGCAATGCAAAGCTGCTTTTGTGTTCCTCTGCCAAGTGTTTCCAGGACACACAGGGTGCAGATATGATCACACAGTGGAGGAAAGGCAAGTCTACCCAGCAACTGCAAACACAAGGCTTAAAAGTGGGATATTCTGGCTTACTGAATTTTCTCATCAACTCAGTAATGACCAACGTTCTCTTCTTGTTGAGAGTGGGCATTTGGCACAGTGGTTAAGCTGCCTGGATCCCATGTCCAAGTGCCTGGGTTTGAGTCTGGACTCCACTTCCAATTCTAGTTCCTGCTAACGTGCACCCTGGGAAACAACAGGTAATGGCTCAAGTACCTGGATCTCTACCACCCATGTGGGAGACCCAGATTGAGTTCCAGGTTCCTGGCTTTGGCCTGGTTCAGCCGTGACTGTTGCGGGCATGTGGGAAATGAATCAGAAGATGGTGTGTGTGTGTGTGTGTGTGTGTGTGTGTGTCTGCCTTTCAAATAAATGAAAATGAAAAAAGAAACTTGAAATACTTGAACAAGGTTGACCTCATCTCAGCAAGAACAGCTGAAGGATGGAGCCAGTACCCTTCTGGGCAAACTGCTTGTACAAGGCCTGAGGCTCAGTTCTCTGGATCCACAATTACTATGCATGCTGCTTCTCTCAAGGGCATAACAGATAATGCCCTGCAAGGTGATTAATCTCTTTTTATTGTGATTTAGAGCGGATTAGGAGCATGACGTTACGAATTTGAACTGATTAATCAAGGCACCTCTGAAAGAGAGCAACAGGGACTTGGTGCTGGTTGACAGGTGCATGGTTGGTCCCCAAAAATGGAAAAGGCTTGAGGTTACCTCCCTGGGTGGCAAGGCAGGCAAGCCCAGTGGGGAAACAAAGATATCTGTTCATGATATCACGGCACTCATGATTCCGAGGGCCAATCAGCAAAGAGACTCAGTGTTTCAGCAGCAGCAAGAGCAGTGCCTGGAATACAGCAGGTGCTCAGTGAAAATCTGTTGACTGGCTGGAGGACTGTCTGCCTGATTTGTTCTATACAGATGGACTCTGGTCACCTGTCACATGCCCGTTATTTACCGCTCCCTCTACCTAGTATTAATGTGCTTTCCATGTGGGAGGTGCTAAGCCACAGGCTGCACGGGGACTCAATGGCAAGCAAGAGACAGCCCCTTTGTGCACCACCCTTCTGTTTTCAGCAGACTTTTTTCAAGGGGGCGGGGCAATGATGAATGGTGGCCTCTACAGAATGGACTGAACACAAATCGCATTCTCGTCGCTGTGGTTTGGATATTGCTTGTCCTCCAAAGGATCCCATCCGGGTCCCCAGTGAGGCAGGGGTGGGGTGTGGGACTGCAAAGCGATGGAGCCTAGTGGAAGGTCATTAGGTCCTGTGGGGATTCCACCCTCAGAAAAGAACTGATGCAGGTTTTGCACAGTGGGTTGCATCTTGAAGGAGTGGATTAATTCCCATGAAAACCAGCTGACATAAAGGAGGAAGACTGGCCCCTCCCCCTCTCCTGCTTCCTATCTCCTATTGCGACTTCTCTCTAGCACCCGTCACGTGATGCCATACGCCACGAGGCCCTCACCAGAGACGAGAAGATGCCAGTGCCATGTTCTTGGACCTCCAGAATGGTGAGCTAAATACACTTCTTTTCTTTACAAATTACTCAGCGGCCTGTATTTAGTTACAGCAACACAAAGTGGACTAAGACACTTGTCTAGCTTCAGCTTCTCACAGATTCTTCGTCTTCCCCACATCCTGGTTACTGCCCCCTATTGAAGGTTCAGTCTGTGCTTTCAAGATGAAATTTCCATCTCCCTGTCCAGATGTGGCCTGGGCATTGCTCACTGCCTGAACAGGATACTGGGCTAGTTTCATTGATGATTTCATCTGAAATGGTTTGTCTCGCTTGTTTCCTTGGTAACCAACCCAAGAAAAGCTTCTTCCAATCCATCCCCTTCCTCCTCTCTCCACTTCACATTCCCTCTTTTCTGAACAAGATGTTCCAAGATGGGAAATGTCGAAGACCTGTGGGCATCTCAAGGCTGCAACTTCGTGGGCACAAGGAAACGTCCAGCACGGTGCTTTCAGGCCAGTTCGGGGTGTTTGAATGTCACTCAGGGTCAACACTGCCCATCAGAATATACATCAGGAGCCGCTCTCCACTCGTCTGCCCTGGGCCCCACACAATGTTGTCTTGCTGCATTTAGGAATAAGAAACACCCACAAAGAGCCCAATGAAGATTCTGGAAAAAGCTCCTCTTTCGAAACACGAACTTCTCCTAGAATACAGAGTAGATGGGCCAGAATTTGGGGAAGCCATTCCTTCCTGTGCGGAGGTTTGGTTTCTGTATTTGCTTTCATTCTACGTGGTTATATGGATTTTTTTTATTTCAAAATCTTTGCCTTTGCATGGTGCTTCTGTCCAAGCACAAACCTCTAATTTGCTGACATTCAGGCTGGGCCTTTGCATCACACACAGCACTGTGATCTGCCATGTGCCTTTCAAGACCACCGTGTGCAAGGTCTTCCCCGGGCATTGCACTCTCTGGCCACAGCACAGTCATGTGACCCTCAGTACAGTCATGTGACCCTTCTGTTTACAGCAGTTGCACCTGCAGCTCCACAGCCATAGCACTGCATTCTGATTCATCCGCACAGCGCTTGTGTGCAGAGCAGGGCAGCAGTCACAATCCCCCCACCCTAGAGTCAGGGGGACCAAAGCCAGAGAGGTGATCCACCCAAAGTCACCCAGGGAGTCAGGAAACAAACTGGGCAAGGGCCACATAAGATCATCTGTGTACCTTCTGGTGTCTCATCCCAAAGACCAGATTGTCTCCTCACATGAGTGCACACGCTTTGGGAGTACGTGGTTTTGGGGTGGAACATTCTTGAAGTTTTCAGAAGCCCTACAGCAACTCAGGAACCACAAGGGAAGAACCAGAATCACATGAACCTTTCAGTTCAATGCCCCTGACTCACAAGCCACACAAGTTAGTACAGCTCACTGACAACCTGGTCACCAACAAGAAGAAATGTTAAGGGACAAGTTTACCATTCACTAAATAAGCCTTAGTACACGGCTCCTTTCCTAGATTCACAACATTTTCAGTGCAACAACTAACCCCTACTTCTTTCTACACAACACTTCCTATCCGTGTTTGGCATTCGAGGGGATGGGGTTGGGGGAGGAGATTGACAAGTGATGTGTGTGTGTGTATGTGTGTGTAATAACCAGCCATTGTAGGGAGAATTCTGCCTGGCAGAACACACATGAAACATGTCTAATGTAGCAATTCTCTACCCTGATTCCTTGTATTTTTCCTTTCTGGTATTTTTATTTCCTGATCCTAATTTATCATAAAAAGTGATGTTTTACTTCCGACCTTCTCTGGCAAACGCAGAGTTCACAGGTGGATAAGGCTGGGGGCCAATCTTGGCTTCATGGAAGGGAAGCACTCAGAAGGGTACAGTCGCCTGCTGACAACTGGCCATGGCCTCTTGGCCCTGGTATTGCAAGTATTCCCCCCCAGAGGCTAACTGACCATCTGGCCGTGATGCAACGCCAGGAACCCAAGCTCCCAGAAACCAGCTGGGCTCACAGCAGTCCTCCTGCCTCCCAACTCCAGGTCAAGAAAGGCACAAAGAAGACCAACAGAGAATACTGAGGCGGGGCTTTGGGTCCAGGAGACCTTGAGGTCCCGGGAGAGGAGTACTGATGGCCCCATCTGGTGGATGGGGATGAGGCACCAAGAGAGGGATTAAACACCTTTCGGTTACAGCTGAGAGGGTACCCGGAATTTCAGAGGGGGAAGGGCTACCCCACCAACCACAGCAAGCACAGGCCTCAGCAAAGAGGCAACTCCAGCTTCTGCGGCCATGGTCAAGCGGCCACAGGTACCCTTGTTGTCCTCAGGGCGCTTGGGACGATTCCTTCACAGAGGGCCCCCTGCACCCCAAGCTCTCCAGGGCCCACCCTTGAGTCTGCTTTCAGGGCCAGAGATGCCAGCTGGATCGGCCCTGGCAGGCACATAAGGTAGCTCTCCTTCTTAAGGCATGGCTGCCGTCTGTGAACAGTGGGCGTCTACTGGGAGCTGGGCGTCAGACGCCGCCTCCCCTGAACCCACCCTGCAAGGAAGTCTAATGGGGTGCGACGCTGCTGCCTAAGGACCCCACCTCCTCCAGGGGCTGGGCGCTTCCGTTAAAGCTAAACAGCATCACCAAACCAACCCACTTCCTGTGCCACTTGGGAGAATTAGGAAAGAGACAACAAAAAGACACAAAGGGGCCACTATCTGCAGATGATTGTCTAACTAGAAAACCTAGAGGACTAAGATGGAAACTTGCTCAGGTGGCCAAGTAAAAGGCAAGCGTACCCAACGCGCCACAGCTGCTTGGGTCACTTGGGTGCACCCTGTCACCTTCAAAGAGCTGTGCTTTTTTTTGGAGGTTGCCAAGTTTTGTGCAATTTGCCTTATTCTGAGATGTGGAGGTGAGCCAAGGAGACGCCCCCTCCGCTGCAGCAACCCAATGTTATCCCAGACATCAGCGTCCCAAAGGTGCCTGGAGCAACTAGTGCAGGAGGGGTGGGAGCCATCACCCCCACTCCCTCCGCCCCTCACCCCAGAACCTCTCTAGTCCAACCCTCAAGACACAAAGAGGAATTTGGCAAGGGCCGGTGTGGGAGCCACCAAGGGCAGGCATGGGCAAGGATTGTGCCATGTCATCTCCAAAGGAAATAAGTGTTTAAAAACAAAGGAGGGGCCGACTGACAGGTCCCACACATCCGTCCTCTCAATGCCTCAGCGTCAGCAGCCTAGTGAGGCCATAGTATTGTGCTCCAACTGGGGACTCCCACGGTTTGGTCAAAGCGGCCTCGGGAGGCCCTACCCTGCAGAGCGTGCCACCCTGGCCGGCGCAGGGCTGCAGTCACTTGCGATCCAGGCTGGCGTGGAGCTGGGCCTCCCGCACCATGCGGTCGAAGGAGCGCGTGTTGGTCTCCTCGCGAACCTTTTCGCGCACGTGGAAGGAGGCCCGCGCTGTGGAGCGGGCACTCTCCAGCGCGCTGCGCCGCTCCCTCGACAGCTGCTCGCTGCGCTCCAACTTGCGCCCGATGGCCTGGATCAGTTCCCGCCGGCGGCAGTCTTCGTCCCTCTCCACCTTCTTCTTGTTGGCGCGCTGGGTCCGCTCCTTCTCCAGCCGAGTCTGGACGGCGCGCCGCGCCTTCTGCTGCACCGCCTCCTCGGCTACCTGCGCCGCGTGCTGCAGCCGACGCTCCCCGGCCCGGGCCAACGCCTCCAAGTGCGCCTGGTGCTGCCGCTCTTGGCGCTCGGCCGCCTCCTTGGCCCGCCTCCCCTGCAGCTCCTCCCGCCGGGCCCGCTCCCGCAGCTCCCGGGTGCGCTGCTCCACCATCTGCTCGTAGTTCTCCTGCGCGCGGCCCAAGCTGGCCTCCAGGGAACTCCGCAGGCCCTCCTGCTCCTCGCGCTGCCGCCGAGCCCGCCCCTGCAGCAGCGCCTCGTGGCGCGCGCGCTCCGCCCGGCCGAGCTCCCGCTTCTCCCGCCGCAGCTGGCCCTCCTGCGTCTGCTTGGCGCGGGCGGCGCGCTGAGCGCGCTCCCTGCGCACCTGCTCGGCCCGCTCGCGCCCTTCCTGCAGGCCCTCCTCGCGCTGCTTCAGGTTCTGCTCCTGCTGCAGCTTGCGCAGCCGGTCCTCCCGCGCCGCGCGCTCCACCCGCTCCCGCCGCAGCAGGCCCTGGCGCTCGGCCAGCTCCCGCCGCCGCTCCTCGCTGCGCTCGCACTGCTGTTGCCGCTGCCGGGCCGCCTCGCGCTCCTCGCGGCCCCGGCGGCCTCGCCGCTCCTCCACCTGCGCGGCCCACGCGCGGCGGCCCTGCTCCAGCGCGCGCTGCTTCTCGCGCTCCTCGCGCTCCCTCCGCTGCTCGGCTCGCACGCGCTGCTGCTCCCACTGGCCGTGGGCCGCGGCGCGCTGCTCCAGCAGCAGGCGCTCCTCCTGGTGCCGCGCCAGCATGAGCGCCGCGATCTTCCGGTCACGCTCGGGCACCCCGCGTAGGCCGCGCTCGGCGCGCACTTGGCGCACGATGCGCTCCACGTGCTGCGCCGTCTGCGGCGAGTGGCTCAGGTCGCCGAGGCTGAAGCTGCGGCCGGTGATGGGAACTAAGGTCAAGGCGGTCGGGCGGCCCAGAGGGTTGGGGGCCGAGGCCGCCGACCCCGCCGGGTAGCTGTTCCGGGCCGAAGCCCGCGGCGGCCAGCGCAGCTCCCGCAGGCTCTCCCCGCTGTAGGACGACGACGACGCACCAGACTCGGAGCTGAGGGCGCCCTCCCGCCGGCGGGACAGCGAGTCCAGCGAGTGGCTCTTCCTACCTGTCCGAGAGCCCGCGGGCGGAGGTTGGGTCCGGGCTGGGGAGGGACTGGAGGAGGCCTTGCGGGCCGCGCGCGGTGCCGGCGAGGCCGGGAGGCTGGCGCTGCTGCAGCTGCTGCTGCTACCCGCACTCGGCGCCGGGGCTGCGGCCGCCGCGGGGCCCAACGGCGTGAAGAGGCGCCTCTTCTCCTCGCGCACGATGCGCTCGCGCTCCGCCCGGCACTGCTGCAGCTTGGCGCGCCGCTCCGCCTCGTACGCCTCGTACAGGCCGGTGGCCACCCGCATGGAGCGGCCCGGGGCCTCGCGCACCAGGTCGGCCAGGGCCCGCGGCAGCAGCTCCACGGGCTTGACGGCGCAGCGGGCGCAGGCCTCCAGAGAGCGCGGGCTGGTCAGCACGTAGCGGCTGCCCTCGGCCTCTGGGCAGTCGAAGTTGAAGAGGTCCAGGTGCAGGAGCGGCGACTGCTCCCGCCGCCCGCCTTCTGCTGCGCACGTGACCTCGGCCTTGCCGGGCGCCGCCGCGGACGCAGACGCAGAGGCGGCCTCGGGCTGCTGGGCGCCTTGGGCGTCCGGGGGCACGGACGCCGCGGCCGCGTCCCCTCCCGCCCCGCCGGGCTCCGCGCCTTCCTTCTCCTCCTCGGGCACCGGGTCCACCATGGCTGAGCCGCGTGCTTTGTCGGCGTCTCTGCGGGTGACAGGGAGGGAGTAGAGGAATACATCTGAGAGCTGTCGCCCCCTCCGCACCCACGGCCACCCCTCCCGATTTAATCCGTTTCCTGGATTAGGCTCAGAGGTCTGGTGGAACGTAAATCCTAAACCCGATGGCCTGGAAACCCAGGCCGGGCGGCCTGGGTGGGGGACGCGGGGGCTCGGAGCACAGCCTCAGCTTCCCCCGGCCCCGGCGTGCTGGGCGGAGGTCTGCGGCGATGCCCCCCACCCCTCCCCGCGGCGCCCGGCCCGCTGGATGCAGCCCCTTCATGCTGCAAGTTAAAATGGAAAGATCACGGTGCAGGCAGCGAGGGAGGCGCTGGAGGATTCCCGGGAGGATTAGCGTATTTGTTTGTAGCTTAGGCGGGCTGCCGGGCTGCAGTTTTGCAGGAACACACAAAAAAAGAGAAGAGGCCTGTGCATCCAAAAGTGCATTGCTGCGAGGACCCCGTTTACCAAGGGAAGAAGTTTAGGGTTGATTTCCCACTGCCAAAGGAGACCCATGGCTCAGGGCCCACGGATGATGGCAGGGCTGAAAGAAATCCCCAAGGACGTGCCGGGAGGGGTGGTGGATACTTGCTCCTGCCTCCCGGGCAGGGCTTGCTAGGAGCTCTGCCCGCCTCTTGTACCCCAACCCCCACCGGGTGCATGCGAGGGATGGAGAAGGTGCCTGCAGCCTTCCGAACGCACCCGATCTCCTCCGCAAGTCGGAAGGTACGACAGGGACCATCCACCCAGCCTAGGCTCGGACACTCGCCCCCAGATGCTCACCAGATACCTCCCAGCGCACCCCCAGCGGATGGGCTCTGGGAGCGCCAAGAGCCCGGCGCGCCCGTGCCCGCCGATCCGACTTACCCACGTCCCAGGCTCCGGCCCCGCGCCGCGGGCTTTTGTTCACAGCTCGCCGCTCTCCCCGGCGCCTCTTCAGTCCCCGCGCCGGCGGGGTCGGGTTACTGCCTGCTGCAGCCGCGAAAGGAGCCCCAGCTGCCGCCTCCGGCGTCTCTCCATGGGGTCCGCGAGCGGGGCGCGCACACCCGGGGCGCTACCTACTGCGGGAGGGGGAGTGCGACCGAGTCTCCCCAAAATAACGCGGCTCTGCGCGCTTCGCTCACACAGATTCTTTAAAAAGGAAGCCCCGTTTCCATCGCTGCTGCATCCATCGCCACCTCTATCACCGCCAAGGTACCGCAGGTCCTTTGCCTCCCCTGGCGCCTCCTGGTGGACAGTAAGGGATGTTGGTTCTGTTGGCTTGGAGGACCAAGAAATCAAATAAACATGTATGTACACATGTATTACAGTATACGTAATATTTATGTAGCCGGGATACTTGGGGAGGTATGCGATATCTGTGAACAACTCGTACCTGCGTGCTACACGCTTATGGAATTATATGTTCGTAGATACACATCCATCACCCAGGAACCGGGAGACCTGGAGCTGTTCACTGAGGAGAATGAAGGCATCTCTGCGCTTGTTTCTCAAGGAGACCCTGAGAAGCGGAGAAAAAAAAAGATGATAGCAAATAGCTGGGTAGAAATGCACCCGATACAAACTATGATTTTATCTTTTAAGAAAAACCAAGTGCACTCAGTGTGGGTTTGAGGCAGGCAAAAAGCTGGTAGCTGGTGTTTCATGCAACCTTGATTTCCTGGTTCCAGATAATAGAACTAAAGCCAGTTAGCGCCGGTGCCTGGGTTTTATTTTGAGGCAGCTCCTCCCCACCTCCTTTCCAGAGACAGATGGGAGAAATCCTCGAGGGAGGGACTGAGGGGGACATGGCATCGAGGAGCACAGTGGGCTGTGTGGTCACACGATGCTGACGTGCACAGCGAAGCAGGAAAGTGGCCCGATTTGCCTTGTGTTTTAGGAACAGAGAGGTGGAGGCTTCACAGGGCCAAGAGGAGGCTGGAAGTGCAGGTAGCAGGACGCTGCAGTCGCCCGGGGCAGGAAGGCTTGGGACACGAGCAGGAGTGGGTCTGAAGAGGAGGGGATATGGATTCCATAAACAGCAGAAGAGGCAATGCTCAAAGATAGCTTGGCTCTGGGGCGTGAAGAACAGCAGGGGTCCTGGGGACGACAGCTTGAGTTGGAGGTGCCGCTGCTCACCAGGGGGCTGGAGAGCTTGTGTCAGGAGCTAGAATCTGGGGTGTCATCACCATGTACAAGGGTCTTGATGGCCACAGCGCGAGATCAGCCAACAAGGGCAGGTGGAGCCACAGAGAGAGGCCAGCAAGGCATCTGGGGAGAGACAGATCAGGGAGAGGCAGGAGTGTGGTTTGTGCATTGCAGAGCACTTCGGAAGGAGGATATACCCCTAGCATCAAGGGCTGCAGAGGGCGGAAGGGATTTGCCCAGGGGTAAAACACGCTGAAACTGGAAGTTATCTGTGTTTGGTGACACTGACAAAAACGGTTTTGTATCCTACTGGGAGCCAACGTTCAGGAGATTGAGGTACAATGGGAGGTGACACAGGGAGAGTTACTGATTCTTTTTTTTTTTTTTTAGATTTATTTATGTATTTGAAAGAGTTACACACAGAGAAAAAGAGAGGCAGAAAGAGAGGTACTCCATCCGCTGGTTCACTCCCCAGCTGGCTGCAAGGACCAGAGCTGTGCCAATCCGAACCCAGAGCCAGGAGCTTCCTCCAGGTCTCCCACGCGGGCACAGGGGCAAGCACTTGGGCCATCTTCTACTGCCTTCCTAGGCCATAGCAGAGAACCGGATGGGAGGTGGAGCAGCTGGGACTCGAACTGGCATCCATGTGGAATGCCGGCAATGCAGCTGGCGGCTTCACCCGCTACACCCAAACGCTGGCCCCAGTTACTGATTCTTTTGACAGTTCAATGATAGTGTTAAAACCTCAAAAGGGGCCGGCGCCACGGCTCACTACGCTAATCCTCCACCTTGTGGCACCGGCACACCGGGTCTAGTCCCGGTCGGGGCACCAGATTCTGTCCCGGTTGCCCCTCTTCCAGGCCAGCTCTCTGCTGTGGCCAGGGAGTGCAGTGGAGGTGGCCAAGTACCTGGGCCCTGCACCCCGTGGGAGACCAGGATAAGTACCTGGCTCCTGCCATCAGATCAGCACGGTGCGCCGGCCATGGCGGCCATTGGAGGGTGAACCAACGGCAAAGGAAGACCTTTCTCTCTGTCTCTCACTCTGCCTGTCAAACAAACAAACAAACAAACAAAACCTCAAAAGGGTTTGGGATCTTGTTCTCACCTGCTCATGAGTTAGCCCACCACAGTTTCACTGGTACTGGAGGAGGATCTGAGACTCCTGGGTCAGAAACGAAAGACTTTGCTACTGGTAGCACAGCAGGAAGCAGAAGATCCTGTTTCTGTTAGCTCCCCTTGCTCCACAAGCATCGTGGAGAAGTCGCCGGGCTTCTGTCCCAGCTGCACAGCCCCAAGCTTGGTGACGGCCTGATCTTTTATGGGGAGCCACTAGCGCAGCTGCTCAACCTTTGCCCCAAAAGGAGACATTATCTTTATTACTCTGACCTGGAGGCAAACAGTATCTCTGCCAACTAGGGGTGCTTACTTTACAAACATCCCTGGAACAAACTCCTTCACAAGACACGCAGAAATGTTGGAAAAAATTGTTCTTAACAGGGGCCAGCACTGTAGCACAGCAGATGGAGCCGCCAACTATGACACCAGCAACCCATGTGAGCAGAGGTTCAAGTCCCTGCTGCTCCATTTCTGATCCAGCTGCCTGGTAATGCACCGGGAAGGCAGCAGAAGATGTCCAAGTGTTTGGGCCCTGCCACACACATAGAAGACACAGATGGAGTTCTGGGCTCCTGGTTTTAGCCTGGCCCAGCCCTAGTCATTGTGGCCATTTGGGGAGTGAAATAGAGGATGGAAGATCTCTTTCTCTGTGTCTCTCTGTCTTTGTTTCTCTCTCTCTCTCTCTCTCTCTCTCTCTCTCTTTCTGTATGTGTTTATGTGTGTGTGAACTCAGCCTTTCAAATAAATAAAATAAATCTTTTTTTTTTAAAAAAAAAGCTGTGATTGGTCACATGACTAGCAAGTAGTGGGACTGGGATTTGGATGTGGTGCTGTCTAATCCCGAAGTGAATGCCATGTTTTGTATTTCCACACCACCCTGAGCTTATGCAAAGATGTGGATCCAGAGAAAGAGATGAGCAGGTGGCAAGCCCACCTCTCCAAACAGAATCCCTTTACACGGAAGCCCCTTAACTGCCTCCTCGATCGGTTGATCACATCCATGGAACAGCTATGTAAACGTAATCTTTGTCCCCCAGCACTCCTATTTGTTCATTGGGTAGGAAGTCCTACCTTCCAGGGTTGTTGTCACAGTGCAAAGACCATTTGTAAAGAAACTAAACCAGCACACTGTCAATGCTTGGGGATAAAATTGCGACCATTTACTTTGCTAATCCTGATCTTGCAGATGTGGTCAGAACCCACAGGGAAACATCTGTAGTGTGTGTAACTTCTTAACACGATGCCCAACAAATGTCCCACCCTTGATTGGGGAACATCCCACCACCCAGCAAGGTCATGGCAGGAGAGGCATCTGGAGGGGGCCTGGAAATAGGGCTCCACTTGGGGAGCTGACTTAGCAGTCAGTGGGGTGCCACCCAGCGGTCAGAGCTCTCACCTCCCATCTCCAAGTGCCTGGGCCATTTCAGGAGGTGCGTTCACACAGGTGCGTGCTGATTTCCTTCAGCATGGGCACCCCAGGCTGCTGAAGGTCAGGGTGTTACATCCGATTTCCTTACGACAGCCAGAAAAGGAAGCAGCACAGTTTCAGAACACGCCGCTGCCTCCCGGGGTCAGGGAATGGACGTGATGGGGAGCAATGCAGCCAGACTGAGAGTTCAGATTCCACGTCCACCCAAGTGTCTCACTCTCTCTGAGACTCAACTCCCTGTGTTTATTTTTATTTGTTTATTGTTTTTAAAAATTTTTTATTTGAAAGGCAGAGTTACAGAGAGAGAGGGCGGAGGAGAGACAGAGAGATCTTCCATCTGCTGGTTCACTACCCAAATGGCCACAGCTGGCTGAAGCCAGGAGCTGGAACTCTATCTGTGTCTTCTACGTGGGTGGCAGGGGCCCAAGCATTAGGGCCATGGTGTGCTGCCTTCCAGACACATTACAGAGAGCTGGATCAGAAGCGGAGCAGCCGGAACTCAAACCAGTGCTCATATGGGATGCCATTGTCACAGGCAATGGTCTAACCTGCTACACACAATGCTGGCCACTAACTTCTATTCTGTAAAAGAAGAAGGTGTGACAGAGACTATACAATTCTTACAGATAATAATTTATTAGGGACATTGTCAGAACATTTAATATAAGAGCTCATCAATGTAGATGAAAAACCACTCAGTGCAGACAATATCGGCTCTACCTAAATCCCTTCGCTCAGCACTCACCACTCTGTGCACCGGCGCTCATTCCCCTTCCTCCCTACAGATTCCTTTGGATAGGTTCTTGTCGCTCTAAAGTTCTATGCCAGGAGTTGCTGAACTACCATCTGTGGGCCAAACCAGCTGCCTGCTCGCGCGCTCTTTTCCTTCCTTCCTCTCTCTCTTCCTCTTTCTCTCTCTCTCTCTTTTTTTTTTTTTTTGACAGGCAGAGTGGATAGTGAGAGAGAAAGACAGAGAGAAAGGTCTTCCTTTGCCGTTGGTTCACCCTCCAATGGCTGCCGTGGCCGGCGCACCGCGCTGATCCGATGGCAGGAGCCAGGTGCTTCTCCTGGTCTCCCATGGGGTGCAGGGCCCAAGCACTTGGGCCATCCTCCACTGCACTCCCTGGCCACAGCAGAGAGCTGGCCTGGAAGAGGGGCAACCGGGACAGAATCCGGCGCCCCGACCGGGACTAGAACCTGGTGTGCCAGCGCCGCAGGCGGAGGATTAGCCAAGGGAGCCGAGGCGCCGGCCTACTCTCGTTCTTTCTTTCTTTCTTCCTTCCTTTCTTACTTTCTTCTTGACAGTGAGACACAGACTGAGACTGACAGACAGAGATTTTCTCTCCGCTGATTCACTCCCCAAATGCCCACACTGCAGAGCTGTGTGGCCAGACCAAAGCCAGGAGCCTGGAGCTCCATCTGAACTCAGTCTGGGTCTCCCACATAGGTGACCAGGAAACAAGTACTTGGGCTATCATCTGCTCTCCCCATCCCCACCCGCAAGGTATGCATTAACAGGAAGAGAGAGAGAGGGAGATCTTCCACGTGCTGGCTCACTTCCCAGAGGGCCACAGTGGATTGGAAGCAGAGCTGGGACTTGAACCCAGGAACTCTTCTAAGGGACATGGGTATCTCAAATGGCATCTTCACTACTGCACAAAGCACTCACCGCCACTGCCTGTTTTTTTTTTTTTAAGTGAAACTTTATTGGAAGACAGTCATGCTTATTTGTTTACTAATATAAATACTTTAAAAAGTGGATGGAAACTGGAATTAAAAGATAAGGACCTGCATCCCATTTTGGATGGGTGCAAGTCCTGGCTCTGTTCCCAGTTCCAGTTTCCTGCTGGTGCTCACCATGGGGACAGCAGGTGACAGGTCAATTACTTGGATCCTCGCCATCATTATGGGAGACTTGGATTGAGCTGGAGGCTCCTGGCTTCAGCCTGGCCTCATTCTGGCTACTGGGGGGCATTTGGGGAGTGAGCCAGTAGAAGAGAGCTCTCAGTCTGTGTGTCTATTTGCCTCTCAAGTTAAAAAAAAAAAAAGATAAATTTATCTTATTGTAAAAAATTGAAATTCATTCACACAAAGTGATCTACAAAAGTTCATGGGAAAACTAGAAAATGACACCATGGCACAGCAGGTTAAGCCACCTCTTGGAGCACCAGCTAGAACCGCAGCGCCTCTGCTTCTGAGCCAGCTCCCTGCTAATGTGCCTGGGGAGCAGCAGATGATCACTCAAATACTCGAGTCCTAGCCACTCGTGTGGGAGACTCAGATGGAGTTCTTGACTCCTGGCTTCAGCCTGGCCCAGTCCTGGCCATTGTGGCCCTTTGGGGGAGTGAACCAGCACGTGGAAGATCTCTCTCTGCTTTTCAAATAAATACAATAATTTTGGGGGATTTTTTTAAAGGTTTATTTATTTATTTCAAAAACAGAGTCACAGACAGATAGAGGGAGAGACAGAGAGAAAGGGCTTCCATCCACTGGTTCACTCCCCAAATGGCTGCAATGGCCAGAGCTGAGCTGATCTGAAGCCAGGAGCCAGGAGCTTCTTCCAGGTCTCCCACATGGGTGCAGGGGCCCAAGGACTTGGGCCATCTTCCACCGCTTTCCTAGGCCATAGTAGAGAGCTGGATCAAAAGTGTAGCAGCTGGGACTCAAACTTGTGCCCATATGGGATGTCTGCACTGCAAATGGCAGCTTTACCTGCTACGCCACAGTGCCGGCCCCTACAGCAAATTTTTAAAAGAAGAAAACGTGAATAGGTTTCTATTTTTTGCACCAAAATAAATTTACATTTTAATTCCACTTTTTCTTCCTGCAAATTTTTGGTGCCCCCCGTATTGTCTGCACTGCCTCTGTGCAACAATGGGGCTGGCCTCCCCGAGTCATTTAGCTGAGACTGAATAGCCCACGAAGCTTACACTACTTCCCGTGGAGCCCTGTACAGAAGAAGCCGGCCAGCTCCTGTCTTAAAGATGGCTTGTGGGCCGGCTCCACGGCTCACTAGGCTAATACTCCGCCTGTGGCGCCGGCACACCAGGTTCTAGTCCCGGTCGGGGCGCTGGATTCTGTCCCGGTTGCCCCTCTTCCAGGCCAGCTCTCTGCTGTGGCCAGGGAGTGCAGTGAAGGATGGCCCAAGTGCTTGGGCCCTGCACCCCATGGGAGACCAGGAGAAGCACCTGGCTCCTGGCTTCGGATCAGCGCGGTACGCCGGCTGCGGGGGCCATTGGAGGGTGAACCAACGGCAAAGGAAGACCTTTCTCTCTGTCTCTCTCTCACTGTCCACTCTACCTGTCAAAAAATAAAAATAAAAAATGAAAAAGATGGCTTGTGTATTATCAGTGGGTTGTCTCATGACTCCAAACTCCTGGCAGCACCCTCTCTGGAGTGATGTGCTGCAGGCACTGGCCAGTGAGCCCAAGATGAGGGTTTGCCAGTTTGCCAGCAGAGGGAGCCTGAGGGACACTGCCTTCCTCATAGCCTTCCTGCTGACGACACCGACAGGAAGGGACCGGGACTAAGAGATGCAGCCTGGTTCAGCCTATGTAGCAAGAAACCAACCTTGTCAAGGTGTGGAGCATCCAGCCACTTTGGTGAATTCTTGCAGTGAAGCATTTAAAAATCTTTTAAATGATTTTTTTTAATTTACAGGATTTTTTTCAGTATTTACTTATTTGCAATACAGAGAAAGAGGAGAGAGGGAGAGGAGAGGGAGAGGAGGAGGCGGAGTGGAGAGAGAGAGAGAGAGAGAGAGAGAGAGAGAGAGCTCTCCCATCTGCTGGTTCATTCCCCAAATGTCCACAACAGCCAGGACTGGGCCAAGCCAAAGCCAGGAACTCAGAACTATATCTGGGTATCCCGTGTGAGTGGCAGAGACCCAAATATTACGCCCTCATTGCTGCCTCCCAGAGTGCGCACTAGAGGGAAGCTGGCCTCACGAGTGGAGCTGGAACTTGAAGCCTGGCTCTCTGAAATGGAATGTGAGCATCTCAAGTGGCATCGTAACAGCTATGCCAAATGCCTGCTCCTAAAAGGACTTTTAAAAACTTATGTGTTTGGGGCCAGCATTGTAGCACAGTGGATTAAGCTGCCACCTGCAATGCTGGCATTCCATATCAGTGCCGGGTTGAGTCCCAGCTGCTCCACTTCCAATCCAGACCCCTGCTAATGTGCGTGGGAAAGCAGCAGAAGATGGCCCAAGTGGTTGGGCCCCTGACACCCAGGCGGGGGACCAGGATGAAGTTCTAGGCTGCTGGCTTCAGCCTGGCCTGCTCCCCAAATGACTGCAACAGTTGGGGAGCAAACTAGTGGATTAAAGATCTATTTCTCTGTCTCTCCCCACCCCCACCTGTCATTCCTCCTTTCAAATAAATTAAATAAATATTTAAAGAGATAGCTAGAGATAGTATCTCATCTACTGGTTCACTACTTAAATGTCCACAAGGGCTAGGCCAGGGCTGGGCTGGGCCTGAAGCCAAAGCCAGGAGCCAGGAACCCAGTCCAGATTTCCTAGGTGAGAGGCCGAAACCCAACTACCTGCTTCCCAAGGGCCGCATTAGCAGGAAGCTGGAATCAGAAGCCAGAGCAGGAATTCAGACCAGGGTCCTCTGACGTGGGACACAGAGATCTCAACTGCTGGGTCAGATTCCTGCCTCAGAGCGCAGCATCCTAAGCAGGTGATGCTCACGTTGCAGACTGTCCCGCAGGACAGGAGACCAACCTGCCCTGAACCATGGAGGTGCAGCACAAAGAAAGCTACAGGGAGCTTAGGATGAATCCCCCGGGGTTTGCTCTCTCTTCCAGAAGGGCTGCGCCTCATTCCACCCCCGCCCGTTTGTGTGATGCCGCACACGCAGGAGGGCTGTGTATGTGGGGGAGGGTCGTGCTGCCCCACAGGCATTTCAGCTGTGAGCTATTGTGGAGCTGCTGGAGCATAGCCTATGGCTAGGGGCTAGGCTCATCTCTGCCCATCTTTCTGGGTCTTCTGCCTCTAGCATAAGCTGCCTCCCTGCTTCATGCTTTAGGCCCCTTCCCTTTCCAAAGGGGCTACCCTGAAGCTAATGGTACTGCTCCCCACAGCCTGCTCCCCCAAACTCTATGGGCTGATGGGTAAGGGTGCACCTGCAGGCATGCACGTGCACACACGTACACACACACAAGCACACACCCAGATTTTTGGTTTTTTATTGGACAATCCTAACTTCAACTATTGTGCACCACTGTTTTCCGCAACGGCTTAGATAAGTCATCCCCGAGTCTATATCTGGAGATTCAGAGATGAGTCAGGTTCCATTTCTGGATTCGGTGGCCCCATTGCATGTTTCCCTTGGAGACCAGGCCTTTGCCACCAGGCTCCTTTTTACCCATCCAAATGTGTCAATCACCTAGTAGTAACAAACACAAAATAAAATAATGACTCTGAAAAAAATAATAACCTAAAGTGCAGGGTTAAAAAGCACCAAGCTCAGCCAGGAGGGGTGAGAATGGTGACAAGAGTAAGATGGGGTTCTTACCCTGTGTGCTAGTGGGAGTAACAAGCCCCACACAATCAAGAAGTTAAATAATAAAATCCAAGGTGGTCAGGAAGAGTTGGTCAACAACATGAAGGAGTGATCACAAGGCAGGATGTGTTCCCTGCCTTACCAAGTGGCTCTACAGCACACGGCCTTCAAACCCTTTCAGTCTGATTTCTTCTCTTGATAGAATTCATTTGCAAGGAATATTGCAAGAAAATTTCACAATGCAGTGGCCCAAGCAACAGAACGTTACTATCTCACAGCACTGGAGGCTGTGAGTCTGGCCTGACGTGGTCTCCTGAGGCCTCTCTCCTGGCTTGTGGCCGGCCGCCTTTTTGCTGTGTCCACACCTGGTTGTCCCTCTGTGTTTTCTAGGTCCTACTCTTCTTTCTCTCTCTGTTGCTCTCTCTCTCTCTCTCTCTTTCTCTTTCTCTGTAACTCTACCATTCACATAAATAAATAAGTTTATCTTTTATTTTATTTTTTTAAAGATTTACTTATTTGAAAGAGCTACAGAGAGAGGAGAGGCTGAGAGAGAGAGGTCTTCCATCCGATGGTTCATTCCTGGTTCCTGGCTTCGGATTGGTACAGCTCCGGCCGTTGCGGCCATTTGGGGAGTGAACCCACGGAAGGAAGACCTTTCTCTCTGTCTCCCTCTCCCTCTGCATAACTCTGCCTCTCAAATAAATAAATAAAATCTAAAAAAAAAAAAAAAAGTGGAGCAGCCAGGTCTTGAACTGGCACCCATATGGGATGCCAGCGCTTCAAGCCAGGGCATTAACCCGCTGTGCCACAGCTCTGGCCCCATAAATTTCTCTTTTAAAAAATCTCTAGAAAGAAAACCCACAGGGGCTGATGTTATGGTGTATCAGGTTAAGCTACTGCCTGTGACACTGGTATCCCACATGGGTGCTGATTCTTGTCCTGGCTGCTCCTCTTCCGATCCAGCTCTCTGCTATGGCCTGGGAAAGCAGTAGAAGATGGCCCAAGTGCTTGGGCCCCTGTACCCATGAGGGAGGCCTGGATGAAGCTCCTAGCTCCTGGCTTCAGCCTGGCCCAGCCCTGGCCATTGCAGCCATTTGGTGAGTGAAACAGCAGATGGGAGATTCTCTCTCTCTCTCTCTCTCTCTCCCTCCCACCCTCCCACCCTCCTTCTAACTCTGCCTTTCAAATAAATATATAAATCTAAAACAAAAAAAGAATCATGGAGCCTCCATCCTAATACCTAACATAATCTAATCACTTTCCGAAATGCTACCTCTAATCACCATAGTCAAATTAAGTTTCCATCCTCTAAGTTACCTTGTAACTTAGGACTTGAGGTTTAAACCTATGCCTGAGTTCAGGGGCCAGAACATGTTCAAACCATAACAGGTTCAACAAACAAATTTTGAGAGACACAAAATAATGAAATGGAAATAATGATTCCTGACTATCATCAATCATTAAAATATTAATTGAGCGGCTCCTGTGACCAAGCACTGGGATTAGGGTGGCAGAGCCCTAATGTCATGGTGACTATAATCACCATGATTCTATCACACGGTGCTGGGAAGGAGAGAGGTTGCTGGGCGTGCGTGTAATCGAGCAGAAGGTGGCCACGGCCTCAACTAAGGCAGCACCAGTAGGAGAGAGAACATAGAAAATACTTAGACATCCAGGTGGGCTTTTGGTGTAGGGGTTAAGATGCAGTTAAGATGCTGATAGCCCACACCTGCTCCTGATTCCTGCTAATGTGCACCCCGGGAAGCATCAGTGACGGTTCAAGTGACTGAGTTTCTGACTCCTGGTTTCAGCCTGGCCCAGTCCCTGCTGTTGTGGGCATTTGAGGAGCGAACCCATATATGGGAGCTCTCTTTCTCTCTGCCACTCTTTCTCTGTCTCTCAAATAAATAATAAATAAAAGTTTAAATGAAAGGCATTTATGATACAGAATTAACAAATTAAGTGAGTGATTAGGCATGGGGCCAAAAATCCCGAGTTTTTGGCTTGGGCAGTGGGATTAGGGGGCAGGTAGTGCCATTTGGAGAAAGAAGATGGGAAAGACGATGTGACCAACTTGAACTTGCTTAATGGCCATCTCCAACAGGTGTCTAACCTGAAGGTTAAGAGCATGAGCAGGAGCCAGTGTTGTGGTGCAGTGAGTTAACCCACCGATTGCGATGCTTCTGCTTCCACCCCCTATTTGAGTGCTGGTTCCAGTCCTGGCTGCTCTGTTTCCAATCCAGCGTCCTGTTAATGCACTTGGGAAGCATTAGATGATCAAGCAAGTATTTGGGCTCCTACCTCCCATGTGGGAGACCTAGATGGAGTTCCTGGCTCCTGGTGTCAGCCTGGCCCAGCACTGGCTGTTGAGGTCATTTGGGGAGTGAACCAGTGGGTGGAAGATGCCTCTCCCTCTTTCCTGTCACTCTGCCTTTTAAAGAAATAAAAATAAATAAATATTCTTTAAAGAAGAGCATGTGTTTCAGAATCCAAAGACCATCGTTCAAATCCCAGCTTGTCCATATCCTGGCTGTGATCCTTGTTGTGAGGGGCACCAATTAAAACACAGAGAGACTTTGGGATCAAATTAGGCATCTTTATTAGCCAGCTGGCGACTGCTTTTCTCACAGAGCAAGTCTTGAGAAGACAGCAGCAAGTTGCAGGAGCAGGGAGTTCTTAAAGCAAAACCACATTCTGCTATCAGCAGTTAATTGCAGGAGCAATCGGGAAGCAGTTAGCCAATCAGTAATCAGCACCTATTCCCGCCTGACGTCAGTGGCTGGCGCCAGGTGTCCAGCATCCGATGTCCTCCGTACCAAAGGTTTCCTTAATGTTCAGTCCACACAGCCCACCCACCTTTACTTTGACTGGCTTGAGGTTTTAAATTTTTAGAACACCCCACCTTGTCACATCCTGAGAGAGTTACTTAACGTCACCGAACTGCCATTTGTTAACTATAAAATGGGCGTAATAGTTTCCGCCTTCTGAGGCTGCTGCTGCTGCTGCTGAGAAATAAGTGGGATTAGCTCTGCTCGCCATGCTCCAGGGTCCCCGTGTAACCAGCACGTGTTGGTGCTCTATAAATGGGAAGTCGCTAGCGCTGGATGAAGTGCTGGGCAAACCCACACCTCCTTTTGGTCAGTTTCTTCTGTGCTCACAATCACATCTCTGCCTTGGAGTTCAGTTCTGCTCCGTTCGGAAGCGTTGAGCTCCACTAACTTTGCCTTTCTGGAGATCAGAGGGTTTTCCTGATGCTCAGCTCTTTGATAGAGTTGCATCCGGAGATCCGATGGCTTTGTCTACAGAAGGCAAATCTTGAGAACTGCACTCTCTCAGCTGCAGGTGGCGCCCCACTTCTGCTCATTTACTTGAAGTTCTAGTGTTCATCCCACAAAGTGAGAAATCAGGCCTGAAAAATTACAAGCAAACCCTTACAACCTAGAGGATGTGGCTTGCGCTTAAAGGACAATTTTACAAGGGGTCTTGAAGTGACTTCTTCATTCTGACCCCAGGTACCGACCTGTGCCTGCAGTTCTCTTTGGAGGCCATGCTGTCTCATGTCTGAGTTTCCGTGTGAGGATTTGGCAGGTAGGTGACGCTTGTCCTTTGTCACTTTGGATGTCACCTCCCCAGTAAAGTCTTTCTTGAGTGGCGTTTTTTAGTTTGGGTTGGGCACCTCTCCATTGTATTCTCACCACACCCTGTGCATAGATAGCACTTGGGTGGGGCTACAACAGAGTTTCACATTTATTTAGAGAATTTCAAATATAGAAAATTTAGCACAAATGATCTAATAATCCCCCAATGTCAGTCTTGCTAAACTGTATTTTTTTTTTCATTTCCTTTTTCCATTCACCCAATTAGATGGTGACACCATGAGGAGAGGACCTGTATTTTATGACATTTTGTCCCCAGACCCTGTGCCTGACATAGATAACTAAAAAAAAAAAAAAAAAAAAAAAAGGCCGGCGCCGCGGCTTACTAGGCTAATCCTCCGCCTAGCGGCGCCGGCACACCGGATTCTGTCCTGGTTGCCCCTCTTCCAGGCCAGCTCTCTGCTGTGGCCAGGGAGTGCAGTGAAGGATGGCCCAAGTGCTTGGGCCCTGCACCCCATGGGAGACCAGGAAAAGCTCCTGGCTCCTGCCATCGGATCAGCGCGGTGCACCGGCCGCAGCGCGCCGGCCGCGGCGGCCATTGGAGGGTGAACCAACGGCAAAGGAAGACCTTTCTCTCTGTCTCTCTCTCTCTCACTGTCCACTCTGCCTGTCAAAAAAAAAAAAAAAAAAAAAAAAAAAAAAAAAAAAAAAAAAAGGTTGATGGAGGCGGGCGCTGTGGCACAATGGGTTAAGCTGCTGCTCAGAACGTCTGCATCCCATATGGGAGTGCTGGTTTGAGTCCAGGCTACTGGTCTTCAAACCAGCCCACTAATAACATACCATGGAAGTAGCAGGTGATGGCTCCAATGCTTGGGCCCCGCCATCCATGCAGGACACCTGGATGGAGCTCCTGGTTCCCAGGATTCAGACTCTTCCCCCTCTTTCCTTTGAGTCTTGAGTCAGTCTTTGCAGGGTGAGCAGGGCACCCACAGTCGCCCCAAACAGCGCTGAGGACCATGGGCGTCTAATGGCACCTCGCCCACAAAAGCTCGCTGTGCTAGAAACAGCCCAAGGTGAGGGGAGTAGCAGTTGGCACAGTTGTTAAGATGCTGCTTGGGACACAGCATCCTACTTTGCAGTGCCTGGTTTGAGTTCCAGCTCAGCTCCTGATTCCAGGTTCCTGCTAATGCACACCCTGGGAGTGATGGCTCAGGTGCTTGGCTCCCTGGTACCCACAGAGGAGATCCAGATGGGTTTCTGGCTTCCTGGCTTTGGCCTGGGCCATCCTGGGATGTTGTGGGCATCCGTGGAATCAGTGGATGGGAGAGTTATCACACGTGTTTCTCTCTCTCTCTGCCTTTCAACCAAAATGAAAAATTAATTAAAACAAATAAAGTATTTTTTTTTAAAAGAAACAGCATGCTTCCAAATTTCAGTTCCTTTCTCTCTTCTTTCCAGTTTTTATAAAAAATTGTGTTGATTGATTTGAGAGGCAAAGAGAGTCGGTGTCCTCCCTCCCTCCCTTCCTCCCTTCCTCCATCCTTTTCTTCCTTCCTTTTCTCTCTTTCCCTCTCCTCCTCTCCTTCTTTCTTTCTTTCTTTTTTTTTTTTTTTTTTTTGACAGGCAGAGTTAGACAGTGAGAGAGAGAGACAGAGAAAAAGGTCTTCCTTCCGTTGGTTCACCCCTGATGCGAAGCCAGGAGCCAGGTGCTTCTCCTGCTCTCCCATGCGGGTGCAGGGCCCAAGCACTTGGGCCATCCTCCACTGCACTCCCGGGCCACAGCAGAGAGCTGGATAGGAAGAGGAGCAGCTGGGACAGAATCAGCGCCCCAACGGGGACTAGAACCCGGTGTGCCGCAGGCGGAGGATTAGCCAAGTGAGACTCTCCTTCTTTCTTATGAATGTAGCAAGCTATTTAACATCTCCCAGCCTCAGTTGTGCTATCTGTAACAATAGGAACTGCATTTGCATTGCAAAGTGGCTCTGAGACTCAAACATCTGTATCCCACCTCACAGCACCTGTTGGAGTCCTGGCTGCTCTGCTTCTGATCCAGCTCCCCGCTGATGTGCCTGGAAAAGCAGTGGAAGATGGCTCAAGTGCTTGGGCCCCTGCCACCCACATGGGAGTGGACATGGGATGGAGTTCCTGGCTCCTGGCTTCAGCCTGGCCCAGACTGAATTTATTTGTCCTTCCAATAAAGAAATGTCTTAAAAATAAAAGAGCAGATTCTGAACACTGAGGACCTCAGGCCTCGCTGGCCAGTGTTCTGCTGACTCCGCCCTGGGCAGTCTTGTGCCCTCTGTGCTGATCTTCCTTCTCTTCCTGCATCACTGTGCCTCTTAGCCTCTCCCAACCAGAGCAACGAGGCAACACCCTCAGCCTGTCCTTCCTGCCAGGGGCCAGGGATTGGCGAGGGCACGCAAATGTTTCCTTCCTAGGCAACAGGACTCAGCCCAACCAAGGGCAAAAAATGAACTTGACGTCAGCCCTGGGTGGGGTCAGCCAACAAACGTTCTGTGAGCTTCAAAAGGAGAAAGGGAGGGCCAAGAATGAAGCCGGGCTGCTTTCCCTTTCTTTGTTTGACTAGGCCAGCAGATGAGGGCAACGTTGGCAGACAGAGGAGAGATCCTGGGTGCTCTCTGCCCTCGCGGCGGGGAAGTATGTGCCTGGTCGGACTACAGCCATAGGATGACTTCTCCAGGAATGGTGCTGTCCTGAATGCCGCGCTATTTAAAGGTTTTGTAAACAACTTGAATGCAGATAGGAAGAGCCGAGGTAACGCTAATCTGAACAGGGACATAATAAAGTCATTATAGCCACCATTTATATGCTAGGCATTTCTCACTTTACCACTCACCTTTTTTTTTTTTTTTTTTTTTTTTTTTTACAGGCAGAGTGGACAGTGAGAGAGAAACAGAGAGACAGGTCTTCCTTTGCCATTGGTTCACCCTCCAATAGCTGCCGCGGCCGGCGTACCGCGCTGATCCGAAGCCAGGAGCCAGGTGCTTATCCTGGTCTTCCATGGAGTGCAGGGCCCAAGCACTTGGGCCATCTTCCACTGCACTCCTGGGCCATAGCAGAGAGCTGGCCTGGAAGAGGGGCAACCGGGACAGAATCTAGTCCCCGACCGGGACTAGAACCCGGTGTGCCGGCACCGCTAGGTGGAAGATTAGCCTATTGAGCCGCAGCGCCGGCACCACTCACTTTCAACTTGTTATTCTATTCTCTTGAAGGCCCTTAGAGGGGCCAGTGCTATGGCGTAGCAGGTTAAGCCTCCTCCTGCAGTGCTGGCATCCCATATGGGTGCTGGGTTGAGTCCTGGCTGCTCCACTTCTGATCCAGCTCACTGCTAATGGCCTGGGAAAGCAGTGGAAGACCGTCCAAGTGCTTGGGCCCCTGCACCCACGTGGGAGACCCAGAAGTTCCTGGCTTCCGATCGGCCCAGCTCTGGCAGTTGCAGCCATTTGGGGAATGAACCAGCAGATGGAAGATCTCTCTCTCTTTCTATATTTTTGCCTTTCAAATAAATACATTTTTATTTATTTATTTTTTATATTTTTTTTGACAGGCAGAGTGGACAGTGAGAGAGACAGAGAGAAAGGTCTTCCTTTGCTGTTGGTTCACCCTCCAATGGCCGGTGCGGCCGGCGCGCTGCGGCCAGCACACTGCGCTGATCCGATGGCAGGAGCCAGGTGCTTCTCCTGCTCTCCCATGGGGTGCGGGGCCCAAGCACTTGGGCCATCCTCCACTGCACTCCTGGGCCACAGCAGAGAGCTGGCCTGGAAGAGGGGCAACCGGGACAGAATCCGGCGCCCCGACCGGGACTAGAACCCGGTGTGCCGGCACTGCAGGCAGAGGATTAGCCTATTGAGCCATGGCGCTGGCCAATAAACAAATCTTTTAAAAATGAGTAATAAAATTAAAAAGGCAAGTTCTCAGAAGTACTATAAAAGGTAAAGTGGGGTAATACGGTAGGGCTACTTTACACTGAGTGATTAAACAAGGTGGCTTTGGCATCTTTGAGAAACAGGGCAGGACTGATTTAAATGGATTCCAAGTGAGATGTAATTCTATACTGAGTTTTGACAAATTCATTGGACGGAAACAAAAACCAGAGAGAGAGAGAGAGAGAGATGATAAAGATCCTAAGAAATAAAATGACAATTTTCTTTAAAAAAAAAAAAGCAAAATAAATAAATAAAGGGACAAACATTTAGCACGGTAGTACCCAAGTCCCATGCTGGAGTGGTTGGTTCAAGTCCCAGCTCCAGCTCTTGTCTCCAGCTTCCTGCCAGTGTGCACCCTGGGAGGCAGCAGTGACAGCTGAGTAGCTGGGTCCCTGCCACCCATGTAGGAGACCAAGATCGAGTTTCTGGCTCCTGGCTTTGGTCTGGTGTGGCCATTTGGGGACTGAGCCAGAGGATGGGAGCTCTCTCTTGCTTCTGTCTGTCTCTGCTTCTCCAATAAACAGATTTTCTTAGAAAACACATTTAAAAAATAAACTTAAAAATATGAGAAAGAAGCAATTGGTTGGGATAAATGTCAAGTGCTGCTCATGGACTCAGAATGGCAGCAGCCTAGGTACTAATGCTGCAGAGCTGCCTCTGCGTCTGAGCCCAGGAAGCTGGCCTGCAGCTGACCTGGCAAATCGACACGTCTGGAGTCACCTGATCAAGCAGAATCCGGGTGATGAAGGAGATGCTCTTGTCCTCTCTGTGCAGGTAAGCGGCTGTGAGTTCTGCATCAGAGACAAATGGACTACCCCGACAGCAGCAGGGTGGAGAGCAGGCCGGGTCAGCAAAACCAGTTCTTCCAGATAGGGGAGATGTGGGGAAGTACAAGAGTCCACGTGAAGGAGTTAGAGGAATCGGATTCCTTTTCTTCCCTTTCCTTCTTTTGAAGAATCTGTGTAGACAATTCCTAAATAAGAAAAACAAAGTATTAAAATGAAGGAAGAGAAATTATTTTTTAGATTAATTATTTGAGGGATGGCACTGTGGAGTCGTGGGCTAAGTTTCTACCTGCGATACAGGCATCCCATATGGGTGCCGATTCTAGTACCGGCTGCTCCTCTTCCAATCCAGCTCTCTGCTGTGGCCTGGGAAAGCAGTAGAAGATGGCCCAAGTGCTTGGGCCCTTGCACCCAAGTGGGAGGCCCAAAAGAAGCTCCAAGCTCCTGGCTTCGGATCGGCACAGCTCCAGCGTTGCAGCCATCTGGGGAGTGAACCAGCGGATGGAAAACCTCTTTCTCTCTCTCCCGCTCTCTCTGCCTCTGCCTCTCTGTAACTCTGCCTTTCAAATAAATAAATAAAATCTTTTAAAAAATTAATTATTTGAGGAGAGAGAGAGAGAGACCTTCTATCTGCTGATTCGCTCCCCAAATGGCCACAACAGCTGGGGCTGGGTATGCTGCGGCCAGAAGCCAGGAACTCTATCCAGGTCTCCCACGTGGGTGCAGGGCCCCAAGTACTCAGACCATCTTCTGTTGCTTCCCCAGGCATGTCAGCAGGGAGGTAGACCAGAAGCAGAGCCGCCAGAACTTGAACCAGCGGCTTAACCTGCTGCACCACAATGCTGGGCTTCATCTTGAAATTCCTGAAAATTAAAAATATATATTATTTTCATTTTATTTGAAAGGTAGAGAGAGAGAGAGAAAGACAGAGATCTCCATCCTCGCACATCGCAAATGCCTAGAACAGCCATAGTTAGGCCAGGTGGAAACCAGGTGTCAGGAATTCAATCTACAACTCCCTTGTGGGTGTCAGGGCCCCAGGTACTTGAGCCATAACCTGCTGCCTCCCGGGGGTGCACATCAGCAGGAAGCCGGAGTCGGCAGCGGAGCCAGGACTCATGCCGGGCTCTCCAACACAGGACACACATGTCCCAAGCAGTGCTGTGACCACTGCACCCAGTGCTCACCCTGTAACTCTTCATATTTTTTGAGAGAAGGGTTCCATCTATTCATTTTGCACTGGTCTCTGCCATTGTTAAAATATTTATTATTTATTTGACAGACAGAGACAGAGAAAGTTCCTACCTCTGGTTTACCCCTCAAAAGCCCATAATAGCCGGGGCAGAGCTGGGGCTGGAGCTCGGCCAGGGCCGACGCCTGCGGCCAGGAATGCTATCCAAGTTTCTCACTTTGGAGGCAGGAATCCAACCGCTTCAGCCATCACTGCTGCCTCGCAGGATCTGCGCTGGGGCTCTGCCATTCTCGCTCCTGTCTTTTGCAGGAGAGTGGTGACACAGGCTTGGCCACGATGCACAGATTTTTGCTGCCTTAACTCTGCAGAGGCAGGACCCTGCATCTGCCTGCAGGCCTCCTGGGGCTTGTCTTGAGGAGAGATGTGGTCCCAGGGGGCTTCACTTTGAGGACGAGCAAAGGATGAGCTAGAACTTTGGAGAGATTTGGAGGCCACCTGCCCTGACAGCTCACTTCACCACTATAGGGAAATGCCAGCCCCAAGGGGAAATATGCAGCCAGCAGCCAGGAGGCACTGGTGCTCCAGGCCTTGATGTCCCCACTTACCTGAGGAGGAAGCTGAGGCTCCACAGGGCTCTGTCATTGATAATACAAATAAACAAATCACAAAAGCAGGGCCTGTGTTGTGGCATAGAGGGTAAAGCCACTGCCTTCAACATCCCGCATCCCGCATCCCGCATCCCGTATGGGTGCTTATTCGAGAGCCGGCTAGTCAGCTTCCAGTCCAGCTCCCTGCTAATGCCCTGGGAAAGGAGCAGAAGATGACCCAAGTGCTTGGGCCTCTGCTACCCAGGTGGGAGACCCAGAAGAAGCTCCAGACTCCTGGCTTTGGCCTGGCCCAGTCCTGGCTGTTTCTGCCATTTGGAGAGTGAATCGGTGAATGGAGCATTCTCTCTCTCTCTCTCTCTCTCCCTCTCTCCCTCCATCTCTTCCTCTCTGTGTAACTCTGACTTTCAAATAAATAAATCTTTTTAAAGACCCCACAAAAGTATAAGCATTATGCAGGGGCTACCTCTAGGGACACCCATATCCCATACCCAAGAGTCTTGGCTCCCTGTGCTTCCAATCCAGCTCCCTGCTAATACTCCTGGGAGGCAGCAGATGATAGCCCAAGTATTTGGACCCTGCCACCCGTGAGGGAGACCTGGATGGAGTTCCTGGCTGCTGGCTTCTGCCTGGCACAGTGCCAGCCGTTGTAAGGGCATTTGGGAAATGAACCAGCAGATGGATGATCTCTCTCTGTCATTCCCTCTCTTTCTGTCACTATGCCTTTCAAATAAATAAATAAATCTTTAAGAAAATTACACAAATATCATCTGTTCCTTAAAAATTTATAATAGAGGCCAGTTCTGTGGCTTAGCGGGTAGTTTCCACTTGCAACACCAGCATCCCATATGGGTGCCAGTTCGAGTCCCAGCTGCTCTATTTCTGATCCAGCTTCCTGCTAATGTGCCCGGGAAAGCAACAGAAAATGACCCTAGTACTTGGGCCCCTGCACTTACATTGGATAACTGGAAGAAGCTCCTGGATCCTGGCTTCAGCCTGGCCCGGACCTATTTGGGAAATGAAACAGCAGATGGAAGATCTCTCTCTCTCTCTCTCTCTCTCTCTCTCTCTCTGTAACTCTGCCTTTCAAATAAATAAATACAGGCTGGCACTGTGACATAGCACCATATGGGTGACAGTTCAAGTCTCAGATGCTCTACTTCCAATCCAGCTCTCTGCTATGGTCTGGGAAAGCAGTAGAACATGGTCCAGGTCCTTGGGCCCCTGCACCCATGTGGGAGACCTGGAAGAGGCTCCTGGCTTCGGATGGACACAGCTCTGGCCATTGTAGCCAATTGGGGAGTGAATCAGCAGATGGAAGACCTCTCTCTCTCTCACTCTCTCTTGCTGCCTCTCCTTCTCTCTCTCTGTGTGTGTGTGTGTGTAACTCTTTCAAATAAATAAATAAATCTTTTTTAAAAACCCAACATTCTTTTTTTTAAAGGTTTATTTTACTTATTTGAAAGACAGAGTTACAGAGAGGTAGAGACAGAGAGAGAGGTATTCCATCCACTGGTTCACTCCCCAGTTGGCTACAATGGCTGGAGCTGTGTCCATCCAAAACCAGGAGCCAGGAGCTTCTTCCAGGTCTCCCACATAGGCACAGGGGCCCAAGGACTTGGGCCATCCTCTACTGCTTTCCCAGGCTATAGCAGAGAGCTGGTTTGGAAGTGGAGCAGCCGGGACTCAAACCGGTGCCCACATGGGATTCTTGGCACCACAGGTGGCGGCTTTACCTGCTATGCCACAGCGCCGGCCCCCAACTTTCTTTTAAAAGAACTTTTTTAATTTGAGAGGGACAGACACACACACACACACACACACACACACACACAGAGATACAGAGAGATACAGAGAGGGGGAGAGAGAGGGAGGGCCCCCTCCCATCTGTTTATTTCCTCCACAGCCCTGCAACTGCCAGGGCTGAAGCCAGGGGCCCAGAATGCTCTGCAGGTCTTCCTTGTAGGTGGCAAGAATTCAACCACTTGGGCCATCACTGCTACCTGCCGGAGTCTGCATCAGGAAGAGGCTGAAGTCAGGAGCCAGAGACAGGACTTGAACTTGGAAACTCCCAGGTGAGATGAGGGCATCTTAACCTCTCCACCAAACGCCTGACCCAGAGAGTTAATTATGCAAATTGACTTTTGTCAAAGTACTTCTTGTTTTGTTTTGTTAAAGATTTGTTTATTTATTTGTTTATTTATTTGAAAGGCAGAGTTACGGGAGGTGGGGGGAGACAGAAAGAAATCTTCCATCTGCTAGCTTACTCTCCAAATGGCCCCAATGACTGCGATGGGTCAGGCCTGGGCCAGGCTGAAGACGCCAGGAGCCTGGAACTCCATCCGGGTCTCCCATGTGGGCACAGGGACCCAAGCACTTGGGCTGTCTTCTGCTGCTTTTTCAGGCACGTTAGCAGGGAGCTGGATGGGAAGTGGTAGGCTGGTGCTGATACGGGATGCTGGTGTTACAGGTGGTTTAACCATTGAGTCACAACCCTCGTTCCAAAGTATTTCTTGTTTTTGAACATCCATCTCACCACTTCTCACAAAAGTCTTCTCCTTGGGCTTGCACTGTGGCATAGCTGATAAAGTCGCTGCCTGCAGTGCCACCATCCCATATGGGTGCCAGTTCAAGTCCTGGCTGCTCCACTTCCCATCCAGCTCCCTGCTAATGTGCCTGAAAAAGCAGCAGAAGATGGCCCAGGTCCTTGGGCCCCTGCACTCACATGGGAAGACCTGGAAGAAGCTCCTGGCTCCTGGCTTTGGATCAACTCAGCTCTGGCTGTTTCAGCCACTTGGGGAGTGAACCAGCAGATGGAAGATGTCTCTCTCTCTGCCTCTGCCTCTTTATAACTCTTTCAAATAAAGAAATAAATCGAAAAAAAAAAAAAAAAAAAGCCTCTTCCTCTGAGATACCGCAGAGCAACACTTTCAGATAATCTGTGAAGCTGGGGACCCCAGAGGGTAGCACTGTAGCAATTGTCAGTAGGCCAAGATGATCACAAAGTATTTAAATGCCCCCTAACAAGATGGAAAGGCGCATTCATAGACACTTCCTAAGTGCAAAAGATACAAGGGTGCATTCTCAGATGGCTCCTTACTGCAAATTCCCCAACACATTGCTAGAACTGACAACTACTCCTGCTTGGGGTCAGCATCAAAAATCAGGGTTCAGTGATGTCAATCCCCTCCAGCCACTGTGACTCCTCGAGGCTGTCCAGAGTCTTCCGGCCCTGGGAGGAAGTCCTGGGCTCGAACGGGCCTGTGCAGGCCTTGCTCTCTTCTCCTCTTCCTGCCTCCTTCCTCCATTGTTAGCCCTCCCCAGCAACAGAGATCAAAGGCGCTCCCCAGGCCATCCCGAGCCGCTGCTGGAAAAGCCACATGCACACTGCGGCTTTCTGCTGACTGGGCCTGGGAGCGGTGCCAGGCCAGAGATTTTGGAAAGGAAACCTTCCAAAAGCTGGATTGAGCCTGGAACAGATGTTGCCTGTGCACGGACAGCATGCACAGAAGTGGGCACGCCACAGGCAAGGCTCTGGGATTTGGATAGCTTAAAACAAAGCCACGGAACAAAGACCTGTAGACACAGCACTGATGGAGAGACTGAGGGAGGGCCTGCTGTCAGGGGCGCCCAGGGGGGCCCGCTCAGTCCTCCAAGAGACTCAGACTCCGTGAGTTTCACACATGACAGCAAGGGCACAGAACAGCGCTCCTGTGACTTCCTCCCCGGCACCTGAGCCACGGAGGACTCAAGAGACATCGCTCCCTCTTCCAGATTTACCCTTAGCCTCCTCACTTTTTTTTTTTTTAAGATTTATTTATTTATTTGAGAGGCACAATTACAAACAGAGAGAGGGGGCCGGCGCCGCGGCTCACTAGGCTAATCCTCCACCTTGCGGCATTGGCACACCGGGTTCTAGTCCCGGTTGGGGCGCAGGATTCTGTCCCGGTTGCCCCTCTTCCAGGCCAGCTCTCTGCTGTGGCCAGGGAGTGCAGTGGAGGATGGCCCAGGTGCTTGGGCCCTGCACCCCATGGGAGACCAGGAAAAGCACCTGGCTCCTGCCTTTGGATCAGCGCGGTGCGCCAGCCGCAGCGGCCATTGGAGGGTGAACCAACGGCAAAGGAAGACCTTTCTCTCTGTCTCTCTCACTGTCTGCCTGTCAAAAACAAACAAACAAACAACAACAACAAAAAAAAAAAACAGAGAGAGGGAAAGAGAGAGCAAGCGAGAGTGAGAGCTAGAGAGAGAGAGAGAGAGAGAGGTCTTCCATCTGCTGGTTTACTCCCCAAATGGCCGCAACAGCCGGAGCTGCACTGATCTGAAGCCAGGAGCCAGGAGCTTCTTCCACATGGGTGCAGGGGCCCAGGCACTCAGGACATCTTTCCACTGCTTTCTCAGGTGCATTAGCAGGGAGCTGGATCAGAAGTGGAGTAGCCGGGGCATCACGCTGATCCCAAGCCAAGAGCCAGATGCTTCTCCTGGTCTCCCATGGGGTGCAGGGACCAAGCACTTGGGCCATCCTCCACTGCACTCCCTGGCCACAGCAGAGAGCTGGCCTGGAAGAGGAGCAACCGGGACAGAATCCGGCGCCCCGACCGGGACTAGAACCCGGTGTGCTGGCGCTGCAGGCGGAGGATTAGCCTATTGAGCCGCAGCGCTCTGCCTCCCTGTTTTTTAAAGTGGGAAATGACTGCCTGAAACTCGCAAAGAAGTCAGGATTTGAGGAATGGCAGACATCACGGAGGTGCTGTATCTGTAAACCACGTTTTGGCCCACAAAGCCCAGTGGCACAGATAGAGCTGATGCTACTGCCTAATGGGACAGGTAATTCGAGGGACAGAGAAGTGTGCCAACCAGAAGACGTCCCCTCCACAGCATGCCTGAAATTCCACCACTGCCAATGGGAACGACTGGGTAGCTGATTAGAGCAAAGAAACGAACAAAAAAACAAAAATTAGAGACCTGGGGGCGGGTGTTGTGGTGCAGCTGGTTAAGTCACCACTTGGCTACTGGCTTCCAATATTGGAGTACTGGTTTGAGCCTGGCTGCTCCACTTTCCTTTTTTTTTTTTTTTTTAAGATTTATTTATTTTACTTGAAAGGCAGTTATAGAGACACAGAGGTTGGGGATTCCAACCACTGGTTCACTCCCCAAATGGCTGCAATAGCCGCAGCTGCGCCGATCTGAAGCCAGGAGCCAGGTCTCCCATGCAGATGAAGGGGCCCAAGGACTTGGGCTATCTTCTACTGCTTTCCCAGGCCATAGCAGGAAGTTGGATCAGAAGTGGAGCAGCCAGGGGCCGGCACTGTGGTGTAGTCAGTAAAGCTGCCATCTGCAGTGCCGGCATCCCATATGGGCACTGGTTTGAGTCCTGGCTGCTCCACTTCCAATCCAGCTCTTGCTATGGCCTGGGAAAGCAGTGGAATATGGTCCAGGTCCTTGGGCCCCTGCACCCTGGTGAGAGACCAGGAAGAAGCTCCTGGCTCCTGGCTTCGGATTGGCACAGCTCCATCTGTTGTGGCCATTTGGGGAGTAAACCAGTGGAGGGAAGACCTCTCTCTCTCCCCCCCCCCCCATCTCTGTCTTTCAAATAAATAAAAAAAAGAAATACATGTTTAGAAAAGATCCACTGGGGCCAACATTGTGGAGCAGCAGGTAAAGCCTCCGCCCACAGTGCTGGCATCCCATATGGGTGCTGGTTCGGGTTCCAAAAGCTCCACATCAGATCCAGCTCCCTCCTGACGTGCCTGGGAAAGCAGCAGAAGATGGCCCAAGTGCCTGGGCCCCTACACCCACAGGGGAGACCCCAAAGAAGCTCCTGGCTCCTGGCTTCAGACCAGCCTAGCTTTGACCACTGCAGCCCTTTGGGGAGTGAACCAGTGGATGAAAGATTCTTTCTGTCTCTGTCTCTGTCTCTCCCTCTGTCTGTAACTCTGCCTCTCACATAAATAAATAAATCCTTTTTTTTTTTTTTTTTTTGACAGGCAGAGTGGACAGTGAGAGAGAGAGACAGAGAGAAAGGTCTTCCTTTACCGTTGGTTCACCCTCCAATGGCCGCCGCAGCCGGCGCGCTGTGGCCGGCGCACCGCGCTGATTCAATGGCAGGAGCCAGGTGCTTCTCCTGGTCTCCCATGCGGGTGCAGGGCCCAAGCACTTGGGCCATCCTCCACTGCACTCCCTGGCCACAGCAGAGAGCTGGCCTGGAAGAGGGACAACCGGGACAGAATCTGGCGCCCCGACAGGGACTAGAACCTGGTGTGCCGGCGCTGCAAGGCGGAGGATTAACCTAGTGAGCCGCGGCGCCGGCCAAATAAATAAATCTTTAAAAAAAAAAAAAGATCCACTTGGCTAACCCTACTAACATGTTTCAAGTTCAGCTTTAGGGAAAAGGCACATTATCCCAGTGTAGAGAAAACAGCACTGGACTTGGCATCTGGAAGACCTGGGCTTGAATCCTGGCTCTGACGCCTACCAGCCGATGGCTTGGGGCAGTTGCTTAACTTCTCTGAGGCCGTAACAGGGCTCGCAGGGCTGCGGTGAATGTGGGCATGCTCTCCTAACTGCAACCATGTGCACACGTGTGATGCATCGGGAGCTGCGGCCCCAGGGTCCTCACTGACAGTGCGAGTCTGGGGCCAGCACGGTCCCTTAGCTGAGCCCACGCCTCGGCAGTCATTGTTCCTCCTCACTCAAGGCCTCAGCTTGCTCGTGGGCGGTCCCTTCAGAAGTGGCACTGCACTCCGGGAGAGCTGCTGGGAGGCGGGAGGCTTGGATTTCATTGAGAGCTTCAGAAGTATCTGCATTCAGAAGCCAGTCTTGCCCATGTATTCCTGAGCTTTGAGATTTTTAATATTTATTTGAAAGACAGAGTTACAGAGAGAGGTAGAGACTGAGAGGTCTTCCATCTGCTGGTTCACTCTCCAAATGGCCACAATGGCCAGAGCTAAGCCAATCCGAAGCCAGGAGCCAGGAGCTTATTCCAGATCTTCCACTTGGATTCAGGAGGCCAAGCACTTGGGGCATCCTCCCCTGCTTTCCCAGGCGCATTAGCAGGGAGCTGGATCAGAAGTGCAGCAACAGGGACTTGAACCGGTGCCCATACAGGATGCCGACGCTGCAGGCAGGGGCTTTAACCCGCTGCATCACAGTGCCGGCTCCAAGGATGTTCATCTTCCCGGGTCCCCTGAAATTAATTTTTCTTCGAAAGGATGTCTTACCACCAGAGGAGATCTGGACGTACCCCAGGCAATCTGCAAAGCGGGGTGGGGCAGTCAGGGTCTGGAAGCTTCCGAGGAGAGGCAGGAGGAGGGGCTGTCGCTCCCCCTCTCCCCCGCTTCGTGGAGGAGCGACACTGAACCCTGCGCTGTTCTTTTGTCTGCTCGGCCCTCCCCGGGTTTGCTGCTGGTTCTTCCTGGGTTGGCTGCCGTCCCTCCACCTCCTTGGAGGGGCGGGCCCCCCTGCCACTTTCCCTACTTCCGCAGGGGAGCGGCACACCGCCGGCCGGCTCTCTCGGGGGCTGCTCAGATGTTCCTCAGGTGTTCCTGGTGCATGTTGTCTCTCTCCTCCTTTATAGTCCTCTTCCACCAATCCCAACTCTGCTACCCACATGCCGAGTACGCTGCTCTCCTCCAATCAGGAGCAGGATCAGCTCCTGCAGGTCATCACTCAAGTTGGCGAGAGGCAGCTGCGTAGAAGCTGTTTACTCCTCTCCCAGCGCCATATTGTGGGGGAGCAGATGCATAGAATAAGTCTTAACTCCAATAACTTAGTCTAGTCCGAGTTGCTCCCCACAAGGGGCAAAGTTTCGGACGGTCGGTCAGGAATGTGTGACGGCAGCAAAGAGAGGATGTGCAATGACCCAGAGGTGACAGAAGGGGCCTTGTAGCTGATGGGTCCCTTCCTAAGTCACTGTGGGAATCTCGGAATTTCCTGGCTCCCCTTTCTCTTTGCCCTCCTGCTGCCTCTGAGAGGCCAGCAGGCTCTCCTGGGAATGCTCTGTCTAAGCCCCATCCCATCAGCGCAGAGGAACTTCCTGGGCACATGACCTGTGCAATTGTACATGACCTTGTGCTCACAGGGACCCTGCCGTGGCTTTATTCTTGGCTGTTTCCATCTGGAAGTGTCTACAATTTATCTCTGAACTTGTGTAAGTGCAATGCAGTTGGTCGGCACAGCAGCAGACACCCGGTGACGGGGTCCACAGGGCTGAGCAGGTGTCAGGAGCACAGAGCCATGGACCTGGTTACCCTGCACGCACACGCAAGGCGGGACAGCGTAGGGCACCCAGGGTGTCCCAGGCAGAACCCCGGCGACAGCAGTGGCAGCTGCAGGAGAGAAAAGGAGCCCAGTGAGTTGGCAGTGCTCGGATCACTGAGTGGAGGCCGCTTGTCTGTCCCTGATGGTGTCAATATTAGCTCTTATGTCTCAGCCCTTGGCCAGTAAACTTTATCAGTAAGTTGTTATAAAATGAAAATGTACATACGGACATTGTTATAAAGCGTGTCGGAATTGTCAGAGCCCCTCAAAGAGTTTAGAATCTTCAGTTTTGAAAAGTGCTGTGGGGGCCAGTGCTGTGGTGCAGCAGATTAAAACCCTGGATCAAAGCGCTGGCATCCCATTTGGGCGCCGGTTCTAGTCCCAGCTGCTCCTCTTCCGATCCAGCTCTCTGCTATGGCCTGGGATAGTAGTAGAAGATGGCCCAAGCTCCTGGCTCCTGGCTCCTGGCTCCTGGCTTCGGATTGACACAGCTCCAGCCATTGCGGCTATCTGGGGAGTGAACCAGCGGATGGAAGACCTCTCTGCCTCTCTGTCTCTCTGTCTCTACCTCTCTCTGTAACTCTGTCTTTCAAATACATAAAATAAATCTTTAAAAAAAATTACTGCGAAATTGCAAACATTCAATCTTAGAGAAATGAAACTTAGTCTGTTGCATTTGATGGAAAACAACACTTTCAAATGAAGCGCTGGATGACCCAGTGATTAAAATCCTCCACCTGCAGCACCAGCACACTGGGTTCTAGTCCCAGTCGGGGCGCCGGATTCTGTCCCGGTTGCCCCTCTTCCAGTCCAGCTCTCTGCTGTGGCCAGGGAGTGCAGTGGAGGATGGCCAAGTACTTGGGCCCTGCACCCCATGGGAGACCAGGTTAAGTACCTGGCCCCTGCCATCGGATCAGCGCGGTGTGCCGGCCGCAGCGCACCGGCTGCAGCGGCCATTGGAGGGTGAACCAACTGCAAAATAAGACCTTTCTCTCTGTCTCTCTCTCTCACTGTCCACTCTGCCTGTCAAAAAAAAAAATCCAGAGAATTTCAAAATTAATTTTTCTGATAATTGAAGATGCAATGAAAGGTTGTATAAGTCAATGTTTTAAATAGTACACAAAGAGGCAGGCGCTGTGACGTAGTGGGCTAAGGCTCCGCCTGTGGTGCCGGCATCCCAGATGGGCACTGGTTTTAGTTCTGGCTGCTCTTCTTCTGATCCAGCTCTCGGCTATGGCCTGGGAAACAGTAGAAGATGGTCCAAGTCCTTGGGCCCCTGCCCCCACGTGGGAGACCCGGAAGAAGCTCCTGGCTTCTGGCTTCAGGTCCACTCAGCTTTGGCCATTGAAGCCATTTGGGAAGTGAACCAGTGGATGGAAGACCTTTCTGTCTGTCTCTCCCTTTCTCTGTAACTCTGCCTGTCAAATAAATAAATAAATCTTAAAAAAAGGATAAGCTATTGTTTATTTTTATAAAAAATAAATTGTACACAAAAAGATGAAGCTGCCTTTAGTTTCTTGTATGAAGCCCCGCAAGTTCCAGGAAACATCACAGAAACATTACATGGCAATTGTGTAAACTTACACTTAAAGTTAAATTCAGACTGGCGTGAAATTGATTTGTATGAAGAACTGAATTTGTTTGGAAAAATCGTTGCGTGAGAATTGTCAGCTCTAAGAGCACCAAGATTTATAATTTGAAACAGCAAATCACAGTGTGGGGGGAATCATTGGTCAGTATTCCAATGTCCTCACAAAACAGAAAGCACTCTTAGAAGATTCAGTAACAGTTCCATCAGCAAAGAATTACTTCTCAAAATTAAAATTATTAAAAATCATTGTGACGCGAGCATTTGGCCTCGCGATCAAGATGCCTGTTAGGTTGCTGTGTCCAGTTTTCGAGAGCCTGGGTTTGAGTCCCACCTCTGACCTCTGACCTCTGACCCCAGCTTCCGCTGGTGCAGACCCTGGGAGGCAGTGCTGATGGCTCAAGTGGTTGAGTTCCTGCCATCCACAAGGGAGCCCTGGATTGGATTCTCAGCTCTCAACTTTGGCTCCGATCGGGGGCTGTGGCAGGCATACAAGAAGTGAACCAGTGGGTGGGAGCTCTCTATCTGTCTCTCTAACTGGCACCAGCTTTTTTAACATTTAGAAATTGGTGTTCATTTTCCATCAACCTCTTTGCTTCAGCGACTGTGAAGGTCAGCTTAGAACCAGATTTGGAGGCAGATGCCATCCCTTTTCCTTTTGTAGATGCACCGTTCCATTTGGAAGTCCAAGGTTGGTGCCATCCGGGTGGGCTCCTGCTGCAAGGAATTTGGGGACATCTCCTACATCATTTGCAGGACACACAGGGCTCCAGATACTGTGACAGCTTCCCTATAAGGTATACTGTGGGGGGCCGGCACCGTGGCACAGCGGGTTAATGCCCTGGCTTGAAGCGCCAGCATCCCATATGGGTGCCAGTTCTAGTCCCAGCTGCCCCACTTCCCATCCAGCTCTCTGCTATGGCCTGAGAAAGTAGAGAAGATGGCCCAAGTGCTTGGGCCCCTGCACCCACACGGGAGACCCTGAAGAAGCTCCTGGCTCCTGGCTTCAGATTGGTGCAGCTCCGGCTGTTGCGGCCAACTGGGGAGTGAACCAGCGGATGAAAGACTTCTTTCTCTCTGCCTCCCCTCTCTCTGTGTAACTCTCACTTTCAAATAAATAAATAAATCTTTTTTAAAAATGTACACTGTGGGAGTTTCCATTGTGGAAAGCAGGTTAAGCCACCACTTACAAGCTAGCATCTCATATCAGAGTGCCAGTTTGGGTTCCAGCTGCTCCACTTCCAATCCAGTCTCCTACTAATTTGCCCAAGAAAACAGCAGTAGATGGCCCAAATACTTGAGCCCCTGCCACTCATGGATGTAGTTCCAGGCTCCTGGCTTCGGCTTGGCCCATATGGACCCCTCTCTGTGTAGTACAGAAAACTATTTGTGATATATTTGCCAAGAGCAACTGACATTGCTTTCAATTATATTGATCAAAACTTAAGTTGTCAAAATTATAAATTCCAGTAGCCATTAATAAATGAATTATAGAAAAAGTAAGCCAAAAGAATCTTTAGATGAATCAAAATATAACATGAATAAAATAATTTAATGTATTACATTATTTAAATACGACACAAAAAGTTCAATTTATGAAATTATGTTGTTACTTCTGTATCACTATTACGCTTATTACATTTTACAAGTAATAAAACATTTTGAAAAGACAAAAGCTTCATATTCTTGTACCTTTGGCAGCAATCATGTCCTGCTTTTTGAACAAGGGTATTGAATTTTTCAAAACATTATTTATTTCAGAGGCAGAGAGAAACAGAGCTGCCATCTGCTGCTTCACTGCCCAATGCCTGCAGTGACAGAGGCTAGGCTGGGGACAAAGCCAGGAGCTGGGGATACAATCCAGATTTACCATCTGGGTAGCAGGAACCCAACCACTTGAGCCACTGCTGCTGTCTCCTGGGGTCTGTATTAACGAGAAGCTGGGGTCAGGGACCACAGCCAGGAATTGAACCCAGGCGGTCTGATGTGGGATATGGGCCTCTAGATGCTTATGCTAAACACCTGCTCCCAGGGGCACTGCATTGTTATTTCGCACTGAGCCCTACAAATTACATGGTCAGCCCTACCCCAGTGTTTGAAAGTCCCTCTAGAGCCCAGTGAAGCCCACAGACGTGTTTTTTAAGAGTTCTTCTAATGTCCTTTTTTTTTTTTTTTTTTTTTTGACAGGCAGAGTTAGAGAGAGAGACAGAGAGACAGAGAGAAAGGTCTTCCTTCCGTTGGTTCACCCCCCAAATGGCCACTACGGCTGGCACACTGCATTGATCCAAAGCCAGGAGCCAGGTGCTTCTTCCTGGTCTCCCATGCAGGTGGAGGGCCCAAGCACCTGGGTCATCCTCCACTGCCTTTCCAGGCCACAGCAGAGAGCTGGACTGGAAGAGGAGCAACCAGGAAAAAACCGGCACCCCAAATGGGACTAGAACCTGGTGTGCCGGCGCTGCAGGCGGAAGATTAGCCTAGTGAGCCACAGTGCCGGTCCTAATGTTCTCTTAACTGAGGTTTTGCCCCTCCCCCAGGGACCTGGGGCAAGTTCTGGAGGCATTTTTAGTTGTTAAAATCAGAAAGCTGCTCTTCTAGTGGGTAGAGGTCAAAGATGTGCCAAGCATCCTACAAGGCACAGGACAGGCACCTACAACAAGGATTCTTCCAGCACAACATGACCATAGGGGTGCAGCTGACCACAGACACCTGCCACTCTAAGTGTGGTCCTTGGACAAGCAGCTGCAGCATCCCTGATGGGTTGTTTGCACCCAGACATTCAGGCTCCACCCCAGACCCACTAAGTCAGAATCTACATTTTAACAAGATCCCCAGGGGATTCCTGTGCACACGTGCGCACACACACACACAGGTTTGAGCAGCCTGGAGCTAGAGGATGCAAATCTCTAATGATAGATTTCAGACAGGTCGGGGAGCTGTGGGGCTCCCAGCTAGGCTTATAGCAGGTTCTTCCCTCCCTGTGTGAAAGAATTCAAAGGTAGAGGCGTAAAGATGTACAGGAAAGCAGGATTTATTTCGAGCAAAACAAAAGTGCAAACTCAAGAACTAAGTAGTGGGGCCGGCATTGCAGTGCTGCAGGGTAAGCAGCTTCCTGTGACAGTGGCATCCCTTAGGAGCGCTGGTCATAAGTCCCAGCTGCTCCACTTCCGATCCAGCTCCCTGCTAATGCACCTGGGAAAGCAGCAGAGGATGGCCCAAGGACCTGCATCCACCTGGGAGATCTGGATGGAGTTCTAGGCTCCTAGGCTTCGGTCTGGCCCAGCCCCAGCTGTTGTAACCTTCTGAGTAGTGAACCAGTGGATGGAAGATCCCTTTCCCTCTGTAACTCTGCCTTTCACATGTATAATTACATCTTTTTTTTTTTTTTAAAGAACTAAGTAGTGATGAACTCAAAGCCAAAATACAAGAAGGCCCCAAAGAAAAGCTTCTTACTGGGAATGGTGCTGTGGCCTAATAGGCTAAGGCTCTGCCTGCAGTGCCAGCATCCCATATGGGCACCAGTTCATGTCCTGGCTGCTCCTCTTTCAGTCCAGCTCTCTGCCATGGCCTGGGAAGGCAGTAGAAGATGGCCCAAGTGCTTGGGCCCCTGCACCCGCATGGGAGACCCGGAAGGAGCTCTTGAAAAAAAGAAAGAAAAACTTCTTACCAAGGAAAAACCTCCAACAGCAACAAACGCCTTCAAGAAAAGATATAAGCCCCCTCAACCAGGTCAGGCCTTCCCTTTAGACCATCCAGAGGCAGCAGGGGTGATGTCTGGGGGGCTTCTGCAGACCCTGGAGCATGGGGTCAGGTCCCAGGTCTGTCTGCTGGTAGTCATGGGAACCCTGGAGAAAAGGGAAAGCTTCCAGGAGGGGCAGATGAGTGAGCTTTGAAGGCTCTGCAGGAGGCAGCTACAGCGGGAAAGGGCACATGTGTTCAAAGGCCCATGTGATGGTGTGACCAAGGGTCAGTCCCTCACACAGGAGGCACACGGCCGAGCCCTCAAGCTCGCTGAAGCGACCAGAGCTTTTTCAGTTCACTCCCCAAATGGCCGAAACAGTCAGAATTGCACCGATCTGAAGCCAAGGGCCAGGAGCTTCCTCCAGGTCCCCCCATGCCGGTGCAGGGAGCAAGCACTTGGGCCATCCTCTGCTGCTTTCCCGGGCCACAGCAGAGAGACACGAACCTGCCCCCATATGGGATACCGGTGGGGCAGGTGGAGCTCAGCCTAGCACGCCACAGCACCAGCCCCTGGAAAAGGGCTTTAATGGCCCGGCTTTCATGCCATTTGGCTCCCCTTCTCTGTGTGCTTGCTTGACAGAGGTACAAGTTCAAAACCAGGGTGAGTTCCAGGGCTGAGGGGCTGCAGGACGCACGGTGCCCCTGCACCTGGTCTGCCTGTCACGTGCCTGGGAGGGTCATGGGAGAGAAGCAAGAAACATGAGGAAAACGATAGGGACAGATGGTCACTGTGGTGCTGGCCTGGTGGTACCACTGTGCCACAAAGCCAGCAACCCAGCTCCCTTTTTTTAAAATAATGAATGAATGAATGAGAGAGGCAAACACACACAAAGAAAGAGAGAGAAGAGAGTGAACTCTCATTCACTGCTCACAGTGGCCAGGGCTGGGCTGGGCCTGGTTGAAGCCAGGAGCTGGGTATGCTATGCAGGTCTCCCATGTGGGTGGCAGGAACTCAGTTACCTGAGCCATCACCACTGCCTCCCAGGGACTGCACTAGCAGGAAGCTGGAGTCAGGAGCTGGAGCTGGAAACTGAGCCGAGGTTCTCCAGCGTGGGATGCAGGTATCTTAACCACTAGGTTAAAGGCCCGCTTCCAGGTTAGCCTTTTGTGTGTTAGCATTAAAGCAGAGAGAATAGCGTGATTATTCTAACTGAACAGGCTGTTGTGGGGAAATGTGTTTGTTGTGTCTTTAATCCTGATTTCTTGGACGTTCAGACACACAGCTTGCTTTCAGCTTGGAGACTTGGAACTTTAGCACAGGTGACTCCATTTTAACTTTTAGGCTGGTCTCTTGGGGCCCAGTGCATGCATTTCATCAAAACAATGGCCTTTAATGGCCGGAGCTGAGCCAATCCAAAGTTACGAGCCAGGAGCTTCCTCCAGGTCTCCCATGTGGGTGCAGGGGCCTAAGCACTTGGGCCATCTTCTACTGCTATCCCAGACCATAGCAGAGAGCTGGATCAGAAGAGGAGCAGCCAGGACTAGAACTGGCACCCATATGGGATGCCAGCACTTCAAGCCAGGGCTTTAACCCACTGTACTACAGCACCGGTGCCTAAAAATAATTTTTTAAAAAAGTTAGCACATCTTCAGTGTAGACAATTTATGTTTTCTTCCCCCAGTCCTTAACATAAAGCTACTTCTAGCTCTAGGCCAGGCAGACACTTTTCCAAGTGCTTCCCAGCCTTGCTGCTGAAGGTTGTAGAATCTTGTCCCAGGACATAGTCTCCTTGCTGGCTGGCATTGGCTCAACAAATCCTTTTATCTCAGAGATCCTTCATTTTCAAAAGTTTTGCTTTGAGGTTGGTGCTGTGGCGTAGCGGGTAAAGCCGCCACCTGCAGTGCCGGGATCCCATGTGGCTGCCAGTTTGAGTCCCGGCCACTCCACTTCGATCCAGCTCTCTGCTGTGGCCTAGGAAAACAGTAGAAGATGGCCCAAGTCCTTGGGCCCTTGCACCTGCGTGGGAGACCTGGAAGAAGTTCCTGGCTCCTGGTTTCAGATTGGCCCAGCTCTAGCCATTGCAGCCATTTGGGGAGTGAACCAGCAGATGGAAGACCTCTCTCTCTCTCTCTCTCTTTCACTCTCTCTCTCTCTTTCTGCCTCTGCCTCTCTATAAGTCTGCCTTTGAAATAAATAATCTTTTTTTTAAAAAAAGAGTTTTAGTTTATTTCCAGCACCTTAAATTAATTCTGCCTATCTTTGAACTTGATATAAATAGAATCATACAGTGCATAAATGTTTTGCGTGTTGTTTCCTTGAGTCAAAATTACATTTTCAAACTCATGTTGTTGGGTGAATTGGGAGTGTGTTCATTCTCATCACTGCAGGGCATTTTTTTGTATGGATATCTCATGGCTTATTTCTCCATGCTATTGAAGGTGAATATATGGGCTGTTTCCAGTTTGGGGCTATTACAAATAACAGTGCCATGTACGTTCTTTTAAAAAAATTAATTAAGTAATTTATTTGAGAGGTAGATTGAGAGAAAGAAAGAAAACTTCCATCCACTGGTTTACTCCCTGAATGTCTGCAACAGCCTAGGCTGGGCCAGGCTAAAGCCAGGAGCCAGGAACCCAATTCAGGATCCCCATATGGAAGGCAGGGACCCAAGTACTTGAGCCATCACGGATGCCTCCTAGAGTCTACATTAGCAGGAAGTTGAAACTGGGAATGGAGCCAGGATTTGAACCCAGGCACTCCAACATGGGGTGTGGGTATCCCAAGCTGTTGCTTAACCACTAGGCCAAATGCCTGTCCCTAGCAACATTTTATGAATGTCATTTGGTGAACTTATGCAATTACTTATTTTTTTAGTTATGTGTTTGGGCATATTCTATTATCTATGATTTTTATTTCATGGTACTAAGAGGATGCCATAAAATACTTCTATCCAAAGAGGGCATGGGTGTTCAGGGAATGATTGAGACCCTCTGGCTTGAAGCACACGCTTCTGTTCATAGTCCATGTGTCTGTCCCACAGGGGTGGCCTCTGCTGTCCTGTGCCCAGTGCTGGGAGCACAATGGCTGTGATCCACGGAGGCAGAAGGTTTGAGAACATTGGAGGACAGAGGCCTGCAGTTTTGATCACTCCACTAGGGGGCAGGATTCCACAAGGGGCTGGGCACCAGCTGCCTCTCCTTCCCGGCAGGCTTCCAGTCGAGCTGCTTGCTCCTTCATTTCCCTTGGTAACTAGAGGTCCAAGACTATTGTGAGAAAGAGAAAAAAAAAAAATTATAGTGCATCTCAGTGGTGGCAGAGGGAACATACATACTTCCTGGGCATCAGTGCATCAGACATTTTTCTCCTGGCCGGCAGAACCACGTTTCCTGTTAAATGGAGCCTCTGGGATCCCCCACATACTCCCTGCCTCACTCACCCCTTGTCTGGTGAGCTCTGCTAGCCCTGGGCCCGGGGCTGAGTTCATCTCCACTATTCCTGCCTGGTGGGTTCTGCAGAAACATGGGCTGGGAGCTTCAGGGTTCCAGTGGAAAATATTTCACACTTCAGTTGTAACGTTTAGCAGCTGGTTCTTGGGGTGGGGGGGCTGACTTAGAGTACTTATTAATTCTTGTAGTAAACACCTCTCCTATGACTGATTTCTAGCCATCAATCTGATGTCTCTGAATGTGGGGTTGGGAGGGAGGAGGTACAAAGCGGCATGACTATACTTGGACAGCATTTCCACCTTTCAGATATAGTAGAGGTAAACAAACTTGAAAGCATAGGCGAGACCACTATTTCACCAAAACTTGACAACAATGGGTCTCTGAAATGAAATGAAAGGGCTTATTGCATCATTGCAGATGCAAACCAGAAATGGACCAGGTCCTGGGACAAGATCCTGCAACTCCTAGGAGTGAGGATAAAGAGCAGTAGGGAAAATGTCCCCAAGACCTAAAGCTAAGAGCTTGTTTAAAAATGTGTTTGTTTATTCACTTCAGAATTTATTTGAAAGAGAGAATTTTCCATCCGCTGGTTCACTCTCCAAATACAACAATGGGGGTTGGGCCAAGCTGAAACCAGGAGCCAGGAAGTCCATCTGGGTTTCCCATGTGGGTGGCAGGGGCACCTGGGCCATTATCCACCGCATTCCCAGGTGCATCAGCTGGAAACTGGATCCTAGGCACTCCGATATGCGACGTGGCTGTCCCCAATGGCAGCTTAATCTCCTGTACCACAACACCTACCTTTGATGTTGAGTTTTTAAAATCTTTTTGTATGGTGGCTGCCGGAGCCTCACAGCCCTGCCCCTGCTTCCCCAGTCTGAAGGAAGGGGCCACCCATTCCTCCACCCAGTGCAGCTCAGAGCTGGCAGGGCCAGGCACACAACCTTCTCTTCTCACCTCTAATTCACGTGGAAATGACTGGGATGGTGGTGGGGGGGGGGGGGGCTAAGGGGGGCTCAGAGGAAGGGTGGTGGTGGTGCTGGTGGACATTTGGTGCAGCCGCTATACCACCACTTGGGACTTGTGTGTTCTATATCAGATGCCTGGCTTAAGCCCCAGCTACACTGCTTCTGGGTCCCTGACACTCACGTGCTTGACCTGGATTGAGTTCCAGGCTTCTTATTTTAGCCTGGCCCAGTCCTGGCTGCTGCAGGCATTTGGGAATGAACTAGCAGATGGCACATCTCTCTCCATTTGTCTCTTTTCTCTCTGTGTCTTTCAAATACAATGAAAACAAACAAACAAAAAATCACGTGGACATGAACCATCACCCACATGAGAGACCTGGATTGCATTCCCAGCTCCTGGAGTTGCTAGTCCAGTCCTGGGCAACCACATTTGAGGAGCAGACCAGCAGATGGGATCTCTCCCCTGTCCCTGTTCCCTGCCTCTGAAATAAATAAATATTCAAGGAAATGAATTATCAAGACAGCCCCTAAGGAATTAAGTCCCCAAGGGCATGCAGTGTGGGGTGACCCAGGGCAGGTTAGAGAGGCCTCAGGCCAAGAGCTGCCTCCAGCCCCTTCCCCCTTCCCTGCCGGCTGCCTCCCTGAGCCACTGCTCAGCCTTTGGAGGACAGTAAGCAGGCCAGCTGGCCTGGAGGGTAGGGAGAGCTGGCTGTCTTCCCCTGGGTTCCCAGCTAGGACTGGGACAGGCATGTGACATAGAGGCTCCCTTCCAACTCTGGCTCTTCCCTGTGTGAAAAAAAAATTAGGTCGGGGCAGTGGTGGTGCAGTGGTCAAGTCCCAGCCTATGACACCGGCATCCCATATGGGCACTGGTTTGAGATCTGGCTGCTTGGCTTCTGATCCAGCTCCCTGCTAATGGCCTGGGAAGGCAGCACAGGATGGCCTAAGTGCTTGGGCTCCTGTACCCACGTGGGAGACCTGGAAGAAGCTTGTGGCTCCTGGCTTCTGGCCTGGCACAGCTGGAGAGAAAGAAAGACAGAGAGATCTTCCACCCATTGGTTCACTCCCCAAATGGCTGCCATGGCCAGGGCTGGGCCATACTGAAGCCAGGAGCCAGGAGCTTCTTCCAGGTCCCCCACACGGGTGGCAGGGGCCCAAACACTTGGGCCATCCTCCGCTGCTTTTCATCAATCAGATAACCACCTGGGCTCAGGACTTCCTCCTCTGCAGTGAGAGCCGCCTCTCAGCTCATGCTGGCTGTGCCCCACTGGGTCCACACGTGCTGGACACTGACTTTATATGGTCAGGGAGGCTGAACACTTCTACCCCCCTGTGGGCTGCTTTTCATGGGGCTTTCAAAGCTGCCTTAGGAATCATTTGTCTTTTAATTTTCAAATTTATTTTCATTTTATTTGAAAGGCAGAAAAACAAAGAGAAAGCTTCCACCCACAGGTTCACTTCCCAAATGCTTGCAACAGCTAGGAACTGGCCAAGCTGAAATTAGGGACTTGAACCGGCGCCCATATGGGCTGTCCGCGCTGCAGGCACCGGCTTTACCCACTATGCCACAGTGCTGGCCCCCCTACACAGCTCTTGATCTTTTTAAAAAGGCTTCACTGCACACCAGTTCATTTTATCCTCATAACATTCTCATAAAGTGGAGGAACATTATTATTCCTCACTTTGAACTATAAGGAAACTGAGTCCCCAACCAGATAACTGGCTTATTTTATCTCATGCAGGAATTAGTGTAGGTTTCATATTTCTATTCAAAATTGCTTGCACAGGGACAGGCCTTGGGCACAGCTGTAAAGATGCCACTTGGGACACCACATCCAATATCAGAGTGTCTAGTTCAAGTCCTGGCTCCACTTTTGGTCCAATTTCTTGCTAATACACACCCTGGGAGGCAGCAAGTGGTGGTTCAAGTCCTTGGGTCCCTGCCATCCATGTGGGAGACCTGGAAGAAGCTCCTGGCTCCTGGTTTCAGATCAGCACAGCTCCGGCTGTTGTGGTCAATTGGGGAGTGAACCAGTGAATGGAAGACATCTCTCTCTCAGCCTCTGCCTCTCTGTAACTCTGCCTTTCAAATAAATAAATAAATAAATAAATAAATAAATAAATAAATTTTTTTTAAAAAGAGCTATGTTGGGACAGTTTGGGGCATTGTTTGCTGTTTGTATTGGGGGAGGGCAAGGTTGAACGGTTTATTTGGAGAAGTGTGACCTTTAGAACAAAGAAGAACAAATTCTGGTTGTGCAACATACCTGCTATGTGGTTTGTGACAAATCACAAAAATCTCCCAGAGCCTCACGTGTGAAATGGTCTTAATGGTACTCGACTTGGAGGATTATTGCCAACATTACGGAGTACATGTATGAGGTTCCTCCTAAGAATCCGGCGCACACTGGGTGCTCTGTAAATGGGGGCTGTCATCACTGCTGTCACTTGGAGGCCGAGCTCCTCTGTCCTGCCCTGCAGGTGGCAAATACACAAAAGCTCCTCGTTAGATTCCTGGGGAGGAAGGAGGAACGCCCTGCCCCCTGACTCTTAACACAGGAGTGACCTGCTTGTCTTGGCTTGTCCACGACTGTCCCAGACTTATCAGCGGAAGCCCCACAGGCCAGGGACCCTCTTAGCTTCAGGCAAACCGGGCAGGTTGGCTACTCTGCTCACCACCAATCCCTGAGGCACGTCCAGTGTCCTTATTTATTTATTTATTTATTTATTTATTTTTATTTGAGAGGCAAAAAGAAAAAGAGGGAGAGCAAGAGTACTCCCATCCACTGGTTTACTCCTCAAATGCCTACAACAGCTGGGGCCAGGCCACATTGGATCTGGGAGCCAGGAACTCATGTGCATGGCAAGATTGCAATTATGTGAGTCATTACTGCTGTCTCCCAGGGTCTGCACAGGCAGGAAGCCAGAGTCAGGAGTCAGAGCTGGGAATTGAAACCAGGGACCTCAATATGGAATAACAATAGCTTAACCACCAGGCTGTTCCTGGTGCCTAGATTTAGAATAACAAGATTTGTATGGGACATCTGGAAAGATCTAGGAACAGTGGCTCAAAAAGCCATCCCAAATCCTTTTAAAAATAATGCAGGGTTTAAATAAATAAACAAAAATAAAAAATTATCCCTGGCCTTAAAATTCATTGTTGGTGTAAGAAACAAAAGATCTGGACCAACATTGTGGCAGAGCAGGTAAAGCTACCGCCTGTGATGCTGGCATCCCATGTGGTCATCAGTTCTTGTCCTGGCTGTTCCACTTCCGATCCAGCTCCCTGCTAGTGGCCTGGGAAAACCAGCAGAAGATGGCTCAAGTGCTTGGGCCCCTGCCACCCACATGGGAGACCTGGAAGAAACTCCTGGCTCCTGGCTTGGCCCACCCTTGGCTGTTACAGCCATCTGCGGAGTGAACCAGTGGAAGGAGGATCTCTCTATCTCTCCCTCTCTCTGCAACTCTTTCAAATAAATAAATAAATCTTTTTTAAAATATCAGTTATGAAAGCCATATGCTGTTTGATTCCATTTATATGAAGTGTTCAAAACAGGCAAATCTAGAGAAACAGAAAGTAGATTATTGGTTGCCTCTGGAAAATGCATATGAAATTCCTTTTTGGGGTCATGAGAATGTTCTAAAGATTGATGGTGGCAGGCTGTAAAACCTGCAAATATACTAAAACCCACTGAACTGTACACTCTAAATTTACAAATCTTTTTTGAAGGTTTATTCATTTATTTGAAAGGCAGAGTGACGGGGGTGGGGGGAGATCTTCCTCCTGTTGATTCATTTCCCAGATGCCTTTAACTGCTGAGCTGGGCTAGGCTGAGGCCAGAAGCCTGGAACTTCACTCAGCTCTCCCATGTGAGTGGCAGGCCCCAAGCTCTTGGGCCAGCTTCTGCTGCTTTCCCAGACACATTAGAGGGATCTGGATCAGAAGTGGAGCAGCCAGGAGTCAAACCAGTGCTCTGATATGGGATGCCAGCATTGCAGGTGGCAGCTCAACCCAAAGCATCACAATGCCGGCCCTTAAAATAATTTTTTAATTAACAAAGCAATGGTCCCTCCCAGTGTAGAATCTGTAGGATCTAAATTATTCTAAAAAAATTATTTATTTATTTGAAAGGCTGAGAGAAACAGACAGACACAGGGATATCTTTCATCTGCTGGTTCACTCCCTAGTACCTCCACTAGCCAGGGCTGGCCCAAGTGGAAGACAGACTGGGACTCAACTTAGGTCTCCACATGGGCTCTAACAGCTCAAACACTTGAGCTCTCAGCTGCTGCCTCCTAGGGTGTGCATTAGCAGGAAGCTGGAGTTGGAAGCGGAGCTGGGACTGAAACCCAGGCACTCCCATATGGGACATGGATGTCCCAAGCAGTGCATTAACCACTGAGCCAAACACCCAACCTAGGGCCTACATTATTTTTAACCCTCATCATGAGAAATAAGATATTTCTTCAATGGCATTAAAAATAAGCTGTACTCCAGGCCAGGGAGTACCACCCCCATTTGTAGGTGAGAAGAGCAAGGCCGATGAGCAGAATGTAACAGGCTTGTGCTCAGTTCCAGTGGGGGAGGCCAGTGGAGCCTCGGGCAGGCGGGGTCAAGGGGAGAGCAGAGGCTGAGGAGAGAGACTCCAAGCAGAGGGAAACGAATGCCCAACTGAGCCTCAACCAAAACGCTACAGAAGGGCAGAAGCAGCAGCTCTGGAGAGGCTGCAGAGGTCCCGTGGGGAGGCCATTTTACAACAGGGCAAGAGCTCTGAGCTGGACTGCTGCGCTGTCAGACCAGCAGGTGGTACAGGGAGGCCTGGGGGGGCGGGGTGGTGTGGAGGGACACAGAGGGCTGGGCACAGATGGTAAGGAGCCCTGTACTTGGTCTCTGGGGGGTGGAGTGGGGGGCTTGCCTTCATTCATACTGTGGCTCCAGGGGAGGATTTTAGGTAGCAATGAACAGACCTGCACAGGGTTCCAGGAGCCACCGTATGATATGAGAGGTGGTGGGTCTTCCGGGAGGCCACCGAGCCTGTCGGCGGGGAAGGCGACTGGAGCACAGCTCAGGCTCCCGGCCTGCGTGGTGAGCCGACCCCTGAGGAGATGCCTGCTTCCTTCCCTTCCTCTCTGTCTCTCTCCATGTGCCTTCTCCAATCCTTTCTGCCTCCACCCTGTCCCCTGGCTGCCCGCTTCCTTTGCCCTGGGGCTGCCTCTGTGGTAGAGGCTGGCATGGTCAACTCCGTGGGGGTGTGGGCTGTGCAGTCGCCGCAAGGGGGAGACAGTGAGCAGCAAGGGAGGGGTGTCCGTCATCACCAGTGACTCTGGACCCAAGAAGACAGAGCATAGACCAGCTTATGCACAAGGTAATAGGCTAGGCAGATTGCTGTGGGGCCCAGAAGGGAGGGCTCTCGGGAACAGGTGTGTGCAGGTGGGGAGGGGCGCTTGTCTGAGCTCTTTCAAAGACAGGCCATAATTTATTCACAGTACTTTTCCTGAAATCGAGCTAGAACCAATACTGGTCAGGGGCCCTGGGGGTGTTGGTGAGGGGTGTATCCACGTCCCACCTTGGGAAACAGGGCTACTTAAGCCAAGGTGGAGCAAAAGATAGGAGTCTGACGTTCCAGTAGGGACGGCTCACCATCCACTGAGCACTTCTGAGGCCAGCACTTGACTCAACGCCCTGGGGCACAAAGATAAAAAGCCACAGTCCCTGCCACCAATGGGTCACCTGCTGTATAAGCACAGAAACCGAGGACAGATAGCTGGGACGGCAGTGCCAGTGGGAGATCACCAATAAATGGTGTGCTGGTCGTGGTCCCGGCATGCTGCACCTAGACTCACACAGGATGATGGGCTGGAAAGTAGCCCCAGGAGGCTGCCCCCCCACCCCGCTGGCACGCAAAGCTGGGCACCTGGCAGGGCTCTGTGCCCGGCTGTGCCACTCCTTGCTCGGAACTTGAGCTTTTCAACCCTGATACCCATGGCGGGTCCTTTCGGTGTGCTGAGCCCTTCCCCGGGAAGGCGCCAGTCCGACCCTAGCTGTCCCGACTCCGAGAGGCTGGAGGTGGAACCGCGACCTGCATCTTCACGCTCAACCGCCCGCCCGGCCCCCGGGGTGATCTGAAGGTAGGTAAAGGCTACACACAACTACTTAATAGGGGGGATAATAACCTGCTTCCGAGCTAGGTCAGGAGAGCCATTCAGGAGCTCACAAGACAACACGCGTGAAACAGCCTTGTAAACCTGGTGGCAATCCAGTTCTTTGCAAATAATAACAATCCCCCTAACAGCAATAGTGCAAGACCTGGGGAGCGCGCACCGCCCCGTCCGCTCCGGCTCAGTCAGCGCGGCGGTCCCTTTAAGGCCCCCCCAACACCGCTGTCTGGTCTCCGGCGGGGCGTCTGGCGCGGCCTGCGGCGCGTGCGTGCGGGGGCTCCCAGTGGGGCGACGCCGGCGCTTGTTGCGTGGCCCCTGGCCCCGCCCCGCCCCGCCCCGCCCCTTGGCGGGGACTCCCCCCGCCCCGCGCGGTACAGCTGGGCCAGTGACGCCGCCGCCGCCGCCGCGTTCCATTCTCCGAAGCCAGCGACCGCCTAGCCGTCTCCTTGCCGCCGGCCTCCTGCCCCCGCACCGCCGGCCAGACACGGGCACGCGGGGCCTCGCCTGGACCCGAGAGCGCTGCGGTCGCGCGCAGGCGGCGGGTCGGCTCCCTCCCTCAGGTCTCCGCGCCGCTCCGGGGTGAGTTGTCAGCGCGGCCGGCATTGTGTGTGTCACTTGCGCGCCCGGCCGGCTGTCAGCGGCCAGCGCTGGACGCGCACCGGCCGCGAGGGTCGCGGGCCGGGGGTTGGGCCGGCTGCTCCCCGGCGGCGGCCCGCTTGTCACCCTGCCGCCGGGAGCCCCGAGGAGGGCACCTGCCCCCGGGCTCGCGGCTGTGCGGGGCGCGCCGGGGCCGGTCCGCTTGGCGAGTTCGGTGCGGAGGCGGCGGGCGAGCGGCCCTCCTTTGCGGTTCCCGGCCCCGCGCCGCGCCGAGCCGAGCCGAGCGGCGGGCGCTGCGCTGGGGCAGGGCGGGCTCGGCCGAGGTGCGTTTCCTGAGGAAGTCTGGGGCCGGCGTGTGCGTCCGTGCGCACGGAGCTGCCTGGAGCCCCTCGCGCCTTGTCTGCGCCCGTAGTCTCGAAAAACTTTGATTATCGGGGCCGAAACTCCCCCGAAGCCACTTCCTGTTCTTTCCTCGCTTGCCGGTGCACACTCCTGACTGCAGAGAGTCGGTGTGGGTTCGCCTAGCCTGCACGGCTGCGGAAGTGGAAAAAGTTACCTGGAACGAGAAGCGGAGCAGAGGGCGGTCGTGGGCACAGCCAGACCCGGGCGGAGCGCGGCCCCGGCTGGCGAGGGGCAGGTTCCTGTGCGGGCGCAGCGGCCTGCGGAGCTGCTGTTGGCAGAGTTTTCTCCAAGGGGCCGGCCTTTGTTGCTCTTGCTACCCCGGGGTCGTGTGTGCAGTGTGCGGTGGGATCCCCCCGCCGCGGGTTTGACTAGCTCTGCAGAGGTGGGAAGTGTTGTCTCTCCACCCTGCTCAGCGATTGATCCATTTCTTGCCGTTTTGATTTCTTTGGCTTAAAAAAAAAATTTATATGAGTGATGCACACACACGCTTTCTGTTTTGGGAATTCCACACCCAAATTGTCACCATCTAGTGGAGGCAAGTAGAGACATGTGCTTGGCTCGAGTGCTCAGCTTCTAGGCTTTGCGTTTTTAGCTAGATGCATAGGCAAGCAGAAATGAGTATTTTCAGAGTTGCGTACGGCTGCGCCTCAGTAAAGGAAGTATTTAATAAAGGAGAGTAGCAATCATATGAGCAAGGGCTAAGAGCTTTTTTTGCCTGGTTCCATGTAAGAAACAGCAGACTTTTGAGGTAGGCATTGTTATACTCCCATTTTTCCAGTTGAGACCGGCTAGATACGTGGAACAACTTGTCCAGGGTCACAGAACAGCTCCTGGTGGAGCCCACCCTCTGATCCACTGGGTGATTTTACCAGTTTCCAGTTTGTTTACCTTTTGGTAAAACTGAAGCTGGAGTCTTTCAGAACCTTCTCAGAGGGCCACTGCTTCAGGCCATGTCTCAGGTCAGGAGCCTGCCCAGCGCTTTCTCCAGGGTACATAGTTATGGTCTGTTTGCACCATGTGTTTATTCTTTCTTGTTTTCATTCGGTGCTCGCAAGTATTTATGTAACACAAAATAGACGCCAGACTCTGCCGAGTCCTGGGGCTACTGCAGTGCAGAAGACAGAACCCAGAGCGCACCGCGTTCATTTGCTGTGTGAGGAGCTTCTGCCCAGTGCGTTGTACAGGACAGTATGGATCTGAAACCTGTACAGAGGAAGCAGAGTAGCTTTTCGGATCCTGGAGTGGAAATGATATAGGAGACAAATGCTCACTTGGGGACAGGTCTCTGGGTGGCTCAGTGTTTGTTTATAAACATTTAATTTTTATTTATGTGAGCGACAGAAGGAGAACTCCTATCCATGAGTTTAGTTCCTTTTTTTTGGAAAGCTTTTATTTAATATAAATGTCATAGGTACAGCTTTTGGAATATAGCGGTTCTTCCCCCCATACTCGCCCTCTCACCCCAACTCCCGTCCCACGGGTTCACTTCCAAATGCCCGCAACAGCCAGGGCTGGGCCAGGCTGGAGCTGGAAGGCCGGAACTCAAATCTGACTGTTCCGTGGTGGTGGCAGTGCGGCCTGAGTACTTGAGCCATCACCTGCTGCCTCCCAGCGTGTGGATCAGCAGAAATCCTGGGCTGCGGGAGCCAAGCCAGGACTCAGGTTCAGGCACTCCAGGGAGGGATGCAGGCTGCTGACCCCCTAGGCCGCATGCCTGCTCCTTTGTGTCTAACTCACTCTCAAAGGATAGCGTTTGATTTAGTCACTGAGGCTGGCCTGGACAGAGCCCAGACTCTGAGCTGGTGGAAGAAGAGTGAGCTGCGACAGATGCGGAAGAGACCTCGGCACTGGTCTGGGTTCCTGGCTGGTGTCTCGGGCGTGGTGATTGAACTTCTGCCCTTATGTAATGGTGTACCGTGTGGCAGGGGATTTCCTCCTCCGCTGTTGCCAGGGCAGCAGTTCCTGTTGCTCCCTCCCCAACTCGTACCCTGCACGCATGAATCCTCCAAAGGTAATAATTCACCTGGCTTCTTAAAGGTAATAACTGCGTTCAAGTTTATTACCGCTAAGCATTGTTCCTCTCCTTCCATGCTTGTCCATCTCCCAGATAAAAACTCAAGTTTGTTTCAAGTCTTCCCATATCTTTAGCTCTTCTGGCAACCAGGTTACTATTAGTATGGTCTGTGGGCTTAAAGAAATATGGTATTTTTTTTTTTAAATTAATGAGGTACATAATCTTCCTCATTGTGGTTCCAGAACAGACGAAGTGGGGAGAAAGAAGCAGAAGTGGCTGCTAGCACAGAGGCACAGCCGCAGAGCACAGGTGCTTGTGTTTCCCCTCTCGGCCCCCGTTTACCAAGGGATAATCCACGAGAGGCCGGGGCAGGGCCACAGTGAGCACCGCAGGTCCCTTAGGCGGCCCTATGATTGCATACAGGAGCTGACACTGACTGAGTTGTGGCTGACAAGCGGGATTCCCACTGAGACACTAGGGACGCCTAGTGTAGGGGGATTCCCTCAGGCTGGAGGGGAAAGATGAGAAGGAAGGAGGGCCTAGAGGACAAAATCTTTTTTATTTTTTAAAGGTTGGTTTGCAGCCGGCGCCGCGGCTCACTAGGCTAATCCTCCGCCTTGCGGCACCGGCACACTGGGTTCTAGTCCCGGTCGGGGCTCCGGATTCTGTCCCGGTTGCCCCTCTTCCAGGCCAGCTCTCTGCTGTGGCCAGGGAGTGCAGTGGAGGATGGCCCAAGTGCTTGGGCCCTGCACCCCATGGGAGACCAGGAAAAGTACCTGGCTCCTGCCATCGGATCAGCGCGGTGCGCCGGCCACGGCAGCCATCGGAGGGTGAACCAACGGCAAAGGAAGACCTTTCTCTCTGTCTCTCTCTCTCACTGTCCACTCTGCCTGTCAAAAATAAATAAATAAAGGTTTGTTTGTTTATTTGGAAGGCAAAGGCAGAGAGAGGTCTTGCATCTACTGGTTCATTCCCCAGATGGCTGCAACGGCTGGAGCTGGGCTGATCCAAAGTCAAGAGCCAGGAGCTTCCTCCACGTCTCCCACATGCATGCAGGGACCTAAGGACTTGAGCCATCTTCCACTGCTTTCCCAGGCCATAGCAGAGAGCTGGATCAGAAGTAGAGTGACTGGGTCTAGAACCGGCACCCGTATGGGATGCCGGCACTGCAGGAAGCCGCTCTACCCACTGTGCCACAATGCTGGCCCCCTCCTTTCTCTCTCTCTCTTTTTTTTTTTTGACTTGGAAAACAAACACTGTTTGGATGCACACTTGAGTGTTGAGAATTAGGACATCTGGGTTAAGGGTAAGCACTGATAAATGCATACTCGTATGTGATGATGGAGACTGTCCTGGCTTCTCTTCAAGATAGCGTCCATCCGAGGTCACCCTCTGTCTTAGTCTACTTTCCCTTGCTATGACAAATACCTGAGCCGGTAATTTATGATAAATTATTTGGCTCACGGTTCTGGAGGTGGGGAAGTCTGAGAGTGTTGCTGGTGTCTAGTGAGGCATCTCAAGGGCCTTCCTGCAGCTCCGTCACCAGGTCGCCTAGCAGAGGGCCTCCTCTGGTGAGCAAGCCCGCCTCCCCTCCCCTTCTTCTACAGCCACCAGCGCCGCCCTCCTGTCCTCATCCAATCTTAATTACTCCCAAAGGGCCCTCCTCCAAATATTAGCATGTGAGTTTTGGGATTAAGTTTCCAACACGTGAACTTCTGCGGGACACGTTCAAACCACAGAGCTCACATATCCCATGTAGTAAAATTTCATTTAGTGGAACGGTTTTGTTTAAAAAAAAAATGTTTTTAAGTTATGTTGCGTGTTGCAGGACACTTGGAAATGAGGGCAGTGACAAATACTGCCTGAATGTCGTGGGGCTAGCATACATACATCCCTGTTGATGAGAGTAAAGGACGCAGGTTGAGGCTGAGGCTGGAGGCTTTGTGATGGGTATTTGGAGCTGTGAACAGCTTTGGATGTGAGACCCAGGACGCAGTCAGGTGATCCCTGGGCTGAGGGCTCTGCTGGATCACTCAGTGCTGCATCAGTTGGAGTTTGTAAGGGTCTCTGTAAACACCTTTGATCTGGGGGCTGCCTGGGGTGTCATAGTGGAGTACCTAGGTCCACTTCAGCTTCCTGGGAAGCAGCAGGTGACGGCACAAGTGGCTGGGTCTCTGCACCCACACAGCAGGCTTTGAGTTCCCATCTCCTGGCTTCGCCTTGGCCTGGTCTCTGCTGTTGTGGACATTTTGGGGAATGAACTAGCAGATGGAAGATCGGTCTGCCTCTGTCTCTGCCTTTCAAATAAACAAGTAAAATCTTTTAAAATGTAGAGAGAGGAAGGAAAAAACTCAAAAACAGCCCCTTTTATCTGAAGAGGTAGGGGTCCTGGCAGGCACCAGTATGTTCCTTCGTCTTGTGCTCACAAGAGTCTGACGACTGTCGTTTTTCTGTCCTTTTCTAGTTTTTTGGCCTAGAAACCAGCAGGGTTCCTGCAGTAGCCCTCTCGTCCTCTGGGGCTGACCTGAGTGCTGGTAGACCCTGCCGCCGCCTTGGCGCTGAGCTGCTGAGCTGGGTGGGGCAGCCGGGAAGGACCACCCATGCTACTGTCAGGTCGGGGAGACAGTTGAGTCTCTCTGAAGGTACTGGCTGTAGTGACAGCAGGAAGTGCCTCCACCAGAGAGAACTGAAGCAGGGTTCACAGGCCCTGCTGTTGCCCGTGTGTGCTGGACTCTCTCTCCCCGGCTCTTAGATCGCCAGGGTGGAATAGCCACCCGGGATGCACGTGAGGATTGCATGCCGGACCTACGTGCAGTCCTCCGGACACAGGGTACTGCTGCAGCACTGTGCGATTACCTGGTAGCACTGTGTCCCTCCTACACTGCGTGGTGGTTATTCATTTTACAGAGCCCCAGTGCTTGATTTGGGGGAAGGTAGCCTGGGATTCCGGTGATAGTAATAGGTTCTCAGGGCGTTTGACAATTCTTTATTATGCAGAAGAGGATTTTTGTGTTGAAAAATTAAATGATTCAGGATCCTTTTCTCCTGCAGTTGGAGATTGAAAACAGAAAGGTGGAGAAGAGACAGGGTCAGGGAAAGTCTCCCCTTGTCTTCCTTGTTGAGGAGGGAGAACGCTGAGTGACCTTTCCACACCCATCCGCTGCCCACGATGACTTCCTCCACCCACGGGAGTTTAACATCAGGGCGTGGAATTGCCCTTCATGTGGACTGTGCTGGAATTTTCTTTGGCTAGCCTGGGCTTCGGCTTCTGACAAAGCTGGTAAAGTGAAACTGGCTTCTGGGACTGGGGTAGCAGCCTGTTTATCCAATTCTTCCATCTTCGGCTTCTTCTCAGTCAGTCTGAATAAATGAAGTGGGTGGAATCTGAAAAAGGGAACAATGTGCTTTTGCTTATTTTGCATTTTAAATTGTGGTACTCTCTGAACCACTCAGGGAAGACAGAGGAGAATTTTTTGAGGTTATCAGTATACTGGGGCCAGATTACAGAGAGCTTGGAAAGTAGAAGGGGAAAATCCCCATGATTCTGGCTCCGACACCAACATCCTTTCTGTGTGCTCTGCTTTCCCCATCTTTAGTTGGCAGTCCCTGTACTTCAGTGTTGTGTATTTTTCCCCTTAGTGTTTTACCATAAATGTTTCCTGTGTATACCTTTCATGATTACAACCTATGGACTAGATGAGCTGTGATTTAAATATCTTTCCTTGTATATGTAGATGATTTCTAAGCTTGCTTAAGGAAGTTTTTTTTTGGTGGGGAGGAGTGTGGCATTTTATTTTGTCATATGCTTTTTTTTAAAGATTTATTTTATTATTTATTTGAAAAGCAGTTACAGAGAGAGACAGGAAGAGATAAAGAGACAGGCCTTCTACCCACTGGTTCACTCCCCAAATGGCTGCAGTGGCCAGGGCTGGGCCAGACCGAAGCCAGGAGCCAGGAGCATCTTCTGGGTCTCCCACATGGGGGCAGGTGCCAAGCACTTGGGCCATTTTCCATTGCATTCCCAGGTGCATTAGCAGGGAGCTGGTTATGTCCCAATGTTGGCCCCATGTCATAGGCTTTTTTTTTTTTTTTTTTTTTTGACAGGCAGAGTGGATAGTGAGAGAGAGAGACAGAGAGAAAGGTCTTCCTTTACCGTTGGTTCACCCTCCAATGGCCGCCGCGGCCAGCGCGCTGTGGCCGGCACACCGCGCTGATCCGATGGCAGGAGCCAGGTGCTTTTCCTGGTCTCCCATGGGGTGCAGGGCCCAAGCACTTGGGCCATCCTCCCCTGCACTCCCGGGCCACAGCAGAGAGCTGGCCTGGAAGAGGGGCAACCGGGACAGAATCCGGCACCCCAACTGGGACTAGAACCCGGTGTGCCAGCGCCGCAAGGCGGAGGATTAGCCTATTGAGCCGTGGCGCTGGCCGAACATGTGCTTTTTTAATATAATAATTTGTTGGGCCTGGCGTTGTGGCATGGTAGGTGGAGCCACTGCCTGTGCCAGCTGCTCCAATGGTGGCCTGGGAAAAGCAGCGGAGGATGGCCCAAGTGTTTGGGCCCTGCCACCCATGTGGGAGACTAGGAAGAAGCTCCTGGCTCTTAACTTCGGCCTGTCCCAGCCCTGGCCATTGTGGCCATCTGGGGAGTGAACCAGTGGATGGAAGACCTCTCTCTTTCTGTAACTCTGACATTCAAATAAACAAATAAATCTTTAAAAAAAAAAACTTTGTTGAGATATAATTTACATACCATAAAACCCACCTGTTTTTGAAGTGTAAACTTGATTTTTAAGTTGCACAACATCACCATAGTCTAATTTTAAACATTTTGTTACCCCAAAAGGAAACCTGCTAGTCCTTCCTTATTCCTCTACGGTACCCCCAGCCTAGGCCACCGCTCATCTGTCTCCCTTCAGGGTTGGGCACTTCATATAAATGGAGTCACGTGATATGTGGTCTTCAGGCTGGTTTCTTTCACTTAGCATAGTGTTGTTGAGGTTTATTCCAGTTGTTGCAGGTATTAGTACTTCATTCCTTTTTTGTTGCTGGATAATAGTCCATTGTGTAGGTATGCCACGTTTTGTTTATTTATCCATTCACCAGCTGATAGGCCCTTGGGTTTTCATTTTTTGGTTATAAATTATATTATTATAATTATATATAATATATATTATATTATTATAAATAATCTCACCAAGGACATCCACGTATGTGTTTTTGTGTAGACAGATATTTTCATTTTGGAGGCAGCTATTTTAAAAGGTACATGCATATTTCTTCTTTTAAAAAAAGATGTATTTATTTGAAAGGCAGACTGACGGAGAAGGAGGGAGGGAGGGAGGGAGGGAGATCTTCCATCTGCTCATTCACTCCCCAGATGGCTTCAATAGCCAGGGCTGGGCCAGGCCAAAGCCAGGAGCTTCTTCCAGGTCTTGCACTTGGGTGGCAGGGGCCTAAGCACTTGGGACTTCTTCCACTGTTTTCCCCAGGCCAGTAGCAGTAAGCTGGATTGGAAGTGGAACAGCTAGGACACGAACCAGCACCTATATGGGATGCTGGCATTGCCGGCAGTGGCTTTACCTGCTATGCTACAACACTGGTCCTGGTATTTCTACTTTGATGTTAACTCTCAGTTTTGCAGTTTGTTTGAGGGAGAATAGTGGTATTGCTTGATCCTGTGCTATTGAGGATTTTACCATGAATTAGGAAGGGTTACCACCCAAAAGAAAGAATCTTGTGTTTATGAACTTGAACTCTCAGGGTTGTTTCCAGAGCTTTGGTGCAGAACTTTACACATCCGGGAGTGAAGACAGATGCAACTGTAACTAACTTTGGTGCCCATATGTACAGCTGCTTTAAGAAAATAAAGAGGATTTTCAGCATGAAGCTCCAGTTCTAAATTGTGGCATTGTGTTTTATAGAGAGAACTTTGCCGTGAACCCCAACTGAACCTTCCTTATCAAGTGTAACTTACGGTTCTCAGAAGCTTTTTCTTTCCTTATGAAAAATTCCATGCCACGGTTCTGTGTACCTGCTCTGCTGGGGAGTGAGTGGTTACTGCACAGAAAGCCAACCAGCCAGGTAGGGAGCAGGAGTAGCACTGAGTGCGGTGAAAATAGCTCCCACTGGGCTCATACAGGTGGACTGTGGAGACACCAAGGTTAAAAATACAGATTGGGCCAGACACAAAGAGGAACAGATGGTGCAGCTGGGGGTGTCGTTTCCTCTACAGGATCTACTCCTGGTGGTTTTGCATCATGCCAGCCACATTCTGGAATAAAACAACAGCATGTCTCCTTTTGCCCTTGCCCTACTTGGAACATTTGTGATCAGTAGCTGGTCTTGCATTCCCTGCTCCTAGACCCCTCCTGAGAGCCCTGAAAAGGATGCAGGTGCAGGCCCCCCAGTTGTTTTTTCAGAGGGTCAAGGTCTTCTGTCCCAGAGAAACCTGGGATTTGGGCACATGCCCTCTGTCCAACAAAGCAGACAAAAACCAGGAACATGAATTATCTTCTCTGGGTTCCTGTATTTGGAGTCATACTCAAGGTTCCATCCTTCCAGAAAGTTCCCTTCAGTGTGTGTGTGGATGGGATGGTAACTTCCTTTTTTAAATTTTTACTAATTTGTTTGAAAGGCAAGGAGAGGGACCCATGTTGTGGGCACTGAGTTAAGTCACTGCTTGTGACAATAGCACCCCATATTGGAGTGCCAGTCCTGACTACTCTGCTTCTGTTCCGGCTTCCTGTTAATGTGTCTGGAAAAGCAGCGGAAGATGGTGCAAGTCCGGTGGTCCCTGCCACCCGTGTGGAATTGCAGGACGGAGTTCTTGACTCCTGGTTTCAGCCTGGCCCAGCCCTGGCTATTGAGGGCGTTTGGGGAGTGAAGCAGCAGATGGAAACTCTCTCTTACTTTCTCTTTCTGTCTCTCCCTCGCTCTCTTTCACATTATGCCTTGTGAATAAATTCTTAAAAAAAAAAAAAAAAAAAAAAAACTGAGGCAAAAAGAGAGAGGTGGGGAGGCAGAGACCTCTTACCGCTCTTGTTCACACCCCAGATGCCCACAAGAGCTGGGAACTCCCAAGTGGGTGGCAGGGACCCAGCTGCCCGAGCCATCACTGCTGCCTTCCACAGTGTGCTCAAATTAGCAGGAAGCTGGCATTCGGGCTGGAGCTGGAGCTCAAACCCAGGCACTCTGGTATGGGATGCCTCTGTCCCAGGTCTTACCCGTTAGTACAAATTCTGTTCCCAAGTCCTAGGAGTTTCAAAAGGTGATGTGAAGCAAGATAAAACTCCATCTGAAGGTTTGCATTCCTTTAGATGTCCAGACACCACCAAAACTCTTGACAAACAAACCCAGTTTGTGAAGAGAAACTGCAGGCTCAAGAAATGCTAGAGTTGGATGGCTGGAACTCTGGGCATCATCATTTTCTACATTTTCATTTTATAGAAAAGAAAGGTGGGACGCGGGTGCTCAGCGCTGACTTGTCCGAGTGCTGACAAGGCCAGCGGAGAAGCCAGGGCTCCGGGTTCCTAGTCCAGTGCTTTTTCCACCCAACCGGGGTCACCTCCTTGCTTCTCCCCCTTCTTACCTGCTCCCATCCCAGTAGAGGGGATTGGGAACCCAGAGGATGTGTTAGCAAACTGTGTCCTTTGTGTGACTGTGGCTTGTGAGTTGTGCAAGGGGAATGAGTCTCTTTCTTTTGAGGGAGAATTATCCTTAAATGGGTGCAGTTGTCTTCAAACTGTGCCTGCTTAACTATTTTGTCTGTGCTGTGCTGCTTTGTGGATCAGAAACACCAACTGACCCTAGGCCAGGGAGATGTGTTCTCTGTCCTTTGTTCCCTTTGGGCTCCCTCTTTCCCAGGTGGGACAGGTGGCAGGTGCTGTTCGCATGGTAAGTGCAGTAGGATTGCCAGCATGCTGTCTGGAAGAGCTGATCTCGCCTCCACCCCTACCCACCCATCCCATTAGCAGATCAAAACTCACACTGTGTGATTCTGACTTCCCTGGGCTTATTTTGTGCATCGGAATACAGTGTGAACACACTTCCCTCAACTGTGTCTCTAACTAGCCAGGAAGGAAACAGGTCATATAGGCTGGCGTTCCCCGTCACACACAGGCAGTGAGGAGGGTTTTGTGTTCAGTGGGTACTGCTGTTTCACTTGGCACACTCAAGACATTTCTAGAGAATTAACGAATGGTGTGTTGGCTGGCTCCACGCCTTTATCAATCCTGAATTTCCCATCCACCTCCAGGTTGAAACTCTGACATGGAAAGGCCACTTACCTCTTAGTTTCAGTCCTGTGGGGGTTTTGCTTGTTACACAGCAGAATAGCAAGAAAAACAGGCCCTGGGTTTCATAAGAGTTCCTGGGTCCATCTTTTTTCCCCTTTACCTGCACCCTCAAGTCATCATAATTTGTGAGCTGATAATCTGGTTGGGCTGTGATGCAGCTGGTGCAAGGTGGGTGGATGGTTGCTGCAGAAACCAGAAGGAAATAAATCTAGTCATTGTTTGGCATGAATCGGTGCTTGGCACACTGCTGTGGGCAGAGAACAGACGAGACAGACAGGACTTGCCTACATGGAGTTAGCAGTCTAGCGCCTGTGAGTTATTTAGCATGAGAGCAGTGTTGGAGGAGTCTGCTACCCACAGTAGGCTTTCAGCTCGACTGCTCTCACTTTGTGGGTTTTGTGCTGCACACCAGTAGTCACTGTGGAGGCGGGGTAGGGAGGACCTGGGAGGGATCCCTGGGAGTGCCCAGGGCCTCTCCCTAGCAAGGCTGCAAACTGCCTCTCCTTGCGGAGTGAGCTGAGTCTAGGATTTTAGTCCTTCTTGCTTTCTGATTTCACTTAACCGGGCAGTTTTTAATCTGAGAATGCTTTTGGACCTGAAACAATTTTTTTGCATTGAAAGTGAAAAGCAGATGTGGGTTCAACAGTGAGAAACTGGGAAAAATTGAGACTAAGACAATTCAGTGGCCTGAATTCATCAGGGAATCCTTTTTCTTCTCCATTTCCCCAGGCCTTGTTTTTCAATGGGGATGGTGATTCCTGGTTCTCTTCCTTTGATACCATACTCTGAAGTTTTATAGCCTGCTGCAGGTGGTGAAAGACCTGGGCTCCCAGCATAGGTCCTGATACTTCACCTCTGTGTAGGCACAGGTTCTAGGCTGACATCAGATCGATGCTTGTCTCGTCTACTTCTTTGTACCCACTCCTGGATTAATCGGTTGATTAATAAGTGATTGACCAGGTGTGGGAGGGCAAGGTGACTTTGAAGCCATGAGCCTTGGTGACAAGGAATGAAGAGTAGTATCATCATAGTGGTATGAAAAAATTCTAAACATGGAGACATTGGGAAAAACAGATAAGCAAGGCAGGAAACAGCTGCAAGGACCTTCACCAAGTTCACCCTGCTTGTGGCCGGAAGAGAAGATAGCTCAGGAGCCACAGTAGGTGGGTGTGAAAGAAAGAGGAGGTGTTGAAGGTTGCTCAGAATGTTTGAGTAAGGCCAATCAAAACCAAAGCACAGGGCCCCTGAAGTGTTCTGCTTGAAGATCAGTGAGTCTGTTAATTTTCAGGTGCATGTCTTTGTTTCTGGAATTCTCTTGTTCTTTAAAAAACCTAGGAGACATCAGCCATGCCCTAAAACCAGCTTACGCATTTGCTTGTATGGTTAGGAGAGATAAATATGTTTAGCATCCAGTATGAATCAGGTTGCAGGCAAGAAAGTAGTTATCAGAGGGTGATTTGTTTTTCTTTGTTCTCCAGTGTTGGGCTCTTTCGGGGCCAGCTCTGTTGTTACTGGAGTTTCAAAATATAAATGTGTGGGCCACCTCCTTTGAAGGATTGTGCATGCTTTTGTAAAGGCACATTTTTGAAAGAAGGGCTGTTGTATATGAATGCTGATATACTTTTTTGGGGATCTGAGGGCTCTTTGAAATGGTCACAGGTAAGCAATGTATGTATTTCAAAACTGTTTTGCCCCAAAGTAAACTTACATTAACTTGTTATAACATGTCTGAACAGGATCTAATTTGAAGTATTCAGGAGGGTAATACATTAGTTTAAAAAGAGCTCGGGGCTGGCATTGTGGTGCAGCAGGTTAAGCCACTGCCTGCAGTGTCAGCAGTCCATATGAGTGCCAGTTTGAGTGCCGTCTGAATTGCTTGCAATCCAGCTCCCTGCTAATGTGCCTGGTAAAGCAGCAGAAGACCCAAGTATTTGGACCCCTGTCACCATGTGGGAGACCAGGGAAGAATTCCAGGCTCTTGGTTTTGGCCTGGCACAGCCGTAGTCATGTGGCTGTTTGGGGAGTGAACCAGTGGATGGATGACTCCCTCTCCCTCCCCTCAACCTGTCTCTGTTTCCTGCTCTCTCTGTAGCTCTGCCTTTCAAATAAATAAGTAAATCACAACAAAAAGAGCTGCAATCAGCAACATGAGATTCTGCTAAACGTGAAGCAAGAACAGATGTCAGATTGGTGGTGAAGCTTTGGTGGGAGAATGGTGAAGCTTTATGAAAAGTTTATGGGGGCAGTGCCCCAAAGAAATCAGCAGTTTTCAGATGGGTAACTCATTTTTGGAAGAGATGAGGTGATGTTGAAGATGAAACCCACAGCAGCAGACTGTCCGATTCGATTTGTGAGGAAAAAATTAGTCTTGACTGTGTCCTAATTGAAAAGGGCCAACAATTAGCATGAGAAACAGTAGCCAGCACCATAGAAGTCTGTGGGTTCAGCTTACACAGTTCTGATTGGAAAATTAAAGTGGAGCCAGCTTTCTGCTCGATTAGTGCTAGAACTGTGGCTCCCAGGTCTGCTGCAGACAAGAGCTGGGCTTGCAGTGGAATTTTAAACAAGTAGGATCAAGGTCCTGAAGCATTTCCTCGAAGAATTGGAAGAGGAGACGAACGTGGCTTCACCAGCATGATCCTGAAGATAAAGCACAACCAGAGCAGCGGCTACCGCGGGAGGCAGCGGTCCAGTTAAAGCGCAGTCCGACAGTCAAGAGCAGAGGTCATGATGACAGGTTTTTGGGATGCTCAGGGCATTTTGCTTTGACTTTTTCAAGGGCCAAAGAATGGTCACATCTGTTTATTAGGAGAGGACTTCCAGGAAACCAGCCAAAGTTTTAGCAGAAAAACTCCAGAGTGTTTTTCTCTATCATGACAAAGCTGCAGCTTATTCCTGTTGTCAAACAAGGGCAACTTTGTGAGACTTTTGATGGGAGATCATTAGGCATCGGCCTTACTGTGCATTATTTGGCTTCTTCTAACTTCTTTCTGTTTCTTAATCTTACAAAATCTTCAAAGGGTGCCCGTTTTTCTTCAGTTAATAATGGAAAAAAAGACTGGATTGACCTGGATAAATTCCTAGAACTCTCAGTTCTTTAGGATTGGACTGAATTTATGTATTTGAAAGGCAGAGAGAAAGAAAGGCAGAGAGAGAGGTCTTCCATCCACTGGTTCATTCCCCAAATGCCCACAACATTCAGGACTGCCGGAGCCCAGAACTCTATCTGGTTCTTGAGTCTAAGCACTTGAGCCATCAGCTGCCGCCTCCCAGGATGCATTAGCAGTAAGCTGGATTGGAAGTGGAGCAGCTGGGACTCAAACTGGCTGTCCAGTGACTGTGTATCTGCTGCACCACGATGCCTGCCCAGCTTGGGTGATTTATCACAATTACTTATAAAAGTACCCCTCCCATATAGAATTGTTATGAAAATCAAAAGAAATATTTAAAACAGTGGGCACAGGGCCTGACAGCTATAAAAAGATATTCAAATGACAGTTTGGGGAAGAAGTGATTAATTAGTAGCCAACTCTTGTTTTTGTAGTGCTTGATTTTCTGTCGGGCTGTGCAGCCTTGGGTAAGTCTCTTAACTTTGTTAATCTTTAGTTTATTCAACTGAAGGTAGATTAACAGCAGTATCTATTACATGTGGGAGATCCGAAGGATTAGATGAGACAGGTTAACCTGGCGTCTGGCATATGTTAAGTGCTCAGGACTGTTAGCTGTTTTCAGCTATTCTTTCCACAGCTGTGCATGAAGTGAGGTGGGCTTTGTACTCATTTTAAAGTTACAGCAAATGAGGCACAGGGTAATTCGGTGACTTAGCTTATGGCCAGATGTTGGGTTAGCTGCAGAAATGGTGTTGATGTCTGCATGGACTCCTTAGTGTTTCAGGGTTTGCCGTGGAAGACTGGGCAGCCGCAGACCCTTGTGGCCTTGCAGATGTACAGACAGGAAACACTGGGCAGGGCTGCAGGTGTGGCATGCAGCAGGACACTGCTGGTGTGGACTGAGGGGTTAGTGATGGGGAGCGGCTGCTTTAGGACCATGTCCTTTCCCCACTTGCTAGATGAAGTGGTCCAGAATGACCAAAGGGAGGGACTTGTATCTTCTCTTCCTTTTCTTTGGCATCCTCCAGGCCTTGGTAGGGAACAAACTTCCCCGGCTGCTGCTGTTCAAAAAATTCAGGTCTGGCCTTGTCTGTGACACTGTCCCTGCTGCTGGAGTCCATGCTGACACTGACCCTGCCCGATCCTGTTGGTTCTCACCCTCCTTTGTTGTGAAGTCCTAGGTACGCGTGGGCTCACTTCTCCAGGGTAGGTCTCGCTCTCCGTGCTCAGCGGCTGCCGGGACTGCCTGTCTGCTGTTGGACTGAGGGTTACGCTGAAGGCAGTCTTGGTGGGAAAGAGGTTCTGAGCTGTGTATTTGTATTTTGGGGAGGAAAAAATGCTGAGTGATTTCTGCCCAGTAGTGTTGAGACAGAGAAAGAGAGGGAGAGAGAGACTGATTTTCTCTTCCCCCAAGCTCGGTCTTGGGCCAGAGCTCATTAAGCCCCTGGGTTTTTACAGCACACTTCTCACCTTGTCCTTTGCTTTGTTCTCTCCTTGTTGGGCCTTACCTGCCTATTTACTCTGCTCCCTTCCTGCGTCTCAGGGGTCATGAAACTTTCCAGTTGGGGAAAAATCCAGACATGCAATGCCAACAGTTTTAGCAACCTAAGTTTTACATATTGGACTGGAAGAAGGAGCATGTGTATTTGTACAGACTCTTGCACTTGATAGTTTTTGTATTGTTTACACATGTTTCAAGTATACCCTTTCTAAATTTGCATTAGCGGTGACTGGCAAACACTGTAGTCCACGTTTCTTTGGACTATCTCATTGATGTGGGAATTGGATAATTTCTCCATCAGGATTGAAAAAGTGTGAGGGGTCTACCTTTGAGGCACCTGCTTTTCCATACTTAATAACAACCAGTCACCTGGCCTCTTTAGATACCAGTGCTCTGACTCCTGTTTGCTTGGCAACAGGAAGATCCCAGGAGGATCTTAAAGACTTAGAAGGGACCCATTGCAAAATCAGAATCCCATTCCCCCGCCTTGGTGGAAGCCCCTCTGAAACATAAGTTGTGATTCTTTAGTGTCTGTCTGTTCTTTGGAGATAAGCTCACTTGAACTGATTCTGGTTTTAGGAGAGATGAAGGAAAGTTGTGGAGGAGCTGCTTGTGGCAAACCCAAGCTCTAGGTTGTTTCAGGCCTAGTAGGAGTTCACAGGGGCAGCTCCAGGCCACTTGGGAGAGAGGCATGGTGCACTGCCAGGGAGCTGGCATCTAGGATGCCACCTTTTGGGGACCATATTGCAGATAGTCCCTGGCCTATGTAGAGTCATGCCTGGGCCTTATCAGAAAGGAACCAGATGGTATTTCTAGTAAAGCTGGCAGATGTTCTTACTGTCAGAGTTAATTAAAGTTTTCTTACCCGGGAAACTGGAACTATGGAACTCTTGTTTTTGAGGTTTTGGATGGAGGTGAGGGTGCAGCGCTTACCTCACAGAGACTTAGTGACTTGATTCTATGTCTTCTCATCCCCTCTGACTGCTTCTCACCGAATGAGTCATTTATGGTATGGAGGTAAAAGGGTCCAGGGCTCTCTCTGCTGTAATGTTAATGGACCATATGCCTGCTAAAAGATACCACTGGTGACTAAAGTGGCCATTGTTTGAGTCACTCCTTAAGACATTTGGACGTAGCAGATGTGATACGTAGAAAGAGTCTCCCAGAACAGAAAGAAGACAGACACCTTGGGGAGGGAGCCGAGCGGAAGCGTGGAGTGCATGCTCTGTGCCAGGCACCTGCCAGGTTTTACCTAGGTCTTCACTAGCCCGTCTTCACTTCAGAGATTGGAAAACCCAGTGCTGACACGTTAACTCCTGTAAGATATAGTGTTGGAGCTTGAGCCAAAACGCCTCAGTTTTTTCACGGCAGATAAAGTATATGTGGACCAGAGAGCTGGGGTGGAGGCTTAGGTGGTGAGGAAGACAGAGCGAGCCCTGGAGAGGGGAGGGTGTGGGCAGGCAGGAGCTGCCTGGGGCAGAGTGCAGGAAGGAAAGGTTGCAAGGACGGCCTGGAGGGAAAAGAGAGGTAGGGGTGGGAGGGTGGGAGGTGGTAGCTCTTCCTTGAGACAGGCTCCTGGGGTTTGCTTGGGCCTGGAGGACCAGGGAGCCTCTCAGTTGGGCCGCCACAGGAAGCCTTTTAATCCCTGGTCCTTATACTGGCAGCTCCCCTCTCAGCGGAGGCTGCATTGTTCGCCTTTGAAACACTACATTTATGGAGCCCCATTTGGCCCAATGGGAGGGGCCAGTGATGCCCTGTTACATTCTCCTGATTCCTTGCTGCCTCAGAGGTCCTGCAGGGACAGTTCTGCCATTTCCCTCCTGGTGACCTCTGGCTGCTCCCTCCTGCAGATGGTCTCTTTCCCATCACAGACGAGTTGGAGTCAGGCCTATGGAAGGGAGCCTTCTCATCTGGGTTCAGGCTGGCCAGATATGCCCAGCAGTGATGGTTCTCGCTCCAAGGCTGGGGAGCTTGACGAAGCCTGCCGTCAGCCCCTTCAGCACACTTGTGTTGAGTGTGTGTGTGTGTGTGTGTGTAGACAAAGATGACGGGTAGGTCTCTGCTCTAATGTGGGTGACTAATGAGCAAAGACTCGGGTTGGTTCCATTTCCATGTAAGTGTCCACAAACATGGCAGTCTTGTCCTAAGTATTGTGAGGATAAAATGTAGTAATAATGAATTGAGATGGCTTTGAAAATTATAAAGCTCCAGATTTCTGCAAAACTTATTGCAAGTTAGGCTGATCATAAAATAGTAAGTGTTGGAGCTGGATTATGGCCCATATGAACACCAGTTCAAGTCCTGGCCTGCTCTACGTCCTATCCAGCTCCCTGCTAATGTGCCTGGGAAAGCACTGGAAGATGGCCCAAGTGCCTGGGCTCCTGCCACCCACGTGGGAAACCTGGATGGAGTCCTAGGCTCCTGGCTTCAGCCTGGCCCAACCTTGGCCATTGTGACCATTTGGGGAGTGAACCAGTGAATGGAAGCTTTCTCTGTGTTTTTCTCTGTGTGCCTCCCTCCCTCACTGTAACTTTGCCTTTCAAATAAAAATAAATAAATGAATAACCCATATTGAATACTTTCTATGTGCCAGGCAGTATTCTAAGTACTTTGTATGTGGTATTTTAATTAGGCTTCACACTAACTTTGAAGAAGGTTGCTTATTTGTGTCCATTTTACTGTTGAAAGAGTTGAAAAAAAAAATAAACTCTTGCCTAGGATGGCACAGCTGGTGAGTAGCAGAGGCTGCCCTGTGTGGCCTTGGTAAAGACCTTGTGAGAGTTAGGGAGCACTGGTCCCATCCCTAGGGGAGGCAGCAGCCTGGACTTAACCTGTAGAGACCCCAGAGGAGCAGAGAACGGTCAGGCTGGTGCCAAGAAAACATCAGCGTTTCTGCACGACTTAATCAAATTACGGAAACTGCTTCCGAGCGCGGAGCCTTCTTTCTTGGATAGTAATGCAATTGAAATACATGATGTATGCCAAGAAGGAAGGACAAAACTGGTGAGCTCACGCATGTGGATGGACACTGACTGACTGCAACACAGAGGCAGAGCTTGAAAGCAAACGCGTGCAGGGACCCAGGCAGCGTGGCCCGTGTTTGAACTCTTAACATGCTGGAAAAGAATAACTCTGCCCTCCCTACCCTTTTCTGTGGAATTGTTTTTATTAAGTATATCTGAATTTGACCACGCCTGCGCAGTGCATCCGTCTTTAGCTCTTATTTATCTGAGAAACCGAGGTCATGTTTTGGAGGCGACTTCTGCAAGGTGTGGGGGCACACACACATGTGGATGATGGGAAAGTCAGTCTCATGTCAGAAGCACGCCTGCAAAGAGAGCTCTCGGAGTCGGTGTCTCTGAATTCCCACTTCACCCCGCTCCAATCTGACAACAGCTTTCTTAATAGTCAGTGCCTGTGACTGATAGTGGTTCACAGTTGATGGTTCAGGGGAATTAACCATCCCCTGCTGACCTGTTCCCCAGTGGCTTCAGAAGTCTCCTAGAATGCCCCAAAGCAGTGGTGCTTAAGGAATGCTTCAGAATTACCTGGGCCACCCCAGACCTGTAAAATCAGCCCCCTGGTGGGTGGAGCCCTGGCACTGAAGCCGTCAACAAGATTTCCTCTGCCTGAGTTCCCAGGGAGAGCCAGGAAGCCAAGTCCTGCCCCACCCCCAGAGGGCAGAGATGGGAGCAGCAGTGTGAAAAGTCCTCAGCACTTTGTTTTCCTTCCTAATGTTGCCTCTTCATTTAACATCCACATTTAAAGTGGTTACATTGTATGATATGGAATACCTTTGAACCTCTAACCAGGGATGCATGCTTTGGGGTCAGATTGCTTAGTTTGAAATCTTAGCCCTCTTTTTTTTTTTGGACTGGCAGAGTTTAGACAGAGAGAAAGGTCTTCCTTCCATTGGTTCACTCCCCTAATGAATGGCCGCCACGGCCTGTGCGCTGTGCCGATCTGAAGCCAGGAGCCAGGTGCTTCTTCCTGTTCTCCCATGCAGGTGCAGGGCCCAAGCACCTGGGTCATCCTCCACTGCCTTCCTGGGCCACAGCAGAGAGCTAGACTGGAAGAGGAGCAAACAGGACAGAACCGGCACCCTGACCAGGACTAGAACCCGGGGTGCCGGCGCTGCAGGCGGAGGATTAGCCAAGTGAGCTGCAGCATCAGCCTCTTTCTTTCTTAAAGATTTTTTTTTTTTACTTTGAAAGTTAGAGTTAAGAGAAAGAGATCTTCCATCCACTGATTGACTCCTTACATGGCTGTAGCAGCCAGTACAGGGCCAGGCTGAAGCTAGGAGCATCATCTATGTCTTCCACATGGGTGGCAGGGGCCCAAACACTTGGGTCATCTTCTACTGCTTTTCCTAGGCTATTAGCAGGGAGCTGAATCAGAAGTGGAGCACCCAGGACATGAACCGGCACCCATATGGGCTGCCAGTGTTGCAGGCAGTAGCTTTACCTGTTATGTCACAATGGCAGTGCCTGCCTCATTACTTTCTGTCTGTGTGACCTTGGACAGGTTATTAAACCTCCCATGTGCATCGGCTTCCTTGCCCAAAGATGGAGATGTTAGGTAGCCCCTACCTTGTAAGATTGTTGTGAGGACTGTATCAGATATGAGATGTGAAATGCTTAGATCAGTGTGCAGTAAAGAATCACTCAAGTTAATAGTAATGATGTGACTGTCCTGGGCAGTTGCAGACTTGGGGGCTGGTGCTGTGGTGTAGCAGGTTAAGCTGCCACCTGTGACACCAGCATACCGTATGGGTGCCCGTTTGAATCCTGGCTGCTCTACTTCCAACCAGCTCCCTTCTAATGCTCCTGGGAGAGCAGCAGGAGACGTTCCAAGTGCTTGAGCCCTTGCACCCATGTGGGAGACCCAGAAGAAGCTCCCGACTCCTGGCTTCAGTTGGCCTGGCCCAGCTCCAACTGTTGTGGCCATTTGTAGAGTGAACCAGCAAGGGGAAGATCTCTCTTTCTCTGTGTGTCTCTGCCTCTCTCTGTCAACTCTGCCTTTCAAATCAATAAATACATCTTTAAAAAATGAAGTTGTAGACTTGAATCCTGCAGGATGATGGAACATCCCTCCCCGCATTGGGACTGCCAGGCTGTGGCTTACAAAAGGCTGCTCGCCATCCCTTGGAAGCCTGCCTCAGCTGCGAGAGCCGATGTTCTCAGGACGTAACCTGGTTTTGACTTTCCGAGGCCACCATGTGGAAGAGGACAGTGTGACTGTTCTAGGGCGGCCAGAATCTGTCACCTGTGGGGGGGAAGCACTTGCTTAGGAAATGTCACATTAGAACCAACGACAATTTGTTCTGTGTTCACTCTGGGCCCTTTTCCTCTTAGGAAAGAGGGTGCACCCCCTTCTTCATTTGTGACGATGCCCATCTCAAACTCATTTTCCCCAGCAACGAGCTTGTTTTTAAAACATTGTAAGAAGCCACAAGCCGTGCTTGTTAATTGAAGAAGGACTGGTTGGTCACAAGCACCTCAGTAGTGTGTGTGCTGCCTCTCTCTCGAGGATGTCGGAGGGCAGAGCAGCGCATTTCAGGGAGCCAGGCTGGCCCTCCTGCAGCTCACAGGCCTCTGCCACTGCCCCTGGGAGTGCCCTGCTTGGGCACAAGCCTTTGCCAGCGCCCTTGTCCCCGTGTGTCCTCGCCTCTTCAGGGCGGTCACTCGGTTCCAGAGATGCTGCGGACTCAGAAGCCCTTCTGGCCTGGTTCAGGGTTACTCTGCTCTCCTGGTTCTGTGCCGGTTTTTCACATGGCAGGTGGTGAGGAATCCTGGCGCTCAGGGTGGGTTTTCTCAGTTTGTTCCTCCTCCCTCACTGGAAAGAGAACTCATTGCATAAGAGCAGCACTTCCCTCCCGACCTGCAGCCACACCGTGCTTCCTTCCCCTTTGTCTCCTTCCTGGAATAAGAGCTGCCAGTACAACTGCAGTGCAGCACTCTTGAGATGCATTCAACTGAGAGATGGACAAAGGAATCCTCAGTGCTTCCTTTCTTTATCTGTCATCGATCTCCCTGGCAAAGGAGAATTACAGGAAATCACAACCAGCATAAAAAAAAATCCCAAGGGCAGGTGGGAAAGGTGGACCCTGTGACCCCCATTCCCAGAAACAGGCGGAATGGTCCAGCTGATGCGCTTAGCCCTTGGAGTGTGCAGAGCCAAAGCATCACCTGACAGGAACAGCACCATCTGGGAGTCCAAACGTGAGTCTCCTGCTCTGGTCCCAGACGCCCCTCCAGTCTAGTCAGTGAGCAGCTCCGGCCAGTTCCTCCTTCTCCAGGCTCCTGTCACCACCACCCTGGCCACATCTCGTCTCCCCTTCTGGTCTTCCAGGCTGCTCCAATCACTCTTGCTGGGTCCCTCTCCCTTGAAGGCAGTTCTTGAGTGCGGTGGGCCTGGGTGTAGAGTGAGTCCCACATATGGTGGGAGTGCCCCTTGAGGGCTGGAGCAGTAGATGCTTGTAGAACTGGATTAGGTCAGCCTGCTCTTCAAGCATTTTTTGGCTCCCAGATACCTACTGAGCCAAGGCAGATTCTGTGTCTGTTTTTCATGGCTATGCAAATTGACTTTACCTTAAAGCCACTGAATTCTTCACACTTTGTGGAATGACCAGGGTGTATACTGGGTGGCAGATCGTGGGGAACGCAGTAAGAGCTGGCGCTTGCCTGAAGGACTTCAAGATGGAATCTGCTTTCTCTTTCCTGACCCTTGGCCCCCATCTCGCTTGCTTGCTTCAGCATTCCACCCTAAACCTCTCTCTTTCTTGTTCAGCCTGCTAGGGTTATAGGCCGGGCCAGATCTCCCTTCCCTCCTTTTTAAGGTCCTTCTGGATTATTTGTGGTTTAGTTCAGTTTCTTTCTTTTATTTTTCACCATCTTGTGAAACTGACAAGTAGCTGCTGCTTAATCTTGTTTTCTCATCTTATTTGTACCTTGCAAGTTAGCGTTTTATTGCATCCACATAGTATAGTGTGAAGCAGATACTCCTGCCTTGACTGTGTGCATTGCACATTTGCTACCTGGGTATGCAGCCTCTCCAGCTCCAAGACCTGAGACAGGACAGGACAGGATAGGAGGGGTCAGCCTTGTCTCCCAGCGTTCATTCTGTCTTGCACTTCTCCCAAAAGGTGATGAGAGTCCTTGGGGTGTGATGGTGAGGCTGCCTGCCTCTGTTTGACCCAGATTCTCTGTGTGGTGAATCACCCCAAAAGAAGTGAGAAGTGCCTCCACACAGGGAAGCTTCCGGCCTAGGGAACGGACAGTTGGGGGCTGCAGCCTGAGGTCTTGATGATTTCCCTGACTGGCATTTGTGTTGATTTCCCTGAAGTGTGGGAATTTGAATGTAACCTGCTAATACAGACATTTCTTTCTCTGCTTTGTCAGTGTCAGGGCTTACAGGCTTAGGTTGCATTTTCTCTTCGAATAATAGGAACAATCTTGCATGAAATTAAAAGCGGTGTCCTCCACTTGTGACTTGGGCCGAGTTCTAAGCATCATGCTGACTTTCCCCTTCCCCTCTGATTTCTCAGATCCACATAGGACTGTGCTACAGGTGGATTACATCTGTGGGCTGGTGCCGGTTTCAGCTGCCTAAATTCCTTGTTATCCAGTTTAAATCTGTGGAGCACATCTAAATTTACTGGGATTACAGGAAGTGTAGTTAAAAAGGCCAAAAAAAAAAAAAAAACCACCCACATTAAATTATAACTTGTATGAAAATAAAACCAACTTGAATTTTCTTCTCATAAACTCTCTCTCTCTGAAACACCTCTTTAGGTATTTGTCTTTGGCAAATGGGTTTTGGGGTGACAGCCCCTTAGTGTTGTGATGGACGGATAGAACAAGTCCGCGGGTGACTTGGCAGAATGCGGAGCCTTTAAAAAATTTTTGTTGCTTTTGGAAGGCAGTAAGTATAGAAACCAAGCCACCTGTCTCAGATTTTACCCGCTTCCCATTTCTGTTCTCAGCTGGTAGAGGCTGTGGCTGCAGTCTGCCTAAAGAGATCATGGCTTAGGTTTGTTTAAATGTGTGCAGCAATGTGGTAATGAAGTTTAGTCCTATGCCGGTGGTGATGGTAGACACTTCGTAGCAGGTGCGCAGATGGAGTTGTGAACTAGTTCTTTGCTGGGTACCCAGGAAGAAAGCTGCTTGCTCACTTGATGGGTGAAGGAGTGTGGAGTAGAGAAGGAAGCAGGTAGAGACACCCTCTACCCAGAGGTTACTCTTTAGGGAAGTGTCGTGAGTGAAGTTTTGTGTTCTCTGCTTGCAAGAGAGTGTGCGGCTTCTTTCAAGAAGGCCTTTTACAATAGCACAATGGTCCTCTGGAACTCATGGCGGGATCCTTTTCCACCCTCTCCTGTATTTACAGCAGCTTTGCCCCTAGGGGAACATTCATCTGTTTTTCAAAAGCAGAGAGAAAACAAGAAGTTCTCTTAAACAGTGAGGTTCGGAAGTCAGAACTGCATTTGCCTTTCAGGAGGGTAAGTTCTAAAGGGTTGTTATTTGGGTGGAAGAGGAAGAAGTCTGGTCACATGCTCAGTGTGTGTGCATGCACGCACACACACACACACACACACACACACATACACACAGGCTCACCTCTAGCTGGAGTGTCCTCACCACGCACACACAGGCAGGCACAGGCTCACCTTCAACCCCAGGTCCCTGAGGCCTGTGGGAAGGGGTTGAGGGCGTGAGGTGCTCGTTGTGACTCCTTGATTGTACTGGAGCAAATATGGCTTTTCGGCCCCTGAGTAAGTCAGTTTTTCTAGCAGGCCGCTTTTCTTGCTTTCAGTGTTTGTGTGTAGGGCCCCGAGCTGGTGCTGGTCCTGTAGGCCAGGGCGAGCTTTTGGTGTCTGCACTTGAGTGTGTTGGTCTGCAAGATTTCTGACTGTTGGGATGTTTACTTCACACCCATCTTCAAGGTCTCAGCTCCTGGGAGCCGAGGCTCTCTGAGCAACAAGATGAGATTAGTAACTGGGTTTAACCCTGACGCCCACTAGGCCTCTGGCTGCACAGTTTTAACCAGTTAACTGGGTGTTGACGTGCATCTTTGTTTTGTTATGAGGAGTAACTGTGCCTTCTATTTAGAGTCTGCAGTTACACTGGAAAAGCTAATGAGTGCTTTCTTCCACTCTGATCTGGAGTGGGCGGCAGGCTGAAGGCTGGGGGACCGCAGTGGAGCAAGTGCTGTTGAAGGCGGGGATTGAGGTGACAGTGAGGGCGGATGGGCCCTGTAGCTTCAGTGGCTTGTTTCTCACCCCCAGCCCCCTTAGTCCATCCCCCAAAGACAGGCCAGAGAAGCGGCTGTCAGCTTCCCTGCAATGTCTGCTGCTCACCGCTCGGGTAGTGAGGGCAGCCTGAGGAGGGGTGGGCCTCCTGGGCAGGAGAGTGGGAGAGGCCCGGTTCGGCAGGACCTCCGACTTGCCTCCTGTTTCGGTGTTGGCTGCTGGTTTCCTTCAGCTCTCAGAACAACCCTTCTTCAATCTCCAGAGGGACCGGTCTTTGCTCATTCACACCCAGGCAACCTCAGACTGCCTCTGCTTCCTTTCCCGAAGAAGTGGCCAGCCACTCTGCTTTTTCAGGACCTGTTCCCGCCACGCCTGAGTTCCTGGAAGCCAGTGCTGCTGGACTTCTGATCTGACACAGGCCTGCACGGGAGCCATTGCTGGGTGCTCAGAACAGACCTAGCTCAGCGGGGAGCAGCCCCGGGGCTGGCACTCCCTCCTGGAGGGCCCAGGCTGCTGTTGGATTCTGATGGGAGGTGTTTGAGGAAATAGGCTTCCTGAGAATTAGAGAGCTGGGTTCTGGCGCAGCCGTTTGCAGGCCCTGCATCCCTGGGCAGCTCACAGCTCTCTCTAGAGCACAGTTGCCCTCTACAGTGGATAGACTGAGCTTTGCAAGACGATCCCACAGTTCCTTTAGGCAAATTGCACACAGAAGTCTGCTGTTAGAGACGGGACCAGAGGCAGCAAAGTGTGGGACAGAACAACTTGTCACTCCTGCTTCTCTTTTGCCCTCAAGCCTTGGCCTGTGCTGTTTCTTGTCCTTGGGACGCCCTACCCTCCTTTCCACTCACGTCCATTTGCTCTGCATGGCCAACTCCTCCCAAAAGCCTCTGTCGACTCTCACTGCTGCTTGGCCCCCCTTGGCTTGGGTGCCCTGACCTGTGCTACCATACTCACCCTGCCAGATTACTGACTGGGTCCTAACCTTGCTTCCTGGGACCGGAGACTGGAAGGCATACTGTAAACATTGAGTGAATAAATGACCTCTCCTGGGCCAGCTCTCGCCCACCGTCCCCCAGGTTCTCTTACTGAGCTGTATCTGGTGTTGGAGACCTTGGATTGTGCCAAGAGTTGTTTCTGAGGTGTGTGCCATGTGACAAGGCATTGGGGGGTGGAGTGCCAGTTTCCACCAGGGGTTGAGCCTTGACTTCCTCCTGCTCCTCCCAATCTCCAGCCCTGGGGGAGGGGCTGGCAGGCAAGTACAGATCGCTGTCCTCTGCCAGCTGCCTGGGGCTGGGCCATCTGCTGCTAGTGACAGCGGGTGGGGTGAGAGACCTGTGCGGGGGAGGGAGCACGGGGTGGGCCGCAGGCTGGTCGCCTTTACTGTGCTGACCCCCAGGCTGAGTCCAGGCCCCCTCCTCGGCACGTTGGAGTCTTCTGTTCCGTTGCTCTGTTAGGCTACGCTTCCTCCTGGTCTTAGTTTTGTTCCAGCTGCTGCGGGCCACCCCCACTCTGCTAGGAGAACCCTTGCTGCGTTTTTGTTTACTCTGTGTGCTTTGCCCTTTTGCCTATGCCCTCAAGAATCTTTATGTAATGCAAGATAGCAGCAGTAGCAGGGTGAAAAAAATCTTTAGAAATGAAACTTTGCACCCCTGTGATCGCTATTTAGATGCAAATGATGGGTCTCCACCCTTCAGAGTTTGTACCTTTGGGTTCACCACCTCATTTTCCATTTCCTGGGGAGCCTTTGAACAGTAGAGATGGGCTGAATCTCCCTGGGAAGAGCCCTGATTTAGCTTGTGCTCCCCCACTGGCCTTGTATGGACAAAGGAAAGACACAGGAGAAAGTGACCCTTTGGTGACTTTGGGTTTGGAGGTTCTGAACTGGTGTTTTTGTGTGTGTGCACTGTACAAGAAGCTGGGCTGAGGGGATAGTATAGATGGAGTCTTACTAGTCACTTTGACCAAGTGGGGATGTGGCAAGGCAGGGACTAGAAGGGCAGGTGCCCCCGGGCCTCACCCCTGCCCAGTTCCAGCTCTGTTCCAATGCTTGATCTTGTTCATGGTTCATTGAGGGTGTTCATTTTTTTCAGTCTTTCTCCTCATTTTTTCTTTCAGTTTTTTGGATAATTTCTATTGCTGTATTTTCATGTTTACTAATTTCTTCTGCATTATCTAATCTGCTGTTAATCTCATGTATATATTTTTCACTTCAGACTTTGGTGTTTTTCCCTCTAGAAGTTCAATTTGAATCTTCTTTACATCTTCATTCCTCTCCTCCTGACACTCACTCATGCCTCTTTTGCTGTTCAACAGGTGGAGTGATGTTTATAGTAGTTCTACTGTCTACTGTGCGTAGTTCTATCATCATGCCATTTCTTGATCTGTTTCTGTTGTTTGAATATTTATTTAGTTTTGGGTCATAGTATTCAGTTTCTTGGCCTACGTGTTAATTTTTTTAAAAAGATTTGTCTATTTACTTGAGATGCAGAGACACAGAGAGAAGGAGAGAGAGAGAGGTCTTCTATCCACTTATTCACTCCTCAAATGGCCCCAACAGCCAGAGCTGGGCCCATCCAAAGCCAGGAACCAGGAGTTTCTTCCAGGTCTCCCACACAGGTGCAGGGGCCCGAGGACTTGGGCCATCTTCTACTGCTTTCCCAGGCCATAGCAGGGAGCTGGATCGGAAGTGATACAGCCAAGACATGAACCAGCGCCCATATGGGATGCCGGCACTGCGGGCAGTAGCTTCCCCCACTGCACCATAGCGCTGGTGCCTAGAACTTTTTCTGTTGCTTTACATGTGTACTTTTGAACATATGTGGACTTCATTCTGATTTGATCCTTTCAAGCCTTGCTTTATTTAAGCTTTGTTAGGGAGGATCCAGAACAGCCTTTTGTCTGGAGCTCAGACAGTCTTGGGAGGCAAACCCTTGTGAAGACTCCATGCACTGTGGACATGTTTCCACTTTAGCTGGTGGGAGGCTGAAGTATTGCTGGCTTTGAGTGACTCTGGAGGTGGTGCCACCCACGTCTTTCCGGTGGTTACTTCCTCAGCATTGTTGATTTTCCCAGGCACACATACAGATCAGTACTAAGCCAGGGGCTCAGAGGCACCCCTCTGCAGACCTCTGGAGCTTTCCGCTTGGCAGCCCCCTCCTCTGCTTTGCTCTGCAGTTCCAGCCACCTTGGCCTTTCCAAATTCCCCGCTGTGTCTCAGTGCAATCGCGGAGCTCCTTCAGCCGGGAATCTCTCTAGGGAGTGAGCTGGAGCATTTGTGGGACTCACTGTGTTTCTTCCCTTTTCACAAAGATCACTGCCCCATGGTCTCTATTGTTCAAGGTCTGAAAACCATAATTTCATGTATCTCACCTGGCTTTCTAAGACAGTAGTTCTATCATGTTGGTAGTAGAAGACCTCAGATGGTGACCTCAGACCAATTTTTAACCTTGAAAAATCGTGTTCCTCCTGTGTTCACTTACCATGGATTCATTTAGGTGGATTTTATTGAGAATTCAGCTAGGTTCAGGTCGTGTCAGTTTGGGAAACAGTTACTGAGCACCTGCTATGTCCATAAGAGCAGCGCTGTGCTGCCCGTGGCTTAACCTGCGACTGTGTGCTCTAATCTGCTGAACTCTCTACCAAGGACTGAGTGTATGTTTTCAGGTGTTGTCCTTGATGAATGTGACATGTATACACGTCAAGCATTCTTCATGAACGTCCTGAGTATGGTCCCATGAAACCTGGCTAGCCAGCCGACCTAACTAGTTACAGTTGATGAGCAAGTGGCAGGTACTTGGTGGTCTGCCAGTCCATGTGCCAGGCCTAAAAGGCCTGTGTGGGGAGGAGGAGAGAACATTAAATGTTTGTGGCGGACCCCTGCATCTTAACCTGGCTTTATTCTGTGACAGGTAACCATATGCAAATTTAACTTCTGAAAAATGCATGTCATCAATTCTGCAGTTCTACCAAGTAGGTGCTGTTACTCCACTCTTTTAAAAACAGATTGATTTATGTGAAAGGCAGAGTAACAAGCAAAAACAGACACATACACACACACACAGAGATTTTTCATCTGCTGGTTCACTCCCCTAATGCCTGCAGCAATTGGGGCTGGGTCAGGCCAAAGCCAGGAGCCAGAAACTTTATCTGGATGTCCTAGGTGAGTGGCAGGGGCCCAAGTACTTGTGCCATCATCTTCTGCCTCCCAGGTACAATAGCAGGAAGTTGGATCAAAAGTAGAGTAGCAGCATTTGGATATGGGATGTGCATGTCTGTCTTTTATATATAAAGATTTATTTATTTGAAAGGCAGAATTACAGAGGGAGAGATGGAGAGACAGAGAGATAAAGAGATCTTCCATCCACTGGTTCACTACCCAGCCTCAATAATGGTTGAGACTAAATCAGGCTGAAACCAGGTCTCCCCCATGGGTGCAGAGGCCCAAGTGCTTGGGCCATCTTCTGCTGCTTTCCCAGATGCATTAGTAGGGAGTTGGATTGGAAATGGAGCAGCTGGAACTTGAACCGGGCTCATATAGGGTGTGGCTCAATGCTGGTCCCTGAGATATGCATGTTTTTAAGTGGTGGCTTAAGCCACAGCATTGCAATGCCTGCCACTTCCTCCAATTATTAAAAATGGTTTATTTATTTAACAGGCAGAGAGAGAGAAGACAGAGTATAAAGAGAGAGAGAGTGAAGAAGAGAAAGAGAGAGCGTGCTCTTTCTCTTTTGGTTCACCTCCTAAATGCCTGCAGTAGCCAGGGCTGGAGTCTGGAACTCAGTCTGCATCTCTCAGGGCCCAACTACTTGAATCATCACTACTGTCTCTAAGGGTACAAGAGTAGCAGGAAGCTGGGACTGGGACCAGAGCTGGACTTGAATCCAGGTACTCTGATATGGGATATGGTGTCCCAAGCAGTGTCTTAATCCCTGTGCCAATCACTTAGCCCTGTTAGCCCAGTTTTGTGTGGGACAGAACAGGCTCACAGCAGTAAAGCAGCATACCTGGGCTCTCTGAGCAGTAAGAGGATCGGGATCTGAACTCCCTTTGTGTGACTCTAAGATCTCACTATTCAGTAGACCACACTGATTGACCTATAATTATCTATTTCACTTCCCTTTTTGGGAGTTACAGCTTAGCTTCCTGTTTCGTACTTGACACTTTATTGTGTATGTGTCTCAAATATATATACAAGGATAGAACACTGTTAGCTACTTAAGGAGCATTTTCTCCAAGTGCCCACGTTCTCATGAGATCTACATATAGGTACCGATATCTGTGTTGAATAAAGTTAATGGGTTCCTTATGAGAGAAGTATAGGGTTGGACTTCTTCTTTTTAAGATTTATTTATTTGAAAGAGTTATATAAAGGGAGGAGGAGACAGAGAGAGAGAATCTTCATCTGATGGCTCACTCCCCAAATGGCCGCAATGGCCAGCCTTTGGGCCGGGCCAAAGCCAGGATTTTTCCAGATTTTCCATGTGGGTACAGGGGCCCAAGCACTTGGGCCATCTCCTGCTGGTTTCCCAGGCACATTAGCAGGGAGCTGGATGGGAAGTGGAGCAGCCGTATCTTAAACTGGTGCCCATATGGGATGCTGGCACCACAGGTGGCGGCTTTACCCACTGTGCCACAGTGCCAGCCCCAGGGTCAGGCGTTTAGTGCAGCGGTTGGTACTCAACTTCAGGCGTCTGTATCAGAGTGCCTGGTTTCAAGTCCTGGCTCTGCTCCTGATTCCAGCTGCCTACGAATGTGCATCATGGGAGTCTGCAGGTGATGGCTCAGGCACTTGGGTCCCAGCCACCATGTGGGCCATCTGGATTAAGTTCCCTGGTCCTGGCTTTGGCCTGGCCCAACCCCAGCTGTTGTAGGCATTTGGAGAGTGAACTAGCGGATGAAGACCTCTGTCTCTGCCTTTCTTAAAAAAAAAAAAAGAAAAGAAAAAGAAAAAGAGAGAGAGAGAGAGAGAGAGAGAGAGAGAGAGAAAGGATGTTAGAAATGAGTGCAGAACTCCTGCCTGCCTGGAGGGAAGCAACAAGCCTCCCTCACTGAGAGGTGTTTCTTTCTCACCTGCTGTGTGTCTCAGAATCCATGACTCTGAACATCCAGGATGTTACCTGGGCTTTATGAAGTTCCTCATTTGGTACCTTTGTCTGAATTTGGGCTAATTTGAGACTTTTTGGGTCTCTAGGTGGAGACCTGAGGGATCCCTTGGTGTGAGTTGGCATAACGAGATACTTTCTTGGTTCCTGATTTAGGGCCCCACGTTGGAGGAAACTGGAAGTTGTGGTATATGTAGGGGGCCAGAACAAGAGCACGCAGGCCCTGGTGGAGGGGCTTTGGACACTTAAGAGAGTCTGTGAGGCAGAGGTCTGGCAGGGGCACAGGGCTGATTAGAGGGGAGGAACTGTGGGCAAGCTCCTCCTCCTTGTATTTGCACCTCCTCGCAGTTCACCTTGATGGCTTAGAGGAAGTTTTGAGTGGTTTGTGAGGAAGTAGACAAGAGGAATCATGGTTTGGTTATACATTAGGAGGCTTCCTGGAACTCACAGGAGATGGGGAGCATTTGGAGCCAGAAGACAGGGTCTTGTTTGTCTTGAGCGTGCACCTCGTTGGGGCTGTGGGCTTTGGTGGTTGTGAAGTATGTGTTCCTAGAAACACAGACCTGAACCTCAGGGGACATTTGAATAGGAAGGAGGGAAGTTACAGAAACCAGGACCCTGTTTAAGGAAAAGACTGAGACACCAGGGAAGGTTACCTTGGCCCTGTACTAGTTGGCTTTTTTCCTCTCTTGAATCCTACAGAAGAGGTAGCAAGTTCAGGGGAGGGGGTGATCAGAAGAGAGGCTGAACATTTTTGTTATTGACTACTAAGGAAGTGTTAGTTCAGGGAGACTCTCGGGATGGGTGTGTCGCTGAGCTATGGGGTCAGTCCAGGGAGCCCTAACTGCAGTCATGGGGTTGACTGAGAAGGGTCAACACAGATCCCCGCTGGCTCTCGTGCAGTCTTCTCCCTTCTTTCCCGGCGACTCAGCGCGGATGGTTTTGCCCTGACCATGTGCACCTTTTCACACTGAATTCTCTGCACTCACCTCTCTGAGGAAACCGCTCTTGATGATGTCATCCGTGGGCTCCCAGTGGTCGGATCCCGTGGGGTGTTGGCGTTTCTGGTTCTCATCTTACCAGAACTGCCCTGCCTCCCCACACCTCCTTACAGCTTCCCTGAGTTTTTCTGTCCCTCCCTCGATGTCTGATGCACTGGTTCCTGGTTTTCTGTACATTTTGGGCTCTCTTCCCTTTGTGCACAGAGGTTGGTATTCTTGGGGCTCTGTCCTCGGCTCCCTTCTCACCCAGCTCCCTGTCTCTGTCATCTGTTTGGCATGGTTTCAACCATGCCTGGGCTAATAACTGGGAGGCCCGTGCCAAGCTCAGAGAGTGCTGTGGGGTTTCATACTCATATCTGACTTGTCTGTTAGACTTTCCTGTTGAACGTGTTTCAGGTACCCTCAACTCAACACATCCAAGAATAATCTGAACTAAACTTACATTCCCCGCCAAAATCTCCTTGGTCACCCGTGTCCTTTTTTTCCTGCTGTCATCTGTCCAGTCAGCGAGGCCAGGACCTGGGCAGCGTCCTTTATTGTTGTCACTTACCTCTATTATTTTTTGGTATCTTGTACAACATTTGGCATATCATGGATGCTGAATGAATGAAAACCTTTATTTCATCTGAATTTAATTACCGTGCAGTACTTTGGCTCTTTGGCTTGGATAAAGCTGAACCCTCCTGATTTGGAAAAGGGCATTTGATTTCTGACCACAGTGAAATTATATCAAGCAGATGAGGTTTTTTTTTTGTTTTTTTTTTTTGTTTTTTGTTTTTTTTTTTTTAACTGAAATCCTTTTTGGAGGGATTAGTCGTTGTTAGAAATGGGCGGACCGACCACTGTGCTGCCTTTGGGGGCTGCTGAATGGCACTGCTGGGAGAACTGTTTGTGCAGCTCAGAGTGATATGGGTGAAGAAGCCAGGTTCTGGCTCCGGGAGGCACTGTCCTTTGCGTTCGTGGGAGTACAGGCAGGACGTTACAGGTGAACTTACCCCCCAGTACTGTAGGTTTAGTGCAAAAATAGGCAGCATTTTTCCCTGGGGAGAGTAACATGCCCTGTTTTACTCACTGGTGGATTTCCTAGTCGTGTCCTGGGGTTTTTAATATACAGACTGAGGATGGGGGAGGCACTGTCACAGCAGCTAAGACGCCACTCGCGAGGCACATCCCACATCCGTGAGCCGGGGTTCCCGTCCTGGTGGTTCCCAGTTCCAGCCTCCTGCTGATGTTCATCACGGGAGGCAGCAGATGATAGCTCAAGCTCAAGAAGGTGAATCTCTGATACCCACATGGGCGATGCTGATTGAGTTCCTGGTTCTTGGCTTCAGCCTGGTCCAGCCCTGGCTGTTGCAGACATTTGGGGAGTAAACCAGCAGATACCAGGTTCTCTCTCTCTGCTTTTCAAGTAAAAATAAATAAAAATTTAGAAAATAAAAGGCTGAAGATATATGTTTAACGGCTCTGCGTCACTAAATTTATCTGTGTAGTCCCCTATAAAAAAACAAAAAGGAGAAATTGGTTTAAAGAGTCACAGGATTCGGAGCCAAAAGAGCTCTTCAAGTCTCTAGTCTGACCCTGCGTTGTCAGATGAGTGACAGTAATGATAGCTGGTGATGGCTGTGTTGTGGCCTAGGTTAGCCTAAAGTTAATATTTCGGGCTCTTGCCTTTTACTTAGAGAAGAATTATAAGCACAGGCTCAAACACCGCATGCAGCGTGGTGAAGTTTAGAGTTTATTTAGAGAGTAAGAGGGACACACAGGAACATAAGGGTTTTATTAAGGGAGAGTGGGCCAAGAGGGGTAAACAGGGAACTTCATATCCCCATTTCAGGGGTTCATGAGGAGAGGGAGCAGGCTAGAGTGAGAGCTGGCCGGCCCAGTGCTCTCCAGGTCTCTTTTTCACCAAAAGGGGAGTGGTTACATAGTCTGATTGACAGGTGGGTGGATACAGGTCAGATTGCATGAAGGGGGGTGTGGCCTCCAGCTCCTGAACCTCATCTCCCTGACCAATCCCATATCAGCTGTATTAGTCGCTATTATTTTTGATGACTAAGTGCTTTAGATACATGTCTTCATATAATACAGATTATGTATTATAATCTGAAAATCTAAAATGAAAAATACTTGCTAAACTCAAACTTTTGAGCATAAACGTGGTGCCACAAGTAGAAAATTCCATATCATAAAACTTTGTTTCATGTACAAAACTATTCAAAATGTGTAAAATTACTTTCAGGCTATGTGTCTAAAGGGTATATGAAACATATGAATTTATTTAGACTTGGGTCCCTTCCCTAAGATACATACCTCTTTATGTATATGCAGATATTCCAAAATCTGTAATTCAGAATGCTTCTGGTCTCCAGCGTTTCAAATATGAGATATTCAAGTGCACTTAACAGTAGACCTATGAGATAGGTATTGTGTGCCATTTTAATGATTGGGGGGGGCGCCGGTTCTAGTACTGGCTGTTCCTCTTCCCATCCAGCTCTCTGCTATGGCCTGGGAAAGCAGTGGAAAATGGCCCAACTCCTTGGGCCCCTGCACCCACGTGGGAGACCTGGAAGAAGCTCCTGGCTCCTGGCTTCGGATCAGCACAGCTCCGGCCATTGCGGCCATCTGGGGAATGAACCAGTGGACAGAAGACCTTTCTCTCTGTCTCTCACTGTCTGTAACTCTACCTCTTAAATAAATTAAAAAAAAAAAAAAAAAAAACTTAAAACACACACACACACACACACACACAGGGCCACAGGGCAAGACTGCTGATGTGAAGCATCTTCCTGGCTGACTTATGCAGTTAGAGGCAGAATACAAGTGGCACCCCAGCCTCTTGACCTTGAACACGGATTTCTGATTTTGACCTGAGGGCTCACTCTTTGTGGTCATTTTTGTCTCTTTTTTTTTTTTGCTCTCTATCCCCTTATAATTTCAATGAAATTGAATGAAATAGAGGGAAGGGTGGTTTAGGCTTTGGGTTTTGGGTGAGTTTTTAGAGTTTATTTTTAAATAGGCAGCCTTCCCAGACCGGAATGTAGCAGGCGGCCTGAGAACCAGGAAGTGACACAGACCTGTTTATCCCATCCCACTTGGGGGCCTTTGGAAAGGATCTGCAGACATGGTAAAAAGTAAACATAACCGCATCAGCCCTTCTCTGGGGTTTGCTATTTTTGACCTGGAGGAGGTGTTCACTGCACAGCTGTTTTGAAAACCAAAATCCAGCTCCTAAACATCGCCTTAGCAAAGCTATAATAGATGTCACAGGACAGCAGCATTCTGGAACCCAGTATCATCCCCTCCCCTGTCCTCTTGGTGAATTGTTCGTGTTTCTTTCTTTGTCAGTAGCACTGTTCGTGCAAAACACTGTCCTGGGGCCCTCCCTGATGCATGCATGAGTTCAAGGTCCAGCCCAGAGCTTTCTGTTTCACTTCTCTGCTGCTCCCCTCAGAAGTCTTGGTTCAGATCTTTGGACATCCTGTGTTCTCAAAAAGCACTTTTTTTTTTTTTTTTTTTTTTTTTTTTTTTGTTTTTTTTTGTTAGAAGTCTTCTCTTGGGCCCTAGTGACAGTTTGGCAGTGCTCTATAGATTGTGGATTCTCTAGGTAAGAGCTGTGCCCTGCTTCATCGCTGTGTTCAGCTGAGCCTTTCCCAGTAACAGTCGCTGAATCACACTAGAGGCACTGGAAACAGAGCCCTGAGAGGTCAGGTGCGGCACATCCATGTCCTGTGCTCTGTGTGTCTGGTGATTACTGAGACCTGTTCCGCTCAGCTCTGATGGGAACCAAGCAGATGGCTGTCATGACACAGAAGATTTGTCTTGGGATCTAGGGCCCAGTTACTTCCACTCTGCCAGGCACCTGTTTCTGGCTTGCACGGTGCCCAAACTGGAGGCTTTCTACCTTTCTCCTCCGGTTTCGTATCTGCTACGGCTTTGCCATCTTGTTCTACACAGATGATGTCTTCTGCGTTTACCCTTTTTCCTCTTCATTCAACAAGCTTTTGTTGAGCACCTTGGGGCACTGAGAGGAGCCGAGTTGGTGATCTTTGCAGGAATTGATTACCTGTGCTAAGGACGCCATACAACATTTTAAGTGGCTCAGGGAGGGACGTGCTTTGTTGTCCCATTCATAGTCCAGGCAGTGATGCTGTGGGTTCGGGAGAACCTCCTGTTCCTAAAGAGCCAAATAATAAGACGTTTTCCTGGAAGACTTAGGGAGCCTTTTTCTTTTAAAGGTTTGTTTATTTATTTATTTGAAAGAGTTACAGGGCAGGTAGGAAGAAGATTGCTCTTCCAACTGCTGGTTCACACCTCAGATAGCCACAACAGCCAGCAGTGGACCAGGCTGGAAGCCAGGAGCTTCATCTAGATCTTCTGTGTGTGTGGCAGGGTCCCAAGTACTTGGGCCATCTTTCTTTGCTTTCCCAGACCATTAGCATGGAGCTGGATCAGAAGTGGAGCAGCTGGGACAAGAACCAGCATCCATATATGATACTGGCATCACAGGGAGTGGCTTAACTAGAAGCAAGGGGAGGAAAGACTTCTGGGGCCCTTGGATTCTGTTGTTATCTGTACAGTGATGTTAACACCACCTGTTTCACATGCAAATGAGGGTACTTCAAATTCATGGAAAATGGAATTAAAATTTATTTTGGTGTACAAACATTTTGAAATCCGTGCAGTTTTTTCACAATATGCATTTTTGATGACTTTTTGAAAATCTTTCTGCATGGATTTCAAGGTTTTTTTGCACCAAAATAAATTTTAATTCCATTTCCACAAACTTTTTGAATACCATTGTATATGCACATGTGCATTGTAAGGACACACACACACAGAGTCTTTAGTTGCCATAGACAGTAATAATTATTACCTTAGTCACAAATATAGTCGTTTAATTTGGGCGTGGGGTAGTACTAATGAAGTGACTTGAAAAATATTTTTAGTTCGATGGGAAAGAAGCTGGGAGTTTCCTTGGTTTAACCTGTGGGCTGTTCTTCTGTATAAACTGAGTTTTTGTTTTTGAGCCAGCTGGAGGGGGCCCTTTGAGAGTCTATGGGGTCAACCACAGGCTACTAGAACAGGACTCAGAGCTCGCTGGGTGCCCGCTCTCTCAGACATAGCCCTAAGGCTCTCACACACACACACCTCAGTTTCCAGCCCACAGCAATCCAAGGAGGCGGCAGCATTTTGTCCAGGTCACAGATGGGAGCTGAGACAGGCGTGCCCTAGACCACCCCATTAGCGATATTCAAGCAGTCCAGAGGGCTGCAGGGTACCATCCTCCCGAGAGGGATTTAGCTGAACTCTTTCCTTTGAATGATGAAGAAACAGGCTAGGGAAGCAAATGTTTGTCCTGGGCAGCCCATCAGTCATCGGTGAGGCTGGGACCAGAGGATAGGTTTCCTGCCTTCAGGTTGGGATTTATGGCAAGCTGGCTTCCCCACTGTCAGAGGCGTTCAGCCCAGCTTTGCCTCTCTGCCGCCTCTCCTTCTCTCTTGTCTTGAGTCTTGCTTTCTCTCTTCTGCCCTTCTCTCTTGCATGTTTTCTCTTTCTGCCTGGGCCCCTGTGGCTCTGCAGCCTGATCCTGAGGCTGGGATTTTTTTTTTTTTTTTTTGCTAGACGTTTGTTATTTTTGGAAAGCACTTTAGGAACACTGTGTACGGATGGCCCTTACAAATGTGCTGATGGATTGATTAAGCTCTAAATGGGAAAGTGGACTCTCCTGGGTTTGCTGCAGTGCACAGTGAGGTAGATGCTCAGGACTGGCCTTGGAAAAGACATTGCTGGGGGGAAAGGCTGCTCCTGCAGAACAATGCAGGCAGATTTAATGTGTCTTCCTCCCAGCCAGAGCTTTTGTTGACTTACATTTGCAGAGGAAAGATTTCTGGGCCCCTCCTATCCCCTAGAGACAATCCAGATTCTTAGAACTGAAAGGGCCTTTGGGATCACCCAGGTCTGCCTGGGCACCAGGAAGACTGGCTGACCTACCTGAGGCCAGACCCCAGTTTAGCTGCCCCCTGGCACTTTCTCCTGTGCTCAGGACCCTGCTGTAGCTGTGCTGTTGTCAGGTTCTAGAAGGAGATGTTGGAGACTGCAGGGAGGAGGCTTAGGAATGGGTGGTGGTGTGTCGGCTCGTGTTCCTGCTGTTTGAAATTTGGGGACTGATGGTGGTGATGGGGGGCGTGTGGTGCCCAGAGGATGTGGTGAGTGATTGTGGGGGAGCTAGACAAGTGCAGGAGGAATTTCAAAGCAGTTCACAGACACCTCTGGCCCCCTGCAGGGACTTAGCTGCCCTAAAAGGAAAGCTGAAGGTAGTTTTTTGTGATTTGGAGGGGTGAAATTTGGTGTTTGTGCCATTTGATTTAAAAGCTGGAGATGAAAAGGAAATACAGTAGCATTCCAGCACATTCCAGCAAGAATCTCCAAAGTCCAGTAGAAGAATCTGTGGCTCTTAAAGCACTCAAGTGTTAGCCGTAGAAAGGAAGCAGAAGCCAGAGTAGAAGGACCCATTGGTTCTCAGGAGGGAAAAGCAGAAGGCGTCTATCTGTAAGTAAGTTCAGTCATGTTTGATTGGGGTGGGAAGTAGGAGGCATTTAGGTAGTTTGCCTGCTGTAGTCTGGCCATTTCAGGGTGAGTGGGAGTAACCAGGGACAACTGGAGAGGTGAGGGAGGGTCTGGGCAGCTGTGGCCCTACGGGTTACTTCTCTAACCACACCCTGTTGGGGAACTTTGGACTTCAAAGTGTTGGGACTCCTTATCACTGCTCTCTGAAAAGTAGCTAGGTGGTTACATTCTGTGCTCGCCTCTGGAACAGCTTCTTTGTCCTCTCCCGGATCACAGGTCAGCCTTTGGGTTGGTGGAGGTAGTTGGTGGAAGGAGTAAACTCTGCCCTGGCCGCTCGCCACCACTAACACCTTTCCAGATTAGCCTGAGTCAAGAACGGGTATGTTCATTCATTCCTCCTAACTAGTGGACAGATGAGCCATAGTTTAGGAAATAGCTTGTCCTAAACATTAGCTATAAACTGAGCCCGACCTCACCTCGCCAGTACCTGGGAGCCATGCTGGACTGTGAGTCCAGCCCCTCTTCCCTCCACGCAGGGGCGCTCCAGCAGGACTGCGGCATTCACCCCAGGAGCACTCGCAGCTGGCCCAGCCTGCCACCGCCGCCTCTCTGGGCCTGGAGCCAGCTCTGAAGGTGACTCCAGGGCGCCAGGGTCAGCCTGGCGGCACTGTGGCAGCAGCAAGCGAGTAAGCTGTGTGACCTTTGTGCTCATGCTGCCAGTTCTTCTTCATTCTGGAAGCCTGCTGTGCAGTCACCACATCTCAGGTAGCCCTGCTGTCTTGGCTTCTGGCTAAGACTGTAAGTGTTCTTCCTGGTTTACAGAACATTTCCACATCTTTTGTCCCTTTTGTGGCTCACCAGAGCCTTGCAAAATAGTCAAAGCCAGCAATAGCCCACTTTGCAAATGAGGAAGCAGAGAAAGAATGAGCTAAGTGGCTTCCTCAGGCTCAGAGCCACGGGTTAAGGGCAGTGTCCCCTCCTCCTTGTAGAATTTCCTGGACAGGAAGTGAAGTGTTCACGACATCACCTTCAGCAAGGTAAAGCCACCCAGCTTGTGGTGGTTTGGGTTCACAGAGGCAGGGAAGGTTGGCTCGCCCTGCCCACGTGGGGCTAGCTCATGGGGCCCCCTGCTCCCACTTGCTGCTTGGCTGGGCAGCAGTACCAGTTTCCAAGAAAGGAAGTCGGAAAGGTAAAGGCAAGTTTTCCACAACCCCTCTGCACCCTGTGTTTTGGAGGGGAGGGCTGGCTGGTGGAAGAAGAGGTGGATCACATTCAGGGAAGCGTGGTAATTAAAAGAAGTAATGTACCAAAAGAAAGCAAAAGTGAAATGGATCCTCCCCCTAATACACACACACACACACACACACACACACACACATTGTAAACAAAGTTTTAGCCTTGGTATTTCTTTAGGGATAATGAATATATGGTCTTAATTTGTTCTGAAAGGTTTTTCTTTTCAGTTGGTCTGTAATGCAAGGACAGATTTTTTTTTTTAAGATTTGTTTTATTTGTTTGAAAGGCAGAGTTAGGGAGAGTGAGAGAGAGAGAGAGAGAAGAAGGGGGAGAGAAAGAGAGAGAGAAGGATGGGGAGAGAGAAAGAGGGAGAGAGAGAGAGATCTTCCATCTGCTGGTTTATTCCCCAAATGACTTCAATGGCCAGGGCTGGCCATGCCGAAGATAGAAGCCAGGAATGCCATCCAGGTTTCTCACGTGAGTGACAGGGACACAAGTACGTGAGTCATTTTTCACTGTATTTCCAGGAGCATTATCAGGGACCTGGATTGGAAGTGGAGCAGCCAGGACTTGAACTGGCGCTCATATGGGATGGCAGCGTCCCACGTGGTGGCTTAACCCACTGTACTCATATGGGATGGATGCTCCTGTTCTGGGGCAGTAACCGCTGGCCCAGCTTGCATGGAAGCAGTCTTCTGCTTCTTTGTTGCAATTTTTATCACTGTTTCTATCACCTCATCCCTTCTGCCCTTGATCAAGTCTTAGGCTTGGTGGTGGAATTGACCCCTTAGCTCTGCTGGTTTCCCAAGCAGTAAGGGAAGGGCCAGCTGTTGCTGTAAAAGATGGAAGGAACCGGGAGCTCATTCCTGCACCATCTTCTCCCAGATTCCTCACTGGGTCTTCCCCGCAGTGTTCATGAGTCTAGCGAACATTCGCTGCCTGCCTGTGAGCTGCCAGGCCCTACGCTGGCTGTTGACACTTCCAAGTTGAGTAATTCACAGTCCTTGCCTTCAAGGAACGCTCCACCTGGTGAGGTGTCCGCAGATAACACATGGATGTCATAGCCTGTTAAAGGTGCAGCCGTGGCACAGTGAGCAGGGGTCAGTCCCACGGGGGTGGGCCTGGTGACAGGTGGCAGGTGGCAGGAAGGAGCTCCACCTAGACCAGACCCTTGAGCTGAGCCCTTCCGGGACTGTTCCTGGCCTAGGGAGCAGTCACATTCCTGTGGCTTATTTTAATGTGGATGGGTTTGTTGAGGGAAGAGACAGGCAGTCTACAGGAAAGCCTTGCTACTTTATTTTATATTTCGTCTGTTTGAACAGGGAATGTGTTTACAAAGTACAATGTTCAGGGAGGCTGAGGGAATTCATGCAGGAGAAGGTGTTCTCCTTCCCTGTTAACCTCTCAGTTAACCTCCCCTTCTTGAAGGCAACCCTCAGTCACCAGTTTCTTATGAATCACTCAGAGGGATTTTCTGTGATTCAGGTGTGTGTGTGTGTGCATGCATACCCCACAAAAAGACATACAGCCAAGTGGTTTTCTTTTTTTTTTTTAAAGATTTATTTATTTACCTAAATGGGATGCCAGCACTGCAGACACTGGCTTTATCTGCTATGCCACAGTGCCGGCCGCAAGTGGTTTTCTTCATGGACTAACAAAGTCATTCCATATGAGCATATAGTAAACTGTCCTGTTCTCTTAAAACCCCTAACAAATATTCTGTGCTATGTAACTTATTTAACTAGTCCTCTGATGAACTCTTAGGTTGCTCCAGTCTTTTGCCAGTACAAACAATGCAGTGAGGAGCAGGCACTCGGCGCAGTGGTTAGGATGCCCATGTCTCATATCGAATTCCTGGGTTTGAGTCTTGGCTTCACTCCTGATTCCAGCTTCCTGCTGCTGTGCATCCTGGGAAGCAGCAGTTGATAACTGAAGTGGTCAGGTCCCTGCCATCCACAAGGGAGAGTTGGACTGAGTTCTGAGCTCCTGGCTTCCACTGGGCACAGCCCCAGCTGCTTCAGGCATTTGGGGAGTCAGTCAACAGATGGGAGATCTCTTTATCTTTGTCTTTCTGCATTTCAAATAAATAAATTCTAAAGATTATCATTTTTAAAAGATTTATTTATTTACTTATTTGAAAGGCAGAGTTACAGAGATGGGGGAGAGGCAGTAACAGAGGTCTTCATTCCTGGAACTCCATCTGAGTCTCCCATGTGGACCATTTCCTGCTGCTTTTCCAGGTTTACTAGCAGGGAGCCGGATCAGACAAACCGGTGTCTGTATAGGATCCCAGTGTCGTAGGTGGCGTCTTAACCCCCTACTCCATGATGCCAGCCCCACACGTGTAATTTCTGAGGACAGATTCTATTAAGTAGAATGGATGGGTCAGAGAGAGTATGTGCTTTTTTTTTTTTTTTTTTTTTTTTTACAGTTTCATCAAGTTACAATCCAAAGAGTTTAACACTGTAAAATATGAAGATTCCTTACCACTCATCCACCACAGCTCTGTCCCTGCCCTCCAAACCTCCAAAGTCCCTGCTGGAGTGATCTTCCTAAAGTAATTTGGTCTTACAACCAACCTGTTTACCATTCTTGTAAGCATCACATGGTTTTCAGGGTAAAGGTTAAACTCCCCGGCTCAGCCTCTGCCAGGAAGCGCTGGAGTAGTCTGACCCGCTTGTGTTGAGTACTTCCTTCTTTGCCATTAGGACTCAGTTCAGCACCACTTCCTCTGAGTCGTCTTCCCCTGAGCACCATCCTATGCGGCCTCTTGCAGTCGCTACTTAAATATTTGTTGTGCACATGCTGTGATGTCACAGATGCAGATGTCTGTTGTGGTGAGCCACAGGTGATTATTGCTGCCTTCAGGGACTGATGTCTGCCTGATGTGGCTGCTTCTGAGCCCATTGCCTCCCCTGTCACTCATCAACTCTAGTGACATAGCCTTTGACCTCTTTGGACCTTGGCTTAGGCATCTGTCAAATGTGAAGGTAGAGCTGGATGAGCTGAAGGTCCCTGTGGCGCAGGCCTTATTAATGATTACCGTGGCAGTGGTAGTCAGTATTTGTTGAGGATTTACACAAGGCCAAACAGTTTGCCAAGCACTTTAAAAAATTTTTTTATTTTAATTATTTGAAAGGCAGAGTTAACAAGAGAGAGGGAGAGACCCAGAGAGAGAGAGATCTTCCATCCACTGGTTCATTCCCCAAATGGCTGCAACAGCCAGGGCCAGGCCAGACCAAAGCCAGGAGCCAGGAGCTTCTTTCAGGTCTCCCATGTGGGTGTAGGGGCTCAAGCACTTGGGCCGTCTTTCACTGCTTTCCCAGGTGCATTCGCAGGGAGCTAGATCAGAAGTGGAGCAGCCAGATATGGGATGCTGGCAGTGCAGGCGATGGCTTTACCCATTAGGCCAGAATGACAGCCCCTTGCCAAGCACTTTGAACCTAATCCTTGTGTGAACCTTATAAAAACATTGTGGTCACTGTCCCCATTTTACAGATGAGGAAACTAAGGTGGAGAAGTTACGTGACTTGGACATAATCGAGGACACAGATGTAAGTCCAGGCATTTTGACTCTACCTTTCTCGGACACAGAAATGCACACCCATTGCACATTTCTGCACAGTCTTGTGTACTGTTCTGGGTCGTTCACAGACTCCACCCCCAGACCTCTCTATGAGCCATAACTGTTTTACAACATTAAAGGTAAAAGCTGTGGACAGAAGGCTGCTTGAGGACCAGAGACTGGCTGGGTTTTTGAAACCCAGGCTAATGCTTATTTGAAGACTCTTTCTTTGTCTTTTTTTTTTTTTTAAGATTTATTTATTTATTTGATAACTAGAGTTATAGACAGTGAGAGGGAGAGACAGAGAGAAGGTCTTTCATCTGCTGGTTCACTCCATAAATGGCTGCAATGGCTAGCGCTTAGCAGATCCAAGCCAGGAGCCAGGATCTTCTTCCCACGTGGGTGCAGGGGCCCAAGCGCTTCGGCTACCTTCTGCTGCTTTCCCAGGCCATGGCAGAGAGCTGGATTGGAAGAGGAGCAGCTGGGCAGAGGATTAGCCTACTACGCCCCAGCGCCAGCCCTTATTTGAAGACTCTTGAGAGAGCTGCTCCTCTTTTGGATTGAGACAACTCTTGTTGCTGTTTGCGTTCCCTCTTTGCTGGAGAATATAGGTCTGAGTCAAGGCTTCAGATGAGCATTATGACTAGGTCTGGCTTCTCAGAGCATCCTTTGGGCTGTAGATGGTGGGCTCCCTTATCTGTGCACATAAAGCCTTATAAATGGGTGGGGGATATGTATGGACTTAAAAAAGGAAATATCTTATCAGTTAGAATATTTGGTATACTCTAGAACAAATGCAATGAAATAGGTTAACTAAAATCTAATAGGCATGCATCATTTTATAATCCAGCTGCCTCCTTACAGGTATGCAGCAAATAATCTTGTAAGTCTTGACCTGTGATTTAGATAGATTTTTAAGATACTGATTGCTACCCTTCTGAAGGCTATCTGAACTGGAGAGGCTGATGGGGCTAATTGACAACTGTAGCCAGTCTTCCACCCTCCATTGTTGTTGGGGACAGCCGCAGAATGTGGCCTCTCTGGTCACAGGTGTGTCGGGCGGGCCTTGATGAATTAGTTCATTTTTGAGATTCATGGCCAGGGAGTCAGATCCTCCCGGCTCATCCAGCCCGGGGCGGTTTAGCAGCCAGCAGGGGGTTGGCTCCTGCTGCTGCATTCCTTCTCTAGGCGGTGTTTTTCACCCTTTGAGACACGTGTTCGCTCTCTTTTTTCCTTTTGGTTAGCTGGACTTGTTCCGAGTCCAAGTAGCAAAAGCAGAGCCTCTCTGCCCCTCTCTGCTGGAGCCACCGAGGCTGGCGGTCGGACCGAGGCGGCAGCCCCGCAGAGCTGTGCTGTGCCGACGACAGATGTCCAGGTGACGCGGAGCTCAGCTCTTGGCCCCCTGGCCAGGGTCTGGTTCCCGGACGCTGGTGGCAGCTTGCTGCAGGCCTTGGCGTTTCCCCAGGGAGAAGTTGAAAAGCCTCCTCTGTGCTGTCTCTTTGGCTGGCAGCAGGGATCCAGTGGCGAGAATTCTTTCAACTTTGTATTTGATTATGGCTTCCTTACTCAAGTGCTTGCTTTTAACTGACTTATGACTAAAAGTTTTTGCCTTTCTTAAGTCCTTGTTTCAACTTTTTTGTTTGTTTCTTACAGGTGAATCTACGCCTGGCTGACGTTAGGATTCTTACTTTTGGATTTTACATTTTTTCTTTTTAAAACAACTTGGACGGATAAAAGATGTGCCATGGCAGGATAGCACCAAAGAGCAGCTCAGCGTTGGCCGTGGCCTCCGTCAGACATGGAGCCTTCCTTCCGCTGGTGGTCCTCAGTACCCTGCTTGGAGACGGGCTTGCCTCCGGTGAGTCCTGGCTGCCTCCTGCAAGTGGGAGGGAGAAGACTGAACAATTGTTCCTCCTGGAGGCTGCTGTAGGGGGTTTTATGCTGTGGTACATACCTGGGAGCAAGGCCTGGGGTCTAGTGAGACAGCCATTGGAGGGCTGTGTGGGAACCTGCTGGTAATGAGGTAATGAACTTAGCACCCTTCCCCCCAAGCCAGGACGGAGCTTGATGCACATACAGGTCAGGGCACAGGCCTGGGACTTAGGCTGCTTGTGTTCAGAGCCTGTTCCTACTGCTTGCTTCCCCTGGGACCCCTAGCAGTTTGTTTTACCGCTGGAAGCCTCCGTCTTCTCAGCTGCAGGGTGGGAGAATGATAGGTGATGTGATAGGTGAATGATAGGTGGGAGAATACAGGTGTGGAGATTGACAAGACAATACCGTGTACACTCAGGGATGGTCAACTCTTGCTTGTTTGCTTCTTGTCTTCCTGTGTTTTGCTCAGATGGAGAACGTAGTCAAGTGACAGTAGGACTTGGTTACTGACACTCCTGATGTTCTGATCTTAGACAAGACATGTAACCACTCTGTGGCCCAGTTTCTCTGTGAAATGAAAGGGTTGATCTAGGTAACCTGTAAGGTCACTTCTGGCTCCCCCAGTTTGTACTCTTACAATTCTGTGGGCTTTGTATTGAAGAGGGTGAGCTGAGCGGAGCTCTAGCCAGGGCTAGAAACGCTGTAGTGAGTCTTTTTAAGTTTGTTTAGTTCTTGTTGCCTTCAGCAATGTTCTGTGTGCCAGTAGACCTGGCACCCTTTGTAGAAAAGACGCATTTGAGTGTGTGCAGTAGACCTCTGGGTGATGTCTCAGAACCTGCCTTTGTAGACGGGATCCCTGCTGTCACTGAGCTCACCAGTAATGGGCACCCTCCCCGATTCCATTAGAAGAGTGCGTGGGGCAGTTTCCATGGATGGCATTCACTGGAGAGAGATCTCAGAGCCAGATTCTAGAAGGGGACAGTGGTGGGGAGTGGGGTACGTATATGGTGAACGTAGAGTCCACAGTTCAGTGCTTTCACGTCTACCACCCACTTATCTAACATGATAATGGTGCAGTCTCTCCTAATCTTACTGTTATTTTCTTCTGAATCATTGGGAGAAACAGTTGCTGATGTTTTCAAATTATTATTTATTTGAGAGAGAGACATTGAGCAAGCTCTCATTTGCTCCCAGAGCTGGGAGTCAGGAATGCAGTTCAGGTCTCCCATGTCAGTGGGAGGAACTCAGTTATTTGAACCATCACCTTGCTGCCTTCCAGGGCCTACAAGAGCAGGAAGCTGGAATCGAGAGCCAGAGTTGGGGATTGAACCCAGGCCCTCCTGTTTGCGATGCTGGCGTCTTAACTGCCAGACCTAACAGCCCACTCCCAGCTACTGACTTTTCAGTGCCTCATAACCTTCTCCAGTACACACGTGCAGCTTCCTTTTTCTGCTGCCTTCCCACTGCATTTTGACACTTCACCCAAACCTTTCCTCTTGGCCTTGAGAGGCACTGGCGTAAGCCCCCTGGGCAGTGATAGTTGGAACCCATGGTGTGGGCATCGTGGTTGTAGGAGGTTTCAAAGAAGAAGGCCAGACTGCACCCATGTGTGACACAGTGAAGCAGGGCCTCCATTCATTGAGCAATTCCAAAGCCAACCATGGAGTATAGAGACGGTCTTGTTCACCGCTGTATAGTATAAAGCTAGCAAACCGTGGCCCATAGGCCAAATCCTACTTTCTGCCTGCGTTTGTGTGGCCTGTGAGCTAACCATTTATATTTTTTAATGGTTAGAAGAGGGGCCGGTGCTGTGGTGTTGAAGATTGAGCCTCTGCCTGCATTGTCAGTATCCCAGTGGGCACCAATTTGAGTCCCAGCTGCTCCACTTCCATTCCAGCTCCCTGTTAATGCAGAGTGGGAAAGCAGCAGAGGATGGCCCAAGTGCTTAGGCCCCGGCACCCACATGAGAGACCTGGAAGAAGCTCCTGGCTCCTTGCTTCAGCCTGACCCAACTCCAGCTGTTACAGTTGATTAGGGAGTGAACCAGCAGATGGAAGATCTATCTGTCTCTGCATCTGCCTTTCAAATAAATAAATAAATCTTTAACAAAAAAAGATTAGAAGAAAAATCAGAAGAATGATGTTTTGTGATATAGAAATTATATGAAATACAAATTTCAGTCTGCACAAATGAAATTTCATTGGAAAAAACAGTGCTCATTCATGAATATATGTGTCCATGGCTGCTTTTGTGCTACAGTAGCAGAGGGTGAGTAGTTATGACAGTTCATATGGCCTGCAAAATCTCAAGTATTTGAGCCTTAAACTACCTGGCATTCTGTGGAAGAGATTCACACCTGCCCCCACCCCAGAGCCAGTGGGGCTCCATGGGTATGTGCATGAATGGAATGCTTATTTGAGCAGGACTGCCACAGCCAGGTGGGACTTTGGAGGCTGTGTGCTTATCCAGGGTCTTAGAACTGGTGCTAGGGCCAGGACCAGGCACCCTAGGGCCTGTGGTGCTCCTGTGACCTGCCTCTTCCAAGGCTCCTCCGTGGAAGCCACCCAGTATGTTACACAGTAGTGTTAGTGGCAGAATGTCTCAAGGCCTTAGCTCCCAACCCCACTTATTAAAGATTTATTTGTTTATTTATTTATTTGAAAGGTAGAGTTACACAGAGAGAGAGAGAGAGAGAGAGATCTTCTTGGGGCCAGCGCTGTGACATAGTGGGTTAAAGCCCTGGCCTGCAGCACCAGCATCCCACATGGGTGCTGGTTCTAGTCCTGGCTGCTCCACTTTTGACCCAGCTCCCTGCCAATGTGCCTGGGAAGGCAGCGGAGGATGGCCCAAGTGCTTGGACCCCTCCACCCACATGGGAGACCCAGAAGAAGTGCTGGCTCCTTTCTTCAGATCAGATCAGCTCTGGCCTTTGCTGCATTTGGGGAGTAGACCAGCAGATGGAAGACCTCTCTCTCTCTATCTCTTTCAAATAAATACATTAAAAAAAAAAAAAGAATGAAAGAAAGAAAGATCTTTTATTGCTGGTTCACTCCCCAAATGACCACAGTGGCTGGGCAGGCTGAAAGCAGAAGCCTGGAGCTTCCTCTGGATCTTCCACATGGGTGCAGGGGCCCAAACACCTGGGCTATCCTCCGCTGCCTTCCCAGGCACATTAGCAGGGAGCTGGATTGGAAATGGAGCACCTGGTCTCGAACCAGCGTCCACATGAGATGCTAGTGTCGCAGGCGGCTGGCTGTACCCGCTGTGTCACCGTGCCGGCTCCAAGGCCTTAGCCTCTTCAGCTTCATTAAGCCCCCACCTATCCCCATCCTCCATTTTGTTGGCTCCTCCTCCCTCCTCCCATTACCCACACCATTTTCCATCTACCCACACCTTCCCAACTTTCCACCCAAGGTCTGAAATCAATTATCAAGGTTCCAGACTGGCTGGATAAAGGGATTATTATTCTCCAGTGTGGAAAAATGTGTCTGTTTGTAGTGTGGGCTCAGACCCGGATGGGAAAGTTGGCTCTGTTGTTTTCCTTCCCCTCCCCCATCTGCAAAGAATCCTCCCTCCTTGGCCCTTCCAACTCCCAAGTCATTTCTGCTCCCCATAAAATGCGTGTCCTGGCAGGCAGCAGGGTGCAGGCAGGGGAAGGGGTTTCACCAGCACTTAGATCCAGTGTACCAAGTTGCTGCCAGTGTTTGTCTCTCTCTTCTCTCTCTCTCCCCTCTCTCGCTCCCTCCCTCCCTCCCTCTCTCGCTCTCAGCTTCTGGGGGAGGGAAGTGCCTGCTCCTTGGCCTGAAACCCAGAGCACACCTGTATGGCTGTGCCTGCCTGGCGTGAGCAGCATGCCAAGCAAGTTTGCCAAGAAACCAGGACTCCAAGATACTCTGAAGCCGGGAAAGGTAGTTCAGTTCAGGAAAACCTCTGCTTCCCCTTCGTGCATTTCTCACTGTGGCTGCTCCTCAACACCCTCTCCAGCGACATCCGAAAATGGGGTGCTTGTGAAATACACAGCTTGTCCACTGGGCTCTGGTTGACCCTGAGTATGCTACCATGTCATGCACATTCATGACAAAGTGGGCATCCTTGGGCGCAATTTGCCTTCCTAGTCTCTGGTCCTGAATACCGTAGTCAGCCCTAGTCTTGGTCATAAAGCTAGGTTGGGTAGAAAGGAATCATGTGGATCTGTCCTGTCTGGGCTCAGTTTCCATGCTGTGTCTCCGGTCTGCAGCCACTCGGTTTGGAGTTACAGCAGAGAAGGTCTTAGAGAGACATTGCCTAAGCCTCCAGCGTTCCCTTGGTCATTCCTTTAGATAGGGAGAATTACTGAAAAGTTTCTTTACTGGTGTCAAAAATCATATCTTATTCTTTACAGCCAGTCACACCACGCAGTGGGAAGACCAAAATTAGAAGTAAGACCTGTGTGTGTGCTACCCTCTTGCCCTTCTTGGACTAGAGGAATTGGGGTCCCAGCTGTGCAGCAGTGTCTCCCGGTCTCCTAGCTCTGTACCTTTGCCTGTGATCTTGGGAAACTTGCTGTGTGGCCTTTGGTGAATCACTTGACCCCCGTGTCTCCTGTAAAACAGAAACGACGATCCTTAAGAGTGGTTGGGTTGGTGTTGTGTAGACTAATAAAAATGATTGGCGGGCACTTGGCATGTAAAACGTGCCATGTAATTCCCAAATAATGACAACAAAACAGAGCCGGCGTGTGACCTGCTGTTGAGTCATGCTGCGCAGGAGACGTCACTCAGACAATGTCCTTTGCTGTCTTGAGAACATAGAACGGAAGGTGCAGGGTGGGTTCCAGGGAGGGGATGTGGAGCAGTTGTCAGATTTGACCAAGGAAGGCATTGTTTGCTTCAGGAATCCCCGGGGCAAGTGCATAACCTCTGAAGTCCCAGGGGGCTCCTCTCTGCAGAGTTGGGTGAGTTCAGCCGGCCTGCTGACTCAGAGAGAAATCTTTTGGCCTGCATTCTCTCTTTCCTGAGCATATTTACTGAACAGGCTCAGTACTTTCCTGACTGTTTCTGGTTTGTGCCCCCTCCCCACCAAGTGTTGCCATGACACAGCAGGCCACATTCAACTTCACAGTTGCCTAGGGCAGTTCTAACAGCAGTGGAAGCGGCCGTCTTCGTTTCCGCAGCACAGTGAGAAGGCCAGGCGGTCGGTTTTCATCGCAGATGGAAGATGTTGAGAGCTGGCTTCTCTGGGAGATGACGTGACTTTGGCCCTCAGCCTTACCATGGCACAGAGAAACTGGCAGGTGGCCCTGGCTCATCTCAGCATCTCTGAAGGCCCTGAAGTTGGAGAGGAGAGGACAGAAGGGAGCATCATCTCCACGTCTGATGGCTGTCCCGTGTACAGCTGTCAGAAGCCCTGCGGGCTGGGTGGTCCTGTAGCCGTTTCATAGAGAGAAGCCGAGCCGTAGAGTGGTTAGATGAATTGCTCAGACAGACATGACTGTTAGTGGTGAAGCTTGCTGGGATTTGTGTCCAGTCTTATCTGACTCTTGCTCAGAGAGTCTTGGCTGGGACCACCCTACCTTGCCAAGGGCAGGCTTCCCTGAGGCTGGTGTCTTACGTTTCCTGATGGAAGTGCTCAGACCAGCATTCGGGTTATTCAGACGGCAGAGGGTTCTTCCTGTGTTCTCTCCCCATGGTTTTATAGAAAAGATACAAGAGGCATCCCTGGGTCCCCATGTTTCCCTCTTTGATGCTTTCTGTTCTCATCCACAGTAGCCCTTGTTGTTTGGTTCCAGTTTAGGCACTGAGTTTGCCAAGCCACTTCTGTTCTTGGAAAGGAACAATAGGGACCATAGCAAATTGTTTGCTAAATGAGGATGTAGTTCCCAAAACATCCGCAGAGCTTCTTCCTGTCAGCTGCAAACCCTGCTGACGAAAGTGATGTAATCGCCCCATGGTGTAATTACCTGTGACTATAAAAAGACCTGGGGATTGTGGTAGGAGGCTGGATGGGTCATTATAGGACTTGTTGAACGTTGGCGTCATGAAAAGACATTGAGAAATTGTTCTCTGCACACTAATTGTTGTGCCGTGTGTAGAGAATTGCACAGGGTACACCCTAAGAAAAGCAACCCAGAGCTCCCCCAGCTGAATGTTTAACTGCATCTTGATTGAGTTAAAGACCTCATTGAAGGTGAATTCCACCTGCTGAGCAGGGGTCCCCCACTACCCTGGCCTACCTTGGATAGCTTGGAGGTTATTCTTACCTGCCCAGCACTTTCTGCAAAAGGGAGTCACAGAGTACTAATAAAAAGTTAAGGTTAGCACTCAGAATCTTTAGTGATTCTAGGTAGGATTCCAGGGGAACTTTGATCAGTGTGTCTTTGCAGTGGAGATTCCTTTCCTCTGCATCACTCTTGAGCATGAGCCCGCAGGAGTGGCTTGTGCTGGTGTGGCTGGCCGCCTGGACTGTGGCCAGGTCAGCAGTGACCTTGGCCTGCTTCATGTCAAGCTTTGGGGCCCAGAGGGGCAGCAGTGTTTAGAGACAATCTTTCTGTGGTGCATTGTGAATGAGGGGTATACTAGCTGCTGACGTCTCTCCAGCCATGTTCATCAACTTCACTTTGAACCAGTGTTAACACAGAAATCTGGGGGTTGGCACTGTGGCGTAGCGGGTAAAGCCACTGCCTGCAGTGCTGCCATCCCATATGGGCACTGGTTCAAGTCCCAGCTGTTCCACTTCAGATTCAGCTCTCTGCTATGGCCTGGGAAAGCGTCAGAGGATTGCCCAAGTGTTTGGACCCCTTGGACCCACATGGGAGACCCAGGGGAAGCTCCTGGCTCCTGGCTCCTGGCTTTGGATCAGCTCAGATCCAGCCATTGCTGCCATTTGGGGAGTGAACCAGTGGGTAGAAGACCTTTCTGTGTCTCTCCCTCTGAAGCTCCTGCCTCCCAAAAGTAAATAAACAAATCTTTAAAAAAAAAAAAAAAAGTGGATTAGGCCTGAGACACTGTGGCATAGTGGGTTAACACCCTGGCCTGAAGCGCCGGCACCCTATATGGGCTGTGGTTCGAGACCCAGCTGCTCCACTTCCTATCCGGCTCTCTGCTGTGGCCTGGGAAAGCAGTGGAGGATGGCCCAGGTCCTTGGGCCCTTGCACCCTGTGGGAGGCCCTGAGGAAGCTGCTGGTTCCTGGCTTCGGATCGGCACAGCTCCGGCCGTTGTGGCCAATTGGGGAGTGAACCATCGAATGGAAGACCTCTCTCTCTCTCTGCCTCTCCTCTCTCTGTGTAGCTCTAACTTTCAAATAAGTAAATAAATCTTTAAAAAAAAAAGTGGAAATCTGATCACAATAAAGAGGAGGGAGGGTGAGATTACTTTAAAAAAAAAAAAAACTATTTATTTTATTTGAAAGGCAGAGCTACAAAGAGAAGGAGAGACAGAGAAAGATGTTCTCCACCTGCTAGTTTACTCCCCAAATGGCCGCAACGGCAGGAGATGGACCAGGCCTAAGCTGGGAGCCAGGAGCTTCTTCCAGGTCTCCCGTGTGGGTGCAGGGGTCCAGGTACTTGGACCATTTTCTACTCCTCTCCCAGGCGTTTGAGCAGGGAACTGGATTGGAAGTGGAGCAGCCAGGACTCAAACCAGAGCCCACATGGGATGCTGATACCACAAGTGACAGCCTAACCTGTTAGAGGCAGAGGAGAGAGACAGATATCAGTCTTTTATAAATAAATCTTTTTAAAAAAGATATTAATCTTTAATTTGCTGGTTCACACCCCAAATGTCCATGACAGCCAGGGCAGGGACAGGCTGAAACCAGGAACCAGGAACTCCATCTGGCTTTCCTACCTGGGTGGCAGGGACCCAAGTACTTGATCCATCATTTGCTACCTTCCCAGGTGCGTTAGCAGGAAGCTCCATGGGAAGTGGAATAAATGGGGTTTGAACTGGCACTCCAGTGTGGAATGCCAGTGTCACAAGGGGCAGCTTAACCTGCTACAGCACAACACCAGCCCTGATTATAACGTCTAGAAAAACTCTTGTCCCTGGAGTTTTTTCACACAGCTGTCTTGTCAGGTGGAATGAGATTCAATTCATATATACCTTAAAACAGCAGCTGTGGGACCTGCAGCTCTCATGGGCCCACTAGCTCACTAGCGTGGCCTGGTATTTTATCTGTGGCCTTTCTGCCTCAACTCCTTGCCTTTTCAAGAGGCAGCACAGTCTGAGTAAGATGATTTGGGATTGAATACCACCTTTGTTCCTTGCTAACCATGTTACCTTCGGTAATTTCCCTGACCTCACTGTCTATTTCTCCAGAATGGAGATGATAACAATGCCTGCTTCGTCAGGTTGTTGGGAGAATTAAATAAGACAGTGTAAGTAAGGAACTTGGAACATTGTCTGGCACACAACAAAGTGGTTTGGTTGCCTTGTTGGAAGATCAGATTCTTGCACCAGCTGATAGCATTCTGCCCTTCTGGTTTTTGTGATCCCCCACTGTTAACTGGTTCATACAGGCTCAAGGTTGGAAGTTGCTCCTGGTTCTCAATTTCTTGGGTTCTTTTTGGTTCATTCCAACACAACACATCCTGAGCGGCGTTAGATCCCTGATATTCTCGAGGTTTTCTTAAGCCCCTAAATTCTCAAATGCTACATGTATTCATCCCACACATGAAGACAAGTGGAAAAGAGCAGTAACGCTGCTTCCAGATGTACGTGCTTGGGCTCAGCGAGGTGACCTCTCAGGAGGCCGTTCCTTTCTCTTGTTGGCATTCAGGGCTACCATTTGTTGTGGTTTGGATGTTTGTTTGGGTGTTGAATGTCCCCCAAATGCTCATGTGTTAAAAAGTTTGGTCCCCAAAGTCTTACATTAATGGAACTATGAGGGTGAGAACTTAATGCAGTTATGGTGTTAAGACATAGGGCCCTTGGGAAGTGGTTGGGTTGGGTTAGGGTAGAGTCCCATGACCGATTCATGGTGGCTTCATAAGGAGATGAAGACAGGCCATGGGCTCCCTTGTGCCATGTGCTATTCTTTGCTGCCCTGGGACTCTGCCAGCAGCAACGACTTCACTAGAGACTGAACCAGCAGGGCCAGTCTGATCTTGTACTGTGAACCTGCAAAACTGTAGGCCAAAGTAAACCTGACTGATCCAGTTGGGAACTTCTGGAGTCATTTTTGAAACCTTGCATGTTAAAACCTTGCATGAGTTTGTTCCTTTAAAAATATGTTTTATATCACCAATGGTATAAAAATATAAATAAATATAAGTGATGTGGTATAATGATATAAATACATATAAATGATGTGATTGAAATATAATTTTCAGTAACCAGCTTTTAATTCTATTTTTCTATGAACATCTAAAGAATTTTTGTTTATTTTCATCTACTTGAAAGAGAGATTGATCTTCCCTTTGCTGGCACATTCCCCACATGCACGCATGAATCAGGGCTGGGCCAGACCAAAGCCAGAAGCCTAGAACTCCATCTTGGCATCCCACGTGGGTGTGTGGGTGGCAGGAACCCGAGTACTTGAGCCATCACCTGCTGCCTCCCAGTATGTGCATTAGCAGGAAGCTGGGTCAAAAGCTGAGGTGCTAGGACTCAAACCTGCATGCTAATTATGGGATGCTGGCATGCCAAGTGCTAGCTTAACCTTCTGTGCCACAGTACCAGCCCCAGAGGATTACATTTTAAATGATTCCAAAACATATGTGGGATAATGCAACATTAGAATTAAAAAAAATAAGAAATGTCTTATTTTCTCTTGCCTTGGTAGTCCTTCTGCTTCCACCTCTGTCAAAATTTGTGGGGAGCAGCCCGGACTGGACTGAGTTACTGGAATTAAGACTTATTCTATGCATCTGCTCTCCCACAATATGGCGCTGGGAGAGGAGAAAACAGCTTCTACGCAGCTGCCTCCAGTTCAGCCAATAAACTGTAGGACTTGCTCCTGATTGGAGGAGAGCAGCGTACTCGGCGTGTGGGCAGCCGAGTTGGGATTGGCAGAGGAGGACTATAAAGGAGGAGAGAGACGGCATGCACCAGGAACATCTAAGGGGAACATCTGAAGGAACACCTGTGCAGCCCCCGAGAGAACCGGCCGGCGGTGTGCTGCTCCCCCGCGGAAGTGAGGAAAGTGGCCAGGGGGAACCGCCCCTCCACGGAGGTGGAAGGGACAGCAGCCAACCCGGGAAGAACCAGCAGCAAACCCGGGGAGGGCCGAGCAGACGAAAGAACAGTGCAGGGTCCTGTGTCGTTCCTCCACGAAGAGGGGGAGTGACAAAAATTAAACAAAACAAATGAACAACAACAATAAAAAGAACACCCGCCACCAGCAGGATCACTATCCAAGTGCCCACACAGCAGGAGTCAGGGCTGAGCCAGGCTGAATCTAGGAGCCAGAATCTCAGTTTAGGTCTCCTGTGTGGGTGGCAGGGACTCAAATAGTTGATCCATCACCTGCTGCCTTCCAGGATGTGCATCAGGAGGAAACTGTCACCAAGAGTGGAGCTAGGTCTTGGACTCAGACCCTCTGGTGTGGGATTCCAGCATCTCAACTAGCGGCTGAACCACAAGGCCAAACGCCTGGCCCCTCCTACTTTTCTGAGATCTATTTGACAGCATTTCTTCGTGTGTGTTTTTATATATATATATATATATATATATTTAATTAATTTATTTGAAGGCAAGAGAGCAAGCAGGTGAGAGACAAAGAGGGATCTCTCATCTACTGATACACTCCCCAAAAGTCTGCAACAGCCAGTTAGTCAGGCTTTTACCAGGAACTCAGAACCCAGTTCAGGTCCTTCATGTGGGTGGTAGGGACCCAAGCCATCACCTGCTGTCTCCCAGGGTGCCCATTAGGAAGTTAGAGTTAGGAGCAAAGCTGTGGCTCAAACCCAGGCACTCAGATAGGAGGTGCAGGTGTTCTAAGTGGTATCTTAACCACCGTGTCAAATACCCACCCCAGCATTTCTTTTCTTTTCTTTCTTTCTTTTCTTTTTTTTTTTTCTTTTTTTTTTTTTTTAGATTTATTTATTTATTTGAAAGGCAGAGTTACAGAGAGGCAGGGGCAGAGAGAGAGGGAAGTCTTCCATCCGCTGGTTCACTTGCCAAATGGCTGTAACAGCCAGAGCTGGGCTCCAATCCAAAGCCAGGAGCCAGGAGTGTCCTCTGGGTCTCCCACGTGGATGAGGGGCCCAAGCACTTGGGCCATCTTCCCTTTTTTTTTTTTTTGACAGGCAGAGTGGACAGTGAGAGAGACAGAGAGAAAGGTCTTCCTTTTCCCCTTGGTTCACCCTCCAATGGCCACCGCAGCCGGCACACCGCGCTGATCCGAAGCCAGGAGCCAGGTGCTTCTCCTGGTCTCCCATGCAGGTGCAGGGCCCAAGGACTTGGGCCATCCTCCACTGCACTCCTTGGCCACAGCAGAGAGCTGGCCTGGAAGAGGGGCAACTGGGACAGAACTGGTGCCCCGACCTGGACTAGAACTCGGTGTGCCGGCGCCGCAGGTGGAGGATTAGCCTATTGAGCCGTGGCGCCAGCCCTGGGCCATCTTCCACTGCTTTCTCAGGCCATAGCAGAGAGCTGGATAGGACGTATAGCAGCTGGGACTCGAGTCCAGCTGGGACTCGAACTGGCCACCTATATGGGATGCTGGCACTGCAGGCAGTGGCTTTACCCACTGCACCATAGTGCTGGCCCACTGACCCCCCCATTTCTTTTAAGAGCCTCTTTCTTGGGGCTGGTGCTGTGGCGTAATAGGTAAAGCCACTGCCTGCAATGCCGGCATTACAAGTCCTGGCTGCCCCTCTTCTAATCCAGCTCTCTGTTATGACCTGGGAAAGCAAGCCCAGGAAAGGTGGTCCAAGTCCTTGGGCCCCTGCACTGCCATGGGAGATCTGGAAGAAGCTCCTGGCTTAGGATCGGCTCAGCTCTGGCCGTTGTGACCATCTGGGGAGTGAACCAGAGGATGGAAGACCTCGCTCTCTGTCTCTCTGCCTCTGCCTCTCTGTAACTCTGCCTTTTAAATAAATAAATAAATATTTAAAAAACAAAACCCCCTCTTTGCCTAGATTGATTTGCTTCCCCAGGCCTGGAGATTTTTTCCCCCCGTTTGCCTTGCTAGCTTTGTCAGTAACCAGATCTTTTGAAGTACAGTTGTTTAATCATCTAAAATTCTGGCAAGTCATCCTGGGGGGAGAAACAGATTCTTGTCAGTATTTCTTCTTTGCAGAGCGCTTTTTTTCTTCTTCTTAAATTCACAAAAGTATTTTAGGCATTTCAGCCCTGGGGGAAGAGGGTGCAGAATGTTTCTGGAAGTTACGGCCATGATAACTCTGCTTGTAGCCGTTGTTGTTCTGAGTATCGGGGGACACTTTATGAAATGCAGAGGGCCTAACCAGTTCTTCACGCGTAGTAGACACATGTCTCCTTGGGAGAGGGCAGGACCTGTGTGTTTATGGTCACTGGCTTGAGTTCTGACAGTTTGGTCTTATTGACTCTGGCAGCGCTGAGAGGTGCTGGAGACTTCTTGGGATTGCTGCGGACCAGTGGGAGACGGAGCGGGCAGGAGGAGCAGCTGTCAGTGTTTCCTTAGTGCTGATCCAGCACAGGGAGGCTGGGGACAGGCTCGGGGGAAGGCCGTGGGTCTCTCTTCTTCCCAGAGCTCATGACTTTGGAGGCTGGAGCCAGTGACGTTTGAGCCAGTGCAGCCCCACTAAGGCTCCTTGAGTACTAAGCATGGTGATTCCGGTGTGGCCCGCGAGGTTAACCGGAGAAAGCAGTGGGTTGCATGGTTGTTTGCCTGTACCACTCTCACGGAGGCTGCTTGTTCTCTGAGCCTGGAAGTCTACTTTACATGTCTCTCTGTGTCTTCGTTCGCAGCTCTTGTTCTTTGCTCTTATTTGTATGTTTACACATAAGCTTGTTGAAGGCAGGGACTGAGTCCTTTACATGTTGCTTCTGTGCTGTAACCGAGTGATGGTCCCCTGTAGACTCCAGAGCACATTCTGGGGAATTCCTGGTTTGTCCTCCGTATAAAGACAAGCAGGACCATGTCTGGGTCATATGAGCAGGAGTACTCTGGGGGTGCCTGTGGTTCCCCAAAGGATCCTGTTCCCAGCCGTTTGGCAAGGGTGACAAGAAGCATGGGACTGTGTCTTTGGGTGTCAGGGGTGCAGGTGCTGGGGCTCGTCTGCTGGGAGAGGCACAGGCTGAGTGTACTAACCTACAGTTCCGAGTGGGTCCCCTGAAGTGATGAGGAGGGATGTGAAGGTCTAGTGGAAGGATGTAGGGAAAACCATGCCAGCTCAAACACACCCTGGTATTAGACGGCGGCTGGGAGGTGCAGCCGGGATGGTTTGTTTGTAGCCATAGCTCCCAGAACCTCTGTCCCTAAAGGTCAAAGCTAAGGAAACCCCCTGTCTCCCCCTTCCCTGAACATCAGCATAGTATCTTCAAGCCTGTTCTTTTTTTTTTTTTTTTTTTTTTTTAGATTTATTTATTTATTTGAAAGGCAGAGTTACAGAGAGGCAGAGGTAGAGAGAGAGGGAGGGAGGGAGGGAGATCTTCTATCTGCTGATTCACTTCCCAGATGGCTGCAACAGCCGGAGCTGTGCCAATCTGAAGCCAGGAGCTTCTTCTGGGTCACCCACGTGAACGCAGGGGCCCAAGGACTTAGGCCATTTTCTACTGCTTTCCCAGGCCATAGCAGAGAGCTGGATCGGAAGTGGAGCAGGCAGGACTCGAACTGGCGCCCATACAGGATGCCAGCACTGCAGGTGGTGGCTTTACCCGCTATGCCACAGTGCTGGCCCCAAGCCTGTTCTTGCCCTATCATCTCGTGACTGGAATGAGCCTTCCTCCCATTCTCTATCCTTTAGGGCCCAACTCAGTAGCCTTCTCTCTTGAGGCACCACCCATTCGCTCATCACTAGAAGTAATAGGGTCTAAAGGAAAGCATGGGCTTCGTGTATTTTCTTGAATGGAATTAGCAGGAGCCCTAGTATCAGTCCTTTCTCTTTGAGAGGCTGTGAAGAGGTTTTCCCAGTTGTTGGAACCCTAAGAAATCTCCACTGTCTTTGATCTGAAGGGTCTTTTGATCTGATGGCTTACTAAGACACCTGGTGATTTCAGCGTTGAGGAACCTGAGCCCTGTCTTCCGCAGATCCTGGTTCACATGCCCCATACAATGGCTCCAGCATTACCAGGTTGTGGGGCTGTGTTTGGAGCTTTCATCATCAGCATTAACTTCTCTAGACAAGAACATGTTGACAAAGGGTGACGCAGGAGGTATGGCATGCCAAGGGGGCTTTCTGGGGACCGATACTGGACTGGCTCTCGAGGGAAGCTGCCGCATGCACTTCAGTGCCCCTTGTAAGCCTGCGAGAGGACAACAGTGGCCAGGGATGGTGCTGTGGCCCGAGAGGGCTGCAGAGCTGCTGGCCTAGTCCGCGCCCCAATCTGTTGCTCAGCTACTGCGGCAGCTGCTGGGATCGGGGAAGTCGGTGTGCCACGCTGGAATGCCCGTGGGAGAGGCTCCTGCTCGGTGGGATGGTTCTAAGAGGTCCACACCAAGACCTGAAGACGGGGAGTGAGGTAGCTAGCACGAGAGGGTTAAGAAGAAGTCTTTTGGGGACCAGTGTCGTGGAACAACGAGTGTGGCTTCTTCCTGTGATGCCGGCATCCCATATGGGCACTGGTTTGAGTCACAGCTGCTCTGCTTCCGATCTAGCTCCCTGTTACTGCACCTGGGAAAGCAGCAGAAGTCGTCCCAAGTGCTTGGGTCCCTGCACCCGTGTGGGAGAGCCTGATGGCATTCTAGGCCATCTGGAGAATGAACCAGCAGAAGGAAGATCTTTATATCTCCCTCTCTATTTTTAACTGCTTTTCAAATAAATAATTCTTTTAAAAAATTAGTCTTTTGGGCCAGATGGGCTGGTTTGAATTGTAGTTCTGCCATTAATATGTAATTCTGAGCAAGTTTCTCAGACTCTGGATCCATTGGTCTTCGGATATGTCAAGCTGGGATGAGAACATACAACCATATATATGGGGTTGTTGCCAGGGTGAAATGTTGCTGTTACTGTCATTGTTACCCTGTGGCACCTCACAGGTGGCACTCAGCCAGCATGTTGTGGGGTGTCTAGAGGTAAGAGAGGAGTGTATTAGTATAGTGTCTGCTCTGGGTACTTCCCTTGGAACTGGCCCTGTCACTTCTGTCCCAGTATATTGCATCCCAGTATTTTCCTCCCCCGTGTGGAGTATGTTCAAAGCAGGGGTCGCACAAAATAAGGAGTGCAGCCTTGGTGTGCGGATTCGGCAGTTTAGACTGAGCATCACCAAAAGCAGTTTGGGAGATGCACCCCCCAAAGGTAGAGGCAGGTGCCTTTCCTGGCTGAGCCATCAGAGCCAGGCAGGAGGTGGAAGTCTGGCTCTGCTGGAGTTAAAGAAAAAGGGTTAACGATCAAAGGGCTAAAGAAGAAAACAAAACCCCAGTTAATGGATCAAGAGGTTGAATGAGTCTAAACTGGGAAGTAAAGATCGCTGGAGGAGGATGTTAATTTTAAGTACAAGTCGTGGGAGAAGACTGAGGATGAGAAGAGTGACACGTGACTTCCCTTTGCCCACGGGACAGGAAGGAGCAGCCTCAGTGAGGCTGGGGGGAGGGCCGGGGAGGCATGTCTGACAAGGGCCCCTTCTCTCGCTGCCTGTGTGGGGGTCCCGTGTGGGTCTTAGCTGGCGTCATGAATTCCACTGGTAGGCTGGAGGGTGTGGGGGTTCAGAACTGACTGGCAAAGGAAGTGATTGCAGGAGCAGCTGGAACGGGGCCACGCGGAGGACAGCATCCAGGTTTCCTTGTCTTGAGTCAGGCTGGGTAACTGGAGAAGCGGGGTGAGGCCTGCCTGTGATTTGATGTGTGCGGAACTGTGGTGACTTCCAGCAGAGATGTGTTTCGGGTTTCTTTCAGTAGTGCCCTACACAAAGGAGCCCGCTCCCGCTCCTGCTCCGAGCTGTTGTTCTCAGCACCTTGTCCACAGGCAGCACAAAGCCTTTGTGCGACTGGCCCCTCGCCATGGCATTCAGAAAATCTGTTTCCCCTAACTGCCGACCTGGCCTTGCAGGAATAGCTAAGATGGTGAGTAAGAGGATTAAGTGAGATAATATATGAAAAGTGCTGAGTAAAAATAAAAGTATTCCAGTGGAAGGGATTATTATAATGCTCTTTTTTTCCCCCCAGTCAGCATCTTTTTTTCTGAATTGCTCAGAGCACTCAGTTAACACTAACTGGTTAATCCATCGTCCATCCCTGGGCGGGAGGCATGTACTTACTAGTCTCCTTTATATACAAAGTCAAAGTCAAGTTCCCCATGGAATGCCAGATCTCGAGTAAGTTTGAAACTCCAGGCTATGGGGTCTCAGTCTGGGACCGGGACTTCCCAGAAAGGAATAAGGAAGGCGAGAGGAGAAAGACAAGGATCATTACCAGAGAAGTATTTTTCATGGACTGCTGGTGTTGTAGTCAGAATGTTGAGTAACCCACAAGTCTGACGTCCGTTTTCCTCTGAGAAGCCACAGAGAAAGCTCCCACTGGGAATGAGGCCTGGTCGGAGCCAGAGCAGAGAGCTAACAAGAGTGGGGAGCGGGTATGGGGAGGAGGGGGTGCGACAGATTTCCTAACTGTTCTGTTAGTGGTGTGGCAGGGGGCACCTGCAATGCCCCATTCAGCTTCCTGACACTGTGTCCACTCTCTCTTCGGATGTGTACCAGGAAGTATTGGGGGTTCCCCTCCCTCCCATGGCTGAGGCTCCGGAACACACACACACACACACACACACACCCCACCCTGAGTGTCTGCCCTGGTTCAGTTTTGCTGCAGAACAAGTACTGCAGCCCAGGTTGGTCTTGTACCAAACTTCCATCCAGGGAGGCGTCTGGGCCAGCTGTGGCCCCTCTGAAAGCTGGTCGCCATGCCTAGAGCTGCTGCAGACAGGACCTGTTTCATTCACGTTAGAGCCAAGGCCCTGCAGCGTCCCCAGGACCCGCTCCTTCCTCTGTGAAGACTTCAAGGAGCGGTTCCATTGGTCTCTCTTTGCTCCTGGTCTGTCTTTGCTCTTGGTCTCTCTCGCCCAAGGCCTGGAACCCTGAAAGCAGGAGAAGAATATGCTGAGCTGGGAAGCTCCTCCTTCCCCTCTGGAACCTGGTGGGCTCCCGGCTGGGAAGTTCTAGAGGTCACTCAGGTGTGCCAGTGAAGAGGCGCACACTTGTGGGGAGCCACCAGCCTCAGAATCCTGAGGCCCCAGAGGACCTGGCAACGCAAGTGGCCGGGCATGCCCCCTGCAGCTTCTGATCCAGTGGCTCTGCGAGGAGACTGGAGAATCTTAAAGAAGGACTTGGCAGCTGGCCGGGGATCGTACAACGAGAACTGCAGATTTATGTTTGGGGTGAATAAACCTGTCCCCCACCCTTTTCAGAGGGGTACAAGAGGAGTGTTTTTTTAAAGATTTGTTTTATTTATATGAAAGACAGAGTTACAGAGAGAGCGAGAGACAGAGAGAGAGGTCTTCCATCCGATGGTTCACTCCCTAGATGGCTGCAACGGCCAGAGCTGCGCTGATCCGAAGCCAGGAGCCAGGAGTTTCTTCTGGGTCTCCCACGTGTGTGCAGGGGCCCAAGCACTTGGGCCATCCTCCACTGCCTTCCCAGGCCATAGCAGAGAGCTGGATCAGAAGAAGAGCAGCCGGGACTAAAACCGGCACCCATATGGCATGCCAGTGCTTCAGGCCAGGGCTTTAACCCACTGCTCCACAGCACCGGCCCCAAGTGGAGAGATCTTAAACCCATTGGGGAGAGAGCTGGTTTGGAAATAGGCTCCAATGGGTACCAAGCTAATTCTAAAATTGGGAGAAAGTTGAATGATTAACACAGGGTGCAGGCAGGTCTGCCTCTGACCATCTGCAAGCCGGTCTGGTCCTACAGAGAGTGGCGGCTCCTCCCCCCTGCACTTCTCTGTCTCCTCTGGGGCAGCAGTGGAGAAGTCTGCCCTGGAGGAAGCCCTTCCTCCACCAGCCTCTCCAGGATGAAGAGCAGGTCCCTGAGCTGGGGTCCTGGGCGTCGGCCCCAGCACTGACTCTCAGGAGCTGTAGCTTGCCTGGCCCAAGGGTGGCGGGAGGGTTGGGCCATCTCTCCAGGGAGCTCTTCAGTGCTTCACCTCGACAGCTTTCTCCCCCAGGCTCAGGAACTCTTCTGCTTGCTTGCTTGTTTTCTGGTTTTTTTTTTTTTTTTTTTTGTTGTTGTTGTTGTTTTGTTTTGTTTTGTTTTGGTTTGGTTTTTTTTTTTCTGCATAAGGAATGCTGTTGATAAGCAGTGGTGAGTCAGAATCCCATCCAGAGGCCTGCTTGCCCGAAGTGAAGCTGGGGAGTGTGGCGATCGGAGAGGGGACTTGTGTGCTGCTTCTGTGACACCTGCCTCCAGACAAGGATGGCACGCAGCACCTCTGCCGTCAGGATCGTCCCTGCCCAGCCCAAGGCTCCACTGGCTGTCTGCCAGCCCTGGTGTCCCGGGTGCTCAGTTGTCCCCTCTCATTCCCTGCTGCCTGACGCAGTACGTGGTTCGCAGCCTGTGTCGGTGCCGGGTGGATGGACTGGGGGCATTGTGTCCAAGTACAGCTTTTTCTTTTCTTCGGTTTCCCCCATCTTCTAGGTCCCATGGTCTTCCTCCAGCCTCCTCCCTTCCCTTTCTCTGTGCAACACTCATGTTAACTCTTCAGCACTTCTATAGAGCTGGCCATGTGTGTTGAGTGTTTCAGGGGTTGGGGGGTGCACCAGGTAATCACCAAAGACCCTGGTGAACGCTGCGGGGGCACCTCCAAAGCACCCCCATCTTCTTCCTGTCTCCTTCTGTCGTCTGCTCACGTGGTGCAGGGCAACTCTGAGTTACAGAATGTGTCCACTGTCCCGAGGGAGTTTGCTGTGGTCTTCAGATCGTGTTTGACCCTGTTTCTAGCCCTGATTTCTTGCAGGAGTGGGGCAGTGTTTGTATTGGCAAGCTGAGGGACTCCTGGCTTGGAGGGAATCAGCACACTCTGCCTCAGAACCATTGTCTGGCCCTGCCTTCCCAGCTTCTGTCTTAAGGGACAAGAGAGAGAGTTCCCAACCCTGGTTACTTGTCGCTCAGCCCCTCGGAGCCAGCCTAGGCAACGTTCAGACAGTTGAGCACTGACTAGCCCCAGGTCTCTGCCGAAACAGGGAAAGACCCAGGTTGATTTACTTTGTGTTAAGTAAAATCACCCGCCTTTTGATGGTTCCATTAATTTCCTCCCTTCTGAACACCCTCCTGTTGGTCGTAATTGGAAATCCTGCCTCTGCGTCTTATTTCACCACCACTGCTTTAATCTGAGACAGCTGGGTACTGCGCTCTGCGTTTTCATTTACTGGAAGAAAGGCTTGAAGATGGTCTTAATGACTGGCTGGGATTGTATTCAGGAAGCTGGGAGGGTTGCTGTGCTTCAGTTCACACCCACCTGGGGGCTCAGTCTTGCTCACCTTGCACCTATCAAACTCTGCTTAGTTCCTGGTGTGCAGGGGGAAGAGGTCCCCTGGAGAATACCTCCCTGTTCTAGGCGGTATGTATGCAAACTTCACATAACTCATTTTGGTTAGTCAACACGTATAGGCCTCCTGGGCTGTGCTGGGGACTGCTCCAGTAGCTGAGTGTGTGTCCCTGGCACCCCTCCCAGCCTTGGTGGAAGTGCAGAGGCTTGTGGAGGTGAGATTCCAGCTGAGTGCTGGCTCCGTGCAGACCCTGGGGACCTGTAGGCTCTGGGGCTTTCTTTCTCTGCGTTTTCATGGTTGCATCTCTTGCTTCTGTGCTTCTCTTTGCTTGGCCCCGAAGAGGAATAAATATTATGAACCACCTCTTGAGATCAGAGAAATAACAGGTAGCAGTAGCTCTAACAGCTTATCACTGTTGGCAGTGGACAGGACAGAAACACCTTCTTGTATATTCTGGCATCTTATTGTCCTCATATTAAGCCTGTTGTAGCCAATAAAGGGCCAAGCGGGATTCGAACATAAGTCCTTACATTGCAGCTCAAATTCTCTTTTGTTTCGATGCTATAGTATTTGTTCTGAACACTGATTTCCCATGCTGTGGTCTTTAGTATTGCTCAACCACTCTGTATATACTGGGTCTCTCCTGGGAACCAAGGGCCTTACAATCTAATTGGAGGAAAAGATAGGATGGAGTGTGTCTTAGTTGCCCTTGAGTGTTTCGGGTACTTAGTCGTCTATGATGGCTTCCAGAAGAGCTGAGACTGAAATGAGGCCTGGTGGGAAGACAGGAACCCAGCCAAGGCAGAGCTGGTCAGGGGATTTTTGGTTAGTATCTGACTGCCCGAGACTGGGATATAGGGAAGGTGGTGAGGTTTGGCTCTGCCATCAGACCTAAAAAAACCAGCATTCTCTGGGTAATGCTTCTCCAATATTATTGTGCTTTTAAAATCCCATACCCCCGTCCCCGAGTTACCATTCCATGGATCCAGGGTGTACAACCTGGCAATCTGCATTCTTTTTGTTTTGCTTCAGTTTTTGCTTATTTGTTTCTATTTATTAAAAAAGGCATTGAATCTGCAGGTGGGCACACGTGTACACACTCTGTCTCTCTGCTTCTTCAAAAAACAAAACAAAACCGTTCTAATCATACCTGACATATTTGCTTCCGCTTTTTCTCCAGAGGTAACCAGTGTCATGATCCCATGTACTTCTTTTCAACTATGTTTCATGTTACTTGCACGTGCATTCAGAAGCACTAGAGGATACTGTTTTATGTATTTGAAAAATGTGTTGACCTTCTGTGGCATTCTTTGTTCACTCAACATTGTTTTTCAGATTTATCCACGATAGTGCATTTTTAAATTTACCTTACAGCATTCCATTATTATTATATAATTGTTTATGTATGTGAATATTAACAATTATAAATGTATAGTTTCAAATTTTAAGTTACTGTAGTTAATTACAACTACAGTTTGTAGTGCTGTTTGTAAACATTCTCACCAGTGTGGCTGTAGAGGACTTCATTTTTTTGCTGTCACAAACAGCGTGTTGTATGTGTGTTCTAAACACATGTGCTAGATTTCTCTGGTATGCCCCAGCAGCAGAGTTGCTGGGTGGTTGTAAAGGCACAACCCCAACTTTCTGCACTTTGCCAAATGCTCTCTAGAATAATTGTACCAGTTTACACCATGACTGGTTTATAACAAAATTCCCATTTTTCCACATGTTTTCCAGTAGCTGGTATTGTGACATATCCATTTTTGTCAGTCTCTTAGATATGAAATGGTATTCCTGTGGGTCTTTAATTTTGTGAAGGTTACAAAATTAATTTTTTAAAAATTAAAAATCAAGTGCTGTTTCCTTTTTTTATCTTCTAATTTGTAGATTATTTAAACTTTCTCTTTCACAGTGGTCTTCAAGGGTCCTTGGGACCCTTTTGGGGGATTCATGGGTCAAAACTATTTCCATATTAATACCAAGATGAAGTTTGCAAGGCTTCTTGACATGCTGTCCTATTCTCTCTTATGTTCATGTTAATGAGTTTGCTGCTGTTTTTAAAAAGAATTCATGCCGGCGCCGGGGCTCACTAGGCTAATCCTCCAGGTTCTAGTCCTCGTCAGGGTGCTGGATTCTGTCCCGGTTGCCCCTCTTCCAGGCCAGCTCTCTGCTGTGGCCAGGGAGTGCAGTGGAGGATGGCCCAAGTCCTTGGGCCCTGCACCCCATGGGAGACCAGGATAAGTACCTGGCTCCTGCCATCCGATCAGCACGGTGCGCCGGCCACAGCGGCCATTGGAGGGTGAACCAACGGCAAAGGAAAACCTTTCTCTCTGTCTCTCTCTCACTGTCCACTCTGCCTGTCAAAAAAAAAAAAAAAGAATTCATAAGCATTTTTAAATTTCCGAGTTGTGTTTTCAGTATGGAAAAGTTGGGAGATGTAGCAAGCACACAAACTTTTTGGAGGGCTCAGTGCTTTTCAGTCGTGTAGAGGGGTCTGAGGACAAGGAGTCAGACACAATGCTGCTTTATGGGGCCAATTGTATTAATATTTTTTCCTTTCTGGGATGTTTTCTTTGTCTTAGACATTCTTTCTCAGCCAACATTCATGAAGATGGGCACTTAGATTTCCTTCTGGAAGTTTTGGAATGTGTTTTTATGGGCAGAGTCTGCCATTTCCCAGGCCCTTTAGCCACTAGGAATAGCCTTTAAATGTACACCTTCTCATAAACACACAACCTGAGTGAAGTATTCCCCATATCTGCCCTCTAACAGGGATTTTTTTCCTTTGGCTGGGGGAGGAGGGACAGGTAGGCAGGGATTCAGCATCCCTTCCCCAGGCCCCTTTGTTAAGAGTCTCCTACAGTACAGCTGTCTCTCCTTGAGACGGTGAACTCTCTCATTTTGGATCCTTGGGTTCTTAGGCTTTGCAGCTTGGTATTCCAGAGCCCTAGAACCTTCCAGTGACAGGGATGGATTCCGGAGGCAAATCCCCTCCCAGAGCCCTACCCTGTCCCACCTCACTGATTTCCATTGTACATGTAAGGTCCTGCCGAGGCACCAGTGCTCCCTTTCCTGATGGTGTTGTGGTGGGTAACTGGCTGTCAGCTGCAGCCAAGGGTATAGATCAGGAACGGGGAACCTTTTTTCTGCCAAGGGCCATTTGGAAATTTATAGCATCATTTGCAGGCCAAACAAAATTATCAACTTAAAAATTAGCCTGCTATAGATTTATTGCATTTTTGAGTCCTGTCTGTGGTTGCCTTGGCAGGGCCTTATATGGGCCACAGTCTGGATATTTCCCACCCCTGATGGTCTAACTGATGGCCCCTCCAAGAAAAAAAATCACACTGCTGGCACCCAAGACCTCATCATCTCTTGTCAGACCCTGCTGGGTTTCTGGTCTTTGATGTCTGCTCATTCCTCTCCCCACAAACCCGTCTTCCACTCTGCTGCTGCTGCAGTAGCTGCCAAAATCAGACTTGGCATAGTGCTGCTCCTGTGCTTAACACAAAAGAAGGAACTCGGGGTTCTTCCTAAGACTTCTGTAAGTGCACAGTCCTTACAGCCCTACCCTCCTGTGCGCTCTCAGTTTTCTGTCAGCCCGCCTCCCTGGCCTGTCCTCGTCCTGGAATCTCCCCAGCACCTTGCACGTGCTGCTCCCTGCAGCTCAGACGTTGCTCCCCACTTGTGTGCTGGGGAGGATCCATTTTACCTCGGAGACCCCACAGATCTCAACAAGTGTGAATTCTGAGACAGGATTCCTTCAGTCTCCAGGCTGACTCAGCCTTTCCGGTGCCATTAGTCTGTTTCACTTGTGGCTTTGTTAGGGGAAGAAAGCTGATACATCTCTGCCCCTTCCCTGTAAATTCTGTTTACAAGAGTTGGCCCCAGTCATTTTGCAGCCCAGTTCTTTAGTAGCTGCAGAAGGGGATTTTTTGCGGTTAAGGAGCTGATGTAGACATCCTACATCTTGCCTGCAGGCAAGGACTGCACTGAGCAGCCAAGGGAAGCACCTAGTTCCTCCCTCTCCTCACCCGCAAGTCACTTATTGCTCATCTCGGAAAATAATAAATTGGGGCTGGCACTGTGGCATAGCGGGTAAAGCTACTGCCTATAGTGCCTGCATCCCTATATGGGTGCCAGTTCGAGTCCCAGCTGTTCCACTTCCGATGCAGCTCTCCGCTAATATGCCTAGGAAAGCAACAGAGAATTGGTCAAGTGTTGGGGCCCCTGCACCCATGTAGGGGACCTGGAGGGGGCTCTTGACTCCTGCCTTCTGATGGCCCAGCTCTGGCTGAAAGAGTTACAGAGAGAGGTAGAGACAGAGAGAGGTCTTCCATCCGCTGGTTCACTCCTCAAATGACTACAATGGCCAAAGCTGAACTGATCTGAAGCCAGGAGCCAGTAGCTTCTCCCACGTCTCCCATGCCGGTGCAGGGGCCCAAGGACCTGGGCCATCTTCTACAGCTTTCCCAAGCACATTAACAGAGAGTTGGATTGGAGTTGGAGTAGCCGGGACTCAAACCAGTGCCCATATGGGTTGCCAGCACTGCAGGCAGGGGCCTTAATCTGCTGTGCCACAGCACTGACCCCTCTGCAGGCAAACTACTGGCTAAATGTCTGCTCCTGGGCAGTTGTTTCCAAATAGCAAGTGCTGTGCTGTATCTAAAATATGATTGCATTTGTGTCCAAGTTCCTGCACCACAGTACCTGTTGTTGAAGGTATGTGTGTAAGGGAGAAAGAGAAAGTAGAGGGTGAACTCGCGGTGGTATACTGGGCAGTATCAGTGGAAGCGTTTGGTTGGGCTGGAACTCTGAAAACTGTGTTGACTCCACATCTGGCCTTGAAGAGTTGCCCTACTTCACCCTGCAGCTCCCGGCCCTCCCATTCCCTGCACAACAGGCTCTGCCAAGGCTGAAGGGCCTGGATGTCCAGGCTCTTTCTCTGCCCTGATGGGGAAGCTATTCTGTTTGTTTCCAAGAAGCCTTTTTTGCAATTGGGGAATTTTTTCAGTCCTCTTATGGGAAGTTGCTTCATCATTTCCCCAAAATATACTTTACCTCTTGTTTAGACAGGGTGCCCTTGAAGAGCTTTGGAGCCTGAAGGGCGTGGGGGTGTTGTGAAATCCTTTGTTTGATGCTTTGATGCAAGCTGGAATGCTGGCTGTGTGCACACAGAAGGCTCAGTTTTCCACGGCTGGGTCAGGAGTGGGGTGTGGGCCGTGGGGCGTAAGAGCGAGTCCCTGGAAGCCGTTGTAAGCACTTGGGTCCTGCATGTTGTGAGAGTCTCGGGCAGGCTGCCTCAAGCAGTGTCCAGTGCCTTAAGTGAGCCCGAATGGTGAAGGTGTGTGCTTTCACCTTCGGAGGACTCAGGGTACCCCGAGTGGCAGGGCCAGTGAACAAAGAGGTATGCAGCTGAGGAGCCACGCAGACCCTGGTTCAGAGAAAGCAGAGCGCTGAGACCAGGGCTAGCTCGGGTTGCTGGGAGTGCGCATGGAGGATATTGTGGGAGAGAGAAAGGGGCAGAGTTGGGGAGCCAGGAGGTTGAGGTGAGGCCATGGTCCTGGGTGAGGGAAGCCAGTGGGAGTAGCCTGGTGGGACACAAACATGCGAGGAGTGGAGCAAGCCCAGGTGTGGGGAGACTTGCATATCCAGGAAGAACACTGAGATTGTGGAAAGACACTGGCAGCCTTTAGAAGTTGGTGACAAGAAAGCATCATGAGGAAGAATGTGTTTGGAGGGAAGCCCAGCCCAGGAAGGAGAACTGGGGTGTGCCAGGAGGGAGCCCTAGCTCTGTCCAGAGTTTGGAGGGCAGGTGTGCCGTCAGTGACTAGCAAGGAGGAATGGCCCTGGGCGAGCCTGGTGGCCCCTGCTGCAGCTCCCCAACAGGGGACAGCACCTGGGACACGAGGCTGTTGCTGGCTGAGGAGGATCAGGGACAGGCACCACCTGGAGTGAGGCTTTGACCAGACCCTGCCCCGAATGGAGGTGTTGTCCCTGCAGGGCCCAGTGGAGTCAGTGTGCAGCAGATGCCAGGCCTCCAATGATCATCGTAGAAGAGACTGACCAGTGGTCACTGTCCCGGTGACACAGTCACCTCACACCTGCTCAGCTGCTTCCTCAGACCCTTGGTTGGGTGCATTACCTTCCTCTGTGCCCTGCACCCCCTTACAGAGTGTAAACAAACAACTTGAGTAAGTTGGAATTTTTAAGGGATCAGTTAAAAAGTATTCTTAATGGTGTATCAGTGTAGCAGTTATTCTTGGTGAAAACCATAAGTTGAAAGAAGCAGTTTTATTGAGAGAGATTCTATCTGTTCTATCAGTGAGGGCCAGCAAGCATAAGCATGTTGTGTGGATCCCAAGATCTATTAATTCCAGCAGAAGTGGGGAAAGTTAACGATTGCCGAAGGAGGTACTGCCCGGTTCTCTTAATAGTCAGAAAATGATTGATAGTTTCAGTTCCAGCTGCTGTGCCTGGTCTGGGCCTGCCACTCCCAGCAGACCTGCTCCAGGTGTCCTGGCACAGACGCATGCTGTGGCCTTATTGCCTTGATAAGTGAGCAGTTCCTCTTTGGGGATCAGTCCAGCCTGTAGCCCAGCTGGGTGCAGGCCAAACTGAGGCTCCGCTGTCGGGCTTGGCTCTCTCGGCACTGGGGCCCTCGTGGCTAAGGAGGGGCACTTAGCTTAGAGCCTTGAGTCTTCAGCTTTCACCCCAAGGCATTGCTCTTTAAGCCCCAGGCTTTCTTCCCCTTTTCTCAAAAGCTGTGTTTCAGGATATGGGCAGATCAAGTGTGAAAATCATTCTGTTGTGGTTGAGTGACGGGGTGTCCTTGAAGCGGGCTTGACTTGTGAGTGGCTCTGCCCACATTTGCAGATGTCTCAGTGGAAATTCTCATGTTTGCTTGTTTCTGTCCTTCTGAGATGGAAAGATGGAGGGACCCTGGAAGGACTGAGGGAGGAAGCAGCTGTGAGGGAAGAGTTGTCTGCCGCACTGGGGGCCCTACTGGAATGGGTGGTCGCAGGTGAAGTGCTGCTGGTGCAGACGGGCCAGCCCTGGAGGATATTGTCCGCTTGTGCAGACTCTGTGTCTGTAGTGAGGCACATTGGGCCCGTTTACTGCAGACCAAGTTCTCCCAGTTGAAAAGGAACTGTTGTGCCACCAAGGTTACTCTGCAGGGTCTGGCTGGATGCACCTGCGAAGATTCTTCAGGGCCCTGATTGCATGTTTGACAAGTCTTTTCCATCAACAGGGCATAGAGGTGGGGAAACCCAGGGGGAGCTTTCCTCCTGAGCAACAGGCTTGTGCAGGTGCTGACGGGCTTGACGTTGCAAGGCGCAGTGCAAACCTCTGGGCTCTGGATGCGGTCCTGGTCTCTTTGTAAAATGCAGGTGCGTGTTCATTGCTGAGTGCCGAAGATCCTTGGTCCTGGACATATGCTTCATTTGTATGTGGGCCCACTTTAGCCTGTGTCTTCTCTGGGTTCATCAGAATGATTCTGGGACTTCAGAGCTGGTTGATTGAGAGACAAGGAATCTAAATTTGATATCCTGTGAGACAGTTCCAAAGGCCGGGCAGTTTCCTTTTAAACATTTGTCTTCGGCACAGTCTGTGCTCTGGTACATTGTAAATGGACTCCCCGATTGACCTTGTGTAGTGAATTAGGACTTTTGTGTAGTAGCTGAGAAAGAACCTCTTGAGAGGTTGTGAGGTGTGGCCGCGTGCCAAGCAACAGCACACGCCCTGCAGCATCTGGGTGGCCACATACACCGGAGGGAGCTTGAATGCTTCTACCTTCTGGCGCCGCAGCTCACTAGGCTAATCCTCTGCCTTGCGGCACCGGCACACCGGGTTCTAGTCCCAGTCAGGGCACCGGATTCTGTCCCAGTTGCCCCTCTTCCAGGCCAGCTCTCTGCTGTGGCCAGGGAGTGCAGTGGAGGATGGCCCAAGTGCTTGGGCCCTGCACCCCACAGGAGACCAGGATAAGTACCTGGCTCCTGCCTTCGGATCAGCGCAGTGCACCGGCCGCAGCACGGCGGCCATTGGAGGGTGAACCAACAGCAAAGGAAGACATTTCTCTCTCTGTCTCTCTCTCTCACTGTCCACTCTGCCTGTCCAAAAAAAAAAAAAAAGATTCTGCAATGCAGCCAGTGTGCTGCAAGGGGGGAGGTCACCGTTGTGGGACACTCCTTGACTGTCAGCTGCTAAAAGAAACCACACACATACACACAGCTCTGAAGTCTACACGCCCTCATTAGATTGTTCCAGATTGTGCCCAGAGGATGGGGTACAGTTGGACACTTAGTGGTCTTTTTTGGCTTTTTGAAAATACAGCCTTCTTACACAATGTAGACCTATTGTTTGACTCTGAGGGCCCTGTTCAGGCATGTGGGGGACTACCTGTAGCAGGTGCTGGTGTGACGTGGCCTTGCAGAGACAGAAGTGTCTTTGTCTTCCCAGAGCTGCCAGAGTCTGCTGTCTGGAATACATTACATGTTGACCTCCTCTCCATGTGTTAGTGCCTTTCCCCCTGTGTTCACTCATTTATATGCTAATTCCTGTCATCTTTATTCCATTTAGATACGTTTAACCTATAGGGTTTTAAGCTGTCAGATGGGCTTTTGTTTAAAAATCTGGCCTGCTCAAACATTGCTAGCCCCAGATTTGAGCAGTTTGAAAGGAAAACAACCTCCACAAAGTAAACCAGCTCCTAGACCGTGAACTTTGTCAAATCTCTCCAGTTCAGCTCCTCACTCGCTGAGTGTGGAGTGCTTTAAACAACAGAGTTTTAGAAAAGAACTACCCAGTGCCCTACACCAGGGGACTAAAAAAGAGAGCAGTCTGTCCTGACAGCTTTGCGGGCTCTCCCCTGCCTGGCTGGCCACGGCACGGAGTCGGAAAGCGTACGGTGTCTTTCATAGTTGCCGTTACAACATGTTAATTAAGAGAATTCAGCTGTGGCACCAGCTGGGGAGGTCTGGCTTTGTGGGAGATTGCAATTAGATGCTTTATTTTCTATTTTCTTTTTCCCCTTTCAACTTTGGTAGAGGGCCTTCGAGGAGGGGCTTTTAGTCTCAGCAGTACAAATACTTTAATGTGCCTAATTATGTAATCATACAGTTGCACGCTCTGTGTGCACACACGTCATTTCATGGATTTTTACTCCGTTTTCTAACACGTGAAGCATCCAGCCAGCTTTCTGGTTGGCAAGGAGAACACCGGGCAGGAAGAGGAGGAGGACAGAGGCACGCGTCATTTTCCTCTGATTGTGATCTGTCCTCCTTCCATCCCCTCCCCCCTGCTTTATCGGCATGGCCTTAGCTCCCAAACAGTTCGCATCTCCGCAGTTTCCTGGCAAAGTCAGGATGATTTCCAGAAAGTTGGATTTTTTTAAACTCTATCATTCCTTGCATTTCTAAGTACAGTCTTTCACAGACTACAGCGTTATTTTCTCCCCAGTCCTTGCTCCAAGCAGACACAGGGCCAGAGCTGGACTGAGAGCTCCACATGCAGGCACAATGGGACCCATTGATTTCTGGCATTCAGCTTGTGCACAGAGGACCTGTGACCCCAGCTGTTAGAACCAGGACCCAGGGGCAGCTGCTTTGTGGGACCCAGTCCTCCAGGGATAGGCCATCTGTGCCTTGTGGGAGGATCCCGGGAGAGAAGTTGACAGAAGCCATCTTTGTATCCTCCGAGCGCCCCAGTTGTTTCCGGTGCCCCTCACCTAGGCAGACGTGGTGACGCAGCTGCACTGGAAATCCCACATAGTTTCCCTTGCTCCTCCCCCTCCCCATGTGCCACCGCCGCACCCCCCACACCTCTCCCCTGCCAGCCCACCCAGTGTACTGGAAAGTCTCTTCCAGCAGGAAGCCAGATGCACGTGGTTGGCCTCTTTGGTTGGACTGGTACTTCGGAGCAGACTTTGATTTTTTGTGAATAACATGCTTCTGTGTTTTAGGATGCTAAGAGTTATTAAAATCTCACCTCAAGATTTCATTTTTTTTTTTAAGATTTTATTTGTTTATTTGATGGGTAGAGTTACAGACAGTGAGAGAGACAGAGAGAAAGGTCTTCTTTCCGTTGGTTCACTCCCCAAATGGCTGCAATGGCCGGAGCTGTGCTGATCCAAAGTCAGGAGCCAGGTGCTTCTTCCTGGTCTCCCACGTGGCTGCAGGGGCCCAAGGACTTGGGCCATTTTCTTCTGCTTTCCCAGGCCACAGCAGAGAGCTGGATTGGAAGAGGAGCAGCTAGGACTAGAACTGGCCTCCATATGGGATGCCGACACTGCAGGCAGAGGATTAACCTACTGCGCCACAGCGCCGGCCCCATGATTTCACATTCTACAGCATTGCATCTGAAGCCTTCCCCCGAACCCTGGAATTGTTCTTGACTTCCTGCAACGTGCAGCCTCTTGATCCTCTGCCTTTGTGTGCTTGTTTCCTTCTGTGTTCTTCCACTCTCCCTTACCCTGTGGTCACAGTCCCACTTCCCTTGAGTTCGAGCTCTGATACCATTTCTTTTGTCTTCTCAGGTCTCTTCCCCATTGGATTAATCCTCTTTCAGAATCTCCTGTAGCCCACATTAAATTTTTTTTAAAGATTTATGCATTTATTTAAAAGGCAGAGTTACATAGAGAAGGAGAGACAGAAAGAGATCATCTATATATGCTGGTTCATTTCCCTAAATGGCCACAGCAGTTGGGCTGGGCCAGGCTGAACCCAGGAGCCAGGAGCCTCCTCCAGGTCTCCTATGTGCGTGCAGGGGCCCAAGGACTTGGGCCATCCTCCACTGCTTTCCCAGGTGCATTAGCAGGGAGCTGGATCGGAAGTGGAGCAGCTGAGACTCAAACGAGCACCCACTTGAGATGCCAACACTGCAGGCTATGGCTTTAACCCACTGCACCACAGCACTGGCCCCCATATTGATTTTTAAAGTTTTTGAAATGTCTTTAGTTGATTTGAATGTCAGAGAGATTGTCCATCCATCTGCAGGTTCACTGCTTACATGCCCTCAACGGCTTGGGCCGGGCCAGACTGAACCCAGAAGCCAGGAACTCAGTCTGGGTCTCCCACATGGGTGGCAGGGACCTAATTACTTCTGCCATCACCTGCTGCCCCTGTAGGTGCACGTTAATAGGAAGCTGGAATGCAGAGTGAAGCTGGGACTCAAAACCCAGCAACTCCAACATGGGATGTGGGCATCCCAAGTGGCATCTTAACCACGGTGACAAATGCCTGTCCCAGCCCGTCTTGATTTCTAACACATATCTGTTGTGGTCACTTACTAGACAGTGGGCATCCAGAGAGTAGGGCCAGTGTCTTTTTCCCACCCACCTGTGGTAAACAGAGTACTGATTACCTTTAATAAATCTGGTTGGGGGTCCTTACCCATTTTCACAGAGACTGAAACCTTCTCGAGGACAGACTGTGGGTTATTTGCTCTTGAGTTTCCAGCACCAACCTGGCATGCAGTAGGTGCTCAGTGGCTATTTGTTATATTACTGAAGGGATTCCTGTTAGAAACGTGTAACCTGGAGAGAATGACCAATACCTGTACATCTTTTTTCCTTTCCTTTGAGTGAAGGTTGTTAAGCCTGGTATTTGGAGGACAAGAGATTGAGAATATTTCTGTTCACCAAGGTGGCATTTGGACATAACTATTTGCTGGCATGCAGAGTGGGTGAATCCGTAGCAACCATTACTTTCTGACCAGGAACCTCTGTCGCCAGTCAAAGTGACCTGACAGATGGGTCTGGAAACCAAGAGAAGCTATAGCAGGTGATGGGCACGGTCTTTAGACTAAAAAAATAAAAGTTTGGTTGAGATTCTACTCCCGACTTTAACCTAGTCCAGGCCCAAGTCTCACTGATCTGTAGTTGTTTATTTGTTGTTATTTTCCTTTGGAGAAGAGAGAGAGACAGACAGACAGACAGAGAGGAGACAAAGATACACAGCTTCTATCTGTTGATTCACTTCCCAAATGCCCACACAATGGCTGGGGCTAGGGCAGGGCTTGGCTGGGGTGGGCTGGGAGCCAGGAACTCAATCCAGGTCTCCCACATGGGTTTCAGGAACCAATAGCTTGAGCCATCACCACTGCCACCCAGGATCTGCAATAGCAGGAGGTAGAGTCAGGAACCAGATATTGAACCCAGGTCCTATGGGGTGCAGGTGTCTACTGCCAGCCCGGGTCCCTTCCCAGTCTATGTTCTGAGGTTGCTTTCTTAATGATCAAAGAGAGCCCAGATGGTGTCCTAGGGGCCAGGTGGATAAATGCAGGCGAAGATCATGGGCAAATTCTAGAGCTGACGGGCCAGGTGCCCTGCTATGGACATCTCAGTGGATTCCTGTTGGTTTTAAAGATCTTACAGAGGCTGAAGTATGGCTTCCTCAGAGAACGGCATGTGGGAAGGATTCACCAGGAAAAGCGTATGGGAGGAGCAAAGAGATACCCGGTGCTTGGTGTACTGAGCAGTCCCCAGGTCACCCACCTGGCCTCTCACAGGACCAAAGGTTGGAAGTCAGCAAGAACAAGAAAATGCCTCCCAGTCCGTGGTCAGCTGGTGAGAGCTCCGCTTGCAGGCCACACAAAGGGAAACAAGAAGCCAAGATGAGCCTCTCTTCCTCTGCTGGCCATGGGGAAGCTGGTTTTAGATTTGGGGGTTTAAAGCAGAGAATCCCATCCTGCACAAAACGGAGGAGGACTGTCCGGGTCCATGGACTTGTAGCTTTTGAGTACAGTGTTCATTACCTGTTGGTTCATAGATAAGACCTGTGTTCCTGGCAGCTTCACCCACTCCCTTCTCCTCGCCAAAAACCTTACCGTCCTTTTATCTTCTACAGTCTGTCTCACGATAGGGCCAGGCCCTGCACAAGCCCCCACGGAGTTCTCCACGAGCCTCGTGGCCAGTCACATCCACTCAACCCTCTCCCCTCACTTCTGGGGGTGACCCTCTGGGACCTGCGGAGCTGTGCTGATGGTAGGCCTTGGCCATGGCTGCAGTGTTTCTTCGTGTGTTTGTTTGTTTTGTGTTTTTGGTGGTGGTCAAGGCCCCAGGAGCAGCAGGGGTGGTACGCGGCCGAGATGCCCCAGAGGCCCCGACCGCTGTAGGCCACAGCCCGTGCTGCGACAGCCCTCCTCCCGCAGCTCCCTCCGGGAAGGCTTGAGTTCTCTGCTGTCCCCGGGTCTCCTCCCCCTCACAGCACTGGCATCTCAGATCCTCACACGGCTCCATTGTTTGTCGTGCAGAGAGACGGGTGAAGGGAACTCTCTGTCTCGCCTTTGGCCACCACTTCTCTGGAAAAACATGGCCCCACTTGAGGGATGACCCAAGTCCTCTGGCCACCTGTGAACTCCCCAGTCGTTTTCCCCTCTGGACAGGAGCCGCAGCAGCTCTTGTCCCCACGCACCCCACCGCCATGTCGTCCTCCGTGGCAGCGGTCACCCAGCAGCTTCCCCACACTAGGGAGCGGGTCAAGCCAGTGTGACCTCAGGCTGTTACTACATTTGAGTATTTACCCCGGGGGGGGAGAGATCAATAGGACAACACTGAAGGGCCACTGTGGTGTCCGGTGATGAAGGTTAATCCTCTCCTCTCTCCTGCCACAGACCTCATTAGGTTTGCTTTAACTTTAAGTGTGTTTCTTGAAGGCCTGCTTTGTGTGTACAATACTCAATCCGGCATCAGGAGTTACCGTTACGTGGCAGAATCAGTCCAGCTCTGCTTTAAACTCTAAGCCAGCCCTGAGTTAATCACCACCTGCTCATCAGGTACCCCTCTGAGGGTGGGCAGTGTCTCAGGCCGCAGACTGGGCTTCCTCAGAGGACCTGCCTGTGGCTCCCGGAGGCAGGGGATTCTGTGGGCAGAGATGCTGTGTGGTTTGGATTGGCGGTGGGGTGGAGGACGGAGCCCTGGCGCAGGAGCTGCTGGTGAGGGAAAGATAAACATCCTCCGCCGGCTCGGAACCCGCTGGTGCCTCCTCAGGGGAGATGCGGTAGCACTGGTTAGTTAATACGTGGGCAGCGGCCCGGCCCCCTGGCTCTGCTGTCACCCTATCATTTTAGAGGTGGAGGTGGGGGCCGCCGTGGGCTCTGCTCTGGAGGTCACTTCACTGGGGCATGGCTCTGGCACTGAGTGGCTGAATGGAGGAGGGTCTCCTGCCACCCTCTTCAGTAGCTATCCTAGCAGGGGGAGGGGCCCAGCCTCCAGAACAGAAGGTGAAAGGCTAGCAGGCCATGTGGAGGTTGTTTATCAGCCAGGAGGAGCCCTGGTCTGAGAAGAGAAGCAGTGAAGGGTTCGTGAAGCAGCTGGCAATTCCTGAGCTGGAGCAGGGGAGAACAGACAGTCGCCACCCCCACTCCCACCCCCACCCCCACACATCCTTCTCTGTTTCCTGCCTGCCCTTCTCCAAATACTCAGAGGTTTCTGCAGTGGTCTTTTTTTTTTTTTTCTTACCAAATCCTTTGCCCTACCCCATTCCAAAAGTCACAGATAAGGATTTAATGTGCTGCTGAAAATAAGTGTAAAAATTCATCAGGCATCTCTGATTTGTGCCAGGGATGAAGACGTTTCCAGGTGTGTGATTTTATCGGCCTCTCCAAGTCCCACGGAGCGGGGACTGGCTGGCAAGGAGCAGAGCCGACAGTTGCAGAGTGGGCCCCTGGTCACACCCTGATCCCCCTGTTTGACACCTCCACCCTGGCCTGACAGCATGTGGCCCTTGTCCCTTGTCCGTTAGGCAGGGAGTAATGCTCCTGGTTGGGCACCAGTTTGGAGCACTTTAGTCTCTGACTCTTCTCAACCACTGTGGCCCACAGGAGTTAAAAACAAGACAGAATCTGCAAGGTAAGGCAGTTTCTTCTAAGCATCTACTCTGCTGGGCACTGGGGCTACAAACAGAACAAATCCCTGCTCTGTACTCTGCAGGGGTGAGTAACTGGGGGGAAGGGGCCCTGTGAGAAAGCTGCTGCAGAGAAAGGACACAGCGTCCGCTTCAGAGAGGAGTGAAGGTGTCCCTGGGACACAGAGGAGGACGGCTGGTTACTGAGTGCTTAGCGTGTGCTGGGCCTGACCTGCACAGCAGCCCCGGAGACGGATGCCTTTTGAATCTCCGCATTAGAGATGTGGAAACTGGGGAAGAGGAAGATCTGCCCCCCAGGCTGCTCGGCAGGTGGCCTCTAGAGCTGCACACCACTCCTGGCCGGCTGGTTGTAGATACCACCACTCACACACCCACGTCACTGTACCCTGTGCTGCTGGTTGCTCTTTCTGGTAGTGCCTGGGGACATTTCCTGGAATAGGCAGTTGGGAAACTTGGGACCTAGGAACTTTTGCACCACAGTGGGTGGCGTCCCAGCCGACTGCCTGGACTCAGGTCAGAGTTTGCAGGCCCAGGGGAAAAAAAGCACTTCCTGAATGACTAAGGACTTCTGGTGGTTGCCTGCAGGTATAGAGGAACCGCTCTTTCTCTGCTTGGCTCTGAGGCTACTAGCTGGCATTTCCCCTCTCCTGTGGGGAGCAGGGTGCGAGGAGCCCAGACCCATCTGTCAGTGATTAATCAGATTGGGGGGGGGGGGGAGCCACAGGGGGCAGCCTCCACCTTGGGTGGTGTCTCCTGTATATTCGCCCAGCCCAGCTCCAGCGCCACACCCTGAAAAAAAGTCTAGAGCCACTGCAGGCCAGCCCTCCCCCAGCCTGTGGGAAGTTCTCATGAGAAAAGGGATGGGGCCAGACAATGGGCTTCCTGTCTGACTGCTGGGAAGGTCTGTCTCATAGGAGAGGAAGGTTGCAAGTAGCATGAGAAACCATCTCATGTCCCTCTCCCTGCAGCCTGTTGTAGACTTTTGACTGAGTGGGGGCTCAGGAAGGCAGAAGGCCCGAGAGCGCCACGGATGGAAGCAGCCCTGGTATCTCTTAGGGAGTTGAACCCTGCCTGTGTTCCTGCTCCTGCCTAATCTGCCGGGACTAAGGAGCTTCTGCAGGGACAGGATGTTTCTCCTCACCCTGTGCTAAAATCAGATCCACAATGGCTGCAGGTCTTTTACAAATAAACCTTGGAGGTGGTGAGGCCAGCCATCTAACCCACATTGCCTTGTTTTCTCGAAAGGTACAAAGACAGAGACCTCCCATCCACTGTTTAGCTCCCTAAATGCCCCCAGCAGCCAGGGGTAGGCTAGGGCAAAGCCAGGAGCTGGGAGCTCAGTCCAGGTCTCCCACATGGGTGGCGTAAGCTTGAAACTAGAATCGGAGCAGAACCTGGCCTCAAACCCAGGCACTAGAATATGGGATGCCCTGTGTCTCAGCAGCAGCTTAACCTGCTGTGCCAAACACCTCCCTCCCCTTTTACCTTTTTAACGTGACTACCAGAACATTTAAACGTACATCTGTGTGCACGTGAAGATACTGTTGGATAGCTCTGTGCAAGGTTTGTGATTTCCATGTGTTTGTTTCTCTTGCTCTCTGGTTGTCAGAAGGGTAAGATCGTCTCTGCCTGAAAGGGACACCCCAGGCTGGTAGAGAAACAGGCACGTGAACAGCTTGTGTCATACGTGACCCTGCTTCACTGATCACCTTGGAGTTGGCTGTGTAACGTGTGTTCTCTAGGTTGGAACCTTTGTGGCCCTCCTAGGCACTTGTTTGGAGAGGGCCGACTCTGACTGATAGAATTACAACCTAACAAGGACATTTACGGCCTTGCCTAGGGTGCTCAGATCGCAACTGCAGCTGGTGAGTTGGGTTTGGGGGACCCTGTTTCTTCTCCCCCTGCATTCCCAGGAAAGCTCTCTGGCCACCCTGCCTTTCAACATTTTCATTAAGCACCTGTTTCTGTGTGCCCTGTTGTGTCCTAATTGCTACTGCACCAATATTTTAGTCTAAAGCTGTTCCAAACCTGGAGTGAACTCCTGACCCAGTTTCTGAAGCCCTCAGTTACCCTGCTCAGCAGTGTAGTATTTTCTTGGTAATTGCCCATCAACCAGAAAGCCTTCTTGATGAGTCTTTTTAGAATGTAATGGGATTATATGTATTTATTATTTATTTGAGAGACAGAATGAGGCAGATAGAAAGAGAGCTCCTATCTGCTGATTCACCCTCCAGATGCCCACCACTGCAGGGCCAGGCCAAAGCCGGGAGCAGGAACTCAATCCAAGTCTCCCATGTGGGTAGTGGGAACCCAGCTATTTGAGCCCTCCCTGCTGCCTCTTGGATCTGCCTTAGCAGGAGGCTGGAGTCAGGAGCTGGAGCCAAGTATGGAACCCAGGTTCTCTGCTATGGGCTGTGGTGTCCTTGACTAAACACCTGCCCCACAGAATGCACTGGTATTTTATTTAATTTGCCTCTCCTACTCCCTTCTGATACCTTTGAGGCTCGGGCAGTTGGTGCTGGTCCTCATACTGTCTACTTCCCACACCTTGTTTTGAAGGGGCTCAGGTATTGGTTCTGGTTTTTTTGTTTTTTGTTTTTTTGTTTTTTAAGATTTTATTTATTTGAAAGGCAGAGTCACAGAAAGAGAAAGAGAGGTCTTCTATCCACTGATTCACTCCCCAGATGGCCACAACAGCTGGAACTGTGCCAATCTGAAGCCAGGAGCTTGGAGCTTCCTCCGAGTCTCCCACGCAGGTGCAGGGGCCCAAGGACTTGGGCCATCTTCCACTGCTTTCCCAGGCCACAGCAGAGAGCTGTATCGAAAGTGGAGCAGCTGGGGCTCAAACCGGCAGCCACATGGGATGCCAGGTTGCAGTCAGCCGCTTTGCCACAAGGCCGGCCCCTTGGTTTTGTTTGTTACACTGAATGGTTTCACACCCACACCCAGCTGCCTTTCCTGGAGCTTGTTTTATCTTGATTGTTGAAGTGTTGTAAGGGTGTTGTGTTTGGTTTGCCTCTTCCTCCTGAAAGACTGGTCCCCAAAACAACAAAAGCAGAACTCACTGAGAGTTCTTGTTGGTTTCTGGAGGGTGTTGAGCTGGGGTGACCCTGAAGTGCAAGCTGCTGCCAGCTCCTTCTGCTTCTGCGCCATCTGCATCCTCTGCAGCTGTGTGCATAGCCTTCCCGGAGTGCCTGCTGTGAGCCAGGCCCTCTGCTGGCCCCTGAAGAATTCACTTGCCATCTCCTGAGCACACTGGATCCCCAAGCGGCTATGGGAGACAGTGAAGCACAGACAGGAAGCTAAGTAGAATTGATTAAATTGTGTTCTGCCTGACCTTCCTCTCATTTTCAAATTATGTAGCACTGCTTGATCAGATGAGTCCAGTGTCTTCCCAGGCTAAGAGCAGAGCCTGGAATTCCTCCGTGAGCCTGGAGCTGCCAGAGAACCCCAGGCTCACGTCAGCCTCTGGCCGGTAACAGTGGCTTCCAGAAGCCACCAGGTGATTTGCTGGCTGTGTGGGTGCTGATATTCTTCCCTTTCCTGTTAACCCCAGAACTCCTTTGGGCCAGGACTCTTCCACTGTGGTCTTTGGATAAGAGATTTTGTTTTGTTTTTGTGCTCCTGGGATCTTAAAATGACCTTGTTTGTTCCTACCTCATGCTTATTTTAAAAAAATTTTTGTCCTTTCTTTCTTTATTTGAAAGGCAGTTACAGAAAGAGAGAGAAAGAGATCTTTCATCTGCTGGTTCACTCTCCAGATGGCTACAGTGGCCAGCATTGGGCCAGGCTGAAGCTGGGAACTCTGTCCAAGTCTCCCACATGGATGCAGAGGCCCAAGCACTTACTTGGGCCATCTTCCACTGCTTTCCCAGGTGGCATTGGCAGGGAGCTGGATCAGAAGTGGCGCAGCCAGGATTCAAACTGGCGCTCCGAGGCAGCAGCTTAACCTGCGGCACCACCACACCGGCCCCCATGTCTTCCTCTAAGGCACCCTTGTTTTCCTTCCATGAACCCGTAGCTGCGTCTCATGTTGTCGAGCTAACATACCTGCTTACTTCCTTTGTGTGACCTTTATAGATGGCAGAACTTTTGTGCTGAGTTTGTTTAACTCCGCAGGGTTGCTGTCCTCTTGAAGTCCCTCTAAGAGGTCTTCCCAGCGGGACCCACGTCTGTGGATTGGGCACTTCTGGCTCCGAGTATAAGCGATGCTTCTGCAGTCAGGGCCCTCTGTCAGGTGGTTCCCGGCTCTGCGCGACTTAGTATTTTAGGACGGAGTCTGCCGTTCAACCCAGCTAAACCGTGCTGCTGGCATCTCCGGACCCACCTGCACTTCCCCACTGCAGTGTGCTGGCTTCAGCTCCACCTCCCTTCCTGCTGAAAGGCAGCCCTGTGTGGAGTGCCACTTCCTCCGGGAGAGCCCGTCCACGCTCCCCCACAAGATGTGATCTCTCCTGGGAGAGCTTCCTCCGCTGGCCTGGATCCAGAGTCAGTCTGAGCGGAGAGTTACCTGTGAGAGAACACAGGAGAAACCCCTGCGTCGCCTTTGGAGAGGGGAACCGGATGGCCGGGGACAGGAGAGGGGCTGTGCACCCTTATTTTTTTAATTTTACACTGTATTATCTCCCAAAGCTTTTTCCTATTAAAGTACTGTTTAAATAAAAACCCAATTTATAAAATGTTAAAGAAAATATTGGAGCATAACTTTATAACCTCAGAGTAGGGGAAGTGGCCTTAAATCCCAAGTCCAGAAGCCACAAAAAAATTTTTTTTAAGATTTTTTAATTTATTTGACAGGTAGGGTTACAGACAGTGAGAGGGAGAGACAGAGAGAAAGGTCTTCCATCTGTTGGTTCACTCCCCAACTGGCCGCAACGGCCGGAGTTGCGCCGATCCGAAGCCAGGAGCCAGGTGTTTCTTCCTGGTCTCCCATGAGGGTGCAGGGGCCCAAGGAGTTGGGCCATCTTCCACTGCTTTCCCAGGCCATAGCAGAGAGCTGGATAGGAAGTGGAGCAGCTGGGACCAGAACCAGAGTCCATATGGGATGTCGGCTCCGCAGACGGAGGATTAACCCACTGCACCACAGCGCCAGCCCCACCAAAAATTAATATATATATATATATATATATATATGTGGGCACTTAAAAAAGTCATGGAAAATGGCATTAAAAGATGTTTATTTTGATGCAAAAATCCTTGTAATACATGCATATGCGGGATCTTCAGCAAGAGACTGGCACCATTGTTGAGACATAGTAGGCTAAGCCATCACTTTCAACACCAGCATCCCATTTGAGTGTGGGTTCAAGTCCCAGCTGCTCCATTTCTCTCTCTCTCTCTCTCTTTCTTTCTTTCTTTTTTTTTTTTTATTTTTTTTAGATTTATTTATTTGTTTGAAAGGTGGAGTTACAGAAAGGCAGAAAAAGAGGTCTTCCATCTGCTGGTTCACTCTCCAAATGGCTGCAGTGGCTGGAGCTTGGCACATCTGAAACCAGGAGCCAGGAGCTTCTTTGGGGTCTCCCATGTGGTGGGGGAGGGGTGGGGGAGGGGACCCAAGGATGTGGGCCATCTTCTATTGCTTTCTCAAGCGTAAAAGAGAGCTGGATGGAAAGTGGAGCAGCCGGGTCTCAAACCGGTGCCATATGGGATGCCAGCACTGCAGATGGTGGCTTTACCTGATACACCATAGCATCAGCCCTAACTGCTCCATTTCTGGTCCAGTTCCCTGCTAATGCCCCTGGGAAAGCAGCATAAGATGCTACAAGTGCTTGGGCCACTGCTGTCTATGTGTAAGACCTAGATGGAGTTCCAGGATCTTGGCTTCAGCCTGGCTGTTGCTGCCATTTGGGGAATGAACCAAGCAGCTGGACAATGGATCTCATCCTCTCCTCCCCTCCTCTCTCCTCTCCTCCTCCCTGTAACTCTACTTTTCAAATAAATAAATATATATATTTTTTAAAAGTCTTAAAAAGCTTATTATGTAAAACACTGTGCATGGATTTGAAATTATGTTTGCACCTAAATAAACTTCTCCCTTAATTCCATTTTCTACAAACTTTTTGAAATACTCTGTATTTCAAAAATAAAGTGTGCAGTTTTTTGGTCATATTCCTATTGGGCTGCAAGTACTGATGTGCTGCTCTTTTATATCTTTTTCCAGAGCATAGCACAATGCCCTTTATACAGTAATCAATAAATATTAGCTGAATTGAAATTCAGTCTAATTCCAGCTCACTTCCTTTTTTTTAAAAAAAATGTATTTATTTATTTGAAAATCAGAATCACAGGGAGGGAAAGAGATCTTCCATCTACTGGTTCACTCCCCAAATGGCCAAGGCTGGGCCAGACTGAAGCCAGGAGCCAGAAAATTTCATCCAGGTCTCCCACATGGGTGCAGGGGTCCAAGCACTTGGGCCATCCTTCGCTGCCTTCCCAGGCACATTAGCAGGGAGCTGGATTGGAAGTAGAGCAGCTGGGAGGAACCCTATGGGATGCTGGCACACACAGACAGCAGCTTATGCTACCGTGCCAGCCCTTCTTTTTAAACCTTGCTTTTTTTCCCACCTGGGGCCTTCCATGGTCCTACTCAGACTCTGGAGATGTGGTTTTTATGGGCAAAAATCCCCAGCACCTTGGACCTACTCGAAAGTCCTTTTAGAAGCCGCCTTGGGGCCATGCAGCATACTGAGAGGATGAACTGGTTAGACAGGGCCCAAAGAGGGCCAGGGGGTGAGGGAGGAAGACGTGTGGTGGGCCCACTGCCCTGGACAAGGGAGCAGGGTGCACAGGCCTCTCCGAGCTACTCAGCAGCAGAGGGAGTGCCAGCGCCTGCTGCCCTCCGGGTTAAGACCGTGGGCCAGGTTGAGGGCAGCAGGGGGCAGCGGGCTCATCTGGGCTGTCTCCTAGTTTCAGAGAGGGGGCTGGACTTCTCTCTGGGATCCCTAAGGCAACTATGCCAGCTTTGTTTTGTTACCAGCTCCTGGGTCTCTATCCCAAGGCATAAGCAGCTTGAGGGCTGGCCTACACCAATAGCTACTCCAATAGCTGTTGGAGGCTGGAGGGAAGTGATGTAGGCCAGAAAGTCTGAGAGGACACAGCTACGTGGAGGGCGGTCGGAGGCCCGGGAAGGGGAAGCAATCTTATCATGTGCTGGCAGGCGCTGCCCTGTGACTCCCAGTCTCTCCAGGACATGAGAGACAGAATGACCTTGAGATACTTCCAGCGAGGGAAGGGTATTTGTCAGCAAAACTGAATTTCCCTTGGAAAAACTTCTGATCTTCCTTGTGTCCGGAAGACTTTTGGATAATTGAAGTTCGTGGGTGCCTGGTCATCCTGCCTTCTCCCCCACTCCACCTTACAGACAGCAATCCCCTAGTGCCTCCACTGTGCCCTTGCTGTGCTGGGGCTGGGCAGACCCAGCCACCCACTGCTGGGGGCTTCAGTTCTGCAGTGTTTTCCAGGGTGGAATCAGAGGCCTTGCGACTCCTCTGACTTAATCATTACTGCGGCTGATCTGGACCAGGCTCCCGGTGCCACTTGCCGTCTCCCTAATTGACCAGTTTGAAGGGGAAGGGACCCTGTCACGGGTACCCCTTCACAGCTGCTCAGCTCCTGGGGTAGCAGCAGTATGTGCTGGGAGAGAGAGCACAGGGTTAGAATCAGAAGGCTTGACTCTGACCCGAAGTGCACTGCTTACCTGCCCTAAAGCTGGGCCAACAGTCAGTGCACTTTCCGAAGCTACTGGGTCCTCATCTCCAGAGGGGAGTAGTGATTACTGCTTCCCAGGGCTGCTGAGGAATCACAGTGTGACAGTCCACAGTCCTCCCTGAACAGGAGATGTGGGCCGACGGAGACAGGTGGTATCAGAGAAGGAGCGCTGCAGGGTGCTGGGACAGCTACCCGGGGAGTCATCGGAGGGACACTCTGAGGCTGAGGGCTCCTGGAGCCCTTTCTGGCCCTGGTACGGAAACCAAGGTGAACACTCCTCCTGGCAGGCTAGCGGCGCCTGTCTCCTTTCGTCTGATTCATGGTGTGCGGCAGGTTTTAAGGCAAGCACATTGGTCTCGGTCGCTATGGGATCCAGACTGTATCAGAGTGTGTGTTCAGCTCTGGGTGCAGCTCTCTGCAGGCGGGTGGGGAGTGTTGCAGGCAGTAGGGTTACCCCTGTCAGCAGCCTCCTGTTCCACAGCTTTTCTGGGGGGCTCAGCGCCTGGAGAGCTCACCAGGTACCACTCTCTGTGTCCCCCTCTGTCTTCGCAGTGTGCCCCCTGCCCCCGCAGCCAGAGAATGGAGGCTACATCTGCCACCCCCGGCCCTGCAGAGAGCCCCTGACAGCCGGCAGCGTCATTGAGTACCAGTGTGCCGAGGGCTACATGCTGAAGGGCGATTACAAGTACCTGACGTGCAAGAACGGCGAGTGGAAGCCGGCCATGGATATCAGCTGCCGTCTCAACGAGGGTCAGTGTGGCGGAGGAGGAGGGGTGCTGGGGTGCCGGTCTCTTTAACCCCTGGGGCATGGCGTGTGCTCGCCACCCTGTCCCCATCCGGGTGCTGTGTAGCCCTGCCTGTATCCTGCATCCTGCAGTCCCCCTAACTTTTGTTTCCTTGGAAGACGGGGTGGGGGTGGGAGACACAGGACAGGATGAATGCTGGTGCTTGTCCTACTGTGTTGGGTGGGTGGGGCTCCATGGCTTTGTGAGGCCTCTGCCCTGCTCTGTAAAGCCCCTTTGATGTTCAAGGTCTCTGGTTTGCATCGCCAAGTGCTGGTGACCCTTGACCGTGTTCTGCTAGCACATTGAACACAATGCTAACACCTTGTCTGGTGCCTCCTTCGTTTTGTTTTTCCTTGAATGGAAACGGGACTGTTTTGTTATGGAGCCACAGCCCAGCTGGACAAGAGCCCTCTCTTCCTCCTGCCTCCACCGGCAGGCAGTCCAGCTGCCTTCGGAAAAGTGTGTGTCATGTGCTCTTCTTTGTGCACCACCACCCCCCCCCCCCGCCCCTGCCCCATGACTCTGAGACCAGAATGTGTTTAACCCATGACACCCCAGAGAAGGGCAGTGACCAAGCCAAGGTTTCCAGCTGAAGCTGTGCCACCTGAGGACACGGCCATGTTGCAGCCCAGGCCTAATAACCTGGCCTGCCCCCCTGGGGGGTTGGCGTACAGAGCACCTCAGGGGGAGGAGTGATGTGCCCATTCGACTGATGGTTCTCAGCCTGCCACTGAGGATGGGCTAGTGTGGTTTACAGGGGAGGCTGTCCAGGCTTACTATGATCAGAGGGACCTCACAGGCCCAAAGTGAAGGGAATTTTCTGTTCAGGAAACGGGATAGGGGACGAACTCCTTCAACTCCTTGAGTGCACTTGGCTGCTCCGTGCTGTTCCTCCTGAGGTGGCCCAGTGGCCTGTCTCTGGGTGATGGGTCAGCTTTGGGACCTCAGGTACGGGAGCCTTCTGACAATGGCTTTTTCCACAGACAAAGACACCCACACGTCGCTTGGGGTCCCCACGCTGTCCATAGTGGCTTCCACTGCCAGCTCCGTGGCTCTCATTCTCCTCCTCGTGGTGCTGTTCGTGCTGGTGCAGCCGAAGCTGAAGTCCTTTCATCACAGCAGGTGAGCCTGGTGCCAGTGCCGCCGTGGGGCAGCCTGTGACTGGCCACGCTCGCCAGCCTCTGTGTGTCCGGGAAAGGATCGAGCCTGCCATTTGGTGCTTTGCCTGCGTTACTTTATCCCCACAGGAACGTTCCAGATGAGGAGACTGTGTCTCAGAGTGATTAAGCCGCTCACTCAAGATGGCACCCGGCCGAGGTGATGGCAGAGCGGGATCTGAATCCAGATCTGTTCAGCTCCAAGGCCACGACCTTGCCCGCACATCAGTGTTTTTCTAAGTGTGGCTCCAGCAGCGGCAGCGTCTCCTGGGACTTGTTAGGAGTGTGTGTTTGCAGGCCTTACTGCAGACACTGGAGCGAGACTTGGGCCTTCCCGGGCCCCCGGTGTGATTTGGGAAGCCTCTCCTGGTGACAGATGCACGTGTGCTCCAGCGTGCTCCTGTTCTGGTTCCCAGTCCCGGCCGCACGTGGAGAGGGACATTCCGATTGTAGGAGCTGAAAACACATAGCAGCAGGGTGTTGGCACCCAGACATTCTGGTAGATTTGGTTTGGAGTGGGACCCTGGTGTTTGCATTTTACACAAGCTTCTTGTGTGGCTCTGACATGCGCTGAGGGTAGAGAATGTGTGCCCTGCATCGAAGGAGAAACAGGGAGTAGCTTTTCTTGTCTAGCTTTGACACTTCCCTTTCTGCTTTAGCCACAAATCATCCCACACGGGGGTGGGCGAGGCCGGATGGAGTGGCCCTCCAGTGCACCCCTGCTGGTGGACTGTTCTCCCAGGCTGTCACGGCTCCCGTGGTTGACTGGCCACCCCCACAGTTCCCTGGTTCTTTGTGGGCAGTCCCGGCTTCCCATCCACCCCCAGCCCTGCCGCAGCTCCTGTCCTCACTCAGTAAAATGCTGCTGGCTGGAGTTTGCAGCCCAGGCCCAGGCTGCCTTGAAGGTCTGCAGCTCTGTGTGATTTCTCTTCCTTCCTGTTGTTTTGTTCTGCTTTGGGGGAGGGAGTAGCTGTCATTTTTAAAGGTTGTTAATAGAATACAGAGGGTTTGAAAGAATCACCTATTTCCACATAAAGTCAAAGTGATCTAACCTGCATTTCCTCTGTATTAGGGAGGTCTTTTTTCTTGCTTACTTAACTAGTAAGTCTGATCATAGTAACTGGTTGAATATTTTTTGAGTAGAAGGAGGATTTGGTTTCTTTATAGACCCCATTTATGTGTGACTTCTTAAACAAACAGAACTTATTTTGAGTAACAAAATATGTGTCTACACACTGCTGCCTGTACCACACTGTCATCAGAGTTTGCGCTCCTTCAAAACGCTCAGTGCACTGTGACAGGTGCCACCCCTCTCCTCCCAGTGGGCACAGTGTTGGAGTTTGGAAGTACAGATTTCATCTCCCAGATACAAGTGAGGAGTTGAGAGTGACTAACAGGGGTCGGCCACCAGGTGTGGGCGCCTCCCAGTGCGAGGAGCTGAAAGGACACGACCTCCCCTCCGTGATGTTCTTGGCAGCACTTGACCTGAGTCCGATCCTGAGGAAACAAACAGACCCAGATTGTGGGCGTTCTGTGAGACAGCTGGCCTAGACCCTTCCCAAAGAAATGCCAGCGTCTTGAATGGAAAACTCGTGCACTGTTGTAGATAAAAGGAGTGAAGGAGCTAGGACCGCACAATGGAATGCACGGTCCTTAACTATGAAAACGGACTGCCTCTGAAATAGACAGACTCTCAGGCAGTCTGGAAAAGTTGTATGACCGTATTCTACTAATGTCACATTTGCGGTGTGATAATGTTGAACAAGCTAAGCATCCCTAGTCAGAAAATGCAGAATCCAAAATTCCACTGTGGGCTGACATGATGCCACCAGTGGAAAACTCCACTCTTGACCTCATATGACAGGTCACAGTCAAAACATAGGCACACTAAAAAATATTGAATGAAATTGACCTTCAGAATGTGGATATAAGGTATATTGGAAGCAAAGGAGTTTTGTGCTTACACTTGAGTCCCCAAGATGTCTCATTGTATATGTGCAAGGACTACAGAATCTGAAATCTGAAACACGCCTGGTCCCAAGCATTTTAGATAAGGGATATTCAGACTGTAGTTATGTAAGAGAGGAAGTGCTTAGGAGGTACACGCTAAATAATGTCTTCACTATGTTTTCCAGTAGGTCAAGCATGTGTGTAACAACAGTGATTGCAAAACAAGGCAGCTGCATGAATAAATCTCACAGTGTTGAGTAAAAGAAGCCAGGCACACAGACACAGGCTACTATGTATTCCGTAGATATAAATGTTTCAAATGCACAAAGCTAAACTCGAGTGTTTCAGGTAGTAGAACTTCCTAAAATAAAAATAAAAAGGAAAGGAGTGATTTCCATAGAAATCAGGAGAGTGGCTGGCTGTGATGTGATGAGGAAGCGGAATGGCTGAGAATGGGCGAGGGCAGGCGGCCGCGTTCTTGAGCCCGGTAGGAGTTGCACCACAGTACTACCTTTGGAATGGATCAGTGAGCGCTATGTAGATCTTGCTGTGTGTCCGTCCTGTGTTTGCGTTTCAATTCACTTGTACTTTTTAAAAGATGTGGGCAGGCAAGGCAAGCAGAGTGGCTAAGTCAGAACAAAATTCTTCCGATTTCTAGTCCAGTCCCCTGTTTCAAGACCATAATGCTTTCTCTCCCCCCACCCCCATGGCTTTAGGAAGATACAATTTCTAGAGCATCCAGTGTAGCCCCTTAAAGTGTACAAGGAAGCGGCTGCGGTTTATTCCCATATACGTGCTAGCATCGTTGTCTTGCTTTCTTGTCCAGCTGGGCCTGACGAGTGGCTTTATTTCCAGGTCTGCAGGTGCCTAGCTTTTGCACAGGACAGAGGTCCAAGCACCTGTGCACCCAGAGGTTAGAAGCAGTCTCTGGAAGCAGGTGGAACTGGATTCACATCCCAGCTCTGTCCTTCACCCGCTGTGGGACTGTAGGAAAGTTACCTAACTTGTGCGAGCCTTGTGCATTCCTGCTGAATCCCTGCCCAGCCAGCTCCGTCGAGGGTCCAGTGGGAGAAGATGTCTAAGGCATTGAGCGCTGTGCCCGGCTTGGAGTAAACGTGCACAAAAAGGAGGCTGTTGTTGGGTTACAGCATTTCTCTGACTTGTGTTTATTCTGATTCTCCCTCTTCCAACCCAGGCGTGACCAGGGCGTGTCTGGGGACCAGGTCTCCATCATGGTGGACGGAGTCCCAGTCGCATTGCCATCCTACGAGGAGGCCGTGTATGGCAGCTCTGGCCACTGTGTGCCGCCCGCCGACCCCAGAGTGCAGATCGTGCTGTCCGAAGGCTCTGGGCCCAGCGGGAGGGGCATGCCAAGAGAGCAACAGCTGCAGGACCAGGGTGCCTGCTCCTCCTCGGGCGGAGAGGACGAGGCCCCGGGCCAGTCCGGACTGTGCGAGGCCCGGGGCTCCCGGGGCTCAGAGACAGTGCTGGTGCACCAGGCAACCACCTCTTCCTGGGTGGCCGGCTCAGGGAACAGCCGACTGGCACACAAAGAAGCCGTGGATTCCGAAAACAGTGACATACAAAGCCTTTTATCCCTCACGTCGGAGGAGTACACAGACGGTAGGTGGCCTGTGCTGACCGTGAGTGGCGAGCTGCTCGGGGCCCTTAGTCTGTGAGGAAGGGCTGGGAGCCTCTCTACTTAGCCCGCAGAGCAGGATTTCCCCCTCAGAGTCCCAGGGAGGGCTTGGGATTCTGCACTGTGAAGTTGGATAGTTTGAGTCTCTGAGATTGTTCATGGCCCCAAGGCCGTACTGGATCAAAAGGTGGACAGCTGGGTGGAGGTGGGGTCTGTCCTGCTGCTCTGCTCTTTGTGCTCCCAAAAGGTAAGGGATAGCAAGGAGACCGTGGGGTCATAGATTCTTGCACCAGCTCAGTGAAACCTCACAGTGAGCCCAAGAAGCGTTAGTTAGCATGACCATTTTACAGACATGGAGACTGAGGCTCAGAGAGGGTGTCAGTTGCTCACTGGTAAATGGCTGAGCTGGTTTGAAAACAAATGGGTATTGCTCCAAAATGTGCATGCTTCATCCCACAATGCCACACTACCACACTACCTCCCTGGTCACACCAGCTCCTTTGTGGCAGACCAGCTGTCGAATACTGCCTACTGCCTTTTGCCTTAGCCGGAGCCTGGAGTTTACCTGTTGGCTGCAGTGTGCCCCTCTATACAGTATGTTTAGTGAAATCCTAGCATATCAGGATGCAGATTAAACTAGATGCACTCCTCTTCGTGGAAAGCCTTCCTGGAAGAGCCGGAGAGGAGACCACGCCTCCTGGGTACCCAGGCGCATTAGGAAACCTGAAAGAAGCACAGTTAGACATCCTTGAGTGCAGATCTCGCTTTAGAATTCTCTGGTGACCAGCAGCTTGCCCTCTGCTTGCTGAGCGGCTGGGGAGCTTCGCAAGGGGCCGTGTGGCAGTTGAGCCAGGTTTGGATGTGGAAGCCGCTGACACCCCAGACCGTCAGCCCCACATGCTGTGACACGCGTCTGAGTGCAAGCCACAGCCCTCCTCCCCCGGTTCCCGCCCCTCCTGCTTCTCCCTGCAGCCTTGCTTTGTTCCGTGTGTGGAACAGGCATCTCTGCAGTCCCGTTTTGTGCCTGGTGCTATTTAGGTTTCAGGGAAACCGGAAGCTTGCAGTCTGATGCTGAGGCAGGGAGCGTGGGTGAGTTGGGAAGATGGGGGCAGGGGCTGTCCTCAAGAACTCCCAGAATTCAGGATTGGAGGGTCATTGTTCCGAGGGGCTCAGAAAACATGGCACATGGTGACTAACGTGAGTGTTGCAGGCCGTGCCTGAGCTGTCCCCTAGGGAGTCAGGAGCATCCGGTGCCAGTCTGCTGCTGTGCGGAGACCGAAACCCAGAGCGGGGCTGTGATGTACCCAGAGGCACACAGCTGTGGATGGCTCTCCGGAGGAGCTGGCACTGAAGCAGGGCTCTGTAGCCAGGAAGGGCAGGATGAGGAAAGAACGGGAGGCGACTAGACCGGCAGAGCTAAGGCAAAAGCAGTGATCGCGCTGGGGCCCAGGGGTTTGAGAACTCAGCCGTGCGATCAGATCTCATCGTAGCTGGTGTCGGGAAAGATGAGCCAGAGGACCCAGGAAAGAGGCAGGCATTGTTTGGCCGCCTAGAGGTGTGTGAGGCCCATGTTTGATTGCTTTAACCTGGGTGTGTCCCCTGCTGCTGGATGAGTGGAGAGTCCCACAGAGAAATGCCTGAGCTGACCACTGGGCTTCCCTTCCCTGTCTCCCTGCAGATATTCCACTGTTGAAAGAAGCATGAGGGCTGCCACCGGCCCCTGTCCTCGCTCCGAGGGTCCGCCCTGCCCTTCTTCCCTGTCCTGTGGGTTTGAGCACCCGGTACCCTCCAGCCACCCTGCCCGGATACCTGAGCTGCCACCTGTATTTCTGTGTATCCCTGAGGGCCTGCAGCCACCTCACTGGAAACTCAAGGAAGATCACCGTCGGCCTGCTGCACAGCTGGAGGAACTGGCCCTTTGCCCGGCCCAGCCCGGCCATCTGTCAGGGACATATTTGAATGTGCTGGCTCGAACCCTCCCCCCCTCCCTCCCCGAGCCTGGGAGCCCCCTCCAGCCAGCTCTTGGGCGGCAGCCCCCAGGGCCCATGTGGACCCGAGTGCCGCTGTGTTTACTTGTGCCTTCCCCCCACCCTGTCCAGCCCCCTGTTGTGCAGGCTTGTGGCTCTCTGCAAGCCTTACTGACTGCCACCCGGAGGACCGGGCCTGGCTCTGCCACCCTGACAGGAGCAGATTCGAGTGAGAGCTCTCAAGTCCCAGGGGGCTCTCACTGGGGCAGGAGTGGGTCCCTGGGCTTGCCCTGGGTCAACACCCAGGGCACATTTCCTTGGTTGAGCCTGGAGGATTTGGAGAATCATGCCAAAGCTGTCCCAGCACCTGGCTGTCTAGCTGAGAGGTGCAGGCTCCTGGCCTTGTTGAGTGGAGAGATTCCAGAAGATCCTGAGGGAAGAAAGGAAGGTGGCCGATCATGATTGTCTTCCGAATATGCAAATTCTCACTTCCTGCTTCCAGCAGCAGCCTTCCTGGCCTCGGTTTTTCCATTTCCCTGCAATGTTAGGGGAAGTTGTGTGCTGCCTCCTGGGCTCCATCCCAGGCCACTCTGGCTTCCTTGTCGCCCGCTGGGCCTGGGGCGGGAGAATTGCTGAGTTGCCTTGGGGTGGCTGCCTGGTCACTGGCAGTCGGCAAGTTGCCCCTTCTGGGTTCGTGGTGACAGAGGAGAGGCACAGGCCAGGAGTCCGGTGGCTGCAGGCAGCTCCAGCCCAGTCCTGAGGGTCCTCACCACGGTCACGTGCCTTAGTAGCTGTGCCCAGGAAGTGGCCTGCTGCCTGCTGCTTTGCCTCCTGCTTTGCCTCCGTCTGCCCTTCCTTGCCACCTGTCCGCCTGTCCCAGCTGACAGGTGGCTCCTTGTCTCCCCCGACACCCTGGAGGTAGGGCAGGTGGGTACAGGGCCCTCGGAGGGGAGTCCTGGCGATGAGGGGCCTCTCGCTTTGCCCTCCGTTGAATGCTGACAGGCTGGGTGGGGGGGCCCTGCCCAGCGGCAGTCATCTTCAGAAGGTGGACGTGGCATTAAGGAATGTTTGCTTTTCCTTTTTCTAATCTCTGAAGCACTGGGCCTGGGACACTTGGCAGCTGCCCCTGTGCCGCCCCTCGCTCCTCCCCCAGGCCCGTCTGTATGGGATGGTAACAGTAATAAAGCCCAGTAGACTTACGCACCTGACCTAGAGTTCGCTCCTGGCCTGGGTGGGCTCCAGCATTAGAGGGACAGCCCCCTCCCAGCCCGCTGCTCTCCTGCCTCCATTCACACACAATGCACTTTACTTGCTGGTCATTCCCTGACCTCTCTCACCACCACTTGTTGTCTTCCTTCCTCTCAGGGTAAGGGCAGCACCTGCTGTGCCTGTGGCTACCCACGTGTCCCCCTACCCAGGAGCCCGAAGCTCCGGCTAGTGTGGTCAGACAGGGAAGATGCTGGAAGGGGGGAAGGCAGGAGCTCGAGCGGGGGGAGCCTGGCGGACCCAGCTGCCTTACCGCGCACAGACTCCCGCACCCGCAGTGGCGCCCTTGTCCTCCTGGAACCAGGGTGCAGGGGTGGCCACGTCCTGGTCTCACTGCTGAGCCCCAGCTTTTGTGTCCCACTCCTCTGGAACCCCAGTTCTGCTCCGGAATCCTTTCTGAGCGGCGGCTCACCCTTTTCTCCCTGATTCCTCTGGCATTTCCCTCTGAGAGGCTGCACTTCGTATTTTTGGGTTCGTTCAGCCGCTCGGTGACTGACTAGCTTGGTGCCTGCCTTCTCCGAAGCCGCCTTCCACCTCCTGCCATTGCCAGGGTTGCAAGCCCAGGCTCGCCTACCAGGCAGGAGAGAGAAGGAGGGCGGAGCATAGGGGTGCCCCCGCTGCCCTGTCCTCGCCCCCTCCCCCATCGCTGGCTTTGAGGAGAGCCCTGGGCCTGTGGGTGCAGGCGGGAAGACACAGGCTCCTGCTGGCATCGTGATGACCCTCCCACGGCTGCTTCTCTTTTCCCCCAAAGCAATCGTAACCATTGGCACGTGCTCTGCTCCTAGGGCTTCTGGGCCTTGTGGCTCACAGAGGGATTAGGGGCTCCACAGCTGCCTGAGGTGGGGCCTGGCTGGGCGACCAAGGCCGCGTTAGGTACAGCGCTTTTAGGAAGGGGGCCGCCTCAGGAGCCTGGAGCAGGTGGGAGAAACTGACCACAGCCCTGCCTTCCCGGGGAGTGGGGCAGAAGCCTGGGTAAACGGGCGGCGCCAAAGGACTTGCATTATAAAAAGGGTTTTGTTGTTTCTGTTTTTCTTTGCACACTTGCGCTGATTCAATATAGGTTTCCTGTCCTGGAGATGTGCAGTCGCATCCCTGAGACTTTCAAGGGCCAGAATCTGGTGAAAACCACTCAGTTTCCGGCCCTCCCAGGCCGTGGGTTAGCAGCCAGACCCTGTCTGTTGCCTCTCTGTGCTTCGCGTGCCGTGCTCCGTTTCGCTGGGCGTGCGCTGTGCTGTGGGCCGCGTCCTGGCCGCTTTGTGAGTGAGTTTGGTTTCTGAGGCATTTCAGTGTACATTTGACAAGCACTCCATTTGCAAACAGAACTTCAACAGATACTGCCTTCCCTGTCACCTTGCCCCCACCCCCACCCCCACCCCCCAGCTTTAAATTTGTGCGGAGAAGCCACTGGCGAGACAAAGGTGTATTCTTCCCGCTCCATCCCCGGTAGCGCAGGGTCGGGCAGCCCTCCGCCTGCTCCTGTCCGTCCCTGCCCCAGCTGAGTGCTCGGCCACTTGCTTCCCACAGGACAATGCGGCCTCTGTTTCCGGGAACATCCTCGCGTAGAGAATGGAATATGCTGCAAACATTTCTACACCCTCGCCCCCACCCCCGCCAGGGCAAAAAGGGCCTAGAGGGGAAGTGACGTGTGGACTCCACAGCTGGATTCCAGATGTGCTGGCCTAGGACCACGGCAAGGCCGGGAGCTCCTCTCGGTGGACCTGCTGGGTCTCCTCGCTCTCAGCACGGGGACAGGCAGTGGTGGGCCCCCAAGTAGGGGCTTGGGGAATATTTTGCTTGGCAGATGCGGTGGCCGGTTCCCCAGAGAGGGAAAGGTGGCAGGGCCAGCTTTTCTGGGAAAGGAGTCTAGTTTCCAGTAGGAGTCTGGCAGAATTTTGATTGAGCGGCCAAGCCAGCTGGAGGGGATGCAGGGTCAGAGCCCTCTGGTTGCTAAGCAGGGAGAGAGAGGCAGCTCCCGCACCTGCCCTGGCTTCTTACGGTTATCACACCACTGTGGCACCCTTCGCACAATGGTACTCTCCTAATGGTTTCAGACAACGCGCGCATAATTGACTCTGTGCAGGATGTCACTCAATCAGTTTGGGTTTGCTTTATTTTATTTTATATATATTTTTTGGTATCCTGTACATTGCAGTGGGTGTGAAGATAGTATTTTAATATTTGTACAAAGTTAATTTAATTTTAATTGTTCTATGTATATAACTGCATTTCTAAAATAATAATAATAAAAAAAAAAGTTCTTACGAAGGCAGTTGTGGGAGATGTGATCCTTGCAGAAATATCCTGGCCGAAACCGTAGATTGAAATGAGTGGATGTCAGTTGGTGCCCATGAAGGCACAGGGGTGGAGGAGGCGTGGGGGCATGTTTGGCACAGCGGTTAAGCCGCTGGTTGGGACGCCCCATCCCATATTGGAATGCCTGACTTTGGATCCAAGCTCTGCCCTGAATTCCAGCCTTCCGCTAAAGCACACTGCGGGAAGCGGCCGGTGATGGCTCAAGTACTTGGGTTGCTGCTGCCCACATAGAGTGCTCTGCATTCCAGGCGCCTGGTTTTAGCTCAGCCCAGAACCAGCCATTGTAGGTATCTCTCTGTGGAGAAGATGTGAGGAGAAGGTATTGTGTGATACAAAAGTCTATGGGAAAATGGGATCAATGTATTTTGTTGTAAAAAACTTTTTAAAAATATTTATTTATATGAAAGAATAACAGGGAGAGAGAGCTCTTTTATCTGCTGTTTTACTCTCCAGGTGGTTACAACAGCCAAGGCTGGTCCAAGCCTTTAAAGCCAGGAGCCTAGAATTCCATCTCCCATTTGGGTGGCAGAGGCCCAAGCACTTGGGCCAACACCTGCTACTTTCCCGAGCACATTAGCAGGAAGCTGGGTCAAAAGTGGAGCAGCTGGGACTTGAACCAGTGCTCCAGTGTGGGATACCGCCATTGCAGGTGGTGACATGACAGCTCCGCGATGCCAGCCCTAGTGCAAAAAAGTTTTAACTCCATGCGTACTTTTACCATAATACCCATTTTCTTTTTTTTTTTTTTTTTCTTTTTTTGACAGGCAGAGTGGACAGTGAGAGAGACAGAGAGAAAGGTCTTCCTTTGCCTTTGATTTACCCTCCAGGGGCCGCCGCAGCCCGCGCGCTGCGGCTGGCGCACCGCGCTGATCCGATGGCAGGAGCCAGGTACTTATCCTGGTCTCCCATGGGGTGCAGGGCCCAAGCACTTGGGCCATCCTCCACTGCACTCCCTGGCCACAGCAGAGAGCTGGCCTGGAAGAGGGGCAACCGGGACAGAATCCGGTGCCCCGACCAGGACTAGAACCTGGTGTGCCGGCGCCGCTAGGCGGAGGATTAGCCTAGTGAGCCACGGCGCCGGCCCATAATGCCCATTTGCATGAACTGTTTGCAGACCCCTCACAAGGAAGAGAAACCACAAACATCAAGTGGCAACAGATGAGAGTGGGCCCTGTGCTGAAGCTGGGATCCAGCGGGACCAGACGTGGTGGTCTGGGTCTGGGTGGGTTGTCGCGGGTACTGGGGGGTGGCTACAAAGGTGCTGTGATTGTTAGGGTCAGGGATGTGTAAGGCACTATGGGACCATCAGAAATGCCTCTTGGGCCAGTACACTGAGGCAAAGGGGCAGGATACTACCTGTGTGTAGGTACAAAGGCAGCAGAAAGCATGTCCTGGGTCAGAAACACAGGGCTGATGGGAAAGTGTTCAGAGAGCACCGAGGGAAGGGGGGCAGAGACCAGGTGGTAGGGGTCCTCACCAGCCGAGTGGGGACATTTGCACTTCATTCTGTAGTCAGTTGGAACTACCTTTGTCATTTAATGTAACAGCAACTTGGTAAGATTTACCTTATGGGGGCAGGGAGAGCTCTCTCCATCTGCTTAGGAAAAGTGGATTTAGCGGGGCTGGCACTGTGGCACAGCAGGTTAAGCCGCCATCTGCAGCACCTGCATCCATACAGGCGTCGGTTCAAGTCCCAACTGCTCCACTTCCTATCCAGCTCCCTGCTAATGTGCCTGGGAAAGCAGTGGAAGATGGCCCAATTCTTGGACCTACACCCTTGTGGGAGACCCAGATGAAGCTCCTGGCTCCTGGCTTCAGGTCAGCCCAGCCCTGGGCATTGCGGCTGTTCAGGGATTGAACCGGCAGGTGGAAGATTATGTCTCTCCTTCTCTCTCTCTCTCTGCCTTTCAAATCTTAGACAAACAAAAACACCTGCATTAAGGAGCCAAATTGAAATATTAGAAATTAAAAAAAAAATAATTCCTTTGGGGAAAAAAGTTATTGGTCTTATCTGGGGACAACAGTGGTTTCATGAGGGTGATGGCAGTGAGGGTGGAGAGAAGTTGGTGGATTTGGGATGTCTTTGAAGAAGGTGGAATCAGCAGGGTCTTGTCTGTGTGGATGCAGCAGAAAAAGCCTTGAAGATCACCCAGCCTCTGAAGCAGCTTGGTGAATGGCGGCAGTGGGGAGATGGAAGAGACCGTCTGTAGGAGGGGAAAGTGGTGGGCTCAGTCTGGGACCTGCAGAGTGGGTGGTGCCTCTGTGGCATCCCAGTGGAGACGTCCCCCAGGCAGTGGGGTATTGGGGAGAGAACCCCAGAGGGAAGCACTGGGTGATGGGGACTGACCTGCCTAGGTGGGAGACAGAACTGGGGGGGGGGGGGTTAGACAGGTCTAGCAGTGTGGTGGAACATTCAGACTGGAGGGGCTTAATGTGGAAGAGGAAGTGGAGCCGTGAGAAAAGGACCGGCAGAAGGAGTTGGAAGAGGGGGCTTATTCGGGTTTTCTTTTTCGTTCGTTTTGGTGATTTGAAAGGCAGACCGAGATCTCCCATCTGCCAGCAACAGCCAGGGCTGGGCCACTGAAGCCAGGAACTGGGAGCTCCACTCAGGTCTCCCCTGTGGGTGGCAGGGACCCAGTTACTTCAGCCATTTCCACTGCCTCCAGCAGCTGCGTGTGTGGGAGCCAGGAGCCCCGGGCGGGCCACAACCCACACACTCTCGGGATGAAGGTGTCCTGAGCGATATTACTATTTTTATTTTATTTTTTTAATTTTTTTTTTTTGACAGGCAGAGTGGACAGTGAGAGAGAACGTGCTGCAGCCGGTGCATCACGCTGATCCGAAGCCAGGAGCCAGGTGCTTCTCCTGGTCTCCCATGGGGTGCAGGGCCCAAGCACTTGGGCCATCCTCCACTGCACTCCCTGGCCACAGCAGAGAGCTGGCCTGGAAGAGGGGCAACCGGGACAGAATCCGGCGCCCTGACCGGGACTAGAACCCGGTGTGCCGGCGCCACAAGGCGGAGGATTAGCCTAGTAAGCCGCGGCGCCGGCCAATATTATTATTTTTAATATAGAAGGAGCACGTTAGAGGTTGGAGATGGGGCAAGGGAAGGTGTGGTTGGGTTTGTAAAGACGACTCCAGCCCCAGACTGCCCAGGTTCAAATCCCAGCTGTTTACAAACTCTAGAGTCTGCATGAAGTATTCTAGGCCCTTGTCCTCACTTGTCACACGGAGGTGATTGTACCTTACCAAGTGTGTGCTGTCTGCTGGGCGCGGAGTGACTGAACCTGATCCTCGCTCCAGCCGGGCTCTTTGCTCAGGCTGGAGATGGGCGTGGAGGTCAGTGTCAGGTGAGACAGCGAGCGAGCAGGTGTTCGGGCTCTGAGCAGAGGTGTAACAGGGTACTTTGGGATGAAAAAACCAAGCCACCCTGAAGCTTGCCCTGGGGAAATGGGGCGTGGGGTGGGAGAGCATTTCAGGGCCAGCCTGCCCGCCGTCCAGTCCTGCTCTCGGGAGCAGCAGTCCCTGGGCTGCTGTCTGCACAGGCGCCACTGCCATTTGTGCAGAGGAGGGAGAAGGGAAGGACCCTGCCACCTCCTGAGCACCTTAGCTTTTAAAGGGCAGCGGAATGTGGCGTGGCGGGTAAAGCTGCTGCCTGCAGTGCTGGCATCCCTTATGGGCGCCGGTTCTAGTCCTGGCTGCTCCACTTCCTACCCAGCTCTCTGCTATGGCCTGGGAAAGCAGTGGAAGATGGTCCAAGTCCTTGGGCCCCTGCACCCACGTGGGAGACCCGGAGGAAGCTCCTGGCTGCTGGCTTGCAGCTTTAGCTGTTGCGGCCAACTGGGGAGTAAACAAGTGGATGGAAGACACCTCTCTCTCTCTGCGCCTCTCCTTCTCTCTGTGTAACTCTGACTTTCAAATAAATAAATAAATCTTAAAAAAAAAAAAGTGTGGGGGGCCTGGCGCCGTGGCTCACTTGGTTAATCCTCTGCCTGCGGCGCCGGCATCCCATATGGGCACTGGGTTCTAGTCCCGGTTGCTCCTCTTCCAGGCCAGCTCTCTGCTGTGGCCTGGGAGTGCAGTGGAGGATGGCGCAAGTGCTTGGGCCCTGCACCTGCATGGGAGACCAGGAGAAGACACCTGGTTCCTGGCTTTGGATCGGCACAGCGCCGGCCGCAGCGGCCATTGGAGGGTGAACCAACGGAAGAAAGACCTTTCTCTCTGTCTCTCTCACTGTCTGTAACTCTACCTGTCAAATAAATAAAATAAAATAATTTTTAAAAAGTGTGGGGGTAGGTAGCAGAAGCTTGGTTAGCACTTACCCTGTGCAGGGCTCCGCGTGCTTTGTGTGTGTCTAAACTCAGGGAGCCTGCAGAGCAACCCCACAAGGTCGGTGGGGGGTTATTACTGCCTGGAGCTTCCCTGCCACCTCCAGTGAAACCGAAGCTTCAGGCAGAGCAGCACCTGGGCTGAGGTACAGCCAGGATCCCATCCAAACCCACCCAGCCAGTTCTGCTGGGACATCCCCCCACCCTGTGCCGCAGCCCAGCCCGCCTCCCTTGGGGCCCGGGTGGGGGAGACGTGTCACAGTGCTGCCACCTGCCGGCTGCTTTCCAGAAGCTGTTCTAACCCTGAGCTCCAGCTAGAGGAAAAACTTCAGGGCAGAGAAGCGGCGCCCGTTCGGTGAGGATGACCGAGTACTGTCTGCGCAAAGAATGGGAGGGCCCAGCCAGCGTGGCGCTGAGACGGGGCACCCAGCTCTGCCAACCAAGAAAGGAAACGAGTTTGCAAAGTGCATTCACCAAACGGAACGACTGCTTATTCCAGGGCTGGGGGAGGCTTCCCTGTCCTGGGGAGACAGGTTTGCACAGGTCTCCCATTAGGTAAGGAATGCTGGGGCAGGGGGTGGCAAGGGCCAGGAGCAGGGAGTCCTCAAGGCGGGCTCAGGGCTGCGGTTGTTACCTCTGTCTTGGTGACTGGGGAGGAGGCACAAAGGCAGCAAAGTCACAAAACCTGCCCCGGCCTCTCGGGAAGGGCTGCCTACAGCCAGGCCTGGGGTGTGAAGGGCGTGTGCAGAGGAAGGGAGAGCCCTGCCCCGAGCCCCCCACCCCCTGGTTTGGAAAGTTGAGACCCTCCCAGGTGACAGCTGAAGTAGGAACATGCTCTCAGATGGCTCTTCCTCAGATACTTACCAACATCTTTTATTTATTGTCATGTTTTATTTGAAAGGCAGAGAGACAGAGAAAGAAGCAGAGAGATTCTATCCGCTGGTTCACTCCCCACATGCTTGCAAAAGCCAGGTCTGTGTCCCTGAAGTCAGGAGCCTGGAATTCAATCCAAGTCCCCACATGGGTGGCAGGGGCCATGCACTTGAGCTGTCCCTGCTGCCTCCAAGCGCGCACATTAGCAAGGAGCAGCATTAGAAGCAAGTAGCTGAGCCGTGAACTAGGCATTCCGATACGGGGTGCAGGCATCCCAAGCAGAGACTTAACTGCTGCCCCCCAAAAATATCAAATCATCTAGAAGAAAATTAAAATCACCCTAACATCAAGTCCTGCTCATAATGTGTATACTTTCAGTTGTCGGTGTCTTGCCTCTTAGAAGAGAACACTTTTGGGGCATAACAGGTTAAGCTGCTGCCTGCAGTGCTGTCATCCCATATGGGCAATGGTTCGAGTGCTGGCTGCTCCACTTCTGGTCCAGTTCCTTGCTAATGCACCTGGGAAAGTAGTGAAAGATGGCCCGAGTCCTTGGGCCCCCCTGCACCCACGTAGGAGACCCAGAAGAAGTTCCTGGCTTTGGCCTGGCCCAGCTCCAGCCACTGGGGCCATTTAGGGAGTGAACCAGCAGATGGAAGATCTCTCTGTCTCTCCCTCTCTCTGTAAACTCTGACTTTCAAGTAAATAAATAAATTTTTTTAAAAATAACTTTTTAGTAGCACAAGGGGATTCAAAAAGTTCATGGAAATTGAAATGAAAAGATAAGTTTATTTTGGTGCAAATTTTGAAATCCATGCAGATAAGGAGTCTTCTAAAAGTTTGTGAAAATTACATTACAGAAAACTGCATAGATTTCAATTTTTTGCACCAAAACAAGGTTATCTCTTATTGATACTAATTTTAAACTATTTATTTATTTGAAATGCAAAGTGACAGATGGAGAGAGAGTCATCTTTTATCTGCTTATTCACCACCCAAATGGCCACAACAGCATAACAGCCAAGTTTGGCCCAGGCTGACGCGAGGAACCCAGAGCTCCATCTGGGTCTCTCACATGGGAGGTGGATACCCAAGTACTTGGGCCATCTTCTGTTGTCTTCCCAGGTACGTTGGCAGGAAGCTGGATAGGAAGCAGATGGAACTTGATCGCAGGCACTGCAGAATGAGACGCGGGCATATAACTGTTAGGATTGATGCTTTGATGGCATTGTTAATGAGCTCCTTAGGAAGAAGTACTGGATGTGAAGCTGCTGGGTCAAAGGGAATGCATGGCTTAACAGCTTCTGATATTTCTCAAGTTGCCCATCCAGAAAGTTGTTCCAAATTATACTCTTTTTAAAAAAATATTTTGTTTGCTTACTTGAGAGGCAGAGCTACAGAGAGAAAGAGAGACAAAGAGAGAGGTACTCCATCTGCTAGTTTACTCCCCAAATGGCTGCAGTGGCCTGAGCGGGACCTATCCAAAGCCAGGAGCCAGGAGCCTCCTCCAAGCACTTGGGCCATCCTCCACTGCTTTCGCAGGCCATAGCAGAGAGCTGGACTGGAAGTGGAGCAGCCAGGGCTCGAACTGGAGTCCATATGGGATGCCGGTGCTGCAGGAGGAGGCTCAACCTGTTATACCACAATGCCAGCCCCCCAAATTATACTCTGTGATTCCCACAACCTCACTAACACTGGGGGCTGCTATCTCAGAAATATGCCACTTGCAAGCAAGTGGTGATTTTTACATTTTAATTATTTTATTGGTTTGAAAGGCAGAGACAGAGATTTCCCTCTGGTTTGCTCTCCAAATGTCCGCAGAAGCCAGGGCGGTGCCATGCTGGAGCCAGGAACCTGGAAATCAATCCAAGTCTCCCACGTGGGCGACAGGGAGCCAACTGATTGAGCCACCACCTGTTTCCCTTTAGGGTGCACATCAGCACAAAGCTGGGATTGGGAATAGAGCCAGAACTTGAACCCAAGCATTCAGATATGGAGTGTGGGTGTCCCAAGTGGTATCTCAACTACCTTATCAAATATCCACCCCCAAAATGATATTGATTTCATTCACATTTGTTTCATTGTTTCTAAAATCTGTTAGCTTATTCTTTGTAACCAAGCCATCTTGAAAATCATAAAGAAGTCTTAAGTTTGAGAAAAAAGTCAAAAGAGTGATTTCCTCTCCAAATTTAAAAATATATGTGGATGCATGGGGGACCCGGAAGAAGCTCCTGGCTCCCGGCTTCAGATTGGCCCAGCTCTGGCCATTGCGGCCATTTGGGGAGTGACCCAGCAGATGGAAGACCTCTCTCTCTCTCTCTCTCTCTCTCTCTCTCTCTCTCTCTGCCTCTCCTTCTCTTTCTGTGTAACTCTCACTTTCAAGTAAAATAAATAAATCTTTTTTAAAAAAGTGCACATATGAACTATGCATGGATTTTAAAATTTTGCACCAATATAGACTTACCTTTTAATTCCGTTTTCCACAAACATTTTGGAGGACCCTTGTACACACACAACCATAAATATAATAAAACTTGCCAATCACCGAGGGATCAGGAAGCTGTCACCCCTGGGACTTGGAACACAATTACTCATTACTAACAAGGTTTTCCTGATGGGTTTTCATTCCTACTTGATGAAAAGAACACATGTTCTGGACTTGGATGCTAAGAAAGCATTTGATACCGGCTTGAGGAATCTTGGGAAATGAACTGGATTCAGAAAACAAGAGACACTTGCCCAGGCCAACGTGGATGTGTGTGGGTGGGGTGTGGGTGCCTCAGCAAGGAAGGAAACAACAGCAGGGGGGAGTTCAAATGGGGCAGGAAGCCACAAAACCCCGGGAGAAGGCAGTGAGGGCTGAGTTAAGATAAGGGAAGGTGGGCCACGCTTCCGCCTGTGGCGCCGGCATCCCATATGGGTGCCGGTTCATGTCCAGGTTACTCCACTTCCAGTCCAGCTCTCTGCTAATGGCCTGAGAAAGCAGTGGAAGATGGCCCAAGTGCTTGGGCCCTGCACCGGCATGGGGGACCTGGAAGAGGCTCCTGGCTCCTGGCTTTGGATCAGCTCAGCTCTGGCCATTGCGGCCATTTGGGGAGTGAACCAGTGGATGGAAGACCTTTCTCTCTGTCTGTAACTCTACCTCTAAAAAAAAAAAAAAAAAAAGAAAAGATAAGGGAAGTGCCTTCCTTACTTGGGAGGACACTGGCAGCAGTGGGCACTGTGGACAGCAGGCAGGAGAGCCGAGGTGGGCAGGTGGGAACACAGGAAGGACAGATGTGATGCATTTAGGGAAGGCCAAAGCAGGTGCCCATGTGCCGGGGTGACATGGATGAGAGCAGTGTCTGCCCATGGCGTTCTCGCTCTCGCCACTGCAACCGGACAATGCGTGGGTGTTGTGATGAGGAACCAGGGTTAACATCGGGAAGTGAATCCCCACTATGAGGCCACCCGGCTCTGAAATGATGGAAACTGAAATTTGCACACGACGCTGCCACAGCCTGGCGTCTTCATGTCCCCTCCAGCAACACCTCTGCCCCCAACATTCAGGCTGCTCTGTTGCAAGAGTAGAAGGTGCAACTGGCTTAAACCCCAGCACCGGGCACACCTCAGGCCCCCTGGTGACCTGGTGTCTCCCCCAGGAGCTCTCCATGAGAGCAGAAGAGAAAATGAGCCACAGACTCTCAGTGGTCATTCCTTACAAATGACACCACTGCAGTGCGTGCTCCATCCAGGTCTCCCATGTGGACGCAGGGACCCGAGGACGTGGGCCATCTTCTGTTCCCTTCCCAGGCGCATTAGCAGGGAACTGGACTGGAAGTGGAGCAGCTGGGACTCGAGCCAGTGCTGTGTATGCTATATGCTGATTTGTCCAGGGCCGTGTGGCCCGTTGGCATGAGCTGTGTTGAAATTCCAGGCTCCCAGCCCAGATACAGTGTGTGTCCCCGTCCCTCCAGCTTCAGCCCATCCACTCTGCTCAGCTTCCAAGCCTGGCTCCATCCTAATTTCCAACCCAACTGCCGTTTGCCCCCTGAGCACCCGCTGCCCATTGCTCCAGGAGTCACTGGTGCTTCCCTGTGGCTCCCGGGCCCTGAGAGGCGGGGAAGGGAGAGTAAGGTCAGGTGCACCTCCTCAGGTGTCAGGGTGTCAGGGCATCCTCAGAGACTCTCACGGAGAAACCAACATCAGGGAGCTCTTCACTGCCTGCCTGCCTGTCTGGACAATGCTTGGGCAGCCAGTGCCTCCCAGAGCCAAGACCTGGGCAGCACTTTCTTTTTTTTCTTTTTTTTTTTTTTGACAGGCAGAGTGGACAGTGAGAGAGAGAGACAGAGAGAAAGGTCTTCCTTTGCCGTTGGTTCACCCTCCAATGGCCGCCGCGGCCGGCGCACTGCGGCCGGCGCACCGCACTGATCCGATGGCAGGAGCCAGGAGCCAGGAGCCAGGTGCTTTTCCTGGTCTCCCATGGGGTGCAGGGCCCAAGCACCTGGGCCATCCTCCACTGCACTCCCTGGCCACAGCAGAGGGCTGGCCTGGAAGAGGGGCAACCGGGACAGAATCCGGTGCCCCAACCGGGACTCGAACCCGGTGTGCCGGCGCCGCAAGGCGGAGGATTAGCCTAGTGAGCCGTGGCGATGGGCAGCACTTTCTTTGTAATTCCTGTCCCTGTGCCTGCACTCCTACGGGGACCTCAGTGCATTTGCCCTTGTCCCTCATGCCGAAGAGGGACCCCAAGGCCCTCTCCGCGGGGGGCTGGGTTTCTTGGCTGAGTAGGGGCAGTGCTGTTGCCCCCTCCCTGGGTGCTTGTGAGGAAGGCAGCTCCTGCCATAGCAGAGGCGGCGGAGCCTCCTGGCCCTGATACTGAACCCCCTCCTCTACTGCCACCGTGGGGCAGAAGAAGGAACTGCCAGGTCCAGTGCAGGAAAGGGGCTGCCTGTCACCCAGTGGGATGGAAGGCGGTGACAAATGTCACAGCTCAGCAACTCCCCCTGCCCCAGTGTCCTGTTGCCCTAATCCACCTGTGGCCCGAGGCATGGCCATCTAGCCTGCCCCGTCTCCCTGACCTTCCTCCACATTTGATGAGCGCCTTCAGGGTTCCCTGGCCTGGGTCAGGTGCTTTACTCAGTCACAGTGGCAGCTCTGGCCAGGCAGGCATTTGTTAGCCCTATTTTACCTGACAGGCAAATAAGGCTCCGCGAGACTCCAGCATAGTCCAAGGGCACACAGGGCAGGGGTGAGCGGCTGAGCTGGGGTTTGAAGGCAGGCATGCGCCCCTGCCTGGACACATCACTCCACACCTCTTCTCCCCAGCGTTCTTCCCTGGATAGACGTGCCTAGCACCTGCTCCCGTCCTGCCCAAGAATTCCCTTTGGCCCTTCTCAAAGCCAGGACCCCAAGCCGTTTAGAGCCACGCCTGCAGTCCCAGGTGCCTCGCTCGGAAAGGTGAGGGCGGCTCGGGAAGAGGCTGGGTATCAGCTGGTCCAGCCTCCCCTCAGGTTCTGGAGCAGGGGAGGGGGGCGCACCTGCTGGCTTTGGTTTGCTTCAGCTTCTCAACAGGGGATTTCACCTGTCTGTGCACTTGAGTGGGTCCTCCTCCAAGCCGCCTGGTGAGACAGGAGCCCTCCAGGCTGGGGACCATCCCGTCCCACGCCCAAGCAGGGAGCAGCCACTGGGCAGTTTGGATTTTTCATAATGTCCCTAGTGCCCCCCAGAAAAGGAAACATCACAACCCGAAAACGTCCTGATCAACCTGTCTGGGCACCTAGAACTCCTTCTGGGGCCCCCAAGGAGCAGGGGTTCTTGATAGCTTTGGGATCTGCATGGAAGGAAGGCCTACACTTCCGGGAATGGAAAGACCTACTTCCGGGGAAGAAAGTCCTTGTCAAGGTCCCTGTGGGTGCCTAAAGGTCAACCAATGAGGATCAGACCCGCCTCAGCCTTTAACCCCCATGCCCTGCATCTATAAAAGGAGCCCTCCCAATCTCTGACGCGCGACTTCTCTGGCCCCCGCTCTGTTGCTCTGTTGGGACCGGTGAACCTCGCCCGGGAGCGGAACCCCAATAAAAGCCTGTGAATTGATTCGTCTGCCTGGGAAGATCTGTTATGCACAGGACGTCTTACAGTTCTCAGCTAGGGCTGGGCAAGAGGGGACCGCCCTGCAGAGCCAGTCGCCTCCGCACCCTGCAGGCAGGTGGAGCTGGCTGCCTGCCTGCCTGCCGGGGCTGGATGGCTGAAGGGATCTGGGTGCGTGAAGGAGGGAGGGACCATGGCTCAGCACGAAGGCACGGAGCATACGGGGTGGGGGAACCGCTGTGGTTTCTGGGGTTGGTCTCCGGAGGCCCTCTAGACCTGGGCCTGTCAGGACCATGAAGCCGTAGCCTCTCCAAGGAAGGGCTGCTCCCCGCCCCTGCTTCAGACTTTATTCACTTGCTAATGCATTCAACAAACTTTTTTGGGAGGGAGGGGAGGTACTGACTTTATACAAAGTCTTGTACTGGGCCTGAGGGCACAGTGGGGCATGAGGGTGTCTTTGTCCTCAAGAAGTCTCCAGACTCTGGGGGAGGAAGAGATGGCAGCACTTAAAGGCAGGCTGAGTGGACAGCCAGCAAAAGCTGCAGGGGCAGGTCCGCAGAGGGCCCGGGCAGCCGGGGGAAGGAGGAGCTGGTTCCTTTGGGCATGGGCAGAGACGCCCCAGAGGAGTGGCGTTTTACAGATGGCCTGTGGGCTTCAAAACATCCAGGACGTGGAAATCAGGGAAAGAGCGAGGAGCGAGTCCACACCGGAGATGACAGGGACACGAGCCGGGAGGAGTGCAGCACGTGATTCGGAACCGGATCCTTCTGTCATAGAAGATATTGTTATTTTTAAAGACTTATTTATGGGGTCGGCACTGCGGTGCAGCAGGTAAAGCTGCTGCCTGCGACGCTGGCATCCCATTTGGGTGCTGGTTCGAGTTCCGGCTGCTCCACTTCTGATCCAGCTCTCTGCTAATGCACCTGTGAAAACAAAGGAAGATGGCTGAAGTGCTCTGGGCCCCTGCACCCATGTGGGAGACCCAGAAGAAGCTCCTGGCTCCTGGCTTCAGACAAGCCCAGCTCTCTGGCCATTGCAGCCACTTGGGGAGTGAACCAGTGCATGGAAGTTTCTCTCTCTCTCTCTCCTGTGTGTGTAACTCTGCCTTTAAAATACATAAAATAAATGTTTTCAAAAGATCTGTACTTGAAAGAATTACACACACACACACACACACACACAGGTCTTCTTCCATCTGCTGTTTCACTCCCCAAATGGCCGTAACAGTCAGGGTTGGGCCGGGCCAAGCCAGGAGCCAAGAACTCCATCCAGGTCTCCCACCCTGGGGCAAGGGCCCAAGCACTAGGGCCATCTTCCACTGCTTTCCCAAGTGCATTACAGGGAACTGGACTGGAGGTGGAATAGAGAACTTAAACCGGGGCCCATATGGATGCCAGTATCTCGGGCTGTGGTTTAACCTGCTGCACCACAACACCAGCCCCCATAGAAGATGTTACTGGAGTGTGAGGATTGGATGGGAGTACAGTATCAGTGTCAATTTCTTTCTTTTTAAGGATTTATTTGAAAGGCAGAGAGAAAGAGGAAGAGATCTTCCATCTGCAGGGCTGGACCAGGCCACCAGGAGCCTGGAACTCAACTGGGGTCTCCCATGTGGGAGAGAGGGGCCCAAGCACTTGGGCCATCATCTTCTGCCTCCCCAGGCACCTAGCAGGGAGCTGGATGAGAGGCAGAGCAGCCGGGACTTGAACTTGTACTCATGTGGGATGCCGGTGTTGCAGGTGGCGGCTGAACTTGCTGTACCACCTTGCAGGCCCCTGTGGTAGTGATTTGATGGGTGCATTGTGGGCGTGCGGGAGAGTGCTCTGGATTGTGTCAGACACTTATTAAACTATTTGGAGGGGATTGGGCAATGGACTCTCAGATGGCTCAGGAAACTTTCTGCACATTTGAGATTATTTCTAAATACATTTTTACTCTAAACAACATGACAGTGTACCCTTTGGCCTGGAATTCTCTGTCTGAGTTCATTCCTGCTGCTCTAACGTAATAGCTGTCAGGCAATTTATAAACAACTGGTATTTACTCCTTGCCATTGTGGGAAAGGCCAAGGCCAAGGCTCCAGCTTGTCTGGCGAGGGCCAGGTCTGTGCGTCTCCTGCTGCACCCTGATGTGGCGGAAGAGATGGAAAGGCCGATGGGGTCATAAGGGCAGTGACCCCGCCTAAGAGCAGGGCCCTCATGATGTCACTGCCTCTCAAACCCCTCCCCCCACCTTCTAACACCATCACCCTTGGAGCTCCAGCTCTAACACAAACACTTCTATTCAAAACACAGTGTTCTGGGGGCCGGCGCTGTGGCACAGCAGGTTAACGCCCTGGCCTGAAGTGCTGGCATCCCATATGGGCACCGGTTCAAGTCCCAGCTGCTCCACTTTAGATCCAGCTCTCTGCTGTGGCCTGGGAAAGCAGTGGAAGATGGCCCAAATCCTTGGGCCCCTGAACCCGCGTGGGAGACCTGGAAGAAGCTCCTGGATCCTGGCTTCAGATCAGCGCAGCTCCAGCCATTGCAACCATCTAAGGAGTGAACCAGTGGATGGAAGACTTCTCTCTCTCTGCCTCTCCTCTCTCTGTGTAACTCTGACTTTCGAATAAATAAATCTTTAAAACAAAACACAGTGTTCTACTGGCTGAAGTTTCTCCCACAGATATCTTCGCTCACAGGTGTATAAGATATTCATTGCAATGGTTTAATAAAGCAAAAATTTGAAAATAACCAAACGATCATCCATACGGTTGGTTAAATGCATATGGTCCAAACACAAGTAGATGCAGGAAACAGAAGAGCATAAAATGGCTTGGGACCAATCTGCGCAATACACTGTTGCGTGAAAAAGTCAAGTGCAGAACAGGGTACACAGAATGCTATTGTGTTTACAGAAAGGGGAAAGAGGCGTGCATGTGTGTGTGCATGTGTGCGTGCATGCATGTGTGTATGTATGTGTGTGTAAGTGTTCAGAGGATTTCTGTAACTGGGCACTGGCAGCTTTGGGTGCCCCTGTGAAAGGGGCTCTGGTGCTCGGGAGAGTGACACGGGAAGACGAATCATCTTCCATAGCCTGTGCGTTTTGGAATTTTGAAGCAAGTGAATGCATTACCTGTTCAATACATATGGAAAAAGCTACATGCATGCTACTTGCTTATGGAAGCAGTAGTCCCATGATTTTGAAGATACATCTGATCTGATGCATCTGTGGGAGGGGACACACAGTTCCCTGCAGGGCCTCGCGGAAGGTCAGTGAGCAGTCCTCACTGCCGTTACTTCCATCCGCCTTCCAAGAAAATGAAAATTGTGCGATGGGATCACCAGGGTTACGGATGACCTGCGCACCATCTCAGGTTCCTGTGTGGAAGTCCTAGCCCTCAGTACTTTGGGATGCGACCGTATTTGGAAACAGAGTCCTTAAAAATGTTACTATGGGGTTGTCTCGTCACTGTGGCGTGGTAGGTGACGCCTCGCCTGTGGTGCCGGCATCCCATATGGGTACCAGTTCGAGTCCTGGTTGTTCCACTTCCTATCCAACTCTCTGCTGTGGCCTGGAAAAGCAGTAGAAGATGGCCCGAGTGCTTGGATCCCTGCACCTAATGTGAGAGACGTGGACGAAGCTCCTGGCCCCTGGCTTCAGATCAGCTCACCTACAGCTGTTGCAGCCATTTAGGGAGTGAACCAGATCTCTCTGTCTCTCCCTCTCTCTGTCTCTGTAACTCCGCCTCTCAAATAAATAAATAAATCATTTAAAAGCAAGGTTATTAAGTGAAAATGGCATCATGAAGGTGACCCCCGTCCGCTACGACCGATGGCCTTGCAAGAGGAGGTAATCTGGACCCAGATGCGCACGGGAGGAGGAGGCTGGAGGGGCACCGGGAGAAGACGGCACCTGCGAGCCCAGGGCAGAGGCCGGGAAAGGCTCTTGCCCTCGCACCCGGAGCCAGCTCTGCCTCCAGGACTGTTGCTCAAGGCTCCCACTCTGTGGAACCCTGCGGCGGCCCTGGCAACAAGCACATTCGGTCTCAAAGCAGGGGGTCTGTCCAAGGCGTTCTCCCCCAGCAACGCCAATGCAGGTGACAGACACGAGTCCTGTACGGGGTGAGCCATGAGGGACGCAGCTGGAAAGGTAAGAGGGCCCCCGGCTGGAGCAGGACTGCATCCGGATGGGACTCCATGGGCAAGTGGGAGCCACTGAAGGGTTCTGAGGGGGAGAATATGAGTCTAATGTAACACATTGCAGAGGACTTGGTGGACAATGGATTGGAGGCCCACCTAGGAGACCCCTGCAGGCATCCCTAGCCCTGGGCTGAGCAGCGAGCAGGGCGTGAGTCAGCTCGTAGGAACGGAGTGACCTGCTTGCATGTTTAAGGTCCCGCAGGTTATGGGTTCCGGGCGTTGAGGCTGACTGTATGGAGAGAAGGCAGAGGAAAAGCCAGAAGGGGCCTCTCTGCAGTGAGAAGAAGCGGGATGTGCAGAGAGTGGAACCAAGGGCTGTGATTTGGAAGCGTGTGTGGAGAGCCCCGGCAGAGGGCCGGGAGCTTGGGACCGCGAGCTGTGCCAGTGCCCAGGGCGGTGTCCATCACGCGGCTCAGGACCAAAGCCTGTTCAGGGCTTCGGGGATGTGGGCCTCCCCTGGGAGGGCCGGAGGACAGCCCACTTGTGAGGGTGGAGCCAGCCAGGCAGGAACTCGGCTCCTCCCCCTTCTCCAGACGGCCGCAGAGCCCACGGCTCTGCCAGGTCTGACACAGGCCCAGGCATCAACTGCCAGGAGGGAGAGGTACAACGTTATCGGAAACACATGCACTCATGCCCCCACAGGTCTCCTCGGACACGCAGTAATCACATGGATCGCGTGTCCGTGGTATGCCAAGCTCTGTGGAGGCTGTAGGACTGCAGACGGGAGTGGAATTGACAGGGCCCCTGCGTTTGCAGCCGCGGCTGGTCAGTTGCATCAGGAAGAGCTTCCTCGATAGACTGATGGGTGAGATTGAAAAACTGCAGGGGCTGGCGCTGTGGCGCCGGTTCAAATCCCAGCTGCTCCATTTCCGATCCAGCTCTCTGCTGTGGCCTGGGAAAGCAGTAGAATATGGCCCTAGTGCTTGGGCCCCTCCACCCACGTGGGAGACCCAGAAGAGGCTCCTGGCTCCTGGCTTCAGATCGGCGCAGCTTCGGCTGTTGTCACCAAATGGGGAGTGAACCAGCGAATGGAAGACCTGTCTCTCCTTCTCTCTGTGTAACTCTGACTTTCAAATAAATAAATGAATCTTTAAAAAAAAAAAAATAAGGAAAGAAAAAGTGCATCAGTCAGGCATTTGGTGCAGCAGTTAAGGTATCATTGGAGATACCGCATCCTGTATCAGAGCGCCTGGGTTCAAGTCCCGCCTCTACTCCACATTCCAGCTTCCTGCGAATGTGCATTCTGGGAGGCAGGGTGATGGCTCAAGTCACTGGGTCCCTGCCACCCATGTGGGAGACCAAGATTGTGTTCTTGATTCCTGGCTTCTGCCTGGCCCAGGCCTGGCTGATGCAGGCAGTGAATCAGCAGATGGAACATATCTCTCTCTCTCTCTCTCTCTCTCTCTCTCTCTCCTTCAAATAAAATGAAAATAGATAAATTAAAATGCACAGGGTTACAAATACAAGGTCCAGTTCACCAGCATCCCTGTGAAAGGAAGCAGCTGTGGCTGGAGGGGAAGAATGGGTAAGCAGGTGCGGTCCTGAGGGAGTTGGGCACTGCCCAGGCAGCACAGGGAGCCACTGAGGCTGCCAGCAAGGGAGGGAGGTAACCTGGTGAGACTTGGATGGGAGAGGGCCGGAGTGGGCACAGAGAAGTGAGTTAGCACCGAGCCTGAAGTTTGCTAAAATGCAAGCTCTGTCAGGAGCTCTGGGTTGGGGCCATGTCTTGTGTTTTATTTATTTATTTTATTTGGAAGGGAGAGAGAGAGAGAGAGAAGAGAGCGCTCCCATCCATTGGTTCACTTCCCAGATGCCTGCAACAGTCAAGGCTGGGTCAGACAGGAGCCAGGAGCTGGGGAATTCATCTCGGGGCTCTCAAGTGCTTCCCGGATGTGCCTTAGCAGGAAACCGGATGGGAAGTGCAGCTGGGAGTGAGACCCGGCCCTCTGATACGGCTCGCTGGCGGTTTAACCGCGGTACCCTACACTCCACACTCCCGGATCACGCATTTTTGACAAGCTCCCGGGTGCTGCTGGGGCTGCTGCTGGCCCGCAGACCGCACTCTGCAGAGCGAGGGGCCCATCCTTGTGCGCCATGGCAGTGGCCAGCACCGGGTAAGGGGGCGGGGACCCGGCTGGCCGCCTCTCCCCAGCGGGGGCGACAGCCTCCTGCGACAGAGAGCGGGAAGAACGCGCCCTCTGCAGGCTGGCTCCGACGCTGAGCCTCCAAGCAGGGCCGCGGTTGGCGGCACGGTTTGCAGGGCAGGGGCACCCGACTTCCCAGGGGATAACTGAAAGAGGCTGGAGTTCTGGGTTTCATTTGGATTTGGGATCCTAGCCCTTGCGTGCCTCTCCAGCCCGGAGTCCCAAACCCGGCTGGCTCCACCCGCTAGCGCCATCTGGTGTCAGATGATGAGGTGGCCCGTGCGGACCAGGGGTGGCACTGAGGTCATGCCAACAGAAAGGAGCCCCAAAGTCCAAAATCAAGGTGTGAGAGGGGCCGCGCTGCCCCTTGAAGGCTCCAGGGGAGAATCGTGCCTGCATCCTGCTGGCTTCTGGTGGCTGCCCGCAGTCCTTGTGGTCAGCTTGCTGGTACAGGGGCTGCACCCATCTCTGCCACCGCCTTCACAGGGCGACTGTAAAAATTCGTCCGGAAGTGAAAGACAAGTTTACTTCGTTACAGAAAAATTTGCACCCTAATAAGCATCTTGTAATGCCATTGCAAGAGGACTTTAAAAAGTTCTTAGAGCAGCTGGCACTAGGTAGGAGGTAAAGCCTCCACCTGTGGTGTCAGCATCCCATATGGCCCCTGGTTCAAGTCCTGGCTGCTCCACCTCTGATCCAGCTTCCTGCTAATGTGCCTGGGAAAAACAGCAGAAGATGGCCCAAGTCTTTGGGCCCCCTGCACCTATGTGGGAGACCTGGATGAAGCTCCTGGCTCCTGGTTTTGGATTGGCGCAGCTCTGGCTATTGTGGCCAATTGGGGAGTGAATCAGTGGACGGAAGACCTCTCTCTCTCTCTCTCTTCCTCTCCCCACCACACCCCTCTCTGTAACTGCCTTTCAAATAAAATAAATAAATCTTTTTTTAAAAGAAAATGGAATTGATAAAAGTTTATTTTGGTGCAATTGTTTTGAAATCATGTATATGAGGGGTTTTCAAGAGTTTAGAAAAAATGTGTTTTATGAAAAAGCTATGCATGAATTTCAAAGTACCAAAAATTTTATTTTATTTTATTTTTAATTTTTTTTTGACAGGCAAAGTGGACAGTGAGAGAGAGAGAGAGAGAGAAAGGTCTTCCTTTGCCGTTGGTTCACCCTCCAATGGCCGCCACGGCCAGCGCACTGCGGCCGGCGCACCGCGCTGATCTGATGGCAGGAGCCAGGAGCCAGGTGCTTTTCCTGGTCTCCCATGGGGTGCAGGGCCTAAGCACCTGGGCCATCCTCCACTGCACTCTCTGGCCACAGCAGAGAGCTGGCCTGGAAGAGGGGCAACTGGGACAGAATCCGGTGCCCCGACCGGGACTAGAACCCAGTGTTCCGGCTCCGCTAGGCGGAGGATTAGCCTAGTGAGCCGCGGCGTCGGCCCAAAAATTTTATTTTAAAAATCCATTTTCCATGACCTCTTTTGTCTCTCCAGGCCCAAATTTCCTTCTTCCTGTTAGGACTCCAGGTGTGGGATGGGGGCCCACCCAGGATGGGGGCCCACCCAGTGCAGAGGAAGATGGAGCAGGCAAGGAAAGGAAGGAGGGCTGCAGGAGTGATGAGGCAGGAGCCAGTTCCAGGAAGGGCTGCTCCACTTCCCATCCAGCTCTCTGCTATGGCCTGGGAAAGCAGTAGAAGATGGCCCAAGTGCTTGGGCCCCTGCACCCACATGGGAGACCTGGAGGAAGCTCCTGGCTCCTGGCCTCAGATAGGCACAGCTCTGGCTGTTGCGGCCAACTGGAGAGTGAACCAGCAGAGGGAAGACCTCTCTCTCTCTCTCTCTCTCTCTCTCTCTCTTCCTCTCACTGTCTATAACTCTACCTCTCAAATAAATAAAAATTTTAAAAATCTTTTTTAAAAAAAGTACACTGCTGAATTTTATTTATGCATTTTTTAAGATTCACTTTTTTAAATTATTCAAAAGGCAGAGTTTCAGAGAAGAAGAGGAGAGACAGAGAAAGAGGTCTTCCATCTGCTGGTTCACTCCCTAAATGGCTGCACTGGCTGGGGCTGGGCCAATCCAAAGCCAGGAGCCAGGAGCTTCTTCCAGGTATCCAAGGTGGATTCAGGGACCCAAGCACTTGGGCCATCTTCCACTGCTTTCCCAGGTGCACTAACAGGGAGCTGAATCGGAAGTCAGGCAGCTGCTGGTTCTCAAACTGGTGCCCATATGGGATGCTGGCATCGCAGGTGGAGGCTGAACCTGCTATCCACAATGCCAGCCCCTACCTGTGCCTACGTGGTGATGGTCTATAACTTTCTCTTCTCACCCTAGTGTGCTGTAAGCGTTATGCTACCCTTAGAAGTGAAATGGGTAGCTACTCTCTTATTAATGTTCCAAAACAACTGAAAGATACAGAACTTACTGATTTCTTAACAGTTTGGTAGAACAGACCTATAAAATCCTACGTGCTTGTGACTTGAAGGCAGTTTCTTACTTCTGACTTAGTTGGGCTTGCCATTTTACTGAGGTTTTGACAACTTTTTTTTTTTAAGATTTATTTATTCATTTGAAAGTCAGAGTTACACACACACACACACAGAGAGAGAGAGAGAGAAAGAGAGAGGTCTTCCATCTGCTGGTTCACTCCCCAATTGGCTGCAATGGCTGGAGCTGCGCCAATCAGAAGTCAGGAGCCAGGAGCTTCCTCTGGGTCTCTCACGTGGGTACAAGGACTTGGGCCATCTTCCACTGCCTTCCCAGGCTGGAGATCTGGATCAGAAGTGGAGAAGCCGGGGCGCGAACCAGTGCCCATGTGGGATGCCAGCACTGCAGGCGGTGGCTTTACCTGCTATGCCATAGTGCCAGCCCCAGAGAGCGATCTTTCAATCACCAATTCACTTCCCAAAGGGCTACAACTGCTGGGTCTAGGCCAGGCCAAAGCCAGGAGCCCAGAACTCCATCCGGGTCTCCCACATGGGTGGCAGGGGTCCAAGTACAAGGCACCTTGGCAGGGAGCTGGATTGGAAGCTGAGTTCCATCAGACTGGAACTGGCACTCTGACGTGGGGTGCTGGCATTGCAGGTGGCAGCTTAGCTCTCTGTGCCACAACGTCAGACCCTAACCAGTACCTTAACTGGTAGGCCAAATGCGCACTCCATGTCCCCTTTCCCAATTCCTACAATTGCTCACTTGCGTGACTTTTTTATTCTCCTAAAGAACTAAGTAATTATTTGAGAGGCAGAGTTACAGAGAGGCAGAGGCACAGAGAGAGAGAGAGATCTTCCATCCACTGGTTCACTTCCCAGATGCCCACAACAGCTAGGGCCAGACTGAAGCCAGGAGCGAAGCACTCCATCCGGGGTCTCCCACAGCGTGGCAGGAGCCCAACCTGGGCCAGCAGGGAGCCAGATTGGAAGTGTAGAGCTGCGTGGAATTGAACCAGGCATTCTAGTATGGGATACAGGCACCCCAGGCTGTGGCTTAACCCGCTGCACCTGACCTCTTATTCGTGCTCAGTCTCACCGAGGCATGTCTGTTTCATTAGCCAGGTTTGTTTGTTTGTTTGTTTTTGACAGGCAGAGTTAGACAGTGAGAGAAAGAGACAGAGAGAAAGGTCTTCCTTCCACTGATGCACTCCCCAAATGGCCACCACGGCCGGCGCGCTGCACCGATCCGAAGCCAGGAGCCAGGTGCTTCTTCCTGGTCTCCCGTGCAGGTGCAGGGCCCAAGGACCTGGGCCATCCTCCACTGCCTTCCTGGGCCACAGCAGAGAGCTGGACTGGAAGAGGAGCAACAGGGACAGAATCCAGTGCCTCCCATAGGGGTGTCAGGAACTAAGGTGTTTGAGCCAGGACTCAAACCCAGGCCATCTCACAGGGAATGTGGGTGTCCCCGGCAGGAGCCAGAGCTGGGCGCTGAAACCAGGTATTCTAATAAAGGGCCTGGGCATTTTAACCAACATCTTAACCACTAAGCAACCAGCCCATCCCAGCTGGCTTATTTTTACAAAGAACTCGTCGTGTTTAGAGAGACAGGGTGAGACAGTCTCCTCTACTGTTTGGGGATGTCACCTGTCACCTGCTTTACCACCCACCATTCACCCACTCAGTGTTGTGTTCCCGGTGTTGAAACAAACACCATGGTGACAAAAGCTACCAGGACCTTAGTAACACTGCCAACTGAATTCCCAGGTGCTCTTCTAGGACACTGACAGGCACGGTGTCACAGTGTATTTGATGTGTCGCTGTCTGTGGAATATTCTGGCTAAGTGAAAACAAGAAAGCCATAATACTGTCAACTGTGTAATCCTAATTTTGTTTTTGGTAAAGGGACATTGGCATATAAAGAGGGCCTGAGAGGATGCCAAGATGTTCCTGGGGTGGGTTTACAGTGGTGGTGCTATGAGTGGACTTCAAACAGTTTGAGGGAAAATAAAACTTCAAAGATGCACTTATGGGGCCGGCGCTGTGGTTTGGCAGGTTAAGTCTCCGCCTGCAGCGCCAGCATCCCATATGGGCACCAGTTCAGGTCCTGGCTGCTCCACTTCCAATCCAGCTCCCTGCTAATGGTCTGGGAAAGTAGTGGAAGATGGCTCAAGTACTTGGGCTCCTGAACCCATGTGGGAGATCCAGAAGAAGTTCCTGGCTCCTGGCTTCAGCCAGGCACAGCCCCAGCCATTATGACTATTTTGGGAGTAAACCAATGAACCAACAAAAGATGGAAGACCTCCCCCCGCCCCCCGCCAACACACACACTCTGGCTGTCTCTCCTCCTCTCTATGTATTTCTGCCTTTCAAATAAATAAGTAAATATTTTTTAAAAAGATAAGTTTAGGGGCTGGTGCAATGGCACAGCGGGTCAAATCCCCGGCCTGAAGTGCCAGCATCCCATATGGGCACCGATTCAAGTTCTGGCTACTCCTCTTCTGATCCAGCTCTCTGCTATGGCCTGGGAAAGCAGTAGTAGAAGATGGCCCAAATCCTTGGGCCCTGCACCCATGTGGGAGCCCTGGAAGAAGCTTCTAGCTCCTGACTTCAAATAGGCTCAGCTCCGGCTTTTGCAGCCATTTGGAGAGTGAACCAGTGGATGGAAGACCTCTCTCTCTCTCTCTCTCTCTCTGGCTCTACCTCTCTCTGTAACTCTTTCAAATAAATACAAATAAACCTTAAATAAAAATATAGGCTTATTTGGGTGGAAAAACATTTTGAAATCCATGCACAGATTTTCATAATACGGATTTCCATGAACTTTCTGAAGGCCTCTTGTGGTTTGGATTCTTTTTGCTGACCATAGTCTACTTTTCCCCAGGAGATGCACAGGGAGAAATGGACACAAGTAAACCCTCAGAGTAAATAAGTATGTGTTTTATGAACCCCAGTGTCACTGCACTTGAAAGCAAATGAACAAGGTGCTGTCCACTCAGGTTAGGAAGGTCGCTGAGCCGGCAGAACCCGTTTCGTGAAGAGGCTGTCCTTGTCACACAGGTCTGTAAAGGACTTTGTTCCTCAGGTGTAAGAGGGGGCAGCAGGTGTTACAGATGTGGGCCCCGCCCGGGGGAAACAGAGCACCCAGCAGAGCCTGGGCTGTCCTTCTGGCGCTGGAGCGTGGTGTATAGTGGCACTTTGGGCAGAGGTCTCTAATCTAGCACAGAGGGGTTCAAGTGAGTGCTTAGTTCCCCACAGATAAGATTCCCTTCCCCAGGGAGGCCTCTGGCTCGAGAAAAACAACACACACAGTCCAGAAATAAGCGCTTGATCGAGGAGAAGGAATTCCTAGATAAGGAGAGCAATAAAGCAATGATCATTGATAAGAGAGAGCATCTTTGTGCTGGGCAGGGGGCCTGGAGTCCTGGAACACGATGCTTCTGAGCGAGGGACCCAGTGAGGGCTGAGATTTTTTCAAGACCTGAAGGGGATTTTAACGAGGACAATTCTGCGCAGCCATTGACATTGTGAGCATGTACACAGTGCGGTCTTGATGGACACGCTGCATCTGTTAGGGCATTTTCATTGTTTGTCCAGTTGTTCTACCTTAAAGAAGCTCAAGCTCAGGCTTGGTCATCTGGGGGTTCTTGTTAGCTCATCGGACACTGTGACAGAGGAAGTCCACAATCTGTGCTGGCAGTCACTTTGCTATTCCAAGCAGCACGGGCGTTACCAACACTGCTGCTGAGGGAGTTGGGCTCCCTTCTCTGAGGTTTTGAGGATGCGATAAAAACAACAACAACAACAACAACAACAACAACAACTTACCCCTGGGTAATTCATGAAGACCAGCGGCTTTAGTAAGGCACACTTCCTTCAGCCTTTTTAAAATCAAAATTCATGAACACCTTTTTCCAAGGAAATTTCAGTGATCCCCCACCAAGCTGCCAGATCTTGTTTTGCTGAACCAAGGTCTCCTCCTCCAGGCCAATTCTGAAACCTCTACAAGACCTAAAGGCACTCCTGAGACCAAGGTTTGAGCCTGCCATCTCCTCTCTGGTTGTTACTCACATCTTTTTCTCTCATATAAAAATGATGGTGAATTCCACGTAGCTGTGTTTATCAGACAGCAAAGTAATGAAATCCCACATTCGGATTATGAATACTTCATGGTGAAGAATCCTGGCAAGATGATAGGAAGGAGTGGAGAGCATATTTTATACTAGGAAGCTGTCTAGGAGGGTTTTCTGAGTCCAAAATTTGTAACTACAGAGTTGAAGTTATTGGCCTCGTGTTTGCTAAGTGGAGGTTTTTCTCTCTGTATAATTACACGAAACTCACGCAAGTTTCTGGAATGGGGAAACATTTTACTGTACTGTAAAAGAAGGAACCTTGAGGATGTGTAAGAACAAGCACTTTTGTATTTAAGGGAAAATATTAATTTACCAGTGAAATTATTTTTTAAAATATTTCTTCATTTGAAAGGCAGAGTTACAGAGAGAGAAGGACAGACAGAGGTCTTCCATCCACTGGTTCACTCCCCAAGTGGCTACAGCAGCAGTGAGGGCTGGAGGGTTGGGCCAGGCTGCTTCATCCAGGTCTCCCACATGGTTGCAGGGATCCAAGCACTTGGGCCATCTTCTGCTGCTTTCTCATGCACATTAGCAGGGAGCCGGATCGGAAGTGGAGTGGCCAGGACTCGAACCAGCACTTGCATGGGATGCTGGCTTGACAGTCAGTGGCTTTAGCTGCTACATCACAACTCCGGCTCCTACTTTTTTTTAAATGTCTAAATAAACCCTGAAATCAGCATCACTCTGTCTCAAAAGTATTCTACTGTCTCTTTCTTGATTTTCTTTCCAAGGTACTGTCCTTTGCTTGTGATACAGTATTCTGTTTTAAGATAATCAATGAGTCATAAAATAGTGCTAAGAGCTTCATCCGGGTCTCCCACATGAGTGGCAGGGGTCCAAGCACTTGGGCCATCTTCTGCTGCTCTCCCAGGCCATTAGCAGGGAGCTGGATCTGAACTGGAGCAGCTGGGATTCGAACTGGCGCCCATATGGGTTGCTGGAATTGTGGGTGGCAGCTTTACCCACAATGCCACAATGTTGGGCACCACCCCTTTCCTTTTTGAACAGGTAACGCAAGAAAACATTTCCATGTTTAAAAAAAATGTACACAATAAAGAGTTCATATTCACTTGCACCCAAAGAGAACCATTTTTTAAACTTATTTGAGAGACAGCGAGAGAGATCTGTCCACTTCCCAAGTGGCTGCAGCAGCCAGGTCTGGGATAGGCTAAGACTAGGAGCCTGGAACTCCATTTGGGTCTCCCACATGGGTTCAGTTTAATCCACTGCACCATGCCAAGGATTCAAACACTTCCCATCATCAGATTCAATCTGAAAGAATTAAGAAATGTGATACAAGGAGCAGCAAAACCACATGGAAGTCTTACTAAGGGGCAGTAAGTACTGAGGGGCTGGCACGGGACGGTGGATGACACTGCTGCTCAGAACCGGAACCACTGCTCCTACTCGGGGCTAGCGCCAGCCCCACAAACAAATAAATCTTTAAAAAAAAAGACAATGTTTTTTTTTTTTTTTTGAAAAAAATTTAGAGGAAGAATGTCTTTAATTTTGAAGAGTATTCTTATTTGATATAGATTTTTTTTTGACCAACATTTTATTTTGTCTCAGAATCTTACAGAGATCTCCACTGTGCTCAGGGCTTTATGGCTTCTGCTGAGAAGTTAGCTGGTATTGAATGTATTGGTCCTGTAAAAGGCAGTTTATTTAAAAAAAAGATTTAGTTATTTATTTGAAAGTCAGAGTTTCACACAGAGAGAAGGAGAGAGAGAGAGAGAGAGAGAGAGAGAGAGAGAGAGGTCTTCTGTCCGATGGTTCGCTCCCCCATTGGCTGCAACGGCCGGAGCTGTGCTGATCTGAAGCCAGGAGCCAAGAGCTTCTTTCAGGTCTCCCACGTGGGCGCAGGGGCCCAAGGACTTGGGCCATCTTCTACTGCTTTCCCAGGACACAGCAGAGAGCTGGATCAGAAGTGGAGCAGCAGGACTCAAACTGGTGCCCATATGGGATGCCAGCACTGCAGGCAGAGGCTTTACCCGCTATGCCACAGCGCCGGCCTCCTTTCTAAGGAGCAGTGGCCAAAGCTACACAACCTCTCTCCTTTTGATTGGCTTTCACACCAATGACACCTTGTCCCCCTGCCACCTGAACAAAGGTTGTTGAGAGAACAACGGCTGAGCTGCCCTTGCCTGGTGGACCAGAGTTGCCCCGGCTTCTCCGGTTCCCTCCCCAGGTCACTCTGCATCAGCCTCTAAACTTAGAAAAGTCCCTCCTCGCTGCCTCGGGATGAGGTGCCTACGGTGTGGTCGGTGTGGTCGTGGACTTTCCTATCGCCAGGTTAATAACCCTCGCTCCTTTGATTATAGCTTTGTGTCTTATTCCTCTGTTATTTAGTAGCACAATGCCACCGACTAAATTATGCGAGGTTTATTTTGGCTCATGGTCTGCTGTAAGGTCAAGAGGCTGCCTCTGGTGATGGCTTTCTTACAGGCGGAGCTGCGTGGTGGTGTAGGGTGTCACCTGGCAGGAGACAAGGAGCGCACATGAGGCCTGGCCAAACTGCTTTCACAGTAGACCCACTCTTAGGATAACCACTGTGGCCGGTGTTAGGTGCAGCAGGTTAAGCCACCGCCTGCACTGCGGGCATCCCACGTGGGCTCTGGTTTGAGTCCAGTTGCTCCACTTCCTATCTAGCTCCGTGCTCATGTGACTGGGAAAGCAGAAGATGCCTGGGCCCCTGCACCCCTGTGGCAACCCAGATGAAACTCTTGCTGCCATTTGGGGAATAAACCAGTAGATGAAAGATATTCTCTCTCTCTCTCTCTCTCTCTAACTCTACCTTTCAAATAAATAAATAAATCTTTCAGAAAAAATAGATAACCATTAACCCATTAACTGCATGAATGGGTCATGAATGGATTACTCCATTCATGAGGGCAAAACAGTTCCACCTCCCAGGGGTGAGCATTTGGCAGACGCCAGTTGGAATGCCTACAGCCCGTATCAGAGTCCCAGAGTGCCAAGTGCTGGCTTCGCTCCCAATCCAGCTTCGTGCTAATGTGGACCCTGGGAGGCAGTGGGTGACAGCTCAAGTACTTGGGTGCCTGCCACCCATTTGGGAGTCTCAGTTGGAGTTGCTGGCTCCTGAATTTGGCCTCAATATTGCAGGCTTTTGGGGGAATGAACAAGCAGATGGAAGATCTGTGTTTCTGCCTTTCAAACAAATAAATAATAACATTTGATTTAAAAACATGCTTACCTGGTCCCACCTCTTAATAACTCATAATGGAGAGTAAATTTTAATATGAGTTTCAGAGACCACAGCAAATGTGCTACAATGGAACTTTTCTTTAAAAAAAAAAAAGAAAGTCATATTTAATTGTACATGGATGTATGAGAGTCCCACAAAATGAGATTCTTCCAGTACGTGTATGTGATTTGTGTATCTAGTGGTTCTTATCACCGCTCTATGAATTAGGACACTGTCCCCAGATGACAGGTGAAGACTCTGACGTCAATGAATATTTCCAAAGGACATAGCTAGCAAGTGGTAGAGCCTGGCTCTGAAGCCAGGTTCCCTAAAGATAGAAGCCACCACTTCTGGAGGCTTTTCTGCCTAGAAGGCACCTGCGTAAAGCTTTTATGCTGGGGACATGGAGAGAGCCTAGAGTCAAGACTGTGACGTCCTTTGGTTGAGGTTGGCTCCTCCTAAGAAGCAATTTATTCAGTTGCTGTGTGCGTCACGGTCTCCTGCGTGTGAATGAATTTGACCGACAGACAGGTTTCCTCATAGACAGGTAAGGAAAAATTGGCCACCAATTTGGATGTACAAAGGGACTTCATAAGGTTCATGGAGGGGCTGGCCAAGTATTCCAGTATGGGATATCTTAAGCAGTGTTTTAAACACTAGGCTAATCACCTACCCCGACAATATTTTGGACACATCAAGTTAAAGTATATAATTCATTTCACATGTTATATTTTACCTTTTAAAACTATGGTCACTAGAAAATTTAAAACTATATGTGTGGCTTCATTATTCTTTTATTGGATGGCCTGATTTAGAAAATCATTGTTAGACTAGAAAGTGAAAAAAAAATAGTGTGGTTAAAGATAATTAGAGACCTCTTAGCACTGATTAAAGGTCCTTAGGCTCCTCCCAAGACTACAGTTAGCTGGTTGAGGTTTTTAAGCCTATTGAAGTCTATGAGAAAATTGGCTCAGGTGTTTCATCAGTAATGCAGAGGCCTCTGGGGAGGATCAGCTATTCACATCAGAACACAGAGAGACACTCCAAGTTGGGTTTGGACAGTTCTCCCTCTCTCTCTCTTAAACTATTTATTTTATTTATTTGAAAAGCAGAGTTACAGAGAGAAGAAAGGGGCACTGGGGGCGGGGGAGATCTTCCATCTGCTGCTTCATTCCTGAAATGGCTACTTCGGCTGGGGCCGAGCCAGACCAAGGCCAGGTGCTTCATCTGGGTCTCCCAAGTGGGTGCAGGGGTCCAAACACTGCATTCTCATGCACATTAGCAGGGAGCAGGGAACTGGATTGGAAGTGAAGCAGTCAGGACTCAAACTGGCATCCATAAGGGCTGGTGTTGCAGGTAACAATTTAACTGGCTACACCACAACGTTGACCACAAGACAGCTGCTTTTGAAGCCTCCAGAGAATCTATTCCATGGGTTTGAGGAAGGCCCAGAAATTGCACTGTTGGGGCTGGCACCGTGGCGCACTAGGTTAATCCTCCACCTGCATCGCCAGCATGCCATATGGGCGCTGGTTCTAGTCCCGGTTGCTCCTCTTCCAGTCCAGTGCTCTGCTGTGGCCCAGGAAGGCAGTGGAAGATGGCCCAAGTGTTTGGGCCCTGCACCCCATGGGAGACCAGGAGGAAGCACCTGGCTCCTGGCTGCAGATCGGCGCAGCGCTGGCCATTGTGGCCACTTGGGAGCGAACCAGCGGAGAGAGGACCTTTCTCTCTGTCTCTCTCTCTCTTTCTCTCCCTGTCTGTAACTGCCTGTCAAATAAATATTTTTTAAAAAGGAATAAAACAAAAGAAATCACACTGTGAGTCTGGCTCTCCCACGGGTCTGACTCTGGTGAGTCTGAGTGTGAGGACTGTCGGCTCAGACGCTGCTTCTATAGGCTTGGCAATCCCATTGGAAGGAGGGAGCAGGAGCTGGAGATCAAGCCCAGGCACTCCTTAAAGCGGAGCTCCAGGGTGAGTGTTCGGCTTCCTGGTTAGGACACCCATCTCTCCCTGCCAGAGTACCTGGATCGGATGTCCCATCCCACTCACAATGCCAGTTTCCTGTCAGTGCAGACTTGGGAGAGGCAGCAGGTGACGGCTCAAGTAACTGGGTCCCTGCTACCCTGGTGGGAGACCAGGCCTCAGTTCCTTGCTCCCACCTTTGGCCAGGCCCAGCCCAGGTTGTTGCAGGCATCTGAGAAATAAACCATGAATGGGAGTCTCTCTCTCTCTCTCCCCATCTCCCTCTTCCTCTCTCTCTCTCCCCCTCTCCCCCTCCCTCTCTCCCCCTCTCCCCCTCCCTCTCTCTCCCTCTCCCCCTCCCTCTCTCTCCCTCTCCCCCTCCCTCTCTCTCCCTCTCTCTCCCTCTCCCCCTCCCTCTCTCTCTCTCTCTCCCCCCCCTCCCCCTCTGCCATTTAAACAATTTTCTACAGAAGGAATTGCAGACGCCCTTTGGAAAGTCTTGCTGTGCCCCCAGGGGCTCCCAGGCTCCACAGGCTGCAAGCTGAGCAGAGCAGCCCCAGCAGGCTAGAACTGCAATCCCAATCCCTCCAAGAGGTGACAGACTCTGCCCGCTCCTCAGGTGTGTTTCACCGCCCACCACACCCAGGTTCCGCCCTTCTGAGAAGATGGCTCCTGGGGCTGGCGCTGTGGCACGGAAGGTTAAGCTTCTGCCTGAAGTGCCAGCATCCCAAAGAGGCACCAGTTCAGTCGTGGCTGCGCCCCTTCTGATCCAGCTCCCTGCTAATGGCCTGAGAAAGCAGCAGCAGATGGCTCAGTACTTGGGCCCCTGTCACTCTCTCACTTTGCCTTTCAACTAAATAAATACCTAAATCTGATCTCTCTCCCTCTCTGTATTTCTGCCTTTCAAATAAATAAATTAATCTTTCTTAAAAAAAAAAAAAAGAAAGAAAATGTCTCCTTGGCCTCATACTGCCTCTTATGTGACAAATTGCTTTCGTAAGCCTCTCTGGGTCTGTCCTAAGGTTTTCCCTCAGCCCATAATGAGTATTTATTTCATTGTCACAGCAGGAAAAGTTTGAGCTCTTTGAGATACACTTCTTGGGTTTGTGTACTAACTTGCTGTTAAGCTTTGGAAGGTTGCTTTCAAAGACTCAACGTCCTCTCATGTAAGCTTGACTTGTTTTGTTTTGAGGAGTGAAGTGATTGGAGCACAGTGTCAGGAACAGCTAGCGCTCAATAAATGTGAGTGGTTATTGTTGGCAATTGCCCTAAATTGGGCTTATCTTCTAGATCTTCCTGGGACAGGCAATGCTCATAAAATGCTTGGAGACTCAGAAATCGTTAGACAGAATCTTGAGCCCAGTGGTTACCATCACATGACTCTACTTGTTAGCCCCACTTTGCCCAGCAAAGTCAAATCAGAGACATATGCTGAATTAGGACTGCGGGGAGTGTTGGAAGTCCAAAGTCGCAGACACTCAACCTGTACTCAATTTTGGTTTCAGCTGCTGTGTTTTTAGCCAAGACACACAACTCCACCCCTCCATTTCATACTTGAATTAATCATGGCCCAGTGAAACGAGCAAATGGGTTTTGAGTTTGAATAGACTTGGGTTTGAATCCTGTTCTGTCACTAATACTAGAGGCCCTCAAAAAGCTTGAGGAAGTGGAATTCAAAGCTAAGTTTACTTAGGTGCAAAGTTCTTGGAAAATACGTAAGGTGAAAAAACAATGCATGGATTTCAACATTTTTGTGCCAAAATACATTTATCTTTTAATTTCATTTTCCACCAACTTTTAAAGTACATTCGTAGTATTGAACTTGGGGAAATAAACCTCATTTCCTACTCTATAAAATAGGATTAGCAATATTCCTCCTCAGACCGTTGAAAGGGTCAAATGAGAAAAGCCTGTGAAATTCCTTGCATAGTACCTGGCACACATCAGCCCTGCAAATATTACTGAATGCTGCAAGGTACAGCAGGTACTTGTTAGGATATCTTCCTGTGCTAGACAGAGCGGGGTAAATAGGCATGACTCAGGTAGAAAAGACGGTTTTGTGTGCCTTTGCCAAATCGGAGCCTAATGTTGGAAGACAGATGTGTTGGTCTGGCCTGCTCTGCTGGAAAGTTGGTGGGTGGTTGGCAGTTGGGTCGGTTGGATCTGCCCTAGATCCAGCTTCCCAGCAGTTGGAGGTTAACTGCTTGTTGATCAAACATTTGGGGTGCCAGTCTTGTTGGCCACAATCCTCGTAAACACAATCCTCATCTATGAGGTGGTCCCAGTTTTTTTGGTTAGGTGACATCACCATATATATTTTTAAAAGATTTATTGATTTATTTGATGATAGAGTGATAGAAGGAAGAGACAGAAAGATAAAGAGCTCTTCTGGGGGGCTGGCTCCGTGGTGCAGTAGGTTAATCCTCTGCCTGTGATTCTGGCATCCCATATGGGCACCGGTTCTAGTCCCGGCTGCTCCTCTTCTAATCCAGCTCTTTGCTATGGCCTGGGATAGCAGTAGAAGATGGTCCAAGCCCTTGGGCCCCTGAACCCGTGTAGGAGACCCAGAAGAAGCTCCTGGCTCCTGGCTTTGGGTCAGCGCAGCTCTGGCCATTGCGGCCATTTGGGGAGTGCACAAGCAGATGGAAGACCTTTCTCTCTGTCTCTCCCTCTCAGTGTCTCTCAAATAAAATAAATTAAAAAAATATATATATTTTAAAAGGAGCTCTTTCATCCACTGGTTAACTTCCCCAAGTGGACGCAACAGGTCCAGGCCTCCCATGCAGGCGATGGAGGCTCAGGCACTTGAGCCATCTTCCACGCGTTCCCAGGCACACTACCAGGGAGCTGAGTTGGAAGCAGAGCTGCCAGGCCTCTAACTGATGCTCTGACACAGGATGCTGGTGCTTCCAGCAGTGACTTAACCTGCTGGGCTTCTGCAGCCATGTTTCTATCATGGGACCTCATCTCCTTTGAATGGACGGTATAGACAGCTCATCCAAACTGCTTAAGTCAGACTTTTTTTTTTTCTCCAGGGAACTTGGCATTGGGACTAGGATTCCATTCCCATTCTGGGCTCTACTTTTGAATGGAGGGGGATAGAACTGGGTGACAAGGCTTGGTCGTCTTCTCCCATGTGGATTAAGAGACAGGAAAGCCAAGCTGCAGAGAGTGAGCAGAGAGAGAGAGAGAGAGAGAGAGAGAGGAGAAAGTATACATTACTGAATTCTTGATAGTTCTCACCTCCTGTGTCAGACTCCTTCTCAGGACTGGGCACTTTCTACCCTTGGGTTGCATGAAACATTTAAATTTTTTAAAAAATATTTAGTTATTTATTTGAAAGTCAGAGTTACAGCAAGAGAGGAAGAGATAGAGATAGAGAGAGAGAGAGATCTTCCATTTGCTGGTTCACTCCCCAAATAGCTAGCTGCAATGGCTGAGGCTGGGCCATGCTGAAGCTCAGAGGCAAGGGCTTTTTCCAGGTCTCCTACGTGGGTGCAGGGGCCCAAGGATTTGGACCATCTTCTGCTGCTTTCCCAGGCACATTAGCAGGGAGGTGGATTGGAAGTGGAGCAGTCAGGACTCAAACTGGGGCCCACATGGGATGGCAGCACTGCAGGCAGTGGCTTTACCTGCTATGTCACAGCGCTAGTCCATTTTTTTTTTTTTTAATTAGTGGCAAACAGGAGGCTCTGACTGAGGGCCAGACACTGCCTAAGCCTTCCAGTGGTTTTCCCATTTATTTTTTTAAGATTTATTCATTTGAAAGTCAGAATTACAGAGCAGAGGGAGAGACACAGAGAGAGATAACTTCCATCCGCTGGTTTACTCCCTAAAGATGGCCAAAACAACCAGGGCTGGGACAGGCTGAAGTCAAACGCCAGGAGCTTCTTCTAGGTCTCCCACATGGGTACAGGGGCCCAACTACTTGGGCCATCTTCCTCTGCTTTCCCAGGAGCATTAGCAGCAAGCTGGATCAGAAGAGGAGCAGCTGAGACTCGAACTCGTGTCCATTTGGGATGCCGGTGTTGCAGGTGGCAGCTTAACCCGAGGCACTACAACGCCAGCTCCTTGTGAGACACTTCTGAGACCCTAATGATACACTGGGTCATGTTGTGTGTGAAGTTATTTTGCTCCCAAGCAACAGAAGTCAACCTGAGCTAAGGAAAAAGAGGAAATGAGTGGAAGGGACAGGAGGATTATCACAAGATCCAAGAGGTTTGAACAGCCCAGTTCCAAACAATCCAGAGGGCACTGGCCCCAGGGCATCTGTGGGTGCTGTCTTAGTCTGTTGTCAGCTGCAACTAACAGAATACTATAGGAGCCATTGCTGTGGCGCACTAGGTTAATCCTCCGCCTGCAGCGCTGGCATCCCACATGACCGCTGGTTCTAGTCCCGGTTGCCCCTCTTCCAGGCCAGCTCTCTGCTGTGGCCCAGGAAGGCAGTGGAAGATGGCCCAAGTGTTTGGGCCCTGCACCCGCATAGGAGACCAGGAGGAAGCACCTGGCTCCTGGCTTTGGATCGGCACAGCTCCAGCCATTGCGGCCATTTGGGGAGTGAACCAACGGAAGGAAGACCTTTCTCTCTGTCTCTCTCTCCCACTGTCTGCAACTCTACCTGTCAAATAAATAAATAAAATTAAAAAAAAAAAAACCAGAATACTACATAAAGAAAACAATTTCTTACAGTCCTGAAGGCTGGCAAGTCTCATATTCAGATGCTGGCCCCGTGTGAGGGGGTGCCCACACCTGAGAGGCTGAAGGAGCAGGAGGGGGCAGCTTTTACAACAAGCCCTGTTGCAGTAACTCCAGCGATAAACGTCATTGAGTCATTCATGAGGCCGAGCCCTGCGGGCCTAATCACCTCTTAAAGGCCCCACCTCCTAATACTGCCAGAATAACAATCAAAGTCAGTCAGATGCTGTGTCATAACGATAAAGCCACCGCTTGTGGTGCCGGTGTCCCGTATGGTTTGAGTCCTATATGGTTTGAGTCCTGGCTGCTCCACATCCAATCCAGCTCTCTGATGTGGCCTGGGAAAGTAGTAGAAGAAGGCTCAAATCCTTGGGCCCCTGCACCCATGTGGAAGACCCCGAAGAAGCTCCTGGCTCCTGGTTTTGGATTGGTGTAGCTCTGGGTGTTGCAGCCAACTAGGGAGTGAATCAGCGGATGGAAGACCTCTCTCTTTCTCTCTGCCTCTCCTTCTCTGTGTGTAACTCTGACTTTCAAATAAATAAATAAATCTTAAAAAAAAATGGCATGCAAAATAATGTTCAACATCACTTTAAAAAATTCAATGAAGCAAGAATGTGCTATTGGTGGACTAATCCACAGTGTATGAGCCACATCGACATATTTATTACACATAAGCACCAAATGAAAAGTAGGCATAAACCAAATGTGGCAGGGTTCTGTCTGGTTTTTTTTTTTTTTTTTTTTTTTAGATTTAAAGGAGAGGAGAGGCAGACGCAGAGGCAGAGAGAGAGAGAGATAGGTATTCCATCTAATGGTTCACTCCTCAATTGGCTGCAATGGCCGCAGCTGCACCAATCCGAAGCCAGGAGCCAGGAGCTTCTTCTGGGTCTCCCATGTCAGTGCAGGAGCCCAAGAACCTGGGCCATCTTCCACTGCTTTCCCAAGCCACAGCAGAGAGCTGGATAGGAAGTGGAGCAGCCGGGACTTGAACTGGCACCCATATGGGATGCCGGCACTGCAGGCAGCAGCTTTACCTGCTACGCCATAGCACTGGCTCCACTGTCTGAGTTCTAAGTGAGAGGATCAGGATCCTATAATCCTTGGTTGTAGCCCTCTGTGGGAGCCTCCGGCCAGCCAGTCCCCCTGCACTGTCACCCCTATAGTGTCCACACTTGTGTTCTTCTGAGCCCCGTGGCCCTTTCTCCACTGGTCATTGAAAGGCTCCTTCCAGGGCAAGCACATTCTTAATCTATTCACAGAATGCTGCCTCCACATCTTTTGCTCAATAAAAACCAAGGTGCTTTCTCTGTTTCCATAGTCTCAACTGTCACATGTGGGGACTCCTCTGAACTTGGCTTTAGACACTGCTCTCGTTCGTTATCTGTGACTACACTTCAGTCACATGCACTCTGGTGCCTGAAGGGTCCTCCTCCCAGGACATCCAGGTCCTCAGCTTCCAAATCCATGAACCTTAGGAACTCATGGGCGTTACACCTCTGTTTTCTACTCCCCATTCCCTTCCCTGTATTCTCTGTTGCATCCATACTAGTCGGAGATGAAATTTGATTTTTCTTTTTTTTTTTTTCCTTTTTACAGGCAGAGTGGACAGTGAGAGAGAGAGACAGAGAGAAAGGTCTTCCTTTTGCCGTTGGTTCACCCTCCAATGGCCGCCGCGGCCAGCGCGCTGCAGCCGGCGCACTGCGCTGATCCGAAGGCAGGAGCCAGGTGCTTATCCTGGTCTCCCATGCGGGTGCAGGGTCCAAGCACTTGGGCTATCCTCCACTGCACTCCCGGGCCACAGCAGAGAGCTGGCCTGGAAGAGGGGCAACCAGGACAGGATCCAGCGCCCTGACCGGGACTAGAACCTGGTGTGCCGGCGCCGCAAGGTGGAGGATTAGCCTAGTGAGCCACGGCGCCAGCCGAAATTTGATTTTTATCTCTCCTTTACCCATTGTGTCAAGTGGATCACCCGTTGTTATAATTTGTCGTCAAGATTTCTTCAGGGGGAGATCCAAGGTGGCTGGATAGGGAAAAGATGTGCTGAGTTTGACCATGAGTGGATAACAGAAGAAAATGAGAGTAACTGCTTTCCCAGGGGAGAGTTGGAGAGACACTCGCAGTGGAAATTCCACAGAAAGAAGAGAGACGTCATGGAGCAGAGTGGACAGTACAAACACCACCGCTAACGCCTGCAGGGGGCTGGAGGAGACACCATCTTCTTGGAAGGAGGTGAGAGATGGCTGGTGATATTACCTGAGGGAGAACCTTGTGGACCACACTGACTTGGAGTCTGGCCTGGAGCGCTAGTGCAGGGACAGGGTGCTCACCTAACCCCATGATGGGAGAGCGCATCGTCTTCTTCCCATACCCCACAAGGGTGCCCAGCAACGAGCAGGGAGGAAGCACCACCTTCTGAACGTGAGTGGAGGCTGCAGCGGCTTGCACTGCATATCAGAGGGATAAATCTGCGGTCCCCACTGACTTTGAGTCAGGCTGGAGGGTAGACCCTCTGCTCCCTGTGTCTGACGGAGCCATGCACACTATAACTGTGGGAACTCTGTGACTGCACTATAGGGCATGGGGTGTAGCTGGGTCCCTGGGAAATCAGTGTCTGGCTTCAGAGGGCCAACGTTCTCTGAGTGCCTGGGATGGGTCATTGCAGGGGGTTCCATACTCACACAAATCCTTTGTGTGGTTCATGTGCCAGTGTGGATGGGTTACACAGCCACTATAGGCTCACCCTGGCCAGAGAGGAGTTGAGGCTGTGATCACGCCAGCAAACAAGATCATAACCTCCCCACTGCTAAATTAGAGGAGCTCGGGCCGGTGCTGTGGCACAGTGGGTGAAAGCCTGGCCTACAGCACCAGCATTCCATGTGGGCACTGGTTTGAGTCCTGGCTGCTCTACTTTAGATCCAGCTCTCTGTTATGGCCTGGGAAAGCAATAAAAGATGGCCCAAGTCCTTGGGCCCCTGCACCCATATGGGAGGAGGAAGCACCTGGCTCCTGGCTTCGGATCAGCGCAGTGTGCCAGCGCCAGCCGCAGCGGCCATATGGGGGGGGTGCGGTGAACCAACGGAAGGAAGACCTTTCTCTCTGTCTCTCTCTCTCACTGTCTAACTCTGCCTGTCAAAAAATAAGTAAATAAATAAATAAAATAGAAGAGCTCTACCAGCTCTACCTAGACCCTTGGCACACCCTTGAGCACTGATTGGAGTTCCCTGGCCCCACCCAGCGCATGCCTCTGGATAGCCACTGAAGGAGCAGACATTCCACTAAGCCACAGAGGCACATTGCAAGATAAAAGCCACTGGAGGAGAAAGCCAAGTGTTTCCACAACTGCCTAAAAATAAATGTAGAAATATAAGAAACATGAACAAGGAAGACAATGACTCCCTAAAAGGAACACAATACAGCAAAGTATGATCAGCAGTTGACTTGATGAGATACAACTTTTTTCTCTTTTCCTGTCAAATATTTTCCCTGTCATGAATATGTATTTCCTTTTATAATTGGTCAATTTTATTTATAAACAAATATCAAACCCTGCTTCCTTGTCTATAATTTTATTATCTGACAAAGGGAGTTGGGTAGAGCATTCACAGAGCTGTTTAGCAGTCGGTTCAGGGGTCAGCATAGTGAATACTTGCGTATTTTAACCTTTGCAGGCCATGTAATCCCTATTGAAATTATTCAGCCCAGGGCCGTTGTTGTGGTGTAGCGAGTAAAGCCGCTGCCTGTAGTGCTGGCATTCCATATAGTCGCTGGTTTGAGACTTGCTGCTCTACTTTTGATCCAGCTCTCTGCTATGGTCTGGGAAAGCAGTGGAAGATGGCCCAAGTCCTTGGCCCCTGCACCCGCGTGGGAGACTCCTGGTTTCAGATCGGGCCCAGCTCTTGCTGTTGCAGCCATTTGGGGAATGAACCAGCAGATGGAAGACCTTGCTCTCTAATTCTGCCTTTCAAATAAATAAATTAAAAAAAAAAAAAAAAACAACTATTCAGCCCTTCCTTTGTATACAGCACAATAGACATAGATAATAAGTAAATAAATAGAAGTGGGTTTCTTACCCAAAAACTTTATTTATGGATACTGATCCTTGAATTTCATATAATTTGCATGTGTCACTTTTCTTCTTTTGTTCTTCCTCATTCTCAGGCTAGAAAAACACACTTGAGTGTTTGAGACCCATAGGCCGTAATTTGCTAACTAGAGGAAATCAGAATTGTAACGAATGAAACACATCACAGTTATGCTGGATGTTCCCAACAGAGATGGCCAATCAACTTTGTGTTTATTTTTTTAAAAAGATTTATTTATTTATTCGAAAGAGTTACACAGAGAGAGAAGAGGCAGAGAGAGAGGTCTTCCATTTGATGGTTCACTCCCCAATTAGCCACAACAGCTGGAGCTGCACCAATCTGAAGCCAGGAGCTTCTTGCAGGTCTCCCAAGTGGGTGCGGGGGTCCAAGGGCTGGGCCATCTTCTACTGCTTTCCCAGGCCACAGCAGAGAGCTGGATGAGAAGCAGAGCAGCCGGGTCTTAAACCGGCACCCATATGGGATGCCAGCGCTTCAGGCCAGGGGGTTAACCCGCTGCGCCATAGCGCTGGCCCCTGTGTTTATTTTAATTTGTGATTTCTCTGCATCTTCTTTTCCTTTACTTAAAAGATTTGCTATTCACTTGGACGTCTCAGGAAAAGAATGTCAAGTCATTTTCCTGAAACATTAATGTAGGAACAGGATGATCTGTGGAAAAAAATAGTCAAACAAATCCAGGTCTATAAAAAATTTTCTGTGTTCGGCATTTCTGGAAAAGACAAATATGATGTATCTTTGATATGACAGTAATAAGGAATGATCAGAACGAACAAAATATTGTTGGATCACATAAGAGGCAGAGTAATTCTGCTGACAGAAGACAATTTTTATTGGAGAAAGTGGGAAGAAACACTCCAGGAGGGGGACATGGCATTAGGTAGTCATGGAAAAAACAGACGTTGCAGAAGGCAAGTGTTTTAAAATTGCATCACTAGGCAGTATCATGGAAAAATCGCTTTTGTGGAACTCAAAAATTTTTTAACAGTAAATAACTCAAGTGAGAAACGCTTATAAAAAATTAGTCCTGAAGAAAATCACACCACTGTAGGCTGAAGGCAGCAACTTTTTTTTTGGTAACATACAGCATCATCTTTCTTGTTCTACTTCAAGAAATCTTTTTCACATTTTGCTGATCACAGCAAAAATATAGTGAGTGTAATGATAAGCAGTTGCTTCCACTACAAAATGTAGAAAATAATTGAAAGATCTCATTTTTAACTATGTAGAAACCATGCAAATCCAGTAAGAGCACATATTTTTGTTTTGTTTTGAAGATTTATTTGAAAGGAAGACTTATAGAGAAGGAGGGCGAGAATGAGAGGGAGAGACCCATCTTCCATTTGCTGGTTCATTCCACAAATGCCTGCAACAGCCAGAGCTGGGCCATGTGGAAGCCAGGAGTCTAGAATTGCATCCTGGTCTCCGACTAGAGTGGCCACCATCTACGGCTTTCTCAGTTGCTTTAGCAGGGAGCTGGATTGGAAATGGAGCAGCTAGGACTAGAACTGGTGATCATCCGGGATGCTGACATCACAGGCATTGGCTTAACTTACCGTGGAGCAACACCAGCCCCATGGGCAAGAGATACACTTTAAAATGCCAATGAGTGTATTGAGCCAACAAGGAAAGATAAAGTTTCAACAAATACTTACCATCTTTAAAATCTATCCTAATTCCCCACACCATAGGTAACTTCATAACACTGTTTGCCCCCACTGGGGCTATTTGCATTTAAAACTGTGTGAATGGAAGAGCTGGCCCCATACAAACTCTCCATGCTCTCATCCAGACTTCCTGAGGGCCCCATTCCAGAGGTCACGGGTAAGGCTAGCTGCTCTTCTGCTTGAACTATTTTCTCTCTGTGTAATTCTAGTTCCAAGCATGTAACGCTAGATTCTGGGCCTGCTCAGAAATGGAGTGCCTTGGTTTCCACCAAAAAGCATTAAAGAAGAGTTCTCTTTACACCTAAGATTCTAGGCCTGGCAACCTTATTGAGAAAACACTGGAGTTCAAATACCCACGTATTTGCCCTGTTGCACACCCACTTTAACAGCACAACACAAATTGTGTCGCTGAAGAATTGTAGGCTTTCATGTGTTTCATTACAGAAACCTGAACAGGGCGGATTAACCAAATCCCATTTGGACTTAAGGCAGCTGGAAACCTCTTCAAGCCAGCTCAGTTGCAGAGTGGTGGCAAGGCAGAAAACCATATTCCGGTTTCAATTCAAGAGGGCCTTCACGCTATAGTCTCCATTTTAAGATTTCATGACTCAAAAAACCTTCCATTAAAAAAAATTATTCTGTTCCTTAGGTCTTCTCACTACCGTATGTCCATGGCGATTGACTTGAGCATCAAGGAGCGCCCTGGCCTTGAGTGAAACCACATGAAGCGCGCAGCACGGAGTCAGGGCAGCCAGGTCTTTTTACAGAGCCCGAGTTTCAATCACTCGGTAATCTTCTGGGTACCCGAGGAAAATTCCGGATACAGAAAAGGGTCCAATTTGCTTTAAGAGACTTTTATGGGAACGATGTAAATGATCCGAACTCCACGCCTCAGGAGAAGCAAACGTCTCCAACGGCTACCGCTCCGAAGCACCTGCCGTTCCGCCCCCGACCCCACCCACCGCAGTCTGAGGGTCGCTCTAGGGGTCGCGGTAGGAAGACCCTTGCCCTGCGGAAGCTTCCGGCGCTGGACCCAACAGGGTGTGCACCACAGCCCCATGGGCGGTCCCGGAAGTGACGTAGGGACGCGCCCTCCATTTTGTGGAACGCCAGCGCTACTAAGTGCGTCAGTTGTCGAGAGGCGTAGACGAGTTAAGTTCTGGTCTGCAGGGAGGTTGACGACTCCGTCGCAGACTACGGACCTCTCTGGGTCTCAGCTGCCAAAGATCCTGTCCGGTAGGTGAGTGGCTCACTTTGAGGGCAAGGCTTCTCGGATCGAGGCTTCTCCATGGCCCCTCAGATCGCGAGTGGTCGGGGCTGCTCTCTTTGCGGAGGACGGCGTCTAATGAACGCAGTTGACTCGAGGTGGGCGCTGGGGCACGTCTCCCTTTTGGTGTTGCTTGAGGGGTAGTGAAGGTGGAGGGGTGGTCATGTTTGCGGTCGTTTGTACACAGGGGTTGCGCGCCCCTCCCTGCCACTCTTGCGGCTTCGTTATCCAGCCGCCCCGAGTCGTGGGCCTAGGCGGCTCTGACTTTTGCTCAGGGTGTGGCGCGGGGGCCACCTGCGGGCGGGCAGAATGAGTCCGGAATGGTGGCACCGGGGAGGGAGAGGGAGAATTTGGCTCGCGCTACTCTGCCCGGCGCTGACTCCGCGGCCGCCATCTTGGGGCCGCCGAGTGCCCGCCCTTCGTTGTGTGCGCAGGCGCGGCCGCGGTCTCGCGAGACGCAGGTTCCCGCCCCCTGTGACGCGCCGGGCCTCTGCCATTGGGCTGGTCTCGCGGAGGGCGGGGTCGGCTCCGCCTGCGGTTCTCGGCCTTTCCTAACTGCGGCAGAAGGGAGGGGGCCGGGGCGTCGCGCGGCGGCGCGGCTGCGCAGTGCGAGAGGTGGCAGTGGGCGTTGCGGTTGCTGCGGTCCGGGGCCCCGGGGGTAGGGGGAGAGCCGGGGGGTCGCGTTGGGAGGCGGCCGTGTTGTCACCCTGCCGGGTAAACGTTTTAAGCTACGTGTGATGCGTTCGGTGGCTTCTTCCGGCATTCCTCTGCGCCCTTCATTGGTATTGTCTCGATTGATTGATTCTCTGGCAGGAAGCGCTAGCCGGACACCATGAGCGGCTGTCGAGTGTTCATCGGGAGGCTAAATCCGGCGGCCAGGGAGAAAGACGTGGAGAGGTTCTTCAAGGGCTACGGACGGATAAGGGATATTGATCTGAAAAGGGGTTTTGGTTTCGTGGTGAGTATTCAGAACAAGGGTTGTTGAGTGGGTAAAGCTTTGGGTGAGCAGTACCGTGTCCAGGTAGAATAGTGTGTCTGCAGCATAAAAGTTAGCGAATTGTCTTAAAGAACCCGCTGGCTGACTGGGATCCGCAGCCGAGTCACCCTCTTGATGAGGTTTATCTGCGTGGTCATGTCTTGATGCTCTGCCTCCCCTCCCCTGCCCTGCTTTTAGTGTTTGTATGTTGTGTCCACACATGCAGCCGCGCTAAGCGTCTTACACTTTATTGTAGGAATTCGAGGATCCCAGGGATGCAGATGATGCCGTATATGAACTTGATGGAAAAGAACTTTGCAGTGAAAGGTGAGAGGTTCTTAGTGCAAAATGGAGCAGACCAAGGCGGCCGGGATGTTATCTTAAACAGGGCTCGCTCCCGTACAGCTTGAGTGTATAACGCGGGCTCGTTCTTGTTTCTGTAGGGTAACTATTGAACACGCTCGGGCTCGGTCTCGAGGTGGAAGAGGTAGAGGACGATATTCTGACCGATTTAGTAGTCGCAGACCTCGAAATGATAGACGGTATGTGATGGGCGGAGGACTGCTGCTGATTCTGGCTACCGGGACTTGGTTTAAGCCTGAGGAACCATTAACAGTAAATGATGCTGGGACTTGAGTCTGGTGTGTTCCTGTGTTAGCTCACTGGTCCTGGTGAGTCTGTAATGAGTCACAGAATAACACAGAAAGTGTTGATGGAAGTCACCTGGTGACTTGTCACGGCTGAGTGTTTGAGCTTGTCCAGGGTTGAACACTAGAAGTGCGCTCGGCACTGCATTGCTTCCATTGTGAATACTCATTTTCTTCCTCAGAAATGCTCCACCTGTAAGAACAGAAAATCGACTTATAGTTGAGAATTTATCCTCAAGAGTCAGCTGGCAGGTTTGTTGAAATACGGTTTTTGCGTTATTTTGATGTGGATTTTTTTTAAAAGAAATATTAATGGGTAGCTAATGTTTTATTAATGTTTTAAAATTAAAAGTAATTTTATCTTTAATTAATTTATTTTAATGGAATTGTAATTGTAAAGTTAAATTAATTAATTGTAATTGGGGGATATTTTATTATTAACTAATCAAATGTAAATGTTTTGAGGATATTTTTCTTGTTTTGAAAAATCAATTTTAACCAAATATTAAACCCTTTATTTGCCAGCCTATCTGTGTCGTTGGCCTTATGACGAGGAGTGCCTGTGGGTTATCCTAATCGTTGTCTTGGTCACTCTTGGTTGGGCCTGGTTGACTTTGCCAGTCAGCTCCTACAGTGATCAATTGGCCACCTCTAGATCTGTGTTTGCCGGTCTAGACGTAATCGGTGCACTTCCTTGAAGTGCCAGGTTGCAGCGATCCCAGAGCGTTGATAACGTGATCTGATCCCTAAGTTGAAAGCTGTCTTCCTGTAACGCTTCCGAATAAGAGGTCCTGGTCGAAAAGAGTTGAAAGATACGCAATTAGGTGTTCGTTGGCGTCCTGATCGCAGTGCAGTGGTCCTTGGTAACTGCTCAAGAGTAGAACATGTCTGCATCGCCAGTAGTCCGCTGATAGGGAGGGGCTGTGCGATTAAAGGCTTCCAGCGATTGGGTAGTATCCTTCAAGTGGGTGGCGAAGAGCCAGTCGGGCCTATGTCATGAAGGTTTCTCCGACCGATAAATGGTTTGCTGCTTGACTAGCCTAGGGAAATATTAATAAAGGTAAAGTAAACTTTTTTAATGGCATATGGGGCACAAAATAACTGGTGTCTTGTAAATGTTCTGTTTTTTTTTTTTAATATAAATCTTCTACTTTAGTCTTTACTTTAAAATTTGTATTGTTTCTTTTTGTTTTTTTGTTTTTTTGTTTGTTTTTTTCCCCTTTGTACTGAACTCAGTATAGACTAATACTACTTTAATGTTAAAATCTGAATTTCCTTTAGCATTTTGCTTAAAAGCAATATGCTATTTGCTTATTTCGTGCCCTGATAGATACTTTTTGAATTCTGATAGAATACAAGTGTGGTAAATGCCATGTTTGTATATCTAACATCTTCTCTTTCAGTAGTCTTGTTTTTATACCATGTGCTTGTTTGTGTGTCACCTTTCCTCTTCTCCGCATAACACAATTATCTTGTGTTAAGGATCTCAAAGATTTCATGAGGCAAGCTGGGGAAGTAACCTTTGCGGATGCACATCGACCTAAATTAAATGAAGGGTGAGTGTGTATTGGAGATTGTGAAAGCCTTTAAATACCCTAACTTTTTTTTCCATAGATAAGACTTACGATTTGGATGTACTGGAATGTAGTGGTTCTCCACTGGAGACAAATGTGGCTGCACAGGGGACACGAGGCAGTGCCTGGAGATAAATTTGCTTGTAAAAACTGGTTGAGCGTGCTGCTGGCATGTAGCAGGTAGAAGCCAGGCATGCTGTTACAGCACCCCACAATATACAGGATAGTTAATCCACAATAAAGAATTACCTGGCCAAAATGTCAGCAGTGCCAAGAGTTGACTCTAAGGAGTGTTGTCTGTCAGAAATAAGGCTTGATGCAGCAAGAGCAAAACAGAGGAACTGCTCATCTACACCGTTTGCAAGATAATGGGGTGTATATATTCTGAAAATGGTTTTTTTTCCTCCCATCATTTTAGGGTGGTTGAGTTTGCCTCTTATGGTGATTTAAAGAATGCTATTGAAAAACTTTCTGGAAAGGAAATAAATGGGAGAAAAATAAAATTAATCGAAGGCAGCAAAAGACACAGGTATTTTTAATAATTCCAAATCACAAGGGCTTTTTAATGGGTTTGTGGGGCTTATCACATGGGCTGACACCCCCCCCCTTCTTTTCTCATAGTAGGTCAAGAAGCAGGTCTCGATCCCGGACCAGGAGTTCCTCTAGGTCTCGTAGCCGGTCTCGTTCCCGTAGTCGCAAGTCTTACAGCCGTTCAAGAAGCAGGAGCCGGAGCCGAAGCAAATCTCGTTCTGTTAGTAGGTCTCCTGCGCCTGAGAAGAGCCAGAAACGTGGTTCTTCAAGTAGATCTAAGTCTCCAGCATCTGTGGATCGCCAGAGATCCAGGTCCAGGTCCAGGTCCAGGTCCAGGTCCAGGTCCAGATCAGTTGACAGTGGCAATTAAACTGTAAATAACTTGCCCAGGGGGCCTTTTTTTAAAAAAACAAAAAACAAAAAACAAATTCCCAAACCATACTTGCTAAAAATTCTGGTAAGTATGTGCTTTTCTGTGGGGGTGGGGTTTGGAGGGGGGTGGGGTTGGGCTGGATATCTTTGTAGATGTGGACCACCAAGGGGTTGTTGAAAACTAATTGTATTAAATGTCTTTTGATAAGCCTTCTGCTCACATTTTTGTGAATGTCTGAAGTATATAGTTTGTGTATATTGACAGAGCTCTTTTATAACTAAAGCAAATTTAATTTTTTTGTACTAGAAAAAAATTTGAACATTTTAGTTCCTGGTTATTCAAGTATGTTAATTCAAAATTAGTTTAATGCCTCAATTAAACTAATTAACAGCTTTGGCCATTTAAAAGAGCTCTGAATTTGCTTGTACATAAAGGCTTAATTTGAGTTTTCCTTGTTAGGGTTACGGGTATCCTCCTACCCACCCTTTAACAGCTGCAGGACAGACAAATTAAAAGCAGCTGTTTGTTATTGATAATAAAATACTACAAAACTGCTTTTTGTCCTTGTCTGAAGAAGTCCCCTGCTATATACTCCTCCCACTCCTGTCTTCATACAGTATGTTTTAGGACATTCCAGACTAGTGAAAAGATGCTCAGAGAAGTTAGTAAACTGTTCAGAATCGATGACTGAGTGGTGTTTAGAGTTTCCTCCTATGTTCCTCTCCCCCATGTTTTCCCTTTATCACTTTATTATATTAGCATCAGTATGTTCAGGTAGCAAATGACAGTATTTAACGTGTTCCTTGTCTACTTTGAAGGTTTAATGGTCCAGTTTTAATCCTCACAGATATGTAGCTTTTTAACCGTAAACATAAATGCTTAAGGCACTCTAACCTGCAGCTTCTTTTAGTCCTGAGACGTGTGTTAGAACGTGTGTTCTGGTGAAAACGAGTGAGAACTCCCTTTAAGCCCTGTACTTGAACATTCAGATCCTACCCAGTAAGAACTTTATGGTTCTTAGAAATCTTGAAGAATGGTTAGATTTTAGTCTTCTGTTTGGGTATTGTGCTACAGAAGTATTTGACAACAGATAGCATCTATTTAATAGGAATTATAAGGAACTATTTTAAGTGCCTTATCTTGTGTATTTCTTCAGTCTTCAAAATTACATGAGAAAATTTGGGGACTTTTCCAAGAACAGTGAAACGGTAGTGAATCCAGATTGTGTCTCGATCCAGGAGCCCAGAACCACACACTTATTGTTGCAGCATTTGAGGGATATTGAGGGAGGCAGAAGAACTTTCTATAAAATGTGGGGGTTGCGGAGTGGAAATCTGTATCCTTGTGTAAAGACCACTTCCTGCTGTAGCCAAGACTAGAGCTTAAATGATTGTTTCAATAGGCTGAAGCTAGAAGTTGGTGGCATACTTGTTAATTTGAGGGAATTGGGTTTATATGTATGGCAAAACTTAAGCATTTTTCTTTTGTAATCCTCAGAGGTTGTACAAGAGACCTTGATTGCAAAAAGCAAAGTCCTCACCTTCCCAAGTGGTAATACTCAGTATTGTATACTTGGGCCATGCAGTGGTTACTGTTTTTATTCCAGCCCCCTCCCCACCAAAAAATACCAGAGGCTAAGAAACTGAGTTCAAAAAATTTAGTTTGAACTAAAAAGGAGTGTAAATGTATCCTAAATGTTTTAGGACCAACCTTTGTAGAGTGTGGTGTAACCTTTGTTTTACTTAGATCCTTTTTCATCTAGTTTCATCCTAGTTTCCACTAAGGACAATTTAAGGACAGTCTAACCCCCTTCTTTTCTTGAACAGATCTGGTTTTTGATCTAGGTAACCAAGTCTTAACAGCAGGTGATTGAGAAAATTTGAATAGGCAAATGTGAACATAATCTTAGAAAATGATAGTTTACCTCTGTTGCTCACAGGATGTGAATGACCTAAGCTGGTAATTTCTCTGGGTGTTGAGACTGCTTATTAGACCTGCATTTTTGCCAAATTGGTTCACTTGAAGTTACTGTAGGTTTCATTTGTACCTGATAACTAGCTATAGGAAATCTCTAAGTAATTAGGTATGGTCAACTCTTGCAAGTGTTAATACTCAATAGCCATTTATGTTGTTTACATACAAGCAATAAGCAAAATGTTAAAATTTGCTTAGAGAAAATTTGAAATTTGAGACTTCCAGCTGAAAGTTTTTTGATTGGAAGTAATTCTTTTGGTAAAAGTTAACAGTACCTCCAAAGTTTTTGGGTGGGGTGCATGAGAAGCCATTGATGAGTGATGATATGTTAATGAAATAAAACCCTGTTCCCTGGTTCTCCTTGTTAGAATATTCTCTACCCTACTTCTGGGATTGTATTTTCTAAAATTCTTTTCATCACATTATGGCTGTGAGAAGCTGTATTTAGTTTTTGTGCAATTGCTCTTGTGGTACTTTAAAAAATATTTAAAAGACATTTATTTATTTGAAAGGCAAAGTTGCAGAGAGGCAGAGAAAGAGGTCTTCTTTTTTTAATTTTTTTTTTATTTTTATTTATTTATTTTTTTGACAGGCAGAGTGGACAGAGAGAGAGAGAGAGACAGAGAGAAAGGTCTTCCTTTTGCCGTTGGTTCACCCTCCAATGGCCGCCGCGGCCAGCGCGCTGCGGCCGGCGCACCGCGCTGATCCGATGACAGGAGCCAGGTGCTTATCCTGGTCTCCCATGGGGTGCAGGGCCCAAGCACCTGGGCCATCCTCCACTGCACTCCCTGGCCACAGCAGAGGGCTGGCCTGGAAGAGGAGCAACCGGGACAGAATCCGGAGCCCCAGCTGGGACTAGAACCCGGTGTGCCGGCGCCGCTAGGCGGAGGATTAGCCTAGTGAGCTGCGGCGCCGGCTGAGAAAGAGGTCTTCTATCTGCTGGTTCACTCTCCAGATGGCCACAACGGCCGGAGCTGTGCAGATCTGAAGCCAGGAACCTACATGGGTGTGGGGACCCCAGGAGTTGGGCCATCTTCCACTGCTTTCCCAGGCTGTAGCAGAGAGCTGGATCGGAAGTGGAGAAGCTGGGATTCGAACCGGTTCGCTTATGGGATGTCCGCACTGGAGGTGACGGCTTTACCTGTTACGCCACAGTGCTGGCGCCCGCTTTTGTGTTTCGTGCTCACTTTTGCCTACTTGTCACTTGATGAGGTTCTTAGAAACTTTAGTTTCAGTGTCACGGGGAAGGAATGGAGTCTTTCAGGTCAGGAAGAACTGCAGTATTCTTGAGCATTTGTTTTTCTTTTGGTTCGCAGATCTTGGAATATGATTTGGGTGTTTGATTAATGGATAAATCACCCATTTGTCAGTTCAGTAACTAAATGACTGAGTGGTTCTGGAGATTCAGAGGCAAAAGACAAATTGGGTCTCTGCCTTCATAGAGTTTGCAGTCACAGAGCAAGTCATTTTTAATAAGTATTAGGATCTACCTGTGGTGGGGGGATAGGTGATGCTTTGAGGGGAGATTGTCCTCCAGGGTAAGGCTTGATTGGTGCCATACACTGGAGTGCTGGGAAAAACTGACAAGACAGCTGTTCCTTTTGTTTTTGCTCTGCATTTAACCACCGCGTTTTTCTGAATTGCAGTCTGACCAGAGTCCAGGCCACCAGGGGAAAGACTAGGCTGTGCCCGGGGAGCACTCCTCTCCTTTGGTGGTGCCATTTCCCAGATTTCCTGGAATTTCTTCAGTTGTGGCAGCTTTGTAGATTATTTTTGTTTTGTCTGAAAAGTTAAAAAGGATTAAAGGCGGGGAGAATAACATTGAATAGAAAATTCCATATGAAGAATAAAAGAATACCCACTTACTGCTGCAGTGCCATATGTATAGTTCTATCTCTTACCCCGCCTATGATTCACTCAAGCTGTTAGTACTAGAAATAAGAAATAAATTAGCAGAATAATGAGTCTTAGATATTCCCCCACCAATTTTTAAGTACACTAAGAAAGTAGGGGAGACAGATTAGTGTAAGGAAGGATGGCTTGCATTCTGGGGGTGGTATGGAGGGCACCAGGAAGGAAAGAGCTTGGGGAGGTGTCTAGCCAAGCAGTGTCCAGCCATCCCCAACACGTCTTCCTGTGCAGTTTCCTGCTCATGAAGGGGTGGGCAGCTTTGCAGAAGGGAGTCTGCCCTCCGGGTTCCATCTCTAGGACCCAAAGCACAGCTGCTTTATTCTGACAACAAACCGGGATTCTGAGCTCCAGAGATAGGTTGCTGTGACTTCTTATTGCTGCTGGGGTCTTCTGAGGTGGATCGTGAGGAAATTTTTCTCCTTAGGTCTTGAGAGCTAAAGATCTGGGAGATTGTTCCTGGGGGGCACTCTAGGCCCGAGAACGTGGTTGGTGGTTCTTCGAGGAACGCCTTCACGTGCACAACCCTACTCCTTTTTTCCCCTAAGAGGATGGCAACTTTATTGGACATTGAATCTCTTTTGAGTTATTCTGGTAACTGTGGGGCTTAAATTCTTGCCTAAAATTCTGTAGTTTTGAATCAAAGCTTATAAAATGGATTTCTTTTGGCTACTAGGTAAGATTATATTGTACTTACTGCAAAGTGAGAGAGGGTGAATTTGTTAATAGAATGTAATAGATTTTATTAGGAAAAGTTCTGTATTTTTCTTAGGGGAGTAAGAGTCTAGAAAGGTGTTGAAGAGGCCCTGAAGTTCATGAGAAGGGACAGTTGAAAGGCAGTTAGGAACAAGCTGGTGTCCATCCAGAGTTAGAAATTATGGAAATGTATTATAAAGTAGTTTCCTGAAGAAAAAGAATTAGGGTTACAGGGCACTTTGAGGGGGGAATTCGAGATGTGGCTGAGGTTTGATAGGTTTTTTTTTTTTTTATTTTTTTTTTATTTTTTGACAGGCAGAGTGGACAGTGAGAGAGAGAGACAGAGAGAAAGGTCTTCCTTTGCCGTTGGTTCACCCTCCAATGGCCGCCGCGGCCGGCGCGCTGCGGCCGGCGCACCGCGCTGATCCGATGGCAGGAGCCAGGAGCCAGGTGCTTTTCCTGGTCTCCCATGGGGTGCAGGGCCCAAGCACCTGGGCCATCCTCCACTGCACTCCCTGGCCATAGCAGAGGGCTGGCCTGGAAGAGGGGCAACCGGGACAGAATCCGGCGCCCCGACTGGGACTAGAACCCGGTGTGCCGGCGCCGCTAGGCGGAGGATTAGCCTACTGAGCCGCGGCGCCGGCTTGATAGGTTTTTGAGGTGAGTGCTGTGAACATTTTTGGAAAGGTCTGTGTCAGCCTAGTGGTAATCAGGAGTGAACCAGAAATAGAATTGAGCTTACTGCGCAGCAGTCACTGTTTAGCAGACTCATGCTTAATTTACTGTGTGGCCAGAGTTGAGGAATACGCTGGATTCTGGGTTATATTGAGCTGCATTGCTTTAATATGCCCATGGTTTCAGGGCTCAAGATCCTAGTCCTCAAAAGCCCAGAATCTTGATGAACTTTGGCAAGTAGAAGAGAAATTGTTTTTACAAAAGTAGTATCTCAACTGTCTAATGCTCATGGTTTCCTTTTAAATGGGCTCTCCACTTGGACAAAGTGGTCCAGGTAACCTCAGACCTATGAGGCAAACTCCATCCACTAATGGAAGTTTGACTCTGAGCTAGAAGGCAGAAATAGAATTTTAATTGATAAGGATAGTTTTGGCTGTTGAAGATGGCTTGGGTATTTCTTGCTGCTCTCTTGTTTACTAGTGACTTACTAAGAATGAAAGCCCCATCCAAAAAGACTGCTAAAAAATGTCAGTCTCTGGTCTCGTACTGGGAAGAGAACTTGGAAAGGAATGATTGAGTACTTGCCTTCGGAAGGCTTGATTTTCTCATAGCACCGAAAAACAGCGATGATGAGAAGCCCTTCTGCGAGCTGGAAAATCATGTAGAGGAGAGGAAAGAAGAAAAGCGGTCCAATGACTTCAGGGGCAAAGGTCACATTGAGGATGGTAGAACAGAGTTGAACATTTTGAAATCCGGTCTCCATGCTGATGGTGCGGCTGCACCTGTAGGTGAGAGAAACCCAGCTCTTCAGTAGATGGAGTCTAGACTCTGAAGGGGATATAGCACAAAGATGGGATGGGGGGACTTGGAAAGTAATACCTACCGTGCACTAAGGCGGAAGAGAGCAGAGAGAATGAAGCCCAGCAGGAAGCCAATAAAAGGCATCAGGGCAGAGATGGTCAGAAAATACGGTGTCATGACATACATGATGCTGTTGCCCACATTGATGGCAGAGAGGACAGCAACCGCTATGCTGATGGAGAAAGTGATGATTATCCCCACCTGGGCATGAGGACAAGAGGGCAGTCAGAAAGGTTAGGGGGGATAGGGAGAGCGGGGAGAGGGTTGGGGCTGGGAGGTGGGATGCACACTAAGTCGTTGGTATCTGAAGTGGAAGGGAACGTGGGAGCCACTACTGAAAGCTTGGTCAAGTGCAGGTGCGTGTGACGTGCCTCATGCCTGGATAGCAGGTTGTCAATGAAGTGCTGTGGTTTGGAAGGAGTGAGACTGCTCAGGCTCCGTGAAGTGGTTGTAAATAGTCATTTTTGGAGGCTTTCTACACATTTCTACAATGCTGTCATTCCAAGTATTTCGACTCAGTGGAACTTCACATATTGTCTAAAATCTTAGGGTAAGGACTTTATTTTAGGATGAATTTAATTTCTGGGAATTTCTGGGTCATTTGAAGTGAAGCTAGTAAGCAAAGTGGATGATTCAACCAGATAATACAATTTTAGGCCCAAAATGATCGCAGTCATAAAGTGGCAAGCCTACCTGAGTGACCTGCAAATCAGATATTAAAGTTCCTGGAGTTTGAAAAACGTGCTGTAGTAATAGCATTATTAGAAACTTAAAGGCCTGGGCAGGCATTTGGCATAAGCAGTTGAGATGTCACTTAGACATCTGCAATCAGCAGTGCCTAGCTTGAGTCTCGGTTACATTTCTAATTCTGGCTTCCTGCTGATGCACAACCAGGAGCAGGTGATGGCTCAAGTGCTTGGGACCCTGCCATCCCTTAGGAGACATGGTTTGAATTCCTGGCTCTTGGCTTTGGCCTGACCTAGCTTAGTGTTGTGGCCAGCATCCCAGAGTGAACCAACAAGTGGTGGGAAGATGCTGTTTCTCCACCCCACTCCTAATCTTTGCCTTTCAAATTAGTTGAAAACAACAGTAGCAGAACTGTGGGTCTGCTCTATTCCAGGTAAATGCTGGGAACAGTGGGTGTGGGTGTGGAGGAGTGGTCATTTGGCCTACTAGTTAAGACATCCATGTCCTACACCAGGGTGCCTGGGTTTGATGAATGGTGCTGGCTCCTGACTCCAGCTTCCTGCTAATACACACCCTGCAAGGCAGCAGTGATGGCTTAAGTGGTTTGGTACCTGCTATCAAACCTGGATTGAGTTTCCAGATCTTGGCCTGGCCTAGCCAAGTCCTGACCAATGTGGGCATCTGGGAAAAAGAGCCAGCAGTTGGTAGCTCATTTTTGTCAGCCTCTAAAATAGCTGAAGTTTTTAAAAGGTCATGGTTGCATTAACATTTAAAAGTTAGGTATCAGGTGTTACTGTATAACGTAAGGATGCTAGCTTTGAAAATGCACATCCATGCACTTTCAGAAGGGCATTGTAGAAAGTGATGTACTCCAAACTGGTAACATGTATGCTTGTCTTAGGGCTTGTCCTTTTCATCTTGAATGAAGAAGTATAGCAAATATTGCATTGTTTCTTTTTTAAAGATTGGTTTTATTCATTTGAAAGGCAGAATGAAAGCTACCTTCCATTCATTGGTTCACTCCCCAAATCAATAAAACAGCCAGGGCTGGGCCAGGCTGAAGCCAGTACCCTGGAACTCCATCTGGGTCGCCAATGTGAGTGGCAGGGCCCCAAGCAATTGGGCTATCATCTGCTGCCTTCCCAGGTGCATTAGTAGGGAGCTGGATTGGAAGTGGAGCATTCAGGATTCGACCTGGTGCTCATGGGATGCTGGTGTTGCAAATGGTGACTTAACCTGCTGTGTTCCTGTGCTAGCTTCATGGTTATTATGCGTTTATGGGTTGATTCAGTTTCCAGCTCACTCAATTTATTACATTTTATATTTTTGGGAACATTTTAAAAATTTGTAGTGAAAAATTGCCATTTGAATTTTAAGTGCGTAATTCAGTGACATTAAGTACATGTACAGTGTTGTCCTGGGAACACTAGCATTTATATTGCTCAAATTTTAGCAGGGCAGGTTTGCATTTCTGTTTTAATGCGTGTTGTAACTGATGTGAACACCTGTACCAATTTGTGGTCTTAGCCCAGGACTAAGGACTTTTTACAGTTGTGACTGTAAGCCACGTGCTTAAAGTTTGATTGAAAGACAACTAGTTTCCCTGCATTTTGGATGGATTTCACCTTTTGCGTTTGATGGGTCATACATGGGACATTGGTTAGCAGGAGTTGCCTACAAATCCAGAAGCCATCTCCTGTGTGTGGGTATTCATGCTCACTCTTGGTGTCCCCCACCCTGTGGCTGCAGAGTGGTGGGTATGAGCCCAGATTCTGTGGTCCAGGTGTGACAGCAGGCTCTGCCAGTTTCTGGTATCTGAACTTCGGTGAATCACTCAGCTTTCCTGAGGTTGATGGCCCAGAATCTAGCATCTAAGAATCACTAAGTTGTAGCGCCTATGATTGCTCGTAGTTAAAGACGATTTGCAGAGTTTCCTCCCATTCTTAACTGTGCTACTAGAGGAATTAAATTCACAACCTCTTGCTGAGACAAGTAGCCCTGGGTAGTATCACCTATCAGCATGCCAGTGACCCATGAGGTGGGCTAGTTATTGAAAGTTGGATTGCTTTGATTTGAAAAGTCTTAAGAGGATTAATATGCAGAGGCTACACAATCCATTTGTTCGTTTTTCAACTTCCTGCTCTGTTTCTTGTGCAACAGGGTGTTGAAGGATGAACACAGAACTTGAAGCTGTAATAACAAAGTGCGTTTTGGCCCACTTATTTGTATTTGCTTCCTCACTGGAGTGATAGCAGTTGGAAATGTATTATAAAACAGAGCTGCTGACCTTGTGGTGGTTTAACAGGTTTAGCAAGGGACAGCGTGGGTACAAGTAGGGAATAGAAACACGTGTTTTACAGTGTGATAACTGCAAGTGTTAGTAGATGTTGTGTACTGTAGGAGTGAATAGAGTCGGTGTCCTGCCCGGGTTTGGTTGGCAGGGTCAAAGAAGGCTTCCTGGAGAAGGTGCTGTTTGTGTTCAGACCTGAAGGGAGTGAGCCCAGGGGAAGGTGGTTAGTGGGGTGGGAATTGGGAAGGAGAGTGTTCTAGGGTAAGGGAAGGGCATGCCCAAATTAAAAAGCCGTGACTGGAGGATCAGTTCAGACTAAAGAAAGGCCTGAGCAGCCACAGTGAGGTGGTTAATGTTTAGCCTGGAGGGGAGCAAGGAACCAGTGGAGCGGCAGGGTAGACTGTACTCCACATCTCTGTTCTCAGGGTAGAAGTGGATCAGAGAACAAGGTTAGCAGGCTGTTTGAGTTGTCTGGTAAGAGAAGGTGGAGGTCTGAATGAAGATAGTGCAGGGTGGGTGTGAGTGGGGAGGGAGAGGGGACCTTGACAGCAACCCTGGAGCTGGCTCAGGTGATCAGGTACAGAATGCCACTCTCGAAGGTGGTCACTGGAGGAGGGAGGAGCAGGCTGGGGAGGTGGTGATTATAATTTTAAATGGGTTTTAAATGCCTGTGGTGTATTCATGTAGAGAGATGTGGCAGTTAATATAGACATTGGGAAGTCAGCTTGCAGATGGTGTTCGCAGGCCTGAGGTGGATGAGATCTTGTGGAGGATCTGGTGGGTGAGAGAAGTCCAGGAAAGCAGAAAGGTTGGACTGAATGAATGGACAGAATTAACTCACAAGAGAGAGAAAAGTGGGAGAGGCGGTAGGAGGGTGGGGAGCCTGAAGTTGAAGGAGAAGCTTTTAGGAAGGAGACAGTGGTCCCGCATGTAACACTGGTAAAAGGTCAAAGAGGTGTCGAGAAATGTCCATTGGAGTTGGGAGGGGGTGACTAAGATGCTGCGTGAATGGGACACCAAGAGGGGAAAGTGGAGGAGGGGGCAGCTCAGATAACTGAGATCGATTGTTAAGGGCCGGGTCGCTCAGGAGTTAGACAGGCAGTGTGGTGGAGGTACAAAGGTGTTGGAAAGGAAGTGGGTTGATGGGGAAGGGAGTTTCTCTGAAGCCTGCCTAGCAAGGGGAGGTGGATCCCACAACAAATCCTGGTGATTGGTTATTTTGTTAATGGTAGGGGAGACGTGAACTTAGCAGTGCTGATCTGCAGAGACAGTGCAGAGGTGTTTTAGAGCAAGAGGAGAAAGGCTGCTGCAGGAGGGGCATAGTCAATAAAAGGTCTCTGAGGAGCAAGGTGGGGAGAGTGGGAGATAAAACCCAGGGCTGATGTGGGAGTGATCCGCTGTGCATAGGGGGAGTGACCTTTCCATGTCTTAGAACAGATGGAGAAGGGAACTGTAGCCATGGTACTGGGACTGGGCAAGGACAGAAACAAACTGCTGCAAACGTGGAACTGCTTTGTCCCGGATCTTAAACTGTTGGCAAACCTCGGACTTGCAAGCAGCATGCCATGTGGACAGGCTGAAGACAAACATCCTGGGAGACAGAGATGACAGCGAGTGCAAAGTTCTGAGGACCAAGATGAACAGTGAGGCTGACAGGGACTGAGCTCCAAGGGCAGAGAAGTTGGTGGAGGAAGCAGACTGCACGCCAGGGGTCTGGGATTTCTCTGAGTGAGGCGGTGGCATGATGCTTTGTGCTCTTCCACACCACCTGTGACCTTACCTCTTCACCCGCCTCCCATCAGCTGTACACTGCTGCACCCCTGGTCTCTTCCTTTTCTTGTCTAGTCCGTGAACTTGTCCTCTGAACTTCAGCCCAGGCTCACCGGGTCTTACCCTGTGTTCCTGGTTTAGCTCAGGCCCCTCCCTTCCAAGAAGCCTCCTGACACTCCCCACCCTTACTGGTCTCTCCTTGATTCTGTCAAAACCTCCTTGTACGCTGTTGTTGGTCTTAGTCTCGGATGGGCTCTTTCACTTTGTGCAGATTCTTGACTCAGAGGAAAGTGAGTGCTGGGAGTCCATGGCGTGACCTTAGCATCTAGTAGGAGCATAATATTTTTATTCTGAAAATATTGGTTATACCTACAGTTGGCATTTTAAATTTTTTCTAGCTTTTCAAAAGCACCCTCCTGTTCAGTATGATCCCACAAAGTAGTAGGTGTACCAATAGCAGACCTTTTTAAAAAAGAAAGTCAGGAAATGGACACAGAAAATGCAAATGACTTACTCCAACTTACTCCAACCATACGTTGAGATGGTGGTGGTGTTCTTGCTCCCTGCCCAGTTTGCTCACTAAGATAGGCCCCAGGGTTCTTACCTTGATGACATACGGTACATACTGTGGCCGTTTGGATTTGAGGATGATCCCTATGGTGCAAGGAATGAGAATCATGACCAGTGATATCATGATGCCTCCATAGGGCACCTTGTCCTTCAGGTCCCCTTCATAGATGCCCCTGCTGTAGATGTACAGGAGGAGAGGCATCATCCCCAGGGCTAAGAAGGTGGAGCAGGTGGTCATCACGATGCTGGGTGGAAACAGGGAAGAGTGGAGAGAGCGCCCGTTACCACACTGTTTTGTAGGTGCCTGCTGTGTACTAGGCACTGCTAAGTGCTGCATGCTCATTGCTTCATTTTCTTTGCCAGTAGCCTCCGGTATTTTTCTTTTTTCTGTTTTTGCTGTGAAGTTGATCACTAGAGGAGTTGTGAGTTGGTCCAGATCACTCAGGTACTGACTGAGACAAGATTTGCATCCAGAACTGTGCAGCCGCTTCAGTTCTTTGTGCTTTGTTGCGGAAGGAACCACTATGATCTACTCTTTCTCCTTTGAGCTGTGCTGTACACACAGCCGATTCTGGAGGAAGGTGAGCTCCCAGACCCTGACTGTGATCCAGGAAGAGCACTTGGCTCACACTTGTGAATGTCTGGCGTAGAGCCTGGGGACTGTCTGGGTGTAGCAGCTTTGTTCAACTGAGATAATATGAGACACAGTGACAGCACTTGGTCTCGGGGAATGGATAATATGGCACTTACCGGCAGGCAGAAGGTTAAAAAAACAAGACAGGGAAGTCAGTAGAGGCCACAGTTAGGACCGTAGAAACAGCAGCAGAGAGTAGCAATGGGGAGTAGTTGAAGGACCATGATGATAGAGCAGTGAAGGAGGCAGCGATAGTTAACCAGTTTAAGAAAAGCTTGATGATGAAAAAGTCACCAAGATTCAGTGTGCTGACATAAAAATCAAGCATGCTGGCTGGGGCCGCGGCTCACTAGGCTAATCCTCCGCCTTGCGGCGCCGGCACACCGGTTTCTAGTCCCAGTCAGGGTGCCGGATTCTGTCCTGGTTGCCCCTCTTCCAGGCCAGCTCTCTGCTGTGGCCAGGGAGTGTAGTGGAGGATGGCCCAAGTGCTTGGGCCCTGCACCCCATGGGAGACCAGGATAAGTACCTGGCTCCTGCCATCGGATCGGCGCGGTGTGCCGGCTGCAGCGCGCCGGCTGCGGCGGCCATTGGAGGGTGAACCAACGGCAAAGGAAGACCTTTCTCTCTCTGTCTCTCTCACTGTCCACTCTGCCTTTCAAAAAAAAAAAAAAAAATCATGCCAGCGACCGACTGGATTCCTAAATCTGAAAAAGATATGAAGAATTTACAGCAAATTGTAAACTTCATGGTGAAAAATTAGAAGGATTTTCTTTAAAAGAGGAATAAGCCAAGGGTAATGTCACTTGTTTATGAGCTGTTTGATACATGGGCCCTCACTGGCACAGCAAAACAAAAAATAGGAAAATATAGGGATAGAAGAGAGGAAGCTGAACTTTCAGTTTTTGCCAATAATATTGTCCACAGAGGTGATCCAAGTGATTTGTAACAAGAGAATCCTTGAAGTTCTAAATACATTAAAAAATAATTGGGTAACATTCTAGAAACAAATAATTTACAAGTGGATTTCCTTTTAAAGATACAACCTAACATTCATAGAACTAAAAAATACTTACAAATATATTTAAAAGACTTATGGAAGGAAGTATAGAACTTAACAGAGGAGTGGGTATTGTGGGTAAAGCTGCAGCCTGTGACTCTGGCATCCCATGTGGGTGGCGGTTTGAGACCTGGCTGCTCCATTTCTGATCCAGCTCACTACTAACGTGCCTGGGAGAGCAGCAGAACATGGCCAGATTGCTTGGGCCCCTACACCCACGTGGGAGATCCAGGAGCTCCTGACTCCCAGCCCCAGCTGTTGGAGCCACATGAGAGTATACTGTACTCATGGATGGGAAGACAGCCTTACGGAAATCATCTCTTAAGCCTGTGTAGATGTCAGTGAAGTATTTTTTGTAGACTTGAAAGCCTCCATCAGGCAGTCCATGTAATCTTCTTAGAGCTCAAGGAAGAAAAAATAAGAACTGTACCCTTTCCCCCAGAGGCAGCCAGACCCCTATGTTACCACAGTTCCAGTCTTGAACTTTCCCATCCCTGTCCCCCAGGGTAAACTAAGGATCACAGCAGTCTCAGAAACAGCAGGTTAGGACCTGGGGTCCCTGGACCAGCCTCCAGCCCCTGCACACATGGCAGCAGCACCTGGGTGTCTGGGAACATGGCTCCCACATACCCAAGTAGACGAGGTGCACGGAGTCCCAGAGCAAACTCCAAAAATTCTCACACCAAGCCTAGGTCAGCAGGACTTCTCTGCCCTAGGACAACTGAAGGCCGGCGCTGTGGCTCAGCAGGCTAAGAATCCCATGTGGGTGCTGGTTCTAGTCCTGGCTGCTCCTTTTCCGATCCAGCTCTCTGTATGGCCTGGGAGAGCAGAGGAAGATGACCCAAGGCTTTCTGCCCCTGCACCCATGTGGGAGACCCAGAAGAAGCTCCTGGCTCCTGGCTTTGGGTGGGCTCAGCTCCAGCTGTTGCAGGCATCTGGGGAGTGAACCAGCAGATGGAAGACTTTTGCTCTGTCCCTCTTTGTAACTCTGGCTCTCTCAAATAAATAAAAACTTTTAAAAGTCCTAAAAAAATTTAATTGAAAGTAAAGTACTAAGTAGCGAAATAATTTTCAAAAAGAACAAAGTAGGGGGACTTGACCCTTCAGATATCTGGTCTCCTTAGGAAAACTTGCTCGTGCAAGAAGAGCTAAAGATGAGTCAGTCATAGGTGAGAGCTCACGCATGCTCGGTTCTTGAGAGGTGTGGCATTTCAAGTTAACTACAGATTGAGTGGTGCTGGGAATTTCTTTGAAAAGATAAAACCACACATAAAAAATAAACTGGGTTGATCTCCATGAAAATCAAACATTGAAAACTTTTTGAAAGAAAATACAGAAAAACTTTGTAACCTTGCCAGCAGTAACAGGTTTCATAATAACTGCAAGACAAATCATCTGCAAAAATGCTGGCAAATCATGACATTTTATCAAGGGGTAAAGACAGGCTCCAAACTGAGTAGGTTGTTGCAACATAGGTAAACAATTTTGCAAATCAATAATAAAAAGCCCAAATCAGCAATCTCAAAAAACAGGTGAAGGACAAAGTTGCTCAGAAGAGGATTCTCAGATGGCTAATACACATATCGAGGTTCCGGATCTCCCGTGAAACCAAATTTAAAGCTGTGAACTCCCCAAATGGCAGTAACCTCCAGAGCTGGGCCAGGCCGAAGCCAAGAGCCCGGAACTCCATCCCACATGGGTGGCCGGGCCTTTGTGTGTGGGTCACCATCTCCCTTCTCAGGCACTAAGCTTGGAGCTTGAAGGAGTGCTCTGATTTGGAATACCTGCTTTGCAGGTAGTGGCTTAACCAACTATAACAATGAAGGCCCCAGCAGTCTTGCTTTGACCATATATGCTGTCACATGTGACCCCAGTGGACCATGAACAAGACAGAACCAAAACGTGAAACTCTCAGAAATAGCTGACCACAGAGCCATGGATAAATAACAGCAAACTACAGCAGTTCAGATGTGTGACGTTTTAGTTACATGCCCATCAAAAACTTGTGAAATGATACAACATGAAATAGGGCAGTTTATTGTTTGGATATGCTGGAAGTGATGAACATGAATTTCTGGGAGGTGCTTTCTTCGGGGTATGGTGGAGGGGAATGAGATAGGGCCAGCTGTTTCTTCCTAGGGGAAAAGTCGGCTTGGGTGGTAACTTAAAGCAGAGAAGTCCTGCTGACCTAGGCTTGGTGTGAGAATTTTTGGAGTTTGCTCTGGGACTCTGCGCCTCGTCTACTTGGGTATGTGGGAGCCATGTTCCCAGACACCCAGGTGCTGCTGCCATGAGTGCAGGGGCTGGAGGCTGGTCCAGGAACCCCAGGTCCTAACCTGCTGTTTCTGAGACTGCTGTGATCCTTAGTTTACCCTGTTTACCCTGGGGGACAGGGATGGGAAAGTTCAAGACTGGAACTGTGGTAACATAGGGGTCTGGCTGCCTCTGGGGGAAGGGGCACATTTTGTATTTTTTCTTCGTCCTCGAGCTCTGAGAGCATTGCGTGGACTCTTGCCTTTGGATATCCGTACACCTTGTTTGAGGGGCAGCTCTTGGGTCTCTGGCGATTGGAGGCAGACGCAGAGAGAGCTGCGAGGGAAGACCTCAGGGTCTCTGAAGTGGGCGACTTCTGGGTGGCTTCCATCTCCTTCTGCTTAGGGTTTCTACATTATGGTGGAGAGACCTGGGGGACGCCTTGGATTGTCTGTGGTCCCCATGGCCACTGGCTGTGGTCTCTGCTGTGGCCTGGTAAGGTGTGGGGAGCAGGTGAGCGTGGGAGGCAACCTTCCGCGTGTCCCCAACAAGCTACACTCGCTCCGCTTTGGAGGGCACTTCTCTTGCCTGTGTGTCTCATGCAGGTTTTGGAGCTTGTCTAGTGGCATCTTCGAGGCAGGAGCTGCTCTGCTTGGTTTAGGTGACAGCTTCCTATGATGGCTGCCCCAGCCTCACTCCAACTGGGAGGCAAAGTAGGTGGCTTTGGACTTCCCCAAAGTTCAAGTATAAAATCCGGGTCTTACGGATTTCCTCCGGCTTTAAAAGGGGTGTTGGAGAGTGACTTGCGTAAAATATGCATGCAAACTGGGGCCTGGGAGCTACTTAGCAATCTTTTCAATGTTTAACAATTCAGAGATTTCACAGGAAGCTGTGATAGCTGTGGGCCCTGCCCCTCCTACCCCCAAAGGGGCATCTGCCTCCAGCCCTCTACTCTTGGACGTGCTGGCCCTGAAGGTACTAGAGTAAGTACAGGCCCTGGAGCTGCTCCGACATTAAGCACAGTCTCTCGGGCTCAGTTTCAGCATCTTGAACTAAGGCTCCTTGTGGCACCTCCTGCCAGGCGGCTCACTTAGCCAGGGCAGGTGTTTAGGGCCGCAGCTAGCTGTTTCTTACCAGTGCTGTTCTCATTATAACGCATGTAGCAAGCCTCTGGCGGCACAGGATGGTAGAGGACGAGATTCACACCCTGTCCCTGGAGTGTGAGGCACGGGAGCTTGGGGAAGGTGGCTGTCCCAGTAGAGTGAAAATCTCTGGTGAGGCCTGGGGAGAGGCAGCTCCCAGGTATGTGGACAGAGAGGTTCTGGAGGAGGAGAGCACCAGGGTCGTGTTCAGGCTCAGCCCTGGGGTGGGGCTTAGAACCACAGAAATGTAGGTGCTGTTGGAGAGGCCTCGTTAGCGCCCACTGTGGTATCTGGTCACCCACACTTAAGCCCAGCCCCCCTCGTTGTCCCCGAGGCTCTGCTGCTGCTGCTGCAGGTACACAAAGCCTTAGCTTACCCTTTCCCTCACACCCTACCCTCAGCATTCTTCTACACCAGAATTTAGAGAGCGGCTGGCTTTCTTGGGACAGAGGGCACTTGACAAACCTTGACCACAGGTCAGATCAGTGACCTAGGGCTGGTTTTGCAGCAAGAAGGATTTAGCTTAGATGGGGGAAGAATTTCCTGCCTGGGAGGTGGTTGAACATTAAAGCATTTTCCCAGGAGAGACTGCGCAAGCCAAGTCCTTCATCCTGCCTCCGGCTGTGGGCAGCCCCTCTGAGGGTGGACTCCCGGGGACTGAGAGCCCAGTGCCTTGCAGGTGTCAGGTCCTGACAAGCCCCAGCTCGCCCTCCAGTTTCTCTTAAAAATCTGGGCCAGTACTGCGGTGCAGTGGGTAGAGCCGCCGCCTGTGAAGCCGGCATCCCGTATGGTTTTGTGTCCTGGCTGGTCCATTTCCAATCCAGCCCCCTGCTAATGGCATGGGAAAAGCAGCGGAGGAAAAACAGGGCCAAGTGTTTATGCCCCTGCCATCCATGTGACAGAACTGGAAGAAGCACCTGGCTCCTGGCTTCCTTCTGGCCCAGCCATGGCCATTGTGGCCATCTGGAGAGTGAACCAGACTGGGGAAGATTCTCTCTCCTCTCTCTCTTCCTCCCCTTCTCTAACTCTTTAGATATTTAGATAAATTTTTTTAAAGGAAAAAACACCTGTTCCAGTGTTACTTGGCATCACCAGGAGGGGCTTCTGTACTGGTTGGTTTTCTTAGTGGAGGTCAGCAGGGCCAGAGGCTGCAGGCCCAAGCACGCGGACTCTGAATTGTGCAGTCGTCAGGCGTAGAAGGCATCACCACTGCACACTAACCCAGAGGAAACTGGCTTGAGAGAGAGACTTAAATAATGCAAGGACTTCTGCAGGTGGTTGGAGCAGGTCTGCATTGTCCTCTGGGGCATTCAGAGCCAGGGTCCCCCCTGCTTGGAAGGGTTCTGGCTCCCAGGAGCGATCCCTTGTTCGTTCCGCTGGATGCTTGGTGCGGGGGCGGGAGGGATGCTGCTGGATTTGCTCCTACCTGTTTGGCTGAGGTGGGGGCCCAGCATAACCTGGACAGGTGCTAGGAGTCACCTGGTTGTACCTTTGCGTGAGAGAGTTGCTGCATCTGCTAGCAGGAAGAGGGACGTTAAGGAGCAGACATCCCAGATGCCGAGACTCCTCAGAGGCCTGTTGGGGCTGCTTGCCTGTTCTGTAGGCATTGGAGGTGCTTGCTGGTTCCAAGTCGTGTTTATCTCCCTGTTTGCAACCAGTTGTATCTCCTTTCTCATCCCTGGCCTCAAAGCTGACAACCTGGCCCCCGCGTGCCCTGAATGTCCCCTTAAGACGATCCTTGTGCCCCACCTGAGATGCCTCTGGGGGCTAGGGACTGGACAGGATACTGCCCCTGGACCACTTTGGCCCCTTTGGCTTGTTTCTTAGAGACATCCCCCAGCCCCTGCTCAGCATAAAATCTCTTGCCAGTAAATCCAGCTGCCACCTTGCCCGGGTGTCCACCCGGCACCCCTGCCCCCTGGCCTTGTCTGCAGGCCTCAGTGCAGCTGTTTCCCTCAAACGCGCTGTCTCCCCAGCAGCCCCTGTGGCAGCACGCACCCTCCCCACCCCCATCCTACCTGAGGTTCATGTCCCCTTTCACGGCCAGACTGAAGAGATTGGACATGTTCCCCCCGGGTGAGCAGCCACAGACCAAGATGGCCAAGGCTTCAATGTTGTTCATCCGGAAGACCTTGCCCAGCACGAAGGCGGTGAGCGGCATGATGCCATACTGGGCCACCAGGGCGATGGCCAGCCCCTTGGGCTTCAGGAAGTGAGCCTTGATCTTGCTGAACTCCATGGTGCAGCCCAGCGAGAGCATGATGGTGAGCAGCATGATCACCAGGATGACGCTGAGCGCCAGGTCGGTGGGGCGCTTGCCGAAGTTGGGCGGCAGCGTGAAGTTGAAGGGGGCGGACTCGTTGTGCGCCTCCATCCTCCCGTGGGCCGCGGCAGGACCACCCTGGTTCTCTCCTCGCTCTGTCCTGGCTGGGATGCCTTCTTGAATCGCCTCCCCGGTCAAAGTGTTTTCTGGACAAAATGTAGCTCTGGGCAAATAGAAGGATTATGCAATGAACAGAGCTGTTTCTCTGGTTGTGGCCTCAGAGGGGGGAGAGCTCAGGGCCTTATCTGCCTGGCCTGTCCTGCCTCCCCCCAATTCCCTGACCTCTGTGTCCTGGGTACCACTCACACTCTCCTTTTACCAGGGACAGAGGGCTTATCTCTCCCCTTTGCCCTGTGTTGAACCTGCTCTACAGGTGCTCTGTGCCTGGGGACCCAGCCAGGACCTGCATGAGCTGGAGTCCAGCCCTGCACCTTCCTGCAGCCTCTGTTCTGGTGCAGCCTTTTCTCTGTGTGTGTGTGTGTGTGTGTGTGTGTGTGTGTGTGTATATGTGGTTTTTTTTTTTTAAAGATTTATCTGAGGGGCTGGTGCTGTGGCATAGTGGGTAAAGCTGCCACCTGCAGTGCTGGCTTCCCATATGGGCACCAGTTCAAGTCCTGGCTGCTCCACTTCCCATTCAGCTCTCTGCTATGGCCTGGGAAAGCAGTAGAAGATGGCCCGAGTCCTTAGGCCCCTGCACCCACATGGGAGACCCAGAAGAAGCTCCTTGCTCCTGGCTTTGGATCGGCGCAGCTCCAGCCATTGCGGCCAAATGGGGAGTGAACCAGCGGATGGAAGACCTATCTTGGCCAGCGCCGCGGCTCAATAGGCTAATCCTCCGCCTTGTGGCGCCGGCACACCGGGTTCTAGTCCCAGTCGGGGTGCCAGATTCTGTCCCGGTTGCCCCTCTTCCAGGTCAGCTCTCTGCTGTGGCCCAGGAAGGCAGTGGAGGATGGCCCAAGTGCTTGGGCCCTGCACCCCATGGGAGACCAGGAGAAGCACCTGGCTCCTGTCTTCGGCTCAGCGCGGTGCGCTGGCTGCAGCAGTCCGGCCGCGGCAGCCATTGGAGGGTGAACCAACGGCAAAAGGAAGACCTTTCTCTCTGTCTCTCTCTCACTGTCCACTCTGCCTGTAAAACAAACAAACAAACAAACAAAAAACCTATCTCTGCCTCTCCTCTCTGTGTAACTCTTTCAAATAAATAAAATCTTTTAAAAAAAAAAAGATTCATTTGAAAGAGTTACAGATAGAGGTAGAGGCAGAGAGGTCTTCCATCTGCTGCAACAGCTGTAGCTGGGCAGATCCAAAGCCAGGAGACAGGAGCTTCCTCTAGGCTTCCCACATGGGTGCAGAGGGCCAGGTTCTGGGGCCATCCTCCGCTGCCTTCCCAGGCACATCAGGAGGGGGCTGGATTGGAAGTGGAGCAGCCAGGCCTGGAACTGGCACTCTTTCCAATATGGGATCCTCCATGGGTTACCATTTGTCCCCAAAGCCCAGGAGTAAAAGAAGCTGAGTGTTACCGTTGGTTCTTGGATGTAGGCAGTGAAGTCCATGGAGCTGTGGGCCAGGGTCGGGGCAGGTGGTGTTGCTGGCCTCCAGGAGAGGATCCTTTGTGCCTGTGCTGGGGAAACCCTTGTCTTATCCCCACACCTGGGCTGGTGGGTGCCCCTGCAGTGCTTCCCTCCAAAGGAAGGAGGACCTGCTGGGACAGCAGATGGGCCCTCAGGAGCCTGGAGGGAACTGGCCACGGAGATGAGTTTGTGCCACTGGGAGCCCCATTGTTGGGGACATGAGCAGAAAGCTGGGACGCACAGCCGATCTTTCTGGCTTCCCCGCCTTTGTACCGGGCCTCGTCTCAGGCTGGGAGCCAGGCTCGGGGTGTGCAGCAGCAGCAGGCTGGACAGCGCTGGGCCTTGCTGCTTGCATCCCAGCTGCAGGGGCGGGACCTTCACAGACCCAGCTTCCTCTTGGCAGGCTTAGAGCCCACAGGGCCTTGGGGCAGGATGGGTTCTGTAGTGTCCCATCGCTGAGACAGGCGCCCGGGCCTAGTGCAGGGAGCTCCACAGAGAACAGGGACCAGGGTGTGATCCCCGGTGGGACGGGTGTGGGGCAGATTTTAGCTTGGTGTAATGAGCTACCAGAAAGTGAGACCTCTCCAACAGTGGCTTTGGAGGAGTCTGGAATCCTGCATAGACAAAGGTTAGGTAACAGGAGCCCCACACCTGCATCCCAGCCATGAGAAAGCCGCTCTTCGGGAGTGTGAAATACACCGTATGTACACCTGGCCCTGGGGGAACATGAACTTGAAGTCTCCGATATTTACAGTTTCCTGGTGTTTGAGTTGAACTTGTCTCAAGGGAAGGGAGGCAGAGGCCTGAGCACTAGAAGCTGGTGAGAGTCAGGGTGACCAAAGGGCCAGGGGGTGGCCAAAGGGGGCTGCTTTCTCCCTGGAGGTAGTCGGAAGAGCCCTGCCTCCTGCAGAGATACTAGGGGAATAATCATCAGCTGAGTGTCAGGCACCGGGGGAGAGGGGAAATGATAGAATTCATTTTCCTGCCCTCGGGGACCTATGGTCCGTATGAGACTACAGTGGCCGGGTGGTGCACAATGCAAAGCAGAAGCCATGTTGAGAGTGGAGGCCATGCAGCACTGTTGCATACAGTTGTGCAGCCTGGCACTGCACAGTGCTAGGGACCCTGTTCCTACCGATGTTCTGTGCAGCTGTACGGGGGGCCCTGAAGCCCAAGGAAGACATTAAGTTTCGCATATGCCTGATGCCCAAGGGAGTGCAGAGCAGTCGGTCAGTGTCTGGGAGAGATGGGCGTCTGTTGATGAGACTGTACACGTGGAAAGAGCAGAGCTCCCACCGACCCTGTAATTGGATTCTAAGCCATTCCATCACCCCCAACTCTTCCTCTTCACTTCCTCGGAAATCAGAGTTCTGCTGCCTACTGCATTGCCCTGACCACCACTCCTCCCGTTCTTTCTCTGTCGGCTGTGTTCCCGACCAAGTGCCTTTGCAGAAAACGGAAAGATCTGTTCTAGAAGCTGGCAACCTCCAGCCTTTTTTTCCATATCCTCTCTGCACCCACTCTGATGCCATAAAACTTCGGGGGCAGAAGGGCGTTTTGTGTTCTGTTAATGAGAGCCACATACTGTGTGGCCAATGTCCTTTCCTGCCACTGCCCGTGGCCCCCGCGGCATGCCCCGCCCTCAGGTGGCTGAGAGCACTTGGGTCGCACCCTGCCCAGTTCATGGAGTCAGTGGGCACCCAGCGGTGCTAACTGAGATGTGGCGCTGCTTTCTTGAGGGGTGGACGCCAGCCCCAAGCAAGAGGAACGCAGCTCAGGGTCATCAAGTGATGGGGCACAGGCACAGGGATGCCATGGGGACGAGTCTTAGGTCACCACACTGGCTGGCCATTACAAGACACAAAATTTGACTCCAGTCTGGACCACAAGGACAAAATCTCCTTTGACCTAGGAGAAGGGAAGGTGGCCAAGACTTAGGACATGGCTGTGGCCACTGTGAAGTGGGGGGGCTGTGCCCAGGGTTGAGCAGGCAGACGCCCCCACACCGTGCTTAGGTTTGAGGGTACTCCCTAGACTCCGGATGTCTGTTGGGCGAATGACACGTTCCTGGAAGTAGGAGGTGCTTCCAGCGCTGTTGCTGCCACCAAGGCTTACCCCATCCCCCAAGGAAGAGAAGTCTCAACAAACGTATAGGTCAAAGCCAGTGTGTCTCAGATCAAAGCTGGTTCCTCAAGATTGATCCAAAGTAGCCCACCCACTTCACAAAAGGCAGAAGAGAGGTGTGTGGTGTCGTGACAACCATGGGAAGAAGCTTCAGCCGGCACCGGCACAGTGACTCCTGGGCAAGGGATTTATGGGCAGCCCTGGTTTCTTGAGGCTGATGTGAGTCTGTAGCTTGTGGCCCCACCAGCCTTTTGCATAAGCTGCCTGTTACCAAGTCCAGCGCTTCTCACTCGTGTGCCGTTGCACGGCGAACCTGGAAGTCCTTGGAGCCAGTTCCAGAGGTTCTTTCTCTGATTCTCATCCCAGGTTCCCCTGGTTTCCCAAAGTCACCCCCACGGAAAGAGAATTCCTGGCCTTAGACCTGGGGTCCCTTCTTTCCACAATGGCCTCCACCCACAGACACCGGCTGCTTGCCTGGTCCTCACGGGGTTCAAGATGAAGATCTGTCTCTGTCTCTGGCACAGTGGAGTCCGTGTCTTGTTTACGATGGTGACTTTTCTCAACTCGAGACTTTGTACTGTGCTAACGGCTGAAAAATAAAGAGAGCAGACCCAAGAAGAAAGAAGGTTGAAGGGTGAAGAGGGCCAGCTCCCGGAAGAGGAGGAGTGCCCGAGGAGCTGCTTAGGGCTGGCACCGGGGTTCAGGGGCGTGGCTGCAGTTGTGGGTGGGACGAGGGGCTTGGGAAGCAGACCTGGAGCTGGGAGACAGCTGGACCAGTTTCGCTGTGCTGACTCTTCCGCTCTCCTGGACTGATTGGGATGAGTCCAAACCTCTACCTCCCCTGCAGCGGTCCTGCTCTGACCAGAACCAGGAAGGCATCCACGATGCCCTCGCTGTGAACTTGAAGTGGCTCCGTGTGGTTCCTAATGTGCCTTCTCAATGTGGCCCACTCCGAGTCTGGTTCATCCATCTTCACACTGAATACCCGTGTCACAGATGAGAGGGGTGCTGTTTCTCCCTCTTTGGAAGACAGTGTTTCCTTGGAAGATTTCTATCATCGTCTGGTGAAACCTGCAGAGTAATGTTTAAGAATCAGAAGATGGTGGGGGAGCAATGCTGTGGTGTAGTGCGTAAAGCTGCCATCTGCCATGCCGGCATCCCATTGTTCATGCTCTAGTTTTTTTAGGTCTTCATAGGAACTAATTCTTTTTCTTTTTTTAAAATATTTATTAGAAAGAGCTACATAGAAAGAGGAGAGGCAGAGAGAGAGAGAGAGAGAGAGAGAGAGAGAGGGGTCTTCCATCTGATGGTTCACTCCCCAATTGGCAGCTGGAGCTGCACCTATCCGAAGCCAGGAGCCTCTTCCAGGTCTCCCACACAGGCGCATGGGCCCAAGGACCTGGGCCATCCTTCACCACTTTCCTAGGCCATAGCAGAGAGCTGGATTGGAAGTGGAGCAGCCAGGACTCGAACCGGTGCCGATATGGGATGCTGGTGCTTCAGGCCAGAGCATTAACCCACTTCACCACAGCGCCGGCCACAGAACTAATTCTTATAAGTGCCTTTTAGACTATATTGCCTGCTTTTTCAAGAGATGTAAAATAATTAGAACGAGTATAACCGTTAAGTGATTAGAAACAATACAAAGACTGGACTAAAAATCAGAATTTAAGTTTTTTAAAAATCTATTGTCAGGCCCTCATATACATGTAACACTTAATAGAATTAGCTCATAGCCTTTTTTTAAAAAAAAAATAGAATTCAAGACTTGGGCCATCTTCCACTGCTATCCCAGGCCATAACTGAGAGCGGGGTCGGAAGTGGAGCAGCCAGGACTTGAACCGGTGCCCATATGGGATGCCAGCACTGCAGGCGGTGGCTTTACCACTATGCCACAGTGCCAGCCCCTTGTTTTAATTTTTAAAAGATGTTTATTCAGGGACTGGCACTGTGGCATAGTGGGCTAAGTCTCTGCCTGTGGCATTGGCATCCCATATGGGTGTTAGTTTGTATTCCAACTGCTCCTCTTCTGACCCAGCTCTCTGTTTTGGCCTGGGAAAGCAGTAGAAGACGGCCCAAGTCCTTGGGCCCCTGCACCCACATGGGAGACCCAGAAGACGCTCCTGGCTCCAGGCTTCAGATTGGACCAGCTCCAGTCGTTGCAGCCATTTGGGGAGTGAACCAGTGGATGGAAGATTCTCTCTGTGCCTCTGCCTCTGCTTCTCTGTAACTCTTTCAAATGAATAAATAAATTTTATTAAAAAAAAATCAGAGGGCTGGGGCCGTGGCTCAATTGGCTAACCCTCCTCCTGTGGTGCCAGCATCCCATATGGGCGCTGGGTTCTAGTCCCGGCTGCTCCTCTTCCAGTCCAGCTCTCTGCTGTGGCCCGGGAGTGCAGTGGAGGATGGGCCAAGTGCTTGGGCACCTGCACCTGCATGGGAGACCAGGAGGAAGCGCCTGGCTCCTGGCTTTGGATTTGTGCAGCGCCGGCTGTAGCAGCCATTTTTGGGGTGAACCAACGGAAGGAAGACCTTTCTCTCTGTCTCTCTCTCTCACTGTCTAACTCTAGCAGTTAAGATACTGCTTGGGTGCTGGTGTCTTGGTGCTGTGGGTGAAGCTGCTGCTTGCGACTCCGGCAATCCATATGAGTGACAATTTGAGTCCCAGCTGCTCCACTTCCCATCCATTTCCCTGCTTATGTGCCTGGGAAAGCAGCAGAGGATGGCCTAAGTACTTGGACCCTTACACCAATGTGGGAGACCAGGATGGAGTTTCAGGCTCCTGGCTATGGCCTGGCCTAGTCGTTTGGAGAGTGAACCAACACATGGAAGATCTCTCTCTGTCTTTCCCTCTCTCTCTGTAACTCTGCCTTTTAAATAAATCTTTTTTTTTTTTTTTTTTTTTTTTTTTTTTTTAATTTTTGACAGGCAGAATGGACAGTGAGAGAGAGAGACAGAGAGAGAAAGGTCTTCCTTTGCCGTTGGTTCACCTTCCAATGGCCGCCGCTGCAGCCGGCGCACCGCGCTGATCCGATGGCAGGAGCCAGGATCCAGGTGCTTTTCCTGGTCTCCCATGGGGTGCAGGGCCCAAGCACCTGGGCCATCCTCCACTGCACTCCCTGGCCATAGCAGAGAGCTGGCCTGGAAGAGGGGCAACCGGGACAGAATCCGGCGCCCCGACCGGGACTAGAACCCGGTGTGCCGGCGCCGCAAGGTGGAGGATTAGCCTATTGAGCCACGGCGCCGGCCTTAAATAAATCTTTAAAAAAAATCAAGAAGGACACCATTTGAGACAGCTGTATTTCATATCAGAGTAGCTGGGACTGGGTCCGATCCATTCCCCGTTCCACCTCCTTGCTAACAGACCTCTGAGGAGACAGTGGTGGTGGCTTAAATAGTTGGGTCCTTGCCACTCATATGGGAGACCCAGATTGAGTTCCTGGCTCCTGTCTGCAGCCTCCTCCAGCCCTGGCCATTTCAGGCATTTGGGGAGTGATCCAGCAGAAGGGATCTATCTCTTTCTCTCTCTATTTCTCTGCCTCTTGAATAAGTAACAAAATAGGGGCCGGCACTGTGGCGCAGTGGGTTAAAGCCCTGGCCTGAAGCGCCGGCATCCCATATGGGTGCTGGTTCTAGTCTCGGCTGCTCCTCTTCCGATCCAGCTCTCTGCTGTGGCCTGGGAAAGCAGTAGAAGATAGCCCAAGTCCTTGGGTCCCTGCACCCATGTGGGAGACCCAGAAGAAGCTCCTGGCTCCTGGCTTCGGATTGGCGCAGCTCCGGCCGTTGTGGCCATCTGGGGAGTGAGCCAGTGGATGGAAGACCTCTCTCTCTGTCTCTACCTAACTTTGTCTTTCAAATAAATAAATCTTTTTTTTTTTTTAAATAAAGTAGCAAAATAAAACATGAAATACAAGGTGACAAAACGGAGAGCTAAATTCAGCAAGAACATAGAAAAGCATGATAACCCATTACCACAAGGTCTACATAAAAAAGCAAAGGCAGTTTAAACTTCACCAAGATACCATTTCTTGTCTTACTAAATTGACAGAACTTGAAAAGCGGACTTTCTCAGCAGGGTGTTACTGGTAAGAGTGCAAAGTTATACAGTCCCTGAAGATGAAGGGTTACGAATCTAACAAAATCCTGGAGACATTGAACTCTCTCCTTAGCAAACTCTCCTTTCTAGAATTTGCCATGGAGAGTCTCCTCCATAAATATGAAATAATACATGAACAAAGTTTTGCACTGTGGCACTCTCTGTTTAAAAATATTTACATGATAGCGTTCTTTGCTTTATAATTAAAAAAATTTATTGTATTTATTTGGAAGCCAAATAGAGAAGGAGAGACAGAGAGAGAAAAAAAGATCTTTCACCTGTTGGTTCACTCCCCAAAGGGCTGCAACAGCTGGGACTGGGCCAGGCTGAAGCCAGGAGCCTAGAACTCCATTCAAGTCTCCCACATGGGTGGCAGGAGCCCGAGTTCTTGGACCGTCCTCTGCTGACTTCCTAGGCCCATCATAGAAGCCAGGACTAGGACCAGTGCTGCGATATGGAATGCCGTGTGGTGAGTGGTGGCTTGACCCACTGTGCCGTCGTGTCGGCAACATTTTAACAGCAAAATTTTGGAAGAGATCTGTGACTTGGATCCTGGATGAGTGTATTAAGCAGTTGAAGTATAAGAAGCTCTCTATAGAGTGATTTACAGTGATGCTACTGTTGATTAATAAACAACGTAAGAATAAAAAATACATTTCTGATTCAGCCCTCACTGGAGCCCGAGGAGGTAGGTGCTGGTATGGTCCCTGTAGTACAGAGGAGCCAAGCAGGGCTGTAGTTGAGTAGCTGCCGGCCGTGCACAGCTAGTGCGGCCGGAGGTGCTGCTCGCGCCCAGCCTGGCTCCACGGCCCTCACTGCTCTGCTCTGCTGTGTTCTGCCCTTCTGGGTTTGCCTCACCCTCTGCCCTGGTTTCTCTGCTGCCTGAGACCCAGGAAAGCCCTTGTGATTATGTGTTTGTTCTGGACTGGCCTAGCCCAGCTCTTTCACAGGCTGGATACACCAAACACAATACCCAGACAATGTAATGGCAGTGATGGCGGTGGGGTGGATTTACTTACGGGTCACTTGGGCGTCTGCTCAGACCAAACTGAGCTGTATCTTGTCATGTTCTAACGTGGCACAAAAAGCCTCTGGCCAGCTGTGGCCCAAGGCCCCAAAATTCTACTTGCAGAAAATTACCCCAGAGAAGTAGTGCTTGAGTTCAGCACAGCTATGTAAAGGGATTTCCACTGCAGCGTTGCTCTGTACTTAAAAAATGTGCGTAACAGCCTATGTGGCAGTTAGTAGGTGATTGGCTCCTTTAAAAGAATGTAGGCAGTAAAAACTCCAACTCCCCCCCCCCCACACAGGCAACGTGGACAGTGAGAGAGAGAGACAGAGAGAAAGGTCTTCCTTTGCCATTGGTTCACCCTCCAATGGCTGCCGCGGCCTGCGCGCTGCGGCCGGCGCACCGCGCTGATCCGATGGCAGGAGCCAGGTACTTATCCTGGTCTCCCATGGGGTGCAGGGCCCAAGCACCTGGGCCATCCTCCACTGCACTCCCGGGCCATAGGAGAGAGCTGGCTGGAAGAGGGGCAACCGGGACAGACTCCGGCGCCCGACCGGGACTAGAACCCGGTGTGCCGGCGCCGCTAGGCAGAGGATTAGCCTAGTGAGGCCACGGCGCCGGCTTAAAAACTCCAACTTTATTTTTCTTTCCTTTTCCCCCCTGATTTTCTTTTGTCTTATTTTCAAAAATATTTTTATTATTATAAAGAGAGCATATGTCCTACAGTTCATCTCCTTTATTTTTCTTTTCATTCAAAAGCAATTAGAAAAATGAGGCAGTGTGTTTTAGTGGAGCTGGGGCACACATGATTTCCAGACCCCAGAATACGTAAGAGGCTCCCAGAGCAGGCAGCTGTCCCACAGGAGGAAGTGAAAGAATGAGCCATGGGGAGAGAATCTGCGGATGGAAGACCTCTCTCTCTCTCTCTCTCTCTCTCTCTCTCTCTCTCCCCCCTGCCTCTGCCTCTCTGTAACTCTGTCTTTCAAATAAGCAAATAAATCTTTTGAAAGAAATTGGGAAAGGTGATATAGTACACATGCTGTACCTTATGTAACATCTCGACTGGCTCCACAACCAGACGCATCAATACGTCAGCCAGGAGCCGGCTAGCAGTAGGCTCACGTGGGTTCAGAGTAGGGCTTGCCGTGGAAGGAGCTACAACAAAACGCTTAGATTTCAGAACGCTTGGGACTCAGAGTTGTGAGTTGGGAAGGTGACTGCTTTGTCGCAGGCAACAGAAGACTTTCACCCGAGACTGAGAAAGAATGCGGCACCTTGGCCGGCCCTGGCCCCGGGGCTGGGCGCGAGAGGTTCAGGCGGAAGTGACCGTTTTTCGGGGGCCTAGGTCGTCACGGGGAGCTGGACACGGAGGCTGTGTTCTGGCTGGAGACCCCAAGGTTACCCAGTTGCAGGAGGTGTGTTTGAGTGAAGGGAGATGAGCAGGATGCTGCCTGATGGTTACACATTCGCTGCAATAGAAACACAGAAATCCAATGTTCTAATATGTGGTTGGGAAATGTTCGTGTGTGTTACCCAATCTTCAGAGGTAGCAGGCAGGGAGCTTTTTATAAACTCCAAGGACTGAGGGTATCGGAGCTGGAAAAATGGCTTTGGAAGGACGTTTATCCTGGAGACACAGAGTCGCCTCCAGGGCACTCCTGACCTCTCTCTGCCACAATGCACAAGGTCAGGCTCTGGGACCGCAGAGCTGGGGACCACAGCAGGCTCCGGTGATCAGAGGGTATACATAATGGACAGCTTGGCCCATCTCAAGCCAGGTGGATGGGACCAGCCAGTGGGGGGGGGGGGGCATGAGACCCTGGTGAGACCAGGGCTGGTTTGCTGAGCTGTGAGCTGCAGCTAGGGTGTGGGGAAGAGAGCCCCTCAGTGCCGGTCAGGGTACCCACAGGTGTCAGGGACGTCTTCCTCAAGCATGGGGTTTCCTGAAATTTGCTGTGTCGCTTTGTCCCTTTTTAAAACTTCCAGGGGCTCACCTTGTCCTTTTGTGACTTTCCCTGAGAAAATCCTTTGGGCTCTCTTCCTGGAATCACCCATGCTGTGACGATTGCCACATTCCCCTGGGTTCCTACATCACTTAGCCTGAGCACTGTGAGGCCAGCACCGCCCCCACCCCACCCCAGGCACTTCTTACCCCCCTGCAAGTCTAAGCAAACATTCCAAAGTGCTGGGGAGCTGGGGAGAGAGCAGCGGGCAGTGGGACCCGGGGGTCAGAAGTCCTTTTCAACATTGATTTTTTTTTTTTTTCAGTTAAGCAAAACAGCACACGTTACACAGGCTCATTTTTGGGGACAAGGTAGAAAATAAACATACCAAAGCAAACAAAAATCATACCACCCAGCGATAAGCACTGCGAGTTTAATTCTCAGGGTTCTTAGCCGGGTTCCTAGAGGCCCCCGGATCGTGCGGCGGCCTGTAAGACTTCACAGGTGCGGGTCTTGAATGGACTTGGAGAAGGAGAAAACCCCCCAGCCACAGGCTGCCTCCTGCAGTGTGGCTCTGCTGTGTGTGTCGTGCACCTGCACCTGGGCTTCAAGGCTTGGAACGGAAATCACAAAGTAAAACACCCCATTGACAGTTTTTAGAAGTATTGATTACATGTTGAAATGGTAATACTTTGACTATGTGGAGTTAAGGGAAATGTATTATTAAAGGTAATCTCAACGGCTTCATTTTAAACAATTAAGCTATTGACTTATTTCTTTGAGAGCTAGAGAGACAGCTCCCATCTGCTGGTCCACTCACCACACGTGCACAACGGTGGGGGCTAGGCTAGGGCCAGAGTCGGCAGCTGGGGACTCAATCCGGGTCTCCCACTTGGTGGCAGGAACCCAGTTACTGGAGCCATCACCGTTGCCTCCCAGGGTCTGCATTAGCAGGAAGCTGCCGTAGGAGCCGGAGGTGGGAATCGAACCTACGTACTTCAATATGGAATGCAGGTGTCTTACCCGCTAGGCTCAGTGTCTACTCCTCGCTTTGAAAACTCGGCTTCTAGAAAATCTAAAATTACTCATTCGACCCTCCTCTGTGGCTGGCAGTGTGCTTCTGCTGAGCTGTGGGGAGCGAGAGCGCTCTCATGGGGGTGGCAGGGGTCCTGACAGCAGAGGTGACGGCAATGTAACCGGGGCAGGGGTCAGGGCTCAGCAGCTGGCTCACTGATGAGGGACCCGGAGGGAGGGACAGGGAAATCCATGAGTAAATTTTGGAGCTCCTGAATGTGGGCCGGGTAGAGATACTGAACATGGAGTTGGACGGTATTTCCAGTCCAGGGACAGCAGATAAGCAGCGAGTGAGCACGAGTATCAAGGAACTTCAGAAAAGTCACAGGAAAATGGAATTAAAATTATATTTTTTAACAAGAGCTCCATCAAGTTCAAGACACTTTTGTCAGCGAATGACAGCAGCCACTTTGTCCCTCCATAAAGAGCTGACTGGGAATCTAACCATGTCAATGCAACCTTTTTTTTTTTTTTTTTAATGTTATTAACTAAAGAAAAATGGGTGCTGTTTAAAGATCTTTTTAAACAAGAATTTATTTATTTGAAAGAGTGACAGAAAGAGGTGGAGGAGAGTGGGAGAGGGAGAGAGAGAGAGAGAGAGTGTGTTTTCCTTTTGTTGATTTCCCAATGACCACAACAGCCAGGCAGGGCTGGGCCAGGCTGAAGCCAGAAGCCAGGAGCCAGGATATCCATCTGGGTCTGCCCGTGGAGCAGCTGCCACTCAAAGATTTTTTTTGGGAGCTGGCGTTGTGGCGTAGTGGGTTAAACCACTGCCTGTGGCGCCGGCATCCCATAGGGGTGCTGGTTCTGTCCTGGCTGCCCCACTTCCGATCCAGCTCCCTACTAATGGCCTGGGAAAGCAGTAGCAGATGGCCCAAGTGCTTGGGCCTCTGCCACCCGCATGGGAGACCAGGATTGAGCTCCTGGCTCCCGGCTTCAGAATGGTCTAGCTCCGGCCATTGCGGCCATTTGGGGAGTGAACAAGTAGATGAAAGATCTCTCTACCTCTGTCTCTCCCTCTCTCTCTATAGCTCTGCCTTTCAAGTAAATAAAAATAAATCTTTTTAAAAAAAGTTCTTTTTTTTTCCCAAAGAATGTAAATCTATAGTTTTCTAAGACAAAACTGACACCATGGTTTGAACTTCACCTTTAGACAAGGGTGTCACAGACGCCTATCGCATGCCTAAAGAGATTTCCTGTGTAGCAGGTCTGGAACTGTGGCTAAACCTCATCAGCCAAGGCAGAACACCTTGGCTATCAGTGAATTCTTAGGATTTTTTTTTTTAAGTTTTTGTTTGGTGTTTGGAAGTCAACCCCTCCCCGGTCTGCGAGTTTGGTCAAAACCAGGGCTTCTGTACCCCTGAATTGCTCCAGTGGAACCCGTGCGACGGGTGACTGAACCCCGACACCAGCGGTTTCACAGTCCAAAGTTCCGAGGGCAGAGAGGCCACACGAGTGTCCGGCCTGGGAGCCCCGCCCCCCGGCTGGCCCTGCTGCCCTATCCTCGTTCCACTCCCCCCTCCCACCCCCGGCCCCTGCACCAGTGGCTTGCAGGGAGAAGCTGATGGTTATGACTCCACACTCAGAAGAGAAAGGGTCTCCACGACCCCTCAGAGACAGGGTGATCAGCCATGGACGCCCTCTGGCAAAAGGCTTTCCCTGCCCAGCCAGCAGCCCCTCCCAAGCGGCAGCTTTGGTGTTTCATGAAAGTCGCCCTTAGGGCAGCAGCGCTGGGCTCCGTCACACAACACCTTGCCTTATGGTTTCTGGCACTCATGGCTTTTCTTTATTTTAAGAAATGTTTTTAAAGATTTATCTATTTATTTGAAAGGCAGAGTTACAGAGAGAAAGAGAGAGAGAGTGAGGGAACTTCCATCTGCCGGTTCACTCCCCAAAGGCCACGATGGCCAGGGCTGGGCCAGGCTGAAGCCAAGAGCCTGGAACTCCATCCAGCTCTCTCACGTGGGTTTAGGAGCCCAAATACGTGGGCCGTCTTCTGCTGCTTTCCAGGTGCATTAGCAGGGAGCTGGAACAGAAGTGGAGCACCTGGGAGTTGAACTGGTGCTCATGTGGGATGCTGGTGCCGCAGGCAGCGGCTGAACCCACTGCACCACAACACAGGCTCCCGGGTTTTAAACAGTCTCTCGCAGTCCTCGTTTATGGTGGCACTGACAGTTTTTTGTTTGTGTTTTTCAAAGGTTTATTTATTTGAAAGGCAGAGTTACAGAGAGGCAGAGGCAGAGAGAGAGAAAGAGAGAGATAGAGTGTGTTGGTCTTCCATCTTCACTCCCCCAGATTGCTGCAACAGCCGGAGCTGGGCTGATTCAAAGCCAGGAGCCAGGGACTGCTTCCAGCTCTCTCACACAGGTGCAGGACCTGGGCCACTGCTTTCCCAGGCCACAGCAGAGAGCTGGATCGGAAGTGGAGCAACCAGTACACATATGGGTGCCAGTGCTGCAGGCTGCAGCTTTACCCACCACCCCAGAGTGCCGGCCCCATGACAGTTTTTGAAAAGGTAAAATATCCTGGACACAGAATCATCAGTTAGCTGTTCTTTCTACTGTTTCAACGTTTTCCCATTCAGCCCTCAGATTTCAGTTAAAATGATCCAACCTGGCCGGTGCCGTGGCTCAATAGTTCTAGTCCCGGTCGGGGCGCTGGATTCTGTCCCGGTAGCTCCTCTTCCAGTCCAGCTCTCTGCTGTGGCCAGGGAGTGCAGTGGAGGATGGCCCAAGTGCTTGGGCCTTGCACCCCATGGGAGACCAGGAGAAGCACCTGGCTCCTGGCTTCAGATCAGCACAGTGCGTCAGCCACAGCTGCCATTGGAGGGTAAACCAATAGAAAAGGAAGACCTTTCTCTCTGTCTCTCTCTCTCACTGTCCACTCTGCCTGTCAAAAAAAAAAATATATATACATACATATATATATATATAAAATGACCCAACCCATCTCCCTTCCTCCTTATCCCGTTCTCAAACAACACACCGATAATAACCCCAAACTATAGACAGCCTGTGGTGTGAAAATGCAGAATTAACACTATTGGGAAAAAGGCTGTGGGCTGTGGAGATGCTCCTTGAAAGATATGCATCTTTTTTTTTTTTTTTTAAAGATTTATTTATTTGAAAATCAGAGTTAGAGAGAGAGAGAGAGAGAGAGAGGGAGAAAGGCAGAGGGCAGCGCTCTGGGTTAAAGCCACGGCCTGCAGTGGCTGGCATCCCAAATGGGTGCCGGTTCGAGTCCCAACTCCATTTCCAATCCAAGTCCCTGCTAATGTGTCTGGGAAAGCAGCAGAGGATGGCTCTGCTCCCGTGTGGGAGACCCAGATGAAGCTCCTGGCTCCTGGCTTCAGATTGGCTCAGCTCTGGCTGTTGCAGCCATTTGGGGAATGAACCAGTGGGTGGAAGACCTTTCTCTCTCTCTCTTTCTCTGTCTCTCTACCTCTCTCTGTAAGTCTGTCTTTCAAATAAATAAAATAAATCTTTGAGAGAGAGAGAGAGAAAGAGAGAGAGAGTTGGTATCTTCTACCCACTGGTTCACTCCTCAAATGGCCGCAATGGTCAGAGTTGGGCCGACTTGGAACCAGGAGCCAGGATCTTCTTCCAGGTCTCCCACACGGGTGCAGGGGCCCAAAGACTTGGGCCATCTTCTACTGCTGTCCCAGGCTATGGCAGAGAGCTGGATTGGAAGTGGAGCATCTGGGACTCAAACGGGTGCCCATATGGGATGCCAGCACTGCTGGTGGCAGCTTTACCCGCCACGCCACAGCACAGGCCTTGCAAATTTTAATTTTTGTGTAAGCTAAATCAGTTAAGATATGTACGATGTTGACTCTTGTTTCTGCTGTTCGTTGTCAGTTCTGTTCACTTAGGGTGTGAACAAGATTATTATTATTATTATTATTAGGCAAATTGACGTGGATGGTCTACTTCTGTGGATTTCATGTTCACTATGGCCTTGTCCTTTTTTAAAAGCATTTATCAACTTGTAAACTGCTGATTTCCTCAGAGGCTTTGCTCCCATAAACTGTTCATAAAGCAGCAATGATTTCACCACTCTTACCTCCATGTCTCACCATCAATTTGATGTTTGTTCTTGTTTCAATTTTTTTTTAAGAATTATATTTATTTATATGAAAGAATTACAGAGAGAGGTAGAGTTAGAGAGAGTTCTTCCATTACATTGGTTCATTCCCCAAATGACCATAATGGCCAGAGCTGAGCTGATCTGAAGCCAGGAGCCAGGAGCTTCTTCCAGGTCTCCCAGGCAGGTGCAGGGACCCAGGCACTTGGGCCATCTTTCCCAGGCCATAGCAGAGAGCTGGATCGGAAGTGGAGCAGCTGAGACTCGAACTGGCGCCCATATGGGATGCCAGCACTGCAGGCCGGGGCTTTAATTCACTGTACCACAGCACTGGCCCCCTCTGTTTCAATTTTTTTTTAATTTTATTTTATTTATTTATTTTTTTTTTGACAGGCAGAGTGGACAGTGAGAGAGAGAGACAGAGAGAAAGGTCTTCCTTTGCCGTTGGTTCACCCTCCAATGGCCGCCGCGGCCGGCGCGCTGCGGCCGGCGCACCGCGCTGATCCGATGGCAGGAGCCAGGAGCCAGGAGCTTTTCCTGGTCTCCCATGGGGTGCAGGGCCCAAGCACCTGGGCCATCCTCCACTGCACTCCCTGGCCACAGCAGAGGGCTGGCCTGGAAGAAGGGCAACCGGGACAGAATCCGGCGCCCCGACCGGGACTAGAACCCGGTGTGCCGGCGCCGCTAGGCGGAGGATTAGCCTAGTGAGCCGCGGCGCCGGCTCTGTTTCAATTTTAACAGAATACATGTTGCTCTGATTGAGACTTGCCCTAAACCGATGGCTTACCCTTCTCAGTGTCTTAAGCTGCATCCTGTTAGGACCTGTCTCATCACAAGTTAGTACGAGTCTGTTACAGTACAAGCGGTTTTGGAAGTCCATGCATTGTTTTTCTATAACGTGCATCTTCTGTGAATGTTTTCAAGACATTTGTAGAGAAAAGGTCAGAGGTCAAACCCTGAGGCACTCCAGCATTCAGTGGTTCGCACGGATCATGAGGCTGATGCTCTTGCCCCCACCCATTCTGTGGGGACCTCTTTCTTCCTGCCGCAGCCCACAGCCTGCAGCCCTTTTGGTTTGAGATCATCTCAGTTGGCTTCTGTGATTCTCGCCTGGGCATCTGACTGACGCACGGTGCAGAAATGCTGTGGGATCCGATGACTGGCAAGAGGGCAGGAGGCGACCCCGACACAAGCACCAGGGCTTAGCGGCCGCTTTTACTCTTCTCTTTCTTGACCTGGGCTATGTGAACTTAGGCAGATATTTTGTTATTCTTTTTTTTTTTTAAGATTTATTTATTTATATAAAGTCAGAGTTACACACAGAGAGGAGAGGCAGAGAGAGACAGAGAGAGAGAGAGAGAGAGAGGTCTTCCACCCGCTAGTTCACTCCCCAGTTGGTTGCAATGGCTGGAGCTGAGCTGATCTGAAGCCAGGAACCAGGAGATTCTTCCAGGTCTCCCACACGGGTTCAGGGGCCCAAGGACTTGGGCCATCCTCCACTGCTTTCCCAGGCCAAAACAGAGAGCTGGATCAGAAGTGGAGCAGCTGAGTCTCGAACTGGTGGCCATATGGGATGCTGGCACTGCAGGCAGCAGCTTTACCGGCTACGCCACTTTATAGGCCCCTGTTTTGTTATTCTTTACATCCTATATACAAGCATTATTTATATGTACAAACTCTTTTGTAATATTGAAAATTTAAAAACCACTGGAGGGCGCTGTGGTATAGTGGGTAAAGCCTGCGCCTGCAATGCCAGCATCTCATATGGGTGCCGGTTTGAATCCTGGCTGCTCCACTTCCAATCCAGCTCTCTGCTATGGCCTGGGAAAGCAGTGGAAGATGGCCCAAGTGCTTGGGCCCCTGCACCCGCATGGGAGACCCAGAGGAAGCTCCTGGCTCCTGGTTTCGGATCTGCACAGTTCTGGCCATTGCAGCCAATTGGGGAGTGAACCAGTGGATGGAAGACATCTCTCTCTCTCTCTCTCTCTCTCTTCCCCAGCCTCTCTGTAACTCTTTCAAATAAAATAAATAAATCTTAAAAAAAAAATAAACCACTGGAATGAATTGGAAATCCAGAGTGCAGTGAACTCAGTTTTCCATGTCTTCTTGGTCTCCTTTCTGTTGCTGTAACAACCCCCCCAGGACTGGGTACTTAACAAAGACCTGGCGTTTATTTAGCTCCCAGTCTGGAGGCTGGGAAGTCCTCGCTCCAGGCACTGGGGAGGGTCTTCCTGCAGCATCCTAACGTGGCTGAAAGCGCCACACGGAGAGACAGCAAGGGCACTGAGCCTCTCTTCCTCTTCTACTTGTGCATTGTGGCTGCTTTGCTAAGTTGTTGATGATACACAATACTTGAACATCTTTATAGGGTGAAGTGCACTGGCGCTCTTCCTGCAAAGCCACCAATGCCTGCAGGGCGCGGAGGCCTCGGGACGTCATCTAATCCTACTCCCAAAGGCCCTGTCTCCAAGCCCCGAAAGTACGAATTTTGGGATATGTTTCCAGTGCATGAACTTTTTTTTAATATTTATTTTTTATTTATTTGAAAGAGTTACAGAGAGAGGAGGGGACAGAGGAGAGGTCTTCCATCTGCTGGTTCACTCCCCAAATGGCTGAAATGACCATTCAGTACAATAGTAGGTTACACCACAGCCCCAGTGCTGTTTGAAGTCAGTAGAATTCTGAAACCAAAGAATTGTGGTGTAATGTTATCAATGACGGATGACTGATAATCTGCATTTTAAGTCCTTACGGTTGCTCCTCAAAATATTCCGAATTAAGAGAATTAAAAAGGAACATATGAGAGAAGAAGAAATCTCAGAAAGTTGGAAATATTTTGCAGACTAAGTCAGAAAAAGAATTTTTGAGCCATTTTGGACATTGCTTTTTTAAAAATAGATCATTTAAAAATGATTTATTTATTTATTTGAAAGAGTTAGAGGAGGAGGAGGAGGAGGAGGAGGAGAGAAAGGCCTTCCCCTGCTAGTTCACTCCCCAAATGGCCACAATGGCCAGGGCTTGGCCAATCCTAATCCGGAGCTAGGAGCCAGGAGCTTCATCTGGTTTTCCCATGTGGGTGCAGGAGCCCAGCACTTGGGCCATCTTCCACTGCTTTCCCAGGTGCATCATCAGGGAGCTGGACCAGAAGTAGAGCAGCGGGGACTTGAACCATTGCCCATAGGAAATGCTGGCGGTGGCTTAACCCGTTATGCCACAGTGTTGACCCTTGTACGTTGCTTTATATTTACATTCTTGTAAATGGTCTCCTTATTGGGTTAAATGTGAATGATTTAAGCTTTGTATCACTACCTGTAGGGAATTCCTTATGTGGGCCTAAGGGATTATACAGTTTTGTATAATTACATGGAGAATCCCTGCTCCTACAAAGCACATTAAATAGATTTGAAGGAATCCCAAGTTATCAGCTGCCCAGAAGCCCTGGTGTCACCATCTGATTCTGGAAAGGAGTGTGGGTTTTCCACCTTGCATTGCTGGGAGCTCCTAGAATGTTGTTGAATAAATGACAGAGTTGTGTGTGGTGGATCAACATCTGGTTACTGGAAGAGCCAAACCCCCGGACAAAACCTTAGTTGCTTTTCCCAATTCTGCCAGCAGATGGCAGTACGTCCCCTTTGATGAGATTGCCCTGCGCGCTGGGACTTGTGGAGTTGGTGGCCTGGAGCTGCTAGATGTGGGGAAAGGGAGGGGGTGATGTTTGGGTATGGAGACTCCTTAGAGGAAGAGGGAAATAGCCTCACACAATCCACCACTCCTTACAGCATGGCATAAATACAACCTTGCTAATTTTTCTATGCACCCATATTTCCCCTTGGTAGTTCTGAAATAATGTAAGATTCTCATGCTTACATGACTCAAATCTTTTCTTTCAAACTCCAAGACTTCTAATTGGTTCATAAGAGACGTCTAAGGATAGAAATGTGCCTTCTTCCCCACTTAAGGAGCATCTGTAACGTTGATTGAGGACCTACTGTGTGCCGGGTGTTTTGCTATAATGCACCTTTTATTTCTCACAACCACCCTGCACAATGGTTACCATTAACCTCATCCGAGGAAGAGAAACTGGAGGCGCAGAGAGACAGAACAGCTACAGAACAAGTCGGTACTGAGTCAGTGTCCGAACCCAGCCGGTCGGCTCCACCCTCTGACTGGCGTCCCGCGGCTGCTCAGCCTCAGCACCGCTGGGCAACTCTTTATTGGAGGGAGGCTGCTGTGTGTTGCGGGCTGTTTGGTAACATCGCGGGCGTCCACCCTCTGGATCCCAGTAGCTCCCTCTCCCCCAGTTGGGACAAGTGTAGTTTCTCCAGACGTTGGCAAACGTTCTCCCAGGGCCATGCTCAGTTGAGAACAGCCGATGTGTATGCAGAAGCTTGTGACGGCTCCCAGTGTCGCCTTAGAGCATGGTGGGGGGAGGATGCAGGGGCCTCTCCAGGCCTTCTCGGGTCTTGCTCTGTCTTCCTCCAGCAGCTGCCCCCTTACACGGTGAGGAGTCTGGGGAGCCGAGGAGACAGCCTACCCACTGCACCTCCCACCTTTCTGCACCATATCCCCTCTCCCAGGGCCTCCCTGGGCTTGATGCCAGTTCTGCTGGCCGCTGGACTGTGCACTTCTAATCTTGGAGTCCAGTTTATTGAGGGAGGAGGGTCATAGACGGGGGTGGGGTGGGAATTTGGTTGCCCAGACACAGGTGTGCACACAGGCTCCTCCCGTGGTTCTCCTCCCGATGGTGTTGGAGGTGGGATGAAAGGGGTGGTGGGCTATTGGCCAGCGGTCTCCACTTACATCTTGACTTCGTTTGTGTATGAAGTAACACCTTGACAGTAGGGACTCCATTTTGGAGAACCTGAGACTCCATTCTGGGAAGGCCCCCCACTCCCCACCCCGTGAGACTCTGGTCTGAAACCATGATCTAAAACAGTTGAACAGTAGCAGTCCACTACACCACACTTGGCAGAGCATAGAAACCCCCTAGCATGATTGCTCAAGCTTGGAAGTGGATAGGCTGCACCTGGTTAATGATAAAAATGTAATTTGTCTATGTCCTACATATGATTTAAGCTAATACCTGGATTCATGTCAACATTATAATTGAAATTGTTAAGATTGTAACTGGTATTGTCAAGATTATAATTGATACTAGTTTCCCATAGGTTTTAGGTCAGCTTGACCCCAGTAACCATGTATTCCCCCCCGATCCTAGCAACCATGAATTCCCCTCCCAATTTTGCGGTTTTTGCCTTTATAAACCCTGTTGCTTTGGGCTTCAGGGTCAAGAGTTCTTAAGGGCATGAGCCCACTCTCCACTGCCGGCAATAAAGGACCGTCAAATTTTATCAATGTGTGGTGCTCCTTTGTTTACACTCACTCAGGTACAACACGTACAAAGGTATCAAAATTCTGTGCAAAAATATGGACTGAAGAGAGAAGTTTATTTCAGTGCTTAAAGTTGCAGGGTTACTAGTGTGCCGTAGGAATGGTGTGCTGTGTTGAGCACCCATTGCGTGTCAGGGGCACCAATACACATTTTCCCTGAACATTTTGAAGTGCACCTGCTGCTCGGGTAGCTGGCAGGAGATGCGGTCTTGCAGCTCACGCGTTTTTGTCATATTAGCGTCAAAACCTCAGAATCACCATATCTCTCAACACTGAAGGTTTGGGGGCTCCAGGCTTTCTCCTGAATCATACTTTTTAAGAGAAAATTTCACTACATTATACACTTGCTGATCAGCTTCTGCAAACAGTCATCATTTTATGGGCAGATAGGAGCCAAACAATGAAAGAACGTGGAGAAGGGGGCTCAGGCAGGCTCACCCACCTGCTGAGGGACCCTTGGCTGCAATCGCCTCTGGCCAAGGAGAGGCCAAAACCACAGCTTTTATCTGCCTTTACCAGGTGCTTTGAAATGACTTCAAGGTATACTCGGTCATGAGTAGCACTCGGACAGGTGTGGAAATGTGTGGACTCATTTGGAATCTCTTAAACTACAAAGTCTACTCATAACCCCCATTTGTGACCACTTATAATGCTGAGTTCAGTTTCCTGAACATTATAAATAATATAAAGGTACTTGAAAAAGCTGGCAGAAAGTGAAATTAAAAGCTAACTTTATTTGGGTGTAAAAATGTTGAAATGCATGCATACAAGGTTCTCAAATGTCCATGGAAAATGCATACTATGAAAAAATTGTGAATGAATTTCATTTTTTTGTGCTATATTAAATGTATTTTTTTTTTTGACAGGCAGAGGGGACAGTGAGAGAGAGAGACAGAGAGAAAGGTCTTCCTTTTTCTGTTGGTTCACCCCTCAATGGCCGCTGCAGCCGGTGCTCTGCGGCCGGCGCACCGTGGCCGGCACACCGCACTGATCTGAAGCCAGGAGCCAGGTGCCTCTCCTGGTCTCCCTTGCGGGTGCAGGGCCCAAGGACCTGGGCCATCTTCCACTGCACTCCCAGGCCACAGTAGAAAGCTGGACTGGAAGAGGGGCAACTGGGACAGAATCCGGCGCCCCAAATGGGACTAGAACCCCGGGTGCTGGTGCCACAGGCAGAAGATTAGCCTAGTGAGCCGCAGCGCCGGCCTAAATGTTTTTTTTTTGTTTGTTTGTTTTTGTTTTTGACAGGCAGAGTGGACAGTGAGAGAGAGAGAGACAGAGAGAAAGGTCTTCCTTTTTGCTGTTGGTTCACCCTCCAATGGCTGCCGCGGCTGGCGCACCGCGCTGATCTGAAGCCAGGAGCCAGGTGCTTCTCCTGGTCTCCCATGGGGTGCAGGGCCCAAGCACCTGGGCCATCCTCCACTGCACTCCCTGGCCACAGCAGAGAGCTGGCCTGGAAGAGGGGCAACCGGGACAGAATCCGGCGCCCCGACCGGGACTAGAACCCGGTGTGCCGGCGCCGCAAGGTGGAGGATTAGCCTATTGAGCCACGGCGCCGGCCCTATAAATGTATCTTTTAATTCTATTTTCCACGCACTTTGTGAAGTCCCCTTGTACATGTCTGCCAGTTGAAGATCGCTCATTATCTTACAGAACTTCTGCATCCCGAAACCCAAAGCTAACCCCACAGCCATCATCAACTCTGGGATGAGCCAGGATTAATGTCTTCATTCACTCACATAACAACTATAGAGATTTATTTATTTATTTGAAAGGCAGAGTGATAGAGAGGGAGGAAGAAAGAGCTAGAGAGATCTTCTGTCTGCTGGTTTATTCCCTAAATGGCTGCAATGGCTGCGGCTGGGCCAGGCTGAAGCCAGGAGGCAGGAGCTCCATCCAGGTCTCCCACATGGGTGGCAGATGCCCAAGCTCTGAGGCCACCTTCCACCGCTTTCCCAGGTGCATTAGCAGGGAGCTGGATCGGAAGAAGGGCATCTGGGACTCTAACCAGTGCTGGGATGCTGTCGTCACCAGTGGCGGCTATCCTGCTGCACCACTTGCCAGCTCCAAGAACTATATTCTGAGCACGTAGTAGGTATCGATGCCATGTTTAGCACTGGATAATGAAAACATGTGCTCTGATTTGCAGAGATGTTTATCGTAGAACATGAAGTTTAAAAAGCCAGCTTGGAGTGTGTATTACAGCCACATGTGTGGCTTCAGATAGTTATATGAAAGTCACAGTAACAATTTACTGATTACTGGCGTTCACTGTGCAGCAGATACTAGGCTAAGTTTTCACACACACGATCATTTAATCCTCGCCCGTATGAGGTAGGTGTTAGTATTCTTTTCATTTTGCAAAAGAGACAGCTGAGGCTTGTGTGGGGCTGACACCGCACACGTGACCTTCAGCTGCAGAATTGGGGTCAACTCCGATTACAGAGCCTGAGGTCTTGTCTCCACCGCTGTGCTTTTCCGAAGAAGTACGCACGGGGCTTCAAAAGCTCGTGAAAGTGGAATTAAAAGCTAAAGTCATTTTGGTGCCAAAGTTCTGAAATCCATGCATAGCTTTTTGCACAGATAACCATTCCCGTGAGCTGTCTGAAGATGTCTCACACACTCAGAAGACAGCAGAATGAGTCTGGTGAGAGAAGTTATCTGTGCTGCGGGCGATTAGGGGAAGTTGCAGCGAGGACACTTTGCATTTTCTAAATTTTTAATGAATGACGTAGGAAATTTGTCAAGTTCCAGAAAAAGTTGGGACTCTTGATAAAGATGGCATTTCATTTGTGGAGCACTGTGGGTAAAATTGCTCCCTGGACGTGCATGGCGGCCTAGTCACGTCATTTCTGCCCGCTCCTTTTTCTTGCAGTCCTTTACGTCCTGGTTTCAGTGCAGTGCGTGGATCTCATGTGTGTCTTGTTTAGTCCTAGATATTTCATTGTTTTGGTTGCTATTTTAAAATGGATTTTACCCCCATAATTTTCTCTTCTAATTGGATAGTTCTGTTCGATGTCAAGGTAATTGGTTCTTGAATATTAATTTTCTACTCAGTACTGTGTCGAACATCTTTTTTGATTAAGGTGAAATTCATGTAACATAAAATTAATCATTCTACAGGGAACAACTTAGTGAGAATTCACAAGCCATAATGTTGTGCACCACTGTCTCTGCCTGCTTCCAAAACATTTAATCATCTTCAAATAAAACCCGAGCCCATTATGCTGTTCTACTCTCCGCGAGCCATCTCCTTTCTTCAAATTGATTTTCTAGAAATTGGGGCTTGTGAAACCCATGGATACCACCCAGTTCCATGGCATTACCCAGGGGAGGAGGGGGCTGTGTGGTGACAGGCTCGGGATCTCTGTGTCTCCTGCAGGGTAGGAACGTGGGATTTTTCCACCACGGTGCCTCACTCAGATTCTAAGCTTCCTTCCTGGAAGCCAGCCCTTCCGGCTTCCCAGATAAGCTGAGCCTTGCTGGGCCTGTCCCCCGGGACTCCTTGCTTCTTCTCCTTTTAAGATTAATTCCTCGGAGCCTGCCTGGGAAACCCTGCATGTGAATTTTGCTATGAACCAGCAGGGAAAGCGAAATGAGTCTTAGGTTTCTCAAGTCTTAGACACAGCCCTACCCCCATCCTCAGCCTGCTCGGAAATAAATAGTTCAATAAATTCACACTGAGATGGCCTGCAGACCTCCTCTGTCCAGTCACGAGCCTGGGTCTCACGGCCAAGGGTAATCGGTGCTTCCGCACGGCTGGAGCCGAGCTACGTGCTGCCAGGGCTGGCCAAGAACCCCCGGGGGGCTTGGGGCAGGCGCAGGGGTGGGAGTGAGGGCGAACAAGCCTGGAAGGCAAGTTTGGTTTGCCGTGAACCACCCCAGGCACCAGCATTTGCACCAGGGGCCAACATTTGCATAAGGCTCTATATTATTTGTCTGAATTGAAAGTGAATCTTCAAAGTTCCTACATTCCTTAAAACATTTTTACATTTCATGACACAGTAATGCATGGAACCCTTTGCAATGTTTTGACTGCTATTGCAAATCTCTATTTTAGTCCATTTTCTGTTTGTCTATCGCTGGGTCCAGGAGTGTGTGTGTATGTGTGTGTGTGTGTGTTTTGCTCTGGGTACCATACCCTGGGCTAAGGCTGGCCTTTGTGGTCTCCCATTAGGGAGCACTGGAAACCCCACTGCCTTTAATACAAGCTAGGCAGGGAGCCGGTGAGCAGAGAAACTGAGAACCACATACTGCACAAACCCACCTTCTTCCCTACCAACCCAACAGGGCTGCAGGCTCTGCACACCCATTCCCCATCGTGCACCCGAGCCTCACCTCCCACCGCTCTGATGGCCATGTGCATGCCCACATGGAGATATCATGACACCTTCTTGGAGACCTCCATGTGCACAGAAGGCCTGCCTAAACTCTGCCCCATTTGAATATTCAATTAAGGCATCCTTTGTACCCTATAAAGGGATGACCCACACTTTGGTGAGTGCAGGAGCCAGTATTTTCTCATGGAGGGACATTGCCTGCATACATGCGTGAATGTGTACTACCTCTATTTATTTTATTTTTAAAGATTTATTTTTATTTATTTGAAAGACTTATAGAGAGAAGTAGAGACACACACACACACACACACACAGAGGTCCTCCATCCACTGGTTCACTCCCCAAATGGCAGCTACAGTCAGAGCTGAACCCATCTGAAGCCAGGAGCCAGGAGCTTCTTCCAGATCTCCCACTCAGGTATGGGGGCCCAAGGACTTGGGCCATCTTCCACTGCTTTCCCAGGCCATAGCAGAGAGCTGGATTGGAAGTGGAGCAGCTGGGACTTGAACTGGCGTCCATATGGGATGTTGGCACTGCAGGCTGTGGCTTTACCTGCTATGCCACAGTGCTGGCCTCGAGTGTACTATCTCTTTAAATACATTTTTCCTTTCTGCACCTTTGCCTATGTCTCTGCTTTGAATTCTTCTTTCACGCCTGAGACAAGAACTTGGGAATAAACCCGATGCCCCCGCAACACCTGATTTCAAGCTGATGCGCTGATGGCTCTCTTCGTCTATACCATGTGACTCTTCCCTCTCTTTCCACAGATAGAGCCATGGCCACGGTTTTGGCTTAATCACACGCAGCGTAGCTCAGGCGTGTGGCGAGGTGAACTTAGGTGAAGGAAGAGTCAGCTCACTGTGCCAGGACACTAGCGACTTCTCATACGTGTGTGCTGACCCTGGACCCTCTGAGCACTTGCCTTGGGTCCCCCAAGACTCTACAGTTGATGTCCTAGGTGTACCAAGGACTTGGCTCTGGGTGCCACCTGGATGCGGGTGGGAGTTCCGGAGTGGAGCATGGTGCTAGAAGACGTTCTAGATCACGCCTGCACAGGGGTCAGTTTTCCTTTGCATCTCCCTTGCAGAGCAAACTCGCAGTCCCGAGCCACTGGCCTTTCTGGGCGACTGATCGCACAGTTCCTACCTCGCTCTCTCATTCCCTCCCTGTTTTCCAATTCCCTGTTTCCAGCTCTGTTTTCCAACCAGGTATTTTCTTTATTGATCATTTACATTCCAATTTACCTTCCAAATTCTTATTTATTTGAAAGGGAGAGAGAGGAGAGAGAGAGAGAGGTCTTGCATCTGTTGATTGATTCCCCAAATGTCCACAATAGCCCTGCCTAGCCAGGAGCCCAAAACTCCAAGTTTCCCCCATGGGTGGCAGGGACCCACCAACCCGAGCCGTCACTGCTGCCTCCCAGGGTGCACATTAGCAGGAAGCTGGAGTTGGGAGTGGAGTCGGGGTAGGAGTCAGGACTCAAACCCAGAAGCTGTGAGAGGGGACACTGGCATCAGCTGGGCCAGATGTCCACTCCTAAATGGAAATCTCCATAAGATGTAGTGTGCTGATTAAATAAGGTTTCAACAATTTACCCCGACTTTCTGACAGTATTGTGGAAATTAATATCAACAGCAAAGCTCTGAGTGATAGAAAACAGAGTCGATGAAGGCTTAAAGCTGGATGAAGAAGCAGGAGGCTGGTGTGCAGCCCAAACACTTCACGGAGGGGAGAAGTAGAATCTGGGGCCTGGGTCACTGGGGTCTTAGCTATACAAGGTACCCCCCTCACACAGCCCAGGCAAAAGAAGATTTCTAGGAACACCTTTGACCATGATTTTAACTGCCATAGATTCACAATTATCTCATGTCATAAAGTGTTTGTAGAGAGCTGGTTCACTTCCCACATGGCCTCAGTAGCCGGAGCTGAGCTGATCTGAAGCCAGGAGCCAGGAGATTGGGCCATCTTCTGTTTTCCCAGGCCGTAGCAGAGAGCTGGACTGGAAGAGGAGCAACCGGGACTAGAACCAGAGCCCATGGGGTGCCGGCATTGCAGGAGGAGGATTAACCAAGTGAGCCACAGCGCTGGCCCATGTAATGTCTTTTTTACATTTCAGTTTCTGATCTTTTTGGTATACATCCTGGCTTATGGTAGAAGGAATGGTTCCAACTGTATCTTTTCCTTTATGGTTACCTGGTCTCTCTCTTTTAGCTCCTTTCATTTGTAAAATGGCTTCATTTCTCAGGACAGATTGACACAAACACAAGAACAGTCAGAGGACTCCCTGAGACCCTTGTTTATCTGCTCTCCTAAAAGCACTAGCTCAGCCCCCAAACGCAGAATTACAGATCTGAGAAGGCGGGAAAGGCGTGGCCTGGAGACTCTATGTAAAGTAAGAAAAATCAACTCATGACACTGGGATTCCAGTCTTTGTGCCAGTACAATACAGCCCCAGGCCTTTTAAATCAGGGGACCTGCCATTTCATGCCTAATAATAAAGTGGCTTCACTAACCCGAAAGAGTAGTGGAATTCCATAAGCTAGTTTGCCTTCTTTAAGGACGCCGCGACATGGAAGAGAAACTGGGATCCTGTGAGCTCCTTCTGCCATCTGCAGGCATCGCGGTCCTTCAGAGCCCAGCAGCCGAGCCGTGACGAAAGATCACCGTGAATGAGTGGACAGAGATCTGTGAAGACTTCCCGCGTTTTGCCACAGGTATCCATTGCTCCATTTATCATTCAGCCGGAATTCCAGATAACAGAAGTGCAGCAGCCCCCGCTGTTGTCTCGCTCTTCTTTTCACTCTTGGGACAATGCTTGACCTGTGCCCTAGACGCGAGCTGTAAGAAACGCAACTGCAGCAAACGTGGAGAAGTATTTGCAAACAGAAGCTCTGACGGCAAGAGCGAGAGGAGCCCCCGCCACCGATCGAAGCACTCGGGGCGAGCCGAATTCGTCTGTTGCACTTGCTTCGTCCTGACTGGGTGTTTCGTCCTTAGCTTCATTGCTTCCTCAGCTCTGGAGAGGCACCGTTCCAGCCCACGGTGAGAAGCCCTCTGCACGCTGTGTGCTGCCAGGTCGCCTCTGGTCCACACTCAGGTGGCTCACCAGAGTCCAGTTTGTCTCCCAGCTGAGTCCCCTTACCTCGGCCACACCGTCCTGCGGGTCGGTGTGACCGAATCACCCAGCAGCACTCGCTGTGGAATGCTGTAAGGGTTCGGTTTCTCCCTGTCCTGCTGCTTTGATTTTGCCTGACTTTCTCCTCCCATGCCGCTCCCAGGCCTGTGACAACCCACGAAGCTGTTGATGCGCTGGTCCGAGCGCGCCAGCAGCTTTCTCCACCCTGGGTCGGTCCCCGCTCCACGCCTCAGGCACAGTTTGGTTTCATCTAACATAGATAATGAACCATGATATTACTATAACTACATTACCACTAGATTACCATTAACGAGAGTCCATACTTTCTTAAGCTTTCCTTAGGATTCCTAAGGAATGCGTCAGAGATAAAGTGCCGCTCTCATGCCTTTATATCAAGGGTCCATTCTGTCAACGGACCTTGATCCCCCGGACCAAAGGAACCCTGTTTGGTTTCTTCACTCTGAAGTTCCTTTTCTTCCTCTCCTCCCCTTATAGCACCTTCTTTGGAAGGACATCACGGTGCCCCACACTCACGTAGTGGGAAGCTGTGTTCCACCTTGTGGAGGGCAGCGTGTTCCATATTCTGCGTGGGATGCCCGTCTCTTCTCTAACATCTGTATTATTTATTCTGCTATTTATTTATATCAGTAGAGAGTCTGATTTTATACTTGTGGTTAGTCCAGTACTGGCTTATCTTGTTGATCCAATTGTTCCAGGCTGGGCATTGGTCGCTCTTTCAGTTGGTTCCCGTGTCCCTTCGACATCATGGTGCGTGTGTGCGTGTGTGTGCGTGTGTGTGCGCGTGTGTGTGCACTGCCTTTCTTTCTAGATGTTCTGAGCTCATCATTTGTTTCCTGTCTGAGTCTTAGAAGTAGGGTTTTCAGAATTTTTCCTAGTGCCTTTGTTGGAGGACAGTATTAGAAAAAAGAGTTGGTGACAATCCCTTCTGGGCCTCCCCGCTTTCTCAGGGTACTGTTTTCTTCCTTCTTCACTCGTTGCCTGGATCCCGTAGGCTGGACATTTCTGTTGCACCTTCTTCAATGTCCTCACCCCTGCCGTGCCCTGGCCATGCAGTGTGCTTGAGCACACAGTCATCATCTTGGACCCCTTTGACTTCGCTCCTGCCCTGAGGTTGCCAGGTGCTGAGATGCGTTGAGGTCTCAGCCTGGCTGGACACATTTCCCATTCGCTCTGAGGCTGTTCCATGCCACTGTGCCCGTCCTCCGCCCTACCTCCTGAGCTTAGCAAGGATCATGGCCTCCCACTTCACCAAGAAAGTGGCAGCCAGTAGGGGGCGCAGTCTCTAAATTTCCCTCCCTGCAGTTCCAAACTCAGCTGACCTTTTTTTATCTACCTGCCCACCCTCCCTGCCCTTCCCCCTCCCTGCCCTTCTCTTTTCTCATCTCAGACATACTTTTCTTTTTTTTTTCCCAAAGAATTATTTAATGAGTACCAATTTGATAAGTACAACTTTAGGAATACAGTGATTCTTCCCACCATACCCGCCCTCCCACCTCCACTCCCACCCCACCTCCTCCTCCCTCTCTCATTCTCAGTCCCAGTCTCCATTAAGAGTCATTTTCAGTTAACTTTATACACAGAAGACCAACTCTATGCTAAGTAAAGATTTCAACAATTTGCACACACAGACACACACAAAAAACCCTGAGAACAAGTTTTACAGTTACTTCTCATAGTACAACTCATTGAGGACAGAGGTCCTGCATGGGGAGTAAATGCACAGTGATTCCTGTTGTTAATTTAACAATTATCACTCTCACGTATGACGTCAGTGATCACCCGAGGCTCTAGATATGAGCTGCCAAGGCTATGGAAGCCTTTTGAATCCACAATCTCCGTCAGTATTTGGGCAGGGCCATAGCACAGTGGACATTCTCTCCTCCCTTCAGAGAAAAACACCTCCTTCTTTGAGGCCCCTTCTTTCCACCGGGGTCTCTCTCCGAGACCCTTCATGGAGGACATTTTTTTTTTTTTTGCCACAGAGACAGCCTTTTCTGCCTTCCCTCCACGCCAATACCTGCGCCAGCTCAGATCACCGGGAGGAGGTTTCTGTCTTTGTCTCAGCTGCTCTAGAACTTGCTTCAGCAATGATGCACTTCCATGCACCCCCAAATGCTGCTGCACCTGCGCCTTTGTCTCTTTGCCCACAGCCGTGCCCGTGCCTGCCTCACCCTGAGCACACCCACCTGCAGGAGGTCCTCACCTCTTCTCTACTCTACCATTTCCCCTTCCTCCTTCCCTTCTTCTACCCCACTTTCGGAGAAAGCAAACTCCGTTAGCCAGATCATGGCCATAAACTTGTTTCTGTCTTTTCTGCCGCTTTTACAAGACCATGTCCAGCGATGTGCCACTGTCCTATGGGATCCCTTGCGGGACAGCCCTGCCCCTCCAGCCTCCTCCTCCTTCCAGGTTTCCAGGACAGGTGCGCCCCCTCCCAGTTCTCCTCTGCCTCTCTCTCTGCTCCACCTTGGCCTGTTTCCTTGGACCCTCTTTCTGGGGCTCTTCCTGAAACATCAGGCTGCCCGTTTTGATTCTCAGCCCTGTTCTCCCCGCACCTCCACTTCCCACTAGAGGAGATCATCGACTTTGAGGATTCGGAAAACACCCATCAGTGGTCCTCATCCTTGACAGAGCATCTGAATCCCCTGTGGAATTCCAGGTCCTTTGCTAGATCCATCAGATTTCCCGTAGACTCAACCCAGGTATCTCTGTTATCAGATCTCCCGAGGGGGTGGAGATCTCTGACTTCTGGGTTAATGATTCCCTGGAGGATCCCCCCACGCACTTCTCTCTGCTGAGCTCCAAACACATATTCCCATCTACTTAGAAGAACCTCGGGTTGGTGGGCCTGCAACAGAACTCCTCCTCCCCGGTCCCCCAGTCTCGCAGCGATCCGTGCCCTTCCAGCCCTTCTCTAAGACAGAACAGATACTCACCCTTGGCTTGGCTCCCCCTGCACCCCACTCCCACAGCCAGTTGCTGAACATGCCCTGCTCATTCTCAAATATTTCTCCGGCTCTCTGTCTCCTGGCCATTGCTTTAGGTCAGGTGCTCACCATCCTGCATCTGCGCTGTAGATTACGCCCCTCACTGGTCCGTCGCCTGTGGTTTTTCCACTCCTTGAACTCAAGCTTCCCTATTTTTCCATTTAGAATGCAAATCTAATGATCTTCTTCTTCCACTGTGAAAAGTCCTAGGACAGCCATCCCCCACCTGCTGGCTGTGCTCCAAGGGAATTCTTCAGCCCCTCGCATCAGAACGTGCTGTGCACTTGTTAAAAGGTCCATTCCATTTGGGGAGTGAAACAGAGGGTGGAAGGTCTCTCCCCCCCACCTCTCTCTGTTACTTTGCCTTTCAAATAAATAAATAAATCTCGGACAAATGCAGCTAGGCTTCAGCACAGACCCTGCCTTGCTGAAGAAGCTCCCTGGCAGGTCCTGACGTTCGCTGGGACTCCAGGAAGAAGGCCAACCTCCGGACCTGGCCCATAAAGCTGTTGCACGCCTGGGTGCCAGCGCTGGACGGCTTGGCCTCCATGGATCTCCGCGATGACCAATTAGCAAGCCCATGTCCTCCCTACCAAGGATTAAGGTCTTGCTCTGCTGGTCCACTTCCTTTCCCTTGAAAATGCCTTGCCCTCGGCTGTCTCTGTCTCCTTGCTCCTCTGCCCAGCTCCGAGAAACAAAGACTCAGGGTATCTAAAGCCGAGCAAGACCCCAGTTAAGCACAGGTTTGTCTTACCCCTAAGCACTGGCCGTGCTGGTTCTGGGGACTGATAAATGAGCTGAGTCAACACTCCACACCAGCCCAGCTCGGGCTCCTCCCTCCAGAGCCCCTCTCATCCAGGGGTCATGCACGTCCTTTTATCTTCACTTTAAACGGAAAATATCTACTCTTCCTCCCCGTCCAGAGGTCAGCCTGTTTTCCCCTTGCCCACCTCCTCCCATCAAGTTGCAAAGAGGCCCTGTGATGAATGAGAAGGGAAAGCGGAAGGAGAGGGAGGGAGGAGAGGGAGGGGAGGCAGAAGCAAGACAGGGTGAGGTGGAGTGCGAGCCGAGCGCCAGACCTTAATTTAATCACAGGCCCCATGCTCAATTGAACAGACACAAGGGCTCAGAATGGGTCCCTGGGTGGCGGTGGGGCAATCAGCCCGCTGCAGTTGCTGGGCAAGCATTAATTGCAGATGACAATGTGTAAACAGTGGGGAAGAATGGGGTGTGCAGGTGTGAGCGGCTGGGGCCGGCCCGGGCTGTTTTCACACACACTGCGGCTCCTCCAGGCTCCTCCACCACTGACCTGCTCCCAGATCTGGCTGAGTGGCTACAGTTGGGAGACTGTTGACCGTGTTGGAGCTCAGTGTCCAGCAAGTAGCCGGGGGCAGCGTGGAAGAAGGGAGGCATTGAGAGGGTAGAGGCCTGGGTGATGACCTAGGGGTTGCATGTGTGTGTGTGTGTGTGTGTGTGTGGTGTGCTGCCTGTGCCTGACCTAGACCGCAGCCTGGCCACTGGCTGTCTGGACAGCAAGGCAGGATGTTCAATAACAACGAAAGGTGTCAGGTTCTGCCATCCACCTCGGCAAAGGGAGCCAGCTGGCTGGGAAGCTGGAGAGAGTTCCCAGATGCCCTGTCTTCCTCTGTCTCCCAGCTGAGCTCTGAATGAGCTTGGGGAAGGCTGGGCAAGTCTGAGGCCCCCCTGAACCTGCACGGGAACCCTTTGTCTGATTAGGGAGGGAGTGTTGTTGGAGCCAAGTGGTGGGGGAGTGGGAGAGTTGCTGAAAGAGAAGTCCAGAGAAGCCTGGATATCTGAATATCTTTCATCCACAAAGTTCAAGGCTCTTTTCCAAACTATCTCTGCAAGCAAGCGCTGAAAATGAGGTGCAGAGTGTAGAAGAGGTGTGATTCTGGAAAGAGCCACTTAGAGCAAGCCCCACTAGGTGTCATAGAATGATGACATCACACCATATAATAATGATGAGGGGCTGGCACTATGGCATAGTGGGCTGAGCCTCCATCTGTGGCGCCAGCATCCCATGTGGACACCAGTTCGAGTCCCGGCTGCTCTACTTCTGATGTAGCTCCCTGCTAACGGCCTGGGAAAGTAGTAGAAGATGGCCCAACTTCTTGGGCCTCTGCACCCACATAGGAGACCTTGAAGAAGCTCCTGGCTTCAGATCAGCCCAGCTCTGGTTGTTGTGGCCATTTAGAGGGTGAACCAGTGGATGGAAGACCTTTCTCTCTGTCTCTCCTTCTCTCTGCCTGCACCTCTGCCTCTCAAATAAATAACTGAATCTTTAAAAAAAAGTGATGATGATAATTGTTACTATGAATGCTATTTATTGAGCTGTAATTAAGTGTTAGACACGCTGCTCAACACACTACTTACACCAGAGCACTTCTACAGGTTTGCACACAAAAAACCCAGGAATGAAATGGTAAGTTGATTTTGCTGCAAAATATTTTGAAATCCATGCATAGCTTTTTCATTCTATACATTTTCCATGAGCATTTGAGGGTCTGGGTTTGCTTCATGTGCAGCTTCCTGTTTCTCTTGTCCTCATAGCTCTATTGCAATTCTCTGGGAACAAAGGCAATACTCCCCCCCCCCCCATTTATCTTTCCTCTCCCATGATCCTTGGAATGAGAGATCCTCAGGAATCCTGGAGGTTCAGGCTTCATCTGTGGGCAGCGAGGGCCACAGACTATTTGAGATAGGTGGTTGTCCTTGGGGCTCAGAAAGATAATACTGCCCTCCACTAATGGCTCAGAGAATGGAGGGATGACTTGGAAGTAGAGTTTGAAGGAGTTGTGACAATGGAGTGAGGAGGGAGGAGGGGCTGAGCTGTGTGGACAGGTAGAGGCTTGGGGAGGAGCGGGCAGATTTGAGAGCCATGGAGGAGATGGATCCTCAGGGCTTGAGGCCTGGGAGGCAATGGGGAGTGAAGGGCCGGGGTTCTGGTCGGTGCGACTGGCTGGAGTGTGCAGGCAGCACCCGTGTTCCTGGTAGGGGTACAGTGGAGGAGTCGCTTTGTGGGCGAAGATGATGAGCTCTGATGATGACTGTGCACTCAACAAGGTGGTAGTGAAGAACTGAGACCCCAAAGTCCCCATGGAGACTTTCTGGGAGAGGTTCCGAGCGCTAGGTTCCCCGTGTCTGTTTCTTGGCTAAGGGCCAAGGTGAGTGCTACAGGGTGACGGGTGCTCCTGGGTGATGCCCATCTCATTCTGAACACCTGCTGGGCCTGGCCCTGAGCTGGGGAGAAGGCAGGGTAAACCGACCACACAAGCTGCCGACAGGCTCAGAGGAGGAAAGAAAATGAAGCTGGCTCTAAAACAGCTCACGCACATCCAAGAAACGATGCCAACGGAACTCACTACCATGGATCTGGGTTTTCTTTGGGTTGTCTGTTCAGTCCCTCCCCCTAGCTTGTTTTTATTTTCTGTTTGAGAGAGAAAGATTAATGGCTTTTTTTCCCTAAGGCTGAGGCACTTGAAATGAGATTAAAAACTTAAGTGACTGGGCCGGCGCCACGGCTCACTTGGCTGATCCTCCACCTGCAGCACCGGCAACCCTGGTTCTAGTCCCAGTCGGGGCACTGGATTCTGTCCCGGTTGCTCCTCTTCCAGGCCAGCTCTCTGCTGTGGCCCGGGAGTGCAGTGGAGGATGGCCCAAGTGCTTTGGCCCTGCACCCGCATGGGAGACCAGGAGGAAGCACGTGGCTCCTGGCTTCGGATTGGCACAGCGCACCGGCTGCAGCAGCCATTCGGGGGGTGAACCAACGGAAGGAAGACCTTTCTCTCTCTCTCTCTCTCTCTCTCTCTCTCTCTCACTGTCTAACTCTGCCTGTCAAAAAACAAAACAAACAAACAAACAAACAAAAAAAACAAAAACAAACCCAAAAACTTAAATGACTTTCCAATCGAAGGAAAGTGAATGGTGAATCAGAATTTAAAAACCCGGTTGAGAAGCCAGATATTATACTATTTGTGTTTGAGGGTCCTTTGCCTTTTTTAGATTCTTTTGAATTGTTGATCTATGTATTTGAGAAGCAGAAACAGACAGAGAGGGAGAGAGGGAGAGAGAGATGGAGGGTGAAGAGGGAGAGAGAGAGGGAGGGAGGGAGAGAGCTAGCTCTATCCACTGGTTCACCCCCCAAGTGCCTGCCACAGCTGGAGCTGTAGTGGGCCAAAGCCTGCATCGAAGCTGGGAATGGGGAACTCAGTCTGGGTCTTTCATGTGGGTGGCAGAGACCCCCTTACTCAATCCATCACCACAACCACCCAGGTTCTGCATTAACAAGAAGCTGGGGTCAGGAACCAGAGGCAAGTATTGAACCCAAGTACTCTAATATAGGATATGGGCATCCAGACCAGAGTCTTGACCTCTGGGCTGGAGCCCATTCCTTTAGTTTTTAATAATGATTTCTAGGTTAGTGATTATGGATCCAGAGCCTGAGATCATATCCCCACTCTACCACTTGCCAGCTGCCTGACTTGGGGCAAATTAAGTTCTCTATGCCTCAGTCTCCTCACCTACAAAATGGGTATAATAATACCTTCGACAGGGCACATTTGTTGGGATCAGATGAGTTCATACATAAGCTTGCTGGTAGTCAGCACAAGTTTATATCATTACGAGCACTCGGGGCTTCCAGACCCTCTTTGAGCCTTAGGGCTTCTTGGGGAGCACTCTTGGTTTCCTGCTCCATTGGGCCTTGTCCAGGCAGTCAGATACGTTTCTTGAGCTCTTAAGATGAGGTTTAAACAGAGAGCTGGATGGTCTGCAATTCATTGTCCCTGACTTCTCACCAAGGAGGCTTTAGTGCTAGGGCCAGACTTGGCAGTGGCTCCTCCATGTTGGTGTTTCTTGAATTAGTTATCAAAACTGATGGGTAGTTATAGATTAGCAACTTAATTTGTCAAGTAGGGATATTATTGTTATTAAGATTTATTTATTTGGAAAGCAGAGTTATATAGAGAAGGAGACAGAGAGAGAAATATTCTCCATCTCTCCATCTGCTGATTCACTCCCCAAAGGGCCACAATGCTGAAGCCAGGAGACTGGAATTCTATCTGGATCCCCCATGTGGGTAGTAGTGGGTCAAGCACTTGGGCCATCTTCTGCTGCTTTTCTAGGTGCATTAGCAGGGAACAGGACCAGAAATGGAGCAGCCAGGACTCAAACCGGTGCCCATACGGGATGCCAGCATCGCAGGTGGAAGCTTAACCCACTGTGCCACAAGGCTGGCCTCACAAGTAGGGATATTCAAGAAAGAATCATCACCATTTCATATTACATTTTTTTTGACAGGCAGAGTGGACAGTGAGAGAGAAAGACAGAAAGAAAGGTCTTCCTTTTTGCCATTGGTTCACCCTCCAATGGCCGCCGCCGGCGCGCTGCGGCCGTCGCACTGCGCTGATCTGAAGCCAGGAGCCAGGTGCTTCTCCTGGTCTCCCATGGGGTGCAGGGCCCCAAGTACTTGGGCCATCCTCCACTGCACTCCCTGGCCACAGCAGAGAGCTGGCCTGGAAGAGGGGCAACCGGACAGAACCCGGTGTACCGGTGCTGCAAGGCAGAGGATTAGCCTAGTGAGCCACGGCGCCGGCCCTCATATTACATTTTAGCACCAACATGTTGAAGGGGGCATAGAACAGTGATGGTTTTGGTCACCAAGCATCCGTTCTCCAGTTTTTCAGTGTGTCCATCTCTGTCCCACAATGAGCTCCTGACTCAGAGCTGAAGCACGTGGCAGATTTTAAATCAGTGAGGGCTTCTTGACATAGGGCTCAACCAGAAGTCAAGAGGCCCATGGGACTTCCTGGGAGTATGGGAAGAAGCACTGTTTCTTTCTGCTGAACTCTAACCAGACAGGACACAGTGGTGGAGGCCTTGCTCATATTGTTATCATGTAGAACCCAAGGCAGAGCCAAAAAGGTAGCATTATCGGAGCACTCAGTGCCACCAGCCTGATGCCCCTGGCTTTTATTTTTAAAATACTCCCTTTTATTAATAGCTCTCCCATTATTAATAGCTTACAGTAGTAGAAGATGCTTGTCATAATCAATACACTGATATTGATGCCTTATTACAAAATAAAGCTTATCTATTACTCGGGTTTTCTTAGTTTTCTCTACTTCCCGTTTGCTGTCCCAGGGTCCCATCTAGGACACTATGCAGTTGCCATGTTTCATGAGGCTCCTCTCGGTTGAGATAGTTTCAGATTTTCCTATTTTTTGGTGATTTTGACAGTTTTGAGTAGTGGTAAGGTATTTTTGCAAAAATGCTCATCGGTTGGAATTTGTATGACATTTTCCTCATAATTAGACAACTATATTGGTTGCAGGGAACCGAGTGCTTGAGTCATTCATTACCTGCTGCCTCCTAGGGTGTGCACTGGCAAGAAGCTGGAATGAGGAGGGAGGCTGGGACTGGAACCCAGGAGCTCCATATTGGGATGTGGATCTCCTGAGTAGCATCTTTTTTTTTTTTTTTTTTACAGGCAGAGTTAGACAGTGAGAGAGACAGAGACAGAGAGAAAGGTCTTCCTTCCGCTGGTTCACCCCCTGAATGGCTGCTACAGCTGGCGTGCTGCACCAATCCAAAGCCAGGAGCCAGGTGCTTCCTCCTGGTCTCCCATGCAGGTGCAGGGCCCAAGCACTTGGGCCATCCTCCACTGCACTCCCGGGCCACAGCAGAGAGCTGGCCTGGAAGAGGAGCAACAGGGACAGAATCCAGCACCCCAACCGGGACTAGAACCCGGTGTGCCGGCGCCACAAGGCGGAGGATTAGCCTAGTGAGCCGCGGCACCGAACCGAGTAGCATCTTAACCACTACATCCAATGTCCACTACCCCCACCTCCATGTCTTTAGTAAAGTATTTAAGTGCAAATCCTCCACCTTGCGGCGCCGGCACACCGGGTTCTAGTCCCGGTTGGGGCGCCGGATTCTGTCCCGGTTGCCCCTCTTCCAGGCCAGCTCTCTGCTATGGCCAGGGAGTGCAGTGGAGGATGGCCCAGGTGCTTGGGCCCTGCACCCCATGGGAGACCAGGAAAAGCACCTGGCTCCTGGCTCCTGCCAGGATCAGCGCGGTGCGCCGGCTGCAGCGGCGGCCATTGGAGGGTGAACCAGCGGCAAAGGAAGACCTTTCTCTCTCTGTCTCTCTCTCTCACTGTCCACTCTGCCTGTCAAAAAAAAAAAAAAAAAAAAAAAGTATTTAAGTGCAGACTCCTGGGTGTTTCTTTTATATTTGACTTGTTATCTAATACTGCTTAACTTTGTTGCTGAAATTGCTGCAGCCCTGAGCATTGGGAGATCTTTGAGTTGGCTACTGTGTCCCTTTGACAAGCCTCTCTCCCATTGCCACCCGCGCTTTGTGGTCAGCTAGATTTTTCAGCTCACATGAACTATCAATTCCTCTGTAATCTAATTCAGTTTAAGTTAAGTGTTCTGTCACCTGTAACCAAAGGATTCTTAACAAATCTTTAAAGAAGAGAAGCATCCTTATTAGGTAGAACATTTCATCTTGTTATTGTTATTATATACAAAAACCTTGCATTGTTTTTTATGTCAATGCTGCTGAATGATGATTTTAGATTGGAAAACACAGATCTTCATTGGGCTGTGGTGAGCACTTGCTGGGCACTGAAACAATTATAGTAGGCTCAGGAGACTGAGGCTGGGTGCAGTTCAAGTTCCAGCCTTGTGAGCTTGGGCTCCTCACCTAACCCCTGAGCTGGAAAAGGATCAGGTGGCACCATTTACTCTGATGTGATCCAGAGGCCTTTTTTTTTTTTTTTTAAAGATTTATTTATTTATTTATTTATTTGAAAGGCAGAATTAGAGAGAGGCAGAAGCAGAGACAGAGAGAGAGGTCTTCCATCCGCTGCTGGTTCACTCCCCTGTTGGCCGCAACAACTGGAGCTGTGCCGATCCGGAGCCAGGAGTATCTTCCGTGTCTTCCACATGAGTACAGGGTCCCAAGGACTTGGGCCATCCTCTACTGCTTTCCCAGGCCATAGCAGGGAGCTGGACTGGAAGTGGAGCAGCCAGGAAATGAATCCGCACCTGTATGGGATGCTGGCACTGCAGGTGGCGGCTTTACCTGCTATGCCACAGTGCTGGCCCCCAGAGGCCTCTCATCTGTTGAGCTGGCTGCTGGGGAGTGTAACAGAGCCTCCACATTAGGGTTGCCAGAGAAATACAGGTTCCAAGATTTCCTTTGAATTTCAGACAAATGATGAATAACTTCTAGTACATTTTTAAAAAAGATTTATTTATTTATTTGAAAGAGTGGCACAGAGAAAGAAGGAGAGGCAGAGAGAAAGAGAGAGAGGTCTTCCATCCACTGGTTCACTTCCCAATTGGCTGCAATGGCCAGAGCTGCGCCAATCTGAAGCCAGGAGCCAGGAGCTTCTTCTGGATCTCCCATGTGGGTGCAGGGGCCCAAGGACTTGGGCCATCCTCCACTGCTTTCCCAGGCCATAGCAGAGAGCTGGATCAGAAGTGGAGCAACCGGCATTAGAACCAGCGCCCATATGGGATGCTGGCAATGCAGGTGGTGGCTTTACCTGCTATGCCACAGTGCCGGCCCCCTCTAGTACATCTTTAAATATTGCGTGGGGGTACAGGTATTCTAAAAAAATTGTTGTTTGTCTGAAACTCTAAGTATTTTTATTTGCTTAACCTAGCAACCCTATCCCAAATGCCCTCCCATTTTTCATTTTTAGGTTTTTCTGGACGTATATTGTGGGGTTGGGGAGGCTGTCACTCCGCAGCTTCAACCTCACTGAGAGATATGGTGTCCTGGGAAGAGCAGGCCTCGGTGGGCAGCATCGGATCTCTGCTCTACCACTTCAGCAAATTGCTTAACCATCTTTCTATTTAAAGACTGTATGTATTTCAGAGGTAAGGATGGTGGAGAGTTGAGAGAGAGAAAGAGACCCATATGCTGTTTTCCTTCCCCCTAAAATGCTGCACCAGTTAGGGCAGGAGCTGGGAACTCCATCCAGGTCTCCCTGTGAGTGCCAGGAATCCAACTACCAGAGCTGTTGCTGCTGCCTCCCAGGCTCTGCATTAACGGAAGCTGGAGTTAGTATCTGCAGCTGGGTACTGAACCCAGGCAGCTTGAACTGTGGCTTAACTGCTAGGCCAAACACTCACCCCTGCTTAACCATTATTGTGTAATGGGTTAATAATTCACAGATGCCATTGTTAACACTTTGCAGGGCCGGGCTTCTGATGGGGATTCAGTCAATGGGGGCTGTTATTGATGTCACTCTTATCTGGACAAATAAGCAGAAAGTCCTGAGACGGCAAGAGAGGAGACTGAAGGTCACAGCAAGGCAGCCCCTCACTCCTCGCCAGTGAGAAGGCCCGATCCCAGAGGCAGCACCTGGCAGCGTGGGTGCTCTGAGGCCTGGGCTCTTGGCTGAAGTTTTGCATCTCATCCAGGGTCTTGCTTTCTGAGGGCTCCAGCTTGAAAGCCAAGCGAGGGAGTTGTGCTGATAACGGTGGGCAAGGGGCCAGGCCTGGCAGAGGGGACAGGAAGCAAGCTCCCGGGTGGGCGGGCCTCACTCTTCACAAGCAGGGTAGGCAGGCCCCCAGCAACCACAGCCGACGTTCCCGAGAACTTGGTGTTAGGCAGGAAGTTAGAAGTTAGCCTGTGCATGCCCAGCTCGGGTTTTAAGTATTACTTCATCAACACTTCACACCTTCCTACTATATAGGCAGGGAAATTGAGGCACGGAAGGACCAGGAAAAAACTGCCCAAGGTATACAGAGTTGGAAACGGGACAGCCAGACGGCTGTGTCCCTGTTGCAGCTCAGCACACCGCGTTCTCGTTTGCTTGCCTTCTCAGGCAGCCGGCGGAGGTGGGTGTGATTGAATCCTCACTGTGTAGTGGAGATGCTGAGGTTTCTACAATTTTCCCAAGGCCATAATTCACGGGGGCCAGGGTTCCAATGTGGACGTCCAACTTGCAGGTGCCTGGAGGTGTCAGGCAGGGGAGCAGGTGGCCGGCGATGACCTTTCCCCTCACGCCAGCCCTAGGAAGAGGTGGAAGTGCCTGCCTTGTGCCTTTGATTTATGATGGGGTGGGGGTGGAGACCCAGCTGTCAACTTGGGCAGCCACTTGAGGATTCTATTAAAAAAGTTGCCTTGTGATTTATATTAGTGGGTGAAAAACACCACCACCACCCAAGCAAACAAGAAAACAATCTCAAAAATGGACAATGGCAGACCAGTTAAATTAATTGTGGTACCAACCCACGATGCTGGATTTTGCAGCTGTTTAAAACTATCACATTTTCAGAGACTATTAACATAGGAAAATGCCTCCAGATAGAAATAAAAACAGGAGATAAAACTGTATACACAATGTGATCCCAATTAAGCAACAATAATCTTGTAGATGACTCCGTGTACACAGAGAAAGACAAAAGGCAATTTAAATTTTCCCAATTATTCCATTCCGTGCTTGCCACATGTTGTAACCATCAGTGAGCGTATTGACTCACAGACCACTGTGGATGAAAGGCGCCCAGGTGGCATCCAATTGTAGCATTTCAAAGATGGGGAAACTGAGGCTCAGGTTTAGGAACGTGGTTCAGAGTGGCCGGGAAGCCAGGGGTCTGCCCAGCGGACTCTGGGTGTCCAGAGGCGATGCCCACGCCTCCAGCTCCGGGAGCAGCGGGGTGCGCTCCCCAAAGGGCACATCCCGAACAAGGAGGGGTGGGTGGGTGGAGGGGAAGAAGGGAAGCGAAGATTGGGGAACCTTTCAAAAATGGAAACCAGATGAGCGGTTCAAAGGGGAGCAAATTCTCCACGGCGCGCTCCTTTGTTGCGAGCGTGTGAGGCGGCGGCAGCTGCGCGCCTCGCCCCCAGCCCACGGCGCGATGGGGCGGACACGGATAACTGCATTAGATGCACTCAGCTCTTTTCAATAAAATGCCCTTGTTGGAGGCACAATAGGGGGAACGGGGCAGCCACCCCAGGCCGGCCCCGGGGGCGCCCTGTCCTCCCCCGGAGAGCAACGCCAAGCGCACTCATTTTTCAGGGCTCCGTTAATTGACGTTTGGCTGCCGCCGCCTTGAGTTCAAAAGAAAAGACCCAGCTCCCCAAGTCCACTTCCACCGGAAATGAGGCCGCCCTGGGTCGGTCTCTGGGGGCCCAGCCAGGGACCACAGCGCAGCTGTGGCGAGGGAGCCGGGCCGTGCGAGGTTTTCCAATGGGAGGCATCCCGAGCCTTCTCCCAGCCTTCCAGTGGCTGTGTGGGAAATACAGCCCCAGGAAGGGAGCAGGTGACAGCCGCACATGTAATCGGTGGTCTTGGGGCTGGAAGACTTGGTTAGTGATTACCAAAGTGCCACCTTCTGTTAGAGATTCCGATAAAGGTATCCCAGGAAATTCTTTCAAGTTAAAAAAAAGGAGGGGGGGGGGGAAGAATTAGTATTTCTTGGACTCCTCCAATGAGGTTGCTTTAACTAGGAGTGAGGGCTTTATCCTCCCTGTTTTATGGATATAGACACCCAGGCTTAGGTTCCTAGCTTGCTGAAATTGCTCAGGGAGGAGATGGGAGGAAGGGCTGGAGTTTGAACTCAGGTGTGTTTGCCTTTCAAAGCACTATTGACATTGTAGCCTGGGGTTGTGGGGGCTGTCCTGTGCAGTGTTGGATGTTTGACAGATTCCCTGGCCTCTGCCCTCCAGATGTGGTTGCCAAAAATGTGCCCAGACATTGCCAGATGTCCCCTGGTGAGAACCACTGTGCTAAGAAACCCTGGCACATTGCATGTGCTGGCACGCTTGTAGTTGTGGGCTCGGCAATTCCATCTTTTGGGGAAGCGAATTGACTAGCCAATTTTGCTTCTTAAATTTCAGCCCTGTGGTTTTTGGGGGGACAGTGTCAGGAGAAGAGTTGGCTGACTCAGACAAGGCCAAACAGTCTGTGTCCCAGATGCCAAAGGATTGTTGGGTGCAAGAAGCATTTTAAAATCGGTGTTCTGTCCATGTTTCTTGGAGTGCATTGGGTCAGTGTGACCCCAGTGCCTTCATCTGTTCTCCCCACGTCTGCCTCCAAGACAGTTCCCCACAGAGGGTGAGCCAGCTTTTCTTCCCCGCTCATGCCTAATGTCGAGAGCAGCCTTGGCTACTGGCGGAGTGCAGATGTCCGGGAAAGGAGTTGGGAAAGGCAATGAGAAGGAAGGGGAGGGACACTGTGCAACAGTGGAGCCTGGGCCCTGTCCTGAAATCCGTAGGGCGAGGACGCTGCTGACCCGCCATGCTTGGAAGGGGGCTTAACCTGATTTTCATTTTTGGCTGCAACCTGTGCAAGAGCCTGCCTCCACCTCCTCATATCACTGTGGTCTTCTGCGGCTTTAGCCTACTGGACAGCTCACTCTTTGGTCCCCAAAGCTACTTGGGCCACCCAAACGCCAGCCCCAGGCCCTAGGACCACACTGAGCTGAGCCTTGTTGCAGTTCAACTGCCCTACTCTCTCCCAGAGAGAGAGAGAGAGAGAGAGAGATTTATAACCAGGTTCCGCCATATGAGGGTAGTTCAAAAAGTTCTTGGAAAGTGGAATTAGATAAATTTGGTGCCAAAAATGCAGGTCTGCACAAAGGTCAGGGGAAGTGTTGTAATGAGAGAACTATGCATGCGTTTCCATCTTTTTTGGCACCAAAGTAAACTTATCTTTTAGCTCCCTGTAGCCCCTGATGATGTTTAGAAGTGCCTGCACGCTGTGTTTGTTTTTCTAATTCTGGCCTTCCTCCTCTGTGGCTGGCTGGCGCACTTGTGATTGGAAATGCCATGGACCAAGGGCAGCTCTGGAAGAGCAGCAGGGAAGTTAGAAGCTCTGAGGCCTGGGGGCCCTAAGATTTGTCCCCTGCGCCCTCCCCGGCTGCTCTTTATTGGGCTCGTTCATGGATCGAGGGTCCAGAGCCGTGGGGGTGGGGCTCATCATTTTCCTTGGAGGCTTCTCAAGAAAGCATAGAGGATGAGGGCTTTAGGAGTTCAAAGAGAGAAACAGACATCTGGAGAGAAAAGGAAACGGGAAATTGGCATCGTGCAGCGTAATCAACCTTCCAGATAATAAAAGGCTATGACTTTTAATCCTGGAAGTTTGTATCGCTCTCTTCCACAAGCTTTCGGGATAAGCATAAGCCCCCCCCCCCCCCGCGAGGGGGCTTCAAAAAAGCTCATGGAAAAGGGATGGAAAAACCAAGTTTATTTTGGTAAAAGGAATTTTGAAATTCATGCATAGTTTTTTCATCATGCCCATTTTCCATGAATTTTTTGAAGTCCCTTCTGTGTGCATCACTCACACACATGTGCACATGTGCACACACACACGTATGTTTTACTTGATCTGGTCTTCACATCCTTTCTGTTTCCCTTCTTAGCCAATGCCACCTGTGTGGTGGCTACAGTTTGCTTCTGAAAGGACCATTTCCAAAAGGAGGACACGCACACGCGTGTGTGAGAATGTGTGTGTGTCCACCGCATGCTGCCTTCTCCTCCCTTTGAATGCACCTCCTCTCGTTTACATTTGCCCTCTTTTTGCTGAGATCATTTGCACTCTCCAACTTCATTAGCTGCAGCCCCCGCCTGCCCTGGGACAAAAAGTAGGGCCGAACTGTTCAAAAGAACACATGGAGACCCCATTAACGATGGCCCTAATTGTGCCAATTCAACCCCCTCAATAACTCTAATTAAAACCTGTCTTGTACAGGGGCTCAATGGCAACACAGCTGCCACGCCGAACAATCACATCACAGGGCTTCGAGGGACAGGGTCTCTCTGTGCGGCTTTCATGGCGGTTGTTATGGGAAGGGTCAGTGGGCGAGGATTAAGGCAGGGGCGCAGTCCGAGTGGGGGACCTTGAAAGGGGCTGTGATGTCAGCTCACATTTGAAATCTGAAGACCTTTAGCTTTTTCCCTCCAGCCTTTCCCTCCCCCCGCCAGCCCCCCTCGCCCCCACAGGAACACCTGCAAACTGCCTGGAAGGGGCCGTGACCACCAGACACATGGATACCACAAGTGGACTGAAACCTCTGAGAGGAAGGGGAAAAAAATCCCAAAACCCATGTGCCCCCCTTCCAGCCCCCAAAACCAACCAGTAAAACCACACCCCCAAAACTCGGAAAGAGTTTTTTTTTCCTCTGCTTTCAACCTTGTCTTTTAGGATCCAGCTGCACTTTGCTGGGCACCATAAATAACTCTGCAATTACATTAATTGGTTGCATATTTGTTGACACTGAGGCAGGGCCCCGAAGGGTGGGGGAGGTGGCTTTCAGCTGGGGCTTAGCCCTGCTCCCCTGTGCTGTGCCTTCACGTCCCATTTCTAACCAACCCATTTAGTTTTTCGGGCCTGGAGGAAAGTAGTGGCTGACGGGCCCAGTCAGACTCTCGTCTCATCTCTTGGCTGTCCTGCACCTGTTGTTCCATTGTGCTTGGGAATTCAGTCCCTCTATGGGAGGGCTTGAGAAATGGATTCCAGGAAACACTCCATGGGGTTATATTTTCCTCTGGGGAAGGGGGTGTGGTGGGTTTACTGATGTGTATGTTGTTTGGAGCAAATGGTAACCGACCAGAGCTTTAGTCTGGATCCCCAAACTCATCTTGGATTCCTCCAATGGCTGGACCCACCCTAGGGGGTCCCTTGGATTCTGTTCCCTGGAGAACAATGGCATCCTGGTTACCTCATTCACTCTATTTCACTCAGTGGGCAAGAATTGGAGAGTTGAGCTTAAAAACCAACTCTTGGTTAGCCAGGGAGACTTCATAGAATGGGAGGAAGTGTTGAGTGGGGGCAGGTAGCAGAGACTGAGCCCCAGTTAGCAGCTCAAGGTTGGCAGAAAACCAGACCCAAGTCTCACTTTCCCTATGCCACAACTAAGATGGGAGGAATTGCTCTGGGCCCTGGCCTGGGGCTCCCCAGGAGCATGAGAAAGCATGAAGCCTGCTGACGATGTGTGTTTTGGAAGCTGTACCCACAGCTGGCCCTCTTGAGTAAGATCCTTGGGAAGTGCCTTGTTTGTTTTGCTCATCACCTTGTCCTTGTGGCATAAGCCTGGCACACAGAAGGCTCTCCGCTAATATCTGATGGATGGATGGTTAAATGCCTGGAGTTCTGGTTTCCAGGTGCACTGCGCTCTTAAGAAGGAAGGAATTACATCAATCTGAAGTCATATGGTTTACTTTTACATGGTACGGTGGAAAGAGTACAGGCTTTGGAGCCAGCCGACCATAACTTTAACACATCTACTTTTCAGTGCTGTTGCAAGAATAAATAAGCTTGTATAAGTCAACACAACACAATTATTTCTTTTCATTTCTCTGTGAAACCAGGGAAGAGAATAACTTTCTGAATCTAGTCCTCTGATTTTCTCACTGCAAAATAAGGATAATATAGTTCTGCTAATTAGCAAAGGGCAGCAGGCTTGAGAACTTACAAGCACGGGCCAACCTGGGCTGCAGGCATATTCTCACCCAAGAATGCTTTGGATAAGGGGTCTTCAAACAGTTCCTGGGAAATGCACAATATGAGGCCAGTGTCGAGCGCAGCAGGTTAAGCCGCCACTTGTGATGCTGACGTCCCACATCAGGGTGCTGGTTCGAGTCCCGGCTGCTTCACTTCTGAACCAGTTTCTAGCCAATGCTCTTGGGAAAGCAGTGGAAGACAGCTCAAGTGTTTGGGCGCCAGGCACCCCTGTAGGAAACCCAGGTGGAGCTCTGGGCTCCTGGCTTTGGCCTGGCCCAGACCTGGCTGTTGTGGCTATTTTTTGGTGGTGGGGGGAGTTAACCAGCAGATAGAAAATACCTCTTTTTCCCCTCCCCATCACTCTCCCTTTAAGTAAATAGAATAAATCTTTAAAAAATAAAGAAAATATATATTGTGAGAAAACTATACATGTTTGCACCAAACTTTTTTTTTAAAAAAATTATTTTAGAGGAAGAGAGAGAAACAGAATTCTGATTGGCTGATTCACTCCCCCAAAACTTGTGACAATCAGGACTGGGCCAGGCCAAAGCCAGGAACTGGGAGCTCGCTCCTGGTCTCCCACGTGGGAAGTAGGGACTCAACCACGGGAGCTATCAGCTGCTGACTCCCAGCATCTTCATCCGCAGGAAGCAGGAACTGGGGGCAGAACCAGGATTTGAACACTCGCCTGACCCAGGGCCCAGGCATCCCAGTCCACAGCTTAATCACTAGGCCAAACAACCTCCCCTAAGCTCTTCCTTTAATTCTGTTTTCCATGAGCTTGTTGAGGTAGCCTCTCATTTGCTCTTCCCTTGCCTGGAAGGCTCTTCTCCCAAGTCGCTGCCTGGCTCGCTCCCTACCCCTTGAGGCCTCTGCTCGAATGTCACCTTATCAAAGTGGTCTTCCTTGAGGACCTTACCCAAAACAGCAACGTGCCCTCCCCATCACTCTCCTTCTCCCTCACCGGCTTCATTTTTCCCCATGGTGCTGAACGCCTCGACACATTGCATATTAGTTTATTATCTATCTTTGCTTATTGCATTCTGCGTTTAATGAGAGTAGAAACTTACATTTTTTGTTCATGGCTTTATCCATATTACCTAGAGCAGTGCCTGACACATAGTAGATGGTAGTATTTCTGGGATGAAGGAACAGGTGGTGACACTCTCTGATGACCCAAAGGAAGAGACTGCCTGGCCTTAAATATTTGTTGGGTCAAGTTACTCCACAATGATTGGGTTGTGAAAGCGTGGCCCTTTTCTCCTTGGTTTCCAGCCTGGGGGGCCCTAGAGCAGTGATTAAGGTCATGGCCTTAGGAGCCCAATAGATCTGGATCCCAATAGATCTGGATTCCAATAGATCTGGATTCCAATGCTGGCTCCTCCCTTCAGTGGCAGTGTGAACTTGGGATGATTACTGAGCACTTTGAGCCTCAGGTTATTCATCTGAAGATAAGAATAACTGTTGCCTCACTGGAGGATTGGGTAAATTGAGATAATGTTTGAAAAGTTCTTGGCACAGAATACCTGCGCAAGTGGTGGATGCCATTGGCATTATTAGAGTCACTGTCATCCTCATTACCTTGACATTTAGGACCTCCCTTTAACTGAGAGTGGGGCTTATCTCATGGTTTCCATGGCACGCCTGGCCACACCATGTACTGAGCTGATGGAAGAAGTGTAGACTTTTATTCTGAAATACTGCCTCCCAACTAATCCCACTTAAGGAGGCCGAGTCAAGCCCTGTTTGGACGCTTCCATTCCTCTGCTCCCTTCTTTTTGAAACTTGCACTTGGTTGCCAATCACATCGTCACATAGAGACAGAAGGGCCACAAATTCCTTACTGAGTTTGTTTCCTGGAGCTTGGACAGCTGGTGCAGAAGCTCCCAAAGTGGTATTTGGGTCATTTTCACCTTGAAAAAGACTCTGATTCTTCTTCAAATCAGAACAGGTTTCTGTCTAAGACCAGAGCAAATGCCATCCCTTTAAAGAGGCCAGACTGATGAGTCAGGCGTGGACACATCTGAGTCTTATTTTACAGTTTTGCTGGAATTTTATGAGTTGGCACAATCTCTTTCTCTTGCCAGCTACCAAGAACCACCAGTTTTAGGAGCCTGCCCCAAGGGCTCTCTCAACTTGACAGTCCCTGTGTGGACTTGTGTCTTTTCTGGGTTGTGTCAACCTCACCCTAGTACAGTTGTTCATCTACCTGTTGCTTCATGTTCAACTACTTTGCATGAGTGTCTATTGTTAGACGTGACCCACTGGTGTATTTTCATAAGAACTCAGCTTACCCGTAGGACAGTCATGATGCCAAGGCCTGGTCCCCAGCTGCAAAGGGGGCTAAGTGGAAAAACCCAAAGTAGATCAGCTGATGAGCTGCTTAATGGTTCTTGTTCTCTTGTCTCAACCATGTGACCACAGAACGCTCATTACAAGTGCTCTCACATACCTGCCTGTGGGGAGCAATCCGGACTGGACTGAGTTGCTGAAATCGAGACTTATTCTGTGCATCTGCTCTCCCACAATATGGCGCTGGGAGAGAAATAAACAGCTTCCGCACAGCTGCCTCCAGTTCAACTGATAAACTGTAGGACTTGCTCCTGATTGGAGGAGAGCAGCGTACTCGGCGTGTGGGCAGCCGAGTTGGGATTGGCGGAGGAGGACTATAAAGGAGGAGAGAGACGGCATGCACCAGGAACATCTAAGGGGAACATCTAAGGGGAACACCTGTGCAGCCCCCGAGAAGAGCCGGCCGGCGGTGTGCCGCTCCCCTGCGGAAGTGGGGAATGTGGCCAGGGGGAACTGCCCTTCCACGGAGGTGGAAGGGATAGTAGCCAACCCGGGAAGAACCAGCAGCAAACCCGGGGAGGGCCGAGCAGACAGAAAGAACAGCGCAGGGTCCTGTGTCGCTCCTCCACGAAAACGGGGAGCGACACCTGCCCTTGGAATTGCTCAGAACAGATTTTTCTGTAACCACAGTATAAGCACCCCCTCCTCTATCCTACCTGCCCAGCAACACCCAACCCCCAGCGTCCCCCTCCCCTTGCTGTAGGCATCCTATGGTGTTTAGTTTGTGCCTCCCAAGTTACTCAACCAGTGAGTAACAGGAGAAGGGACCTCTGAGTGAGAGGGATAACAGAAGCTGCATGTCTGAGGGCAGTGCCTGCTTCCACCCACTGGTCACCACTCTTGAGATTGGGTGTAAATAAACACCTTGCTCTCTGCTTCCTTCGTGCTTCTGAGTCCAGCACTTGGTGGGTAGGTGGTCTCAGGGGGGCTTATTTCCTACATCTATGCATGTATGTTTATGTGCCTGTATGGGATCACATGACATACACACATGCCACAGTCATTCCTTGCTTTCGTTGAGCTGGAAACTGTAGGCTTTGTGCTGGTCTAGACTTCTACTTCCAATTCTGGCTTTGCCACGTGGTAGTTTTGTGAACCAGAAGCATAAAAAGATGGGAAGTCCAAGGTGGCCTCAGTTGTGTAAGCACCCTCTCACACAGCAAAACAGCCTTCTTTCCTCCTGTTTCCAAGTAGAAGAAGGGTTGGTGGAGCAAGGGGAATGTGACACCTGCTTTGGGAAGGGAGGGACATGAGGAGGAGGTTGGTATGGAGGAGGTTGTGCAGATGAGAGGGCAGTGGAGAACCATCCTTCAGAGCAAGATTGCCACAAGCTCTGGCCCACGGTGTGAGGCTGGACGCTGGGGCCCAGATATGGCTAAGGGTGCTAACGTAGCTCACCCTTGATACCTGCCCTTCACAGCTGGTAACCCTCAGTGCAAGAAGCGATTTTGGCTGTGGCTCAGTTCACAAGTAGGGAGTGTGGGCCAGCAGCAGGTGGATCTGAGAGCCAAGACGGATTCTGTCTACGGATGTACTGGAGAATCAGAGAGCTTTATTGATTTGTGGATCCCAGAGCAGTGGTCACTGAGGACGGCTTCGTGACCACCTCCGGGTGATGGGAAAGGAGTAGCAGCACATCTCGTATTTCTATCTAAAGCAAAACAAGAAACCCATGATAGATCCCAGAGTGCCCCTTCTTTCCCTGCTCCGCCCACACCTTAGACAGGTGCACACCACGCAGGATGTGTGGGTGGAAACACCCCCGACTCCACTCAAGAGTGGCTGCCCCCTTCCCTCCCTGGCTTTTCAGCCTGTTGTGATGTGTTACAGTGTATTTGTGCCTGTAGTACGTTGTTTATGTTTAACTAGCACCTATCCTCATAAAGTAGATAGGTAGCCTGAACAGTTTCTGCAAGAAACATTTTTAATATTGAATTGCAAAATCATGTTAAAACAACAACACTTCTCAAATGTCTCTTTTGAAGTCTCCTTTCTCCATAGCATGAGCTGAAAACAGTGATTTGGCAAAATAGCTGTAAGTAAAACAAATTGCAAAGATCCTGCAGTCTGTTTGGATGGAATGTGGATTTACAGCATCCATCATCCATGATGAGTCTTGCCCTAGCTGAAGATTTTACCTTGAAATATCAATGAGTGATGAATTGAAGGCATCATGATGAATAAAGCATAAAATTGTGGTGCATTTCATGTTTATTTGATTCTTTAAAATTCTCTATGCATTCTGCACATGGTATGTCTGAAGATTGTAGCAGCATGGAGTTTTGTTGTTGTTTATAAGGATATTATAGCTCCTAGCCTTGAAGCATTTGCTATGGATCATGGGAACAGCTTGGAGTGTTTCTTTTCCCCTCCGCGTTTTTAGCTATATCTATTTAAACAACAACAACACAAAGGAGGTGGCAGCGCCTAGGCCCAGATTCTCTCCGGGAAATGCTGATCACTCCCAGAGTGAGATTCTTTAATGGCAACACTTGTTCAGTAACAACCAATATCTGAGTTGCATTTTATTTGCTTCTATTAAAGATTTTCAGTGTCTTTAATACAGTGCCTTTAGAGAGGTTATCCTGTACCCTTTTTAGAGCCTAGTGTATATCCCAGAACCTAATAAAACGGAATTTCTTTACAAATATTCCATTTCTTAGGGTTTTCAGTAATCCCACTGCTTTCCTCAGTTAGGAAAGAAAGAAAAAAAAATCATTTACAGAGCTCAGAAAGTGCCGGAATGGAGAGGAGGCTGCGGAGCCAGAGCTGGAGGGAAGGAGGCAGGGGAGGAGTGGGAAGGGCACAGCAGCCAGAGGCAGAGCAGAGGGGAGGCCGAGCCAGGCCGTCTGGGAAGAGGGCTGAGCTTGCACACGGCTCAGGGAGGAGCAGGGGCCGGGCAAGTGGTGGGGAGGGGCGTCCCGGGAGGAAGGGCTCCGGGCTCACTCCCTCCCTGCTTCTATTAATCCAATTAAAGTGTTGAAAATCAGATCCCATGTGGGGCTTTGAACATGAACTTTTCATTACAGCCTTGGGGTGGGGAGGAGGACGGGGCGGAGTGGGGAGGGGAGGGGAGGGGAGGCACAGCAGCCTGAGGCGGGGGGTGGGGGGCGGGACAGACAGGCCTCCTCGTCTCCCCCAGGACTGACTGCTGCTCTTCTGGGCTCATCAGCAGCTCTGGGCCCTCCCTCCCTCCCTCATGTAAATTCTGCCTTACTTTGATTTTCTTTGACTCACGCCAACTCCATGGTCTGGTGCATGACAGGTAGAGTCAAAAAGAGCCACTGAAGGCCCCCTGCTGTGGTCTCAGAAGGGACATCTCTGCCGTCTCCCCAAGGCTCCCCCCAGCATGAGGACAGTGAGCTCCCGAGGCAGAGGAGAAGGGGCTGAGACTCCAGTGCCCACTGCCATGCATTTAACACCTGTTTGCATCAAAACCTGGCGTGGGGGCAGCAGTTAAGCTCCTGGCTCCACTCCTGACTCCAGCTTCCTGCTGATGCGCACCCTGGGAGGCAGCAGGTGATGACTCAAGTTGCAAGTCCCTGCCACCCACGTGGGAGACTTGGCTGGGCTATTGCACGTATCTGGGGAGAGAACCACTGGATATGAGATCTCTTTGTCTCTCTGCCTCTCAAATAAATAAGACAAACAAAAACAAAACAAACTATTTGGTAGAGAAAAATAGTTGAGGAATGCCAAACACTGAAAAAATATCCCCTTCTGCTCTTGAGAAGGCTGCCAGTAGCATGACAGAGTGCCCAGGTGGGAGCACTGGCTCGTCCCCTGCACACCTGTCCTCCTGCAGTGCACCTTCCAGCCCACTGTTCCTCCCACTGAATAGTCTTCCTGGAGCCCTGCGCTGGTGCCTGGCACTGGGCGAGCTCCTGGGTCCCTGGTGCCGAGCCACACGGCAGAGTTGGACATTGTGGTGAGGCCGAGACACACCAGGAACAGCAAAGCAAACCAGCACGCTCCCTGCAGCTTGTCATCTCGACGGCACGGAAGAGAACCCATGCACGTGGTTCCTCTGCCTTTTCAGTCTTGGGATGCGGCCTCCCAGATTGGAAAAGTTGTCAGATGGCAAATGAGGCTGCGCACTGCCATCTGTGCCTGTGAGGTTGGCCGGTGGGATGGGGTGATCCCTCGTGTTGGACACACTACTCCTCAGGCTTCCCTTCAAACTGCATTTGCCATGTGGTCAGTAAATTTGTTTAGATTACAAAGAAAAAAAAATAAAGTCAAGGGGAGAGGCATGCTCCACCACATTCTATCAGCACCCCCACTCCTACCCCACCCTGGCCTTGCATTTGACCTCTGCCTCTGTCTGGGCTGACTGCAGGTGGATCTGAGGCTTGGCTCTGGGTGGATGGGAAAGGGCAGGGTTTCTCCCCAAACTCCCGTCTCAGCACTCAGCTTTGCCTCTGCACCAGGGGTTTCCCTGCCCACCTTCCCCACCACGTCCTCCCCCCTCACCATCCTGCCTGGGGTTTAATCTCCGCCAGGCCTCAGCACGCTGGGCTGCTGGTGTGTGGTCTTTCACACTGATGTGCCCCAGCAGCTGCAAACAGTGAGGAGGGAAGGGGGGACTTCCAGCATGAAACCCTGGCACTTCTCAAAACAAAACCAGCCACGCCAGCTTTTAATCAGTTTAGGGCTGCGCAAGAATTGTGTTTGGTTTTGCAGAGACACAGTCCTCTTTAGGTCTCTGCTTTCCAGGAAATCTGTGACAACCCTTTATGCAAATGACCCCAGCAGCAAGGGCTGGTGGGCTGTGGCTGCAGGGGCATGGGGGCGGAGAGTGGACTTTGTGGGGGGAGGGACAGGGTGGGAGGTGGCAGTGTGGCCTGCATCTGCCAGACCTGCTTTTAGTTGCTCCCCTCCTCTGGCTCCCAGAAGCCAGCAGAACCACAGCTCTGGGGCCATGGCCTGTTCTGCCGTGAAGTTTTGACAGGTGAGCTCATTCAACAGTGGGCTGCAAATTTAAGTTTTAAAAATTAACATCTGTGTCAAGACTATTAAAGGAATTTGCTATTTATGGAAACTCAACTGTAAGGAAATCAGTGTTTAGAAGAAGATTTATTTATTTGAAGAAGACACACACACACACACACACACACACACACACAGAGACAGATCTTTCATCTGTTGGTTCACTCTCCAGTTGACTGCTGGTAGCTTTGGGATCTGCAAGGAGAGAAGGCCTATACTTCTGGGAATGGAGAGTCCCTATTCGCACTTCCGGGGATGAAAAGTCCCTGTCAAGGTCCCCACAGGTGCCTAAAGGTCAACCAGTGAGGATCAGACCTGCCTCAACCTTTAACCCCCACGCCCTGTATCTATAAAAGGAGCCCTCCCAACCTCTGACCCCCGCTCTGTTGGGACCCAGGAACCTCGCCCGGGAGCGGAATCTCAACAAAAGCTTGTGAATTAATTGATTCGTCTGCCTGGGAAGATTTGTTACACGCCCGACACCCTGCAACTGCAACAGCTGGGTATGTTCCAGGCAGAAGCCAGGAACATACCCATCTGGGTCTCCCATGTAGGTGTTGGGGATCCAAGCACTTGGGCATCCTCCACTGCTTTCCCAGGTGCATTAACAGAGAGCTGGATCAGAAGCAAAGCAGCTGCCAGCATTGTAGGGCGCAGCTTGGCTCGCTGTGCTGCAACGCTGGGCCCAGAAAGAACCAATCTGCAAAGCAAAACGTCATGTTTCATCCTCTGCTCCCCAACCACAGCTCTCTAGACTTTTTGCAACCTGGTTGTTCTAGAATCTGCAATCATTCTAACGTTTCTTGATACAAAGCACTGAGGATGAGCCATGTATCTGGCCCAGGACTACCAGATTTAGTAAACAAAAATACAAGATGCCCAGTTGAATTTGAGTTTCTGGTGAACAATGAGTATGTTGTTAGTAAAAGCATGTCCCATGTAGTAAAATAGGGCTATACAATGTTTGGGATATACTTGGACTAAAAATGTTCATGTTGTTTGTCTATGTTCGTATTTTCCAGGCATCCTGCATTTTATCTGACAGCTCAGCTCTGGCACCCCTGCACACCCTCTTCCCTCCTGTCTCCCTTTTCCTGGGGTACTTTATGGACGTGGATCTTCCTGGGGTCCTATACTTCATCTCTCTTTCTGTCCAGTTGTAATCCCCTCATTTTGGGTCCAGTGTTGTGGCACAGAGGGTTAAGCTACCTCTGGTGACGCTAGCATCCCACCCAAGAGCGCTAAATTGAGCCCTGGCTGCTCCTCTTCTGATTCAGCTCCCTGTTAATCTGCCCGGGAAAGCAGTAGATGATGACCCAAGTCCTTGGGTCCCTGTCACCTACGTGGGAGACCTGGATGGAGTTCCTGACTCCTGGCTTTGTGCCATTTGAGGAGTGAACCAGCGGATGGAAGATCTCAATTTCTCCCTCTCTCAGTCAATTTGCCTTTGACATAAATAAAATAAATTATTTTTTATAAAAAGATCCCTTCATTTCTCACACGGGGGTTCTGTACTCTCCCTCTTCTCCTATCCAATCCCACTCGTAGGTCCTGGGTTGGTCAAGGCTCAGCTACTGCTTCTGAGGACGAATGGCAGCGACGGTGAGATCGGCAGCGTATTCAGCCTTCTTGCTCTGTGGCAGGTCCTGTTAGCTGCTTTACCAACATGAATCCACTTAGCCCTTAGCACAAAACCCCAAGGAACACATTTTTTAAGCTGTAGTGAAATGTATAAAATTTACCATTTTAATCTTCCTTAGGTGTCCAGTTCCGGGTGGTACGTATAATTGACTTTATTTGCAAGTGTCACCACTTCCATCTCCGGAATATCTTTATCTTCCGAACTGGAACCCTGCATGCATGCAGTCCATCCTCCGCTCCTGCCAGCTTCTCTTTTCTGTGTCTCTGAACTGGAAGAGCAGACGCATACAGAGTTCCTCTTTTTGGATCTGGCGTGTGTCCCCCAGCGTGATGTCTCCAGGGCTTATCTGTGTGGTAGCGTGTGTCAGGCTCTGCACCCTAAAGGCTGCACAGCATTCATTGAACATCTGCACCACGTTTTGGTTATCCCTTCATCTGTCAGTGGGCCTGTGGCTCGTGTCTACCTTTTGGCTATTGTGAACAAGACTGCTGTACACATTTGTGTATGCGTGTCTGTTGAGTCCAATTCTTTCGGGTATATACCCAGGACTGGAGTTGCTGGATCACATGGTAGTGCTGTGCTTATTTTCTGGGGGAAATGCTACTGTTTTGCATAGTAGCTGTGGTGTTTTAAACACTCTAACTAGCAATACACAAAAATTCTAATTTCTCTACATCTTTGCCTGTGTGTGTGTGTGTGTGTTGATATAAGTGTCCTAGTGGGTGTGAAGAGGAAGCCACTTTTTAAAAAAAGATTTATTTATGTATTTATTTGAAAAGCAGAGTTACAAAGAAGCAGAGGCAGAGAGAGAGAGAGAGAGAGAGAAAGGTCTTCCATTTGCTGGTTCACTCCCCAAAAGACTGCAATGGCCAGAGCTGAGCTGATCTGAAGCCAGGAGTCAGGAGCTTCTTCCAGGTCTCCCATGCGGGTTCAGGGGCCAAGGAAATGGGCCATCTTCTGCTTTCCCAGGCCATAGCAGAGAGCTGGATGGCAAGTGGAGCAGCCGGGACTCGTACCGGTGCCCATATGGGATGCCGGCAGTACAGGAGGTGGCTTTACCTGGTACTCCACAGCCCTGTCCCCAGGAAGGCACATTAAATTATTATTTCACAACTGAGAAAGCTAAGGCTCAGAGAGTGGAGTGATTTGTCTGTGGTCAGCCGGGCAGTCACAGAGATGGAATGTGAATCAAAGACGAATTCCCAAACTGGGGCTATTAACCATTATGTTTTGTTTTCTGCTTCTAATACAAGCATCCAAACGCAAATTTTTCTGTCTTTGGACAGATGTCTAATCGTGCAAGACATCTGGTAAAGGCATAAATATAAGAACAAAATATGTCCCAGGAATTTTTACATGTTATTGAAACGGCACCTCTCGTATGGGAAAACAGCAATAACAAATGATTTATTCTTAATTGCATCTCATCCTAGTTCATTTAAAAATAATCTGTTCAATGTGGCCACCCTGTAGTCCTTTGCTGCAATAGCCCCTGGCTATTTTCATGATCTAGCAAGTGTGTTCAAGCAAGGAGGTGGACCTTAGTGGGAGGGTAGGAGGATAGAGAAGCCAGAAAATAGAGGATAAGGCCTCACATCTCATTATGTTTGTGGTCCAGCTGGCCAGAGATATGGCCATCTGAGAGGTATTATCAAGCAGCACAAACATGTGGCCCACAGGAGGTACTGGGCCACTTGGAGGAGGAGATTCAGAAGGGCTGAGGCCTTGGGGTGTGGAGGAGTGGTTGCAGTGTGCTTGTGAGGCAGAAGGGTTCCTGGCCAAAGACACAGCTGCCTCTTTGGCTGGGTGCAAGGCCTGGCACGATTCCACAAAGTGCACTCAAGAGAAGGAGGCTGCGGCTGGTGTTGCCCTACTTCCCAGGCTCTGGTTCCTTCCGGAGTGCCACTTTGCCCAGAGGCCATGGCCCTCGGATTGCACCATGGACTTTGAACCAAGGTCCCGTGAAAACCACTTGGCTCTTGCCTCTGGTGCCAGCTGAGCCTCTGGACTGATTCTTAGGAAAAGTTCTGTCTGGTTGTCCAGTTCTTCCATCAGGCTAATGGCAGAGAACATGGGCTTGGGGTAAGACATGTTCAAATTCATAAACAACTGTTACTGGGGACTATGTAACCATAGGAAAGTGTCTTGGCCCCTGAGTTCCAGCTTCTTCCACGTCTTAAATATGAGAATAACATAGGGGATGATTGGATTGTCATGAAGGTGAAATGAGATATTTATAATATGTTATAAATGCTCAATAAATAACACCTGTTAAAATACATATATCTAGGAAGCCGGCGCTGCAGCTCACTAGGCTAATCCTCCGCCTTGCGGCGCCGGCACACCGGGTTCTAGTCCCAGTCAGGGCGCCGGATTCTGTCCCGGTTGCCCCTCTTCCAGGCCAGCTCTCTGCTGTGGCCCGGGAGTGCAGTGGAGGATGGCCCAGTGCTTGGGCCCTGCACCCCATGGGAGACCAGGAGAAGTACCTGGCTCCTGCCATCAGATCAGCGTGGTGCACTGGCCACAGCGCGCCGGCTGCAGCGGCCATTGGAGGGTGAACCAACGGCAAAGGAAGACCTTTCTCTCTGTCTCTCTCTCCCTGTCCACTCTGCCTGTCAAAAAAAAAAAAAAAAATACATATATCTGGGGCCAGAACTGTGGCATAGTGTGTTAAGCAGCCATCTGCAGAGTCAGCATCCCATATGAGCAGTGGTTTGAGTCTTGGCTGCTTCACTTCTGGTCCAGCTTTCTACTAATGTGCCTGGGAAAGCAGTGGAAGATGGGCCAAGTACTTAGGCCCCTGCACCCACATGGGAGACCTGGAAGAAGCTCCTGGCTTCAGCCTGACCTAGCCTTGGCCATTGCAGCCATTTGGGATGTGAACAAGTGAATGGAAGATTCTCTCTCCCTCTCTCTCTCTCTCTTTCTCTCTCTCTCTCCCTCTCTCCCCACTCCCCTCTTTGTAATTCTGACTTTCAAATAAATAAATAAATCTTAAAAATACATATTTATGTTAAACAGGAAAAACCATTAAATTTACCTTGATTTCTCCCGTCGTTGAACAGTTTGTCTATTTGCCTTCCCATCGCGGTCCAGCTCTGCGGGAGGAGGCTGGTTGCCTTGTTGAACAGCAGAGAGGATGACCTAGGGAAGGGGGGAAGCTGAATTCTATAACGTGTGCACCGTGCAGAGTGGGCACTCACTGGATCCACCAGTGTCTCTGTGGGATGGGAGATTCCTGATGGGGACTCAGGAGAGGGAGTGGGACAGAATTAATAAATCCATGTGCAGTGGGGAGGCAGAGGAGACTGGGTTTGATCTTTCCTTTTTACATTTTAAATAACACTTCTGCCCTTATCACACATGTAGCATATTCCCATTGTAGAAAAAATAAAAAGTACAGGTTACGAGAGATCCTTGGACAGGGGAATGGTACGATAGAGATAGAGTGTGATGAGACCTTTTTTCAGGAAACCCTCTGGAACTTGGGAAAGCCACACGGCAGAGTTGGGGGCAACAGATGCGGCAACTGGAAATGTCTGAGCAAAATGGGCAGGAGTTGGAAGAGATGAGGAGGGAGAGCTTTTGCGCCTGGAGGGTCAGGTGTTGGGAGCCACTGTGGGCAGTGGCCCAGGAAGGGGGGGAGGTGAGACTTCGGCAGGGCCATCCCCACGCACTGTGTTTACATGCAAGTTCAGGGAAAGAAGACCAAATAGAATGAGGAGAGGACTGAAGGGAAGATGAGGCACACGGGCTGAAGGCATTAGTGGAGAATCTCTAAAGCACATGTTGTCATTGAGGCTATGACAGTGAAGGAGCCTCCCGATGAAGGCAGTGAACCTAAGAAGAGAGAGAAAGGCCTGGAGTTGGTGACACTGCGGAGACAGGAAAGAGGGTGGGAGGGAGTCAGAAGGGGAAATGAGGTGTGGTGGAAGATAGGAGGCTTAGTAATGCCCCTTCCCCCGAAAGTTCACTGCCTAACCCCCAAATCCATGACTATGCTAGTTTATATGGCAAGAGAGACTTGGCAGATGTGATTAGTTCAATATCCTGAAGTGGAGAGATTGCCTTGGATTATCTGAGCAGGCCAACATAGCCACCACAGGGCAGTTCTAGGAGGGAGGCAGGAGGATCAGAGCCAGAATGGGACTGGAAGAGGCTGTGTTGCTGGCTTTGAGGGTGGAGGGTGGGGCTGTAAGCCAAGGGATGCAGGCAAGCTCCAGGGAAAAGGTGGGACAACACTTTCCCCCGAGAGCCTCTAAGCAGGAATGTGGTCTCACAGACGCCTCGTTGAGGCCACTTACTCTGGTTTTGAACGTCCGGCTTCCACAACTGTGTGTGTCATTTTGTGCCACTAAATGTGTGTTAATTTGTTACAGCAGCCATAGCAAACTAACATGTGGATGGGATTAACACACTGAACACTGCCCAGGCATGGTGTGGGGCTTCACTGGGTGTATTAGTCAGTTTTTCATCATGACAACACAGTACCTGCTTGCGAAGGAAGGAAGTGTATGTCACCCCATGGTTTTGAAGGTTTACAGGCCAAGACTGGGTGGACACCATTGGTTGCTGTCTGGTGAGGATGGAGTATGCCGATAGTAGCGTAGGTGAGGAGGATCAGTCCCACCATAAGCCGGGAAGCAGAGAGAGAGTGACTGGACCAGCTCGAATTTTATAACCCAACTTCTCACGAGAACCGCTTTCAGAGGACACATCCCCAGTGACTAAGGACCTCCCACCAGGCCCACCTACTAGACAGCATATTCTTTCTTCTTCTTCTTCATAATCATCATCATCATCATAATATTTTATGTGTTTGAAAGGCAGAGGTGCAGAGAGAGAGAGAGATCTTTCATCTGCTTGTTCACTCTCCAAATGGCTGCAACAGGTCGAAGCCAGGAGTCTGGAACTCCATCCAAGTCTCCCACATAGGTGACAGGGGCCCAAGAACTTGGACCATCTCTGTCACCTTCCCAGGTGGATTAGCAGGGAGCTGGATCAGAGTTGCTGCCGCCGGGACTTGAACAGACACCCAAATGGGATGCAGGTGTTGCAGGCAGCACCTTAACCTGCTGGGTCCACAATGCTGGTCCCTAGAAAATAAAATTTGTTTAAGTTTTCATTCTCTTGGAACCCTCAATTTATCACTTTGGAATTTAACCATCTGCATGAGTCATGGAGCCAAACCCTATTCAAATAGTAGCCCTGGGTTACCGAGATGTCTTAGTACAGTTTGGGGGTATGGATAGAGCTGGAGACCCAGAGAAACCGATGGTTTTATTCTGTACTGAGCCTGAAGACAACCAGAGGAGCTGACGGTGCAGCTCCAGTCTGCCGGCTGGTGTCTCTGAAGGCCATGGGATGGCAAGAAGCTCCCTAGCTCAGGAGAGGCCAAGCCTTTCTGTTCCCTTCAGGCCATCAATGAATCAGAAGGCTCCCCTGTGGGGAGCAACTCGGACTAGACTAAGTTACTGGAATTAAGACTTATTCTATGCATCTGCTCTCCCACAATATGGCGCTGGGAGAGGAGTAAACAGCTTCTACACAGCTGCCTCTCGCCAATTTGATTGACTGAGCTGCAGGAGCTGATCTTGCTCCTTATTGGAGGAGAGCAGCGTACTCGGCATGTGGGTAGCAGAGTTGGGATTGGTGGAAGAGGACTATAAAGGAGGAGAGAGACAACATGCACCAGGAACATCTATCTGAAGGAACACCTGAGCAGCCCCCGAGAGAGCTGGCCGGCGGTGTGCCGCTCCCCCGCGGAAGTGGGGAAAGTGGCAGGGGGAACCGCCCTTCCACGGAGGTGGAAGGGTCGGTAGCCAACCCGGGAAGAACCAGCAGCAAACCCGGGAAGGGCCAAGCAGACGAAAGAACAGCGCAGGGTCCTGTGTCGTTCCTCTGCGAAGAGGGGGAGCGACACTCCCCCCACCTCGCCCCAGCCCTGACATCGGGGAGGGGGGGCAATCTGCTTTACTGAGTTGACTGATTCCAACCTCACCCCCAACACTGTCACAGACACACTCAGAATAACGTCGGGCCTGATGTTGGGACACCTTGACATGGAAGATCAGCCAGCACAGTGAGCGTGCCTGGGGCTGTCGTGAATATGCCCTCGCCTGCTGGGAACCGCAGCAAGTCTCCAGGGAGGCCATTCTTCCTCCTTTCCTACTATGCCCCTAGGGATCCCTTGGCACTTGCAGCCTTCACGTGGGGAGGAGTCACATCTGCCCCTTGGACTTCTCCGTGACTGAGAGACGCCAGAGTGACCGGTACGAAACTCAGCGAGGAAGGAGAGCGTTAGGTGCCTTCATCGGTCACCGCTGAAGAATGCTGGTCGGAGAGACCTGGAAGACCAGGTGCTTGTGCCCATGGAGCACAGTGCACAGGGTGCTCTGCGTGGAGAGGGATGTGGATAAGGCAGCCAGGAGGAGGGAACTCAGCAACTAAGCTGTGAGGTCCCTGGGGAAGAAGGCAGAGCGTGGGGCTGGCTGCTGCCCACCAGGCTGTTTCAAAAAGTCTTGTTATAGGGGCCGGCGCTGTGGTGTGGTGGGTAAAGCTGCCAGCTATGGTACCGGAATCCCATATGGGAACCGGTTCAAGTCCCTGCTGCTCCACTTCCAATCCAGCTCCCTGCTAATGTGCCTGGGAAAGCAGCAGAGGATGGCCCAAGGGCTTGGGCCCCTGCACCTGTGTTGGATTCCCAGAGGAAGCTTCTGGCTCCTGGCTTTGAATCCGCCCAGCTCCAGCCATTGTGGCCATTTGGGGAGTGAACCAGTGGATGGAAGACCTTTCTCTCTCTCTCTCCCCACCCTTTATTTTTCTCTCCCTCCCTCTCTCTCTCTCTTTGCCTCTCTGTAACTCTTTCAAATAAATAGATCTTAAAAAAGTCTTGTTCTAAGGCTTCTCTGCCTACTGACCCTTCATTTGCATAACAAAGGTGCCAGGTGACTTCCCAAACGAGGAAGATCTGCTTTGAGGTGATTTTTCTGCTCTAGCCCACATGCTAAGGTAGCAGGCAAATGTTTTGCTAAGTAAGATTGAAACACAAGCTTAACCTCTTGGAGGATTTTGCTGTAACCCATGATTTCATTGGTTATCTGCACCCATTTTGTGAAGACTTTCTAATGCTCCTTGGACTGAGGCAGCCATTGACATCAGAGGCATCGGCTGGAGCCAAGTCCTTCTTCCCCATGTTCAGGGCTACTCCACTGCCCCAAGCCTGTTTCTTAAATTAGAGCAGACTGCCCTTCCTTTGCCGGAGGAGCCCACTCCAACGTTGGCCGAGTGGACAAAGCGTTTCTGACAGCTCCTTGTCCTCCTGACCTTGGCAGGCAGGACTTCTGAGCTGCACTTGCCCAGTCCCAGCTGGTTTCCCTGCCGACGGGCTTCCCGGCTTCGTCCACTTTCTCTCTTCTGGACTGGTGGTGTCTCCAGAGCAGCCTTACCGAAGGTTTTATTTTATTTTAAGATTTTATTTATTTATTTGACAAGTAGAGTTACAGAGAGAGGTCTTCCATCTGCTGGTTTACTCCCCAAATGGCTGCAATGGCTAGAGCTGGGCCTATCTGAAGCCAGGAGCCAGGAGCTTCTTCCGGGTCTCCCACGTGGGTGCAGGGGTCCAAGCACTTGGGCCGTCTTCCACTGCTTTCCCAGGCCATAGCAGGGAGCTGGATTGGAAGTGGAGCAGCCAGGACTCGAACCCGCACCCATGTGGGATGCTGGCATTGCAGGCAGAGGCTTAGCCCACTATGCCACAGCGCTGACCCCTCACCAAAGATTTTTGGAACTGTGCCTGCTTTATCATGATGAAGGATTTCACTATGTGCCTTGGTTTAGGTTCTCTCTCTCCCTCTCTTTTTTAAAGATCTAGTTATTTATTTGAAAGGCAATGTTACAGGGAGGTAGGGAGAGAGGGAGAGAGAGGGAGAGAGAGGGAGAGAGAGAGATATCTTCCACTTACTGGTTCATTCCCAGATGGCTATAATAGCTAGGGCTGGACCAGGAGCCAGGAGCGTCATCTGGATCTCCCGTGTGGGTTGCAGAGACCCAAACACTTGGGCCATCTTTCACTGCTTTTCTCAGGCTGTTAGCAGGGAGCCAGATCAGAAATGGAGCAGCTGGGACTCGAACTGGTGCCCATATGGGATGCCAGCATCTCAGGTGGTGGCTTTACATGCTACGACACACACTGGCCTGGGTTTACGTTCTCTTGAGTAGCAGATTCTGAGACATGGAATTTTGGTTCAAGTAGTTTATATATGGAGATAATGCAAAGAAGCACAGTAACAGGGTGGGAAGTGCCCCAAGGAAGGGAGAAAGCCATTTAATTGTCCACTATGTGGGGAACTGGGGTTCACTCTTACAGCGACCTAAGGAAGTTAAGGGATGTGTCCATTACCTATGGTTCCCCATTGGTCAAGGTGGCTCCTGGCTTAATAGCTTCCAGGAGCTTCAGGCTTCTGGCTTGCCCTATGGATGAACACTGCCTGTAGCCGGAGGAAACGTCAGGCAAGAGAGGAAAGCATGTGAATTCAGAAGCTTGCTAGGGAGCTGGTGGGCTGAGGGGACGTGAGTGAGGCATGAATAGGTCTCCCTCAGGTGTGCCAGTAGGCCCACTTCTCCCAAATCCTTACAGGAGTTCTAATACCACAGTTTTATCGTCCATTGGACCCAATTTTGGTTGATTCTTTAAAGCACTTGTAACTTTTGTATGAATCAATATTTCTTGTTACTGATTCTTTTCTAGATATCTTCCACAGTAAAGCTATGAAGTTTGCTTATTTTTTATTTTTAAAATCTTTAAAAAGATTTTATTTTATTTGAAAGGCAGGAACACACACACACACACATACATACATACAGAGAGAGAGAGAGAGAAATTCCATCCCCTGATTTACTCTCCAAATGGCACAACAGTTGGAGCTGGGTCAGGCCAAAGCCAGGAGCCGGGAGCTTCTTCTGGATCTCCCATGCAGGTGCAGGAGCCCAAGCACTTGGGCTATCCTCTACTGCTTTCCCAAGCACATTAGCAGGGAGCCGGATCAGAAGTGGAGCAGACAGGGCTCGAACCACTGTCCAGATGGGATGCTGGTGCTGCAGGCCGCAGCTTTACCCACTATGCCAAAGTGCTGGCCCCAAGGTTGGCTAATTTTTTAAAGATGGACTAAAACTCATTCTATCTTGTAATTATGACTTTGGATCTTTTTTTTTTTTTTTTGACAGGCAGAGTGGACAGTGAGAGAGAGAGACAGAGAGAAAGGTCTTCCTTTGCCGTTGGTTCACCCTCCAATGGCCGCCGCGGCCGGCGCGCTGCGGCCAGCGCACCGCGCTGATCCGATGGCAGGAGCCAGGAGCCAGGTGCTTTTCCTGGTCTCCCATGGGGTGCAGGGCCCAAGCACTTGGGCCATCCTCCACTGCACTCCCTGGCCACAGCAGAGGGCTGGCCTGGAAGAGGGGCAACCGGGACAGAATCCGGCGCCCCGACCGGGACTAGAACCCGGTGTGCCGGCGCCGCTAGGCGGAGGATTAGCCTAGTGAGCCGCGGCGCCGGCCCTGGATCATCTTTTAAATGTAAGATATGTAAGAAAATCTTAGTGATCATATTTTTCCTATGTCTTGAAACATTCAGTTGTTTTGTCATCTTTGGGATCTTGTCACAATCAATTATTAGCCATCAATTATCAATTAGCCATCAGTTATTTCCAATTTGCCCACAAAAAAGATGAAGATAAGCAATCTAAAGAATGATGGAATCACCTAGAATAATCATGATGGCAAATCATTGGAACTTTATTATCCTTTAGTTCTCCTAATGCACTGCCTAAAGTTTAAGAACATGTGAAGTAAGACAGAGGGCACCATCTTTACAATCAGCTTTTAGATTTCATTGAACAGAGCTGAGATTCTTGATTTTTACATTTTCTGCATATTATGGCAAAAACAAGAAAATTGATAGAGGAAGAGGTTTACACAATCATTAGCTAAATAAAAAGATGAATTAAAAGAGATGGAAGGGTGAGTGGTATAAGAGTCAGGATGCTGCTTGGAATGCCTGCGGTCCACAGCAGAGTGCCTGGGTTTGAGCCTCCTGCTAACACACACCTGGGGAGGCAGCAGGTGGTGGCCCGGCTGCTTGAGTCTCTGCCATCCACGATGGAGACCTGAATGGAGTTCCAGGCTCCTGGACATGACAGTGTTGTTTAGTTTGGAAGATTTTCATGTAAAATTTATTTGAAATGGTTTGTAAATGGACAAAGGCTATAGGCAAGTGTGTATGTAAAGAACATATATGTGATATAGGCAAGAGAATATGAATTGGAGGGGCCGGCTCTGTGGTGTAGTGGGTAAAGCCACCGCTGGCAGTGCCAGCATCCCTTATGGGCGCCAGTTCGAGACTCGGCTGACTTTCAAATAAATAAATTAATTTTTTTTCAAAAAGAAAATATGAATTGGATTAAAATTTTTCAATTGTGATTACAGGGATCTAAATGTAAGAAATGAAAATGTTTTTGCAATGATGGGGCATAGAAAATGTCCATCCTCTCTCTTTTTTTAAAAAGATTTATTTATTTATTTGAAAATCAGAGTTACACAGAGAGAGGAGAGGCTGAGAGAGAGAGAGATCTTCCATTTGATGGTTCACTCCCCAACTGCTGCAACAGCCGGAGCTACACCAATCAGAAGTCAGGAGCCAGGAGCTCCTTCCAGGTCTCCCATGCAGATGCAGGGGCCCAAGGACTTGTTCCATCTTCTAGTGCTTTCCCTGGACATAGCGGATAGCTGGATAGGAAGCTGGATAGGAAGTGGAGCAGCTGGGTCTTTTTTTTTTTTTTTTTTTTTTTTTTTTTACAGGCAGAGTGGACAGTGAGGGAGAGAGAGACAAAGTGAAAGGTCTTCCTTTGCCATTGGTTCACCCTCCAATGGCCGCCGCGGCTGGTGCACCGCGCTGATCCGATGGCAGGAGCCAGGTACTTATCCTGGTCTCCCATGGGGTGCAGGGCCCAAGCACTTGGGCCATCCTCCACTGCACTCCCTGGCCACAGCAGAGAGCTGGCGTGGGAGAGGGGCAACCGGGAAAATCCGGCGCCCCGACCGGGACTAGAACCCAGTGTGCCGGCGCCACAAGGTGGAGGATTAGCCTAGTGAGCTGCGGCACCGACGCAGCTGGGTCTTGAACAGGTGCCCATATGGGAGGCCGGTGCTTCAGGCCAGGGCGTTAACCTGCCACACTACCACCAGCCCCCATCCTCTCTTGAACAAAATTATGAGCCATGGAAGCTTTCAAAAGTATTGTCTTGCGATGATCCAAGTGTAAACACAAGAACTGCACGAAACGATAAGCTAGAACCAATTAGACATTCATTTGAAATCTAGAATAAATATTTGCAAGATGAGTGTGTTCCAGGCTCATGGTATTTGATGAGTGAGTGGATGGTTTTCATCAAAGTTTGTTTATTTCAGGCATGTTATCTTCAAAACTAGGACAATCTAGACTAAAACTTGAGTTTATTGTATTTAAATACTTGTTAACATTTTAAACAAAGTTGTCTTGCACTATCTGTGTTGCTCAGCTTCTGAGACAGCCTCCAATGATCCTAGCTGCTAGGTACTTATGTGTTTGTCTTGTCTCATGCTGTATGGAGGTTGGTCTGGCAGCTGTTAGAACACGGGAAAGTGAAGTGCTATAGCCTGTGTTTCTTCCCCCAAAACTCATACTGACATTTAACTGATGTTGGGACAGTAGTAAGAGAGATCAGGCAGCGAGGGGTCCACCCTCAGCGGTGGAGTTGGTGCCCTCCTAAAAGGGCATCCCCCTCTTGTTCTCTGCCCTTCTGCCATGGGTGACACAGCACGAACACCCTTACCAGATGCTGCCCCTCTGTCTTGGACTTCCCAGCCTTCAAAACTGTGAGCCAGTGAATTTCTTTTCATAATAAATGACTTGTCTCAGATACTCTGTTCTAGCGGCAGAAGCTGAGCAAGACATGGTGGACCAAGTGTTGATGGTTTATCACTCTCCTGATTAGGTTACAAAAGACTGCAGCTTCCACCCTGGGCTCTCTGGCCAGCTGCTCTGGGCAGGAAGCCAGATGCCCTGGTGTGAGATCCGTGTGGAGGGGAACAGCGGTATCCGGCTAGCAGCCAGGGGGGAACTGAGGCCTGCTAACAAGCGTGTAAGTGAACTTGGAAGTGGGCCCTACAGTCCTGGAGGACTGTGGCCCTGGTGAATGGTTTGCCTGCACCCAGTACTGGCTCCATAATTTATGGGTTCAGTGCAAAATGAAAATGGGAGCTCCTTGTCCAAAACTTATTAAAAATTTCAAGACAGCAGCAGCAGAGTATTGAGCCAAGCGTGGGGCCTTTTGTGATTGCCCAGAGACCCTGAGCCAGAAACTGTGACAACAAAAACAACAACAAATGCTTGTTGTTTGAAGCTACCAAGTCTTGGGGCTGATTTGTTATGTGGCAATAGATAATGAACATACTATCCTACTTCCGTAAAGTATTTTAAAAAGAATTTAAAATATAAGAACATGAAGCCGGCGCCGTGGCTCAATAGGCTAATCCTCTGCCTGTGGCGCCGGCACACCGGGTTCTAGTCCCGGCCGGGGCGCCGGATTCTGTCCCGGTTGCCCCTCTTCCAGGCCATCTCACTGCTGTGGCCAGGGAGTGCAGTGGAGGATGGCCCAAGTGCTTAGGCCCTGCACCCACATGGGAGACCAGGAGAGGCACCTGGCTTCTGGCTTCGGGTCAGCGCGGTGCGCTGGCCGCAGCAGCTATTGGGAGGTGAACCAACGGAAAAGGAAGACCTTTCTCCCTGTCTCTCTCTCACTGTCCACTCTGCCTGTCAAAAAATAAAAAAAAAAAAATATAAGAACATGAAATGGGCCCATCAAACTCAGATGGTAAATGGTGATAACTATTTTTTCATGGGCTACTGTGGAATAAAGGGCTACAATGATCTAGCTAGTCACAGATGTCATTCTTTGTTCTCTCTCTGTGGCAGTGCCCTTGCATTTGCTGCTTGCGATGTCCAGAATTCTATCTTTGCTTAAATCAGGCAGCCTTCAGGTCTCAACTAAGATATTACCTGCTTAGGAAAGTTGTTACTGACTCTTCAGACTGAATTAAGTACATTTTAAAACAAAATAACTCTGCTAGACACCCCGAACCTCTTTGCAGTAATGTGTGTGGACATGTGTAATGAGCGAATCAATGATTGATAGTTAGGTAACCTCTGTCTTTCCAGCAAGCTGTAAGTTCCTTGAAGTAAGTTGCCTTCTCTCTTTGTTCATGCTGTATATCTATCTTGTACTTACTGTGGTACTTGGTGCACAGTAGGGCTGAAAAAAGTGTTTTAAAATTTCATATGGCAAATTTATTCTTATAGGATGCTTTAATTGATGTTTAAAATTGATTCGTGAAACTGCATATTTGTGGAGTTTTGATAAATGTATACATTGTGTAATGCTCACATCAGGATAACCTATCTCCTAAAACATTGATCATTCCTTCATGGAGAAAGCAAAGTCTTTTCTTCTAGCTTTTTTGAGATACATTTGTGTAGTACATTATTGTTATCCATTGCCCCTCTCTTGTGTCATAGAATACCAGGACTTCTTTCTCTTGTCTATCTGTACCTTAACACCCACTGACCAACTCTTCTCCCTTCTTTCCTTCCCTTGGTCTGTCCCCAGCTTCTGGCAACCACTATTCCACTCTCAGCTTTATGATATCAACTCTCTTAGATTCCGTATGTGAGTGAGATCATGCGGTGTTTGCCTTTCTGTGTCTGGATTATTTCATTTAGCATAATATCCTGCAGTTCCAGCTCCATCCATGTTGTGACAAATTATAGGATTTCATCCTTTTTCATGGCTGAATATGTTCAATTGTGTGTGTGTATATATATGTGTGTGTGTGTGTGTGAGTGTATATAATATATATATTTATTTATACACCGCACTGCCTTTATCCATTCATCAGCTGATGGACACAGGTTGTTTCCCGTTACTGGCTATTGAGCAGTGCTACAATAAACACGGATGTGTGGCTGTCTCTTTGACATACTGATTTCATTTTCTTTGAATATACACACCCAGAGTGGGGTTGCTGGATCATAAGGTAGCTGTATTTAATTTTTTGAGCAACCTCCACACTGTTTTCTATAACAGATATACTAATTTCTATTTCCATCAAGGGTATGTTACCTTTTTCTTTTTGATAATAGCCATTCTAACTGGAGTGGGGTGATACTTCATTATATTTTTGATTTGCATTAACTTGATTAGTCATGTTGAGCTTTTTTCTTTTCTTTTTTTTAAAAAGATTCATTTATTTATTTGAAAGGCTGAGTTAGAGAGAGAGAAAGAGAGGCAGAGACAGAGAGATCTTCCATCTGCTGGTTTTCTCTCAAAATGACTGTAACAGCTGAGGCTGGGCTGGAGTGAAGCCAGGAGCCAGGATCTTCTTCCAGGTCTCCTGCATGGGTGCCAGGACCCAAACACTTGGGCCATCTTCCGCTGCTTTGCCAGTCACATTAGCGGGGAGCTGGATCAGAAATGGAACAGCTGGGATATGAACCAGTACCCGTATGGGATGCCAGCATTGCAGGCAGCTGCTTAACCCACTATGCCACAACACCAGCCTGAACATTTTTTTCCATATATTTATTGGCCATTTTTATGTCTTCTGTTGAGAAATGTCTATTTAGATATTTGTCTATTTTTAAAAATTTTTTTTGACAGGCAGAGTGGACAGTGAGAGAGAGAGACAGAGAGAAAGGTCTTCCTTTGCCGTTGGTTCACCCTCTAATGGCCGCCGCGGCCGGCGCACTGCGGCCGGCGCACCGCGCTGATCCGAAGGCAGGAGCCAGGTGCTTCTCCTGGTCTCCCATGGGGTGCAGGGCCCAAGCACTTGGGCCATCCTCCACTGCACTCCCTGGCCACAGCAGAGAGCTGGCTTGGAAGAGGAGCAACCGGGACAGAATCCGGTGCCCTGACTGAGACTAGAACCCGGTGTGCCGGCGCCACTAGGCGGAGGTAGATATTTGTCTATTTTTTTAAAAAAGTTTATTTATTTATTTATTTGAAAGGCAAAGTTACAGAGAGAGAGAGGAAGAGAAAGAAAGAGAGATCTTCCATTCGCTGGTTCACTTCCCAAATGACTGCAATGCCGGAGCCAGGCCAGACCGAAGTCAGAGGCTGGGAGGTTCTCCCTGGTCTCCCATGTGGGTGCAGGGGCCCAAGCACTTGGGCCATCTTTTGTTGCTTTCTCAGGCCATTAGCAGGGAGCTGGATCAGAAGTGGAGCAGCCAGGACTTGAACTGGCACCCATATGGGATATTGGTGCTGCAGGTGGAGGCTTAAAGCTACTATGTCACAGCACCAACCCCACCCCCCCAAACCTTTTTTAAGGATTTATTTGAGAGGTAGAGTTACAGACAGAGGACAGAGAGAAAGGTCTTCCATCTGCTGGTTTACTCCCCAAATGGGTGCAATGGCCAAGGCTGGACCAGGTTGAAGCCAGGAGCCAGGAGGGTCTTCCAGGTCTCCCACCTGGGTGTAGGGGCCCAAGCACTTGGACCATCTTCTAATGCTTTCCCAGGTCATAGCAGAGAGCTGGATCAGAAGAGAAGTAACCAGGACATGAACCAGTGCTCATATGGGATGCTGGTGCTGCAGGCAGAGGCTTAGCCTATTATGCCACAGCGCCGACCCATCCAGTCCCTTTGTTTTCCATTTCTATGAAAACTGTTACTAACATTTTGACAGGGACTGCCTTGAATCCGCAAATTGTTTTGGGGAATATGGATGTTTTAATCATATCGATTCTTTCATGAATATATCTTTTTTAACCTCTTCAATTCTTTTCATCAATGTTTTATAGCTTTTATTGCATTTAAAATTTTTATTCTTTAAATTTATTCTTAGCTACTTTTAATAGCTTTTGTAAACTGGATTTATTTTCCTGATTTCTTTTTCAGATAATATACTACTGGCATATAGCAGTGCTACTGATTTTTTGTATGTTGAGTTTATAACGTGTAACTTTGCTGGATTCATTTATTAGTTTTAATAGTTTTTTTGGTGGAATATTTGTGGGTTTCTACATATAAGATCCTGTCATCTGCAACAGTGGAAAATCGCTAGTTACTTTTTGATTTGAATGCCCTTTATTTCTTCCTCTCGCCTGATTGCTCTGGCTGGAACTTTCAGTAATATGTTGAATAAAAATGAACATGGGTACTTTGTCTTATTCCATATCTTAGAAAGTTTTCCGTTTTTTCTCCATTTGGTATATTAACTGTGGATACGTCATGATATTTGTTTGATTGACTGGTTTGCCTCTATACCAATGCAAATGATTGTGATTTGCAATGGAATATTAAATCCCAGGCTGAATGAAGTCCCTGTAATAATGCTTTCTCTGGAGCACCCAAACGTGGAGGTTATGGAACTGGAGGCATGAGAAAGACCCCTTGTCTAATGGGTTCTGTTATAAATAATACAGGCCAATAAGGCAGGCAAATGATACAGTAGATTAAATACAGAAAATTCATAAACATAGAAATACAAGTGGGAGTTAAGTGTTAGTAATGCACAAAATGTCATGTACAAATACAGCACGTGCTTCTGCCTCTTAGGAATGATAGATATAAGAGGACGCCAAAATTTTGGATTTGTCCAAAGCCTAAGGCCAGTTGTTGGTAAGGTTAACCTCTCTAGCTAAATGCCTCATCAGGGCGCCAGCTCTGTGGTGTAGTGGGTAAAGCCGCCGCCTGCAGTGCCAGCATCCCATATGGGTGCCGGTTCAAGACCCAGCTGCTCCACTTGCCATCCAGCTCTTCTGCTATGGCCTGGGAAAGCAGTAGAAGATGGCCCAAGCCCTTGGGCCCCTGTACCCATGTGGGAGAATTGGGTAAACTTCCTGGCTTCGTCCTGCCTCAGACCCAACCCTGGTTGATGTGGCCATCTGGGGAGTGAGCCAGAGAATGGAAGATTGATCTCTCTCCCTTTGTCTCTGTAACTCTGACTTTCAAAAAAAAAAAAAAAAAAAAGAAAAGAAAAAGATCATATTTTTTAAACCCTTCTTTGAAGCTAGATGTGGGGACATCACTAAGTTCTAGCCAAAAAAATAAAACAAAATATGATTTCTGGGAGGTAGCATTGAAACGAAGAGTGTGCTCCCCTTTTTCCCTTTTCCTTCTGTCTGTAAAGTAGATGTGATGGCTGGAGTTTGAGCAGCTATCCTGGACCACCAGGTAGAGCTGTTTACTATGAGAGAGAAACAGTAGAAGGAGCCTGGGTGAGAGGGAGTTGCTCTAGACTTTGAAAGAAATTTGTGTATAAAAGACATGAGCTTCTAAATCACCTGTTACTTTGATTATTTTTGTCATGTGTATTTAAAAGGTAAGGAGTGGTCTTGGTAAGAGTAACTGCTGTCTGTGTCAACAGTTGCTACGGAGTCTAATGCTAAGATTATAGCAAATCAACCATAAATCCAGAAAAAGGACCCAGGATTCTTGGTGTTCCTAGCGTTTGGGCTCTGTGGTATATTTGACAAGTGTCCTGGACCTTCGACAGGGCTCTTCTCTCCCTGTTGGTGGCTGTTGTAACAGGTGAGGCCAACAGGAATCCATTGGGGTGTATACGTTACAGAAACTGTGCGCTACAGACCTGGCCAGGGTGCACCTCCTCCACTAGACTTTCTTGCCCATTCACTCGTGGTGTTCCTAAAACACATTGCAGCCTTAGCTGTTAGATATGGGCGCCAGGTGTCTGTTCTGTGTGTGTGTGTGTGTGTGTTTGTTAAAGATTTATTTATTTATTTGAAAGTCGGAGTTACACACAGAGAGAAGGAGAGGCAGAGAGAGAAAGAGATGTCTTCCATCAGCTGGTTCACTCCCCATATGGCTCCTGGCTTCAGATCAGTGCAGCTCTAGCCATTGCAGCCAGTTGGGGAAGGAACCAGTGGATGGAAGACCTCTCTTTCTCTCTCTGCCTCTCCTTCTCTCTCCGTGTAACTCTGACTTTCAATAAGTAAATAAATCTTAAAAAAATAAAATGACCATAAAATAGAGCAGTTGCTTGGTGCAGTGGTCACCACTTGGGACATCCGCATCCCATATCAGAGTGCCTGGTTTGAATCCTGGCTACTCTGCTTCCAGTCCAGCTTCTTGCTAATGTCCACCCTGAGATGAAATAGATGATGGCTAAAGCTCTTGAGTCCTTGCCACCATGTGGGAGGCCCGGATGGAGTTCTGGGCTCCTGGCTTCAGCCTGGCCCAGCTCTGGCTATTGAGGGCACTTGGGGAATGAGTCAGCATATGGAAGCTCTCTCAGTGGATCTGCCTTTCAAATCAAATGAAAATAAATCTAAAAATGTAAAAATCGAACAGAAAGTGCTATTCTGAATGTCAGATAGGGAAAGACTCCTCGGGATTGTGCAGAAACACAGATGGATTTGAAACTGGCATTCTTAGCTGGTACTAAATATTTGAGGCCCCAGACCTCAATATGTGATATAAAGTATGATTTTTCTCTTATGAAAATATCCCTTTGGAAATAGAAATTCTGCAGGACAAGGAGTACGACAGAAACTGGACAGTCCAGATGTGTGTGTTTTTTTGTTAGATAGATAGCTAGATTTACTTCTGGACCGTCAACCTGGCCTCCATGGAAAGAAGGAACTTGTCAATTTCACTTTTTGCTTGGATCAGAAGATTGAGCCTGGCAGAGAGATGCTGCCTGGGACTCACAGTTCTCTGGAATTTCTAACCTTCTCTTGGCGTGGGAGGAGTTGGGAGAAGAAACGGCATCATTTGAATGATGACCATGGTTACGACAGGGCCTGCGTGCCAACCAGAGGGAAGGAAAACACTGCTGAGCAAAGTAACTGGAAGACAGTTGTTCATATTTTCACCTAAGCTCCATGGTTGAAATCCAGGATAATTTAGACGTTTGGACCCATGACCACTTGGAAATCAGCTTTCCTGGCTGCAAAGCAGTGTGTGGGGTTGGGGCTGGGGAGGTCTATTACAGTGCTTTTTCCCTAGGTGCTTTGTGCTGCCAGATACGGGGGGCCACCTCAAACATGTCTATGCTCCAGCAGATTTCTCAACAAGTCCAGCAACAGAAAGCAGCAGACCAACTCGATGGGTGTCAGGCTGCCGAGCCGGATCCCGCGAGCCCCTGTCGGGTGAGCGATCAAGAGGGGACATGGAAACTGATGTAAGTGCGGCACGAGGTGCAGTCTGGGGTGGGTGTCTCAAGTCCAGAGTCCCGCCTTGCCAGATCACAGGGGCTGTTTCCTGGCCCGTGCTGTCGACCCCCTCTTTCTCTGCAGCTCAGTGAGGTACCTTGCAGCCCCCCGAAGCAATGCCCACAGCACACAGCGAACATCTGAGCCTGGAGATGGCAGTCACCACATGACACAGGCAGATTAGACCCCCAAGCCCCAGCCTTGAGTCTCAGCTCTGTCACTGAGCAGACACAGGAGGCCGGGCGAGTCATAATGTCAGGGTGCCCCGTTCTCCTGCCAGGGGACTCACACAGGGAGAGCGAGGAGTGGGGAGGTCCTCGGGGTATGCAGTTCTTTTGCAGGAGCTCTCTGGGATGATGGCCCGAGTCCTGCAACAGTTGGCCCTATGAGAGCTGCCAGGGGGCAAGGTGAGGCCAGTGCTGGGCACTCAACCCCTCAGAGGGCCCCTGTGGCTATGGTAGTGCCCACCCTGACCCTGTGGGCCGTGTGCTCCGAGACTGCAACCCAGGTGTGTTCCCGTTCTGAACTGGGCAGCCCCTCTGTGACCCAGCATTTACTAAAGTGGGGATGTCTGACCCCGCTGTTTCTGAGGATGAAACGAGACAGAGCCTTTGCCCTGCCCTTCCCAAAAGCCAGCCATTTCTAACTTCATTCCAATGGTCTCATAGACCCCCTTTCCTCAAATCCCAGCGACATCTCCTGGCGTGGATTCTCTTTTTACTTGCCATTTTATGGAGGAGACAGGACCAGAGGAGTGACGGCACTCGTTCAAGGTTACGCCACCAGGGGGCAGACCCAGGACTTGAGCCTGGCTGCCTTGCTCCGGAGTCTGACCCACTGCGCTAATTCCCAGGAGGCGGAAAAGAGACGATTCTTTTAGACGTGCTCTTCGTTTGTATTTGGAGAACCGCCAAGTACTAAGTTACCGTCCCAGCTCCCAGCCCGAGAGCGCTGGGGACGGGCGAAGCCTGTCAGCGGAGGGTGGTGCATCCGGGGTTGCCGTTCAAGAGCGCGAGGACCCTGAATGGGGCCAGTCCCAGCGGTGGGAAAAACTGAATGCATTAGAAGAATTTGCTCATCTAATCCAGGAGACAGGCGCGACCAGAGCAGAGCTAATCCTCGGCGGGACCTCGCCTGCCAGACAGGAAGGAGTTAAATTCCAGCTGGAGCCAAGACTCCCTTCCCGGTGAAGTGAGTGGCCAGTGGCTTCGAAAGTTAAGCCCCGAGGACTGTGCCGAGGAAGGTAGCCTAGGCTCCTGGGGTGCAGACTCTGAGACGAAGCTGGGGCCGGGCCTGGGCAGGGCCCTCCAACGTCCGCTGCTGAGCTGCGGGCGGGCTCTCACTTCCCTCCCCCGCCCCTTTAATAGGATCTCTGCACCCACAGACTGTCCCTTGTCCCCCTTTCCTCCGGCCCACGGCGGATTAGGCCCACTCTGACCGCCTTTCCCAGCGCTGTAGATTTCAGAGAGGGGAGCCAGGACACCCGGGCTGCCGTCCCGGAGCACGTGGGACACAGGGCCACGGTGGGCATCACCACAGCCACTCGGACCTCCTCAGGGGACGGAGGCCCAGGGCGGACTTCACCTTTGCCGCTGGAGAGGCGGGGGCGGGGCTGCAAGACTCGGGGTGTCACACCCGGGGAGAAGAGACTACTCCCACTCCCCACTCCCCAACCGGGCCACAGCCCACCCAGTGCTGCCCCACCCCCCACCCCCGGTGAAGTCCACGCAGCGGGAAGCGGATTTCTCAGTGTCTTCGTGCACGGCCTTCTCATCTGAAAAATGGGGCTAGGAGCACCTTTCCGCCCCCTCTCTGGGCTGTTTTGACAACTCCCGCACTTGAGGTAAAAGCTGTGACTGCCTGAGGCGTTTTTTTGCCAGCCAGGTGGGAAGCTGGCGCTCGCCGACTCCCTCAGACGGAAGGGCCAAGAGAAAGTTACGCTTTATCCCGGTCTCTCCTCGAGCCCTCTGGGGCGGAGCGACCGGTGTCGCGGCTCGGTGGCGGGGCTGGGGCGGGGGGGTGACCGCGAGTCTCCCCTCCCAAGCCCCTCTCCCATTGGCTTTCACCTGCCACAGGCTCGGCTGCTACAGGCCTCTCGGCCTGTCAGTCAGGCCGGCCGGGCTCCGCCCCGCCCCTCCCGGAGGTTTATAACGGGAATTCCCATGGCCCGGGCTCCGGCATCCAACCTGCTGCCGCTGCGCCGCGGCCGAGCGGAGCGAGCCCCGCGCGCCGAGCACACGCTCGCGCCGCACACAGCCCCTCTTCTCTCCTTCGCGGTTCATGACCGCGTCTGTTGGCCGCAGCCTCCGCGAGCGCTCGCCTCAGGACCGCTGCCTGTTCCCCGCCGCCGTCGCCGCCGCCAGGGCCCCGGCTCGCACCCAGGCAGGAAGGCAGGCGCGGCGTGCGCCCCGCCGAGCCCGCGACCCCTGCCCGCTGCCGGCTGCCCGGCCCGGCTGGCACCATGCTGCCCGCGCGCTGCGCCCGCCTGCTCACGCCCCCCTTGCTGCTCATGTTGGTGCAGCTGTCCCCGGCCCGCGCCCACCGCACCACGGGCCCCAGGGTAAGTGCGCCCCCCGGCCGCGCGCCCATCTGCCCGAGGGGGAGACGCGATCGCTGTGCCCCGCATCCCGGGGGTCGAGGGGAGGGGGTAGGGACGTGTCGGACCTCGTCCCCCACCCCGCCCCCATCGCTAACCCAGTCGCCCGCGAGCTTCACGAAGTTGCTGAAATAAAGTCTTCTCCCATTGTCTGCCCCCGCCCCCGGCCCCGGACTGTCACCGGTGGGGTCCCCTTCCCAACCTCTTCTCCCGTGGCATTTCGCTCCGAGACCCTCGCGGAGAAGGTCGCCCTCGGCTCGGGCAGGGCTTGCCTGGGTCTCCCCCAGCTCCCGATCCTGCGCGCCGGCGTTCTTGGCCGGCGGTGGGGGGGGGGGGGGCAGCTCCGCCTGCAGAGTTTTAGGTTACCCGCGAGCTACACAAGGACCTTGTGTTGTTGTTGTTTTAAAGAGCGATCTCTGCTCGTAAAACCCACAGCAGATAATTTTAATGCTCGCTCCTGCTGGGCACGCACGGCCCTGGAGGAGGGGAGGAGGTGGGGAGGCTGTGTCCGTGTGCGTGTGTGTGTGCGCGCGCGTGTGCGTGGAGTGGGAAGGCGGGGGAGAGCTGCGCGCTGTTCACGGGGCTCTTCCCCTGGCTTCGGCGCTGGGAGGTTGGATTACTTGTTGAACCTTGGTCCGATTGGAGTTTCTGAACGTCACGAAACGTGCCAATTCTGTGCACAGGACGGGCTGTCCAGGGCATTGTAAAAGTCTCCTGGAATCGACAGCATTGTGCTCATTTCTGGTCTAGGTCATCTCCCCCCCCTCCCCCTCCCCCAGCTGTTCGAATAAATAATTTCACTTCCTTAAGAACCGACGTTAAACTATCTAGTGGTGCATCTGGCCGGCCTTAATCTTAAACGGCATCAGTGTACCACAAGGCAGTCACCTCTCCGCATAGCTGTTTGCTTGCTTGCACGGCCTCCGTGTGAAATAGCGGGGATCTTTGTGAATACAGCCTTGGCTCTTCAGACAGCTCAGGCTTTCCTGCCTGGGTATCCCTCGGCCTAGTCCCGTGACCACCTGTTCAGACGCAACTTCTTTATTCAGGGCTTTTGCCACGAGAATCATCTTTATAGCTGTCGAGGGTGGAGCCTTAATGACTGCCCAGATGCTGGGCTGATTGCATCCCAGCCCAGCTATCACTGTGAGATCAGATTTGCAGCCACTTAGGAAAGAAAAGTGTTTGTCCCGGTGTTGGGCTGCCCTTGCTTTTATGACCAGATGTGCAACAGCAGATTAGATCCAGGGCGTGTCATAAATCCTCGACAGCAGGCATTCCCCCAAGCCGGGCGAGTCAGGGCTCCGGGAGTGACTTTTATGGATGCAGATGAGGATGCCTTTTAAATGAAGCTGCTTGGTTTGATATTAGGGCTCTAGCTCTTAAACTCAGAGGTCAGGCGAGCCACGGCATTCCCTCCAATAATTAGGAACAGTCAAGACAGAGACGCAGACCAGAGCACCCCGGCTAAAATCTGGATGCCCGCCCACAGGAGGGTCGAAAGGAGAGCGGCTGGAGACAAATGGTGGGGGGCTCCGCCGCTGCTGGGCTGGCCTTGCATCTCAAGCCAGATGGCTCTTCTTCTGCGCTCCTGAAATTGAAGGAAGCAGCTTTGGGGGAGAAGCTTGGGGCTTCAGGGGAAAGCGGAGATGTGGGTTAGGTTTCCTTTTAGCTTCTTTAGTTTGTTATTTGATGGAAGAGACAGAACATACGCAGGGACTTAAATAGGCTTGTGTGTGAACTGCTTCTCTTTCTTCTTCCCTGCCTCTCTCTCTCTCTCTCACACACACACACACACACACACACACACTTTTTTTTTTTTTTTTTTTTTTGAACCAAGGGTAAGCTCCTGTCTTGAGCACGCGCTTACCTGGCTTCATTTCTGTGCAACACCAGGTGCTGCCATGCATGAACCTTTGGGCTGGTCTCTGCCCAGAAGGGTGGGTCTGTTTAGTGCCATTTTGCAGATGAGGAAGCAAGACTGGAAGAGGCTACATGACATGCTCCAATCACCCGTGGAGCCAAGCCCAGCTTGCATGGATTTGAAGGTTGTGTGCTTTCCACACCGCCAGGCAGCTGGGGGTGTTCATCGGATCTGGGCTGCTGTTCCTGTCGAAGGAGGAGATGGCCCAGTGAGAAAATGCAGAACCAGGTGCATCACGGCAGTGTGCAGAGAAAGTATTAGGAGCAATCAGTTTTTAGTGTCTGCACGGCTAAAGGGTGAGGTTTGAATTTCAGCCTATCCCAAAAGACTCCAGCTCTCTCCGGCATGGCTTCTTGGTGGCCCCGGGTTGAGAGCGGTGGCGTCATAGGAAGAGCAAGAACATCTGGCTCGTTGCAGAATTCCCTTTGGGCACCCCCAGGTCTCTTCTGTTAATCTTTTGAGTGACAGCGGCTTAAGGATTGGCATCTTTTCCAGCTGGCTTTCTAGGAAGCCGAGAGCATGCCCTTTCAGTTTAACTCTATCTGGCTCACTAATTGAGCTCCCTGGAGGCCTAGACTTCAATCCTTGCCCCCTTATTTGCTTCCTGCCTTCCTTCATAAAATTCCTGACATTTGTTTGACTCTGGAAACCAGCAGCTATCAAGTATCAGATTGGAGACTATTATGTAGGAAGCACCTGATTTTGGGGTCTCTTGGCTCTAAGCAGCCGCTTGGCTTACCTGGGACGCTGGTCAGGATTCTTTCAATTACTGAGAAGCAGCTATTTCTGTAATCGTGCACAACTGACCAGAAACATTTCAGGGGGACCATAGGCTGGGGGAGGGGCGCTCTCCCACGCTGGTGAAGTCTGGCTGATGATGGTCAGGCCAAAGCAACTGTCTGTCTGTGTTGAATTCTCCATCTGCTTTTGAAGTCAGGGAACCTAACCTGATGAGGGCAGGAACTGTGCCCGTGTTGTCCCTCCACGTATTCTCAGAGCTCAGCACAGGGCCCAGCACCTGGTGGAGACCACTTTGTTAGTTTGGGCGATGAATGAAGAGATGCAGATAACGCGTGGTTAGCAGCGATCCGGGAATCTACTTCCCTGGTGCGTCAGCGTCGCTGGGAGCAGGAGAGACATCTGAGAAGTTTGAGAAAGAGAAGAAAATGGAAAGGTCAAGAGGTCTGAGTCAGAAACTGATTTCTTAATTGTTTTAGGCACCGTCTTTGTTTTCTCTCCTCTCAAGGACTTGGGTTGCCCTTCAAAACCCAGCTCTAACATCACTCTCTGGGAACTTTTCTATGCTTCCCAACTTCTGGCTAGAATTGGTCACTCTGACCGTGGAGCCACTTCCGGCTGTGATCCCCTGTGGCCTGACTTCTACTGGTCCATCTGCAGTGAGCACTTAGCATCAGGCCAGCATCTGCATCATCTTTGCAGTAAGCTGCCGCTTCCGCGCTTCTAGTTGAATGAACAAACCTGCAAGCCCCTTGAGGGCAGAATAGAGCTCAGGTCCACAGTGTGCTTGTTACCTTGCAAAGCACTCTATACATATCCTTTTTTTAAATTTATTTTTATTTTTATTTATTTTTTGGACAGGCAGAGTGGACAGTGAGAGAGAGAGACAGAGAGAAAGGTCTTCCTTTGCCGTTGGTTCACCCTCCAATGGCCGCAGCGGCAGGCGCACCACGCTGATCCGAAGCCAGGAACCAGGTGGCTCTCCTGGTCTCCCATGGGGTGCAGGGCCCAAGCACTTGGGCCATCCTCCACTGCCTTTCCGGGCCACAGCAGAGAGCTGGCCTGGAAGAGGAGCAACCGGGACAGAATCTGGCACCCTGACTGAGACTAGAACCCGGGGTGCCGGTGCTGCAGGTGGAGGATAAGCCTAGTGAGCCGTGGCGCCGGCTCTATACATATTCTTGAGATGATTGGATTGTATGGTGATGTCCAACCCAGAAACCCTGCTCTCATTTAAGCTTGGTTACCCACAAACCGGATGTTCCATGTTTTGTTCTTAGTTTGAAAAAGAGCGCGTATGGTGGTAGTAGGGAGGCTGGGGGAGGAGGATGGACTGGCTGGGAAATTGGCTTTAGCTCTGCTCCAGTGCCTTTTCACATCTTGCATTTCCTGAAGGCGAAGTGGTGTCTCTGGTGTTTCCGTCAATGTGAGTCGCCTGCCCTCGTGTCTGGACTGCTTGTGTCCCATGTCTGCTCAGATGCCCTTCTTGGTGTCCGTGTGTCTGATAAGAGCCCTCCTTCTCTGTGGGGGGGCTTTATCTGAGATGCTATTCAGATGTTAGGCCAAGAACGTGATTTAAAATTTCAGGAAGCAAAATTGAGGAGGCTAGGATGAGGAAGCAATCATCTGGGAATCTCTTGGAGAGGCAATCACGATAGATAGGGGATGGGTGTTTTGCCCAGTGGTTAAGATCCCACTTGGGGTGCCCACGTACCATGTGGGAATACCTGGGTTTGAATCCCAGATCTATTCATTCCATCTTCCTGCTAATTCAGACTATGGGAGGCAGCAGGTGATGGCTCAAATAGTTAGGTTCCTACCATCCACAGGGGAGACCTGGATTGAGTTCTTAGCTCCTGGTTTTGGCTTTGCCCAGCCCTGACTGTGCAGGCGTTTGGGGAGTGAACTAGTGAGTGAAAGATCTCTATCTGTCTGCCTTTCAAATAAATAAAATATAAAATGGAAAAGACTTTGGTATTATACTACTCTCTCCTGGAGTTGAATCTTAACATTTTTAATGAAACAGCAATTCTACCCTTAGGTATAAATACCCAGAGAAACTCATGCAGGAGACACGAGCAACTGTGTTTGTCATACTACAAGCCAGGAAAGGGCCCAAATGACTGTCAGTGTGAGGGCGGATGAGTAAACTATGATGTAGTCACACAGTGGAAAATCGTATAAAACTAAACAAATGAACAACAGTGCCAGGCAGAAATCTGAATGACTGTTGGCCATATGAAATTAAGTAAAAGAAATGTACCAGAAAATAGAGTAGTGTATCTTTTATAAACTCATTAATAATCAAAATTAAAAAAAATTAAGAATGTAAGTAGTCTTCAAAATTCATGGGAAATGGGCATTATGAAAAAACTATGCATACATTTCCAAAAAATTTGTTGCGCCCCAAAGTAAACTTATCTTTAATTTAATTTAATTTTTCATATTCTAAGTACTTTTTTTTGACAGGCAGAGTTAGACAGTGAGAGAGAGAGACAGAGAGAAAGGTCCTCCTTTTCCCGTTGGTTCACCCCCCAAGTGGAACACTATGGCTGGCGAAGCCAGGAGTCAGGTGCTTCTCCTGGTCTCCCATGCGGGTGCAGAGCCTAAGCACTTGGGCCATCCTCCACTGCCTTCCCGGGCCACAGCAGAGAGCTGGACTGGAAGAGGAGCAACTGGGACAGAATCCGGTGCCCTGACAGGGACTAGAACCCGGCGCCGCAGGCAGAGGATTAGCCCAGTGAGCCGCGGTGCTGGCCTCGAAGTACTCTCTTACATTTAGCTGCAATAAAATGATATGAGAAGCAAAGCAAGGTAATGATGGACACAGATTTAGGGTGAAGTCAGGGTGAGGCAGGGTGATGGATTGTTTGGGAAACCATGTGGTTGATGTGTGTTAGTGTCAATATTTTACCTTTCGGAGGAAAATGGGAGATGAGTTTGAAGATACTTGTTCACTATTGCAAATCTAACAGCTGATCAAAGACAAAATAAAAATGGTCTCTGCCTAAAGCAATGTTGAGTGTGACATGAAGCAAACATGATTAATTTAATTCTTTGCACCTGAGGTCAAACAAACAACGATTCCCGGAGTCAGGGACTCCTCTTTATACCTCGTCCTACTCTCATCTCCCCCTTTTCCAGATGTGCCTGTGGTCCTATCTAAACTTCCCCATTGGGGAATGATTATTGGCTTGTGCTTTAGTTGTTGCCTGCTTAGGCACAGAGCAGGCCCAGACCCTGCATGAACATGGATATCAGCGGGCTTGAGGTCTCCTGTGTAAAGCGGAGCCGGCGGTGGGCAGTCTCCATCTCCCTTGCTCAGAGGGCCCGAGTCTGTGTGTCTGAATCCTAGCGCTGCAGAGCAGAAGCCTCCACTAGCTGGTGTCTGGGTCAGAAGCCTAATGAAAGCATTTCAAAAAGTCCATGAAAAAATCAGATTAAAAGATCAATGTATTTGGTGCCAAAAAAGAACCTGAAAACCGTGTGTGTTTTTCATTGTACACATTTTCCATGAACTTTTGGAAGACCTTAATAAATTTACCTTTTAATTGCATTTCCACGAACTTTGTGAAGCTCCCTTGCATCTGCCAGGGGAGGGGGAGGTGCTGAGTGGGGCTTTCCAGTTTGATGCCTGTCTTCATTCCCACCGCTCCCTCTCACCCGTCTTCGCAGGCACTGCTGCCCGGGAGGGGGTGGTGCAAGGCCCTGCTCAGCAGGTACAGGGCCCCCTTTCTCTCCAGACCACATAGAGATGTATTGTTTAGGCAGCCAAGTTCTGGCATTGCTGCTGCTGGTGGGGGGGTGTCAGGTGGGGGCCCCCTCCATCCGTGTTTGTCACTATGGAGCTGTGTGGGAGAGGACAAGGGTTGAGTGGCTGATGAGAAATTGATCGAAGCAGCTTGTAAGGCTTGCCAAATAGGTCAGCGCTGTATACAATGTGTGCTCTGCCCCAGCCCTGAGTCAGCCAGGGAATAAGAGAATTGGATCTCCATGGACGCGTCCAACTGCCCCCCAGACCCCAAGACAGCGCCGGTCATCCTAGCAATTACTCGGGTTTTCCTTTGCATCTGACACCATTCTGAACTCAATTGCTAGATCACAAAGTCATCTTACCTTTGGCCACCACTGAAGCTTGTGAGTGATGGAGAGCTGTGTCCTTCCTGGACGGTGCCTTGGTTAATCTTAGCCTTGTGTTTTGGAGCCAGAGTGGGACACAAGGCAGGGAAGGCCACTCTCATCTCAGCCTAGCCTCTCCCTGCTTGGAGGAGGAGCAGGACAGAGTAAGGCACTGGGAGCTAAGGGAGGGGTGCTTGGACACCAGACGGATACTCTACACACACATGTGTGAGCAGCTCGGCTCCTCCGCGCTAAAACCCTTTTGCACGACAGCACTGATGGCATTCTTCAAGGTAACGACTACTTTTTTCTTAAAATATTGACAGTAGAGGTGAACAGAACCTCCTTGCCAGAAGTGGTTATTTTTAGGACCAGATATGCATCTTTAGAACCCTGGTGGGAGTTTTCAATGCTATCTGTAGATGTTTATTGTGCATCTGCTCTAGAAAATTCTGTGAAGCCCCTGGAGATGACACAAGAGCAGGTGAGGAGAGGAGAGGGTGCAGCAGGGAGCGTCGTGACAGGACGTGAGGCCGCTGACCAGCTCAGGAGTTCTGTCACCACAGCGCTGTCCAGTTGAGCCTCTTGCAGAGGTAGAACATCACCCGGTGTTAGTCATCTGGAGCTACTGGCCACTAGAAGTGGGATGAGTGTAATCAAGCAACTGAATATTCAATTATTTAATTTTAATTAATTAATTTTTAATTTTTTTAGATTTATTTATTTATTTGAAAGAGTTACACAGAGAGAGGAGAAGCAGAGAGACTGAGAGAGGTCTTCCATCCGCTGGTTCACTCCCCAGTTGGCCGCAATGCCTGGAGCTGCGCCAATCCCAAGCCAGGAGCCAGGAGCTTCTTCCAGGTCTCCCATATGGGCACAGGGGTCCAAAGACATGGGCTGTCTTCCACTGCTTTCCCAGGCCATAGCAGAGAGCTGGATCGGAAGTGGAGCAGGTGGGACATGAACCAGCGTCCATATGGGATGCCAGCACTGCAGACAGCGGCTTTACCTGCTACGCCACAGCACTGGCCCCGAATTTTAATTGATTTAAATGTAAATGTTAGTGGTTGCCCATGGCTGGCAGCTGGTGTATTCAACAGCACTAGTCTCTGGCGGTGCCCAGCCCTCCCTCCCGTAGACACTTCCACCAACCCCAGGTTGTTTTTTTTTTTTTTTTGACAGGCAGAGTGGACAGTGACAGAGACAGAGAGAAAGGTCTTCCTTTGCTGTTGGTTCACCCTCCAATGGCCACCACGGCCGGCGCGCTGTGGCCGGCGCACCACACTGATCCGAAGCCAGGAACCAGGTGCTTATCCTGGTCTCCCATGGGGTGCAGGGCCCAAGTACTTGGGCCATCCTCCACTGCAGTCCCTGGCCACAGCAGAGAGCTGGCCTGGAAGAGGGGCAACTGGGACAGAATCCGGTGCCCCGACTGGGACTAGAACCCGGTGTGCCGGCGCCGCAAGGCGGAGGATTAGCCTAGTGAGCCGCGACGCCGGCCAACCCCAGGTTTCAGTTGCCTTGAGCCATTGAGCATGTCCTGATTCCTCCATCCCTCCCCTTTTCTGTTTGTTTTTGTTTTAACTTCCTTTATTATTTTTAAACTTTATTTGCTTGAGAAGCAGAGAGAGATCGAGAGAGAGAGATATCTCCCATCTGCTGGCTCATTCCCCAAATGCCCATAACAGCTGGGACTGGACTAGTGCTGAAGCCAGGAGCTGGGAACACAGTCCAGATCTCCCATGTGGATGGCAGGAACCCAATTACTTGAGCTGTCACTGCTGTCTCCCAGGGTCTGCATTAGCAGGAAGCTGAAATCAGCAGCCAGAGCTGGGTAGGTATTGAACCGAGGCACTCTGATGTGGAATATGGGTGTCTTTTCCACTAGGCTGAATGCCCTCTCCTCTCTGCCCTTTTCTGTCTGTCTAAATCCTGCCCATCTTCCTAATGGTTCAAATCCTGTCTCATATAGTGCCCCCAGACTGGCCCTCGGTAGAATTCTGTGTCCCCACCTGCTCTATTTCAGCCAACCGGGAGTAGGGCAGCCCAGGTTTGGGGGCAGATGGACTCAAGTGTGAATCTGAATCTGCCACTGTGAGCCTGGCTTTGTAATTCAACCTCTTGGGTCCCTAGTTCCTTGATTTGCCCAACGGAGTTCACAGCAACTATGTTCCAGAGTGGTGGGGAGGATGGATAATGTCTATTGTATTAGCTTGCTGTTGCTGCTGGGACAAGTTGCCACCAATTTCGTGGCATGAACGATACATATTTCTGGAGATCAGAAGCCTGACATGGGTCTCAGTGGGCTAAAGAACCAGCAGGGCTGAGTTCCTCTCTGGAGGCTCCACGGGAGAACTCAGTTTCTTGCCCTCTCCAGCTTCGAGGTGCTGCCCAGTTCCCTGGCTTGTGGCCCCCTTCCACCTTCAAAGCTGGCAATGGCCAGTCAAGCCTGTCTCACATGCCCATCTCTACCTTTGGCCTCCCTCTTCCCCATTGAAAGATCCTTGTGATGATATTGGATCCACTTGGAGAATCCAGAATCCAGACTAGCCTCCTTGTTTTCACATTAGCTGATTAGCAATTCTGCTTCCATCAGTAACCTGTGTTCCTCCTTGCGGTGTAACAGCATTGGTAGGATCAGAACACGAACATCGTTGGGGGGCATTATTCTGCTTCCCACCTTCCTTAAGTATCTAGTACAATAAGGGCAGAGCATAATCATGACCTGCATCTGGTAGTTTCTTTCCTTTAGAGTGGGAGTCTCTTAGTGGTGAAGTTGCTTAGTTTTCTTTATAGAGTGCTGCCCGAGAGCAGGTGCTTAGTAAATGTTTATGGAATAACGGAATTCTCAACAAATGTAGATGGTTTCTTTCCTTGTAAAGACCTATTGGACAGTAAAAAGAAGTAAAATGCAAACCAGAATATATGATCCCTTTGTGCAAAAAAGTAAGGTTGAGCTGTATATTGAAAAATCTGGTGCCTTGTGTGTTTGGGGAGGCTATCATGAGACTATTTGATTTCTATGAGGTGTATCTTAGTAATTGTTAAAATAATTCTTAGAGGCAAATAAAAATCTTAGAGGAAAATAACAAAGTTTTTTTATTATTATTATTTTTTGACAGGCAGAGTGGACAGTGAGAGAGAGAGACAGAGAGAAAGGTCTTCCTTTGCTGTTGGTTCACCCTCCAAGGGCCGCTGTGGCCGGCGTGCTGCGGCCAGTGCACCGCGCTGATCCGATGGCAGGAGCCAGGTACTTATCCTGGTCTCCCATGGGGTGCAGGGCCCAAGCACTTGGGCCATCCTCCACTGCAGTCCCTGGCCACAGCAGAGAGCTGGCCTGGAAGAAGGGCAACTGGGACAGAATCCGGCGCCCCGACCGGGACTAGAATCCGGTGTGCTGGTGCCGCAAGGCAGAGGATTAGCCTAGTGAGCCGTGGTGCAGGCCACAAAGATTATTAAGGGCTGGAGTTGTGGCTCAGTAAGCCACTGCTTGCAACACTGATATTCTATATGAGTGCTTGTTCGAATCCCCACTGCACAGCTTTCAATCCACATCATTGCTAACACTCCTGGGAAGCAACAGAAGATGACCCAATTGCTTAGGTCCCTGCCACCCGTGTGAGAGACTGGTTGGACATCTTGACTCCTGACTTTGGCCTGTACCAGCCCCAGATGTTGTGGTCTTTTGGGGAGTTCACTCCCATCCAGTGAATGGAAGATATCTCTCTCTTTCTCCCTTTCTATGTCCTTCTCTCTCCCCTTCTTTCTGCCTTTGAAATAAATAAATCTTTTTAAAATATGCATGATTAGCATCCCCACCACACACACACCTGTTGCAATCCAACCTGATTCCTGAATAACCCCTGGATTCAGATTACATCTGAAGAGTGAGCCTGTGTGTATGTTGGTATGTTGGGCTGACTTTTAGGGCTAGTAACTATTAATACCAGGCCTCCTACTCATTTCAGCACACTTTGAACTCTGTCTGCTTTAGAGGAGAGTTTTCAATTAACCTCAGCAGGACATAACTGTAAAAAATGTATTTATTGCTGCTGGTGGGAATATAAATTAGTACGATCACTTTGTAGAATTATAGCTGGAGTTGCCCAGACTCTTTGACCTTGTAATTCTGCTCTGGTGTATCCCCTCGAGGAATGCACTTGAATGTATATGATGTTCAGGGACATTCGTAGCAGCATTCTTTTGTGACAATGAAGCACTGGAAAGTAGCTAAATGCCCGTCAACAGGAAAATGGAAATATAAATTAAGATATATTGAAATGGACTACTCCATAGAACTAGCTGTATTTATCATGGGTCAAATATTGAATGAAAAAAAGCGAGCTGCAAAAGAAAATACACATCATGCTACTATTTATATAAAAGTTTAAGTGGGGCTGGTGCTGTGATATAGTGGCTTCGGCATCCCACATGGTCACCAGTTCGAGCCCCAGCTGCTCCACTTCTGGTACAGCTCCCTGCTAATGCACCTGAGAAAGCAGCAGAAGATGGCCCAAGTGCTTGGGCCCTTGTACCTCTGTGGGAGACCAGGATGAAGCTCCTAGCTCCTGGCTGCTGGCTTCAGACTGGCCCAGCTCTGGCAGTTGTGGCCATTTGGGGAGTGAACCAGTGAATGGAAGATCTCTCTGTTTCTGCCTCTTTCTCCTTCTCTCACTCTGTAACTCTGCCTTTCAAATAAATAAATAAATAAATCTTTAAAAAAGTTTAAAGCATGCAAAAACTTTATGTTGTTTAAGGGTGCAAACAGATGTAAAAATGTATGCGGCAATGAAAATCAGGTTCATGGTTACACAGGATATGAGGTGAAGTGGGAGAGGAATACATGAGAGAGGCAAAGAGAAGGCTTGGTTGAATTGGTAATGTTTTTCTAATTGGGTGGTGGGTATTAAATCATATATGATAAAGTTTTCACAAAAGAGTAAAATATTGTTAGGTCACAGTGAAGTTTTAGGGACAAGTAATACAAGCAATGCTTGGGAGAATTTTCTCTGCTCAGTGATGCTAAACGTGTCTTTCCTTTCTCCAGAAGGACATGCTCGGGGACCTTCTACAAAGTTTACAACCTCTATTCCCCCATCTCTCCTGCTGGCCACCTCCTCCCATCCTCTTGAGGCCCTGAGGCCACACCTCCCCTGAGCTCTGTGTCAGGTGCAGCTGCTCCTCCTGTCTGCCTGCCTGGGCTGTGCTATGCGGATCTCCCTCTGCTTGTCCCAGGCCTCTGTTCTGCCCCTGGCTGATTATGAATGGCGCTCATCATGTTCTCAGTAATTGGCTGTAAATTTAGGATTTACCAAGTTAGAAAACAGAAATGCAGAATTCCCAGTTAGAGTTTCAGATAAACAACAAAGGACATTTTAGTATGAGTCTGACCCAATTGTTCACCAATTATCTGAATTTCAAATTTAATGAAGAACCCTCTCTCATTTTGGCTGAGGCTACATTAGTTCCTTTTCTTTTGTGAATTATCTGTCTTAAATTTTTGCTAATTTTAAAAATAGGGAAAGTAGGGTTTTCTTTTAAATAACACTAAAGATGTTTGTTTTCCTGTTAGATCTGGCCAGTGCCTTTCTCAGTAGTGATTTTTAAATACTAAATGTACCTACCTTTATGTGGCTAATCATTACAGCTTCTATGTTTGCTGTCAGGCTGAGAAAAGCCTCCCCCATGAAGAACACAGAAATTAAAGTGAGGATGTTTCTCCAATCTCACATTGCACAAACAGCAACAAACATATTGCACTCAGGTCAACTGGTCAACTACTGATGTTTGCTTTGAGTTTATATAGCATTTTCTGGGAACTAAACTTGATGTCATTCTATGGAGAGAGTGCTTGTTCTGTGTTTCAGAAATTTCCAATAACATTTGCAAAGATGTGTCCATTGGAAGTAGTCTGTGAAGGCAATTACAAGGGGGAAAATTCGTGTAAAAAGTGTTACTAAGCAGGCTATGTTGGAAATGATGTTGGAACTTTGGAAAAGAATTAAGATACCCCTTGTTTTTGGGTTCTTTCCAACCATTAAAGAATCTTTTTAAAATTATGAAAAATATCAAAGATGTGTAAAAAGAGTAGTCTAATAAATCCCATGGCAGCCTCACATCACCAGCCTTGTTCCTCTAAACCATCTCCTTATTCTCCTGCTCAGTGTTTGAAGCAAATCTGACATTGCATCTTATCATTTGTAAAGATTTTCATGTGCAGATGGTCCCTGCCATAGAAGTGAACTGCATGAATTAAAAACCATATGCTGAATTTTGTCTTTTTTTAAAAAAACTATTTATTTATTTTATTTGAGAGACAGAGATGGACAGAGAGATAGAGAGAGCTTTCATCTACTAGTTTACTCCCCAGAAGCTTGCACAGGCCAGGCCAGGCCAGGCCAGACTGAAGCCAGGAACTATAAAATAATCCAGGTCTCCCACGAGGGTGTCAGGGACCCAATGACTTGAGCCGTCACCTGCTGTCTCCCAAGGTGCACACTAGCAGGAAGCTGGAATCTGGAGCAGAGTGGGACCCAACATCATGCTGTGTGATATGGGATGTGTTTGTCTCAACTGCTTTCCTGATTGCTTTGCCGAATGCCTATTCTGTAGTTAGAACGTGAATTTTGATCTTCTCCAGGGTTGTGGCTGTGTGGGTGGAAGTGTGGGTCTGCAGGGTAGGGCTCTCTCAACACACTGGGCAGCCCCTGCAGCTCCCCATCAGCCACACAGTCCTGAGGGAAGCAACCGATACTCTGCAGTGTACCTTGTTGCTAAGGTGTGATGTTCAGTAGGTGAAGTATATTAAATGCATTTTCCACTTATGATATTTTCAACTCATGATGGGTTTATTGGGGCTCATTGTAAGTCGAGGAGCATCTATGTAGCTCTGAAAGTTTAGGTAGGATTCATTAAAAAAAAAAAAACTAACTGCAATACCAAATCCTAACCAAAGAATATTAACAATAATTCCTCAATATAATACCATCAGCTACTCAGTCAACATTCAAATCTTTCTAGTTGTCTCTTAGACATGCTTTTCTGTTGGTTTGAATCAAGACACAGATAAATTCCACACCTTATACTTGGTTGATCTGAATTTTAATCTATGAGTTGTCCCTCTACTACCTTAGTACTTTGTATTCTATGTGTTGAATAAAGAGGTTGTTCTAGGATTTTCCATACTACATTTTGCTTCTTGCATTCTGATGACACATTCCTCTGTCCTTTCTGTTTCTTGTAAAATGATAGATCAATAGTTTCGCTCAGGTGGAGATTTGGTGTATTTTTATTTTTGCAAGTATGTTTCATGGGAGTTGGTGTGTGATGATCATTGCTGTACCCAATAATTCATTGATTTTTAGGCGAGGAACAAACCGTGCTGAAAAGGACTCCTCTAACTTTTTTTTGTGGCATTGCTGTCCTCTTTCCTCCTTGTTTCTGACCTTGCCACAGGAGGGGGCATTGGTGTCAACGTTCCCCTCTCAGTGGTCTCTTGATGGGAGAGGGGCTGCATGCGACAGCAGAACTGTGAGAGGGAAGCCCTGGCCTGAGTCCTCGGCGGGTGGCTGTGGATGGGGAGCCACTGTGTTTGCTGGTGGCAGTGGTAAGAGCACTAGAGGGCTGGTTTTACTCTCTGGTGCTGCTTGAGAGACTTTTAAGGTGTAACTATAGGTCAGCTTTGTGTGTGATCTTTGGTATATTTATATCACTTGGGAATTTATATGACAAGAAACAGATAACCCATTGTGAACTGACTTACACTGTCCATGACTTTTCCTTTCAAGGATGCCCTGGAACACTTGGAAAAGTGGCAGAATTCCAGCCAAGGGGAGGAAATAGCTTGAATTTTTGCAGCGGATTGTGTTTCTGAGTTGCCTTTGGCCAATTCAGCAATTTCCAGTGGTTGGGACGTGTGGCCAAAACCTCAGGACATGTGGAATCTTCACCATCCTTGTCACCTGACCATAAATGCATTTCATAGCATTCCTGTTGCCCTAAAACGGGCAAGTTTCTGGTTTCTGGAAATGCTGAGAGTTTAAGTTAAGAAGCATGAAGTGGAGCAGATAGAACAAGTAGCCAGCGACACAGTTTGAAGAAGTACAGGCTTAGTCTTGATGTCACACTCCCAGTGCTTGTTAATACCAGCGAGACCAGTGCAGGCATGCCCCAAAACCGAGTGGCAAATCTGGAACAGAAGGGACATGTTTGGTGGTCGGCGTAATGCTTTTCTGGGGTGGTTTTGAAAGATTCATCCCCTCCTTGGAGCAGAAGTGGGAATCCTTTGTTTGTCTTGAGTGGGGTCTGGCAGCCTCCGGGGCCTGCATTCTGTGGGCACTTCCTCCCGGCTTCTTGGGCAGTGGCTTCAGGACAGGACACAACATTTCCATCCTTCTCGTCTTCTCCCTGGCTTGGAGGACCAAGCCTGTTCCAGGTGCCTCATCAAGGTAGAGGCTCAGAGAAACACTGGGCTTGGAGCCCCCACCCCATCTGTTTCGGATTCCCAGGTAGTGCCTTGCCTTAAAGCTGCAGCTACCTGGGGAGTGACGTATACCTTGCATCTAACGGCTAGTGTCAGCAGAGAAGTCTCGTCCCATACGTGGTCTGGGGCCGTAAAGGCCTGCGATTAAGTCATAGCTCTGCTGCTTTCTGGCTGTGTGTTCTTGGGCAAATTCACCGTGCTCTGAGCGTCAGCTTCTGTACATGGAAGATACTCTTTACCTCCTGGTCGAGCTTTAATGAAATACTGGCAGGATGGTTTGTAAATGTTAACTATTCATAAAAATAACAGATGTAGCCAGACAATGTGTGAGATCCACATGGGAAACCAAACTGTGGTTGTTTCTCTTTAGTTCCCCCCCTTGGAATGAACGCTTTAAAAAACCCGTCAATACATGGAAGATTTATAATCTGCGGGGTTATTCTCTTTTGTTTAAAATGAAGCTAGCTGGCTTTCTTTTGTTTTTGTGCAGTAAGTCAAGTTCCTTTCCTTTCCTAGCATGATATAAGTCAGCAGGATCCTCTCAAATGGAAACTGGTGGAGGAAGAATGCTCGTTGGCCCGGTCTCCCTCCACGTGCTGTGTGGCTACGTCTTTTCCTCCCGGCAGCGGCACCTTCTGTCTTTCCTGAAGTCTTTCATTTTTCTCTTCCTGGCATGGTGGCTTGTTCTCTGGATTTCTGCTTCTGCAAGAAGCTTGAGTTGTCTTGATTATCTTCTTGTAATTTCTGCGAGACTGTGAGAAACGTAGGGCTCTTGTTGTGGCACAGCAGGCTAGGCTGCCACCTCTGACAGCAGCACCCCTTATAGGAGTGCAGGTTGGAGTCTTGGGTGGTCAGCTTCCAAGCCAGCTCCCTGCTAATGCACCTGGGAAAACAGCAGGTGACCCAAGTGCTTGGGTCCCTGCCTCCTACATGGGAGACTCAGATGGAGTTCTAGTTTCCAGGGAGTGAACCAGTAGATGGAAGATTCTCTCTCTCTCTGTCTCTCTCTGTCTCTCTGTATCTCTCTCTCTCATTCTGCCTTTCAAATAAATAAAACAAATCTTTAAAGAAAAAAAAGGCCATGAGAAACAGTTTGGCTGCTGGGGGCGAAGTGGGAACCCCCTGTGATAGTTCCTCCTGGGAACTTCTGGATTTGGGAGTCTGCCGGGTAGCTGCCAGTGTCTCCCCAGTGTCTGCCTGTGGTCTAGGAAGATCCCATGGAGCTGCAGGAGCAGGGCCTGGCTTTTCTAGTCCTCCTTCTCCTGCTCTCACTGCAATGGAGGCTCCCCTTTGTTGGTGCTGGAAAGCCCAGAACAGCAGGGGCTGTGGGTGTACCAGCGCAGCGTCTCCCAGGCTGCTTGCAGAACCCCAGGTCAGAAGCAGAACTCCTTGCTGTCAGCGAGACCTGCAGGAATGGTTCCAGAGAAGGTGGCTGATCCCAGCCACACTCACTTTCTTTTCCTTCTAAAAACCTAGTTGGTGCATTTAATCCATTGACATGTAAGGTGATGACTGATGCAGTTCAATTAGTATCTGGCGTATTTGTCACCGTTTTCTATTTATTGCTCTTATTCTTTGTTCCTGTTTTTGTCTTCCACATTTTCTGACTTTTGTGCTTTTAACTGAGCATTTTATATGATTCCATTTTCCCTCTTAGCCTGTCAGTTATACTCCTTCCTTTTTCCTTTTTAAAATGGGTGTCTGGGTTTGCTTCCTAGCTCTGCTCCTGGCTTCAGCTTGACACCAATGCAGACCCTGGCAAGGCAGTGGTGATGGCTCAAGTTGTTGAGTTCTGACACGCACATGGAAGACCTGGATTGAGTTCCTGGATCTCAGCTGTAGTCCTAGCTATTGCCGACGTTTGGGAAGTGAACCAGCAGATGGCAGCTCTGTCTGTCTAGTTTTCTGCCTCTCAAAACAAAACAAAACAACAAAAACAAAACAAGCAAAAAAAATTTAAAAAAACCCCAAAAGGTTGCCCTAGAGTTTGCAGTTAACATTTACAACTAATCCAAGTCCACTTTCGATTGACACTATACCACGTCTAGAAGAGTGCAAATGTTTTGCAATCCAACAAAGTATTCCTAATTCTTCCCTCCTGTTCCTTGTATTATTGCTGTCATTTATTTCATTTATATATGTCGTTTATTTAATTTAAACATTCACTGTAACCATTGAATACCTTGTTGGTATTATTGTTTCCAACAAGTCGTTATCTGTTAGGTCAATTAAAAAGAAGAAAACTAAAAGTTCAATTTTATATTCACTTACTCCTTCTCCGATGTTTTTTCTTTATATAGAACTAAGTTTCTGACATGTATCAATTACTTTCTCTATGACAGATTTATTTATTTTTTAAATTTATTTGACAGATAGAGTTAGACAGTGAGAGAGAGACAGAGAGAAAGGTCTTCCTTCCGTTGGTTCACCCCCTAAATGGCCGCTATGGCCGGAGCTATGCCGATCTGAAGCCAGGAGCCAGGTGCTTCTTCCTGGTCTCCCATGTGGGTGCAGGGTCCAAGCACTTGGACCATCCTCCACTGCCTTCCCAGGCCACAGCAGAGAGCTGGACTGGAAGAGGAGCAGCTGGGACTAGAACCCGGTGCCCATATGGGATGCCGGCGCTGCAGGCGGAGGATTAACCAAGTGAGCCACAGCTCCGGCCCCCAGACTTATTTTTTAAACACTTCTTGCTAGTGAGATCTGCTGACAACCAGTTTCCTGTTTTTGTTTGTTTGAAAAAAATCTATTTGTCCTTCACTTTTGAAATATAATTTTGTGGAACAAAGAATTCTAGGTTGGCATTTCTTTCTCTCTCTCAACATTTTCAAGTATTTTACTCTATTCTACTTTTTTTTATGATTTATTTTTATTTATTTGAAAGCAGAGTGTCAGGGGAGGAGAGAGAGAGAGAGAATGAGAGAGAGAGAGAGAAAAAAAAGAGAGAGAGAGAGAGATATCTTCCATCTGCTGGTTCATCCCCCTAAATGGCTACAACAGCCAGGGCGAGGCTGTGACAAAGCCAGGAGCCTGGAACTGTATCTGGGTCTCCTATGTGGGTGGCAGGGGCTCAGGTATGTGGACCATCTACTGCTGCCTTCCCATGGTGGGTAAGCAGGAAACTGGATCAGGAGTGGAACAGCTGGGGCATGAACCAGCACTGCGATATAGGATGCTGGTGTTGCCGGCAGCCGCTTAACCCATTGTACCACAATATTGGCTCCTGCATTCTATTTTCACTTGTGTAGTTTCTGAGTTAAAGTTGGATATAATTCTTATTTTTTGCTCTTCCATAGGGAAGGTGTTTTCTTTTCCTTTGTCTTTTTTCAAGATTTTGCCTTATCTTTGATTTTTCTGTAGTTTGAATATAGCATATTTGGAATGGTGTTTTTTTAAAAACCATTTATTTTGCTTGGTGTTTTCTGAGCTTCCCAGATCTGTGGTTTGGTAACCAATATGAATCTGGGGAAATTTTCAGCTATTGCTTAAAGTATTTATTTTGCTCTTTTCTTTCTTTCTTTGTGTCTTCTCCATCTAATATATGCATTATGCATTACGCATTGTGCCTTTTTTAATTGTCTCAAAGTTCTTGGAAATTCTGTTCTGTTTCTTTTCTCCTAGTTTTTTGTTTGTTTGTTTGTTTTTCTTTGCTCTTTAGTTCTTCCTCCTCTTCCACTTTTTCCTCCTCCTCCTCCTCTTCTTCTTCTTTAAAGATTTATTTATATTTGAAAGTCACAGCTGTGGGTGGGTAGGAGAGATATCTTCCATCCACTGGTTCACTTCTCAATTGGCTCAAGTCGTAGCTGGGGCTGGGCTAGGCCAAAGCCAGGAGCCAAGAGTCTCCTCTGGGTCACCCCCATGGGTGCAAGGGCCCAAGTACTTGGGCTGTCTTCCACTGTCTTCCCAGACACATTAGCAGGGAGCTTGATCAGAAGTGGAGTAGCTGGGGCTGGCGTCGCGGCTCACTAGGCTAATCCTCTGCCTGTGGTGCTGGCACCCCGGGTTCTAGTCCTGGTCGGGGTGCCAGATTCTGTCCCGGTTACTCCTCTTCCAGTCCAGCCCTCTGCTGTGGCCCGGGAAGGCAGTGGAGGATGGCCCAAGTGCTTGGGCCCTGCACAGTGTGGGATACCAGGAGGAAGCACCTGGCTCCTGGCTTTGGATTGATGCAGCGCGCCAGCCGTAGTGGCCATTAGAGGAGTGAACCAACGGAAGGAAGACTTTTCTCTCTCACTGTCTAACTCTGCCTGTCCAAAGAAGAAGAAGAAGGAGAAGAAGAAGAAGAAGTGGAGTAGCTGGGACTCAAACAGGTGTTCATATGGGATGCTGGCATTGCAGGTGGTGACCCAACTTGCTATACCACAATGTTGGCCTCTGCTCTTCAATTCTGGAAGTTTCTATTGACATATCCTCAAGCACAGAGATGCTTCTCTCTGTTATATCCAGGTTACTAATGAGATCATCAAAGGCGCTCTTCATTTCTATTATAGTATTTTGATCTCTGGCGCTTCTTTTTTATTCTTAGAATTTCCATTTCTCTGCCTACATTATCCATCTGTTTTTCATGTTGTCTATTTTTGCATTGGAGCCTTTAGCATATGAACAATAGTTTAAAATGATTCCCGATTTAATACTCCCCAAATTTCTGAGTCCATATCTGAGTCCAGTTCTGATGCTTGTGCTGTCTCTTCAAATTGTGATTTTGGCCTTTTAGTATGCCTTGTAATTTTTTGTTGAAAGCCCCACATAATGTGTTGGGTAAAAGGCATCGTGGTAGATGGGACTTTGGTGGTGGGTAAGTAAAGGAAGCACTCTGGAATCTTATGATTAGTTCTTGGTCCTTGGTGAGTCTGGACCCCTTGGCTTCACAGTGCTTCTCAGTGTTTCTCCCACTTAGGTGGGACAGGCAGGCTAGAGTGGCCTGGAGTTGGATACTGCCATTTCTCCAGGTAGGTTAGGCTCTGATAAAACTCCAGTAGTCAGGGCTGGCGCTGTGGTATAGTGGGTAATGCTGCCGCCTGCAGTGCCGACATCCCATATGAGCCCTGGGTCAAGTCTCAGCTGTTCCACTTCCGATCCAGCTCTCTGCTATGGCCTGGGAAAGCAGTAGAAGATGACACAAGTCCTTGGGCCTCTGCACTCATTGTGGGAGCCCCGGAAGAAGCCCCTGGCTCCTGGCTTTGGATCAGAACAGCTCCAGCCATTGCTGCCAACTGGGGAGTGAACCAGCGGATGGAAAACCCCTCTGTCTTCCTCTCCTTCTCTCTCTCTGTAACTCTGACTTTCTTTCTTTCTTTCTTTCTTTCTTTCTTTCTTTCTTTCTTTCTTTCTTTCTTTCTTTCTTTGACAGGGAAAGTTAGACAGTGAGAGAGAGAGAGACAGAGAGAAAGATCTTCTTTCTGTTGGTTCACTCCCCTAATGGCCGCTACGGCTGGTGCGCCGGTCAGAAGCCAGGAGCCAGGTGCTTCCTCCTGGTCTCCCACATGGTGCAGGGGCCCAAGGACTTGGGCCATTCTCCACCACCTTCCTGGGCCACAGCAGAGAGCTGGACTGGAAGAGGAGTAACCGGGATAGAATCCGGCACCCCAACTGGGACTAGAATCCGGGGTGCTGGCGCCGCAGGCAGAGGATTAGCCTAGTGTGCCGTGGCGCCAGCCATGTAACTCTGACTTTCAAATAAATAAATAAGTCTTTAAAAAAAATAAAAAACTCCAGCAGTTAGGGTAAAATAGTTTCTCTGGAGGGCAGCCTTGTTAAGAACAAAATGTTCTGGTGGTGTTTTAAAATGACTACTTCCCCTCTCCCTACTGGAAGCACAGGGGGATGTTTCTCTGGCGCTCATTGTGGGTTTCTGGTAGGGCTCCTGGAGGTGAAAGACATAAGAATGTGCAGGTCTCTTTAAGTAAGAGTGTGTCCTCCTGGAGTTTTTATCTCTCAGGCCGGTCCACCCCAGCACATAGCAAGTCCTCAGTTCCTGTTCAGGTTTTGTTATTTGCCTGTTTAGGTTCAGTATAGGGTGTCCTGGCACACTGGTCTTGAGCAGGTTTCTGCTTGGTTGCATTATAATTCTCTGTACCTGCCCGGCTGTCTCTCCAATGCTGGGCTCATGGTTTGCCCTGTGACTTCACTTCTCTGGTGGATCTGAGAAGAGATGTTGATTTTCAGTCTGCTGTGTTACTTGTTGGGCTGGAGGGAGACTCCCAAGCTGCTTCTCTCTAAATGTACACAGAGAGTGTGCTCAGTAGTGGGTCATGGAAACCTCGTCCCAGTGCCTTGTAAAAACTTTATGAAAAAGGCATTGCTATCCCCACTTTAGAGATGAGCGTTCTGAGACACGGGGATACTCGTTGACCTGAGGCACTCGCCTTGGGTAGCAGGTATTTACATAAAACTTTAGGAGATAAACGTTCTTGCCTGTCCCAACACCCAAAGCTTCTCCCCTTGGGTTAATTACAAAGAAAAAAAAAATCCAACAGCTAGGTGTTACCCAGTGCGAAGTCGCTGTTTACTGTTTATCATTTCGAAGTGTACTTCCCCATCCTTGTGCTCACCACCGCTGATTAGGCTTGTGACACTGTCACAATGGCCAGGTCAGACCAGCCTGTAACTGGACATGGTCAGCAGAATGTTGACTCTTAACCAGTGAGCTGAAGCTTTGCAGTTGAGAATCTTGCTGCATCCTATGGACACATATTTTTCAGAGTATATTTCCTAAAGTATAGTCTAGCTGACTCAAGATACAGGGCCCCAGGAACTGTATTTATAAAAAGTGTTGCGGGTGATTCTTATTCACACTCTAAGACTGCTTCTTTAGGTTAAAATTGTAGAATGGAATAAAATCAGGCAGGAACTGGAACCCATGACCCATGCAGCTGTGACTTAAAAAGAACATGAATGACTCCAAGTTCTGTTTGCTTTTGCCAGTAGCTCCTTATATATGCCAAGACAAGCTTTCTTGGAAGAAAGGGAGCCCCTTGAAGTCTCTGGCCTCTTCTCTCCAGATGGTATGCTTATGTTTGAGTGTAGCGGAACATCTTGCTTTTAGGTTGGAGCTGTTCCTATACTGACATGAAACTGGGACTCTTAGCTGGGTAACCGCAGTTCTAAAAGAATGATGCCCAATTCCATGGAAGACCAAGTCTCCAGGGCCACATGCACCTGCTATACCATAAGATGAGATTTAAAATAAGATGTTTCCTTTCTCAGTTCCTTGTCCCATACGCAGGAGATGTCCAGGAAGATGAGAAGAGGTGCTACAGCATGAATTATTTAGTTCTAGGGATTCCCAAAAGGTGGGTGGGTTGGATTGCTAAGGTACCTTCGCTCCATTGACAGTTTTTGATTCAGAACCTGAGGACTTGGGCCTGAAGCACAGCTGTAATTAGGAGGAGCATTTTGGTTCACTCCCTCTCTCATTTGTTCCTCCTTTGACGCATTCATTCATTCACTTGTTGCAGAGGGTTGACTTTCTGTGGGTTATGCTGTAAATATTCTTGGTGATGAAAGTTTCTAAAGTGATTTGGGAATTACTAATTTACTGATGCCCAGATCCTCATTGTCGCCCCTCAACCTTCCTGTGGTGTTGACCCAGTTGCTTCCAAGATGTTATGAGTTGGCCTGTGTGGGACTGCGGGAGGCAAGGAGGAAGTAGTGTTTACATTCAAAACAGAAAAGCTACCGAGTTCATAGACAAAGCATTCTGATTCCTAGGAGGGTGGGGCATCTTAGGAGCGATTTGACAAATGTCTGAGGAAGGCGGTCTTTTGCCAGACTGAAGAATTGTGCAAGTGCATGTTGCAAAAGGCTTTGTCCTGTGTCTTTGTTCTTCAGATGCATAACAAGCTATTCAGTGGTGCACACACCACCCTGCTGGGAAACCGGGACCTGTCAGTTGGTAAAGTTGCATGATGCATTGGCAGAGGGAAATTTAGGGCATTCTGTGGTGGCTCTTTGCCCTGTCACCATCTTGAGAGGCCTATTGTAGGAAACATCTGTTGTTTTGATCTGCCTGCCATCTATTCTCTCTTTTCTGACAACAGAATTGCAACTTTTCTGTGGAGAACACCCCTCCCTCACTGTTAGGCCTCAGAATTTAGGGGCACTGATCCCACCTCCCCATCTCAGGGTAAATGTGTGACCCAGGCTTGATCAATCAATGTATGCACCCCCCCCCCCAAGGGATGATCATGTGACACAAACTTTTTTTTGTTGTGGTAAAGAGGAGCCCCAGGGTATGTGCACCTTGAGGATGTAGGCTCTGGTGATTGGTGACCATTTGGCCACTATGAAGGACATTCTTGCTTCAGAACCAGAATAACACAGGAAAAACAAAACTGGAAGAGGGAAGAGCCAGGTTCCTTCCTTCCTCCCTCTCTCCCTTTCTTTCTTTCAAGATTTATTTATTTATTTGAGAGGCAGAGTTACTGACAGAAAGAGGAAGAGACAGAGAGAGACAGAGAAATCTTCCATCTACTGGTTCACTCCCCAAATGGCTGCAGTGCCCCAAGCTAGGCTGATCCAAAGCCATGAGCTTCTTCTGGGTTTCCCACGTGGGTACAGGGCTCCAAAGACTTGGGCCATCTTGCACTGGCTTCCCAGACCATAGCAGAGAGCTGGATCCGAAGAGGAGCAGCAGGGACACAAGCTGACACCCATATGGGATGCCAGTTCCACAGGCAGAGACTTAACCTACTGTGCCACAGCGCTGGCCCCAGCTGGGTTTCTGATTATGAGCACTTGGATCAGCTATGCTTAAATCTTCCCAGAATCTTCCAAGCATATGAGCCAGTAACTTCTCATGGCAGATTAAATATGGCCACACGTTCTTTGTAGCTTCATGCGTTAAGACGTGGTGTCTTGTTTCCCTGTCTCTCAAATCTGGGCTGGCTTTGACTCCTAGAAGGTGGTAGGACTACCACTGGGTGGTCTATGGAGACTGGGTCTCAAAGGGCCTTGCAGCTTCTGATTCTACCCTCTTGCACCTCTGTCTTAAGACCAAGTAAGAAAGTCAGTGCATCCTACTGGAGGAGAATGGACGTCCCCTAGCCAACTGCTAACACCCAACTGCCCAGCATGCCAGTGACTGTGCCATGTTGGACCTCCAGCTTAACTGACTGTCCATCCGAGTGCACCTGTGCTGGTATGCCCAGGTGAAACCAGCAGCTGAACCGTCCACACGACCCACAGGGTCAAACTGCTAAGGTTTGGGATGGTTGGTTTGTTATGCATCCATAAATAGCTGTGTCAACCTAAATAACAGAGGGATTCTCCAGAAGTTTATACATTGGTCCAGGAGTAGCGCTGCAGTGGGAACCCAGGGTAGACTGTGCACATTCAAAAAAGCTGAAGGAAGGAGGGTTTTTAAATACACAAGGAGGAGGGTTACATAAGTTATTTTGAAAGAATCATCCTTGGCTACAAGGATCAATAACAAGGGTGGCAGGCGTCCAGGATTTAGCAGGCAGAATTGGGCAGACGTCCTTGCAGAAGTATTTTCTGTGCAAGGTTGTGGTGGCCTTTGTGCAAGGCTGTGGTTCTGGCGCAGTCTGTTGTGGTGGTTCCTGTTATCAGGCACATGTGCATACGTGTTCCTAGCCTCCCAGTTGGCTTGCTTCTTTCCTTCCTTCCTTTTTTTTTGGTCAGGGTTTGACACAAGTGACTCCATTTTGATTGTGACAGCTTTCCCAGCTGCGACATTTCCCTTCTTGGCTCAGGTCAGCTTGATGTGATGTTCTGTCATTCGTAAGAGCGAGTCGTGACTGGTACACTTATGTAACCGACTGGGCTTCACCAGCAATGTGCCCTTGCTGAACCTCTCCCTGTCTCTCAGTGACACCAGCTGCCTTGTGCGGAGTGGCCCTGGTCAAGTGTGTGTCTGTGAGTTCTTGGTGGATCCACTTCCTGTTCACGTTTGTGTGACTCATCTGAATGAATGTGCCTCTGTCTCCAAAATGGAGGATTTCTCCAGCACATGCCCCACAGGGAAAACCAGTCAACAACTTGTTCTCTACTGGCCACTTATGTGATTTAACACTTACTGTTCCTCTGCCTCAGCTCACAGCACCTTTTTAATAGGTTCTCACTCTTTTCACTTCGGGTCTGTTCTGAAAATGCCCAGGAGAGGGGACCAGCAGCTTGTTGAGACTTAGGAAGCTAGTAGAGACAGTGAAATAGCGCGGCCGTGGAGTTAGACATATGCGGGTCCAAAGGTTGGCTCTGCCACCTGCTAACTGAGGCTCTCATGCACATCCCTTAACCTCCTGAGACTTGGTTTCCTCACAGGTGAGGTGGGCGGCAGTAACACCTCCCTTGGGGGACTCTGGTAGCCATCACATGAAGCAGGCACATGGCAGGCCTTGGCGTGCGTGTGGGCAGCACAGGTTGCCCAGTGCCCCTTCAGTGTTCTTCAGTGCTGAATGAAGCAGCACAGCACAGAGCATCATCCGTACCCCCATCTCAGTTTGTACCCCAGAGGAGTCCTCCGGGTTGGTTTGGTATCCAGTTTGTCGTGGTTTGCCTATGATGAAAAAGACCATGTCTGGTAACATATTTGTTTATTTCCATTCAAGTATAGACTCATCAAGTCATGGTGGTCAGAATGGTGATCATAATATAAACAAATTATAACATCATGTGATAATTCCGTATGTAATAAAGATATGATGATGTCGGGAAGGGGTGGGTTTTATGGCAACCCAGGGACAGAGTGGCTAAGATTCTTCTAGAAGTAGAGTCAAAGTAGTCACACTTGATGTAGGTACCTGACATTGAGCAGGACTTTCTATGATAGGGCCTGGGGAGGAATTTCCAGGCTTGTGCCAAGGCACGGAGGTATGAGCAGGAGTGGTATGTTCTAGAGACTGTAAGAAGTGACCTGTGCTGTGATGTCAGATGATTGTAAAGGATCAGGAAGGAGACTGGGAAGGGACGGGTAACCCGTCAGGAGGCACAACATATCCATGCGCTAAGGGACTGGGACTTGGAGCTGTGGGTAGTGGGCACCGCTGAAGGATCTTGAGAACAGCCAGGATGTGAGCAATGAGCGATGTTTTAGAAAGACTGGGAAGTGAGGAGTTTGGACTGGGGAGCAGTGTGAATTAATTACAAAAGCCCATCTGGTGCTGATGAAGCACTGATTTAAGATGGTTGAGATGATAGTAGGGTTGGAAAAAGAAAGAATAAAAACATCCAGCATGAAGCAAGCACAATGCTGAAAGTTGGTGTCCAGTTGGATGTGGAAAGATGAGAGTAAAGATAGGGAGCAGTTGAGGATGCCTACCTGTTTAGTCACTTATGTGGCTTTGCAAATTAGATGACGTCACAAATCACATGGGCGGTACAAGATGGAGGCTGTAACAAAATACCACAGACAGGCTAGGCTGGCTTATAAACAGCAGAACTGTATCTCTTAGAGTTCTGGAGTCTGGGAAGTCCAGGATGGAGGCACCAGCAGACTTAGAGTATGGTGAGGGTCTGCCTCATCACACATAGCTGTCTTCTCACTCTAACCTCACGTGGCGGAAGGGGTCAAGGTCTTTGTCCAGCCCCCTCCAAAGGCATTAATTCCATTCATAAGGGCTGTGCCCCAGGACCTAATCACCTCTCCCCAAAACCCCACCATTGAATACTGTCACCTTGGGTGTGGGGATTTCAGCATATGAATTTTGGAGGGACACAAACATGTTTATTGTAGTGGCAAGTGAATAAGTTATGGCATAGATCTCTGGCACAAAAAACTATAAACATGAGTTATCATATGGATAAGCTCACAATGAATTCAGTGTGAAAGAAAATTAGGTTAAATAACATTATATTACAGAGTCTCATTTTACAAATGACATATGCATTGAAAAATAAGTACACAGGGGCAAGTGATTGGTGCAACAGTTAGGACACTGGTTGGGATGCCTGAACCCCATTTCAGAACCCCTGGGTTTGAGTCTTGGCTCTGCTCCCGATCCCAGCTCCCAGTTAAATGCACACCCTGGGAGGCAGCAGGTGATGGCTTAAGTAGTTGGGTCCCTGCCACCCATGTGGGAGACCCAGATGGAGATCCTGGCTCCTGGCGTCAGCCTGACCTGGTTCCTGCCATTGTGGGCATTCAGGGAGTGAACCCATGGATAAAAAGTCTCTGTCTCTATGTTTCTGCCTTTCAAATAAATAACAAGTTTTAAAAACTATTTTGACAAAATAAAAAGGAGTACACACCAAAATGGTAACAGCTTTCTCTGGGCAGTGGTATGGTATAGATTTCCACTTCCTTTTTAAAAAGAAACATGTAATTCTCATAAATGTGACTGAATGTCATTCTTGAAAATGCAGCGACCCCTGAATCTGTGTTGGTGCATCTCAGACATGAAAGCTGACCTCTAACGTTGCACAGTCACCTATTTGCAGGTAGGTAAGTGGTGGCTGACCCTTCTGAAGTTCTGTACCCTTCGACAAGGTCACGTCACGTCGCCATGTCGCATCGTCACGGGGGCCGCTGCTCTAACGCAGAGTGGGAGCAGGCAGACTCTGCCAAGGGCGGGCTATGTTTAAACAAAGGAAAGAAAAGAACCTGTCTGGATTCTGCCTGAGGGTCTGCCGGCCAGGACTGGCAGGGCCTGGGCCACAGCATCCTCTCTGCCCTCCTCGTTTGGCCTCTGTCCTGTGTGTATCTTGGACGCCCCTCTCATTCTGACGGTGCCTCAGGTTCTGTGGATGCTGTGCTGGCCTTCCGGTACCCTCCAGCAGTACTTCCTGTTAGTGTTGGAGGCTGGATGCTGAGACCATTCAGGCTGACTGTCGTTACCTCCTCAGGTAAAATGAGGGCTTGAGCAGGTGGGGGCTCAAAGCCGTGCAGGGGAGCTTTTTTTTTTTTTTCATTTTATTTTCTGTGATTCCCTCTGGTTTTTGGGGGTTGTTTTAAAAATTGAACTCACACACATACATACACACTCATGCACACACACACACACACACACACACAGCTCCCATCCACTGGTTCTCTCCAGATGTCTATGATGCACCAGGGCCAAAGCCAGGAGTTGGGGACTCAATCCTGTTCTGTCACTCATGTGCCAACTCCTTGAGTCATCACCACTGCCTCCCAAGATCTGCATTAGCAGGTAGCCTTAGCCGGGACTTGAACCCAGGCACCTGATACAGGTATGAACATCTTAACTGCTGGGCCACCCCACCCCTTAGAACCTTAAGTATTGTTGTATTGTGTATGTGTGTGTGTGTGAGTGTGTGTCTGAGAAATGTATTTATTTAGGGGAGCCCTAGCCTCCCCATGGTTGGTTCGACATGTCCGTTTCTTCTTCCTCTCTGCCCCCAGTACTCTGTATTCACCATGGCTAAAGCCCTCCCTGGGGTTGGATTGCTTTGTTCACTGTTTGTTCATGTCTCTGCCCCATGAGGCTGTGGGTGGGCTCCTCCCGGGTCAGGGGCTCTGTATTTCCAACCACATCACAAAGACTCAGAGGGCAACAGCCTGCCTTAGGTCTCTGTCCTCCTGGGCTTCAGCACCAGAGCCAGTACTGAATCGTTACCTGTTGGTATTGACATGAACTGAATTTCACCGTACGTCTGTGAGTCTCCTGTGACCCTGAGTCCCACGGCCGATTCATTCTGTGTAGGTTGTTTTTTTTATTTCAGTGACTGCAATATTGCTGTATGATCTGAGCAGAACACTGTATCTGAGAGCAGGAAGTGCCTGAGCCCTTTCCTGTTTGTGATAAATTTCTCTAAGCAAACACATTTCCCCTGATGCACTTCACTTTGACTTTACAATGCTGACCCGTGAGGTTCCCGGTCCAAGCCGTGGAAATTGGGTGAGGGAGGGAGGCAAGTTTTAGTCCAGAGGACAGCCTTGCAGAAGTTGGATTATGGTGAAGATTTATGTAAAAGCTGTTCAAAATTGTGTCTATATCTTTAATGAATGTCCAGTCTTTTATTTTTGTGAAGAGTGATTTTCCCATTGGAAAACAATCCTGGATTTTAAGTTACGCTGTTCAAAAAGTTTCCATAAAATGTCAGGGCATTTTCCAAGGGCACCCTAGGAGGTAGGTGCAGTTAAACCACTTTTAAAAAAAATCTTGTCTTCTTATGGACATTGGCCACTTAATTTGTTTTTCATTGATTCTTGGGCCAAAAAGAATTCCAGTGGGCGTGAAGGAGGGCTGGGGGAGTAAGGGAGCCGAGGTTTGTCAGTGTGACACTCCCTAGGAAAGACTTGGTTTCTTAGTCAAACTTGGCGATTGGAGACAGAATGTCCTTTTTTTTGCTCACATGTCACTCACTCTTTAAACCACAATTCCCCAATCCAGAGCAGCTGGGTCATGCTGGTGTCTGATTGTCACACACCTCTGTTTTCTGTGTTGGCTGTGCTTCCGGGCTTGTGTGGATAACACCAGAAAGAGGCGTCAACTAGGGAAAGGAAAGATGCAACGTGATGAGCGTGTTTTAGGGATGCACCTCATGTTAGGCATTTCACAGAAACGCTGTCATTTATTTCTGTCAAGTGACCTGCAAAGGGAACTGATTATTATTCCCATTTACAAAGAGGCAAATTGAGGTGCAGAGCATTTCAGGAAGGTGCTTGGGGCCATTAGGCAGAGCCTGGGTTTGAACCCAAGTCGCTGGTTACAGAGTCCTTGGGCTTTCTGATACACCAGGCTGCTTCCGCGGCACGGTGCAGCAGTTTGGGTCACCTGCACAGGTTGGTGGAAAGAAACAGTGGGGGAAGGAACATTTCTTTGCAGGGTTTTATTATATTTTCAGCATCTAGGGTGGCATATATGAAGGCCAGGCAGGAGGCATGGAGTTGGCAAAGCCACTCTGGCACCTTCTGCCCACAAGACAGCCTCTGTTTATTTCATGCCAGCTAATGTGGAGGGTGGCGTAAATGATTTATGTTTGAAGGTTTTTTTTTTCTTCGTCGACAAAAATGCCCCTATTGCAATAAGTCTTGGATGCTCAATTTTTAATAAACTAGGCTTAGCAGCTGCATAAAGTCAAGAGAGACAGCCTGTGTTTATGCTGGGAGGTGTCAAGTCGAATGTGCCCCTGGTCAGAATCCCTCCCGAGCAGATGGATTTTCCATGGCCCGACTCGTAGGAATTAACCCTGGACACTCAAGACTTCAGGGCACTCTGGCCTCCAGGAGTTCACCAACAGCAGCTCTTAGGAGGCCTGAAGCTGGGGGACTTCAGTATGAGTGGGTCTGCTGACTATATTATTGCCATGGAGTTTCCAGGCATCAAGAGAGAGTGTTATGAGCTATAGATTTAAGACTGACACATTGAACTGTATCCAGACTCCATGTTACCCTGGGCAGATCCTCAAGTCCTGGGAGTTGGGCAGCTGCAAAGGCCAGTAGCAGGGAGTCACCATGGAACTTGTTGCTAATGCTTATGCAGTGGCCTGTATGGGGCTGCATACAATATAGCTATTGTTCTGCTTCTCTGGAGTGCCAGTTAGCAGCTGGTGGATTTGGATGGGGAATCCTGGCCGCCTACCACTACAGTGGATTTTGGAGGGTGCCTAGGGGTAGACAGTGGGGATGGGACAAATCGGGATAAACACTGAGACTGGGCCCTAAATGGACAGCCCTGGGAGAGTCATGTAGCCCAGGCCTGTTTTCCGGAAGGGTCTCTCATTCAAACTTGTTTAAAATTCATTTGAAAATTTATATGTGGGTAAATGCAAGCAAGTTTTAGTGCTGTGAGTTTGGACAAATGCACAGAGTTGTGTAACCACTAAAACCCAGATGCAGAGCAGATCCATCCCGTCCCCCATCCTAATTCTCTTGTGTGGCTTGGTCTAATCAACCCACTCCTTCTTAACCCCTGACAACGGGAGAGTCTGTTTTCTGTCTCCACGGTCTTGCGTTTTCCAGAAGAATGTCATGTAAGTGGAATGATGTAGCCTTTGGACTCTGGCTTCTTTCCTTTTTATGACAGTGCATTCAAGACTCATACGTGGTATTGCACACACGGGCATAACGGGTTAGTTCCTTTTTATTGCTGAATAGTAGTCCGTGGTGCTGGTGGGTCGTGGTTGGTTGGAGTATTCCTCAGTTGAAGGACATCTGGGTTGTTTCCAGTTGGGTGATTAAAGCTGTCAGAAACGTTCATATATGGGTTTTTGTACGAACCTAGGATTTTATTGCTCATGAGTCAGTATCTTGGGTGGGATTTCTGGATGTCTAACTTTATGAGGAGCGGCAAACTGCTTTCCAGAGTGGCTGACCATTTTGTATTCCCACCATCCATGCGTGAGGGCTCTTGTTGCTCCACGGCTTGCCAACAATTGGGATTGTCATTACTTTTTATTTATTTATATTTAGCAGTCTGATAGGTACGTGGTATCTCATTGTGGTGGAAATTTGCGTTTCTATTTCAGTGTTCTGGATGCTGTTTCCCGATGAGGTCACGTGCGGTCACCATTTTCAGGACGGAAATCAAATGGCACAATTATCTTGAATTGTGTTTTTGTATATGGAAAAAGCCAATCATTTGTCTCGTGTATACATTTTCACATTTATCCTAGTTTGGGTAACTTTGATGTGGTGCATCTTTATGTTTTAATGTACCCTGGGCCTGTGGCACTTAGGAATGGTGCCTGGCTGCCATTAGCCAATGCTCAACCACAGTTGAGGTGTAATTATACAGACTTTGCAGAGAGGGACTCTGGCTGGAGACGGCTCGGGGTGGAGAACAGGGCTCCCCCAAGTCGTCGGGGACCCAGGGTGTTCTGTCCTTCGGTGCTGTCATCCTTCGAGTGTGGCTTGCTTTGGTAGAGTCCCAAGATGGGCTCTAGTGTTTGCTCCCCAGGCTGGAGAGAGGGACGAGGACAGCATCTCTCTTCTTTGGCAGGGTGGAGGAGCCCTGCACTCCGGCCTCGCCCTGTTTGTGCCCCTGCTCAGGTTGCCCTGGGCCTCCTCCAGGTGGGTGGCTGCCTTCCGTCCGGGAGAAATAGCAAGGAGTTTACTGCCACGTGTGCTTCACAAAGGTCTTGGAAAGAGGACCTAAAAGAAAGTTTAATGTGGTCCAAAAATCTTTCGGAACATGAGAGGTCTTCAAATGTTCGTGGGAAATGCGTATGTGTTGTGAAAAAACTATGGCGGCCGGCATTGTGGCATAGCAGTTTGGTTATGGCTTGCAATGCCAGCGTCCCATGTGGGTGCCTGTTGGAGTTCCCACTGCTCCACTCCGGATCCAGCTCCTTGCTACTGGCCTGGGCTTGGGCCCCTGCACCCAGTGGGAGAGTCAGATGAAGCTTCTGTCTCCTGGCTTCTGATCTGGCCCAGCCCTGGCAGTTGCAGCCATTTGGGTAGTGAACCAGCGGATGGAAGATCTCTCTTTCCCTTCCCCCTTTGTAACTCTGCCTTTCAAGTGAAAGAAATCTTTTTTAAAAAAAGCTGTGTATGGATTTCAAAATTTTTTTCTCATCAACATAAACTTATCTCCTTAATTCCATTTTTCCACAGACTTTGTAAAGTCCCCTAGTATGGCACAGGGAAGTATTCAGGCCTGTTTTTTGTCAGCTTTTAGCCAATTTGAACTATCACTTTAAACTTATTTGAAAACTGGAAGCATCAAATTACAAGTTGGGGGAGGGGTGGCTAAAGGCTGGCACGTGGAGATACTGATCAAAGACGTTTGACAATGAAAGAAGGGACAGGAAAAGAAACACCAGATGATAGCCCAAGGCCATCCAGGGTAGGGACACGTGGGCTGGGCTTGCCTCCATAGCCTCTGGCATCCGGATTGTGTAATGACACCTGCAGGGCCATCTTGCTGGGTAACACAATCCTTTCTGTATCTCTCTGCCTTCTCAGACTGTGTGTACCTGCCTGAGGGCAGGTATTGGTGGATTTTTCCACCAACACCCAAAGTTCTGTGTATTCCTTGTCAGCTTCCTAGGAAGACCAAATAAAGCAAAATATGGCTGGGTGCTCTGGGGAACCTTAGCGTTAGGGCTGCCAGATAAAATGTAGGACACCTAGTTAAATTTGAATTTCAGATGAGTATTTTTTAACTTTATTTAATAAATATAGATTTCCAAAATACAGCTTATGGATTACAATGGCTCCCCCCCCCCCATAACTTCCCTCCCACCTGCAACCCTCCCATCTCCCGCTCCCTCTCCCATTCCATTCGCATCAAGATTCATTTTCAATTATCAGATAAGTATTGAATTTTGAAGGATGGAAGTATGGCCCAAGTTGTGCATGGGACATACTTATACTAAAAATAATATTCATTACTTACCTGAAATTCAGATGAACTAATTATTCTGTATTTTTATTTGCTAAATTTGGTAATTCTTGGCTCATGTGAGTGTCAGGAGAGGACCCTGATATAGCTGGTGAGTGGAGAATCATTATCAATGAGCTACTCAGTCGTGTTACAATGGTGGAAACATTTGTTGATGGGATTTTTCTTTGAGTGTAGGACTTCTGATATTCTTCTGAAGCAAGGGAAGTACATCTCCCTTGTCCCAGCTGCTAACAAGATAACTCATTAGTACTGGAGCTCTTAGAGACAGTCTGGCTGGGTTTCAAGAGACCCAGCGACGGCATGAGGTTTATATTCTCTTATCTGCCTGGCTCATCCCTTGCATGCTTCCAGAACTTTTTTTTTTTTTTTTCAGGGTGTAGATCTTATATCTATATATGCACGCAGACCTAGAGTTGGAACTGGAAAGTTCACATTCATGACAGAGGCATGAATACAATGCTGATGATGTGAGCACCAGAGGCCAGCGTTCACATATTCAGGGCTTCCCTAAACCAGAGCTTCTCAAAGTGTGGGTCCTGGACCAGCAGCCTCGATATCAGCTAGGGACTTGTAAGGAATATAAATCTGGGCCCCACTGACCCTTTGAATCAAAAAGTCTGTGTGTGTGTGAGGCCCGCAGTCTGTCTCTAACAAGTTCTTTGGTTGATCTTGATGCATCCTGCAGTTTGACAACCACTGCTGTAAATTAGTGAGTCAGTGAACTTTTTCTGTAAGGGTCCAGGGAGTAAATCTTAGGTGTTGGGGTCTATAGGGTCTCTGTTGCAAATACCAACCTCTGTCCTTGTCGTGCAAAAGCAGCCATGGAGAATACGTTAACGATGGAAGGTGGCTGCGATACAAATCGAGTGAATAGAGCTCTGTATTGACAAAAGCAGGGAGCTAGGCTGTACGTGTCCCCCAGTCATTTGCTGGCTCCTGTAGAAACTAAGAGATACCTTGGGAGTAGTCAGACTGGCTTGTTGCTTGCCCCTTATCCACGGGCATGTGTGAAATGCTCCTGAACAGTCCCCCAAGCAGAAATGGGAGACACCAGAAAGAAGAACAAACAAAATCAAAAACAGTGCTGCTAGGTGTGGTGAAGGAGCTGCTATCATCAGGGAAGACTCCCAGTGAGCAGAAACTTCTCCATCTGTCAGTTTTACCCTGGTTCCCAATGTGACATTCATTAAGAAGACCACCCTGGCTGTTCTCACTGGCCGTTTGTTCCTGTTCATCCCAAGAGCTGCCTGGCTGTTCCGTGTGCCCTGTCTCTAGTCCATTCAAGCTTCTATCATTCCAGAAGACTAAACTGCACATCCTTTCCTTAAGCCTGTAGCCCATTGGCCCTCCCTCCTCACGCTCGGCTGATGGGGCTATGGTCTTCCGTGTGGTGGTACCTTGAAGATGTGGGGTTCAGAGGGAGATCCCTAGGTCCTTGGGTTTGTACCCTTGAAAGGGACTGAGGGCTGGCGCCGTGGCTCACTAAGCTAATCCTCCGCCTGCGGCTCCGGCACCCTGGGTTCTAGTCCCACTTGGGGCGCTGGGTACTAGTCCTGGTTGCTCCTCTTCCAGTCCAGCTCTCTGCTGTGGCCCGGGAGGGCAGCAGAGGATGGCCCAAGTGCTTGGGTCCCTGCACCCACAGGGGAGACCGGGAGGAAGTACCCGACTCCTGGCTTCGGATCGGCGCAGTGCTGGCCATAGTGGCCATTAGGGGAGTGAACCAATGGAAGGAAGACCTTTCTCTCTGTCTCTCTCTCACTGTCTATAACTCTCTGTCTCTGTCTCTGTCTCTCACTGTCTAACTCTGCCTGGAAAAAAAAAAAAAAAAGGGACTGAGAAAGTTCTCATGGGACCCCAGTACAGTTTTCATGAGAAGTTTGGTATAAGAGAATGGCGTGGACTCTGGTTTCCTTTTTTACAATGAGGTCTCTTTCCTTCACTTGCTTCTGCCATTGGGACGCCACCTGCCAGTGGACTTTACCAGAGCTAAGTGGGTGCCGGCACCATGCCCTGGAATTTCTATAAGTATGAGCTAAATAAGCCTCTTTTGCTTATAAAGTTACCCAGCCTTAGGTATTCTATTATAGTAATGGAAAATTGATTAATACTTGTACACATGACCCTTCTTCCTAGTTCACTGAGAAAATACAGGCAAGGGAAGAAAACTTCTACAGGCTGCCAGTGCTACATCTCTGCACCAATCCATTGCTGTACCTGGATGCATCTGACGCTGTGAGGACTTCCACAGTTCCCACACACGCGTGCTGCTCCCCTTCCCCACCAGACTGCATCTCCCTGTTCTACTCCAGGGCGTTACTGCAGCAATTGCCTCCTTCGCCTCCTGACTGCTGGATCACTTTCCCACTGTCAAGCCTGCTGTAAGTTCTCCCATCACCTTCTTGTTACCACCCCATTCCTCTGCTGCCCTGATGGCGAAAACTCTCTGACATGGTTACCCATGCATGCGTTACCCGTTCCCTTGTCTCTGTCTTCTCTGGAGCTCACATCTTTCAGTCTCTTGTCTCTACCGCTTCCCCAAAACAACTTGTCAATGCCATCAGGGACTAACCAAGGTGGTTGCCTCCATGACCAATGTTCATTGCTCCTCATACTGGGCTTTCAGCTGCCCTCAACACAGTTGATTGCTGCCTCCTTCCAGGCCATTCTCCTTAGTTTCTGGAACATCAACTCTCTCAGTCTCTTCCAAGCTTCTTGGTTGTTCTCACTCGGTCTCATCTTCTGGTTCCTCTTCCACCTCTAAATGTTGGAATTTCTCAGGGCTCAGCCCTTGGAACACAATCTGTACTCATTCCTTTGATGATATCAGTGTCTGTATGCAGAGCCGTCTCAAATCCAGGGCTCTAGTCTTGATGTATCCATATCGACGTATTTCTGTTCTTACTCAGCACCTCCGTTTGGATGTCTAATAGATATTTGAAAATAAAAATGAAACCAAAAGCTCCAGGTTTCTCCCACCAACTGTACCAAGCTCATTTACCCTGTAGTCTTCTCCAACTCAATAAATGACAGCTTTGTCCTTACATTTGTGACAAAACCTTTGGAGTTGGAGTGAGGGCATTTCCCTCTACTCTCTGAGGTCTCAGTAATTGAGACTATGAAATAAACTAACAGTAGACAGATTAACAGGAGAAAAGATACACAAATTTATTTTTAGGAAATGTATTTACTCACAATATTTGAGAGGTAGAGAGACAGAAAGAGACAAAGACAGAGAGATGGAGAGAGTTCCTATTCATTGGTTCACTTTGCAAATGTCCACAATGGATGAGGTTGGACCTGAGCCAAGGACCTGACACTCAATGCAGGTCTCCCACATGGGTGGCAGAGACCCAACTATTTGGCCCATCACCCCACTTCCTCTCAGGGTCTGCATTAGCAGGAAGCCCAGAAGCTCACACATCCTTTTTTCAGGGGAAAGGGGAGGGGGGTATAGCTAGTTAGGGGAGAGTAAATAACGGTTTTGGGGGAAAATGAATGAGTCTGCAGAAGACTGGCAGCAGCCTGTGGCAGTCTGGGTGTGGTTTTGTCCTCCAATCTCTTCTCCTGTGATGTGACTTTAATCTTCCCGGCTTGATGGGTTCCCTGACAGGCAAACCTCATGACTGAGTTCATTCTGGAGGTTCTGTCTTTAGGAGACAGGGAGAGTTCAGGGAACCCCCTTCCCTTCACTGGCTGTTCCCCTAACCCCCTTAGTTTGAAGTTCAAAGTGGCATGTTTTGGGGTGGCATTTCCTGAACTCCGTGAGGGTCATCCTTGTCCCTTGTCCTTCTATCATGTCCCACCAGCACATCACATGTAGCAGCACATCCTGGTAAGTCAGCTTTCAAAATGCATCCAGAACCTACCCACCTCTTACCACTTTGCTGCTATGCCATGGTCCTAGCCATGGATTATTGCAATTGCTGCCACACTGGGCTCCTTCGTTCAGCCATGGCCCACTGTGCTGGCTCTCCCAGCCTTTTATAACACAGATCAGAGCAGTGACTGTGGCTTCTAGGCCCCCTTTCCTGTGGCTTCTAGGCCCCTTCTGATTTTCTCTCTGCTGCGTCTCCCATCTACTTTCATTCCGCCCTGTTTGATCCAGTGGCTCTGGCTGCCTTGCTGTTTCCTAAAATGCTGGGTACGTTCCCTCTTTAGGGCCATTGTTCTTGCTGTTCCTCTGTAGGGAGTGCTCTCTCCCCAGAAACCCGCCTGGCTCACTTGTTCACGTCCTTCAGCCCTTGGCCGAGATGTTGCCTTTTCAGAGACTCTCCCTGACCAGCCTACGGATAAGAACTTCCATCCCCAACCTCATCCACCCTTTGCCTTTCCTCAGGCTTCCTTTTTCTCCATAGCACACACCACCACCTCTAGGTTATTCATGGGCTTGTTTTTTGGCCCTGATCTTTCACTGTAACAAAAGCTCCGTGACAGCAGGGATCCCAGTGCTTGCAACAGTGCTCGAGATTTAGAACATGCTTGAAGCTTTTTGAATGACTGATTTCCTACTTCTCAGACGTATGTTGGCTGCGTTATAATAAGGCGGTAGTTTCCATACTTTTAAAAAATTACTTCTTCGAGAGGCGCGCACACACACACACACACACGTGCGTGCACGCATGCAGAGACAGAGAGGGTGTGTGCTCACATCTACTGGTTCATTCTGCAAATGCTTACAATGGCTGGGACTAGGCTGGGCCAAAGCCAGGAATTGGGAATTCAATCCAGCACTCTTGCATGGGTGGCAGGTGAGCTATCACTGCTGGCTTCCAGGATCTGCATTAACAGGAAGCCGGAGCCAGGAGTCAGAGCTGGGTACGGAAAGTGGGCACTCTGGTGTGGGGTTCAGACATCTCAACCCAAGTCTTGACTGCTGGGCTAAGTGCCTGTCCCAGTTTCATGCTTTCACGTAGCAGGGTAACTGTTTTTCCAAATAAATTCAAAATTTCCAAATAAATTAAAAAATGAGCCTCAATTTGTAGGGCATATATCAGTGATATTTGATTCGCTTGAATTTATCTAACTTTTATGTTGCTTTTGGTATATTTTTGTAGTGTTGAGAAAGTCTTGATTTGCATTGCAAATAGTAGTAGTTCACTTTGCAATTGTAGAATACTTTTCAGTTAAACTGACCCAGATGTTTGAAAGCAGGATAATAAGAGACCTTTATTTCCAAGCTGAGCATTCACGGGGTCTTTGCTGACCGTGAGCATGTGTGCCTGGGCACTGCCTAGCATCTGACCGTGGTGCACATAAGCTCTTGCCGCGAACTCGATCTGCTTCTCACATGAACAGCCATGTGCTGCCTGAACTGGAAACAAAACACATAGAGCTATAGCTTCTTAATCAATGACACATTTAGAAAACATTTAAATAAGCCCACAGTGAGATGATCTGAGAAAAATTTTGTCAGTGTTGCATAAAACCTTGGAAGCACGAGACAGTGTATTAGCAGAACTGCTAGTCCTAGCTGCTCCACTTCCAGTCCTGCTTCCTGCTAGCGCATCTGGGGAGGCAGTGGAAGGTGGCCCAAGTATTTGGGCCCCTGCCATCCACATGGGAGACCAGGATGAAGTTCCTGGCTCCTGGTTTCGGCCTGGCCCAGTCCTGGCAGTTGTGGCCATTGGAGAAGGGAGCCAGCAGATGGAAGATCCCTGTCTTCCCTCTCTGGTGAGCAGCATGCAGTTAGCCATTGACCAAGGTGCCGTCTTTTCCAAAGGGCTGCTGGAATGGTGCTCCAGACAGCTTGTGTGCTCATTAGTGAGTGCTGTATGCTGAACCAACGCAGCTGTAGTCAGAAGGCGGAGACAACATTCAGTGTCCTCTTTAAAAAACAAAATGAGGGTGAACATTTGACCTAGTGGTTAAGACACTGGTCACGATACGCACATCCCACATCGCAGTGCCTGGGTCCGGTACCCACTTCCAGCTCCCAGTTCTAGCTCCCCGTCATAGGTACCATGGGAGGCAGTGGTGATGACTCAAGTAGTTGGGTCCCTACCATCCATGTGAGAGACCGGTATTGAATTCCCAGCTCCTGGTATCAGCCCCGACCCATTCCAAGGCCAGCCTTGGCTATTGTGGACATGTGGGGAACCAGCCAATGGGGGCTTGTTCCTTTCTCTGTCTCTCAAATAAATAAACAAAACCCTACCTCTTCTTTGTACCTGTCTGCAGTGATGCAGCCTCTTACCCTCTCTGCTTTCTACTTGTAGCTTCATAAGAAGCCATCGCAAAACTTGTGGAAAAAGGAATTAATAGATAAGCTTATTTTGACACCAAGAAATTTGAAGTCTGTGAAGTTTTTTCATGATTCACATTTCCCATGAACTTTCTGAGACTTCTCCTAAGCACGGTTGTTTCAATGTATGTATAAGTCGTGAAATGCTTAAATCGAGCTAATTAACATATTCTTCACCTCATATCCTTGTCGTTTTTTGCATTTGTGGTGAGATTTAAGATCTAATTTCAGCAATTCTCAAGCATATGACAGTATTAACTACAGTCACCATGCTGTGCAATAGATCTCTACAACTTACTCATCCTGTCTGTTTTGACCATGAACCCTAGGGCCAGTCCGGCTGGATTTCATGCCCGGCTCCATCACTTACAAGCTGGTCACCATGGCCCTTCCTGAGCCTCAGTTTCTTTACCTTTGAAGTCTGTAAAAGGTTTCAATTTCAGAGCACTGTTCTGAGGCTTAAGGACCTAGAAGGGTAGCTAGCACTAGTTATTACTGCTGTTGTTCTGATTCTGGGAGATGATCCTTTCCCAGAAGAGAGGGAAAGACCCCGGGACACTGAGCTGAGAAGAGCGCCTCTGAACTGCAGTGCATCGTCAGGACGTCACACAGCCCAGACCAGGATTCCAGGCATGGGAAACAGCCCTTCCTGTTGGTGTGGTCTTTGGAGCTTGGTGGTTGTGTCTTTGTCTGATTCCTGCTTCTCTGAGTTAAGCTGTGTGTTTTCTTTGCTGCTGTCTCTGAGGAGACACACATACCTAAGGTGGAGTGGAGAAGGCTGACTTCTGGTTATGTTTTGTAGAAGGGCTTAGATCTTGTTTTCTGTGGGGCAGGTGCCTCCTATTGGGATACCCTGCTGCTGCCTCCTATAGCCAGGCCAGGCCCATGGAAGAGCCAGGTTTTTTTGATTTATTTGAAAGGCAAAGAGAGAGAAAAAGAGAGGTCTCCCATCTGCTGGTTCACTCCTATAATAGCCACAGCATCTGGGGCTGGCCAGGATGAAGTTAGGAGCCCAGAACTCAATCTGGGTCTCCCATGCGGTGGCAGAGACCCAACTACTTCAGCCATCACTGCTGCCTCCCGAGGTGCACCTTAGCAGGAAGCTTGAATGGGGAGTGAAGCTGGGACTTGGACTCAGGCTCACTGTGATACGGGATACAGGCACCCCAAGTGGCAGCTTAACTGCCATACCAAATGCCTACTCCATTAAAATTTTTTTATTGGTTTTGTTTTTTTCTTTTCTGTACCTTAAAAATGATAATGATTTCTCTTTTAACCACAGCAATGATTGCTACTATACTAATATTTACTAAGACCTAGAAGGTGCCAGGCACTTGTAATATCATAACATGCTTGTGATGATTTATGTTTTATGGACATGCAGAGGAAACTGGGGTATTAAACCTGACCTAGGCCACAGGCACTTGGCCCATGAATGTAAAGTTGAGGCTCAGGCTCCGACTGTTTGATTCCAAATCTCCTGCTTTTAACTCACAGTCCTCAAAGATACAGTGGGAATGGGGTGGGGGCTGAGACCCACAAAGAATAGCGGATCATTTACTCTCCGAGTTTTGGCAAAATCAATGGAAATCTACCAGAGGTAGACTTTTCAAAAACTATATTTTAGCTATACAGATATTCAACATAGTGTGGACAACTTATGCTGAGTAAGGATTATCTAATATAACATTAATGTAATTATCTCAGCTAAATCATTCTGTTAACATGAATACTTCTATCTGTCTTCCTTGGAGTATGTGTAAAAGCTGCACATAATTTATGTTATTAATTTACTTGCAAGGCAGAAAGACACAGAGAGCTCCTCTCTGCTGATTTACTCTTCACATGCCTGCAACAGTCTCATCTGGGCCAGGGCCAAATCTAGGAACTGGGGACCCAAACTAGGTCTCTTACAAAAGTGGCAGGGACCCAAGCACATCTGCCTCCCAGGGGGTGCATTAGCAGAAAGCCATCATCTGGAGCCACAGCCAGGACTCGGACCAGGCACTCCAATATGGGATGCAGGTGTCTCCGTTGGGGTGTTAGCTGCTAGGCTGAATGTCTACACCCACACACCGTATGTCCACTGTCATCCACTGCTCTTCTGGCAGGAGTGGATGTAGTTACTCTCTCACTGCTGGCTGCCTGGGCTATTGCTGTGGATTGGATTCAGTTTAACGGATCTCATCAGAGCCAGACTCAGAGCCTCCACTAGGGACTTGACCTACAAAGAACAGCATGCACCCTTGCAGTGGGAGCAAGTGCTGGGGGGTCCTGGGCACCCCTGAGCTCTTGCATGCTGTAGTGGGGACCTCCTTTGTAATCTCCAGGGCCTTGCTATGATCGGCTGTGTGAGTGAGTGAACCCAGATGTGTTAATCCTGCATGTGATTAGTGCCAGTGTTGGCCCTGTTACTGCCATCCACCTGCTGTAGGTTTATGACTGTACAAATCAGGTGGTGCAGATGAGGTGTGGGGCCCTCACTGGGAGCAAACAGCCCCCGTGTTATTACTGACAAGGGGCCAATGCCAGAACCAGAACTTGGAGTCTTAATTCTCAACAGCTTCCTGCCATATTTCAACAATTTGCTTTACCCCAAAAGTCGTTATTCTGTCCTCTTGCCCCAACTCAATCCCTCTTTCAGCAGACATACCCTGAACTTCTGATCTGTGCCACACACAGCTTCAGGTGAGGACTCAATGGTGACTGCAAAACCTGACCCAGGTGTTGCCATCATGGAGTTGATAGTCTTGTGCAGGAGGCAATAATGGAGTCATATCAATAAGAAAACACTTCACCTGTAGTGAGAGATACAGAGATGTGCTTTGCCCCGGGCTTTGGCTGGGACTGGTGGGTTGGAGAGGCCAGGACTTCCCTGAAGTCTTGTGGCTAGGTCTGGAGGTGGAGGCATTTGCTTGGTGGAGACAGGGGAGGAGCTGTAGCTGGAAGGCATGGCTCAGGAAAAGGCCCAGTGGCTAGAGGTGGACACTTGAGATTCTCCTCATTCATCAAGCCAGTTCACAGTCACCATTCAGCTGGGGATCCTTGCTCTATGAGCCTGACCCTGGATTTCTTAGGGTGCTGATACACCTGGCTTCTGTGAGAACTCAGTTCCTTGGTGAGGAAGGCCATACTTGGTCGCCTGGCATGCAAGGTCCTCCTGGGTTGCTTGAGGGCTCTTCAGAGTACCTGGGCCATGCACTGCTGTCTGTCATACCAACTTCTGCATGGGCTGACCAGATGCCTCCCATGTGAGTCACAACCTGGGGAACCCAGGGCCAGGGAAGGGAGTGAGCATGACCTGCAGCCCCCAGTGCTGTCGCTGACTTCTGCCTTGGTCCTTATATCATAAGTTAGATTATTTTTCTTAAATTATGCATTTCTTTTTTCAGAGGTATTTATTATTTATTTAAAGGCAGAGTTACAGAGAGAGAGGGAGAGGAAAGGAGAGAGAGAGAGAGAGAGAGAGACCTTCCATTGCTAGTTCATTCCCCAAATGGCCACAACAGCCAGGGCTGGGCCAGGCTGAAGCCAGAAGCCAGGAGCTTTATCTGGGTCTCCCATGTGGGTATGGGGTACCTAGCACTTGTCTCATCCTCTGTTGCTTTCCCAGGCACATTAGCAGGGAGCTGGCTCAGAAGTGGAGCAGGTGAGACTCAAATCTGCGCCCACATGGAATGCCGGTACTGCAGGTGGTGGCTTAACCCACTGTGCCACAGTGCTGGACCCATGAATAAGATCTTGAAGGCTGGTTCCACACAGTATGCATGGACCTTCTCAGGGTCCACTGGGACATGAGGCTCACAGCCTGTGTCATTTCCACTTATTCACTACAAAATTTAGAGTTGCATTCTTCTGTGGTTTGGGCCAAGTTTCCCAATAGAGTGGGACATCATTCAATAAACAGCTGTTGTATTTCCCCCTGATATGTCACTCTGGGCTGTGGGTTCTGGGGCTTCAGAGGTGAATGGGCTCTGTTCCCTGTCTTCAGGGTGCCTGCAGCCTGGTGGCAATGCCATGCTCTGCTTCTCCCAGGTCTAGTCTTTGAGAAGGGCGAATGGAAGCCCATATCTGTGCAGGGCCTTGGTGTTCTGGGCTGGGAGAGGGCTGACTTAAACCCTAGGAAATACTTATTTGTGTGTGTGTGTGTGTGTGTGTGTGTGTGTTTAAAGATTTTTTTATTTGTTTGAGGGGTAGAGTTATAGATGGTGAGAGAGAGAGAGACAGAGAAAGGTCTTCCTTCCATTGGTTCACTCCCCAAATAGCTGCTATGGCCGGTGCTGCGCCTATCTGAAGTCGGAGCTAGGAACTTCTTCTGGGTCTCCCACGTGGGTGCAGGGACCCAAGGACTTGGGCCATCTTCTACTGCTTTCCCAAGCCAAAGCAGAGAGCTGGATTGGAAGAGGAGCAGCCAGGACTAGAACCGGTGCCCACATGGGATGCCGGCACCTCAGGTGGAAGATTAACCTACTGCACCACAGCGCCAGACCCTATTTGTGTGTTTCTTAATCCATTTTCTGTTGCTATGACAGAATACTTGAGACTGGGTATTGATAACAAGCAAGTTACTTGTCAAGGTTCTGGGAGCTGGGAAGTCTAAGACATCGAATCTGGTGTAGGTCTTTGGGCTGTGTCATCCCATGGCAGAAGGTAGAAGGGCAAGAGAGGCCCAAAGTGAGAGGAAGGGCTCCAGGCCCATCATTTACTTAGGAACCCACTCCCTGAGAACTCACAGCAGGAATGCAGTCACAAGGAGGGAGCCCTTAGGTTCCAAACATCTTTTAAATGTCCCACCTCTCATCATTGTTGCATCGGGATTAAGTTCCCCACACATGAGCTCTAGGAGGCACATTCAAACCATAGCGGTTTTTAACAAAGGGCTGTGACCAGGGCTGGGCTGGGGCCCTAATGTGGGTGGTCTCACCGCGTGGTCCAGCTGCAGAGCAAACCCCTGCTTCTTGTGTTTGGTTCCTTTTTCTCAGAGGGTCTTGAAGTAACTAGTGCTTTGTGTTGGGAACCAGAAGCAGCAGGTTGGGAATGCAGATGAATCCGAGGGAAGGAGACCTCCCTGCAGCTCCCCGGGACACTTCGAGAGCTCCGGATGAATGTGGCCAACTGTGATGGTGGGAACCTGAGTTCTTCCTCCCCTAAGTCAGCGATCTGAGAGACTGGGCTTCCTACTGGGTTAGCTCATCCGAGTGGTGGCTCAGCTGTTGGGATACAGAGTTCTCGCTTTGATGTGGGACTGCCTGGGTACTGGCCACGTTGTCCCAGGCACTATAGCAATGTCGCCGCTGGAGCTTTCTCGCTGGTACCAGATAAGTGCGCATACCACTAGTTGTGAGGATAGACAGAAGAATGCGCTTAGTGTCTTTAGTGTAGTCCTTGGCATCGAGTCCATGAGCTCAGTAAGCAGTGGCGATGCTGTTATCTGTTTTTTTTTTTTTTTCCTCTTCCCGTCATGATTCAGATGTAAAGGTCTCGTGCTTCATTGTCGGCTAAGCGCAGTACGTGCTGCTGCTCCAAGTGTTGGAGCATGGCCCAGGGTCCGCGGAACCCTTCCTGCTGCAGGAACTGGCTTTCTGGGGGAAAAGTCACGGCTCAGGCTGACCTCCTGCTGTCACCCTTGACCGCTGCTGTTGTCTGCCCGTGACATTTTCTCTATGCCTTGGGTATGCAGAGTGCAGGCCTCGGCCCAGGATCGCTGGCATCACTCAGAGGCGTATTAGTAAGGCAGCATCCTGGGACGACTCCAAACCTATTGAATGGGAAGCTTCACGTTAGCAAAACCTGCAGGTGACTTGTGGGCACCTTTAAGTTTCAGCCATGCTGCCTGACATGGGACTAGATCTCTCTCTCTCTCTTTCTCTCTCTTTTTCTCTCTCTGGGTGTGTAGGGCAGAGGGCAGCAGAGCAGAAGGGAGTGAGCAGAGGGAGAGCTGAGAGCCAACAGAACTTGGTCTGTGACTTTGTGAATCCCCTCAGCCACACTGCATCTTGTCCACCTGTTGGCTTCTCTCTGAGGTGAGCTTGGGGGCAGCGTCTGAGTGGTCTTTACCATATACCCCTCACCCTAGCTCTCCGGTTGGCTCACAACAGGACTCAATGCATGTTTGAATAAATGCAGTAAAACTATTTCCATGTAAATGTGAGTTCCCTCTCATTCGTTCTGAAGCCTAGGCCCACTGCATGTGCAGAATCAACCAACCACAAATCAAAGAGATTAAAAACAATGTTTGTCTTGAACATGTACAGCCTTTTTTCCTTGTCATTATTCCCTAACTAATACAGCAAAACAGCTATTTACATGTCATTTACTTTGCATTAGGTGCTGTAAGTAATCTAGAGGTGATTTAACATCTGTGTTTGGCTATGCGTAGGTTATAGGGAAATACCGCGGATTTCTAAGTAAGGGGCTTGAGCTTTTGTGGGTTTTGGCATCCACCATGGCTCCTAGAACTCCTGCCTTCAAGTCCCTGAGGGATGAGGGGTGATGGAATAGGGGTTGGGGTGGTGGGAGCACCCGGGGCCATTGGTGTGGGCTGGATGGAGAGGGGGATTCACTTGGCTGTGTCTGTATCTTACTGGGTTTTCCTTCTTAGCCTCGTGTCTGCTCCATCTCCGTGTGGGCTTGGCCCATGCTTTTGCCCCTGGCTTTCTGATGCCAGTGATGCCCTTTGCCCCAGATGGTTTCTCTCGTGGCTTTAAACCCATGCCCTGGGATTCTCACATTTCTTTCTCTAGCCCTTCCCTCTAGACTCCACTTGCCTGGCTGGCATCTTCACGCAGCCGTTGTGTTAGCTGGGTTTCCTGGTTGCAGGTGGAGTCTGAGACGGACACCTGGGGTTGACTGAGGGCAGGAGAGGAGGCTCCACAGCAATGTGGTGCCAGGTCACGTTTGGCCGTGGCCTGATCTGCTAGGAGGGGTGGACAGGTTGGGAAGTATAACCTCCCAGATGTCCCCTAGGGGGAGGTGGTCTTCACCAAGGAAGCTCTTCAGAGAGAAGAAATGCAGCGGGTTCAGCAACCGGGGATGCTGTACCAGCCAGAAAAGAGGCCTGGGCAGGGGCCAACAACACCTACTGCCGATGTCCAATGAGTGTCCGTCTAGGGCTCCATAGGCCTCAGCTTGCTGGTGCCTGCCTCGGGAAATGGTGCCACCCCCACCCATTCACTTGAGCCCAGAAATCCAGGAACCATTGTCAGTACTGTTTTGCTTCAACCCCCCACATCTGGACAATGAGCACATCTTGTTGATTCTGCCTCCAAGATACACCCCATCTGCCCACACCATCTCTCTCCCTCTCCTTCTCTTTCCAGTTGCGCCTTCCTGTTCCCAGCCTCCTGACCATTGCACCCGGGTAGCCTCTGCGGCCTCAATGTTGATCTCCCTGCGTCTCTTCTTCCTTCTTAAAAAAGGAATTTGTAAGAAATCGACAAAAATAGACTGTTTACTATGCACATGTTGATTTGAAATCTGTGTACATTGTAGCAGGTCTAAATCAAGCTGATTAACACATGCATTTTCTCTCATTTTTTTTTTAAAGATCTATTTATTTATTTTAAAGTCAGAGTTACACAGAGAGAGGAGAGGCAGAGAGCGGGAGAGGTCCTCCTATCTCTCATTTTTATATGGTGAGAACACTTAAACTCTTCTGAGCAATCACAATATCGTTATTAAGCATGAGTGTAGTCCCCACACTGTACAATAGATCTCTTGAAATCACTCCTCTTATATAATTAAAATTTTGTACCCTTTTTGCCAACATCTCTACACCTTCTACCCACCCCTGGTAACCGTTACTATGGTCTCTACTCCCTTCCCTATCCTTCCTCACACACAATAGCTGGGGTGAGGTTTTTAATTTTTAATTTTTTTTTAACTTGGGAGGCAAAGAGATACACAGGAGAGCTGCTGTCTACAGGTCCGCTCCTCAGACACCCAGGACAGCTGGGGCTGGAGCTGGGCTGGCCTGAAGCTGGCAGCTGGGAACTCAATCTGAGTTTCTCATGGGCGTGGCAGGGACCAATCCCCAGAGCTGTCACTGCTACCTTCCAGGGTCTACGTTAGTGGAAAGTTGGAGTCTGGAGCCAGAGCTGGGGAGTGGAACCCAGCTTCTCGGATCTGGAACTCTGGTGTCTTAACTGTCAGGTTAACCACTGGGCCACATGCCAGCCCCTGGGCTGAATCTTTTGAAAAATGTGTACCAAATCACACCATCCCCTTGTGTCAGCCCTTTCAACGCCTTCTCACGGCTCTGGGGAGTGAAATCCATGCTCCACATCTCGCCCTTTGCATCGTCCTACATACTCTGACCTGTGTTCCTTCCCTCTCCCCATCCTGTCCCATCCAACCTGAGCAAAGGTGGGTATGGTGAGGTGGGTAAGGTGGGATGTGACTCTCATGTTTGTGCCTCTTGCGGGACTAGGGGGCTCTTGAGGGGAGGAGCCATGGTCTTCCCTGGAAGTTTTGTGGGCAGCACCCAAAGTTGTTCAAGTGTGCTTAGATATCACCGCCCTGCCCCAGGGGATTTCTTCCTCAACCCCTGACCCAGTCTCTTGCTATGCCATTGCCCTGTCTGAAATTGCTTTGTCTGTGCATTTGTCTGCCTGCCCCGAGCCCCTAGGAGAGCAGAGGCCGGTGGGTACTGCTAGGCACATAGTAGGTTCAAAGACAGGGACGCACTTCAAAAAGTTCATAGGACCTGGAATTCAAAGATAGTTTTATTATTTCAAAAGTTTTCCCAGCAGAATGAAGCTTTTAGCTCCATTTTCCACAGACGTCTTAAAGCACCCTCATTATTCGTCGGCTGAGTGAGCGAACCCTGGGAGAAGGGAACAAAGAGACACGAGGGCTGCCAGCTCTGTGGAATCTGGAAGGGCCCCCCTTTAAGGTCAGGCAGGCTCCAGGGCTCTGTCCAGAGAGTTCACTGTAGGCTGGAGCTTCTTTTCCCGGCTTTTCTCTTATCGGGAAGAGCAGGGCAGGAAGCGACGCCCAGCCTCCCGCTTATCCCCCAGAGCACGAGGAAGCACAGAGGAACCAGGACAGAAAGGAACGTGCACTGAAGAGGCACCCTGGCTCCCCCCAGACTCCCCGGAGATGCGGCAGCTTCTCAGGAGCCCTCTGGCACCAAGGCCTAGGAAGCTGGGTGATATCACAAGGTCTTTTCCCCCTGAGTTGACATGACCCAGCCCCGCCAACAGCCAGGAGCTGCACGTCCAGGGAGCAGACGCAAAGGGACGGTGTTGTGCTGGGTGACAACTGTGTTTCAAGCCTGAGAAGCAGGATTTTCCCGTTGGGGGATGCCGAGGGCAGCCGCGAGTTCAGCCGTTCCGACTTGAGCCGTGCTCCGTGGAGAAGTGTTCCAGGAGAGGGCTCAGCACCAGGGCTCCTGGCTCCCCTGCACACAGCTCGGTTGGTCCCTGCATTTGGTTTTGTGTCAGGGGTCAGAGAGGACCGAGCCATCACCTCGGCTTCAGGCTGTGGGTCAGGCCATGGGGCAGGGGCTGGTCCTGTAAGCTTTCAGGGCCTGGGCAGGAGAAAGTCGGACAAATGAAGCTACAGGGGCCGGGAGACATTTGGAGGCCCCTCTTGCTGAATCGCTGACTCTCTCTCGTGGACTTGTGTTGCAGAGGCTCTGCCAGGGTCAGTGGCCTTTCATTCGGAGGCTGCTGAGTCCCGCTCTGCCCTGTGACCGCCCCGTCCCATTGCTTGGGAGCCGTGTCCCTCTCCTCGCACTGTTCCTTCATGGGGCCCGGTAAGGGGCCGTGCTTGCGCTCACTGTAGGAGCCCAGGGCGAGAGATAGACACAGAGGCCCCTGATAAGAGGCACGGGGTGTGGGATGGCGGGAGCGTGCTGAGGTCAGGAGACACCCCCGAAGGCCAGGCTGAGGGCTTCTCTCCCCACGGCCACCGTGAGGAAGTCACCGGACCTTTCTGAGCCTCAATTCATTTCCCCTGATTGGTTGGAGGACTTTGTAAGCTCCCAGATGACAATGATGACGGTAATGATTCGTGTTAACTGAGCACGCGCAGTCTGCGTCAGGCACCACTCTAAATTCTTTATAGGCCTTCACTTGCACATCTCTTTGCTTAGCACAGCCCTTATGTGGTGGGTCCATTATCACGTCCATTTTGCAGATGTGGGAACTGAGGCACAGGTGAGTCAAACAGCACATCTCAGAGCTGGGGATCGAACCCACATATTTATTTCATGTGACCAGCCAAGCTCAGAGATGCAGGACATGCTTTGAAAAGTGCCCACTGGCTTCCAAGTGCAATGTGAGACACTGTTGCTTGGGTTCGGCTTGGAAGGTCATTGACTTGGGAGCATTCGCTGTGCGTCTGTGCTGCCGTCCACAGATGCTACACAGGGAGGGCTGAGCAATGGCTGGTGAACGTTGGGGGTCTGGCAGGACAGTGAGTCAGGCTTGGGAAGCCGGGATGAAGAAAGCTGCGACCCGTGCTGTGGACCCTCAGAAGTGCAGGACTGCATGGGCTGCGGACACAGCTCTAGCTGCCGCTTTGCTTTGCTGAAGGGAGGCGAGACGGGCCTGGCCCTTCTTGCCTGCACATAGCTGAACCAAGCACTTGGCATGACCGAGTACCAGCAAGGACTTCCAAGCTACCTCGGCCAGTGGTAATGGAGCAGAGTTCCCTCCTGTGCTGAAACATAAAGCCGAGACAGAGCCATGGAGGACCCGAGGAGGGGGGATACACAGAAAGGGGGCAGGGGCAGTGCAGGAACGAGAAGGCGACGGGGTCCCCGGCAGAAGGGGAGCCAGGATGCTGGGCTCCATGCAGTGGGCAGCCTGCCGAAGAGAAGGGATGGCTGGAACGAGATCCCAGCAGCTTCAGACCAGGGCTCCTGCAGGGAGAAGAGGCTTGCCCAAGGCCAGGCCTGGAGGGGGATTTGTCATCCTGAGTGTTTCGGGCTGGCACCTGGCAGCTGGTACGGGCCACTGGCTCGTTGGGCTGAGAGGCAGCAGGCTGGGCTGACCTGGAGTCAGTCCTCCTCCTCCAGGAAGCAGGCGGGCTTCCTCGGCTGTGCCGTGCCTGTGTGCCGCTCTGATTTATTTCGAGATTTTCCTTGTCTGAATCAGAGATGGTTTTTCTTGGCAAATCGCGACTTCTTCAGAAAGCAAAAATGCAGTCTCCTCGTAGTCTGGGTCAGTGTAATCCCCTGTTTGTTTATGCAGGCTCAGAATGTTTGAGGCCAGAGCCAGAGCCAGCCGGGGGTGAGGGTCCAGCCCAGCCCAGACAGCTTCAGAGCTGGATTTGCCCACCCCAGTGAGGCTCCAGCCTGGGCCCTTCTGACCCCTGGTGCGGTGTGGCTGGTGCTGTGGGCCTCCTGCGTGGAGGGGCTCTTTTGGTCTCTCCCCAACCCCCACCAGCTCTCTCTTTGCCTCCTGGGACCTTCATTTCAGAGTGCAAGTGGAACAAGAGCCTGCTGCACATGCCAACTTGTGAGAAAAATCTAGATGAATCCAGAATGCCTGCTCCTCCATCTTGCCCAGTGAACATCCCACCCGACTGGAGTTTTTCTTACTACAGCTCTCCAAAGCCCGAATGGTAAAATCATGCATCAAGGTGGTACTTCGAAAAGTTCATGGAAAGTGGAATGGCAAGAAAAAGAATGGAAAGAAAAGTTTATTTTGGTGCAAAAAAATGCGTAGTTTTTTCATGATGCGCTTTTTCCGTGAACTTTTTGAAGTCCCCTCGTGTGTGCTTGCTTGTGTTTATTTGACCTCTTTATCTTAAATTCCCCAAAGGTGAGTCAGGAAAACATACCTTCAACTCTCCAGTGTTTGATGGTGTGGGTGCTGGGGTTATGGGCAAAGGCGGAGACCTTTCTTTCTAGAAAGGGAGCGATGTCTCTCTGTATTGGAGTGGGGACTCTAGGGAGGAACTCGGGGCCTCTCAAGGAGCAGCAAGCCTGCAGACTGCAGAGAGAGAGGGCACGATGAGGTGGCAGGTCCCGGCCTTGTAGCAGCTGGCTAGCATGTGCCACATCAGAGGCCCTGGAGTGTGCATGCTGACCTGTTATAGGAGGTCGAGGAAAGAGCCAGCCAGAGCCACCCCGTTTGCTAAGTCTTTCTCTTCCTCTCCCTCCTCCTTCTCCCTCCCCCATCCAGTTTCCCTCTGAGGATTGTGGCACTGTCCTGATAAACACAGCTCCGGTTTATTGAGTGTTTATAGTGCATCAGGCTTTGTGCTAAGGTCTCTACGCCCATCATCTCACCAGTCCTCTTGACCAATCTATGCACTGGGCATGAGTCTTATTTTATAGAAACTCAGAGAGGTTAAGTGACTTGCCCAAGGTCACACAGCGAGTAAATCGTGGAGCAGGGATTTGAAACCCTGGTCTGTCTGATTCTGAAGGCCACACTCTTAAATCCTGGGCAACGCTGGCCTTAGAGATGGCTGGGAAACCGAGTGCTCTCCAGGGCACTGGGGTGTTTGTTCTGGAGAGATGTTCTGGAAGCCACGTGAGTTAAGCCTGAGACTTAGGGAAGCCAGAGTGCTGGATCTTGGAGGAATCTGAGCCTCCAGAAATGGTGGGAGGGGGAGAGACATGATCTGCAAGGGAGAAGGATGGATCAGTAAAGAGCCTCTTGGGTGTGGATTAAACACAGGAGGATTTGCTTCTTCCTGGCAGCTGGAAGTTCAGCCAGATGCTATGGGCCGTGTTTCTCAGGGCGGGCAGGGAAGAGGCAGCCCCAGGGTCCCTGGGCTGGTGAAGAGGAGAGAAGCCTTCCTTTTTTTTTTTTTTTTTTTTTTTTTTGACAGGAAGAGTGGATAGTGAGAGAGAGACAGAGAGAAAGGTCTTCCTTTGCCATTGGTTCACCCTCCAATGGCCGCCGTGGCCGGCGCGCTGCGGCCGGCACACCGCGCTGATCCGATGGCAGGAGCCAGGTACTTATCCTGGTCTCCCATGGGGTGCAGGGCCCAAGCACTTGGGCCATCCTCCACTGCACTCCGGGCCACAGCAGAGAGCTGGAGAAGCCTTCCTACAAGGATGTCTCTTCCTAGGGTCTGGGCCCAGCTTCACCATTTCGTTTCCTGGAGCTTCGAGCAGGGTTTGATGCAGACCGTGATGCGTTAGGGTGATGCCTACAATGGTCCTTGCACTAAGGAGGTGACTGGAGGAGCAGTCCCTGCCCCCAAATCTACCCCAGAGACCGTCTGCCCACTTCACGTGGGTGCTGCTGTCCTGTGTCTGGATCATTCCTAGTTATGTTCCAACCTCCACTTCCACCTCTCCTTGTCCCCAGAGATGCCTCCCCTCCATGGTGTCCTGCTCGCCTCTGCATAGCTCCAGCTGGGCTGCTACAGCCAGGGACCGCCCTGGGGGACGCAGGCCCCTTGAGGGTACCCAAGCTGTTTCTGAGGTTTAGAGGGATGTGCCTTGGGGATGAAGCTGGCAGATCCCAAGTCCTGTTTCATGGGACCTGGTGTTTAAATTGCCTGGACCAACTGTGGTTTTGGGGAAGGGTTCTTTACCCCTGGCAGCTGGCTGGCTGTAGAGTGACAACACTCGCTCAGGCCAGATGTGTTTTGTGGGTGGGAAGAGCAGCCGGGTCCCTGGGCTGGAGTTTCAGGGGAGCCCCCACCGTGGCAGTTGCTGGGCCTCTGGGCTTGGGCCCTGAGAAAGCTCACTGTCAGGGAGGGCCCGGAGAGATGGTACGGCAAGGGGTCTGCGTGGCCAGAGAGCAGCTTCTGAAGGTCCCAGGCAAGCCCCCTCCCACCCCCCGTGCTCCTGGCAGGCCTGAAGCCTCTGTTGGCCTGCAGCAGGGAACACAGGAGGTGACCCAGTTCCATCGCATTTAGTGAAGCAGCTGATTCGAGGATGGTGACAGCCATTTTCAGAATGTCCCTCTAAGCCATCTCCTAGATTGACTCTTTCCAGTCCCACTGCCACGGGGTCGCTCGGGCCCCTGTCAACACCTCCTGCTGGGTTTGGTGCCAGCGCCTCTTCACTGTCCATTCTGCCTGTGTTTTCTTTCCCCTTCGGTCTGTTCTGTCCACTGCAGCCGGCTGGGAACACCAGGGTTACACAGCGACCTTCCACTCAGGCCTCCACGCTTCCCTGTGGCCCACAGGATGGGGGCCAGTGGTCCTGAGGGACCACCTTTAGGCACCCTACACATGCTCGGTCACTCTGTCCAAGGTACCCCTCCTGTCCACCTCCAGTGCCCAGGACATTTATCTTGGAAGGGCGGCCCAAGCCCCACTCGCTCTGCAGGCTCCTTGCAGCTCCTTCTGCAAGACCTCCAGTGTCGGCTCGCAGCCCTTCGGGCACAGGGCTGCTGAGATGGCTGGTGTACAGCTCGCTCTTGTTTGCATCTTCTCCTCAACCAGAGCCTTGGCTGCTGGAAGGAGGGAGCCCGATGGAGTCCCGTGGCCCTGGGGGGCGGACCTCCTGTGGGTACCCGAAAGTCACTGTTGAATTGATCGACAGGAAACGAGCTTCCACTGCAGCCGGGGGGGTTCAGATGAGATTCAGGAGGGTTTCTAGAGAGTGGGTAGAAGTTTGGAAAGGAAGACCGAGGGAGGACGTAGAAGGCCCAGGTCTTGAGACATCGATGGAAAATGAGAAAGTCTGCCGAGAAATGCCGTCAGGGGATGCGGCGGCACGGGTGGCGGAGGTCCAGCTCTCTGTGGAGAAAGGGGCGTAGGGAGGAGAGAGAAATGGCCAGATGGCAACGCCCGGGTTAAGGACTCCAGACTTTTGACTAGGACCTGCCTTTCTACTTATTTTTTTTTTTAAAGAGCTATTCATTTATTTGAAAGGTAGAGTTAGAGAGAGAGACAGAGAGAGAGACAAAGAGAGATACCTTCCGTCTGCTGGTTCACTTTCCTAATGGCTGGATCTGGGCCAGGATGAAGCCAGGAGCCTGGAACTCTGTCTGGGTCTCCCTGCGGGGTGGCAGGGGCCCAGGCACTCAGGCCATCTCCCACTGCTTTCCCAGGCACATTAGCAGGGAGCTGGATCGGCAAGTGGCGCTCACATGGGATGCCAGCGTGGGCCCCTACCTTTCTACTTCTGATCTTGTTGTTGGCTCAGGGCCCTTTTCTCCCATTATGCAACTTAAACCAGGCTCTGAGGCAAGGTGAGAGAAGCAAAGTGCAGTAGGCGTCCAGCAGGGAGGGGACACCAGCCCCATCAGGGCCACAGCCACGGAGCCCTTCCCCTCTTCTGGAAGTCCCCAGCCAAGAGTGGCTTCGCCGTCTTGTTTTCCGAAACCCAAACTTCCCCCCAGCCCTTGGCCGGGTGCAGTGGGCTGTACAGGGTGGGCACGCTCGAAGGCTGGAAACACCTGCCCTCACCATGTTCCCCCGGGGTTCTTAAAACACAAGTTCGCCAGCCCGTGCTCTTTGGCTTGCCTGGAGGTGTGAGGAGCAGTGGTGCAGCTCCTAAAGGCACCCTGGAGGGGTAGGGGGGAACGTTGGTTCGTAGGACACTTGGCTGTGGCTGGCCCTAGGGTGCATGCCTGGTGGTGCCGCTAGAATACTGGCTGAGATGCAGGGCTTGAGCCTCCTCCTCATCTTGGGCACCTGGCAGAGCCGGAGGCTGTGCTGTCCTCAGCCCTGGGGCCTCCTTCTGCCTCCCCCGGGTGTGCGGGCTGCCCTAGGGGAGAGGAGCGGCGGAAGGAAGGAACAAAGAGCCACAAAGGAGTCAGGAGGAAAGGGGGCAGTGGGAGCCCGAGAGGGACCTTTCGGTGCCCGTGTGGGCTTCAGATACAGCATTGTTCCTACAGGTGCAGCTCTCTGCCTGGCTCTCAAAGGCCGGATTAGGCACATTCAGCCTTTGTTCCCACCGCAGCCGGCTCTCTATTCATTCAAAGGCAGCTTTGTGGGCCCGGGGACTGAGCTTGGGGGGGAAGATGGAGAGACGCTGGCGAGCCCGGCAGCTCTTCCTGGTGACCGCACACAGGAGTTGGGATGGGTGCACAGGAGCACGGGCTGCTCTGTCCTCCTGAAAGTAGCAGGCCTTTGGAATGTTTGTGGAAAACAGATGGAAAGGTAACTATTTTGGAGCAAAAGATGTTAAAATCCAGGCATTCTCTTTTTCATAATACATGTTCTTTGACCACTTTTTGAAGACCCCTCATATGCCTGCATTTTAACATTTTTTAAAAAAGTACCTGGGATGTGAACCCATTTCTTTTCTGTGGACATTTTGTTTTATTTTAAGATTTATTTTATTTATTTGAAGGGTAGAGTTATAGAAAGAGAGAGGGCAAGGGAGGGAGTTCACTGCCCAAATGGCTGCAACAGCCGGGGCTGGACCAAAGCTACGAACCAGGAGCTTCTTCCAGTTCTCCTACATGGGGGCAGGGGCTCAAGGACTTGGACCATCTTTTGCTGTTTTCCCAGGCCATAGCATAGCTGGATTGGGAGTGGAGCAGCCAGGACTCTAACTGGCGCCCACGTGGGATGCTGGCGGCTGCTTTACCCGCTACGCCACAACATTGGCCCCTATTTCAGTGTTGTTTTTTTTTGGACAGGCAGAGTGGTGGACAGTGAGAGAGAGAGACAGAGAGAAGGTCTTCCTTTGCCGTTGGTTCACCCTCCAATGGCTGCCGCTGCCGGCACACTGTGGCTAGCACACTGTGGCTGGCACACCGTGCTGACCTGGAGGCAGGAGCCAGGTGCTTCTCCTGGTCTCCCATGGGGTGCAGGGCCCAAGCACTTGGGCCATCCTCCACTGCACTCCCGGGCCACAGCAGAGAGCTGGCCTGGAAGAGGGGCAACCGGGACAGAATCCGGCGCCCCGACCGGGACTAGAACCCGGTGTGCCAGCGCCGCAGGTGGAGGATTAGCCTAGTGAGCCGCAGCGCCAGCCTTCAGCATTTTTTGCACCAACATAAACTTATCTTTCAATTACATTGTCTGTGAATTTAGAAATTGTGTTTGAATTTTTATTCGATTTATTTTGAAAGGCAAAGAGGTAGGCAGACAGAAGGAGACAGGGAGAGCTTCCATCTCCTAGTTCACTCCCCAGATGCCTGCAATAGCTGTAGAAGGGGCAGGCAGAAACCAGGAGCTGGTAACTCGATCTGGATCCCTCCTGTGGGTGGCAGGGCCCCAGCCACTCCAGGTGTCACCTTCTGCCTCTCAGGATATGCATTAGCAGGAAGCCAGTAGGAGTGGAGTTGAGACTTGAACCCAGGTACTCTGATGTGGGATGCTGGCATCCCAAGCGGTATCTTAACCACTGTGCCAAATGCCTGCTCCTTCCGTGAGCTTTTTGGAGCACATTCGTACTGGGGCATGGTGGCACTGGTTCTGTTCCCTGCTGTTGCCCTTGAGGCCATCTGAGTCCTTCTGAGAGGAGCTATGCAAGACTAGACCAGCCTGGGCCAGCGGTTTGCAAACTCCCTGCAGACATGGCGCTCTTGTTGCATCCCGTCAAACGGCCTGCTCTGGAAGCAAGACTATGGGGAGCGTTTGCAGGGCTGGGACATGCAGGCTGACGTGTGCATCATGGTGTGGAAAGAACTTGACACTGATATCTTTTTTAGCCACAGCAGAGCCCAAGCAAAAAAGTGTGAGTTTTTTTTTTTTTTTAACAGGCAGAGTGGACAGTGAGAGAGAGAGAGAGAGAAAGGTCTTCCTTTGCCGTTGGTTCACCCTCCAATGGCCGCCGCGGCCGGCACGCTGCGGCCGGCGCACCGCGCTGATCCGATGGCAGGAGCCAGGAGCCAGGTGCTTTTCCTGGTCTCTCATGGGGTGCAGGGCCCAAGCACCTGGGCCATCCTCCACTGCACTCCCGGGCCACAGCAGAGAGCTGGCCTGGAAGAGGGGCAACCGGGACAGAATCCAGCGCCCCAACCGGGACTAGAACCCGGTGTGCCGGCGCCGCTAGGCGGAGGATTAGCCTAGTGAGCCGCGGCGCCGGCCAAAAGTATGAGTTAAAAAAAAAAAAAAAAAAAAAAAAAAGGCCAGCGCCACAGCTCAATAGGCTAATCCTCCGCCTTGCGGCACCGGCACACCAGGTTCTAGTCCCGGTTGGGGCACCGGATTCTGTCCCGGTTGCCCCTCTTCCAGGCTAGTTCTCTGCTGTGGCCCGGGAGTGCAGTGGAGGATGGCCCAAGTGCTTGGGCCCTGCACCCCATGGGAGACCAGGAGAAGCACCTGGCTCCTGCCTTCGGATCAGTGCCGCAGCGCGCTGGCCGTGGTGGCCATTGGAGAGTGAACCAACAGCAAAGGAAGACCTTTCTCTCTGTCTCTCTCTCTCTCTCACTGTCCACTCTGCCTGTCCAAAAAAAAAAAAAAAAGTGTAAGTTTTCTTCTTTTTTTTTTTTTCAAAATGCATCTTTCAGATAAAGTTCTTTTCAAGTGTTACTCTTTTATTCCTTCAAGCCACGGAAGCAAATTTATTCTGACTTCAAGCCAGTGACCTCTTATTGGAAAGGTCTAAGACAGAAAGTAAATGAGGAGGCGAGTGGTATTAATTCATTGTAAGATCCTGGATGGCAATTGTGGCCTTGAAATAATATTGGTCTCCTCTTTAAAATATTCATTATTGCCATCTCTGCAAAACAAATAAGACATTTTTCACTATAGTTAGCAACCGTTGTACTGTTTTTTAATTTAAAAATTTTTGGAACTTAAAATATTTTCCACTTCTTTTTGCCATGGTTTTTATACTGCTGTGGGTTGAAAATCACTGTAATGTGAAATTAGAGAGAAAGAAAGGCACTCACACAAACGTAACGTACAAAGAAAATTGGCTATTTCACAAAATACCCAAAGTTTAGCTTTGATTGCAAACCAATCCTGAGAATTGTTGCTGGCCTCAGTGAAAATATGTTGAACTATGGGACACAGCTTGAAGAACTCTTGATTTAGTTGATAATAGAAGTCATAATATAGTGAGATCTCAGACTTGTCAGACACTTTTTAAAAAGATTTTATTTATTTATTTGAGAGTCACAGTGGAGAGAGGGAGAGGCAGAGAGAAAGCTTTCCAAACATCCGCTGGTTCACTCCCCAGATGGCTGCAAAGGCTGGAGTTGGGCCGATCTGAAGCCAGGAGCCAGGAGCTTCTTCCGAGTCTCCTACGTAGGTGCAGGGGCCCAAGCACTTGGGCTGTCTTCACTGCTTTCCCATACCATAGCAGAGCAGCCAGGAGTAGAACCAGCGCTCATAAGGGATGCTGGCACTGCGGACGGAGGCTTAGTCCACTACACCACAGCGCCAGCCCCCTATCAGATGCTTCTTGGGAGCCAATCCCCTTTCTGATCCTCTGAACAGCCTTTGGTATTGGACCTGCTGTAGTCCTTTGTCTCACAGAAGAGGACACCGAGGGTCAGAGAGGGAGGCATGGTGACCAGGGCCATGGTGATCCCAGCCTGTCCCACTAAAAGTCCATGCTTTTAACACTTTGCTGCCCAGGGCAGGGGGCATTCCCAGGGCACACCTTCTCTGCCATGTCCTGCAAAGGCTCAGATCAGCTTTCTGTTGGAAATGTCACAATGGATTGGCCACTGGGGGACTGGGCTGATCTGGTGTTCATCTTTCTCCCTGACCCCTACATGAGGACAGCCCGTTTCTCTCCCATCAGAAACAGAGCTGGGAGTAGGTAGTTAGCTTAGTGGTGAAGGTACCTGCGTCCCACACCAGGGTGTCTGGGTTTGATTCCTGGCTCTGGCTCCTGACTCCGGCTTCCTGCTAATGCAGATGCTGGGAGGCAGTGGTGATGGCTCAGGCAGTCGGGTCTGTGCAATCCACATGGGAGAGCTGGATTGGATTCCTGGGTTATTGTGTGTCCTGCACCATCAGGGCTCCTAACAAATGCAGCCCGTCCCTTGCCTCACAGACGGGATCTGCTAAGTGCAGAGGTAATGTCCTCTCTGTCAGCTCACCCTATGCCGTGTTGGAGGGACATCTGACATTTGAGCTTCTCAGTGTCTGGTTTAACAGCAAAAGAGCCTCAAAAATCAAAAACAAGTTTTGATCCTCCAAAGAAAGACATCTTTTCTGTCTCGGAACCAGAAGGGTTAGAAATGGAAGAATCATTCCTTCTGTCCCTCAGGAGTGGGTTTACTTTGGTTTTCCACTGATCTCCCATTGCTGCCTGCAGAATTTGACATGGTTTTATTTACTTTTCCTTGGCCCAGTGTGAGTCAACAGGAATTCTCTCCTGCTCAGAACAGCCTCACACTTGTGTGAAGTAAGACGTGAGCCTGGGCCCTGGACAGCGGTCATCAATCCTTGTCCAGGCGACTCGGTGGGGATTTTTAGCTTGAGATAGTCTGGCGGCACCAGAATTTACGTGGCACACGGTGGTTCCACACGGGCCATCCTGTTTTGTTTGTCTGACTTTGCAGGCGCTTTGTGTGTGCATGTGTGTGCACATGTGCACAGTCACATGCATGCATGTATGTGCTCGTGTGTTTGGTGACCTCAAGCTGGGCACCAGGATAGCAGCATCTCAGAAAGACAGTGGAACTAGCAATAAAAGGAAACATGCAATTTGAACACAAACAGCTGCAACTGCATTCGAGGCTATAGCAAGACTGGGATTTCCTCTTCTGTTTGTTTTGGTCTGCACTTGCTCAGCTTCATCCCCAGAGCTTAGAGCCGTGAGGGAGTGGATTTCCTCAAGTGCCATGGATAAAGCATTTCTTCCTCTGTTATCGCCCTTGTCGGTGTAAGTCACTCCACTGTGTAAGTGGGGGACAAAGAGGAGCCTGAATGGGCGCCACAGGATCTTGCCCAAAAAAGTGGACACTGAAATGATAATATTCCTTTATGATAATCCTATGACGTTGGAATCATACCAGTTTCTCTATTTTTGTTTTGTTTTGTTTGTTTTTATGAAATCATGAACTAGTTCTCAAGGTCCAGGAGGGTATAAAACTCCTGCCTCTTCCTCCTGCTCTGTTTGGAGTTTGCTTGGAAGTCTTTTATCGTGGGTGGGCTCTGGAGAGGCTGTTTTGGACCCCTCTGTGTTGATAAGGAGAACAGTAAGTGGCATGAGCAGGAGGACTTTGAAAAGTTCATGGGAAAATAGAATTAAAAGACAAAGTTATTTTGTTGAAAAAAACTTATGAAATCCAGGTGTAGTTTTTTCATAATCCACATTTTCTATGGGCTTTTTGAATGTGAACAGACAGGTATCCCCCAATATCAGAAAACCAACAGCAGCAACGCCAAGAATTGCAAATGGTGGACTTGTGTGGGCGAAGGGCAGCCCTCCAGCAGGGTGAGGAAGAAGACGAGGCTGGCACGAGAGTCTCTGTTTCAGGTTCAGTGTCTCAGTCCTGAGGGTGGCCTACCACCAAGGATGCTGTGTTGGGGGCGGGGCAGGAAGCCAGCTGGTGGGGCTCACCCAGCACAACTGGTCTGATGGAGGAAGGACTGGCAGTGCCTGTGACTTCTGTGGGTGCTGTGAGGGGTCACTAAGCAGGGTCTCCATTCACCTCCTTTGGGAAACAAGTGGGGATATCCTCGGGCTTACATCTGAGACTGCAGGGTAGGCCCACGGGAAGAGGAAAGCACAGACTTCCCACGCTATTATTTTTGCAAGTAACTTAGCTAGCAGCTTTCTCCATCCATGTCCCTGATGGCCAGCTCTTGAACAAGAGGTAGCAATTGACTGTGCCCCTCCCTGTGGATTACTTCCACAGGGCTCTTCCAAGCCGAGTCTTCTGGGTCTGTGTGCACATACACCTGCTAATGTGCCCAATGACGGACATACACCTGCCACAGCCTAGGGACAAGCTCAGCTGACGGCCCATTTCATTTGGGGGCCTGGCCAACTCCCAAATTCTGTTGATGTTCTTCCCTTTATTTCAGCCACATTATGATTTACTGGGGGCACTTGGTTGGTCAGCATGGGAGCTTAACAACTATTTCCAATGTATTCTTTATGGAAGATTGACCTCTGAATCCACAGCCAGTCTTGGCAAAGTTCTTCCTAAGTTCCAGGCTGCCTGTTTGAATCTCACCACCTTCCACCTGCACGCTCATTACCGTCTGTTCTTCTAACTGGACTTTCCAGGCCTCTCCTACGTGTGCCACATTTACTCCCAAATCGCAATGACTCTAAGACCCTTGTCTACTCAAGCAGTCACCTGTCTTAGTCCCTCGTTTGGGGTTCCTTCAGTACTTTCACAAACTTGTCATCATTTTTCCATTTGCCCACAAGAAACTCATTGCTGGCCATGGGCTTCATGAGAGCACTGGGTCTGGTGGAGGCAACTCCATCCCAAGCTGTGGATTCGGGTGCCAGAGCAGGGCTGGGTCTCATGCAGAGGTGAGGAAAAGGCCCTGCCTCGTCCTGTGTCTCTGTCACCTAGGCCCTGTAAAAGCTGTGAGTGCCCCGGATTTCTGCCAAGGGTCTGAGTCTCTTGAACACCCCTTCCAGCTTCTGCACCTCCTATTTTGCCCAGAATCTCACCAAACAATTCTGGCTGTTCGGGGACCTTGACCTTCTAATCAGCGGGACCCCCAGTCACTGCCCAGCACTCAGCGAGATCAGAACCAATCCCAGTCACCCCCTTCCAAAGTCATTAACCCCACTTCCAACCACACTCCTCCCTCAGTCCCCCAGTTGTAAAACACACATCACAGATCTCTGGGCACACATGCTGTACTGATGGCAGGAGAGGGTGTGGGGGATGGGGGCAGGGGTGTGGCAGTGTCTGGGCCTTGCTGTCATCCAGGCTGCTCGGTGACATGTGAGATATTTCTGTTCTTAGCAGGCTCAGTGCAAACTTGGAGCATGTTGCTGGGCAGAACTTGTAGGAATGTTCGAGGTGGCCTTGTAAGGAGCCACTAATCTTGGCTGAATAGGGTGCCTTTGCCAGTTGGAGAGATTTGCTAATCTGACAAACCTTCACTACCAGACGCATGTGCCCTGGGGATGAAGGGCAGGGCCCTTAGAGCCATACAGGCCCCAAGGGACATCTTCCTCCTCCTCTTCACCTTTGTAGCCCTGCAAGTCCGAGCCCTCTCTTAAACTCCGCAGTCTCTTGGATGCGCCCCAAGTACAAGACCACTTTGTGGCTCCTTGTGAATTCTGTCAGCTTCGTCTTATGTTTTTCCCCAGTGCTAGTGGGTTGAGAGGATTGGAAAATGCTGGGTCCTGGGACCAGAAGAGCCCTGTGTTTGCTTTGCAGTAGGGAAGTTTTTATTGACGTTGATGGCAGAATTGGAGGCATGAAGGGGAGGGAGGGCACTCGGCTTTCTTCCAGCACTTGCTTTGTGAGTTCTGTTGGTTGATATGTAGTGGTGGGGGGTATTGGGAGGGGGCAGTGAAAACAGGAAACAACAATACATGCTTTTTTTCTGATTAAAAGATCTAGGGTGGTGTTTGGCACGGTGGTTAAGACACCTCTTGGGACCCCTTCATCCCGTATTTCAAGTGCCTGGGGTCAAGTTCCAGATCTGATATAGGCAGGCATATAAGATAAAATCGACTAAGTGTGGGAGCTGGAAGACCACACCTTCACCACGTTCCTGTGTGATCTCATGCCCCTACCTGACCCCACCTGTGTGCCCACCTGCCAGTCAGACTAATTAACCACTCCCCTTTGGAAGTGGATTAAAGGCCTGGAGCACAGTGGGTCCAGACCCTTCTTTTTTCCTTCCCTGCCCTTGATCCCCTTGCTGGCCTGCGTCTTCGGGGCACGTGGCTTTCGGGCCACCTGCTCCATGTTTCTGGCCTCCATGTTCCTCCACATGGCTGGCTCCTGGTGTTTGGTATGGGTCTAGATTTCCTTTTCTCTCTTAAATAATGCCATCACTCTCCTGTGCATTTCTCTCACTGAATAAACAACTTAAAAACTTACCACGCTGCCTGGTTTATTTGAGCCAGTATTCAGAATTCTTCTCTGAACTCCATGGCAAGAGCCCACACAGCTTATTAGTGTTGGGAAATACTAATAAGCAAATCAGTATCAGCTCTGCTCCTGATTTCAGCTTCCCACTAATGCACACCCTGGAAGGCAGCAGGTAATGGCTCAAGTACTTGGGTCCCTGCCACCCATGTGACAGACCTAGATGGAATTCTGGGCTCCTGGCTTCAGCCTGGCCCAACCTGGCTGTTGTGGGCATTTGGGGAGTGAACTAGTGGATGGGAGATCTCTGTCTGAGTTTCTTCTGTGTCTCTCTGCTTTTAAAGCAAATAAAATAAATTTTAAAAATTAAAAAAAATTAAAGATTTTATGTCCTATTGTTGCTAAAGGAAGGCTAAAACCAAAAGGGTCTTTAAAGCGTAGAACTCCACTCATTCAAAGAAAGTTTCTTCTCCCTAAGATGCATGCTTGCAGCGACCCAGCTGTCCCTTCCCAGCCTCGGGGACGGGCTGCAGGGCTGTCACGTACCACACCGCTCATCTCCCATGTGGCTGCATGGGTCGGGTCATTGCTTCTCCGCATGCATCCGGTGGCTTCGGACTCCACCTGGCACATTTACTTTTCAGCCCCGGGATCGCCAGCTCCTAGGGACCGAGCCACGATGGTCGCTTGCCTATAGAGAGGCTGCTGTTCCTGGGGGTGCTGATGTGATTGGGTTTGCTGAGTGTGGGCTCATTGTCTACAAGGCCATGCTCATTTCCCAGGCCCCCGCCTCTTCCCTGCCCCCAACATGCCCCTCCTTTTCCCCCCACTCATGCCATGCTCTGGCATAGGGACCCCCTTTTTGGCCTTGCTCTGTACCTTCTGCCCGAGATGTCTAAAGCTTGGGTCTGATCTTGTCTTTTGCTTCACTATCTTCCGATTCTTTAAAAATTTAAAAGAGAAAAAGAGACAGCTGGGAATTTTCAAGATCTTTCATGGTCTTGCCCCCAAGCGCTGGCGTAGAGCCTCATTGCTTCTATCAACGGTCGTTTCTGAATTATATTCTGAAATGAGTTTGCTCGTCCATTTGGGTGTATCTGCTACCGTGGCTTGGGATGTCCCAGGACATCCCTTTGTACTTCTAGGAATCTTTCCTGACAGTGCTCATGGCCCTTTTTCTGAGAAATCCTCCCTGGTCCTTCTAGTCTGAGCTATGCTGCCATTGTGACCCGTGGAGCCCAGGCTCAGCGCCCAGCACTCAGCACAGCCTGGGAACACGCAAGGCTCTCAGCAGCTCTTTGCTGAATGGGAGCCTCGTTTTCCACGTCATCTTCTCTCCCTTCCTTTCTTTTCCTTTTTAAAAGTTAGCTATGGCCCTCTTACCTCTTAGACTTCGTGGCACCCTCTTGTCTGTTTATGACTTTGGATTTGCTTCCTGGTTGCTGGCTTCAAAAACACAGTCCCGGTGGAGTTAACCATATGCATGTCAGTCTTGCAACCAGATTAGCTTTGGGGGATTCTGTTCGTGTTTATTTTCATAACCCCCAATGCACCTTGCACAATGCCTTGTAATTGAAGGAGGCAGGCAGAGAAATCGCCAGAAACCTCTGAGTACGTGTGTGTATGTGTGTGTGTGCGTGTATGTGTGTGTGTATGGGGGGGATTGGGAACATGCTGTGCCCTTCAAAGCACTCATTACTTGGAATTTCTTTTCTTTTTAGTTTTGTGTTTTATATTTTCTCTATTTATTGTGATATAACTTACATGGCTATATAATTCTCTTTTTAGCTGCACACTTTTACAAATTTTAACAAATGTGTACAGTCATGTAATGACTACCATAATCAAGATATGGAATATTTTCATTGCCTCCAGACATCCGCATGTACTGCCCTACACTCCCGGCCCCGGTGGTCGCTGATCTGATTTCTGTCCCTTTAGTTTGGCCTTTTCCAGAATGTCATAGAAACGGAATTGTATTGTGTGTAGTGTTTTGAATCCGGCTTCTTTAACTTCAAATAATGCTTCATTTTCTGGTAGCCATGACCTGAGTCCTGGCGCTTGCTTTGTGTGCACCTGCTCTTCTAAAAGGTTGGCATGGGACCTGGTTTTGGGGGTGCAGAGGGGGTCTGTGTGAGTTGGAAGCACCTGAGTAAGCATCCCATTTCTGTAGACTGGGGTCCCAGCTGCCTCATCTAACCCACGGACCCCCTTCCTCATGCTTCTCTGCCCTCTCCCACCGGGGCACCCCTGGGCCTTGATCGCTGGTCTCTTTGGCTGTGGGGGAACAGTGAGGCGGGAACTGGGCAATTGGGTGAAGTGACCACTAAATTCCTCCCCTGGGGCGGGGGTGGCGGCAGGGTGACAGAGGTCAGGCAGGGCCTGGCTAAAACAACAGAAGTGGTTCCAGCTGCCCAACAGCTGGAGGGGGTGTCTGCTTTCCCTCTGCAGCGTGAAAAGCCCCTTAATCGGGCATGCGGCTGTCAGGCCCCTGGGCGAGGTGTGTGGAGGAAGAACAGACGCTGCCTGGCAGCCAGGCCTCCCCTTCCCTTTGACCTCCCTTATCTCCCCTCCTCCCTCCTGGCGGAGTCCAAGCCGGCCGCCTTTGCACCTGTGTAAATGCAGTGGTCGCGGGGTCAGGCAAGGGTGAGAGCCGGCTGGCAGAAAAGAGGGCCGTGGCTTTTCAGTGCGGGTGACGGATTCCATGGCGGGTGGGTGGGTGATGCTTTCATGTGAAGCTGCTCCTCGGGAAAAGGGCCCACGTTGGGCTTTTGTAGATGGGGAGGTGGACGGTGCGGGGTTGGAGCGTCCCCGGCTGGGCCGCAGCGAGACGTCTGGAATGTGGGTCTCCACTTTTCGTTCCAGGCATCAGCTCCAGGAGTGGTGTTCTCCCCCTTTCAATAGCAGATTTACCTCCAGAAATGCTTTTCAGGTGCTTGAGCTGGGCTTTGACGTCCAAACAAGACAGAAAAGTTAACCCCTCTGTCAGGAAAGTGCTTTTTGTTTCCAGAGACCTTCTCCACTCCTGCCTGCCAGAGGGGCCCCTGCCAGAAGGGACCTCAACCATGGTTGCCAGAGGCAACAGCAGAGCCCCCTCTGCTTCTTGGCCAGCTTTGGTCTCAGCGCTTGATAGCCTTACACTGAGGGAGCCATGTGGTGTAGCAGAAAGAATCTGAGTTGTTAAAACCAGAACAAAAGTAGGGGTCCCAGTAGTTAATAGTCCAACCTCGCTGAGCCTCGGTTTCCTCCCCATTTGTTTGAGCCATAAACACTATAGAAGGCCCACTTTGGACAAGGCCTCTGTTGGGCACTGGACATCCAGAAATGTGGCTCCCAGATCTTGGTTCCTGCCTGCAGGGAGCTTACAGCTTAGGGATAGAGGAGGAGCAAGATCAAGACCAAGATGGGTGTAATTGAACAATGGGTCATTTAATAATCACAGCTGTGGCACAGGTCCCAACTTCCTCTGGAAGTCAGATGCCCAGATGGCCCGATGCCCCGAGGCTGCAGCCTCTGCACAGGGACTGGAAGGGTGACTAGGACTTTGAGAGTGGAAGCACATTTCAGGGAGAGGGGCCAGCCTGTGCAAAGTGCTGGGGTGGGAAGGAGCAGAACAGGGTTGCAATCTGCTGGCCCTGTTACCCGCCTGGCAGGAATACAGGCAACGATTGTTTTCCTTTCCTTCCCTTCCAAGTGGGCATTTGCAGGTGGAGAACACTCGTTGTTATTTATAACAGTGAAGCTGTGGAAAAATGAATTCAGGATGTCAAAAACTGACTTGTAAATGAATCCATTTAATCACCTGGTTGCTGCTCTTACTCCAGTGCATGCATTTCCTAGCCACTAGGAAAAACAGGCTGCTAATTGCATTGGCTGCTTAACTGTAGAATTTTCTACCCTGATGCATGCTAACTTCAGGCTCAGCACCCAGACTGTCTCAGGTTACTGCCTGACTTATGGGTGAGATGCCTTAGCTCCAAGGTGGTGGAAAGATTTCCTGGAGGGCTGTGTGAGGAGGCTAAGGCCAGGATCATTGGGTCCAGATTCCAAGATCACTTAGTGATGGCTGCTGTGGGTATATGGGCACTGTCTTAGCTACACTGGTGCATTCTTTTCAATGACTCAGGGATTTTTTTCCAGTGCTATGTTTAATGTATGGCTTTCCTTATCTAATAGATGTTCTTTAAAAATCTTATTTATTTATTTGAGATAGAGGGAGAGAGAGAGAGAATTCCCATCTGCCAGTTCACTCCCCAAAGCCAGGCTGAAGCTGGAAGCTGGGAAGTCAATCTAAGTCTCCAACCTGGGTGGCAAGGAATCAACCTCTTGAGCCATTATCTGCTACCTCCTAGGGTCTCCATTAATAGGACGCTGGAGTCAGCAGCCTGAGCCAGGTACAAACCCAGGTACTCTGCTAAGCCAAATACCTGCCTCAAATAGATGCCCTTTAAAAGAAATGAGCAGATAGCTTCCCTCACTTTATAACCTAAAAGTTTTAAGTTTTTTTGTAATGTTGGACTAAGGTATTTCTTTTACAGTGGTAGAAAAAGGAGTATTTAGGATATATTTTAGATAAGGTTTGCTATTCCTCCATTGTTGCTCCCCCTCTTCGTGGAGGAACGACACTAAACTCTGCCTAGGTTTCCTATCCGAGTCACCGCACCATTATGTCACTCCCCCTCTTCGTGGAGGAACGACACAGGACCCTGCGCTGTTCTTCTGTCTGCTCGGCCCTCCCCGGGTTTGCTGCTGGTTCTTCCCGGGTTGGCTACTGTCCCTTCCACCTCCGTGGAAGGGCGGTTCCCCCTGCCACTTTCCCCACTTCCGCGGGGGAGCGGCACACCGCCGGCCGGCTCTCTCGGGGGCTGCTCAGATGTTCCTCAGGTGTTCCTGGTGCATGTTGTCTCTCTCCTCCTTTATAGTCCTCTTCCACCAATCCCAACTCTGCTACCCACACGCCGAGTACGCTGGTCTCCTCCAATCAGGAGCAGGATCAGCTCCTGCAGGTCATCACTCAAGTTGGCGAGAGGCAGCTGCGTAGAAGTTGTTACTCCTCTCCCAGCGCCATATTGTGGGAGAGCAGATGCATAGAATAAGTCTTAATTCGAGTAACAGTCTAGTCCGAGTTGCTCCCCACACTCCATTCATTCTTCAAACAGGTACTGAACAACTGCTTTGGGTGAGTCACTGTGTTAAGCCTTAGTAAGACACTGTCTTCTTTATTGACTTGTAAGCAGATAAATGATACTGCAGCGCACTGAGGGCTTTGAAAGGAGTGTAAACACAGTGTGGTAGAAGCACCAAGGAAGCTGATGGTGGTGTGTAGAGCATGAAAGCATTTGCTCTGTAGGTTGATGGTGTCAGTAGCAATGTGGAATTTGAACCTGAATGGTGGAGGGTTGAAGGTTGATGGCAGAGTCAAACATCTAGGCAAGAGATAAAGGGCTAAATGAAGTTGTCATGGATCAGAGAGGAAAGCCTGCACTAGACAGAAGCCCAGCTGGTCCCCAGGCATTTCAGGGCTCCCAACTGAAGCTGCAGTGAGTGAAGCCATAATAGATGTTCTAGCCCCAAACAAGCTCCCAACTGAATGCAGTCAAACATCTTACCTCAGTTGCTACACGTGGAGCAGATGAACCTCCCAGCTGAGCCCAGTCATCCCACAGAATTATGAGAAATCATGAACCACTGCTCAAAGCTACTAGGCTTATCAGTCATTTATTTGTAAGTGAAGCAGAGGTGTTAAAAGTGAGTACTTGAAGACGTGTTACATATGAATTTACTTCTTTAAAATTTTATTTGTTTATCTTGCTTGAAAGGCAGAGAGATAGAGACATCTTCTACCCACTGGTTCACTCCCTATATGTCCACAATAGCTGAGACTTGGCCAAATTGAAGCTCTAGGAGCTAGGAATTCAGTCTAGGTCTCCCACATGGATGACACGAACCCAAGTCCTTGAGCCATCACAGCTGCCTCCCAAGGTATGCATTAGTTGCAATAGGGAGTAGAGCTGGAACTTGATCCCAAGCACTCTGATATGGGATGTGGGTATACAAGTGGTGTCTTAACTGCTGCATCAAATTGTCTTTCCACATATGAATTTATTAAAGAAAAACCTTAAATTAGTTTGAGATTAGCTTGTGTTTTTTTGAGTACAGTTTCATAACAAGATATGTTGCTTGGTGCTCCTCCATTCTCCCAAAGCCTGTGGAAGAGCCAGTGATGCAGTTGTTGAATATAGCTCCTGTTCCTCTCTGTAATTGGGAAAAGTATACAATTATGCATGTTCCTAGAAAAATACTTGATTAAAATTTTAGCCTGGTTATATTAGTGTGGTACTAGCAGGTGGAATTTAAGACTGTGAGGACAGCTCTACAGATGGGTCCTAGATGGACCCTTAGGCTGACTCTGTTGGTCCCTGCATTGGCGCGGAAACTTGGCAGTCAGTCCAACCCGACACAGCTTGTGGTCTTGGGGTGGTCTCCCTGAGCACAACCTATGGAAAGGCTTGTGTTGTACTCTGCTGGAGACTGAAGGACAGGGACCAGTGAGTGTGCATTGCAGACAGGAGGGATTGTGGGTCTTACATAGGTTTTGTCTGCCCTGATCTCTATTGCATATGCAGCCTTCAGTCAGCGGCTTCCTTTCTCAATAGAAAGAATGACTTGTTTCTATGTATATCAAGTGCCTGTCCTACTTTATAAATGTGAGTGAAACACTAGATGCTTAGAGCCATCCATTCCCCCAGGGGAGAGACAACTGCATATGCACAGTTGTTTCAGCCTTTTGTGTTTGGCTTCCGTATTTCACAATCATATTTAACATAGTTATTTTGTTTTTATTGTCTCCTCACTAGGAAGAAGGAAGGGAATCCATGTGAGGATTTTTATAAAAATGCTATTTCCTCCCTAGAGGGAAATGCCTCAGTGTTTGGCTTGTTGGGAGACAGTTTGCCTCTGCTCACACCAAAACTTTCCACCACCCATGGTTGCTCTTCTGTGACTCAGGGGTTCAAGTCCCAGCAAGGAGATTCCAGTTCTTTGAGTTTTGCCTCTGTGCTGAGCAAACTGACCGGGGCCACAGACTGAGGCTGCGGACTTGTAGCCTGGACCTCCTATCCCCTGCAAAGAAAGGAAAGGCCATCTTTGTGACTCCAGTGGACTGTGACAAGCTCCTGAAATATCCTGGCTGTTGATCTAGAAGTCATGCACTGATTTCCTATCTAGTTTGAAAATGAAGACAGTGTTTTCTGGATCCGCTTCTTTTCCCCTTAGTCCACTCAGCCTGGCGAGGACTAAGGACGACCCCTCCCCTACTTCCATTCCCTCTTCCCACATCCCTTCTTGGTTTGTTTGCTTTGTAGCTGGCCTGGTGCATGATAGCTGCCACTAACCACACATGGTCATGTGCGTTTTTTTTTTTTAAATTTTATTTATTTATTTGAAAGGCAGAGTTACAGAAAGGCAGAGGCAGAGAGAGAGAGAGAGGTCTTCCATCTGCTAGTTCACTTCCTAGATGGCCGCAACTGCTGGCGTTGCACCCATCCAAACCCAGGAGCCAGGAGCTTCTTCCCAGTCTCCCACATGGGTGCAGGGACCCAAGGACTTGGGTCATCCTCCACTGCTTTCCCAGGCCATAGCAAGGAGCTGGATCAGAAGTGGAGCACCAGGACTAGAACTGGTGCCTATATAGGATGCCGGCACTGCAGGCGTTACCTTTACCCATTACGCACCACAACCCGGCCCCTGTCATGTGCATTTAAATCAACTAAAGGGAAACACAACTACACATTAGGTTCTTCAGTTGCATTAGCAACATGTCAGTGTGTAATAACCATGATGGTTTTGGACAGCACAGATATAGGACATTTCCATCATGGTGGGAGTTCTGTCCGATTGGCTTGGTAGAATTTTGGGGTCCCTAGGATGGTGTTCTAAGTTTCTCTGTCTTACTCTCTCTGTGGTGCCCTCCTAACGTGCTGCGTGGTTACTGCTTGCTCTTTATCTCTATGCTAGGGGGCAGGCTCATGGAGAGCAGGGACCACAGTGGTTGTGTAGTGCTGCCTACTCTTGGTACGGGGCAGGGCTCATGGTTGGTGTTCCCAACCTGAGCATGCGGAAGATGAAGAGTTAGTGTTTGGAGCCCTGGAGGTCTGGATGATCCTTGTATGGCAAAGTCGCCCTCTGAAAGCTGCATTTTAGAGAGTTCACTGCCTTTTCTGGAGAGCAGTGCCAAGAATACGTAGTTCCTAAAAATGAGATGCCAGGCTGCCGAAGATGGTCATTAGCAACGGCCCGAGCAGTCTCTGACCTTTTTACATGGCCTCAGGGGTCAGTAATTTCTGGATGGGAGTCCTCTGGGAGCTCTTCTGAGACCGGGAAGGGTCTCCACGTGTTGGGGTAGGTGGGGCTTCTGAGGCTCTTCAACCTGCCTGTTTGCAGACAGTGTCTTCTGGTTACTCAACTGGTCTCTGGCAGCTGCTGTGGTCTCTCTGCTGGCACACAGCAAACCATTTCCAAGCCGGATTTATGGGCTGAAGCTCAATGCCATGGTGAGGTACGAAGCTCTCCTCCCCAACTGGCTGTGCAGCAGACAAGGCAACTTCCCCAAGTTTGAAAACCAACTTTGTCTTTCTCTTCCTCCTCCTCCTCCTCTTCTTCTTCATATATTCTCTTAATAAAAAGAATAAATAATAATAATAATAATAATAATAATAAATTTCTCCATTTAAATTCCAGAGGAAGATGAGGAAGAAATTATCTAACTCACAATATATCAACTAACTGTGTTACTGCCATAGCCCTAGGGCCCAGGGTATGTCGCTGTCCTCATTTTACTGGTGAGAAAACCAGAGTCCAGAGCAGTCAAGCAAGTTCCCAAGAATAAACAGCATGCAAGTGTTGGCACTGGGCTTGGACCCCGGTGTGGGTCCAGAGCTGTGACTCTCGCCCCTGGGCAGTGCTGCTGGTCCTGGTGACAGTGACCTTGCGAACAGAAGAAGGGATGAACTCACAAAGGGAAAGCTGCTTCCCTGCAGCACGCTGTGCAGGTAGCCCCACTTTCTGGGCACCCCCGCACCCTGTGAGCAGCTTCTGCTAGGCGTTCTTAGCCTGCGCCCGAGCGAGGGCAGGGAGCTCTGGCCCACCTCTGCCTGCATAACGCGGGCGGGAGCTTGGAGGGGAGGACATAGCTCAAGAAAGGCAAGGCTCAGGGCTGGGGGCTGGGGGAGTGGCTCCAGGGGACCCCCCCCCTCTGGGAGTGTCAGGAGCGTGGGAGGCCAGGCTGGGCAGGTGGCACCAGCAGGTTGTGAGGCAGCGCCGCTGCAGGGATGCTGAGGAAGCATTCACAGGCGGAGTAGACATCAGCCTTGTCTTCACAGAGCCCAGAGTTGGCCCTGTGCTGTCCCGCACATCACACAAAGACGTTTGTCTATACAAAGCGTATTACAAACCAGGAAGGAAAACAGAGGTGTGGGAGATGACCCCAGGGACGCACCTCGCCTGTGAGAGGCAGGGCAAACCCCCAGAAGACATGGGGTTCCTGATGCCTGGAGCGAGGGACAAATGCAGTTTGTGGGAGAAACGGAAGCAGAGCAGTGGGCCTGCCAGTGCTGAGCACGGCGGCAGAACACTAGCAGCTGAGGCCAGGGAGGGGGCGGGGCAGGCTCTGCAGGGCATGGGATGCCATGGGGAGGTCTCCTGGCAGGGGAACATCACTTAAGGGTTTTAAGGAGGGACAACCTGGGGGGGGGGGCGAGGCCACGGATCCAGTGCAGGGGTTGACATGTGGACAACGTGCCCCCTCCTGTATTGCCATGAGTTCATCCCTCTTTTTTTTTTTTTTGACAAGGCAGAGTGGACAGTGAGAGAGACAGAGAGAAAGGTCTTCCTTTCCCTTTGGTTCACCCTCCAGTGGCCGCCGCGGCCAGCATGCTGCGGCCAGCGCACCGCGCCGATCCGATGGCAGGAGCAGGTACTTATCCTGGTCTCCCATGGGGTGCAGGGCCCAAGCACTTGGGCCATCCTCCACTGCACTCCCTGGCCACAGCAGAGAGCTGGCCTGGAAGAGGGGCAACCGGGACAGAATCCGGCGGCCCGACCAGGACTAGAACCTGGTGTGCCGGCGCCGCAAGGCGGAGGATTAGTCTAGTGAACCGCGGCGCCGGCCAGTTCATCCCTCTTGCACACGGCAGCCTGGGATGCAATGGATTACTGTGGATATGGCTTTATATATTTCTCATTTTAATCCCAGAACACTAGACCCTAACACATGCTGTGCTCCTTTTTTAATTTTAATTTTTATAGAATATTTATTTATTTGTTTGAAAGGCTGACACAGAGAGGGGGAGAGACACAGAGAGGTCTTCCATCCACTGGTTCATTCCCCAAATAGTTAAGTCTGGGCCAGGCAGAAGCCAGGAGCCAGGAACTCCATCTGGGTCTCTCACATAGATGGCAGGGGCTCAAGTATTTGGGCCATCTTCTGTTGCTTTCTCAGGCTCATTAGCAGGGAGCTGGATCAGAAGTAGAGCAGCCAAGACTCGAACCTGCCTTCCAATATAGGCTGCTGGATTAACCCATTGCACATCACTGGCCCAGGGCTGTGCTCCTGAGGCACTGTCAGGGTGTTTCTCCTGGGCCTCAGGCAGGACTCAGGTTTAACTATGAGTGTGGGGAGCTCAGGGCAACCGAGGAGAGGGCCAGATGGCACTGTCCTTCCTGGCAAGGCTCGTGCTGGGACTTCTGCCCTCAGCTGCCCCCTCCTAGTGCTGAGTACACTACCCAGGAAGGAGTTCAGGTAGTGGGAGAGGCTGGCTGTATAGCTGGGATGTGGTCTGTGTGTTCACAGGCAGGCTTGGACTCTCTTGGAGTTTGGCCAGTGTGGGCTGTGTGTTTCCAGCACTCCCATGAAGGGTGTGGTTCCGCCGCTGGACCTTTCTCTGCTATTCTGGAGAAGAGTCAACAAGTGCTCATCTTTTTGCTTCACCCAAAGGGCCTGCAAATACATTTGAAACAGAGCATGTCTTCAGACCTCCCCCAAACCTCTTTGAGTCTGGTGTGATTATACGGCCAACTGTAGCATTCCTGGTGGCCAGATGTGTGCTCATGACCTCACTGTACATCGTGGTACAGTGTGTGGATAGTCACACCCTCCACACAGCTGATAAAGAGCCTCTAGAGTGCCCAGGCCTCTGCTATGCAGGGGAGGGGCACTAGGAGTGGACTTGGCTCTCAAGGCCCCTGTGGTCTAGTTATCGGTTATTGAACAGGAGCTCATGGATTCTAACAGCCCGCTTGTTGTTCTCTACTTTTCTTTTTTTAATTATTTGACAGGTAGAGTTATAGGCAGTGAGAGAGAGAGACAGAGAGAAAGGTCTTCCTTCCATTGGTTCACTCCCCAAATGACTGCTATGGCCGGAACTATGCCGATCCGAAGGCAGGAGCCAGGAGCTTCTTCCTGGTCTCCCATGCGGGCGCAGGGGCCCAAGCACTTGGGCCATCCTCCACTGCCTTTCTGGGCCACAGCAGAGAGCTGGACTGGAAGAGGAGCAGCCGGGACTAGAACCTGGTGCCCATATGGGATGCCGGCGCCACAGGCAGAGGATTAACCAAGTGAGCCATGGTGCCGGCCTCTGTTCTCTACCTGTGTTCTATAGTTGTTAACAAGGGGTTCAGGGATAAAGGGTTCATGGAGAGAGAGAGAGAGAGAGAGAGAGAGAGAGAGAGGAGATCCCTTCCATTCGTTCACTCTCCAAATGCCTTCAGTGGCAGAGCCAGGAACTCAATCCAAGTCTCCCATACAGGTAACAGGAACCCAAACACTTGATCCATCACCTGCTGCCTCCCAGGGTCTGCATTAGCAGGAAGCTGGAATCAGAAATGGAGCTGGGAATCAAACCCAGGCACTCTGATGTGGGATGCAGGCATTTTTACCAGTGCTAGGCCAAACACCTTCCCCTCAGTCAAATTTGGAAGCTGCTTTATCCTTTGTACTCTTTCATCTGGTTATTGATTTCTGTGTAACAAGATACTATAAAACTTAGCAGCTTAAAACCAACAGCATAGTACTGTTGTCTGTTATAGTTCCATATGCTGACTGGGCTCAGCCCAGTGGTTCTCACTTGGGGTCTCTCAGGCAAGTACTTACTTCTGTCTCTGTCAACTAGAGTCAGTTGACAGCTGGGGCTAGACTCACGTGAAGGCTTCTACACTCATGTGTTTCTGTGCCTGGGTGGGCTGGGGGTGTCTCTTTCCACATGGTTTTGCCACCTGCTAACTTGGGCTTCCTCACAGTATGGCAGCCTCATGGTTGTGGTTGCTAAGCTTCCTACCTGGTGGCCGGTTTCCCCCAGGGCGAGTATAGCAAGAGGCCTAGGTGGAAGCCTCAAGGCTCTGACCTGTCTTCCAAGTCCCCAGACCCTGCTTCCACAGCAAGTTACGGAGGCCAAGCTAGATTCAAGCAGGAGGAAATCAGACTCTGCAGCTGTGGGCGGGGCAAATAATCTGTAGCTGTCTCCAGTTTACTGTGCCTCCTGGAGATTCGCGAGGCCTAAGAATGTGCCAATGGTATCCGAGAAGTCCGGTGCTAAAGAGATCTGTTTCACTCGGCATTCTCCAAGCTGATTATTATTGCTGTTTTTTTAAAATCAGGAAACCCTTTTCTTATGGAAAAAAAATCATTTGTTTTCTTCCAGAGAGCAGATTTGGGGCTCAATACAATTAGCTGATGAGTAACACTTTTCAAAGATGAAATTTGGTTTCTGATTTGAGGAAGCACCCAAATAGAGGTGGTGTGGCCATTTGCAAGGAGGGAGACGCCAAGTGTCCTAGAAGTTAACGGTTTGATTACACTTCTGGGAGATCTAGGTTCAAATTCAACCTCCCCCACTTCCAGATATGTGACACTGGGCAGGCCTCCACTCTCCTGGCTCTGGCTCCCTCAGCTACGTACTGGTTTCTACTTCAGAGGGTTGCTGTGAGGACTAAGGGGATCCTGTCTGTGAATTTCTTGGCACAGTGCCTGTTAATGGTCCCTGAGACATGGTTGGGCTTATGATGCATGGACAGTGCCTTCCTTGGTGTGACTCTGTGGCTGCGGAGCCCCCTTCACCTCTAGGGTTTTATAACTTTGGGTTTATTTGGGACTTGTTTTCCTAAGGGCCAACCAGTCCTATAAGTCATGGACTTTCCCCTACTTTTCTTGGCAAAAGTAACCTCTCTACCCTTTCACTTTTTTTATTCCAACCAGTTCCTAATAAGTGACCGTGATCCTCAATGCAACCTCCACTGCTCCAGGACTCAGCCCAAACCTATCTGTGCCTCTGACGGCAGGTCCTATGAGTCCATGTGCGAGTACCAGCGAGCCAAGTGCCGAGACCCAAACCTGGGTGTAGTCCATCGAGGGAGATGCAAAGGTGAGTGTGCACCTGCGTATGGCCTAGGAGAGGCTCCTGGCATCACTTTCAGCAAATCCCCTTCCCCCACCCGCTCCCCGGAGCTCCAGATGAGTTGGTTCATTTGGTTTGCTCACCCATCCTGCCTCTCTGCCCCTTCCTCCTGGGTGTAGAGGAAGGAGAACTGGCCTATACCTAGGCAGAGGTGGGGACCATATGGGCCATGGGCTGTGTAAGGCCCACGAAATCATTTGGTCTGGCCCTGCCAAGGCAACCACAGGCAGGACTCTAAATACCCTAAGTCTATAGCAGGCTAATTTTTAAGTGGTTAATTTTGTATGGCCCACGAATGATGTTACAAATCTCCAAATGGCAGAATAAAGGTTCCCCACCCCTGAAGGGATGAGCACTTCTCTGTCTTTCAGATGCTCCCACCAGGCAAGAGCTGAGAGCCTCCTGCTGCCATCTGTCTGGTGCTTTGTTTGTTTGTCTGTTTTCTCGATGGAGTTGTAAGCATTACTGCTGGCTCCTGAACAGGGATTTCAAGTTGTTGGCCAACAGATGTATTTTGTTGGATCTGCTCACATGTCTAAAAATGTGAAGAACATTTGAGAACACATTTAAAAATTGGGAGATTCCACATGAAAATCTGGCCAGTTGCACCTCTCTTCCAAAATCGGAAGTCCTGGTAATTTTTGGTCTATGTTTCTGCAAAGCCTGTACCTATGGCTGCAGCTGGGCCATAGTCTCTCCCAGAGGAGCCTGTTTTCCTGTTTGCCACAGTCCTCAGCACTCCTGGTAGTATCTCAGCCATGCCTCTCTAATTTACATCAGCTTCCTTAGTCCTGTAGGGACTTGTGTCTGTGCCTCTGGATTGCTAGAGCCATCGCAAGAGTTGTAGGAGGCTCAGCAGGCAGCCTGGGAGCCTTTGATTTTATGAAGAAAGTGCTTGTGATTCTTGAATGACAAACCATCTTTGAGACCCCTCAGGCCTACTAGTTTTAGAATAAACTCAGTAAAAAACAATGGAAGTGAAACTTTTTTCCTAGATGAGGGTGAGGGCACTTGGGACACAAAATAAGCAGAACCTGATATAAACCATGAACCCCATCGCCCACTTTTCTGAGAATCACCTTAAGGGGAAGAGGAGGCTGTGTGTGTGTGAGGTGGGGTGGGGGGTGTGAGTTGAGGGCTTCCCGGAGGTGGAGTGGTTTCCTCTCATGGGGCAGCCATTTTGTCCAGGCCTTAGCGAGGAACCCGAGTGCAACGATAAAGACGCCCCTCTCACCTTGCAGATGCCGGCCAGAGCAAGTGTCGCCTGGAGCGGGCTCAAGCCCTGGAGCAGGCCAAGAAGCCGCAGGAGGCCGTGTTTGTCCCAGAGTGTGGCGAGGATGGCTCCTTTACCCAGGTGAGGCCTTGGATAGTTCTCTGAGCGCTGCTTCTGGGACAGAGGAGAGGGGAGGTGTCCCCGGGGGCGTGGAGGGCCGCTTGGCACCTTTGCTTTCTGGGACACAGCTCCCCCGTGCTGCTTCCCCGCCCCGTGGCCCCCCATGCCACCTCCTGCCAGCTGGCAGTGGGCCCTGAGAAGACTTGTGCAAGTCTGCAAGTCTGAGCCAGGAAACTGGCATTGCTGGGTGCCCGTCCTCCCTGCTGGCTGTCTCTGCCCAGGGCCAGACCTGCGTTTTTCTCTTCTGTCAAATGTGGGCTGATTATTTTTTCTTATCCATGCCAGTTTCCATGGGCAACCCTGGTATTCCCGTCTCTGTTTATTGCTGGCCCCCTGCATCCTCTGGCTTGTTACTCCCTGTCCTTGAGTGCAGTGGAGTCGGTCCTCTTAGAGTACTGAGTGTACCAGAGGTCTCCGTGTGTGTGTGTGTGTGTGTGTGTGCGCGTGTGTGTACACTCGAGAGAGAGCGGGAGGGGGGGAAGGGGAGGGGAGAGGGAGGAGAGGAGGAGGGGAGGGAAGTGGGGAGAGGGACCAGGCTCAGACCCTAAAGTCTCTTTTTAGGCAGTCCCGCCTCTCATCCTGCATGGTCTCCTGGTTAGTACTTTGTGTAAACCACACTGATGTTGGCATGAACTGTTTCTGAAACAGGGCAGCATTGGGACAACAAAGTGCTCCTTAGGGAAACTTCTAGACTGTCCCTTTTTGCATAAGGGCTTGTGCTGGGGGTGGGGCTGTAGTCTGGGAGGCGGGAGGCTTCTGGCACTGGCTGATGAAGGTGCTGTCTGGATGGCAGTGGGGAAGGTCACTGGATGAGGGTGAACTTAGCCAGGTGATTGGTAACGTCCTGGTGCCACTCCCAATGGAGTGGCATTTCGGGGATCTCATTGTCTGGGGACAATGGCTTCAGGAGTTTTGATGCTTCTCTATGAATTCTGATTTAGTGGGACAAAGAGTATGGGCAGCCTTTGGTCCAAGGGGTTTTAGGCTTTGTTTCTGGGCTGGGCGTGGGGTTGCTGCTCAGACCGAATGTCTGTTGGGGTAGAGCTGTGGAGGGGGTTGGGCAGGTATCACACAGCAGTGCTTTATTTATTTATTTATTTATTTATTTTTAAGATTTATTTTACTTGCAAGTCAGAGCTACACAGAGAGAAGGAAAGGCAGAGAGAGAGAGAGAGAGAGGTCTTCTATTCTGCTGGTTCACTCCCCAGTTGGCTGCAACAGCCAGAGCTGCGCCGATCTGAAGCCAGGAGCCAGGAGCTTCTTCTGGGTCTCCCACGTGGGCGCAGGGGCCCAAGGACTTGGGCCATCTTCCACTGCTTTCCCACGCCATAGCAGAGAGCTTGATTGGAAGTGGAGCAGCCGGGTCTTGAACCAGCACCCATATGGGATGCTGGCTCTGCAAGTGGTGCCTTTACCTGCTGCGCCACAGCACCAGCCCCAACAGCAGCGTTTTCAATGTCTCCTGTTTGATTAAAATGTTCAGCTAGGCTTGAGAGCCACTGGGTTAAACAGACTTGGCTGGGAAAGGTGTATTTTTAATTTGCTTTCTTGTTTAAACCGTCCCACAAGCCAGAGGGTGAGGGAGGTGTCATTATTAACATGTGCAGTTGAAGGACCAACAGAGGGACATGGAGTAGCCAAGCTAGGGTTCAACTCAAGATCCCTCCCAAGTCCTCCATATTCTGCTGTTCTCTGAACTGGTGGCTTTGCAGGAGGCCCTGAGGTGTGCACTGGTAGGAGGTAGTGTGGTGCTTTGGTTAGCACCTGGCTGCTGGAGTCAAACCAGGGCCTATGTGTGAAGGCCTGTCCCTACCACCAAGGGTGAGTCCCTGAGCCTCCTTGTCTGGGAGATGAAGATGCTTATCCCCATTCATCATCATTATTATATATAATAATAATCATTATGATACCTACTTATGTGTATGTTTGTTGCGCATTATTGCATATTACTGTTATGAACTTATTGTTGTAGCTTTCCTCATAAGGCTGTGGTGAGGATTAGTGAGTTAACACATGTGAAGCACTTGGGACTCACAGCTGCTCTGTAGACAGCTGCCATTAATGCTGTCCTGACTCCCAGCCCCACAGTGGCCCCACTACTTGCATCTTCCTGAGATTTTGTGAACGATACCACTTAAGGTGAAAAAACATAAAACCAAAACCTTTTGTTGAAACTTGGTAAGTTTGCAAACCAATGAGCTCTCTCATCTGTCCTTTATTTGTGATTTGTTCTAGTGAAAAGAACATGATGGATGATCTTTGTATGCATTTGAGACTGCACTGTTGAGCACTCGTGTCTGGGGAGGGGGAAGCAAACCTCGCCCAGGCTCTTTTGGGGCCGAGACAGGGTAAAGGCGGTGTTGGAGAGGAGGACGAAGCCAATGGGAGGCATTTTTTTTTCTTTCTCTGGGCTTGTGTAATCCTGGGTGTGTTGCTGATGAGAACGGTTGACCCCGGCCCCCCACCCCTCACTCCCCCTCAGTTCCAAAGTGTTTGCCACCTCGTGACAGACAGCCCACTCTGGCCAGCCTTTGTTTAGGCGAGATCAGGCTGGACCAGGTGGTGTTTGCTGGGGGAAAGGAACTTCCAGATTAGTCCAGCCTGAATTGCTAAATGAGAGGGCCCCTGAAGTTCAGCAAAGGTTGTATAGACAATCAGGCACCTCCTTGTTAGTTTGACATGCTAAGCACTGCCATGTGTCCGCAGGCTCAGGGCTGGCTCACCCCAGTGGGCAGCCAGACAGCCAGACAGCAGGCCCACACCAGCTACACTGATCGAAATGGATGTGTCTTTCCCCTGATCAAAGGCACGGCAATCACTTCACAAGCTGAGGCTGCCTCTTCGCGTGTGCTTCAGTCACATGGACAGGCTTCCAAGATGCTGTGAAACAAAGGGGGATGCTCTCCCCCTCCCCCCGACCTCCACCATCACTTAGCTGAACACTTTTTGTTTTCAAGACCAAAACTCAGAGACAAGCTACACTGCTTTAATATCCTGTAGAATACTGACACGCACACATCCTGGTGTTCATAACAAGTTCTTTAGCCTTGGGAATTATTATCCATAACACCCTCGCGAGGTTGTGATGGGATGCTAATGGGATTGGAATTGTCTGGCATGGGGCGCAGCTTGCGACCACATGACTCAGTTGGCTTTAATGGGGTTCATGTGGGACTCTAGGGCTTCTGTTCTCTTCCTTTGTCTTCCCTTAGCCTCTTCCCTCCCTGTTCCCACACACAAGAGGGGCTCTCCCTTCTACATTATAACGCCAGGGCTGCACAGTAAGTCACATGAGATTTTTGAAAGTCTCAGTACATGGGCCACATCCCAGACCATTAAATCAAATTCTGGGAGTGGGATCCAAGACACTGTATTTTTTAGAGCTCCCCAGGTGACACCAGTGTTTGGCTACAGTTGTGAGCCTCTGTTGGAAGGACTTTGCCACGCTTGTTTCTTGATTCCGTCATTGGAATGTGGAGCAAAGGCTCTTTGATGACCTGGGGAGTAAGGCCAGGAGTTACAGCTTTGCCCTTTGCTGTCTTAGATTCTTTCTCTTCTGAGTCTCAGGAACACAATTCCTGGCATCTGCTCTACCAAGTCTCCTGCCAGGCGGTTGTCTGGTGCCCAAACTGATGAACTGGAATCTCAGTTGTGGTGCAAAGGTGTTGGATTGCTACCATCAGGAAATGCTGGCTGGAGCTAGCTTGTCAAGCGCGTGTATCACTGCATGATAATGATGTGGCTCTTGACTGGGTGCCACTAGGTGCAAGACAGAATTTCACACCCATTAATCTTCACGGGAACATTTTGAGGTCATTATTAATACCATTATTATAAAGGGGAACTGAGTTTCCGAGGAGCTGAAAAGCTGATGTGAGGTCACTAAGCTAGAAAGGATTTGTGCTGAAGCCTTTGTGACTCTAAGGCCTGTGCTCTTAACTTTTTTTGTGTGCTACGAAAGAGGCCTTGATGCATATGTATTTCATTTTCATCACCATTGTTATTCCAGAAGTTCTTTCTGATGCTGTTACCCAATCAATCCAACCCACATTAAAAAATATCTTTTGATTATAGAAAATTTTAAAAAGACAAAAAAAAAGCAGAAATAAAGCATAACGGACTCCATGTACTCATCACCCGGCTTCAATAATGACTGACACGTGACCACTTCTGTTTCATCTTTACCCCATTTTCATCTTCCACCCCAAACCGGACTGCTTCAAAGAAAATCCCCAGGCACAGGATCTTTTCATCCCAAACATGTTCCACTATGTTCTGGGTTGTGTGCTGGTTGCTACTGGAGAATTATAAAACACAGTGTCCTCCGCCTTGAAGGAGTTTATAAACAGAAAGAATATCGAGATCTATTATAGAGTGACAGTATCAAGGACCATACATTTACAACTGTAGTACCTATTTCTCCTTTCTTTCTTTTTCTTTTTCTTTTTTTTCTCTTTCTCTTTCTCTTTCTTTCTCTTTCTCTCTCTCCCTCCCTCCCTCCCTCTCTCTCTCTCTCTCTCTCTCTCTCTCTTTCTTTCTTTCTTTCTTTCTTTCTTTCTTTCTTTCTTTCTTTCTTTCTTTCAAGATTTACTTATTTACTTGAAAGTCAGAGTTACACAGAGAGAAGGAGAGGCAGAGAGAGAGAGAGAGAGAGGTCTCCCAATTGGCCTCAACAGCTGGAACTGTGCTGATCTGAAGCCAAGAGCCAGGAGCTTCCTCTGGATCTCCCACGCGGGTGCAGGGGCCCAAGGACTTGGGTCATCCTCCACTGCTTTCCCAGGCCATAGCAGAGAGCTGGGTTGGAAGTGGAGCAGCCGAGACTTGAACCAGTGCCCATATGGGATACCAGCACTGCAGGTGGTGGCTTTACCTGCTACACCACTGTAGTAGGCCCCTGTAGTATTTGTTTCAAAATTTCACAAACTAGTTGGAGTTCTGATGTCATTGAGAAAATATAAATAAATTAAAATTTCAGAGCAGAAACACCTTAAGCAAAACTAAAAGCAAAGGATACACAGTAGCCTAAATAAAAAGCTAATCTTATATAAAGAATTCTTCCAGGCCGGTGCTATGGTGCAGTGGATTAACGCCCTGGCCTCAAGTGCCGGCATCCCATATGGGTACCCGTTCTACTTCCGATCCAGCTCTCTGCTATGGCTTGGGAAAGCAGTGGAAGATGGCCCAAGTCCTTGGGCCCTGCACCCACGTGGGAGACCCGGAAGAGGCTCCAGACTCCTGGCTTCGGATTAGCGCAGCTCTGGACATTGCAGCCATATGGGGAGTGAACCATCCAATGCAAGACCTCTCTCTCTCTCTGCTTCTCCTCTCTCTGTGTAACTCTGACTTTCAAATAAATAAATAAATCTTAAAAAAAAAAAAAGAATTCTTCCAATTCAGAAAGAAAAAAGATCCTAGTAGAAAAATTAGCAAGAGCTATCAGGCAGACACCACAATTATAATGAATAGTCAGTAAGTGATATGAATCATGTGTGATTGAGGAAGCCCAAACAAAAAAAGATGATAGACCATTTTTCTTAACAAATTGGTAAAAAAATTTGGGAAATAGGATAATATCCAGAATTAGATGAAGGGAAAAGACTACTCCCATGTTGTCCTTGGGAAAGTATATTAGCACCAGCTTTTTAATGGGATAATTTTGCAATCTGGGGCAAAAGTGCTTAATTGTGTCCACATTTCAGATCTGTAATTCTGCTTTAGGAATTTATTCTAAGAAAGTTATTAAAATATGTTAAAATGTTTAACCACAAAGATTTCTATATATGTTCTAATAGTGACAATCCATACACAATATAAATATTCAACAATAAAGAATAACTTAGGTAAGTTATGACACAGCTACACTATGCAACTATCAAAATGCTGTGTGAAGATCATTTTATGTATGTATGTGTGTGTGTATGTATATGTATATTAGCAACTTAAATAATAAAAAATATATTTTTCATTTTTAAAAATATTTGTTTACTTGAAAGTCAGAGTTACACAGAGAGAGAAGGAGAGGCAGAGAGAAAGAGAGGCCTTCCATCCACTAGTTCACTCCCAATTGGCTGCAATGGCCAGAGCTGCACTGATCCTAAGCCAGGAGCCAGGAGCTTCCTCCGGGTCTCCCATGCGAGTGCAGGGGCCCAAGCACTTGGGCCATCTTCTACTGCTTTCCCAGGCCATTGCAGAGAGCTGGATCGGAAGTGGAATAGCCAGGACATGAATGGGCGCCCATATGGGATGCCGGCACTGCAGGCAGCAGCTTTACCACTACGCCACAGCGCTGGCTCCACTTTTTTCTAAATAGAAAAGTTATACACACCCTGTAAAAAATTTTATGACAATGCAGAAATATGTAAGGCAGAAAGATAAAACCAGTAATTTCCTCTTCCTGAGATAGCAACAACTTAATCTGTAAGCCTCTCCGTTTTCTTTCTCTTGTATACTGATTATCATTATTTAGGACAGAAGGGAATTGTATTATATCATATATTGTTTTATAACACTTTCTCATCTAATTATATTGTGAACTTGTTTCCAGGTAGATTGTATACGGCTCTACTTCGTTTTCTAGAATAACTACATTGTGTTCCATTGTGTGAATGTACCTTGGATCCTAGAAATTTGGGGATTAAATTTCCAGAAGCCTTATACTGGGTTAAAAGGACATGCACTTAGAAAATTCATTCATTTATTTATTTAGGAGACTTTGAGAAGGGTAAGTCCTGGTGTTTCTAAAGTTTCCTTATATCTGCTAAACTCTGGGAGATAGAACACTTAACTTCCTAATGGCCCGTTTTGAGCTATGGAGTGGGTCTCGTTCCTTTTTAGCTTGCCCTGGAAGCACTTTAGCTTATTCCTTTCAGATTCACTCTTCAGATACCCACAATGGCCCTGGGCCACGTTGGGAAACCAAAGCTAGGAGCTGGGAACTCAATCCAGATCTCCCATGTGGGAGGCAGGAATCCAACCACTTGAGCCATCACTGCTATCTCCGAGGGTCTACATTAGCAGGAAGCTGGAGTCAGGAGTTGGACCCTGGTATCAAATCTTAGGCACTCCAGTATGGGATACAGGCACCTTAACTGGTGTCGTAACTGCTAGGCCAGACACTCACCCTGACGTGCACTTTTTAAGACATTTGGTACAGACTACCAAAATTGCTGTCCATGTTGAGCAATATGGTGGTTGATTAGTGGTTGTCAGACACTTTCTTATATAGATGGATTATAGTTTTAACAATATTGTACATTATGAAATACCATTCACTATGTTACTTCTATGTGAAAAAATGCATTTCCTGTCTTTTAGCTCCCTGTTCCAGGAACAGTCTTTCTTGATATAGCTCTGTAGGCACTAATATTTTTCCTGTTTTTACTCTAGCCGTTGCTTCCCACATCAATGCACACATACAAAGATGCTTCAAAAAGTTCATGGAAAATGGGATAAAAAGATAAGTTTATTTGGTATCCCCCCAAAAGGTGGTCTAGCCATCTGATTTTGTTCTTTAAAATAACAACCCTCTTTGTTATCATTTACACATTATAAGTTGAAATTTATGCCTATAAGAGGTCTTCAAAACATGCATGAAAGATGCACATTAATGAGGAAAACCTTTTGTGGATTATGGATTCCAACCTTTTTTGCACCAAAATAAACATGTCTTTTAGTTCTATTTCCCCCCGAGCCTTCTGAAGTACCTTCATAGTCCCTAAAACTTGGGAGCCGGAACACTTATTTCCCCGGGGGTGGAGGGTTGGAGTAGGTCTCGTTCCTTTTGTGCTCGCCCTGGAAGCACCTTGGCTTAACTCTCCTATTTCCCATGAGTACCACAGGCATGGATGATTGACACCGGCTGTGAGCCTTTGTTGACCTGGGCTGATTACACATTGGCAGGCTGGCGGGCTAAGCACCCTCATGGGGTAGAAAGGGTTTGTCCTTTCTTTGATGAGCCTAGAGCCCAGGGTACTGGTCTTTTATGCCTTAATGTGGAAAGATGTTTGCCCAGGGAGGCACTATAGGGTCTACCTGGACAGTGTAGAGGGCTCTGTAGGTCAAGTATCAAGGCCTGGGGTGCACCTGTAAGCTGGAGAGTCCCTGACCTTCTCAAGGCACAGATGGGCCCTTTGGATGCCCAAACAAAGCCTTTTCTGTGTGTTTGGGTGGATGGTGCCCTGAGTTAGGCCTCTTCAGCTTCTGGGACATACACAATGCCAATTCTTTTTTTTTTTTTTTAAAGTGGTCATATTGTTAAAAATCCAAGTCCATCCTTTATGTATAGAGGACATATATGGTAAATGGACTTTACTGTTGGGCAAGTTGTATTTCTTTCTCCTCTTTTGTTAAGTACTCAATAAACATATTATTATTACATTTAAATATCTGCTTTGAACTGGGCATCTTAGTGCTTATTTCACATGTGTTTTTCATTGAATTGCTTTTTTTCCAAACAACTAGATATTGCATATAGTAATATTTACAAAAAAACCCCTCTATTTAACATATACTTGCTGCTTAGCAAATGTTAGTTTTCTTCTCAGTAGATCTCAGTTTGCCTCAGTGTAATATGGGAGAGGTGAGCTAGTCCACAGGTTGGCATAGTGTGATCTGTGGTCTAGCTGTCCGGTTTTCTTCTTTGAAACAACAACCCTCTTTGTTATCATTTGCACATTCTAAGTTTTACCTTTTCTAAGTATGCAGTTGAGTTTAGGGTACTCACAGTGTTGTGCAACCATCGCTGCTCTCCAATGCCAGAACATTGTCATCACCCAAGAAGAAATCCTGTACCTATTGGAAGTCACTCCCTATTACCTCTCTCCTCAGCCCCTGGCAACTGCTGACCTAATTTCACTTCTATTATTTGCTTATTCTGGACAGTTCATGTAGATGGAATCAAAATGCATGCCTTCTTATGTCTGGCTTATTGTAGTTAGCATAATGTTTTTAAAGTCTATCTATGTTGTAGCCTGAATCAATATTTAATTCCTTTTTCTTGTCAAATAATATTCTATTGTAGTATATATCCAAATTTGTTTACATGTTCATCAGTGGATGGATACCTGGATTGTTTTCATATTTTGGGTATTCTAAATAATACTGTTGTGACCATTTGTGTATGTTTTTGTGTAGATATTTTATTTCAGTTCTCTTGGTGTATACCTAGAAAGTAGAATTTTTCTATGACCTATGGTAGGTCATATAGTAACTCAATATTTAAGCTTCTGAGGAAATTTTTTAAAGATTTATTTACTTATTTAAAAGGACAAGTTACAGACACAGAGGCAGAGAGAGAGAGAGAGTGAGAGAAGAGAGAGAGAGAGAGGTTTTCCATCTGTTGGTTCATTTCCCAAAGAGCCGCAATGGCCAGAGCTGTCCCAGTTCAAAACCAGGAGCCTGGAGCTTCTTCTGGTCTCCCACACAAGTGCAGGAGCCCGAGCACTTGGGCCATCTTCTGTTGCTTTCCCAGGCCATAGCAGAGAGCTGGATTGGAAGAGGAGTGGCTGGGACTCAAACCAGTGCCCATGTGGGATGACAGCACTAAAGGTGGTAGCTTTACTCACTATGCCACAGTGCTGGCTCCTTGATGAATGTTTTAAAACATGGCTGGACCTTTTTTTTTTTTTTTTTTTTAAAGATTTATTTACTTATTTGAAAGTCAGAGTTACACAGAGAGAGGAGAGGCGGAGAGAGAGAAGTCCTCCATCCGATGGGTCACTCCCCAGATGGCAGCAACGGCCAGAGCTACGCAGATCCGAAGCCAGGAGCCAGGAGCTTCCTCCGGGTCTCCCATGAAAGTGCAGGGGCCCAAAGACTTGAGCCACCCTCCACTGCTTTCCCAGGCCATAGCAGAGAGCCGAATTGGAAGTGGAGCAGCCAGGTCTCGAACCAGCGCCCATATGGAATGCCGGCGCTTCAGGCCAGGGCGTTAACCTGCTGAGCCACAGCGCCAGACTCGACCATTTTACATTCCCATAAGCAATATATGAATTCTCCAACTTCTCTATGTCTTTGCCAACACTTATTATTATCTATGTTAATATAGTCATCTTGGTGGGTATGGAGTAGTATCTCATGATTTTAATTTGTAATTCCCTAATGACTAATGATATTAAGCATCTTTCCATGTGCTTTTTGGCAATTTTTATATCTCTGGAGAAATGCTTATTTAGATCCTCCAGCCATTTATTTTGAATTTTTTTAAAGATTTACTTATTTACTTGAAAGTCAGAATTACACAAAGAGAGAAGGAGAGGCAGAGAGAGGGAGAAAGGTTTTCCATCTGCTGGTTCACTCCCCAGATGGACGCAACGGTTGGAGCTGCGCCAATCCGAAGCCAGGAGCCAGGAGCTTTTTCCAGATCTCCTACGCAGGTGCAGGGGCCCAAGGACTTGGGCCATCTTCTACTGCTTTCCCAGACTGTTAGCAGAGAGCTGGATAGAAAGTAGAGCAGCTGGGACCAGAACCTGCGCCCATATGGGATGCCAGCACTGCAGCCTGCAGCTTTACTCGCTACGCCACAGTGCCGGCCCCTCCATCCATTTATTAACTCAGTTATTTTCTACCTTATTGAGTTGTAACAGCTCTTTATATGTTCTAGATATGAGTCTTAGCAGAGAGATGATTCACAAATGTTTCCTCCCATCCTATGATTTGTCTTTTCACTTTCTCGATAATGTTCTTTGTGACACAAAGTTTTAATTTTGAAGTTTAACTTATCTTTCTTTCTTTTATTGCTTTTTCTTTTTTGTCATACCTAAGAAACTATTCCTTAATCCAAGATAATAAAGATTTACTCTCACTTTTTTTGTTTGCTTTTGAGAATTTTATAGTTTTACATTTAGGTCTTTGGTCCATTTTGAATTAGTTTTTGTGCACAGTGTGAGGTAGGGGTCCAACTTCATCCTCTTGCCTGTGGATATTCAGTTATCTCAGCACTACTTCCTCCCTGAATCATGGAACCTTTGTTGAAAATCAGTTGACTGTTACTGTGATGACTTATTTTGGACTCTCAGTTCTATCCCATTGATCTACACGTCCAGCCTTTTGCTGGTGCCACCCTCTCTTGATTATCATAACATTGAAGTAAGTTTGGAATACTTTTTCCCTCCCCAAGTGAGCAGTGAGGGGAGTGCTGCACCACACCCACGTGTAGGATTGATGCTGCTCCTCTTACCAGGAGCAGGTCGCCTGGACTGTGGCCGGAGATGGTGTGACAGTTTCGGTCTCTGTGCTTTGATACCGTCAAAGGAAGGGAAAGGTCAGAGAGAGAAAAGTGCAAATTGGAGGTAAGAAGCTCTACAGAATTACCAAAGATGAGAGACTTGTATAACACCAAGAGCTCTCTATCTTTGAGAGGCTAATATTTCTTTAGAATTTATAAGCAGGGGAAAATGTTTGTTTTTGCAATTAGCACCCATGAGGTATAGTGAGGAAACGTGTTGCTGCTTGTCCGTGTAGAGCACTGGGCGTCTGCTGGCTCCTCTCTTGGTAGTCAGTCCTCTGTGGCCTCTAAAGTTCTCAGCACATGGAGAGCTAGGAAGACATGGAAGCCGGTGAGTGGCAGCCAGCAGGCAGCCTTTCTGATGGGAGATACAGGTGGCATATAATTTGCGATGAGTAAGCAAGTTAAGTTATACAGCTGTAAAAGTAATATTTTAATTATGTAAATGACGGCAGGGTCAGGGCCTGGTCCATTCATGTGTAGGAAGGATTCGTCTAATCTTCTGCACATGGTGGGCCCAGGGTTGCTCATCAGTTGCAGGCATGTGCAGTAAGTTGAGGGTGGATGGAGCACGTTTTGTGCTCCTGACAGTGTTTCCATTGTGCTCTGTGGGGACTGCCTACCCCAGGCTCTGCTCTGTCCTATTCATCAATGGCTCTTCTTGTGCTGAATGGTCGCTCTGCGTCTTCTCCCAGATTGGCTGGTGTCGTCCGCTTTGGAGCGAGCATGCAGGGTCTGGGTGCGCCCAGCTGGGCCTCTGAGCTCCCCGGAGCCCATGGTGATTCTGTCCCTACAGTTTGTCTATTATGAACATGAAAGGAGCAAGCTCTGGGCGGTATCTGCAGCTGTCCTGCGGCAAGGGGGTGCACTTGGGAGGGAGGGAAAGATGGAAGCTGCTTCTCTGGTCTTCCTGCTGGCTGTGGAAGGGGAGAGGCTCTGGGATGGGAAGCTCCTGCCAGATAATCAGCATCATCATAACAATGGCATTTTCTTGCTTACGTAGCACTCACAGTGTTTCAGGCTGACACGTGTTAAGTTATTCAATCCTCACTACACTTATTTTTAATTTTTTTTTCACTGCCTGGCTGCAGAATTCCTGGCCCTACTCTCCACTCCCACAGCCCCTACCAAGGAGGTTACCATCTTTTAAAGTGCTGTTGCCATCCTAGGGCATACCTGGGAGGTTGACTCCCAGGAGTAAGTCAGGGAAGACTGTCACCAGGGGAATTTTCAGTGGAGCCACAGATGTTTGGTCTGGAAATGAAGACACAGAGAATGAATGGAAAAGAGATGACCCAAGGGCTCCATGAGAGCCATCTTCAGACCTGTGTCTGAGAATGACAATAGCCTTTTATTATGTGCTCACAGAGAGGCCCACATGAAGACTAGCACCCTGACTCAGAGAAGGGAAGGCATTTTTACAAGTAGAGCAGTCCACAGATGGAATGTCTGACACAAAGGGGACTTACCTTCCTTTTAGTTTTTAAAACATTATTTGAGAGGAGAGGGAGAGAGAGAGAGAAAGAGAGAGAGAGAGAGAGATCGTCATCTGCTGGTTCACCCCTCAATTGCATGCAACAACTGGGCTGGGCCAGGCTGAAGCCCAGAGATGGAGACTCAGTTCACATCTCCTGTGGGGGTGGCAGGAACCTAATTACTTAAACCATCAGTGCTGCCGCCTGAAGTCTGCATTAGCAGGAAGCTGGAGTCAGGAGCCGGAGTCAGCATTTGAACCCAGGTTCTTTGATATGGGATGCAGGTGTCTTAACCTCTAGGCTAAACATCTGCTCCCAGGACTTCTTATCCCAGGAAGTGGATAAGCAGAAACCAAATGGACATCCTGCCAGGAAGCCATGGGGTGTGGAGAGGGGGTGTCACTGCCTTAGGAAAGGGGTTAAATTGGTAACCTCTGAGGGAGAAAACTACACTTTTTAGGATTTTACGAGGTGGTCTGGCACACAGTAGGCCCGCAGCAAACCCTTATTGAGGAAACTTCCAGGCAGAGCCATTAATGCACACACGTTTAGGGCTAGTCCTACTGTACCGTGAGTCCGTGTAGCAAGCCAGGAGGTGACCTGCAGGGCAGTCAGAGGAGTTTTCTGCAAAATGGAAGGGATCAGAGTTTTTGTTTTTGCTTTTGCTTTTGTTTTGATATCAAAATAGGGAAGGGGATAGGAACAAAGGAGGGAGGTAGGGAGACAGGAAAGTTGAACTGAAGTGAAAGTGAAAGTGAAGTCAGACACATGAAGGAAGAAGGGGCATCCCCTCCCATGGGCTACCTCTGATTGCCACCAGCCGGCTTGCTAACAGTTCTGACTTGAACAGAGCTCTGGCATATCGGGAACTTTCTTTTTTAAAAAAATTTTTATAGAAAGCTTTTATTTAATAAACAGAAATTTTGTAAGTACAACTTTTGGATTATAGCAGTTCTTCCCCACATACCCACCTTCCCACCCCCAAACCATCCCACCACCTACTCTCTCTCCCATCCCATTCTTCCTTAAGATTCATTTTCAATTATCTTTATACACAGAAGATCAACTTTATACTAAGTAAAGATTCCAACAGATTGCACCCACACAGACACACACAGTATAAAGTACTGTTTGAAGACTAGTTTTACTGTTAATTCTCATAATACAACACATTAAGGACAGAGGTCTCACATTTTGGAGCAAGTGCAGGAACTTTCTTATTGGATGTTCTCGAAATGGAACTAGAAGTAAACAAGTAAAAGCCACCATGCTCGCTGCTTGCCAAGCCTGGGCCATTATAGGCACAGAACAGGAGTAGAAGTCAAGAAAATAAAAGTCCTTGGGATCCTGAAGCCCTAACACTCTGGTGTTTCTAATACCTTTATGCATGTGTTGGGAGGATAGGTCATACTTTTTTGGAAAATACATACAAAAATATTCTTCATCATATATTTGGAATAGTGGTGCTAACACTGATAATCAGGGACTAGTTCATAAATTTCCACCTTACTCTTAAATAGCAAAAATTCAGAGAACTGCAGTCCTTCCGGGGTGACCTCAGAAATGCCTGGTTTATCTTCTCCTTCCTCTCCCCTTCCCCCTTCCAACCCGGGCTCAGGCTCTGCTTGTCACCTCTAACCAGTGGTCCCCCACCTCTGCTGATGCCACCAGAGACAGGGAGCTCAATTCCCACAGTGACAAAATTCATACTCCAGTTGGGATCAAGTTTGTGGAAAGTCGTTTTTCACACTGACTTGAAGGCTGTCTTCCCATTATTTCCAATAGACGACCCCAGTTCCAGTGATAGGACTTACAGAACCCACAGAAATCCCACTTCCTGCAGGAAGATCTGAAGATGGACAATGTTATATCCTCATGTAATTCTCATTTTCTAAAAAAGATTTGGGGCCAGCGCTGTGGTGTAGTGGGTAAACTACCGCCTGCAGTGCCAGTATCCCTTATGGGTGCCAGTTCGTGTCTCGGCTGCTCCACTTCCGATCCAGCTCTCTGCTATGGCCTGGGAAAGCAGTAGAAGGTGACCCAAGTCCTTGGCTCTTGAACCCAGATGGGAGACCTAGAAGAAGCTCCTGGCTTCAGATCAGCGCAGCTCCGGCCGTTGCAGCCATCTAGGGAGTGAACCAGCGGATGGAAGATCTTTCTCTCTCTCTCTCTCTGCCTCGCTGTACTCTGCCTTTCACACAGAGAGGTAGAAAGAGAATTTCCATCTGCTGGTTCACTTCCCAGATGGCTGCAACAGCCTGTACTGAGCCAGGCTGAAGCCAGGAGCCATAAGCTTCTTCCGGGTCTCCTGTGTGTGTGGCAGGAGCCCAACTACTTGGGCCATCTTCTGCTGCTTTTCTCAGGCCATTAATAGCAGGGAGCAAGATGGGAAGTAGAGCAGCCAGAACACGAACTGGAACCCATGTGGGATGCCAGTGTTGCAGGTGGTGGCTTTACTCACTGTGTCACAGTGCCAGCCCCGGAATTCTTATTCTTTACCAACAAATATTTGTTTTTCCCTGGCAAAAATACTTGGATCTCCTACTCATTCTCATGTCATAAGGGCTTATACCTCTCCTCCTGGCCTCTTTACTTCTGAATCTGACCTTCCAAGACCCTCTTTTTTTAAAATATCTTTTCCTCTACTTGAAAGGCAAGGAGAGAGAGAGAGAGAGAGAGAGAGAGACCAACTTCCATTTGGTGGTTCACTCCCCCAGTGTAATAGCTAGGCTGGGTCAGGCTGAAGCCAGATGCCTGGTGCTCTACTTGTGTCCTTCCTGGATCAGAAGTGAAGTAGCTGGGACTTGAACTAGCACTCCAAGATAGGATGTGGGTGGCCCAAGTGTCAGCTTAACCCATTGTACCACAAAGCCCACCCTGACAAGGCCCTTCTTATAAAGCAAACTTCCCCAAACTGGACACAAGATTTCAGATGTGGTCATGAACAGCCTGAGGGAGAACAGGGATGCCCCTTGTTCTTAGCCCACCACTTCCAACTAATGTCGTGTTGACAGCCATGCCACACCATCAAATCCTAAAAATTATAGTCAACAAGGACCCCTGCATTTATTAGGAGGATTTGAAATTGAAGGATGATTTTTATTCCCAGGATCCCCTCTTCAATTCTGGAATGTGAGGTAAATATTGTAAAAGGAAAATCCCTGGTTCTCCAATAGACTTTGCTCCCTCAACTTGGCATAAGGAGATCATGTCTAACAAGATGTCCAAGAACAACAGTGCATTGAATCTATAGCCTCTCTCCTCCCTGCAAAGGAGGAGTAACACATGAAATTAGTGTGTGTGGGGGGGGCACATTCTACATGTGATGCTCTTTTGGTTGCATTGCTTGTCTTGTCACGGTTCATCTCAATAACCTTCTTGGTGGTGTCTCAGCACTGTTTCTGAGATAGGATCAGTGAAGTTAAGAGCAGCAGGCAGACTAAAAAGAGAAAACGTCTCAGACACTCACTGCTAAAAGAGAGTTGGAGAAACATCCTCATGCCTTCTGCTTTCAGTTAACTTTTCCCACTACCAAATGTTCAGGTACATAACAGTGGTCACTCTTTGCTTGTGTAAAATACGCAGTCAAGCCTGTTCCTTTGCCCGTGGTTCGTGCTTTCTGTTTTTATAAAGCAGGCACAGAAAACTAGATGGGGGTGGGAGTAAGTCATGGGGTAAGAATGCCCTGTGCCTTGGTGGAGATTCCGATTGTCCTTGAAGTTCTGAGGCAAATCAAAAGTGAATATTGTAATAGAATGGCTGTAAGAAAAAAGGAATATGTCTTGTTCCATCACTGACAGCTTGAGAAAATGTTGCAAAAAAGAAAAGAGGGGTTGTTGTTGTTGGAGGGAAATAGTTTTGAACACAGTGAACTAAATGGGGTCTTGCTATCTAGACCATAGAAAGTAGGACTAGCAAGGCCAAGAGTGAGACCAGCAAGGCTTGCAGCTCACTGTCTTGTGCTCCCTTCCCAACCGTGTTTCAGAGAATACAAGGAGCATCAAGTGCTCTGCTCACAAAAATGAAGGGTGAGTCCCCTACATGAATACGTGTGGGAATTGCTGAAAACGGCACTGTTGTCTTAAGGCTCAACCATTCATTGATTTAAAGCCAGGAGAAATTCTGCAGTAGAGAAGTTTTCTGAGTTTGTTTAACCCAGGATTTCCAGGGCTAGTTGTCCAGAGACCACTTTTGTCCCCAGTAGCTCCTATTCATGCCCTAGAGAACACCAGTGCATCAACACTGTATCATTAAGACGGTGGGGATATCAGCTCCACATTCCGGGGAGACAGAGAAGAAAGGGGGCGCATGCAGGGGACCGTTTTCATTGTGGGCATCCTGGGGAAGTGGAGTGCCTAGTAGGAAGGAGAGAAAAAGAGCAAACAACTAAAGGATTGCTCTGAGAAGCGAGGTCTAACCCCTGCCAGAGAAGCCCTAAAGAAGAGCTGAGGGTGGGCGAGTATTTGCTGTGGCAGTTAAGATGTGACTCGGGACACCTACATCCCATATAGCAGTGTCTGGGTTTGAGGCCTGCCTCCATTTCTGGTTCCAGCTTCCTGCTAGTGTGCACCTTGGGAAGCAACAGGTGAGATGGCTCAAGTACTTGGGACCCTGCCTGTGGGAGGTCCAGACTGAGGGCCTGGTTCCTGACTTGGTTTTAGCCCAGCCATGGCTGTTGAAGACATTTGGAGGAGTGAGCCAGCAGATATTGTCTTAGTCTCTTTCTCTCTGTCTCTCAGGTAAAAAGAAAATAATAAGTGTTTAAAAATTAAAAATTGGGCCGGTGCCATGGCTCACTTGGTTAATCCTCTGCCTGCGGCGCCGGCATCCCATATGGGCACCGGGTTCTGGTCCTGGTTACTCTTCTTCCAGTCCAGCTCTCTGCTGTGGCTCGGGAGGGCAGTGGAGGATGGCCCAAGTGCTTGGGCCCTGCACCCCATGGGAGACCAGGAGAAGCACCTGGCTCCTGGCTTTGGATCAGCGCAGCGATGGCCGTAGCGGCCATTTGGGGAGTGAACCAATGGAAGGAAGACCTCTCACTGTCTGTAACTCTGTCTCTCTGTCTCTCCCTCTCACTGTCTGTAACTCTACCTGTCAAATAAAATAAAAATTAAAAATTAAATAAATAATTGAATAAAAGAAGAACCAAGGGAAAGCCAGCCAGTGGGTGTGGTGGAAGCCACCATGCTGTTGTCCAAGCCATGCTAGAAAAGCCCTCGTAGTCCTCTCTTCCTATAGCCTTGTCGAGAAGAGTTTTCACACCCAAAGGAATTGTATCTGCCAGACAATCAAAAAGCAAAAAGAGCCTCAGTCAGTTCCCTCAGACTCCAGTGCTGGCGCCCACTTCCTTTCCCCTTCTCCCTTCTAGATCAGAGATTTCCAGGGCTGGGTACCATGGTACGGCTCTGTCCCCGAGGTGGTCAGGTGTCTGGGTCAGACTGGTGATTGCTAAGGCTTCTTCCAGCTCTGTGGGATCTGAAATGATCTGAGCACTTGGAGGCGACTTCTGCTGCCTGTGCCTCTGCTGTCTAAAGGCTGTGCACACGGGGTGACTTTGAGGCCCAATGAGATAACCCACAGACCCTCAGTGGGGATCGAGAAGCTGGTGTCATGGCAGTGGGCAGTCGTTTCCATGAGAGGTGCAGCCCCTGTGCATGACAGTTATCTGAGCGCATGGTCCCTCTGTCCCTCTGCTTTTCCCAGTGCTGCCCTCCCCTTGCTCCCCCAGCTGGCTTCCCTGTGAGCTTATCTTCTGTCTGCTCCTCTCTATTCATCCATCACCCAACTGCCTCTGTCGGGAGCACTGGCCTCCCATGTTCTCCCAGGTGTCTGACTGTTGGACTAATCTTGAGGATAAGCAGGCTTAAAATAATTTCACATTTGTCTTCATTTGGACACTGGGCTGTTTGCATAAAGGACTTCTTGCCAGAAATGTTAAACTCTGTGAGCCAGAGATGAAACTTATCTGAGAACACACTGTTTTAAAGGACAAGGACCTTTCAGAAGAGAGCGTGGAAAAGCAGGATTACAGGATAAGTTCGGGTAGTGAGCATTTTGCTTAGTGGTCAAGGCAACTGGGTCCCATATAGGATGGAATGCTTGGGTTTGATCCCTGTTAGATATTAATGTTAGCCATCGCAAAACACACTGAGCACCAGAGTAAGGGAAAGGGTTTATTGGGGAACACCCAACAGACTGGAGTGAAGGGGTGGGGAAGGAAAAAGAGAGAGAAAGAGTATAAGAGAGAGAGCCAGAGGAGAGGAGCTAGTGAGGAGAGAAGATAGAGCAGAGAGACGAGAGACGAGAGGAGGAGAGGAACCAAGAGAGAGAGCCAAGAGAGAAGAACCAAGAGAGCACGTGTTCAGGAACAGGCCCTTTTAAAACTTTGCCTGAGGGTGGGCAGGGAAGCAGGAGCAGCGAATCCCATTAGGATGGGGGTGGAGCTTGACCACAGAGGTTGGGCCATGTGGCCACCTGGCTAAAATTGCGCCAGTTTCCTAACCATGCCTGGTTCTGGCTCCGGATTCCAGCTTCCTGCTAGTGCAGACCCTGGGAGCAGCAGGGATGACTTAGTGACTAGGCTTTTGCCGCCCATGTGGGAGACCTGAACCGCGTTTCCAGCTCTAGCTCTGGCCCTGGCCCACCCCTGGCCATTGCAGGCATTCGGGAGCTAGAATAGCAGAAGGGAACTCCTTCTCTCATATCTTTGCCTCTCAGATAAATAAGTGTTTATTATTTAATTCCATTTTCTATGAACTTAAAAAAATTATTTAGTTAGTTGACAGAGAGAGAAAAAGAGAGAAAGTGCTTCCATCTTCTGGTTCACTCTCCAAGTGCCCACAACAACTAAGAAAGGGCTGGGCTAAAACCAGGAGCTGGGCATTCAGTCTGGGTCTTCCACGTGGGTGACAGGAACCCAGGTACTCCAGTCATTACCTGCTGCCTTCCAGGGTGTGCATTAGCAGGAAGCTGGAATCAGGCCTGGAGGCAGGACTTGAACCCAGGCATCCAGATATGGGATGTGGGCATCCCAAGTGGAAGACAAATGCCTGGCCCTCCACAAACCCTTTGAAGTATCCAAGTGCCCTTAGGAATACATTTGTATTCAGCAGGATGGTTACAATGGAAGCAGGATGGTGACAATGGAAGAAGACACTTTTTATGTCTTAAGGAAGACCCACCAATGGACACTGCAGCCTCCCCAGGGTGCTGCAGTGTGGAATTGGAGCAAGTTCCATGATTTGTATCCATATCTTTGGGGCTGGAACAACCCGGAGTTTTGAGGACTGTGCAGAAAGATAGTAGAAATGGCCGACTGCCTTGTCATTCCTCTTGACCCAAACTTCCCATAGCTCAATTTGAGGCTCTCAGAGAAACAAAACGGTTGTTTTAAATCAAAACTTATTGATTTAAATAGTAAATCTGCAGAGGAGGAAGATACACCAGGTAGAATTTACATCTTGATGGTACAATTCAAAACATTCCTGGAGAAACAGAATTGAGAGATACATTTATTTTTTTTTATCTTTTATTTAATGAATATAAATTTCCAAAGTACGACTCATGGGTTACAATGGCTTCCCCCCCATACCGTCCCTCCCACCCACAACCCTCCCCTTTCCCACTCCCTCTCCCCTTCCATTCACATCAAGATTCATTTTCGATTAGAGAGATACATTTATTTTAATGCAAAAACACTTTTTAAATCCATGCATAATTTTCCCACAAGATGTATTTTCCATGAACTTATAAAAGATCACTCTATGCATGGATTTCAAAAATAATTTTGCACAAAAATAAACTTATCTTTTAATTCTATTTCCCATGAACTTTTTGAAGTACTGTTATATGACAGCCATGAATTTGACAGAATTCACACCCCTATTGCTTTTCTGTAAGAAACCTTGCTTCTCTCCTTTGAGAGTAGTAGGACTATTTCTATTTGAAAACAAACTTCCCATTCCTCCATCCAAACTTTAAAAATGTTTTACTGATGCAGATCATTCTGTCCTCTCAGCTGGTCACAGTAGGAAGTTTTTTGCTCCTCATCAGATAATGCAGCTCTGGTCTGTTTTAGTGTACGGATGGTTTGCTATAAAACAGCACAATGATGGTACAAATAAATAGGCACGGTTAACCGAGCACTCACCCTGTGAGCTAAATGCTTTATTTACATAATCTAAATCTCTCTACCACTGGGGTAGGTACTATTATCTTTTTTTTTCCCTTTTTTAAAATTTATTTATTTGACAGGCAGAGTGGATAGTGAGAGAAAGAGACAGAGAGAAAGGTCTTCCTTTTGCCATTGGTTCACCCTCCAATGGCCGCCGCGGCCAGCGCACCGCGCTGATCCGAAGCCAGGAGCCAGGTGCTTATTCTGGTCTCTCATGGGGTGCAGGGCCCAAGCACTTGGGCCATCCTCCACTGCACTCCCTGGCCACAGCAGAGAGCTGGCCTGAAAGAGGGTTGCCTGACCGGGACTAGAACCTGGTGTGCTGGCGCCGCAAGGCGGAGGATTAGCCTAGTGAGCCACGGCGCCGGCTGGTACTATTATCTTTAATAGTTGTAACATCTGTCCTTTTACAAAAACATTTTTAAGTGTCTTTACTCTTTATTTGAAAGCCAGAGAGAGAGAGAGAGATCTCCCAACTGTTGGTTCACTCCCCAGATGACCACCGTGGCCCAGGCTGGGATGAGGCTGAAACCATGGACCTGGAACCCAGTCCAGGTGTCCTGTGTGGGTGGCAGTGATCCAACTGCTGGAACCATCGCTGCTGCCTCGCTGGGTCTGCATTAGCAGGAAGCTGGAATCACCAGTGGAGCTGGGTCTCAAACCTGGTCTGATATAGGATGCAGGTATCCCAGTCATTGTCTTTAACACTGTGCAAGTGTTCACTCTCTTCCATTTGACATAGATGCAGACAGTCTGAGGCTTGGCCCGATGAAGACGCTTTCCCAGGCTGCAGAAGGAGTTACGTGGGAAAGCTGGGAGGTGAAACAAAGCAGGCTGCAGTCTGTCCTCATGTAACTTTCCTTTTTCTGCAAGAAGATGTCTTAAAAATTCCCCAAGAGACCTTGAAAGCCACCTGGCGTTGAAGATCACAGACAAATCCACTCAGGAATCCTGCGCTCAGCCATCTCCTGCAGTTTTTCTTGCGGTCTGAGACCTTGCTGGTGGCTCCTTTTGCTGCCAGTTGCTCCCCCCCGCCACCCACCTGGGGCAGATGTGCCCATCACTGTGTGTCCCAGGTGCCCGGGGAACATGGCCACAATTCCTCATTCTATTGTGGTTTTGTGGGACTTGGAAGGAGCTCCCAGCCTGAGGATTTTGGAAGCCAGGGTCATTCCTTGAGCCTGGAGAGAAAGGAGCTGTGTTTGGGCTTCTGGGCCTGGCTGGGGGCTGGGAGGCAGTGCCCATGTGCCTGCAGGGATACAATGGGCACTCTCAGTGCGAATATGGCCCCCGGGTCCTCTGAGCCCAGAGGTCAGATTATATTCCCTGAAACAAAGCTTTGGGCTTAGGCTCTTACTCATGCATTGGTTTTCCCCTCAGTAGCCGGAGCTGGGCTCTGTGCAGGCTCCAAGTCAGCCCCTCTACAGCCTGCGTGACTGCAGTGCCTGGCTCCAGTGGTGCAGTACTAAGCACAGCTTCAGGCACCATCCTGGGGGTAGGGGCACAGTCTTCACAGAGAGAGAAGCCAAGGGGCCTGGGAGTGTGTGGCTGCCTGGTCCCTGGGACAAATTTCCCCAGAGATGATTGTTGGCTAAGGAGGAGAAAGCCGCCAGCCAGACTCCATGAAGATGCTGCCGCTGATGAGGAAACATCCCTAGGAAATATTCCCTGCAGGGCTGACAGACCCTGCAGGGGTCAACGCCAAGTTTCCAGCAGCATTGCCCACTCAAGCCTCTGCAGGTTCCTAGAGGAGCCCTGGCCCAGGAGGGGGACGTTGGCCAGGTGTTTCTGACAGCGGAGAGCAGTCACTGCTGCAGCCACTGTAGGTCTGGGCTGCCTCACCAGAGCCCTCCAGGTTGGACATCAGTGTCCTGATTTCGTAGGTGGAGGTCAAAGAGCCAAGTCATCAGTTTGCATCAGACTGGCTGAGGATTCAAACCCAGGTCTATTTAGATTTCATTCTGTTTCACCATTGGGCTTTCTCAGAAGGTAGCACTGACCCAGCCCAAGACCTTGAACTTGGGGGAGCACCTGGGGTGGCATCCATGACCATGGGATCTTAGGAGTGGAATATGGTACTAGGTACAGGCAACAAGCGCAGTCCTTGCATAGGTCGTAGAGGTGAGCACCTCCCTCCTACAGCAGCCATTCCACTGGTAGGAAGAAGGAACCCTCTGTGTTGTCTTGTTCTTGTTTCTGCAACTGGGTCCACAGGAAAACAACTTATCTGGGTGAGAAATTAAGGTGTCTGGTACCATCCAAGAGCAGAAGGCTGTCTGTAACCCTTCTGCCTTAGTGATAACTTCTGGATTTCCCCCAGGCTGTCAGATCTCTTTTTCACTCTGTTCCCTTCTGTACCTCACTGCTCAATTTCTGTTATCCCTGTCTAGCCTCCCTTCCAATATGTCCTTGATTCCAAGAGACACATTTTCCTGTACCTAATATCTTTGCAGTTGGCACATGTCTTGTCACTGAGATCTCCATTTAATGTGGTGGGACTGTTGAAACCTATGCTGTACTTTTGGAATTGATAGAGACCAAGAATGGAGGGACTATGATAACTCATGCCTTTACTCAACTCGTCAATTACCTGTAATAAATTTTAGGCATTCCACTAGATGCTGGGAATCTAGAAATAACTAGTGTTAGCTCTTGAGGTCACTGTCTAGAGCAGGGCACATGGACAACACAAACCCACAGCCTGAGCTCCCTGTGACAAGGGTTCTGGAGCTGAGGAATCCTGACTGTGTGGAGGAACAGAGGAAGGAGCAAGGGGAAGCAGCAGAGGCTGGGACTGCCTTGAGGAAAGGAGGGAGGCTGGGAACAGAGAGTGGGCTAGGAGTAGATTGGGAAATGGTATTCCAGACAAATGCATAGTTGGAGCAAGCAAAGCTTCATAATCCTGGGAAAGGAGGGTGTGCTTGGGGCCTCAAAGTGTTCCTTGTGGCCAGAGTGGACAGTGTGCGTGGAGACAGAGTAGCAGAATGACCTTGCAGATAGATGGGCAGACATGGGGGACCTTGGGTGCCATGTCAGCAAGTTCAATCTCTAGCCTGAGTCCAAAAGTGAATCATTAAGGGGTTGTCTGGAGGACAGTGTGCTTCCATGTGTATTTAGGAACTCCATGGAGGAAGCAGATGGGAAGAGGGGAGTGGGGTAGTGTGGGACGAGGTGGGTGGGGTGACAGCTATTGGAAGAAGCAGGGTTATGCTGAAGGATGCAGAATACCTTGTTTTCCTTCACTATTCCAAGATAGGTGCACCTGACCACGGAGGCTTGAGTAAGACCACACACACAGTGGTGCAGAGGGGCTTCTAGAAGTAGCACTCACAGCTACAAGCGACTCTGCTCTTTCCTGAACCCCGTGATGCATGTCCTTGTCTCAGAGAGGCACGTGGTCAGTGTTAGGCAGGCTGACCTAAGAGTGGGTGCTTGGAAAAGCTACGAGACGAAGAAAAGCTTACTGTTTGCCTTCACTTGTTAAAGAAGTGTTGTCTGAAACCTATAGTGCTGATACTCTAACTTGTACTTGCCAAATGAAGCTCACTGATCAGGATCTTTTAATAATCAGATGAGAGTGTGTACCAGCACTTGGGGAAAAAGTACTGATGTTGATGGGCACTAACACAGGAAAAACACAAGGGACGTCTCTCAGGATGGTGGCAGATGTTCAGCGTTAAGACAGAAGCAGATAAATTGCTGAGGGTGTGCGTGCATGGCACACAGCTAACATGTCCTTGGTGCTGTCGGCTGATGGGTCCACCTGAGAGAACACTCTGGGGACAGAGGTAGGAGTGAGACGTGGACAGAATTCTTCCCGCACTGTATGGGCAGCATGCCCATGCTTGGACAGAGGTGGGACATGACTCTTGATATTGACCCGAAGACTTATGGTTCTCTTCTCGTCCCAATTCCCTGAACAGGTGCAGTGCCACACTTACACAGGCTACTGCTGGTGTGTCACCCCGGATGGGAAGCCCATCAGTGGCTCGTCTGTGCAGAACAAAACTCCTGTATGTTCAGGTACCGTAGAGAGGGCGGGAAGAATGGAAAGGGTTGGAGAGAGACCTCCTGCGTGGTCTCCTGCATCTTTCGGGGGCACCTCCGAAAGGTTATTGGTGGTTTTAAGCCCGTTCTCAGGTCAGGTTGGACCCTGACACACCTGCCCCATGGTCAGCTGGGTGATGAGGATCAGTATATGCCTGTGTACAGGTATTTATTACTTCTGAGTGTAGATTTCTGGTTTGATGCTCTTTGTCTAAGTATTGGCTATCACCTCTGGAGCTGGGATGACAGACATGTCTTCAGCTTGTCTGCTGACTCATTGCTACTGACCCTTGAAGCACTTTACCGAGATGGATTTTGAGACCACCCAGGAGTTCAGCATTGAAGGTTGTAGTGATCAATTAGTGATGTCTGTCCTGGGTACAAGAAAGGAGGGTGGTGGCCCGTGTGCAGCCCTTTCACAGTGTTACATAGACTCATGGACAGCTTTTGTAGCCGCAGCCTTTACATCTGTCTGAGCATCAACAGTGCCTGGGGAAATGGGAAGCCCCTTAGGCTGAAGATCCATCCTCCTTCTCTGTTCCGATCCAGCAGGTCTAGAGTAGACCTGAGGTCCTTATTTGATGACACTTTGCAGATGACAAGACGAGTAGGAAATCACTGCTCTAGTGACCCATTCATTGGGTTAGTCCACAGCAAAAATTAACCCCTTTCTATTGCCAGCTTCATAAACACAGAGAAGTGTTGGTCCAGGGTCAGATTCTCCAGCTTGTGAATTACGGATTTACACAAGCTCCACACTTCCCTTACACTCGGAGGGTTAGGGACTCTCCAACTGCTCCTGGTAGCCGCCGTGGCTCAGCCCCCATTCAGAAGAACCTGTCTTGCTCTGTACTTCTCCACATCTGTGTATCTTCAGATTTTGTTTACTTACTTATTTTTAATTTTAAGTGCAAATCAAGTCTAAAACATGATGCTAAATCTTATGGGGAAGTTATGAAATCTAGCAGTCTTGCTACAGTAACTTTTTCCTTTCTTAAGGAAATTAAGCTATGTGAAAGGAAGAGTGGAAAGGGCAGTAAGAATCTCCATCAGGAAACCCAATTTGCAGGTCACAAAGGGAAGTTTACTTTATTTGTAGTTTACATGGAAATTGGAAACCTTAATTGGGGTTGGAGTGAGGAGGGGCAGGAATTAGCCCTCCTTACAAATGACCTGGAAAGTTTCATTTCAAGCAAACAAATGCACTAGAAACAAGCCATGCAGGGTAATATAATTGAATTCTCACAGAACCGCTAGTGGATGGAGACAGGGTGTGACATGGAAATATGGATTCCTCCTTTTATTTTGTTGGTGGACCCTCTGCAGGTGCCCTTCTGTGGATGAACTGACTTTGCCCTGCTTGTGTGAGGCTGAGATTCATGGGGAAGACAGGTGCCACAGGGTCAGGCCCAGAGGATGGGGGACACATGGCATCCCAGTATTTGCAGGGCAAATGTTTGGCCAAACACACATGCTGCTCACTTCTTGAGGAACAGGCTGTGTCTAGAAAATTGCTTCCATGCCTCAGACTGTTTTTGCCCATTCAGTACAATTGGGCCAACAATTTTCTACTTAATGTAGATGGAAAATCGCCGATTTCCTGCCCTGACCAAGGGACGTCAATCATTGCATTTGCAGTAAGAGGGGGTTTCTTTGCAGTTGGCCCTGCTGACTGGACATGGCTCAGAACATGGACTTGGTGAGAAGAGGGGGACATGGGGCAGTGGAGGCGAGGGGAAGATATTGGAATGTTCAACAAGGGAGTTATGTAGATGTATAATTTTGAAAAAAAATCTGGTCCAGACCATTGCTAAGAAACTTGGAAATCACAGTTCGTCTCAACAGTGCTGGGTTATCAGTGACATTGATGTTAAACAAACCCCACTCGGCATGGATGTATGTACTAACTTTGTATATAATATCCCCCAGTGTGTATACAATACATATATACATGACCATATGCTCATAACCTCAGGCTCTGCCAACTCTTTGAAAGAAACCAACCACGATTCATTCTAAATGGCTATGTTTTTGTTTCCCCTCTCATCCAAGGTTCAGTCACCGACAAGCCCTTGAACCAGGGTAACTCAGGAAGGAAAGGTGAGTGGAGTTTTATGCTTTATCTAAATGTTTGCGTCCAAAGCCAGTGCAAGCAGGAGTTCTTGGACAAGAGAGGAGCCTGGGGTGCAAGCTACAGTGCTCTGCAGAAGGTCTTCTCCATTCTTACTCTGTGGTTTCCTCCCAGAAGCATCGGAGGTAAGCAAGGCTCGTGTGGTGGTGGAGACTCAGCCCCCAGGATTTAGGAGGGAGGTAGGGAGAGTGTAGACTGTGAAACTGGCAGAGCCTTTGTGTGAGCCCTGAGAATCTTGACTCCTTGGAGGAGTTTGGTCAATCAGCTACAAAGGGAGCCAGCCTATAAGCAGAGAGGATGATGAAGGTAGGGGTCAACTCTTGGGTCTCTTGGTTCATAAACCCACTTGAGTATCCTCCCACTCCCTGCCGACTCTCTTTAATAGTTGCTCCAGCAGCCCCGGATTGTCTTCACTAAGATTAGATTGGCTTCCTGAGCAAGCGACCAGTCCAGCTGTTGTTCTGCTTTTGCTTTGTGTCGGATGGAACAGTGAAGCATGCACCTGTGAGAGCAGGGGGTGCCACCCAGACTCCTCACCTCGTTAACATGCAGCTTCTGTGATGTGTGCCTTGTGATTTCCGTAGCCTGCTTATAATCCTAATTTTTCTTTACCTCAAGCAACATTAAATAGCAAATTAAAAAATCATAAGAAAAAGAAATTATCGAAGAGAGATAAAGGTTTTAGATTTTAGTGCCTGAACAGTAGGTTACTCCTGCTTTTTGAACAAAGAGCCCTATGTTTTTGTTTTACACTGGGCCCCCAGAATTGTGGAGCTGGCATATGTCTGAGTGCTATTTAATGGACAAGCCAACATAAGCAATAGGTCCCTGGGATATGCTGTCCACAATTTCCGGTGTGGAAGAGAGTCTGAAGCCTCAGATTCACTGCTGCTTCCCTCTGGGACAGCATACACAGAGAACTGAGTGGAGGTTTCAATTCCATTGCATGTGCAAGCACTCCTGACTCCCATCCCAGACTGAGCATGAGGCTTCCCACCACATCTAGGCTTTGGAACTACGTGCTCATCTCTCTGTGATGTGGAAAGTTGGGTCCAGGGTCTGCTCAGGGTCACTGTGAACTTTGCAGACTTCCTGGGAGACCAAGACCAAGGCCAGGCCCTGGACCCTGCCCTGGTGCTTATGTCATGGGGACAGAAAGAAAAGAAAAAGTCACCTGCTCCAACTACAGGAGATAAGAATCCAGAGAACCTGATGCTCCAAGATGCAGGTGCTCTGAGATGTGGAAGTGGATCATGGTGATGCCATCACCCAACTAGGAAACGTGGACCAATGGACCAGACAGCCTGCCCGCTTCCCCTGGGTGGGAGTGAGTGAGTCCAAAGAAGGGAGGGCGTGTTTTTCCAGACCCTTTTGGGAGGGTAAGGGGAGAGCCACGAGTGCTGGTGGTTGCCTCCCTGATAAAAGTGGGGAGAGGAACACGAAGGCCTCTCTCTGCAAAGACTTGAAGTCCTCAACCCTGTGAATGCTGTGTGTCCATTCGGGTGAGGAAAAGGAGTCACCTTCAGGTTTGCTTGTGGCCACAGAAATCTCCAGAACCATCACCTTTGTTCATGGGTGTAGGAAAAGCACATTGGAACTCACGTGCAGTTGACCGCTCAGATTTTCCCCGACAACAGGAGCAGAGTGTAGGCTGCTGAATGAAGCAGGCGACTCAGGAAGGCCCTGCAGTGGATTTCGGCTCTTAAGCTGGACAGAGAAGTGCTTTCAGGTTGATGTGATTTTGTATCCTGTAGATAACAGTGAAGGACAAACCTGCGGTTATCTGGGGTCTCATAGACCCAGCTGGAAGAGGGCGGGTGAGCCGGGACCGTCAGCTCACAATGAACAGCAGTGAGCACCCTGTGCTCCTTTCTAGTTCTAGGGTTAGCTGGCAGTGAGAGGGCAGAGGAGCCTGCTTCCTCTGGGGGAGGGTGCTGGGGGGGGGGGGTGATGCAGGGGCTAGAAGGGGAAACCTCCTCTCTGAGGCATGACTTGCTGTCAGCTCCCTGCTCTTTGTTCCCCAACTTGGGATGGGTCCCCTCACCCCGATGGTCCTTCAAGGGCTTCCTCTTTGGTGCAAAGTTTGGGACAAGGCCTGAGGGTGGGGCTGAGGGCCGTGCTGGTGCTCAGTCTGTCCTGGAGGCTTGAATGCTGCCCCTTGGTGTCTCTTTCCTTCTACTTTGAAGGATCAAATTAGGTGCTGGATACTCTTCTCTTTGTCTGCCATGGGCAGTGCAGTGAAGAGCAGATTGGGGCCACCTGTAGAAAGGGCTACCTGAAGCCACACCTGCCCAGGAAACGGGGGTTTGAATCGGGACAGGGTGCGAGAGGGCATTCGTAATATCCTGTGTCGACCAGCCACCAGGTTCCTCTTTCAGCCGCCACTTAAGAAAGGAATGTGCTCTGCAGGGCAGCAGGTGGGAAGACACAAAGGCCCCTTGTCTGAGCTCAGCCCACACGTGGGCTGTCCTGGAAGGCATCTCCCTAGGGCTGCAGCGCACAGCCCTGAGGCCTGCCACAAAGAAGTGCTAGGCCTGGGCCCTTGTGCGGGCTGAGGCTGGTGGTCTGGGCTTGTGAGCGGTGGTGGGGACAGCGGGTGAGGACCAGATTTTTTTTTCTCTGCCCCCTCTCCCCCGCCCCTTGCCTATTTGAATATGCCCCACGACAAGGTCTGGGCAGTGTTGGGGGGGTGGTGGTGGAAACAGTTCTCTGCCTGGAAGGAATGAAAAGACGCATTGTGTGACCACAGAGTCTGGGTGCTGGCCAGGAACTGGTCCTCCAAAGGAGAGGAGAAAGTCAGAGTGTTTGGAGGCTGGGGGAGGAGGCCCAGGGAGATAGCAGGAGAAAGGGAGGTGGGAGGGAGGCCAGGTGCACGCAGGTCACAGCCGTTTGGCCTGAGGACCGGAGGCCTGGGTGGCTGCGGTGCCTGGGTCCACAGGTGTGGGGCCCAAAAGAAGTGGGGGAGGAGGAGGGAGGCACTGTCATCTTACCCACACGCACGTGCTCCGTTGGGGGAGGGGCATCACAACTTAAGACTGTTTACCTAATCCCTTGGGATGTCCTTTCCTCGCTCTGTTCTTTGGGCCCCTTGTGTTTAACGGACTCCTTTATGGGCACATGTGTGGTCATTAACACGTGCAGTGTAGGTCCCGGGCCATGTGTTTGAGTTTCAAATATCCATTGATCTGGCGCAATCGCATCCTGGCTGCCCTCACCCCTCCCTCCCCTTTGGTCCTTGCCCTAGGAGTGAGATGGAAGGGGCGCGTGTGCTTCAGAGGTGGTGCACACGTGCACTCGTATGTGTTTTATTGATGCCACAGAGGAGAATCTGCAGAGGGAGAGGGCCTCCGGCAGCCCCTGTGACTCTGAAAACCTGCTGCAGAGGCTGCGAGAGATTGGTGCTTTGGTTTTCCCTGAAGTAGCCCCGAAGGAAAGTGATTGCAGAGATCGCGAACTTGCCCCGTGCAGATTTACCTGGTCATCCCCAGGCCCGTGGGCTTTTCTGCAGCGCCTCTTTGCAGGGTCTGGATGCTAGTTACTGTTGGTGATTGGAGGGGCTTCTGGAATAACTGAAAGTCCAGGGCTGGCCCTCGTCGCTATGCGCGATGTTCGCAGGCTCAGGGGTGGGGGAGTGCAGCACCCCGGCGTCACAGAGGGCTATGCTGGAGGGAAGAAGGATTGAATGAGGGTGTGTGGGGTCGCACTTGGAAGATCTCTGGCTGTCCCCTGGGAGCTTTGTCTTCTGAGTGCTCAGGCGCTCAGAGGCTCTGGGGCGATGCTGTAACAGACGGCAAGTGGACCTTTAGGGTCATCAGAAGTTTGCTGTTTTTCTGTAAGAGTTGGTTGTTTCAGGAAAGTGAGAGAAAAATAAAGGTATTAACACATCCTGCCTTCGTTTCCTGCATGACGACTGTGTTTGTCAAGCCGGTCTTGGAGACAGGCAGAATTTCCAAAATCCAACTCACCTTCGATTGCAAAGGCTTTTTAATTTTTTAATCCCCTCCACCCCGGTCCCATATATAAGCGCTCCAAGTCGAAAGTGAGGCACACGTGTTTCTCCAGGGTCCCCCTCCTCCACATCTGAGTCCCAATTTCTAGAATCTCTCATGGAGCCTGGTCTTCAGGTGGCTGTCGGCTTGGAGACTGTGTCACTCAGGTGGTGGATCAGGCGGCACTGAGCTTTGGCTTGGCGGTTGTCGCAGATGAAGGGACAGGGATAGCTCCAGCCTCAGCGCTCCTGGGGCCTTAGCACGACTTCGGTGCCCTGAGCTTGGCTGAGGGGTGCCAGGCTGTCTTTCGGGGTACATCCTGCATGGGAATGACTTCAAACTCTTCCCAGTTATTCCACTTCCTCTTTCCCTATCATGGAGGTGGAGGCTGGACCAGAAGTTGGATCTTTCGGCACTGCACCTTTCGCATGGCAAAGGTCTGATGACGTCCCAGCCTGGGCTGGGTTTGGATGGAGTCAGTATTGACCTCTACTCCCATGGCTCTTCCTTGGTGGAGAAGCATTCCCTGGAGACTGTGTCAGCTGCAATGTAGCTGTGGGCTGGCAGCATGCATCTTGCTGCTGCTGTCTCATGTGCTGAGCCGCCTTGACTGTGTCTGGCATGTCAGTGCTCCGGCATCGCGGGGGGCACCTTCGGGAAGGGCTGTGCTAGAGTCCCGGGCCCACACGATGTGTCCCTCCTTCCACAGCTAACGGCTCCTGCAGCGTGGTTCCCCCCTCCACCCCGCTCCCATGTCAGCACTTATTCTAGGTCTCTGAAAGGAAGTTTATGCATGAAGAGTGCAAAACTAAGAGTTTGAATCCTTGCCATATCCCCATCTCTGAGGCCTGGAGAGCAAACGGGATTTAAGGATTTAAGGAAACACTTCTTAGCCATAGATTCATTTGCGTCTCTGGTGGTATTTGTAACCACTGGCATTTATATTTGGTGTATATATGAGGGAACTTTAAAAAGTTCATAGAAAAATGGAATTAAAAGAAGTTTATTTTGGTGTAAAAAAGTCTAAAGTCTAATTTTTTATAAAAGGATTTACTTATTTTATTTGAAAGGCAGAGTTACAGAGAGAGGGAGAGACAGAGAGAAAGAATGAGAGAAAGAGAGAGAGAGAGAATCTTCTATCTGCTGGTTAATTCCTGAAATGGCTGCATGGGCTAGAGCTGGGTCAGGCTGAAACCAGGAGCCAGGAGCTTCACCTGGGTCTCCCACGTGGCAGCAGGGGTCCAAGTGCTTGGGCTATCTTCCCCAGCTTTTTCCAGATGTATTAGCAGGAAGCTGGATGAGAAGTGGAGCAGCCAGGACATGAACCAGTGTTCACAGGGGATGCCACTGTTGCAGGTGGCAGCTTAATCTGCTATACTACAACACCAGTCCCTAATTTTTGAGATAAATTATTTTTAATGTAATTTATGGTCAGAGAGAGAGAAAGAAAAAGAGAAAGAGAGAAAAGTAGAAAAGAAGGAAGGGAGGAAGGAAGGAAGGAAGGAAGGAAGGAAGGAAGGAAGGAAGGAAAGAAGAAAGAAAGGTGGATGGAGGAATGAAAAGAGGGAGGGAGGAAGGGAAGTATCATTATATTCTTAGATTGTATCTGGGAACTACATTAAATCTGTTCTCTCTATATTAAATGAACAAAGCAAAATTAAATAAATGAAAATTTAAAGCTTTGAGGTCCACACATGCATGTGGTCTTCAAAAAGTTCACAAAAATGTGCACCATGAGAAAACTATGCATGGGTTTAACAAATTTTTTTTGAAAGACAGAGGCTCAGAGAGGAGAGAGAGAGGGAGTGAGAGGGAGAGCACTAGCTCTCCCATTCATTGGTCCATTCCCCAGATGCCTGCAACAGCCAGGGCCAGGGCCAAAACCAGCAGCTGGGATGCAATCCAGGTATCCCACATGAGTGACAGGAACACAATCACTTGAGTCATTGCTGTTGTGTCTCAGGGTCTGCATTGGCAGGAAGCTGGAGTCAGGAGCCAGAGCCAGGAATCCAACTCAAGTACTTCAATATGGGCCACAGGCATGTTAACTGGTGTCCTAACCACTAGGCCAAATGCTAACCTCTCAAAGGTTTTGTTTGCACAAAAATAAACTTATCATTTTGGTAAATTCATAGGCTGTTTTTGTTGGTGACTTTAAAAAAAAAACTTCCAGAAAAGTTTTAAATTTTCCTTTTTTAAAGATTTATTTATTTATTTGAAAATAGAGTTACACAGAGAGGAAGAGAGACACACACGGTGGGGGGGAGGGGAGAGAGAGAGAGAAAGAGAGAGAGAGAGAGAGAGAGAGAGAGAGAGTGAGAGAACCTTCTATCTGGTTCACTCCCCAAAGAGCCACAATGGCTGGAGCTGGACCAGACCAAAGCCAGGAGCCAGGAGCTTCATGTGGGTCTCCCACTTGGGTGCAGAGTCCCACGCACTTGGGCCATCTTCTACTGCTTTCCCAGGTGCATTAGCAGGGAGCTGGACAGGAAATGGAACAGCTGAGTCTCGAATTTGCTATACTACGCCAGCCCACAAGTTTTAAATTTTTAAAACAAAAATTGCGAGACAGTAATACAAAGAGTTTCCATACATCCCTTCTCCCACTTCGCCTATTATTAGCATCTCATATTTGCATATTTGTCACAATTAATGAACCACACTCAGCTTCCCCTAATTTTTTTAAATCTGAAGTCCTTTTATCCCTCCCACTTTCCCACCTTCTAATAATCAGCATTCTATGTTCAGATTGAGTTTTTTTTTTCTTTTTTTAAATTTTAGCTCCCACATACCAGAGAGAATATGTGGCTTTTGTCTTTCTATGTCTGGCTTATTTCACTCAACATGATGTCCTCTGGTTCCATCCACTTGCTGCAAATGACAGGATTACATTCCTTTTTGTGACTGAATATTGTTCCATTGTGTATATATGCCACGTTTTCTTCATTCATCTGATAATGGGCATGTTGGTTGATTGTGTATTTTGGCTATTGTGAACAGTGCTGCTATAAACATGGTGGAGCAGGTGTGTCTCTTTGATACAGTATGTTCATGTTTTTTGGGTATACACCCAGGAGTGGGATTGCCGGATCATATGGCAGTTCCATTTCTAGTTTTTAATGAGATCTCCATATTGTTTTTTTTTATTTTAATAAAAGACATTTGTTTATTTGAAAGTCAGAGTTACACAGAGAGAAAAGGAGAGGCAGAGAGAAACAGAGAGAGAGAGAGGTCTTCCATCCGCTGGTTTACTCCCCAATTGGCCGCAACAGCTGGAGCTGCGCCAATCTGAAGCCAGGAGGCAGGAATTTCTTCCGGGTCTCCCACATGGGTTCAAGGGCTCAAGGACTTGGGCCATCTTCTACTGTTTTCCAAGGCCACAGCAGAAAGCTGGATCAAAATTGGAGCAACTGGGACTTGAACTGGCACCTATATGGGATGCTGGCACTACAGGCGGCTTTGCCAGTGCCACAGCACCGGCCCCAGCTCCATATTGTTTTCCACAGTGGCTGTGCTATTTACATTCCCACCAACAGTGTGGTGGGAATCCATATCCTCCCTGGCATTTGCTGCTTGCTGTCTTTTGGATAACAGCCATTCTGGCAGGGATCAGGTGACATCTCATTGTGGTTTTGATTTGCTTTTCCCTGACGGCTAGTGATGTTGACCATTTTTTCATATATTTGTTGGCCATTTACATTGCTTTTTTGATAACTGTCTATTTAGGTCCTTTGCCCATTTCTTAACTGGATTGGGTTTTGTTTGTTTGCTATTGACTTTTTTGAGTTCCTGATATAATTTTGCATATTAATCCTATGTTGAATAAATAGATTGCAAATATTTTCTCCCATTCTGTCAGATGTCTCTTCACTCTATTGTTTCCTTTTCTTTTAGTTTGATATAATTGAATTTGTCTAGTTTTGCTTTTGTTGCCTGCACTTATCATTTTTTAGAAAAAGATTTATTTATTTATTTGAAAGGCAGAGTTACAGAAAGAGACAGACATCTTGCGTCCACTGGTTCACTCCCCAAAAGGCCACAACAGCCAGGGTTGGGCCAGGCCAGAGTCAGAAGCCTGGAACTCTATCAGGGTCTCCCACATGGGTGTAGGAGCCCAAGTACTCAGGTCGTCTTCTGCGGCTTTTCCAGGCACATTAACAGAGAGCTGGGTGGGAAGCAGGCCAGCTTCCCCAGCTGGGACTCGAACTGGCACACGGATCTGCTGTCACAGGGGCAGCTTAGCCTACGGCAGCACAACACTGGTCCCTGAACTCTCTCTCTCTCTCTTTTTTTTAAGATTTTATTTACTTATTTGAAAGTCAGAGTTACACAAAGAGAGAAGGAGAGGCAGAGAGAGAGAGAGAGGTCTTCCATTCGCTGGTTCACTCCCCAAATGGCTGCAATGGCCAGTGCTGTGCCAATCCGAAGCCAGGATTCAGGAGCTTCTTCCGGGTCTCCCACATGGGTGCAGGAGCCCAAGCACTTGGCCCATCTTCTACTGCTTTCCCAGGCCATAGCAGAGAACTGGATCGGGAGTGGAGTAGCTGGAACTTGAACCGGCGCTCATATGGGATGCTGGCACTGCAGACAGCGGCTTTACCTGCTACACCACAGCACTGGTCCCCAAGCTTATCTTTTAATTCCATTTTCCCATGAACATTTTGATGCATCCTCATGTTTATTTAGAATTTACTAAGTGCCAGACTGGTTATAGTCACTGAGAATCCAGCTGTAAGTGAAACCTAACATAGGAGCCCCAGCCTTACCTCAGGAGACTCACATTCTAATAGTCCTCAGCCTTTATTATGGAGATTAAGGTAGAGATAAGCCTACCAGAGGACAGCAGAATTCTAGAAACTCCAAAGTTGTCATTTCTACAAAGGGAGGTGGGGAAGGCAGGTGGTCTTGGCTGGTGGCTCCTGTAGCCAGAGTCCCTAGGGAAAGCCCCTTGGACTTCTATCCATTGGTTCACTCCCCAAATGTCCACAGCAGGCAGGGCTGGGCCAGACCAAAGCCAGGAGCCAGGAACTCGATCCAGGTTTCTCACAGGGTTCCAGGGACCCAAGCACCTGGGCCATCATTTACTACCTCCCAGGGTGTCCATTAACAGGAAGCTGAATGGCAATTGAGTGTCTGGGACTTGAACCGGCACTCTGATATGGGATGTCGTTCAAAGCAGAGAAACAGATACACAGAAAGATTTTCCATCTGCTGGTTCCCTCTTCAAATGCCCAAAGCTAGAGTGATTAAGACAGTGTGGTATTGGCAATGGGATAGAAACATAAACCGATGAAACAGAATAGAGAACCTAGAAGGTTTTTGACAATGGTTCAAAAGCAATTCAATGGAGAAAAGATGGTCATTTTGATAAACGGTGCTGTGGCAACTAGACATCCGTGAGCCCAGAAAGACGAGCAAAACCAATAAATCAACCTGAACCCTCAACCGGCACTCCATGTGGACGCTGGTTTCAGTCCTAGCAGCTCCACTTCCAGTCCAGCTCCATGCTAATGGCCTTGGAAAAGAAACAGAGGATGACCCAAGTGAATGGGCCCCTGCACCAACATGGGAGACCTGGAAGAAGCTCCTGGCTTCAGCCTGGCCCAGCGCTGGCTTTTGCGGCCATCTAGGGAGTGAACTAGTGGATGGAAGATCTCTCTCTCTGTCTCTCCTTCTCTCTCTTGCTCTGTAACTCTTTCAAGTAAATAAATAAACCTTTAAAAAATCAAAATAAATTATATATAAATTGAGTTTCAAATAAAAAAATGTTGCTCTACAAAATACTCTATAAAGGGAATGAAAATGCTGCAAGTTGGGAGATGTATTTACCAACCACACATCTGACATAGGACTTTTTTCAAAAATAAATGAAGAACTCTCAAAATTCAACAGATAGTTCAATTAAAAAATTGGCAAAATATACCAATAAACATCTTACCAAAGTATATATACAGAAGGCAAATGAGCACAAGAGAAGAGGTTCAACATCACTGGACACAGGAAATGCAAATAAAGACCATGGTAAGATATTGCTCCATACCTACCAGATGAATTAAAATAAAAAATAGCGATAATACCAAATGTTAGTGAGGCTGCAGAGAAAGTGAACTTCTCATATATTGCTGGTAAGAATGTAAAATGCTAAGAACTCTGGAAAATACTTTGTAAGTTTGTTTAAAAAAAAAAAAAAAACCTAGGTGCAGACTTTGTGGCATAGCAGGTTAACCTACCGCCTACGATGCTTGGATCCCATATGGGCACTGGATTGTGCCCCAGCTGCTTCATTTCTCATCCAGCTCCTGGCAAATTTGGGAAAAGCCGCAAAAGATGGCCCAAGTGCTTGGGCTCCCACCAGCAATGTGGTGACCCCTGGCTTCGACCTGGCCCAGCCCTGTCTGTTGCAGCCACTTGGGGAGTGAGCCAATAGATGAAAGATTTGTCTTTTTCTTTCCCTCTCTCTCTGTAACTCTGACTTCCAAATAAATAAATAAATCTTAAAAAATAAACTAAACATAAATTTACCATAATCTAATAGTTGTAACCCTGAAAGTTTATTTCAGAGAAATAAAAAGTTATGTCCACACAAAAACTGGTGAGTAGCAGCTTTATCTGTCATAGCCAAAACAATGGAAACTATCTAAATAGTGGATGAAACAAATGATGGTCCATCCGTACCACAGAGATAGCTGAACAAGAAGCTGTTGACACATGCAGCTACCCGGATGCTGTCACAGGCATCAGGCAAAGTAAAAGGAAGATCATACATCAAAAGGTCATCTATAACATTATCCATTCACATGTCATTCTAGGACTGACACAGTTAGAGAGATGGGAAACAGATTGGTGGATGCCAGTTGTGTTGGATGGAGTGAAGGAGGAGAAGTGTTGAGGAGAAAGGATAGCACAAGGGAGATCTTTGTGATGATGGGATCATTCTGCATCGATTGTGTTGGTGGTTTCATGACACTGCGTAGAGCTACACACACACACACACACACACACACACACACATGTAATTGCATGCAAAGCTAGTGGAGTTTGGGGCAAGTGTTTGGCCTAGTGCTCAAGATGCCTGAATCCTACATCGGAGTGCCTGGATTTAATACCTGGCCCCATCTCCTGATTCCAGCTTCCTGCCAATACAGACCAGGGTGGGAGGCTATAATGATGGCTCAAGCAAGATTGAATTTCTGGCTGTCAGCTCCTGACCCAGCCCATGCTATTGAGGACAACTGGGGAGTGAACCAGTGGATAGGAGTTCTCTGTGTGTGTGTCTCTCTGCTTCTCAAATTAGTTAATTGATTATTAATTAAAAACAATAACCAGTGGACTCTGAATAAGGCCCATGGTTATACCAACTTCCTGACTCTGATGCAGTAGTAGTGTTACCTACATATTGCTATATGACTTATGTAATTATGTTAACCCTTGGGAGAAACAGGATAAAGGGTACACAGAGCCTCTCTGTATTATTTTTATAACTTCCTGTGAGTCTACAGTCATGTCAAAACAGAGTTAAAAGCATGAGCGGAACCTTCTGTGGGGACCCAGCCCTCAACCCAGTCTACTGCTGCCAGTGCCTGCCTCTCCCCTCCCACCTGGGTCACCCTTTTCCCGCACCTCCTGGTTTTGTTCTTCCTGGGGGAACCTAGAGCTTGAGGACATGGGGAGCTGTTTGCAAAAAGCTGGCATGAAGCTTGTTTTCACTCAGGGGAGGGAGTGAGCAGATGTGTAAACAGAAGGGTGGACATTGCCCTCGTGTTCTGGAAAGGAGCTGAAGTGCCCAGGTCCCTTCCGCTGTCACAGGTCAGGTGGATCACAGGCCATACCTGGGCCTCGCTGGTCACAGGACGTGCGTCTCAGGCAACTCTGAGTCTGATGAGCATCCCACCTGCTGCTGGTGTGATGCAGGGACTTTTGCACACAGGCGCGTGGGTATCTCCCTCTGGAACCCAGAATAAGTCACCTTGATTCCACACTGGGCCCCGACTCACATGTTGGATGGGAAGGGTGTCAATGTGGTCCCCTCATTTTACCAGGTTGAAGTGCAACTCCTTGTCTTTGAAAAAAGGTGGACAGTGGCGACCTAGAAGAATATGATGGTGGCTTGCCAGGGATGGCTGTGGTTTCGAAGGGTCTACTTGGAATTATTGAGAGCTTCTCCAAACCTCAGGATGGGGGTGGTGGTTTCTTTTTCCCTCATTCTCCAAGGCTCCTCCATCTCGGAGACCCCAAGAGATGCCATTAATACGGATTCCTCCTCTGGCCCCTTTGACACACTTGCTTTTGAAGGACCTGGAAGAGAAAGCTCTTTGTTTGTGGTCAGAATAAACTCATTGTACACCCAAACAATTAACTCCTCAATGGACTTGCCAGCCCCTTGAAAGGGCTGGCCCTGCGTCCCTGGACCTCTCCGGCTCTATTCAGTGCCTTAAGCACACCAATGTTTTTGGGGTTTTGTTTTGTTTTGTTTGTTATTCTGAAAAGTCTTTCCCTGAGAATAGTCAGAGCGGATCAACATTGTCCTCAGCCCCGCATTTATCTCCCCTAGCCAGCGAACGTCAATCAGGAATCAAAAAGCCAAACAGAGGAGGCTTTGAACAGTGTCATCGGGGGTCGAAGTGACTTCCAGCTGTCTGTGCGTGGGCCAGGCCTCCTCGCAGGGCAAGGAATTGTGCTGTCACACAAGCCCGCTGTCTGTATAGGCTCCCAGAGCCCTTGCAGGGGCCGCGACTTTCTGGGCCTGCACCTGCGAGGACAAGGCCTGGTGGGGGCTGGGGAATCTTGGAAGGACAAACGCCAAGGCTCTGGGTCTGGGCAGTTTCCAGAGCTGCTTCGCTGCTGTTGAGGCCTTGAGCAAATCACTGCTTGTGTTGAAACTCAGTTATTTTTTTTATCTGTGTGGCGATATCCTCTGCCTTGATGGTGGTGAGAATAGATGTGGAGAGCCACCTGCCAGGAGCGGAGCACGGCAAAATGTTTATTGTGTATTATGTTTATTACATTTATTATGTTTATTACATTTATTGTTAATCTTGACATCATCCTTGAGAAATTCTTTCAAGTTTACCTTCTTTCTTTATTTCAGTGTTTCCAGATTTACTTCTGTTTCTCTTGCCCTGGTGTTTTTTTTTTTTTTTTTTTTTTAAACTAGCCTTTGAATTGATTGTTCTGGGAGCTCTGTCTCCTTTAGTCTGGGAGAGCATTATGGTATTAAAGAGAAATAAAGCCTTCCTGTTTGAGGTCCAGAAGAATCACCAAGAATCAGCATCAGGCACCAAATCGTCATATGTATCTGTGTAAACTAAGATTCAGATATCTTTCATTCAAATATGTGTGAGAGCCCCCCCCCCACACCGTGTAAGGGGTTTCTGTTCCCTGATGGTTACTTGTGATAACCTTAAAACCCTCTCCTTTTTGTTTTAACGGCTTTATTAAAGGATAATTTACTTACCATAAAATTTGCTCAATATGGAATTTAGTAATTTATAGAGCCATGCAGCCATCGCCAGAGAACATTTCCACCATCCCCAAAAGAAACCTGGAGCCCAGTTACGATTGCACCCCACTCCTAGCCCAGCCCCAGAAAATCAGTCAGAGATCAGTCCTCTGCCCCAGTAGGTTCCCCTTCCCTAGACGTTCCATATGAATGCGACTGGATGCCACGGAGCAGTTGCCTCTGGCTTCTGAGCTTCACCTAGCACAGTGTTTATGAGGTTCTTCGTATACTGTCATTTCTTTTAATTTCTGAATAGTATTCCTGGATGAATACTTCACAGTGCGCCAATCCATAGCTGCCAGGTGTTTAGATTGCTTTCCGTGTGAGGCATTTGGAATACTGCTATGACTATTTGTATCCCTGTCTTTGTGTGGACACCTTTTTATTGCCCCTGGAGAGATTTCTAGGAGTGCGACTTTTGGGTTGACTGGTAAGTTTATGTTTAGCTTTTGAAAGAAATTTCTAGACACTTCCAAAGTGTCTGCCCAATTTTATGTTCCCACCAGTGATGGAGGAAGGTTCCAGTTTCTCCACATCCTTGCCAACACTTGATGTTATCTATGTTTTTGATGGTGAGCATTCCAGTGGGTGGTTAGTTATATCTCACTGTGGTTCTACTTTGTCTCTCCCTAACAACTAATGATGTTGAGCACGTTTTCATGTATTTATGTATCCGTAAATCTTCTTGGGAGAAATGTGTATTAAAATAGTTTTCCCATTTTAAAGGTAAGGCTGTTTGTCATCTTACTGGGTTTATAATTCAATTTTAAAGCTTTGATTAGATTTCATTTTATAAATCCAAATTTGAACATAAGCAGTTGAGTAAGATGGCTAAGACTTGTGGAATTATATACTCCCTTTAGTAGGTCTTTAAAGGCTTTTACACCTACACAATGTCCTGGAACTTGGGAGGCAGGCATCTTTCATCTTTTATGTTGCTGCCCAGAAAAGTAAACTGAGGGGTTTGGGTTACCCAGCTTATTGGATGTAAAGCAGGAATCGGTGTGATCCCACTTGAGACTGTGGGGCCAGGAGCACATAGAGAACTTTACTCTCTCTCTCCAGGGCCTGGTGTGGGGCCTGGGGCTGCTCCAAGGCTTGCCTGGAAGCAGAACTGATGTGGACCTTGGACCCAGGCCCTGGACCTCTGCTGGGGAGAAGAGGTGTGCTTATTTGCTGGGTCAGAAGCCAGGTGTCCAGGTGCCCGGAGATGATGGCTAGAGGGCCCTGTTGGCTTTGGCCTGGCCTCCTGGCCGTTGGGCCTGCTGGATATCACAGGTGGCTCCTGGCAGCAGGGCGTCTTGTCTTTTTCTCACTTCGTAAAGATTTCTACCTCGGGCCTCCCTGTGGCAGAGCAGCTGTATCTTGTGACCCTCGGTGACCCTACCCTGCAGGAGGACTCCCTCTCTGTAGGTGGCTTCGTGCTCCCTGGGCTTCCATGCCTGCAGCTGGGCATGCTGTGGAAGTCAACACCTGCAGAGTGAGGGCTTCCCTAGGAAACTACCGTGATCTCCTGGAGCACCGACCTCCGATGCTGATGGCTGGGCCAGAAGGGTATCTGGATGATAGGAGCAAAAGGCGGGATGTTTTCAGTTATCTTGTTCCAGAGAGACACACAGCTTTTGAAATACAGGAGGATTTTAATGTCTATACTGAATGTTAAAATATTGCATAAGCCATTTCGCAACAAAGTTCTCACCGTTGTCTGTCTTGAGATATTTGAGTTCTCACTTGCCCTTTGTAAGCCTGTAAGACTCCTAAGACGAAGCCAGCCAGGGTGGAGGGCTGAGCATACTGTGCTGGGTTATTTACACTGTGAACTCTGCATCCGGCAGGAGCAACCAAGTGTGCCTTGCAGCTGCCAAAAGACTCCGTTCAGTGGCTCCTTGAATTCAATGGAAAGAGGTGTTAATGGAGTCGGGGAAGTGATGCGATTTTAAAAATGATATTGTGTGGCTCTGCTGTGTGTATCCCTCCTCAGTGACCTCCAGATCAAACTCACACAGTCTGGCATCTAAAGGTGCCTGCTCTGGACTCCAGTTTGAGGCAAATAAGATATCCAGCTTAGTCACCCCTCTGTGGATGCTACACCTCTCTCCTGGGGATGATTGTCAGTTCAGGATCACTGGGTCCGCTTGGAGAGCTGGGTCTTGGTGTCAGCCAATGATACTTTCACACGATTGTCAGGTTGTTCGCCTCTGCCTCCAGCCAGGGTTGGAGTTTCTACAGCTCTTGAATCTTAAGATCCCGGTGAGATCTTGAGTCAAGAAAGATTGATTCATCTTATCCCTTCCAGATAAGATGCAGGGTGGTCAGCCAGAGGCACCGGGAGGGATGTTACTGACCATCTCCGACTGCCAACAGAGTCTACTTGAGAACTTGTATTCTCCATAAATAGTTCCGTTCTCCGAGACCTCCGAGGGGGGAGTGGGCTGGGAAGAGGACGATGGTGAGATCATCAAACCTTCTGGGACAACAGTGACAATAGTGCTCTCCTTCTCCGCTCCTAACCCTGAGGGAGAAAACAGAGGGAAATCTCTAAGCCGGGTTTTCTCAAGATGGGTGAAGATCCCCGCTCTCAGCCTTCACCAAGGGGTGAAATTGTTTCTCGATGGATGGGAGAAAATTTACTCTTCACACACAAAGCATGCATACGTGCACATGCACAGGCATACACACTCACACTCATTACGTGAGATGATGCAGCTTAGCTGTCGTATGGAAATTTCGTTAGGGAGGTGATCAGGAAAAAAATTGTCTACAGAATGCCTCTTATAAGTACAATAATGGAAAAGAAGGTTGGGAACCCTGCTTTAAGCTGAGGTTTTTGGGGCCTTGGTGGCAGTAATTCAGAGTCCTGGGAGGCCTATAAACAAAGGCCATGCTAATTCTGACCTGCAGAGGTCCCTGCTCTGCAGAGAGCTGCCAAAGTGCTGGAGTGGTAAGCATTAGAACTTTGTTACTGAGAACTCTCTGCTCCCACCACCTGTGTCAGAAATTTCAAAGCAAGCGTAGGGAATAGCTGCAATTTCCCATTTTGTTTGCCTGCACCTTGTACTAGGAGTTGGGGTGCATGCTGTTCCGTTGCCAGAAAGGTTCGAAGGATTCCTGAACCTCTTCAGTTCATCATGCTGGACCGAGATTGGTCATTCCTACCTTCTCATCCTCTTTAGGTGAGGGTGGAGAAACAGCTGGAGTTTGGAAAGGAATAGCACCCAAGTCTCTCGTTTGTCTTAAGCTCATTTCAATCAAGGAAACTAGAAAAATATTCTGAGTTGACCCCTTTCATAAGAGGCAGGAACAGAACTGGGGACATCAGAATTTGATACCCTAAAATTGTCAACCTTACTCTAGCAAGCTTGGCTGGAGCTCAGGGCTGCTGGGGAAGGTACCTCCTCCCGGCTCTCCTGTGGGGAGCAACAAGGGCTGACAGAGTCATACCAGTGTCCTCCGACTTCAGAGAAGGGGTCCCCAAAGCCGTGAAAACTGGCTTGCTTTTTGTTCTGTCTCCTGGGAGGGTGTGCGCACAACTGGAATTGTTCTATTGTTGGTGTTTCTCTGTGGGTTTTCTTTCTTTCTTATTCTTGCCTCCTTTCTTTTCTCTTCTTTGGATTCTTCACTGGGCCTTGGCCGGGCCATGTACAAACCCCAACCATTCAACAGTGCTGGAGAGTAGATAGTATTTACCTCAATAATGGTAGTCTCTTTTCGCTTTTTTTTAACCCTCAATTCAGATGACGGATCAAAGCCGACACCCACGATGGAGACCCAGCCGGTGTTCGATGGAGATGGTAAGCCCTTGATTTACTCCAAGGTCTCGTTTTTCCACCCATTTTCAGGTTTGGGAGAGGTCTTAACTTTGTATATTTGCTTAAGCTTTATTATTATTATTATTCATTTTTTTTAATTTCAGATTTTCTCAGTGTAAGTTGGGTTGTTTTAACCTTTTAACAAATGTAAATTCTCCAAGGTATGGAGACACTCTCCACTTCTGGGAAGGTCCTCCATTCTCTCCTGGCTTCCTGACTTTCTCCCCATGTCCAACATCAACACAGCCTGGACAGACCCTGTGAACTGCCAAGGTCATGTCCAGGAATGTCCCTTTTTTTTTATTTTTTTTTTAATTTTTTTTTTTTGACAGGCAGAGTGGACAGTGAGAGAGAGAGACAGAGAGAAAGGTCTTCCTTTGCCGTTGGTTCACCCTCCAATGGCCTCTGCGGCCGGCGCACTGCACTGATCCGATGGCAGGAGCCAGGAGCCAGGTGCTTTTCCTGGTCTCCCATGGGGTGCAGGGCCCAAGCACCTGGGCCATCCTCCACTGCACTCCCTGGCCACATCAGAGAGCTGGCCTGGAAGAGGGGCAACCGGGACAGAATCCGGCGCCCCGACCGGGACTAGAACCCGGTGTGCCAGCGCCGCTAGGCGGAGGATTAGCCTAGTGAGCCGCGGCGCCAGCCCCAGGAATGTCCCTTTAGTAAATGAATCAGCACTTACATGTCTAGCACTGTGCAAGGTCCCTGGGGATGAAAAGGAAGTCTATGAATGTCAGCCTTCGCTCTTATCATGCTGGCAACTGTTAGAGAGCTTAATGTGCTGAATTCTACGATTTTGATTGTTTTAAATGACTTCTTTATTTGTTTGAAAGTCAGAGTTACAGAAAGGGAGGGAGAAAGAGAGAGAGAGAGCTTCAGTCTACTGGTTCACTCCCCAGATGGCTGCAATGGCCAGGGCTGGGCCAAGTAGAAGCCAGGAGCCAGCCTTGCTGTTGTGCCCACCTAGGGAATGAACCAGTAGATGGAAGATCTTCTCTCTCTCTCTCTTTCTTTCTCTCTCTCTCTAAATCTGCTTTTCAAATAAATAAATAAATAAATAAATCTTTTTTTTTTCCCTTAAAAGACATTTGGGAGGGAAGAAATCCTGGGTTAAGGGAAATAGTGCATGACTGGTGGCAAAATAAAGGCTGGAGGCCCCTGGACAGCTGTGGAGCGGACAGAAAGGACATGGGGTGTAGAAGCCTGAACTCCATTCAGGTTGAGCTGCTCAGGCCTGTATTCTTGAGTGTATGTGACTGAGCATCCCAGATCTCCATGGGGAGGAGCAGGAAGTTGGCAGAGTGAGGTCTCTTGAAAATCTAAGCACAAGGTGTAGCTCTTGGTGTGAGATGCAGCAAACTTTCAGCAGCTCTTAGCTCAGTGCATCTGGGCCTGCACCTTGAGACTGGACAGAGAAGCAGGAGGAGAAAAACAGGTTATGCCATGGTTAGTCCCACAGCCGGGGATGTCCCTAGCGTGGCTCAGCTTTGGGGACAAGGATTGATATGTGAGCCATCTTTGCCACTGGCTCCTTTGGTGGAGTATTTGTATGTTTGTGCTTGGAAGTGCAAATGTCTGTGTGATCCACAAAGGTCATTGGAGCGGGGAGTGGAGACCATGTCATTGTGGGAGACCTCCCCAACACCCTCACTGAAGATCTTGTCACCCCAAAGTATGTTCAGCGTCATTTGCTACATGCCCTCCTTACTGGGTACCCAAGTCCAGAGAGGGCCTGAGGCACCCGGAGCGCCCTGGAAGCGGCACGCATCTCTGTTCCGTGACAGGTTGTCAGAAGGGGGTTGACACCGCGACAGGCCTGCTCGTCTCTGCCCTGTCTGAGGCAGAGTCCCAGCATGATGAATCTGCTGTGGCTCAGCTGTTTCCTCTAGAATGGTCGCTGTGGTTGGTTTGGCGGTCATTTGTTGATTTATCCCCTTTAAATCTTCTCCCAGGGAAGCAACTGAGAGGGACTTGGCTTGGCCCATGTCCCTCCCATCCTGGGATAATATTTTTGTTCCTGGATGGAGTGGCTTGGTGCCTCTGCACTCTGACCACTCTGCCTCCCCACACAGGATGCTCTGGTTGGCTCCTAGGAGCTGGTGGGGAGACGAGCTTCCGTCATGAGGAAGGGAGAGGGCGTTGGGACAGGGTGGATGTGGAATGAGATAGCTGAAGCTTTGGTGCCTCAGGCTTTTTATAAAAGCTATAAAAATAAGTCTGGGTTATATACCATGTCAATACTTCTCTGTGCTCACACCTTTTTTCTTTCCTTTTATTTTTATATTTTTTCAGAAATCACCGCTCCCACTCTATGGATTAAACACTTGGTGATCAAGGACTCCAAAATGAACAACACCAACATAAGAAATTCAGGTAACAACCATCCTTGGATTAGATGTGTACCCAGTATGTGCCTGGTTGCCCCACGGCGACCTATCCTATGGGTTTGAGCAAGCCATTGGATCAGTCTCGTCTTCACTTTCTACACCTATCAAGTAAGGAGACTGAATGGGCTAATCCCTTACAATTTTAATTATCTTTGGTTATCATCACAGGGATCATCTTTCATGAGTAGTTGATCCTTTTAGCTGAAAAGTTTTGACTGTATATTTTAATTTTTGATTTACTTTCTATATGCCAGTCAGAAGAGTTTGAAAGAAGAATGACTAGCACAAAGAAGTTGGACCTCAATCTAGAGAGACCTGTTGGTATGCATATCCAAGGCTCTAAGTAACTGCTTACAGTGATGCCTTTTCTTGTCTGATCTTCGGGGAGCTTGCGAGTAAGGTTAGGGTTTTTTTTTTTTAAAGATTTATTTATTTATTTGAAAGGCAGAGTTACAGAGAGGTAGAGGAAGAGACAGAGAGAGGGAGAGAGAGAGAGAGAGAGAGGTCTTCCATCCGCTGGTTCACTCCCCAGTTGGCCGCAACAGCTGGAGCTGCGCCCATCTGAAGCCAAGAGCCAGGAGCTTCTTCCGGGTCACCCACTTAGGTGCAGGGACCCAAGGACTTGGGCCATCTTCTACTGCTTTCCCAGGCCATAGCAGAGAGCTGGACTGGAAGAGGAGCAATCAGGACTCGAACTGGTGCCTATATGGGATGCCAGCACGACAGGAAGTGGCTTTATCCGCTATACCACAGCACCAGCCCAGAGGTTAGGTTTTGACTCTGACTGAAATCTCTGTAGAAAGCTAATGACAATAGAGCTTATTTATTGTGGATACAGACCAAAGTCATTAACATTCACTTACTATCAATTAAGATGCAATGTTCATAAACAAGAAAATGTGTTAACAAATCAAATCTGGGTTTCTATCAGGGAGGATTTCTTTCTACAGCTCAAGACTTCATTGTGAGAAATATTACTAGGCATAATTTATGCCTGGTTATTGAATTTAACCATATAATATTTTCCTTATAGCTGGTAAGGACTAGGAACAAAGGGACTTTGAATGGAGAGGCAGTTTTACATGGCCGTTAATGAATTGCACTGTCATCCCCGCGCCCCCCACACCCTGCCTTAGGTTTTTCCTGTGTTCCATCTCTGCCCTACAGGTGGCGGTATGGGGGCTGGAGTGCTGGGGCTGATCTAGATCCAGGTGTGAATCATGTGGCATTTTGAATTTCTCTGTGACTTAGTACCTCTCCATGTGTCTCGTTCACTGATAAAAGCTGAAAGTTCGGGATGGAGGTGGTGGTAGAAGGAAATCATGGGAATTCCCTTGGCTCACAATCTTTGGTGGAAAAGGGCAGTGATTAAAGCATAGACTGGGAATTGGGAAAACTGGGGTTTGTATTTTGGTTCCAACACTTAGTGAATGACCCCTGTCAGTTCAATCTCATCTATAAAATGGGATTATGGTCTCTCCCTCAAGAGACTGTGGTCAAAGGTTGGCTAAGTCAATGTCAATATGGTACTTAATAAATGCCTGGCTTAATGATAGTCTGTGCATGTTAAATTTTAAGTCTATCGATGTATTAATCATCACTGTTGGTAGGAATAAGGGGGTGTTAATTTTAGCACTTATTGTGGGAGTTTTTCAATCAGGAAAGAATTGATGATTGTGGACCCAAGTGGAGGCATCCGGTAGGCAGGCTCCTTAGGACCTCCCTCCACACTCTCCTCACTCCTAGGCAAATAGGATAAGAGAGAGAGAGGTGATTTGGTGCCTATAGTATCTGGTACTGGAAGGAACATTTGGAAATGGTCTCCCTAGGGGCCGGTGTGGTGGCACACTAGGTTAATCCTCCACCTGTGGCATCGGCATCCCAAATGGATGCCGGGTTCTAGTCCCGGTTGCTCCTCTTCCAGTCCAGCTCTCTGCTGTGGCCTGGGAGGCCGTGGAGGATGGCCCAAGTGCTTGGGACCCTGCACCCACATGGCCATTTGGCGTAGCTCTGGCCATAGCGGCCATTTGGGGAGTGAATCAACGGAACGAAGACCTTTCTCTCTCTCTCTCACTGTCTGTAACTCTACCTGTCAAATAAATAAAAAAGAAAGAAAGAAAGAAAATGGTCTCCCTAGTTCCTGAAACTCTGGAAGACTGCCGAGTCCCAGAGAGAGGGATAATCCTCATTCTGTGATTACATGGTAGACATGGAAGTGAACTTTCTGAATTGTGCAGCACCTTTTATCTGAAACACTTGCAATTGCTTCCATGAATTTCTTCTTGATCTATCATTGGTTAATTTCTCTGCCCAGAGAAAAAGTCTCGAGGTGCCAGGTCTTTGCTGCCTACCAATTCTTTGTAATAATTTGGAATTAAGTTGATGTGTTGGATTGCTCTGAGATGGGATGGAGAAGAACTGTCATCATCATTGTTATATAAAAAATAGCTTATCGGGAGTCATAGGTAGAAAGTGATTGGGCTTAGCTATCCTTGGGAATAGAATGTGTGCTCTCTTGTGCTATATTCTTCAAGTGTAATAAAGAGATGATGTCACATGAGTTGAAGATCTTCTTGTCCACTCCCTAAGTTTTTCTCCCTACCATCCTTACCTTATCCATAGTTTACAACTGATTGAGAATAGGGTCATGGTGGGAAATGGTTTCCAGGCAGGTATAGCCACTTCTTCTTATTGGGGTGGCGCAGTCGTGTTAACTTTTCCCCAGTTGACCCAAGTTATGTCTGGATGGTTAATGTGCAGGACAGGACAGCTGGGAGAGAACTAACAATCCCCCTGGGAGGAATTGACACCAGGACCAATTACTAAGTATTGATAACTTAGAACTGTCCGAATGACCTGGGACATCCTCCATCACCATCAGCTGATAATGCTGCTGAGTGCCTGTCAACCTTTTTGAGGTGATTGTATGGAAAAGGTGTCCTGCCACAAAGGCATATAGCAAGGGTTGGCAGATGACAGCCTGCCCATTTTTGCAGATAACATTTTATTGGAACACAGCCACAATCACTTATCTACATATTGTCCATAGCTGGGTTTTTTTGTTTGTTTGGTTGGTTAGTTTCAACCATGAGAGTAGAGAGAAATAATTGTGACAGAGCCTGGATGGCCTGAAAAGCTTAAAATACAAAAGTACATAAAAATGTTCATGGAAAAATAGAATTAAAAGATAAGTTTGGGTCCAAAAAATATTTAAAATTCAGGCAATGAGTATGATGAAAAAGAAGCTTTGGATGGGAGTGTGTAGGGGATTGTCTTACCCAAATCTTTGGCATCTTGTCGACCAAGCAGAAGTAGGGCTGTAGCTCCTGGGATGTTTTCTGATAGGACCAGGTACACCTGTATCAGCACAAGAATTCTCGAGACGCCTCTCAAAGCTCTTCACCATCTCACATACACCTTTTTCAAGCTTTGCTAACCTGTTCTGTGCATGCTCTCATGGGTGAGTTGCCAAGGAAGCAGCCTGAGGCTTGGCTTTCATAGGCAGAAGGGTTGGGAATCTTTGCCTATGGAATGGCAAATGCATGGGCTTTGCCTTTCTTTCTTTTCCTTTTCTTTTTTTTTTTTTTGACAGGCAGAGTTAGACAGTGAGGGAGAGAGAGAGAAGAGAGAAAGGTCTTCCTTTTTCCGTTGGCTCACCCCACAAAGTGGCCGCTACGGCCAGTGTGTTGCGGCTGGTGCGCTGCACCTATCCGAAGCCAGGAGCCAGGTGCTTCCTTCTGGTCTCCCATGTGGGTGCAGGGCCCAAAGACCTGGGCCATCCTCCACTGCCTTCCCGGGCCACAGCAGAGAGCTGGATTGGAAGAGGAGCAACCAGGACAGGACCGGTGCCCCAACCGGAACTTGAACCCGGGGTGCCAGTGCCGCAGGCGGAGGATTAGCCTAGTGAGCCGTGGCGCTGGCCTTTTGCCTTTCATTTTTAAAATTTGTTGCTTTTCATTTAAAAAACAATTTTTTCTCCTTTGAAAGGCAGAGTTACACACACATAAACAGAGAAATCTTCCATCCACTGGTTCACGCCCCCATCGGCCATAATCGCCAGGGCTGGGCTAGGCTGAAACCAAGAACCGAGAACTCCGTCTGGATCTCCAAAATGGGTGGCCAGAGCCTTAGCACTTGGAGCATCATCTACTGCCTTCCCAGGTGCATTAGCAGGAAGCTGGATCAGAAGTGGAGCAGCCAGGGCATATACCACATTCATATGAGACGCTGGATTCATTGGCAGTGGTTAACTGATTGTGCCACAACACTGGCCCCAGACAAACCTTTCAATTTGGCTTCCAATGCTAGCTTCCTTCGGAGGTTTGGTGAGCTTGGGGAAGTTAAATTCCTTGAGCTTAGATTTCCTAATAAGAGGGTGCTTCAGCAAGTTCATGGAAAATGGAATTAAAAGATAAATTTTCTTTGGTGCAAAAAGTGTTTGAAATCCACGCACATGTGAGGTTATGAAAACTCTGTGTTATGAAAAAGCTATGCATGGATTTAAAAAGTTTTTTGCACTAAGATAAACATAGCTTTTTTTTGCCTTTTTTTTTTGACAGACAGAGTGGACAGTGAGAGAGAGAGACAGAGAGAGAGAAAGGTCTTCCTTTTGCCATTGGTTCACCCTCCAATGGCTACCGCAGCCAGTGCACTGTGGCCGGCGCATCGCGCTGATCCAAAGGCAGGAGCCAGGTGCTTCTCCTGGTCTCCCATGCGGGTGCAGGGCCCAAGGACTTGGGCCATCCTCCACTGCACTCCCGGGCCATAGCAGAGAGCTGGCCTGGAAGAGGGGCAACCGGGACAGAATCCGGCACCCCAACCAGGACTAGAACCCAGTGTGCTGGCGCCGCAAGGCAGAGGATTAGCCTAGTGAGCTGCGGTGCTGGCCTAAACATAGCTTTTAACTTTGTTGTTTCACAAACTTCTTTAAGTATCTTAGTATGTAAAAGAAAGTGATTAGAGGGGTCAGCACTTGGTTAATCCTCCACCTGCGGTGCTGGCATCCCATATGGGCGCCGGGTTCTAGTACTGGTTGCATCCTCTTCCAGTCCAGCTCTCTGCTGTGGCCTTGGAAGGCAGTGGAGGATAGCCCAAGTGCTTGGGTCCCTGCACCTGCATGGGAGACCAGGAGGAGGCACCTGGCACCTGGCTCCTAGCTCTTGGCTTCAGATCAGCGCAGCGCTGGCTGTGGCGGCCATTTGTGGAGTGAACTAATGGAAGGAAGACCTTTCTGTCTCTCTCTCTCACTGTCTATGACTCTACCAGTCAAATAAAAAAAAAAAGTGATTAGTGTCCTGTAGGATTTTTTTTTTGAGGATTTAATGATAGATATACAATGCATGGCACATATTAGTTGTACTATAAATTAGTTTTTAAAAATCCTATAAGAATGACTATTTTTTAAAAAAATTATTTATTTACTTATTTATTTTAAAGGCAGAGAGAGAGAGAGAGAGAGATCCTCTATCTGCTGGTTCACTTCCCACATGGCTGCAATAGCCAGGGCTGGGCCAGGCAGAAGCCGAAAGTCAGGAGCTCCATCCAGGTCTCCCCACAGAGGGGACAGGGACTCAAGCACTCGAGTCATCTTTGCCTATGTTCTCAGGTGCATTAGCAGGAAGCTAGGTTAGAAATGGAGCAGCTGGGACTCAAATCAGAGCTCGTATGGGATGTTGGCATCACGGGCAGCAGCTTAACCTGCTGCACCACAACACCAACCGCAAGAATTTCTGCTCTTGATGGAATATCTTAATGTAACGTGTTAGCCAATTTTCACATTATTGCATTTGATTTAATGAGAAGCTCGCTAGACTTTAACGCTAACTCAAGTCTGGGCACCTGGCTCTGGCGAGGCCCTGAATCTGTGATCAAACACCTGAGACTGTTTTCCATTAGAGTGTGATGGCCGCTTCCGGGTTCAGGTGCGCTTCAGCTGCCTGTAAGGAGAGGCTGGCATTGGAGAGAGACTGCTTCATCTCTGCTGACTCTCAGAGGAAAAAGAAGATCCCAGCTTCTTTTACACCCCAAACATCCTTTTTCACACTCAGACCCTGTGACGCCAGGTTTGTTTTCTGGCCTGGGGACTGTTGATGTTGGAAAGGTTCCACTGGGCAGCTGCAGTTTTGCAATAACATGACACACAGGCCTGCAGACATATCCAGTCTCCTTGCCTCCTCCTGGAAGCTTTGGTCCTTGTTTTTAAGGCTTCGTCGTGGGTTCACTGTGGTCAGTGCTGCCCTTGGAGTTCTTGGCAGGTTCAGCAGTGACAGGTCGGCTTCTCTGGTCTTCTCTTCTTTTCTCACCTCTGCTGCACCCTTCCTCTCTTGCTTTTTCACTGCCCTGGCAATTCTTTTCGTATCCAAGGAGATGATGTACCTGAGCAGCTAACACTTTGAACTTGATAGCAGCATCCTTTCACAGATACGCGTTGGCCAGAACCTCTGTGCAGCTTCCATAAGGAAATATGAACTCCTGCTGAGTTTTGTACCCGAAGCTAGTTACCAAGGCGTTTCCTAATATACCTAGAGTGTAAGATATTTTTAAAACCATTTTTTTTTTCAACAAGAGGGTAAAGAGATGAAATAAATGAGAATTAGACTTCATATAATTCTTCATTGCATACCCCATGGCTTCCAATCTGACTATATGCAGACACTTTCTTACAGCTGTGATTTATATGTCTTTTTGTTTCTGCCCAACAAAATTCTCCCCTGGGAAAATGTGATCTCTCGAGAAACAAGGTCATACAAGCCTTAGCTCTTCTCTTTGTGCAGCTTGTAATGCTACCAGGGCCTACAGCCCAATTTCCCTCTGCGCCAGGGGGTCAAGAGTTAAAGTTAGCTCTTGTAGCCTCTAGTGGAGAGATTTGACTTCCCTGTCTGCCTCCCTGTCTCTTCTTGCTTTTATCCCTGTCTTTCCTAGTTAACTTCCTTCATATATGGTCAGGGATTTCAAGAAGGTTCTAGAACCTGAGCCTGTGATTTCAGTGCAAAAAGATCATGCCTTCCTTTTTTTTTTTTTTTTTTTTTTTTTTGGACAGGCAGAGTTAGACAGTGAGAGAGAGAGACAGAGGAAAAGGTCTTCCTTCCGTTGGTTCACTCCCCAAATGGTTGCCACGGCCAGCATGCTGCGCCGATCCAAAGCCAGGAGCCAGGTACTTCCTCCCAGTCTTCCATTCGGGTGCAGTTACCAAGGCGTGTGTGCCCTCCCGGGCCACAGCAGAGAGCTGGACTGGAAGAGGAGCAACCGGGACAGGATCCGGTGCCCCAACCGGGACTAGAACCTGGGGTGCTGGCGCTGCAGGCAGAGGATTGACCTAGTGAGCCGCAGTGCCAGCCACCTTCCTCTCTTGACTGTCTGACCAGTAGAACTTCTTTCTGTACATCAAAGAATGGAGCAACTGGGGCCAGCATTGTGGCCGGTTAAACCACTGGCTACACCGTTGGCATCGCATATGGGTGCCAGTTCAAGTCCTGACTGCTCCACTTCAAATCCAGTTCCCTTCTTCTTCTTCTTCTTTTTTTTTTTTTTACAGGCAGAGTTAGTGAGAGAGAGAGACAGAGAGAAAGGTCTTCATTCCGTTGGTGCACCCTCCAAATGGCTGCTACAGCCGGCGTGCTACGCCGATCCGAGGCCAGGAGCCAAGTGCTTCCTCTGGTCTCCCATGCGGATGCAGGGACCCAAGCACTTGGGCCATCCTCCACTGCCTTCCCGGGCCACAGCAGAGAGCTAGACTGGAAGAGGAGCAACCAGGACAGAACCAGTGCCCCAACTGGGACTAGAACCCGGGGTGCAGGTGCCGCAGGCAGAGGATAAGCCTAGTGAGCCACGGTGCCAGCCTCCAGCTCTCTTCTGATACGCCTGTAAGGCAGTGGAAGATGACCCAAGTACTTTAGGCCTCTGCCACCTACATGGGAGTCTGGATGAAGGAGCTCCTGGCTCCTGATTTTAGCCTCGCCCAGCCCTCGTTGCAGCCATTCGGGAAATGAGCCAGTGAGTAGAAGATCTCTCTCTCTCTCTCCTGCCCCTGTCATTCTGCCTTTCAAAAAAATAGATCTCTTTAAAAATGGAACAGTTGTGCTCCCTGCAGACAGAGCCATCAGAGGGGACACAAGACGGAAATTGGTTTCTTAGGAGTTCTTCCATGAAAATGACAACCTGTCTTCTCGTTTGTTAGAGTCTCTGCTTGCCCAAGGCGTCGTCCCTGTCCCTGTCTTTACCAGCCTCTGTCAGGCCTTGATATTCTAGCCCTAACCCCCTTGGCCACCGTTTGGATGCCCCTCCCTCATCCAGGAGTGTTCCTGTCGGGACAGCAGCTAGGATTGAGACTTGGGGGTCAGTGAGGCAACAGCATCTCCTGGCTGGATCCCCACCCCCAGTCCAGCAGTCTAGGCCCGCCTAGAAACCACGAGCTGATGTAATGACCTGAGGCCTGGAAAAATAAACAGCTCACAAGGAAACCAGCGGTAGCCGTCGTAAGCAAATACCCCACAGCCACCTGGACTCTTGTACATGACGTGATTGGAAGGAAGAATGAGTAATACAGCAACGTTAGCAGCTGAGGACGGGCCTGGGCTTGTGTGTGTTTAAAATATCTATATGAAAACAAACCCTGGATGTTTATTTCTGTAACTGACCTTCTGAGTGTCTTGCCCGTGTATCCTATGCAGGTGCCTTGGCCAATAGTGGCCGGTAGAGTTGGGTTGGGAACAAGTGATCATCTCTGTGACTCTCTCCGAGGCAACGAAGGCCTTGCTCTTTCTCAAACGTTTCCTTTGCCAAGAGGAGCAGCAAATGTGTTTAGAGGCCCCCAAGAGCTTAGCCTCACAGTCCATTTGACTTGACTGTAAAATTAGCTTTCCCAGTTGCCTGGCTCCTTTGCTGTGTTGTCTGTCTGCAAAGGTGGCACGAGTGATAGGTGACTGCATGATCCTGCCTTTGGGGCTTCTGGACTTGTACACCTTTTGGTATTTGATGGCAAAACCACGCCTCCTAATATTTCCCTTAGGGCCTCTGCTGTAAAACATCTGAAGATCAGGACCGGCGTTGTGGCACAGCAGGTCAGGCTGCTGCCTGTGGTGCCAGCGTCCCGTACCAGAGTGCCAGTTCGAGTCCCAGCTGCTATGCTTTCCATCCAGCTCCCTGCAAATGCACCTGGGAAGACACAAATGATGACCCAAGCATTTGGGCCACTTCCATCCATGCATGGCGTTCTTGGCTCCTGGCTTCAGCCTGGCCCAGCCTTGACCACTATGGCCATTGAGGGAGTGAACCAGTGGATTGAAGATCTCTCTCTCTCTCTCTTTCTGTCTCTGCCTCTCTCTCTTTATCAGTCTGCCTTTCAAATAAATAAATAATTAAAAAATAAACCTCTTAAGGTCCTGCTCATGTATTGTAATGTTTGCTAGAAGCCAAAGGCAGTCTCTGTTTTGCTCTGAGGGCCTTCATCCTGTGTTTCTTTGCAAAATGAATTTGGAAGTGGGCCATCCATCTTATAAACACACTCACACTTGCAACATTGGTCTAGAGAGTGGAGTATGATTCTTTATTTTGACAAACTTAAAAATACAAAGGTACTTGAAAAAGCTCATGTAAGTTTATTTCGGTGCAAAAGGATTTTGAAATCCATGCATAATTTTTTTTTCATGAAACACATTTTCCGCGAGCTTTCTGAAGCTCTGCTTATCTGTTCCATCTCACCCCCTGTGTCTTTGTCTCCCTTCTCATTTGAATTTTTGTTGATCAGCTCTTGCTCCTTAAAGTACAGACCCTTCTGGGCCAAGGTCAAGGGAGTTACCGAGAAAAGCTAGAAAGAGGACTGTTTCTCAGTACCAGTCATGGCAAAAATGTTGTGAGGCATTTCCTATTCTTTTTGGAGGAAGGTTTGTATCTACTCACTTAATGGTGTGAGTCAGCAGAGATGGGAACCCCGAGTGGGTATGAGTCAGCGATGCTTTGGAGGAAATGTTAAAAAGAAAAATGCCTCCATGCACTCTTGGGCCAGTCCAGCCTGGAGGACAATTCTCTACAGTGTTTATATCTTCCTCTCCTTGGCCCCTAGGTGCTCAGCTCTGCCTGAGAGGGAAGTGGTCACCCCCGCAGACCGTGGCGAGCCATGCATGACCATTTTAGGTGCTGCAGAGAGACAGTGTTCAGGCTGATAGGTTTGTAATTTTCCCTCACACCGCCTCACCCATGACACTTCATCCCAATAACTTGCCCTATTTACAGTGCCAAATGCAAACACCCCTGTGAGTAGCCGCGCAGCCAGTGCCGGGGATGTGGGCTGGCTGGTGTTCGTTTTGCTCTGAAGATGGGGCCTCTGAGACACACAGGTTAGGTGGGGCTCACAGATCGCATAGCAACGCTGGAGAGAGGCATGAGGTAGGAGGGGAGCCTGGAAGCCCGAGGCAGGCTTGCCCTTGACGTGGCCCCTTCCTGGTTGCAGTGAGTCTTGGGAAACTAAGTTGCAGTTTGGCCCCTGAGCTGTGGGGAGGGGCACCTGATCCTGTCTAGTTGGCAGGTTGTGGGCCATTAGAGTGAGAAGGGACTGGGGGTCATGTAGGATCTTAAAGTTCAATGGGAACCAGCCTGCTGAGGTTTTTGTACACAGTCATGCAGGTGCATCAACAGCTTTTATGTGTCAGGGTCTATATGGAACCAGGCGGGTCCAGGAAAGCAATAAGGCATATCTAAGGAAGGGGCTGCCCGTCGGGCAGTGGTATACCAAAGGAAGCGACGTGGGGCAGAGTGGGGGGAGGGCAGGGGAAGTGCCATACCCGGGACAGAAATATATTTTTTCTATTTGACAGGCAGAGTCATGACAGTGAGAGAGAGAGAGAGAGACAGAGAGAAAGGTCTTCCTTCCGTTGGTTCACTTCCCAAATGGATGCTACGGCCGGTGCGCTGTGCCGATCCAAAGCCAGGAGCCAGGTGCTTCCTCCTGGTCTCCCATGTGGGTGCAGGGCCCAAGCACTTGGGCCACCCTCCACTGCCTTCCAAGGCCACAGCAGAGAGCTGGACTGGAAGAGGAACAGCTGGGACTAGAACCCGGTGTCCATATGGGATGCTGGCGCCACATGCGGAGGATCAACCAAATGAGCCACTGCCCTGGCCCCAGGAACAGAAATATTTTATCATTGGCATTATTTTGGTTTTCTGGCACAATGGTTGTAAAGAGAAGTCTGATTCTTAGTTTATGTCTATATGTCTATGTCTATATATCTATATCTATATCTATATCTATATCTAGGTGTCAGTCATTGTGGGCCAGTAGAGAACAGTCATTCACAGGGAGAGGTCAGGAGCACTGGATTGACTTCACATTTGTTGAGGACACTGCTCCCTAGGACCAGTTAATCACCATAGAAGTGATTTATCTGCTTACTATGGCCCCAGGTTAAATGCTTTGTATGTACAAGGGTACTCCAAAAAGCTTGTTAAAAATGTGATTAAAAGATAAGTTTATTTTTTTGCAAAATAAAATTGAAACCCATGCAGTTTTTTTCATAATATACATTTCATGAACTTTTGGGAGACCTCTCATCTATATGATTTTTTAAAAAGATTTATTTATTTATTTGAAAGAGTTACACACACAGAGAGAAGGAGAGGCAGAGAGAGAGAGAGAGAGAGAGAGAGAGAGGTCTTCCATCTGCTGGTTCACGCCCCAGTTGGCCACAATGGCTGGAGATGTGCCCATCTGAAGCCAGGAGCCAGGAGCTTCCTCTGGGTCTTTCCATGTGGGTGCAGGGGCCCAAGGACTTGGGCCATCTTCTACTGCTTTTCCAGGCCACAGCAGAGAGCTGGATTGGAAGAGGAGCAGCCGGAACTTGAACCAGTGCCCATACGGGATGGCGGCACTGCAGGCGGTAGCTTTACCCATTAGGCCACAGCGCCAGCCCCATCATCTATATAATATTAAATTTTTTTGCACAAAAATAAGCTTATATATTTTTTAAAAATTGTTCATTTATATATTTGAAAGGCAGAGTGACAGAGCAGGAAAGACAGAGAGACAGACAGAGAGAGATCTTCCATGTGCTGGTTCACTCCCCAAATGGCAGCAACAGCCAGGGTTGGACCAGGCTGCATCCAGAAGCCTGGAACTCTATCCGTGTCTCACACACGGGTGACAGGGACCCCAAGCACTTGGGCCATCTTCCACTTCCTTCGAAGTACATTAGCAGGAAGCTGGACCAGAAGTGCGGAGTAACCAGGACTCACATCAGTACTCTGATACGGGATGTGGACGTCCCTAATGACATCTTAACCTGCTGAGCCACAACACCTGCCCCTAAATATAACTTACTTTTTACTTCTGTTTTCCATGGGGTTTTACAAATACCCCCAAGCTATTTCATTTAATTTTCACAATGACCCCATGAAGAATGTGCTAAGGTTATCCTGTTCTTAAAGGAAGGAATGTAGGATTTCAAGAAGTTAAATTAGGGGCTGGCGCTGTGGCATAACAGTAAGGCTGCTGCCTGCAGTGTAGGCATCGCATATGGGCGCTGGTTCGAGACCCGGCTGCTCCACTTCCGATCCAGCTCTCTGCTATGGCCTGGGAAAGCAGCAGAAGATGGCCCAAGTGCCTGGGCCCCTGCACCCACGTGAGAGACCCGGAAGAAGCTCCTGACTCCTGGCTTCAGATGGGCGCAGCTCCAGCTGTTGTGGCCAACTGGGGAGTGAACCAGCGGATGGAAGACCTCTCTCTCTCTCTCTCTCTCTCTGCCTCTCCTTCTCTCTGTGTATAACTCTGACTTTCAAGTAAAATAAATAAATCTTTAAAAAAAAAAAAAAAAGCAAGCCGGCGCCGGGCTCACTAGGCTAATCCTCCGCCTTGCGGCGCCGGCACACCGGGTTCTAGTCCCGGTTGGGGCGCCAAATTCTGTCCCGGTTGCCCCTCTTCCAGGCCAGCTCTCTGCTGTGGCCAGGGAGTGCAGTGGAGGATGGCCCAAGTGCTTGGGCCCTACACCCCATGGGAGACCAGGAGAAGTACCTGGCTCCTGGCTTCGGATCAGCGCAGTGCGCCGGCCACGGCAGCCATTGGAGGGTGAACCAATGGCAAAGGAAGACCTTTCTCTCTGTCTCTCTCTCTCACTGTCCACTCTATCTGTCAAAAAACAAACAAACAAACAAACAAAGAAGTTAAATTAACTGGCCAAAGTTACAGAGCTAACCGGGGATAAGTAACTCCAAAGCCTGGGTCAGTGACAACCAAATCACAGGCTCTTTTTTTTTTTTTTTTTTTAAGATTTATTTATTTATTTAAGAGGCAGAATTACAGAAAGAGAGACAGACAGACAGACAGACACACACACACACACACACACTCCCTAAATAGTTGTTATGGCCAGGCCTGGGCCATGCTAAAGCCAGGAGCTAAGAGCTTCATCCGGGTCTCCCATGTAGGTGCAGGGTCCCAAGGACTTGGGCCATCTTCCCATTATCAGGGAGGTGAGTTGGAAGTGGAGCAGCTGGGACTTGAACTGGTGCCCACATGGGATGCCATTGTCACAGGTGGCAGTTTAGTGTGCTATGCCACAGCATTGGCCCTCGTGCATTCTCTTGATTACCATGCTACATGCCTCTCTTCTGAGGGCTGTTGACTTCTGTGAAATGGTGGCAGAAGCCTCCATTGTGCCAGACCCGTGGGTGGAGTGTGCAGAAATAGGAGTGACAGGCACTGACTGTGGCTGCAGCCTGGGCAAGCAAGCCCAGGTATCCCTCATCCACCCCAGTTCCAGGAACATCTTCCCTGTGCGGCCCTCGGTTCCAGCTGGCAATGGGAAACAGCCATCCCGCGGAGCGCCAGCCTCTCCTCCCCATCTGGGCTGGGACTGCAGACAGCTCTTCTCTGGCCAGGCAGTCAGTCAAAAGGAATGCCTTCTCCAGGGAGTTCTCCAAGGTCCTCTTGTAGGTTACGCCTGGGGGCTGAGGTTGCCTTTAAAATTTGCACCGATTCTCCCCACCCCTCCTCAACTGGACACACACCTGAGCGCAATTCCAGGGCCTGTTGCATCTGCCAGCGACTTTCGCTTTGCCCAGCCCTGGCAGGCCCTCGCTTCTGGGTCTTTCCTTCTAGGGTCAGTTGTATGCTGGGCAGAGGCTCGTGTGGGCCCTCCTCCCCCTGAGGGGTTCTTGAATGACTTTGAGTCACGTGGACGCTGAGACTCTGGAATTGGCTGTGGCCACGTGGTGCCCAGTGCTGTGCATGAGAAGTCCGTGTGGAAGGGCAGAGCCGGCCTGGCAGACTGGGGGCTGGACATATGAGTCTCTGGGGGCCACTTAGTCCCTCCTGTGAAAAAGTGCAAAATCCACAAGCAAGAAAAATAACCGATTCACATAGTTGGCTTGAAACCATAGGTGCTAAAAACCCCATGGAGCTAAGCACACAGAAAGCGCCTGCACAGTGGTGTCCCATAAATCACTCCCGGAGATTACTCACTCCAGCAGGGCCCTTGCTGGAGCCCCGCATCTCCTCTCCCTGTGCTTGCCCTGCCCAGACAGCCAACTCTGTTCCCCGAAACCCGGCCCTGCCTCTCCCTCCTTTGCCTCTGCAATTTTTCCACCAAATTTGCAGCCGTCCAGCAGTTCCGGAAAGGTCTCTATACCAGCCACTTGCAGAGGCAGGCACACCTGCACGGACTAGGAGAATCCTGAGCAGAAGCCGCACCATGCCTATGCCTCTAGTTTCATATTGTGGTGTAGGAAGGCTGTTTTTTTTAACACACGGTTTGTTGTCTGGGGTTTTCTTTGAGCATTTCACTTGTTTCTGGTAAGACGCTAGGTGGGTAGGAAGTATTTGAAGGGGTGTCAGGGTTATTGAAGGTGACAGAACCCTGGTGGTTCCTTTAATGATCTTGGCCCAGTGGGATGAATCCTTTTGCCATGAAACATATCAGTGCCTCTCACTTTTCAGGCTGGGTAAACTTTTATTGATTTTTTTCCCCTAGGAAAATCTAATGCTTCATGGTCTGAGGGTTGAGTGTGTAGCATTTCCCAGGATGAGTCAAGGGGAGAGATATTGTTTTCCCAGCCCCTATGGTCTCATTCCCATCATATGAGAATCTATTTGGTTGTGGACAGCCCCATCTCTGAGGCATCAGATTAGAATAGAATTCTGTAGGTGGGACCGCATAGTGGGATGCTTGGATTAAATACTCTTAATGGATCCTTGATCCCCAAGATTCCTTGGTTCTCCTGTGAGTTGGGAGCTGGGTGCCAGGGATGGGTGTGTGGCAAAGGATTGGGAGAGATGTGACAGATTCCTGGCTCTCAGGAGTAGACAGTCCAGTGAAGTCAAGGCCAAGGGGAGAGATGTGGGAGGGGCACTGGTGCTCAGCAGGGGTCGCACTGCTCCTTGGATCACTCCAGGGTGTGGGTTCTTGGGGAAAGCTTCAGGGATGAAGGAAGGCTTTGCATGGGGGTTGATTGAGAGCTCATGGCTAGTTCTTTCTGCTTGCTATATTTTTATAGAGCTTTTTCTGTTCTCTCTGCTGCCTGACATGGCACCAGCATTGAGTGCACACCCAGTAACAGCCATGGTGAGAACCTAGGTCCACCAAGACCCCAGATCTTATTTTCCTCCTCCTGGGTCCCAACCTCTTTTGTTCCTCTGATTCCTGCTTTGGGCTCCCTCTCCCTCAGGACCCCGTCTTGAGACTTGTCAGCTCCCCACTTCTTTGTCTATACTGCAAGCAACTTGTCTGGGGGGCCTGGACTGCCCTTAATGTCAACACAGCTTCCTCTAGGAGGAGAGCTTCTTTCTCTGGGGAGATTGCCTCATTCATCCGGGCGTCCACCCAGCCCACATTTTTATGGCCCATGACTCTTCTCAGCTCTTCTGCACACAGTTCTCTGAGACACTGGCCTTTTGCTTGCCCTAGTTTATCCTGTGCGCCATTTTATGTGTCAACTTGACTTGGCTACTGTGCCCAGTTTTATGGTCAAACATGAATCTAGATTTTGTTGTGGAGGTTGACTGTAGACAGGCAAGCATTTACAGTCAATATCAAATTTTTAAAGAAAATTTTTAATGAAAATGTTTGATTACCATGTTTTACTTGTGTATTTTTATGGGGCACAGTGCAAGATTTCAACACCTATGTAGAGTGTAAACTGAGCAAACTTAAACATTGCATTCTGCAGTGTGGGAAGGCCTCATCTAAACAGCTGAAGGGATTCAGAGCAAAGATTGAGGTTTCCCAAAGAAGTAGGAATTCTACCTCCGAATCTCGCGTAGAATTCTTGCTTGACTTTGCAGGTGGCTGCCCTCCCCTGCTGATTCTGGACTAGGCTGCCCATCACTTCTACCTGAATTTCCAGCCTCCTTGCGTGCCCCATACATTTCAGGATTGACAGTGCCCACAACCACTTGAGCCAATTTCATAAAATCTTTCTCTCTCTCTCTCTTTCTCTCTCTCTTTCTCTCTGTATGTATGTGTTCATGCACAAACATTCGGAAGTCCGTCTTTATCCACAAGGGGATACATTCCAAGTGCCCAATGGGTGCCTGAAACTGTGGTTAGGACCAAATCCTGTACACATTATGTTTTTTCCTCTACATCCATACACATGTTAAGTCTAATTTATAAATTAGGCACCATAAGAGAGTAACAACTGTAATATAATAAAATAGAACAATTACAGCAGGATACTGTAATAAAAGTTATGTGAATGCAGTCCCTTTCTACTGCTGTGGGATGTGAAACAAGGTGTACAAGGTCCATGTCCCAAGGGATATGACATGAGAGTTGATCACACTACTCAGAACAGCAATTTAAAACTTCAAATTGTTTATTTCTAACATTTTCCATTTAATATTTTCAAGCCATAGTTGACCATGGATAATGGATATTGCTGAAAATAAGACTGTGGCTAAGTGGGAGACTATTATACACCCTTCCCCACCCTCCCCACCCCCCACACATGGGGATTTCAAAAAGCTTGTGGAAGGAGCACACATTTAGCTTAGCACTTAGGATGCCTGCATCCCATATCAGAATGCCTGGGTTTGATTCCCAGCTCTAGCTTCTGACTCCAGCTTCCTGCTAATGCAGACCAGGGAAGGCAGCAGTGACAGCTCAAGTAAGTGAGTTTCTGCCACTCGTGAAGGAGACCTGGATTCTGTTCCCGGCTCCTGGCTTTGGCCTCAGTCTAGTCCTGGCCCCTGGAACTGGATGCTGTAAGCATCTGAGGAGTGAACCAACAAGTGGAGCCTTCTTTGTTTCTCTTTCTCTGCCTCCCTCTGTGTCTCTTTCTGTCTCAAATAACTGAATAAGTTCATAGAAAATGTACATTATTTTTAAATTGCCTTTTCCCATGAATACTTTGAAGTAACCTCTTACGTATTTCCTATTGGTCCTCTTTCTCTGGGTGATACAGACCTGCCCTAACCATTACTTTTTTCCCTCCACCCTTCTCACCTCCTGCCCCCAGAATTGTGAGGTTCCCATCCCCTTGCTCCAAAAAGTTCACACCATGACTGGCCCAGTAGTAACTGACAGCATTTTTCAGGTGCTTGGGCATTAGTTTACCAGGACTTTGGCTTTTCTTTTCTTTTGGAAAAAATGTTATTTACTTTCTTTTTATTTGAGGGAGAGAGAGAGAGAGAGATAGAGCGAGCGAGCTTCCATCTTCTGGTTCAGTCCCCAAATGCTCACAATAGTTGGGACAAAGCCAGGCCAAAGCTGGAACTTAATCCAATGGTCATTTGGGTGGCACTTGCGCTGTCACCGGCTGCATCTCAGTGTGTGCATTAGCAGGAATCTGGAATGGAGAGTGGAGCCTGGACTTGGCCTCAGGCACTCTGAGATGGGATGTGGACGTCTTAACTACTGTGCCAAATGCCTGCACCAGACCCCAGCAGTTCCCTGAACTAGAAGCAGCCATCAGAAAGAAAGACCAGCCCAAGCAGCTCAAACTCAAATCTTGTGATGTTTATGTTTGTTGGCTGCTTTTGCTTAAAAAAAAAAAAAAAGGTAAAGAAAAAGATGATGAAGGAGGACAGATCCCCAGGACAGAAGGATAAAGTCTGGGCATTAATTGAGGATTAGGTTCTCCATCTCCTATTTGTTCCTAATTACCAGGCAGAATGGAGAGGCACAGGGGCCCAGGCCAGCCGCAGCAGTCAGCCATTCTCCACGCTGGCCTGTTTTGGTGGAGTGTGTGAGGACCCAGGCCCTGGGCCTGCACACAGGGTTTGTATCTGTCTGGCTCCCCATCACCGTTTCTCTCCTGTCTGCTGCTCCACCACAGGCCCGCTTACCCGGTGCCACGTGGAGTTGGAGGACCAGCGGACCGTATGTTCTCTGGTGGCAGTTGCTTGCATTTCTTGCTCAGGATGCTTTTTCTATTGTGTTTCTTCTCGGAGGCCATCAGAGGTTTGTGAGTGAAGCTTGTTGCACCATTCCAGGGGGAGGATTATCAGGGGCAGATGTGCAAGTGTGTGTGGCTCCACAAGCTCACACCAGCCCCCTCCCCCCAGACAGCCCCTGGTTTGGCCTCTTCCCTGCTGTTGATTGCGTCTTCTGAGTGTGTGGATGGTCCGGCTTCCTTCCTTAGGCTTTCCTTAGGTGAGGGTGACTGTGCTGTAACAGTGTGCGTCCATGTCTAGAGAGCCGCCTCTCTGAACCGATGGTCAGGACAACACCTTTGAAATACAGCTCTGTCTTGCAACCAGGAAGATGATTTCTTGGCACTAGGAAAAATGATAGATGTGGTTTTGCAGATTGATTTGGGGGGTGATTGACAAGGGCAGAGGGTGACAGCAGTCCCAAGGACGGGCTGGCTTCTGGGTACTCATATATCACATGAGCTTATGCTTCTTGATGCTAACCGATTAGCTTTTGCATGAATAATTGATTTAGGAGAAGCACTGCAAGAATAATCAGTTGGTTAATCGATTGAAGGGCTTTGCAGGGGCCACGACGACACTCATGGGGTAGATTGATGAAGAGGTTTCAGTTATCTATTGCTGTGCGGCCGCCCATCCCAAAGCTTCCTGGCCCAGCATGGGAGTGACTCATTCTTTCTAATGTGGCTGTGAGGTTGCTGGGAGACCGTGATTGGTTTTACCTGGATTCGCTCCTGGATGCCTCCAGGTAGAGGATCAGTGAGGCTGGAATGCACAAGATGACCTCCTGCACCCATCAGCAGCTGGTGTGGGTGTGGGCAGAGCTGCTCCTCTTCTTCTCGGTGGCCTCTCCTGCTCCAGGTTGCACCTGTTTCTCTTCATGCTGGCCTCAGGACGGCTTCCAAGAAAGTGCGAGTGGAAGTGCAAGCGTCTGCAGACCTCGGCCTGGTCCCATTGTCACTCAGCCGTTCCATTGGCCCTAGCAAATCAGAATCAATGTGGCGGTGGAGTCTACACAAGGGCCTGAGGTCAGGTGCAGTCACTGGGGTCATTTTGCAATGAGCCACCATACTGGTAAAGGAAGATATAGGCCAGAGTGAAAGTCAGACTTGCCTATGGCAGTGTGAGGATATTGCAGAGGTAAAGACCGGAGGCGGGTTAGACTCCCAGCTCTGCCACTTCCTGTGGCTGTCTGACCTGGATGGAACTGGCCGATCTGACTCGGCATCCTCCTGTTCAGCAAGGATCACAGCCACACGTCTCTTAAAGCCTTCCGACGAGCCTGAAATGAGTTAACACAAGTGCCTCATCCTGAGTCTGGCACACGGTAAATACCCAAAGAAGGGTCGCTTATTTAAGTTGCTCATTTTACAGTTTTCTCGTGCTGGGAGAGTTACAGATACGGTTTTGAGTTTTCCAGTTCTGAGGCAAAGCGAGAAAAGCACTCAGGCACGAGCCTTCAGCAGGGAGGGAACCGTCAATTAAGAAGCAGCCAGGCTGTGCCCAGCACAGCAGATCTGGGGGAGTCTGCAAAGAGCTCCCTGCAACAGTAAGTGCGTCTCCCCCACAGTGATTGGTGAGCGGTGATGACGTCTCGGGTTAGCAGTTTGGGCTTCACCATCGGAAGCCCTTGACTGGAATCCTTAGCCCTCCTCTCTTCCTGCTGGGTGAACTTGGGAAAATTCACGAATCTCTCCCAAGTTAAGCTTCCTTGTTTATCTCGGCTAGGCAAAGAGACAAGACAAGTACAGCCCTTAGTCTCTTGCCCGGCACATTTTACGAATCTGCTTGTGTGGTTATTAGGGTAAACATGATTGCAAGAGAGATTTTCTCTTTGTTGGAAAGCGAACTGTGTGCTCCTCAGCGGTTGGTGCTGTTGTGACAAACCATCCCTGTCTCTTTCTTAAAGGGCTTCATAAAGAACAAAATGGGGAAATTAACATCAAGTATAAGCCCCGCCTTCAGCCTTCTCTCTAACACTATGCTGATCAGCACGCTTCCACATTAGGGAGCTTTATCCTTTTATGACTATATTCTCTCTAGAACTTTACAGAAGCCGACTTTAAGCATTTCAGAACAGTCTTCAAGGACTTCCTGAACTGCATCAGAAGGGCCGACACCAAGGGCGTGCACCCCCAGGATGGCCCTGGTGCACGTGTCGGTGGGTTGCGGGCCCCCCGGGGGAGTGAAGTCAGTTCATCGCTCGCTGGGCCCCGGGAAGTGTCCTCCCCTGCTCTCTCTCTGCATCTGGCCCTCAGTCTGATTTACGACTTGAGAAGGTCGGCCTGCAGAGTCCTAATTTAAAGCCTGTCAGAGGTTGTTACCCGAACGTGGGCACCAGTAAGAAGCTGTTTTCCTTTGGCTTTGCTCTTCTGTCTCCTCTTTCATGGGGTGAAATACGAGGTAGGAAAATAAGGCTACCAAACTGGGGTTGGTGGGAGCTGTTGAAAAACCCTCTAAGTTGCCATGGCACCACCCTGGCCAGGGGCTGAAGTCAGAATCTTTGAGGCAGATTCCTGCAGGCCCCTCTGCCACTGTTTCTCTCTTTCCTGAGCAGCCCCTCAGTGTTGCTCTGGTGGGGCTTACTTGGGGCTGCGGGCAGAATCCCGACCCTGATGCTTTTCACCTTCCTATAGCCAGTGGGATTCTGTTCAGCTCTGTGTGCTTCCATTATGAAAACAATAGATTATTTTTTCATTTTCCAAAGTCAAACTATCTTTTAGAAGTGAATGTGTGGGGCCAGCGCTGTGGCACAGCAGGTTAAAGCCGCAGCCTGCAGTGTCGGCATCCCATATGGGCACCTGTTCAAGTCCCAGCTGCTCCTCTTCCGATCCAACTCTCTGCTATGGCCTGGGAAAGCAGTAGAAGATGGCCCAAGTCCTTGGGCCCCTGCACCCACGTGGGAGGCCCGGAAGAAGCTCCTGGCTTCGGATCAGCGCAGCTCCAGCCATTGTGGTCAAATGGGGAGTAAAGCAGTGGAAGAGAAGACCTCTCTCTCCCTCTCTCTCTAGTTCTACCTTTCTCTGAAACTCTTTCAAATAAATAAAAAATTCTAAAAAGAAGAAGGAGGAGGAGGAGGAGAAGAAGTGAATGTGCTACACATCCCTGCCCCCTGGCCCTTAAATATGTTTGTGCCCCGAGGGAAGTATCGCCTTACCCCGCAGTGAGCATCGCTGGGCTGCTGTCTGTCGTATTCTTCCTGACTGGGAGACGAAGAGCGGCTTTTTCATCTGACTTCTCTCTAAAACCACGTTGAGCTACCTTGTGCCCTGTGCACACACTTGCAGATTGTTCAAGAATATGTGCTTTTCCTATACGGGGGGTGGCCCCAAAAGCTTGTGGAAAAACAGAATTGAAACATGTTTATTTTGGAGGCCGGTGCTGTGGCGCAATGGGTTAATGCCCTGGCCTAAGGCGCCAGCATCCCATATGGGCGCTGGTTCTAGTCCCAGCTGCTCCTCTTCTGATCCAGCTCTCTGCTGTGGCCTGGGAAAGCAGTAGAAGATGGCCCAAATCCTTGGGTCCCTGCACCCACTTGGGAGACCCAGAAGAAGCTCCTGGCTCCTGGCTTCAGATTGGCGCAGCTCCGGCCGTGTGGCCATCTTAGGGAGTGAGCCAGCAGATGGAAGACCTCTCTCTCTGTCTCTACCTCTCTCTGTAACTCTGTCTTTCAAGGAAATAAAATAAATCTTTAAAAAAATGTTTATTTGGACACAAATCTTTGAAATCCATGCATAGCTTTTTTTTCTTAATATACAATTTCCATGAACTTTTTAAGGATCCCCCTCCATGTGTGAATTTCAAACACCAAATTTTACACCAAATTAAATCATATTTTAATTCCACTTTCTATGAACTTTTTGAAGAACCCAGCAGAGCCATTATTTCAAGGAGTCAGGGTCCTTTAAGGTGGAGCTGAGTTTCTGTGATTTTGATCTTTTCTGCTGTTGTCAGGGAGCGGTGTGGGTCTCCAGGCTGCTGATATCAAGAACTTGGGTCAAGAATGGTATTTTTGTAACACTCTGCAAAAATCCCCTAGGATTCCTGTCAATTTCAAGAGCAAAGTTGTAGAATAATATTTTTATCTTTTTAAATTTTTTATTTTATTTTATTTTTTATTTATTTGACAGAGTTTAGACAGTGAGGGAGAGAGACAGAGAGAAAGGTCTTCATTCCATTGGTTCACCCCCCAAATGGCTGCAATGGCCGGTGCTGCGCCAATCTGAAGCCAGGAGCCAGGTGCTTCCTCCTGGTCTCCCACGCAGGTGCAGGGCCCAAGCACTTGGGCCATCTTCCACTGCCCTCCTGGTCCACAGCAGAGAGATGGACTGGGAGAGGAGCAACCAGGACTAGAACCCGGTGCCCATATGGAATGCTGGCACTGCAGGTAGAGGATTAGCCAAGTGAGCCACGGCGCCGGCCCCTGAATGATATTTTTTAAAAAGTCACAATATGGTAAGTAAATGAATTAATTAAATGAAGATAAGGTAATAGTATAGCTTATGATGTGATCTTTTTCATTGTAAAAAAAAAAAATAAAGCGTGTGTTACTGTGTGTGCCTGTGTGTCCTGCGGTCTTCAGAAAGTTCCTGGGAAGTGCATTTATGAAAAGCTACGTGTGGATTTCAAAGACTTTGCACTGAAATGAACTTATCTTTAACTCCATTTTCCCATGGGCTGTTGGACCTGTCCTTTTGTGTCCACAGCAGAAAGTCTAGGGAAGTCATGGTGTTTAACTTTGATAGGATTATGGGATTTTCAAACTTCCCTTTTTAAAAATTTCTTTATAATAAGAAACCCAGCGCTACTTATTTTTAATACTTGAAACAACACCACCAAATTAAGCAAAGCCAGGCAGGTTGATGGGCATTTTCAGATAAGGGGCCAAGCAGGTGTGAGGCCCCCTTGGGCTGGCCATGCCTAGCACAAGGCTCTGTTTCGGTGTGGCCTTGGCTCAGGGGCAACCAAGTGTGGCAGTTGAGCCGTGCTCATGCGCTCCTACGTTCCTGAGTGCAGTCCCCTGCCCCCGGACCTGTTCTCATTGCCACTGGATGGATGCAGCGCTGAGTCAGATCAATGCCATTCAGCCTACTTTGTCCCACTGGGGCAGAGCTGGACTTGGCCCCTCCTTCTTCTCCTCCTGGAGCATCCCTGTACAGGAGGCCAGTGGCCTTGTCTCTGTCCTACTGCATCCAGGCTTGGCAGTGTCCACATGGGCTTTCCTGTGCAGGCCAACCAGGCTCCTGCCCCCGCCTCTCCTGCAGCCCGTAGACCATGCATCGGTAGGAACCAAGCTGACAGCAGGGAGAAAGTTCCAGCCCCAAGGCAAACTGCTGCTCTAAGAAGGGGCAGCCCAAGAGGCCCTGGCTGGCTTGTTGTTTGCAGGGAGGCTGAGGGCTGGCAGTAGAGGTGGCCACAGAGAGGGTCTGGGCATCCAGCCCTCTCACCCGTCTGGTGTGGGAGACACAGCTCGCTCTCTGCTGATTTGCCAGCCAGCCCATCAGTTGCCTGGGGCCAGGCCTAGTTCTTGCTATGTACTTAGGGTGCCGGGCAGAGCAGACGGCAGTGGTAAGTCGCAGGAGTGAGAGTCACGGCCAGGCTGTCTGTTCTCTTGCAGAGAAAGTCCACTCTTGTGACCAGGAAAGGCAGAGCGCCCTGGAAGAGGCCCGGCAGAATCCCCGCGAGGGCATTGTCATTCCGGAGTGTGCCCCTGGGGGCCTCTATAAGCCGGTGCAGTGCCACCAGTCTACTGGCTACTGCTGGTGTGTGCTGGTGGATACGGGGCGCCCGCTGCCCGGGACGTCCACACGGTAAGCCCACGCAGAGCCTGTCCTGCAGCTCAGACTGGGTCCTGGGCCAAGCGGGCCAGCTTCTTGTCCCTCCGGCACCTCCCAGCTTCCCTGCCCTGGTTTGGTGGCAGTGGAGACGGTAGGGGAACAAATGAGGGTCTGGTAGAAAGACCCTGGAATGTGGATTCTGGTCACAGATCTGCTCCTTCCTTGCTGGGGGCCTTGGAAAAGAACTTGACCTCTGAATGTCAGTTTTCTGTTTCAAAAAAGATCCTGTGTGTAGACCTAAGGTGACACGATGGTTGTGCTTGAGTGGTTAAAGTGGCATCAACGGGAGCCTCTCTGCTGGAGCTGTCTGTGGCTGCTGGGCAATAACGGGAGGTTTTGCTGGCCGATCTGGGTACTGCAGGCTTGGTGACAACACTGGGCAGCCGTGGGTGAGCAGGGCTCAGTCGCCAGCCCCTCCCAACTCTCTCTCCCCCTCTCCTCCCAGCTACGTGATGCCCAGTTGTGAGAGCGACGCCAGAGCCAAGAGCGCCGAGGTGGATGACCCCTTCAAGGACAGGGAGCTACCAGGTGGGAGATGCGCGGCCTCTGCTTGGCTTTCGCCTCTGCCTGTCCCTGCACCCACTCCTCCTGCAGAAGCTGCTCTCTGCCCGTCTTCCTGGTCTGTGAGATGGAGCCGGGACTGCTGAGCAGGCCAGCGAACTGGGGCTCTGCATCCCGGGTACTCTGGGATTTGTCCCTAGCTTCTCCCATGCGCTTGAGTGCATTGCTTCTCTTCCTTGCTCTGGCCTCTTTATCTTTAAAATGTAGTCACTGGGGCCAGTGTTGTGGTACAGCTGGGTTACACTGCTGCTTGCAACACCAGCACCCAACTACTGGAGCACAGGTTTGAGTTCCAGCTGCTCCACTTCCAATGCAGCCCCCTGCTAATGAGCCTAGGAAAGCAGGAGAAAGTGGCCCAAGTGCTTGGGCCCCTGCACCCATGTGAGAGACCCTTATGGAGTTCATGGCTTCTGGCTTCAGTCTGGCCCAGCCCCAATCATTGCAGGCATTGGGGAGTGAACCAGTGGATGAAAGATTCCCTCTCTCTCTCTCTCTCTCTATCTCTTTTCCCTCCCTCTGTCTTTTAAATAAATATATTTTTCTAAAAAAAAAAAAAAAAGCCACAGTCATTGGGTTAAAACGCTGACTCTGCAATTCTAAGTCATTTTCCACCTGTGGGATAATGTCCTGGGGTCTGGGAATCGCTTTTTTCCAGGAGTGTGAAGAGAATATAGCCTACAGGCAGGGGCTGTCCTGGTGGGTGGGGCAGTGTCTGTCACTTGCCCTGTAGAGTACTTTCATGATGGTCCCTGGTGACATAGGACGGCCACAGGGGGTGACCGGGGGCCTAAGACACACAGGAAGACTCAGGACCTCCTAATGACCGGGTGCTGGGCTTTTCCTTCTTTGTGGCGACCTCTGCCTGCAAGTGACAGTAAGGTTACTAGAGATGAGGGCCTTAGAATCTCCGAGTTTTTACTGCACACAGATTTGCAGCAGTGCTGGTGGGAACTAGAGCCCCTTTCCATATACATCAGGGCTCCGGAGGGGGAACTGAGAGTGGTGAGTCCTGGAGTCAGAGGGTTTCCTCACGGCGTGGTAGAAGCCTCCCTGTCACAGGAGCACAGTCGTGGAGGCCAAGGCACCTCCCTCTAGTCACCCCCTCCACTGGTGTGAGCTGAGACTCTGCTTTGTGCCTAGCACTGGGTTTAATCTACTGAGCTGTATCGGCGTGAGACTTACAGAGTGAGGGAGACAGATTACATACAAATAAATGAATCCATCCATACACTAGGACACATGAAAGTGTTTGTTCTTACAATTAAGAGAGATTTATTTTGGTGCAAAAGAAGATTTGAAATTTACTTTTTTAAAGACTTATTTGAGGGGCCGGTACTATGGCGTAGGAGGTAAAGCTGCCGTCTGCAGTGCCGGCATCCCATATAGGTGAGGGTTCGAGTCTCGACTGTTCCACTTCCAATCCAGCCCTCTGCTATGGCCTAGGAAAGCAGTGGAGGATGACCCAAGTCCTTGGGTCCCTGCACCTGCGTGGGAGACCCAGAAGAAGCTCCTAGCTTCATATTGGCTCAACTCCAGCCGCTATGGCCATTTGGGGCATGAACCAGCGGATGGAAGACCTCTCTCTCTCTCTGACTCTGCCTTTCAAATCAATCAATCAATCTTAAAAAAAAAAAAAGACTTATTTGATTGATTTGAAAGGCAGAGTCAGAGAGAGAAAAGAAGAGACGGAGAAAGAGATCTTCTATCTGGTGATTCACTTCCCAAATGGTCACAATGGCAGTGACTGGGCGAGGCTGATGCCAGGAGCCAGGAATTCAATCCATGTCTCCCACTTGGGTGGCAGAGACCCAAGCACCTGGACCATCTGCTGCTGCTGTTGCAGACGCATTAGCAGGGAGCTGGATCTAAAGCAGAGTAGCCAGGACTTGAATGGGTGCTCATATAAGATGCCGGCATCACAGCCAGAGGCTTAACCTGCTGTGCCACATGCCAGTCCCTGAAGATTTGAAGTTCATGAACAGTTTTCCATCATACGTATTTTCCATGAACTCTTTGAAGAACACTCTGTGCATGGATTTCAATTTTTTTTTTGCACAAAAATACACATATATTTTATTTCCATTTTCCCACAAAAATTTTTTGAAGTGCCCTGGTGTAAATAGCTCTGATGAGCCTCTGACAGAGGACAGCCAAGGACTGTGAGGACGTGAGCGAGAGGCCACCTTGTATTTCATGGCTTCTCTGACAAGTGTGTTTAACCTGACACCTGGAGTGTTTGGAAAGAGAAGAGAACAAACTACTGGTGCAGAGAGGACTGTGGGCCATGTTGAGGGTACACTTGTACCGGTGAGCGTGAATTTCTGGGGACACCCATCTACCCAGTTGTGCCATGGTGTTTTCCCTGGCAATGCTCAGCTGTGTGGGGGTGGACATGGAAAAGGCCTGTGCACCAGGAGGCCCATCTGTGCTTGCTGGAATAGTGCAGTGAGGACAAGGAGAACAAAGGACTTGGAGTATTTACAAGGGAGCCTCTGTAATGGTAGTCCACGCTGGGTGGGGAGGGTAGCGACAAAAAGAGGAGGTTCTTGGACAAAGTGAAGGTCTCTGTAAGTCATCTACCCTTGGGAATTCTTTATTTTTTTTCTTTTTTAAGATTTCTTTATTCATTGGAAAATGGCACAAAAGAGAGAGATCAATAAATAGAGTTAGATGATGGGGTAGATAGGTGATAGGGTAGATAAGATAGATAGAGAAATAGATAGACACAGATACCTTCCACCTACTGGTTCACTACCCAGATGGCTGCAACAGCCAGGTCTGGACCAGGTTGAAGCCAGGAGCCTGGAACTCCATCCAGGTCTGCCACATGAATGGCAGGGGCCCAAGTGCTTGGGCATCTTCCACAGCCTTCCCAGGTGCAATGGCAGGCAGCTGGATGAGAAGCAGAGTAGCCAGGACTCAAGCCAGCACTCTGATATGGGATGCTGGCATCGAAAGCAACGGCTTAACCTTCTGGGCCACAGTGCCCGCTCCAACCACTGGGAGTTCTGCCCCTAGTTGTGCATCCATAGCACTTAGTTCCTACTTCTTGAGTGGCATTTTTAATACTCTAGGAGGACTGCCTGCACTTCTGAGTGAGCCCCCAAAATCTTGTGAACTTCACAGGGACAAGGACCCTGTGTATTGTTCACTGTTGTATCCGCAGTTTTGAACGTAGCGTCTGAGTTGGTTCTCAGCCAAAATGTGTGGACTGGAAGAAAATTTAAAGCATTATTATCCATTTGGTCCCCCGGGGGTGGAGGAATTAGGGAGGTTTATAAGAATCATCTGAGCAGTAAACAAATCCTAAAAGTGGATTTGGCTGGACAAGAAGGACTTGCAGAGGTCTGGGAACGGATGGTAGTTGAGAAAGCTGTTTTCTTTGATTATTTGCCTGGCGTCTGTCTTCAAACTCATTTTATCTTTTAGGCTGTCCAGAAGAGAAGAAACTGGAGTTTATCACCAGCCTCCTGGACGCTCTCACCACCGACATGGTTCAGGCCATTAACTCAGCAGCGCCCACTGGAGGTGGGAGGTGAGAATGTGAGCAGGACTGGGCCTAGTAGGGAGTGTGGGGGCCCTTGACTTTGCTGATGGGAGAGCGGGGAGGACTGCATAGGGAAGAGCCGGAAGTCTGGTGTTTTCCTGGAACTGTGTCCCCATGGCTCTGTCTCACCTTCCAGCTCCTCCCTTTTCCGGAGCCTTTGGGAGCTTTGTGACTCCAGCTTTCAGTTACCTGCCTTGCAGAGTTGTCTGGAAAGTTCCAGCTGTTTGGTCTCAGAAGAGGGATGTGAGGCCGGCGCCGCGGCTCACTAGGCTAATCCTCCGCCTTGCAGCGCCGGCACACCGGGTTCTAGTCCCGGTTGGGGCGCCGGATTCTGTCCCGGTTGCCCCTCTTCCAGGCCAGCTCTCTGCTGTGGCCAGGGAGTGCAGTGGAGGATGGCCCAAGTGCTTGGGCCCTGCACCCCATGGGAGACCAGGAGAAGTACCTGGCTCCTGGCTCCTGCCATCGGATCAGCGCGGTGCGCCGGCCGCGGTGGCCATTGGAGGGTGAACCAACGGCAAAGGAAGACCTTTCTCTCTGTCTCTCTCTCTCACTATCCACTCTGCCTGTCAAAAAAAAAAAAAAAAAAAAAAAAAAAAAGAGGGATGTGTTAGAGTGTGAGCCCTGCATAGGAGGAAGGGTGCGGGGCACCTGATGGGGACAGGGTGGGTGGGGGTGGGGGAGGGTTCAAAGCCCGTAGTGACTTCCTTCTCTTCTGAGAAGCCAGGGGCTAGCTGCCTCTCTGGGCTCCTGACAGTCCCAAGGGCTCTGGTCTCTCCCAAAGCCAAGTCAAACTTCGTTCAGGAGTGAGGCCGTCCTGACGTGCAGCCGCCACGCACACGCTTCCTTGGAACCAGCACCGCTGGGGTCGCTGGTTGGGCCGTCAGGTCAGCGGCCTGCGTGCCTGCGTCCACTTGGCACCTCACGGGGATGTGCGATGTTCTAAGCACTGGGATCCGGACTCAGTACCCAGGGATATACACGTCCCTGCCTTCAAGGAAAGCATCCAAGTGGGGACGCTAGACCGTGCTCTATACCTCCAAACCTTGTGGAGAGTGCTAGGACGGAGGTGGAAGACTGGACAGCGGCTTTCTAACAGTCTGGAGGAATCAGAGAAGTCTTCCTGGAGGAGGTGCCAGCAGAGCTGAGTGTTGAAGCACAGCGGGGGCTCAACCAGTCAAAGGAGGAAGAAGGCCCTTTCAGGAAGGAGGAAAGAACTTGTGGCTCTAAGAAAGAGCACCTCTCAGCTCAGTATGGCTGGGGGTGGGGCCGGGACGGGGCAGGAACGGGGTGGGGGAGGGGGAGAGGAGGAGAAGGGTGGTAGTGATGGGATGGAAGAGGCAGGCAGGAGCTGCATCCCGGTGAGACTTCCAGTTAGGAAGCCAGAGGGGAGGCGGGTGGGGGAGGGGGCCCTGGGAGGGAGCAGAGGAGTTGCCAGCCGCTGGGCAGGGACGGGCAGCTGGTCCCCCAGCATCGGCCTCAGCCAGGGCTGCCACCACGAGGACAGGCCCAGGCCCCCAGGCCCTCTCAGCGGCCATCGCCAGCACCGCTGGGTGTGGATTTAGGGCGGGGCGCTAGGCTCTGAGCGCAGCTGTCAAGCCTCCTGCATCTGGGGCAGAAGAAGGCAGCCATCTTGGAAACCCAGCACGTGTCGTAGCAACGTGAGCGCCCACGGAGCCGCCTGGTGGAAACAGCCAGGATGCAAGGGTGGCGGAGTGGTCGTCAGTCCTAACCCAGGAAGGAAGTCCTGCCCTGTGGAGACCCGGTGCTGAGCGACACCACGTGGGGCCGCTTCCCTGGGGCGCCCGAAACCGTCAAGCCCACAGAATCAGAGATGACGGCTTCCAGCGCGGAGCTGAGTCACCAGGCATCTCCAGCCGGTGGCCCACGTGGATGTCACTGGGTGTTTTTTGTTGTTGTTGTTGTTGTTGTTTTTGTTGTTGTTTTTGTTTTTTGCACCAAACTAAGCTTATCTTTTAGTTTCATTTTTCCATGAGTTTTGCAAGTCCCTGGACGTAGCATGGGCAAAACATGGTCTGTACTGAGATGAGTGCTATCTGGGGTTTTAGGCATCCCCCGGGCGTCTTGGGCCATATCTGCTGTGGTCTGGGCTTGAAAAGGTCGGGTCTGGGGGCTGCCGGCTCGCAGGTCCTGCTGCGCTACTCCACCTCAGCCCGCCGGAGCCGGCTGTCCAGCCGCAGCCTGCGTTCTCCTGGGGGAGCCCTGGGCTATGGCGTGGTAGTGACTACAGGTAGGGGAACGTGGCCAAGTCTTGCTACCGGGAAAGTCAGAATGGGGGTCCTACCCTCCAACCATGGGCTGAAGGGGTTTTTACAGAAAACGGAAACTAGGATATTTATTTATATATTTTTATAACATGGGGTCTTTCCTCATAGCATAATGTTTTTTTTTTTTTAAAGATTTATTTTATTTATTTGACAGAGTTACAGAGAGAGATAGAGAGAGATTTTTCCATCCACTGGTTCACTCCCTAGATGGCAGCAATGGCTGGAGCTGAGCTGATCCAAAGCCAGGAGCCAGGGATTTCTTCTGGGTCTCCCATGTGGGTTCAGGGGCCCAAGGACTTGGGACATCTTCTGTAGCTTTCCCGGGAGCATTATCAAGGAGCTGGATCAGAAGTGGAGCAGTCAGGACTTGAACCGGCACCCATATGGGATACCTGCACCATAGGCTGGGGCTTTAACCCTCTGTGCCATGCACCGACCCCAAAACTAGGACATTTATAATGTTTATAATAGCCATGTGTCCTAGGGAGAGGACTCCCTTCACCCTTCTCTTCTAGGTGTAATTTAGAGTTGAGAGAAATTTTTAAAAACTATTCTTTTCAAAAATGTGTTTTTGATTTTGGGCTCATCTTAGCCTGACCATGCTTGGAATGAGAGGTTGCAAATGCTTGGGTAGTTGTGTTTCCTAGAGGCTTGGACAAGAGGGCCTGAGTGATAATTTAGAAATCAAGGGAGGGGGTGAGAGGAGGGGGAAAGAAGGAGAGAGAGAGAAGCAGTGATACAGGTGTGGGGTAGGGGACGGTAGCTGGCCGGGGCTGCTGGTTTGCTGGGGCTAAAGTCCTCCAGGACCCTCCCCTCATGTTTGGCATAAGCCCTCCTGCAGGATGGCCTTGCTGGCCTCTGGCCCTCCTCTCTTCTCATGTTCCCTTCCCTCCCATGCTCATGTGCCAGGCACTGATGCCCCGGTTCCTCCGAAGGTCAAGCTCTTGTCTGCCTTAGGCTTTCCATCCCTGCTGCTCCTTTAGCCTAGAATGCAATTCCTCAGCTTCCCTGACTGCCCCCTGCTTGTCCATTTAAATGTTGCCTTCTTGGAGACCACCTACCCTGAAGGAGCTGCCCCGTCATCCTCTGCCATGGCACCTCCTCCCTCTATTTTTCATCATTTGAGAAGGAGTAGGGGAGGAGAGAGGGAGAGAGAGAGCTCCCATCTGCTGATTCACTCAGCAGATGCCCACAATGGCTGGGACTGGGCCAGGCAAAGCCAGCAGCCAGGAACCCGGACCAGGTCCTTCATATGCGTGGAAAGAATCCAACCACTTGAGCTATTACCTGCCGCCTCCTGGAGTCTTCCTTCGCAGAGCTGGAATTGAGATCCAGAGCCCAGACTCAAATCCAGCACTCCGAAGTGAAATGTGGGTGTGTGCCTCACCCTCTAGGCCAAGTGCTCTTCCCAGCAGCCCTGTGTGGTGCCCAGCCTAGCTAGTGCCTGTCACGCTGTGATCTTTTCCTGCTGCTTTCTGTGTTGTCTGCTGCACCCTCCCCACCCCTCACACACAAGAACTGAAGTTCTATGAGAGAGGGAGCACACACTGCCTTATTCTCTGCTGTGTTCCCCGAACTTAGTACCCGGCACACAGTAGGCACTCAACAGTATGTGCTAAGTGAATGAAGAGCTAGAAATACCGGTGGGGGATGGCTGGGTGCCCCGTGTGATATTTCCTGATGAGGCCTCTGTATCAGGCACACATCAGAGGGCCCACTGACTACTGCACAACTCGGTGTAGGGGCCAGATGCAGCAGTCAAGTTCATGGTGGCACGTCTTTGTAACCAGAGCTCTGTAATGCCCTGGCTGGGCCCGAGGGGCTTGGGGGCACTGTGTGGACGGAACCCGGCCAGTTGTTCCCCTTCCACGATGTAGGAGCAGCTGGAGATCTGGTGGCAATCTGGGACAGGGCTGAGGAAGCAAATTAGGAAGTCCAGGCCTCCTGGATTTTGGCCTTCACTTTGGAATTCATGTGCGATGTGGAGGGGGAGGGGTTGCAGACACGGGGCAAGGACACCACACCTGATCTTGCCTGCATCTGTCTGAGGTCTGGCAGTTGGAGCTGTCCCTGAGCCGAGGCCCACGGGAGACAGTGAGAAGAGACAGGGAGGGCGTTTGAACAACGCGGAGAAGGTGTCTCCCTCCTGCCTCCTCACTCCCCGACCTCTAAGACACGGACGTTTTGCTTTGCATCAACGCTGGCATCGCAGCCCCTCCCTGGGATGAGCTCCATGCTGGGTTCTGGGGACATCTGATGGAGAGGGCACAGTCCCGTCTGGAGGAGACACATGGAACCACAGGACCGCACTGCGAAGCCGGCGTGGTCACTGACCCTGCGAGAGCACTCTGGGGAGGAAGGGCAGCAAGAGCGTTGAGGGTCTGTTTGACATAGGAGGTGACATCTGAGCCACCTCGTCACTCACAAATGCGATAGCGCCCTCCCTTAGATGGCCAGGGGCACACTCATCTCAGCAGAGGGGAACGCTCAGTCTTGAGGATGAAGGAGCCAGGGCATGTGGGAGGCATTGCAAGAGGCGTAGGTTTGAGGGCAGGCTGTGGACAAGCGGGAGATGAGGCTGCAGAGTGGGCAGAGCCCAGAGCTTGCCAGTCCCCTGAGTCAAAGGGCAGCAGGGGGCCACCAGACGAGATGGGCTATGCAAGCAGGACTGGAGGGGCATGAGGCCGGGGCATGAAGGGAACAGTACTCCTCAGTGTGGATTGTGAGGGGTGGGGGGCGGGGTGCTGAGCTTCTGCAATGCAATCAATAGCATTTCCAGATGTGTTAGATGTAGGCAGTGGAAGAGGAGGAGGCGTCTGCTCCCTTTTCTGGCCCTCTAGCCTGATTTAGTGGCGAATGCAGCGCTGCCCAAGTCTAAAAATAGGCAAAGTGGAATGGGGGCGTTGGCGGAAACCTCTGGGGCTGGTGCATGGCAAAGAACACCCTGCAGATAGCCTGTTGAGTTATCCCGGGCCCCTCCAGCAGGAGGCAGCACTCCCCTTAGACCGGCCCTCCCGTTTATCAGTGTCAAGGAAGAGTTCTGTGACCGCAGTTGGTGGAGCCTTCTGGAGCCCGGGAGAGCTCTCCCTGCTCCAGGTGGCCCAGGGGAAGTCAGCTGGGAGGGGAGGGGATGGGCCTCCCAGCCCTTCCCGTGCTCCCCTGGGGCTTCATCCTCCCTGCCTGGTGTTGTTGCCCACCAATGGCTGTGCTAGCAAGAGGCTGGCACGGGGCTGACTTGGCATTTCCCAGCCCCACCTGCACGGCTGGCAGAGCCCAGACCCGACTCCAGGTGGGGCTCTGTGGGTGTGCGTGGCTTGGCTGCTGCCTGCAGCCCATCCCGCCTTACCTTCTCTGAAGCTGCTGAGCACAGCAGTCCTGGGCCCGAGATCTTGGCCGAAAGAGGTTTCCTCGTGGTGGACGGGGCTGGCTCGCCAGCAGTGCATTGCAGCCAAGGCTGGCAGGCTGAGGCTGCAGAAACAAAACCGAAAGTGCTGCAGAAGGCGGCCTGTGCCTCTCTCTTGAGGTGGGGAGAGGGCTCCGTGGGGCCAGTCTAGGGAGGACCCTGGATCCTGTAGATTTCGCCGTCCCTGCAGGTGCAACAGGGCAGCCACTGAGAGCCCAGGGGCACAGCACCTACTGGTGTGGAACTGCACCTTTGCCTTCCAAACTCTGGAATTTGGTACCTTTTGGGTGTTTCTACGCCACACCCAAGGGAACTTGGTCATTCTACCTTCCCAGAGAATGCTTTTAGTAGTACCCCACCTATGGAGAGACCCACAGTGTAGCTCAGGGAGTGTAGTGATAGTGATCGTAAGGGGCATGACGTGCTCAGTGTAGGACCCCAGCCCTGGCCTGAATGAATACAGCAAGCTTGGTGTGCAGTGGGTATCTGTGTGAGAATGTGTGAAACAGGGTCCCGGGGCTGAGGCTAGCGGCAACCTAGAGCTGGAAGTGAGAGTTACCGAGGTTTATTTAAAAGTTGCAAGAGCTAGAGTGGGCAGAGGGGCATGGCTTCCAGGTCAGGGTGTAAGTGGCAGTCTGGAATGGAAAGGACCCCAGAAAAGATGGCTTAAGACACTCCTGGGGACAGTGGGGGAGGCCGCCTTGCCCCACTCCAATCCCACACTCCTCTCTGGAGAAGTCGCAGATTCTGTGCAGCTGACAAAGACTTTTTGTGCCCTCTTTCGGACATGCACACTGCTTGTCATCTACACCAGGAACCAGATAGGGCCCAGTCTTAACCAAAGCTTGCATAAAACGTGATAGGCACCCTGCTGTCTGCCTTGCCTGTGAATTAAGGCTACTGCCAAATCAGAAACGTATAGGGTTTTATTTTTTAAGATTTATTTTATTTATTTGAAAGTCAGAGTTACACAGAAAGAGGAGAGGCAGAGAGAGAGAGAGGTCTTCCATCTGCTGGTTCACTCCCCAGTTGGCCGCAACGGACGGAGCTGCACTGATCCAAAGCCAGGAGCTTCCTCCAGGTCTTTCCATGAGGGTGCAGGGGCCCAAGGACTTGGACCATCGTCTACTGCTTTCCCAGGCCATAGCAGGGAGCTGGATCAGAAGTGGAGCAGCTGGGACTCAACCTGGCACCCATATGGGATACCAGCACTGCAGGCGGTGACTTTACCCATTTCATCACAGTGCCGGCCCCGGAAATGTACAGGATTTTAAATTAGATGGCTTCAGCAGTTTTCTTATTTCTCTCCTAGCTGCTGCCTTTTGTCTCATTCCATCTTCCAGAAGCGTCATGCTTCAGTATTCTTCTGGACCATGGCTAGAGTGTCTGTCTCTCTAGATCAGGGTCCTTTTTATTTTTATTTTGTATTTATATGAGAGTCAGAGAGAGAGAGGGAGAGAGAGAGAGAGAGAGTTAGTTCCCATCTGCTGGTTATTCCCTAAATGCCTGCAATGCCTGGGGCTGGATCAAAGCCAAAGCTGGGATCTAAGAATTCAATCCAGGTCTCCCACATGGGTGGCAGGACCCCAATTACTTGAGCTATCATTGTTGCCTCCCAATGTCTGTAGTATGAGGAAACTGGAGTCAAGAGGAAGAATCAGCAGTTGAACCCAGACACTCCAGTGGGATGTAGGCATTTTAACCAGCGTCTTTCCCCCCATTATTTATTTATTTAAAAGGCAGAGCAACAGAGAAAGAGAGTAGAGACAGAGAGGGAAACGCAAAGAGAGAAGGGGAGAAGCACACTCATATACACACATACACAAAGAGGGAAAGGGAGAGAGTGTGTGAGAGACAGGGGAGAGGGAGAGAGAAGGAGAGACAGGGGGTCTTCCATCTGCTGATTCACTGCCTAAATGGCCATAACAGCCAGGTCTGGGCCAGGCCAGAGCCAGGAGCCAGGACCTCCATCTGGATCTCCCATAAAGGTGGAAGGGACCAAGTACTGGCGCCATCACCCTCTGCCTACCCAGGTGCCTTATCAAGAAGTAGCAGCAGGGACTCAAAATGACACTGATATCAGACGCTGGCTCACAAGCAGTGGCTTAACCCGCTGTGCTACAATGCTGGCCCCTTAACCAGCATCTTAACCTCCAGGCCAAAGAGCTGCTCTTAAATCATGGTTCTTGACTCGAGGCCGTGGATTTTGGATGGGCTTTAGGAAACCCAGTCACCCCCTAAAATCTGCAATGCGTGTGCCCATACATTTTTCTACAGAAGGAGCCTATAGCTTTGCTTGGATTCTTAGGTGGACCCATGGTCCTCCCTGGACCTCCATGGACCCAAAGCTAAGAAGCTTTTACTCCAAATGCATTTGGGGTTTGGCCTGGCCAAGGTGTATAGTTCCAAAGTACAGCCCCAGTGCTCACTGACTTACAGGTAGAGCCGGGCTGAGTTACACAGAGGCTGGGAGAGTGGTTCTGATTGTCAAGGGTCTCCAGAGAGCCCCCATGCCAGCGGGCAAGGAGGTGACAGAGGCAGGACGCTCAGGCCCCAGGGCAGGGTGTCGGTGCTGTGAGGAGCCCTGGGCAGTGCTGGGAGTGGCCGTCCTGAGGAAGTGCAAGTGCGCTCTGCAGCCCCTGAGGCGCCCAGGCCGGGGCTGGGACCAGGAGGCCACAGTTGGAGCTGCAGCTGCTCTGTGCTGTGAGCCCTGGTGGGAGTGGGGAGAGCCGGGACCCGTCTCCTGATGAGGGGGACGGGGCAGGAAGGGAGGGCCGGAGCTGAACGAGGATGGTGATGATCGCTCTCTGGCATGGGAAGAAGCTCTCAGAGGCTGCAGTGTGGGGAGCCACTGCTTCTTGCCTTTGGCAGGGGCGGCTGGGGCGGGGGTGGGCTCTCTCAATGGCATGCTTGAGAACTGGACAGACAGGAGCCCCGGGAGCGCACGTTGGAGGCCGCGAGCCTTCCCTGGCAGGGCCTCTGGAGGGATGACCTCATCCCTTCCCGTCTCAGCAGCTGGAGGCTTATTATTCCAGCACCTGGGCAGACATGACGCGATGCCGTGCCTAAAGGTTAAAGGAAGAGCCGCCTTCGCCTGGAGCACTCGTGGTCCCCTGGCAGGAGGGGCGGGAGGGGAGGTACCCAGCTGCCCAGGGCGGCGGGGAGACCACCCCCTCCTGCACCACCTGTGTCCTTCCTGACGTCTAGAGGAAGGCAGAGGCTGTGGGGTGCTCCATGTCCATCCCGCATCCCGCAGAGAGCCTCCCGCCGCCCACCTGCTGTGCACTGCGCAGGGGGGAGGGGGCGCTCCCAAGAGAGGCAGTGTTGCAGGTGCACAGGTGAAGAGTCCGAGCACTCACAAGCCGTGTGTGCTGCACGTGACAAAATGCAAGCTGTGTAGCTAGCAACTTCATGCCTGCTTCAAAGACCTCCCGAGCCTGGTTTCCATGACGGATGAAGCAGATTCGTGAAGAACCACAGGCAGCTGGCGGCTCTGCGTGGCTCCCTCACACTGTCCCCAGGCTCTCCCTGGGTCAGCCCTGTTAGGGTGAGGGCCGCCTGGCAGAGCTGCTCATTGTGCCCTCTTGGAATCCGTCCAGAATGCCCAGGGGAACCTGTCCAAGACGGAAATGCACTTAACTAGGGGCGGGCATACAGCAGGGATGACTGACTTTCCATTTTTCTTTATTTTTTAGAAAGATTTATTTGTTTATTTGAAAAACAGAGTGGCAGGAAGAGAGGGAGAGCCAGAGAAGGGGCTGGGGGAGAGGTCTTCCATCCACTGGTTCATTCCCCCAAATGCCCGCAACATCCCGGGCTAGGCCAGGCTGAAGTCAGGAGCCCTGAACTCCATCTGTGTCTCCTACATGCGAGACAGATACCCAAGTCCTTGGGCCACCATCTGCTGCCTCCCAGGCTCATTAGCAGGAAGCTGGATCAGAGGCATGGAGTAGCCCAGACTCAAACCAAGCATTCTGATACAGGGTGTGGGCATCCTAAGTGGTGGCTTAACCTGCTGGGCCACAAAGCACTCCCTCTCTACTTTTTTTTTGTAATAAAATTTCTTTTTCCTTGAACTCTGAGGTCACTTAAAGGGTGAGGTGGGCAGGGAGTTTGCTGGATCTTTCACAGGGGATAGGTTGCAGATGGACCCCTCCCTTCTGGAAAAATCTGCAAACTCCAGAGAAAAGAGGGTGGCTTTGGCCAGCACCTTGAATAGTTTCTTACTATGAGCAGCTTCCGAGTGTGCAGGCAGTCCCTGACCCCTGCTTCAGGTCCCTGTGTAACAGCAGCCCCCCGTGCCCTCTTCTGAACCCTGGCACAAATGTGCTGTATCCCATTGCCCCGCACATAAAGTATTTGGAAGCGTGGGACTCCCAGGCTCAACCGTGTTCCCCTTCCCAAAGGAAGCTGCTCAGGAATTTGAACGCTAGGGCCTAGATGATATTTGCTCAGGGCCAAGCCATGGGACCTGGAGCCATGAGAGTTGTGCGGCTCCATCCAGTCCCCCTTCTGGAATGGACACATCCTCTAAAGCTTATAAATGTTAGCTAGCACCTTAATCCTTTCGGGAAAAAGAAGGGGCAGACATAAATAGATAAGACAGATGGATGGGTCATTGCATGGGGTTATACAAGTGGGCACTGGACTCGTAGCCTCACAGTCAGATGCATGGCCTTGCTGGACGTGACCTTTACTGTGCATCTGGACAGCAGGAGGTGTTCCTGGTAACTCTAGTTCTGTATTTCTCAGTGGAATCCCCAGGGGGTGCTGGTTTACCCGTGGTTCCCTAGGTCCACTCCTGACCTCCCATCGGATAACCATGGGCTAGAGACTCCCTCTAAGAGAGCCTGGGATTGTCTGGTTTTAGAAGCTCTGCTTTTGTACATCTCGGTTGCCTTTTTCTCTCAATTCCTGCCCTCTTGGTGCCTGGCAGTAAAGGCCATGAACATTTCATCCTTTGCTTGTACTTGTCACTGGCTATTGTCACACCGCTGGCTCCGTCTCACAGAGACAGTGGGCAGCTGGAGGACGTGGGTGCCCTCCCAGGACCGGGCCCGGCACTGAGTGTGCGGTGGCCATAGAGCACCCTTTTCCATGGTTGCATCCAACCGGGCACACACATTTGTCTTCAGTGAGCACAAGGCCAGGAGAAGGGCAGCTCGGAACCCAGCTGTGGCTTACTCAGGTGAATTAAATCCAGCCAAGTTATTCTAAGCACCCGTCAGGTGCAAGAACTTTCCTGGCTGTGGCAGGTTCGTAAGGAGCACATCTGTGGGGTCCCTGGGAAAAGAATGGTCCAGTCCCGAGACAAGGGGAGAGGCCGTCTCCATGCTTCCCCGAGCTGAGTGCATCTGGGGTCTGTGGCTTGCAGAAGTCATTTCTTCCTGACGCCTGGCGGCCCAGCATGAGTGCTCTCTTAGTCCATTTTCTGTTACTGTAACAGAATGCCGGGTACTGAGTAATTTATAAAGGAAAGAGGTTTATTTTGGCTCCCGGTTCTGGAAGTTCAAGGGCATGAAGCTGGCAACCTCTTGGCATCTGGCAAGAGGAGGGCCTTTAGTGAAAGGCGAAAGATTTATATGATTTGAAGAGCAACCAGAGTACGAGAGGAGGGCCTGTACAGCTTAAACTCATGGCAGAGAGTAGGAGGACAACAGGTGCATCCAAAGAGAAGGGGGCACAAAGGAAGCCAGATGCTTTATAACAGTCTGCTCCTGGGAGAACAAATTCATTCCTGCAAGAACTAACCTTTTACTGCAATAAAGACAATAAACTTTCTTAAAGGCTCCACCTCCCAACACCATTTCATTGGCAAGCAAATTGCAGCATGAGTTTTGGTGGAGACAAATCACATTCAAACTACAGCAAGCGCCCTGGCGACTGACCACCTGGGAGAGAATCGTGGCGGGATGGGTGGGTGGAGTGGCCGATGGTCCCTGCCAGATGCTAAGCTGTGTTCTCTGGGCCCAGATTCTCAGAGCCAGATCCCACCCACACCCTGGAGGAGCGAGTGGTGCACTGGTACTTCAGCCAGCTGGACAGCAACAGCAGCAGTGACATTAACAAGCGGGAGATGAAGCCCTTCAAGCGCTACGTGAAGAAGAAAGCCAAGCCCAAGAAATGTGCCCGGCGCTTCACCGACTACTGTGACCTGAACAAGGACAAGGTCATCTCGCTGCCTGAGCTAAAGGGCTGCCTGGGTGTTAGCAAAGAAGGTGAGTGGGCCCCTGGCCTTTCTGTACAGGGACCCAGGGCTCTGAAATGTCATTTATTCAGTGAGCGCTGGAGTCTTACGTGTTCCACAACTATTTCCTGGGATTCTGCTGTGTTTCATGCTAGATGCCTGTTACTGTGGTGGAGCAGACAGGTAAGGCCCTGTGTTCTCACAGTCGACTGAGGAGACAGGTTTTTAGTAAGTATTCCCATGCACTGTGATGAGGGTGTGAGGGTGTATTAGTTACGGCAGGCTGCAGTAACAAGTAGACCCACGTGTATCCTGGCTCAGCAGAGTGGAGATGTTTTGTCGTGCCCATGGCGTAGTTCAGCATGGTGGTGGTAGTTGTGTGTGTGTGTGTGTGTGTGTGTGTGTGTAGAGAAAGCCCTCGGAGTGGGAATGATCTGTAGTCACCCTGAGATCCAGGCTGAGAGTGACTCAGCATCTCCACCATGTGGCTCCAAAGGTCACCCTTGGAGTCATCTGCGTTCCCAGTCAACCAGATGGAGTCAGCGTGGAGCAGTGGAGGGAGTGAGTTTCATGGCCGGTCTTGGGAAGGACATGCATTAGTTCTCCTATTTCGCTGGCTGGAACTCAGTCACAAGACCACAGCCAACTGTAAGGAGACTGGGAAGCCAGGGGGAGGAAGCAAGCATGGATTTTGGTGAACACCTACCTAGAAACCTCCGTCACAGTAGAACAGGTGGAGAGGATTGTGGGAACATACAGAGGTGGGTGGACAGCCTCAGGACACTTTGTGAATGGAAATGTCTAAACCAGGGCTCAGCAAACCACGGCTCACGTGCCTAATCTAGTCCGTGACCTGTTTTTGTGTGATCTTGCATTTTAAATATTTAGGTACTATTTTATTTATTTCAGAGACACCTAGGGCAGGGCCTGGGGGAGAGAAAGCTCTAGTGTCCACCGTTTCACTCTCCAATGCCTGCAACAGCCTAGGCTGGACCAGGCTGAAGCCAGGAGCCCAGAACTCAATTCATGTCTCCTGTGTGCGTGTCAGGGACCCAAATGCTTGAATCCCCTCCTGCTGCCTCCCAGGGTGCAGCCTTTGCAGGCACCAGGTGTCTGCCCGTCCAGCACGGAATGAAGCAGCCAGGGAAAAGTGCGGGTCAGACGTGGTGTTTAGGGCACACCGGCCACCTCGAAGTCCCTCCTCACCCCACACTCAGCTGGGGACAGGGCGGAGGTTCAGGTTACCTTCACAGCTTTGCCCACGGAGGCCTCTAGGGTGCGTTGCAATGCAGCTGTCATCCTTCTTGGCCCAACCTCTCTCCTGACTCCCACCGCAAGGCGAGACTGGGGAGACCAGAAGCTTTGGACGGTTGTTTGAACCCTGAACCTACTGCGTAGTTAAAAGTGCATCTGTATGTATGTGCACACGTATGTGTGTGTCTCTGTGTGCGTGGCTGTGTCTCTGTGTGCGTGGCTGTGTCTGTGTGTGCATGGTCTGCGTAGTGTCTGTGCACACGTCTTTAGGCATTGTCTGTGGGTGCACATGTGCATGTCTGTATATGCACTGTCTAATATGTCTGCCTGTCTGTGCGTGTGTGTGGGGGGTGGGACAGAGTATGGCAGCAGGGGGTGGAGGGTTAGTTTGTCGAATGGGTTGGGCAGGAGGCTGTGTGGATGCAAAGCCCACGGAGAAGTGCAGCAGGATTCCTCTCCCTCCAGGCCGCAATTCTGCGCACACCACAGGGTGTGCCGCTCTAGGTGCACGCCTGCCAAGAGCGAGAAGCCCCTCTACATCCTCTAGTGTGTTCTGCAGGCGAGGACCTAGATGAGCCTGCAGAGGGCTCGCTGTTTCCTCCAGGCTGCTCGTGACACAGCAACCTTGCTGGCACTTGGCCCAGCCTCAGGCATCCTGGGTGACTGCTGTCCCTCCACGAGGAGCAGCCCGGACTGTTGAAGACAGTGCCTCGTGTGTCCAGGCCAGGCTTGAGGAAGCCTGAAGAAGCCAAGGGGGTGGCTGGCTATCAGTGCGTCTGGGGAAGCAGGGAGCAGACCCAGCCTTGCGATGGTGTGTGCAGGCAGAGAGGTGCAAGTTATCTGAACTCCCCGAGTCTCAGTGTTCCTATCTGTAGAATGGGAAGGAAAGCATCAACACCTAGATTTGGTTGAGGCTTTACCGAGTTGCAGCATGCTGAGGACATAGCACAGTGCCTGGTACACAGACAACGCACAGAAGGGGTGAGCACCAGAGGATCCCTCCAGCCTGCGCTGAGGACAGGCCTGGTGGCTTCCCCGTGTCCGTCTGCTCAGGAGGTGGGCAGAAAAGCGGCTTGGGTAGATGCCATCTGTGCGGCTGCTCCGCGCCATGAAGCCTACACACTGGTCATCTGGTGTCATGGGGCGCCCTCTGGTGGGCTGACAAGGGCTTGCACTCAGGGGGGCGGGGCAAAAGCTAGCTAGGGGCCGGCTGTAGAGTATAGGAATGAGTAGAGTTTAGTTTAGTGAGACTGAATTTTTGGAAATGCCTTGGGATCTCAGCTTCTTTTACCATCAAGAACCCTTGCCGGAGAAGTCTGGGTAGCACGGGAAGAGGCCATTCTGAGGCCCGGGCCTGTGTCTGAACTGGTCCTTCACTATTTATAAAGCACCTGCGTCAGGGTGATTATCAGTACCTGGCCTAGTGCTCCCGTATTTCAGGAATGCTAACCCTCCCTCTGACCTGCCCGAGGATGCCGGCTGCCCTGGGCTCAGGCTCATCCTCTCGTCTGCCCTCCCTGGTGGTCAGAGCGTGGTTCTGCAGGCGGATGGCCAGGTGCGCGTTCACTTCCCCACTAGAAACCTGTGCCATCTGCGCGAGGCTCCTCGGCGTCTGTGAGCCTCAGTGCCATCCTCACAACGTGGGGACAGTTTTATCACTGTCGAATAAAGGCACTGAGGATTCAGTGATGGGACCAGGTACGGGACCAGCAGTGTGCGCCTCTACGAAAGGGAACTGGTTTTATGCCTGGTGATCCATTTGGTTTCCTGAGCCTCATTGCTGTGGGGGACTTTGAAAAGTTTGTGGAAAATGGAATTATAGGATAAGTTTATACTGATGCAACAAATTCAGAAAGCTAAGTGTAGGAGGGCCTTCCAAAAGCACATGACAAAGTGTGTATTAAGAAAAACCTAGGTTTCGCCGGCGCCGCGGCTCACTAGGCTAATCCTCCACCTCGTGGCGCCGGCACACCGGGTTCTAGTCCTGGTCGGGGCGCCAGATTCTGTCCCGGTTGCCCCTCTTCCAGGCCAGCTCTCTGCTGTGGCCCGGGAGTGCAGTGGAGGATGGCCCAAGTGCTTGGGCCCTGCACCCCATGGGAGACCAGGAGAAGCACCTGGCTCCTGCCTTCGGATCAGCGTGGTGCACCGGCCGCAGTGCGCCAGCCACGGCGGCCATTGGAGGGTGAACCAACGGAAAAGGAAGACCTTTCTTTCTGTCTCTCTCTCTCACTGTCTGCTCTGCCTGTCAAAAAAAAAAAAAAAAAAACAAAAAACAACAAACCTGGGTTTCAAAACTTGTTTGTCCCCAAATAAACTTTCTTAGTTCCATTCTCCATAGACTCCTTGAAGGCCCCTCATATGCACTGACCTCTCTGCCCACCATTGGGAGGAGCAGCTGTGGGTGCAGCTCAGCGGGGAGGGGCAGCCAGCCAGCCTGGCTCTGCCGCTGCCCCCTGCCCCCCGGGCAAGCCACTGCAGCGTTCTGAGTGTTCTCATCTGCAAGGTTGGACGCACCAACGCGCCTGCGTCCACTTCAGCCCATGGTCTGCGCCTCTGTCTCGGGGCATAAGCCATGTTGGCATAGCTAGAGGGACACGGAGCCATGGCGTCATCACACAAACGCACAGCACTGAACGCTCCCCATGTCTTTCTCCTCCCGCAAGAGTTCAGGCTGCTCCCCAGGCGAGCCTGGGCAGGAGGCGGAGCTGAAACAGCACAGCCGAGGTCCTAATTCCCAGTGCACAGAACAACCCACGGCTGGCCCGGCTTCTGGTGTGCAGGCCTCTGCACTCCCTGCCCCTCCGTCAGGAGGCCTGAGCCCTGCAGAAGCAGGCTCAATAGCATCCAAGACCTCTCGGCACCCTCTGGGGAGGAGTGGGTGTTAGCGGAAGTGGGTTTGGACCTTCTGTAAGTCACTCAGCTGCCTGTGCCTCTGCTTCCACGATCTGTCAACTGGAGGCACCAGACTGGTTTGAAGACTCCACCTCCGGCGTTCTGGGACTTGAAGGTCTTGTAGATGTCCAGGAGCTGCTCACTGAGGGGCTTCCAAAGAGGCGCCTCAGCAGGGCCTGGCTTTGGAAGGGGGCTTTGCTTGGAGGTGTTGGTCAGCCACGGGCGCACCCACGCAGACAGGACGGAAGCACAGCCACGCACCACCTGGCTGTTTCCCCACCTCATTCTTCATTCTCGGGATAGAGAGGGCCAGGACCAGGCGCGGGCGAAGCCCTGCCAGCTCCCTGGGTCAAGGCCCCTGCAGTGTCATGTGTTCCTATTCGTTGCAGGTGGTAGCCTTGGCAGCCTCCCCCAGGGAAAATGAGCAGGCACAAACCCTCTCAGTAAGTCGCCCCCGCCTGGGCTCCCTCTTCACTCCACAGCCCCCGCGAGGAAGCTTGGTGAAGGGATCGGCCCTTATTAGATTACCCCCGAGACAGTCATTTTCCGTTTTTGTTCGCTGAGGACAAGAGAGAAAGGCTGAAGTAGCGCTAAGAGGACGCTGCCGTCCCCACCGGTCACTGCCATCCTTGTCATTGCAGCGCAGCCTGGGGTAGTGTGATTTGTACAGAGTGCACAGCCCTGACCTGTGTGTACCAGGAGAGCCCTGTTCTCTGGAACCTCCGATAGCCATTGTGTGGCCCAGAGTCGATGGATACGCTGGGCGGATGTGCTAATGTGCACAGTTAGGCCACCTGTGCCCCACCCCGCCCGTGTCTGACAGCAGGTGGACAAGGCTGCTCCTGTGGGGAGTTGACACACAGTTGCATTTCTCATACCCCCAACGCTAACTTCTTTTTGCTTATACCCCCCCCCTTTTCTGTACTCTCCTCCTCCTCCTCCCGGTAGGACGCCTCGTCTAAGGAGCAGAAACCAGAGGGCAGGTGCAGAGCCGAGGGAAACAAGATGCACCATCAGACCCCTGACCTCAGCGCTGCCCACGGCCCCGCCACATCCCCTGTAACATAAGTGACGCCCACCATGTTTGCACTTTTAATAACTCCTATTTGCGTGTCTTGTGTTCGGTTTCATTTTTAAACACCAGTATCTAACACCACAGTGGGAACAGGAAGGGGAAGAAAGACTGCTTCTTCTCTCTCTCATTGTAAGTTTTTGGATCTGCTACTGACAACTTTTAGGGGATTTTTTTAGGGGGGAGGCGGGGAAGGGTGTTGTTGGAACTGAGAAGAAAGAGATTTATATACTGTACATAAATATATATGTAAATTGTATAGTTCTGTTGTACAGGCGTTGGCACTGCTCTTCGTTACCCCCTCCCTCTCCCTGCTGCCGGTTGTGGACACTTTCTAGAACCCAGGACTGTGTCTTCAGCTGGCCTGGACTCCGCTTGGAGACTCGCCTGGTGCCCGTACAGATGGGAGCCTGCGATGCTGTTGCAGACTCCAGCTGTTCGCTTCTGGTGGGAGGAGTGCACTGCTCCGGGCCATCGGCTGGTGAAGTCGGCAGGCCGCTTGGCCCTTGGCCTTCTCCAGGGCTGCTGGGTTGGGGGTAGATGGGCATTGCTCCGCGGGAGGAGGAGAGGCCGGGCCAGCGGGGCAGCCAGCGCAGGCCCCAACTCTCGCCTGATCCATTTGCTTCTGCGCTACAGACCTCCTGGGGCCGGGTTTGTTACCCACCAAGCAAATGACCCTCCAAGAATTTGCATTAGGAGAGGTTAAACATCTTCCACGTGGCAGGCATGAGAAGGGAGCCAAAGAAGAAAAGCACACGCAGCGGGGCCTTGATTTAGTGCGTTTAGCAGGGGTGGGGACGGTCCGGCCTGTGAAATCACTGGGTCTGGCCCTGCCAAGGCAACCGCAGGCGGGACGCGCGATGCAATAAATCCCTAGCAGGCTAATTTTTAAGTTGCTGATCTTGTACGGCCCACGAACGATGCTATAAATATCCAGACGGCCCTTGGCAGAAAAGGGCCCCCCAACGCCCGCAGCGCGGGGCGGGGGACAGAAGGCCCGTTCTGGGGGGCGGAGCCCGCGGGAAGACGTCTGAGTCCCCGCAAACCTCCGCACGGGGCTCCGGGACTTCAGATGGGGCCGCTGCCTCCGCTCGCCCGTCTCCCTCGTTGTCCTCAGCGCGGGCCACAGCCCGAGGGAGCTCCGTACCCAGCAGTTGTGTGTGTGTGTGTGTGTGTGTGTGTAAGTGTAACCCAAACTGAGGTTGCTCTTGTTCCCTTACATTTTCCTCTGAGCTCCCAGGCTTCGGGCCAATTCTAGAAGGAAAACTCTCGGGCCTTCTGCTTCTGCCTGCCCTAAAAGGACAGGGATACTAAGCAGGCTCTGGGGAAACCCAGGCCTGGCTTGGCAAGGCTCTGACCCGGCAGGGCTCGGGGAGATGCGCTGTGACCTCTCCGCATTCAGATGACCTTCAGACACAGCGCCAAGTGACAGTGCAGCGCCTCTTCCCGTGGGCAGCCCCTGTGACGCGGAGCGTGGGGAGCCCAGGACCGCTGCCCTCATCCCACGCAAAACCTGACTCATCTTTGCTTCCCGCCCAGTGTCCCTGGAAGGGCACCCACCTCGGCAGCAGGTGTGTCTGCCACACAGACAGGCTTGCAAGGCAGTGGTCTGTGAGCACTGCCCCCCCCCAGGGGGGCCCATGGCCTTCTGGGAATAGGATCTGATAGGGTCTCAGGCCAGAGAAGGTTCCAGCTGTCCTGCAGAAAGTCCTCGAGGGTGTCTCAGGGTGACATGTGGCAGGGTAGAGAGCAAGCCCTTGCTTTGGGCCTCAGCCAGAAAACTCGGCACGCTGGAGCTGGATGGAGGAGACCCCAGCCCCATTTCCCGGCTTGGAGGAAGCGTGTCCACATGGAGAGGGGCCCCCTTAGGGAGGCCAATATCTTCCCCAGGCGTCGTCTTCGCTTGTGCGTGTAGGCCGCGTTGTGGTTTTCCTTTGTGAGGGAGGGGCGGGGTGGGGAGGGAGGGAGGGAATCTATTTGTAGCTTGTTTTATATAAAATAAAAATGGATGCACCTCGCCGTGGTTGCCGCGTTCTTTGGGTGGTCTCTGGGGGGTGAGACTGGTTTCTCCAAGTGCAGTCTTCCTCCCTGGCCGGGGTTGCTCGCTCCTCTCCTTGCTGTCAAGGACCGTCCCAGCAGGGAGCCTGCAGGTGGCCCACTTTGTGGGAGGAGCCGGGCCCACCCCTTTGGGCTTTGCCTCCAATATGTGTGCATTGTCGGTCATGGTCATTCTTCCTCTTATCTCCGCCATGCAGCTGCCCCATGGGGTCCTCTGCCCCGTCCACCTCAGACCATCACTGGTGTGTGGGGAATGCTGCAGACAGAGCTTTGGGGGCAAAGCCAAGGGAAGCCGAGTCCATGGCCAGCGGGAGTTGGGAGCGAGGCCTGATCTGAAGACCCTAGGCTTGGCTCAGCGGGCTTCCTGCAGCTCTGGGTTGGGAGCAGACTCCCGGTGGGGCTCACGCAGTCCGTGGCCGAGTTCTGCAGGGAGTGAGTCCGGGCAGAGCCTGCTGGTCTGGTTTACGGAGCTGCAGGTCCACAGGCCGGGGCTCAGCAGTGGGCCCGGGCGGGGGGCGGGGAGGGCTGTCCAGCGCCCTCTATGTGACTGCCCTCTTTCCACACACAGCTGTCCGTGATGAAGACCTCTACACCCAGCCCCTTGAGAACCTTCTCCAGGTTCCTTTGGCCACACCCTGCCCCCTTGACCTCCGTCAGCGAGTAGAAGAGAATTCCCTCTGTAAAATCTCCCCCTAACGTTTCTCCCACTAAGTGTGGCCGCACTGCGCCCCTGCCCCCACCCAGGGCTGGGCTTTCCTTGCCCCCAGGCTCTCCACAGCCGCCAGCACTGTGACGTAGCAGGTAAACCCAATCCCATATGGGTGCCTGTTCATGTCCTGGCTGCTTCACTTCTGATCCAGCTCTCTGCTATGGCCTGGGAAAGCAGTAGAAGGTGGCCCAAGTCCTTGGAAGCTCCTGGCTCCTGACTTGGGATCGACCCAGCTCCAGCCATTGTGGCTATTTGGGGAGTAAACCAGTGGGTAGAAGAAGACACTTCTCTCTCTCTCTCTTTCTCTCTCTCTCTCTGCAACTCTGCCCTTCAAATAAATAAGTAAATATTAAAAAAAAAAAAAAGTCATTGCTCTGCCTACTGCAGGCTTCGGGGATCTGGAAAAGAAACAGGAAGGCACTCTCTCCCACAGGACCTCGTTGGCAGATTTGGGTTGTCCTTGCCCCCGGCACAAAGTCCACCTGGAGTAGGAAGGGGACAGGGCTGCAGGACGAGCGGCAGCCTCCCTCCTCCATGCTCTCCAAGGACGGAAGGGCGAGACTCAACAGTGCAAGACAGGTCCCCCCGTCCCTCCCTTCACCTGGAGGCTCCGGAGCCACTCTTGGTCTCTGGGAAGGGGGAGACCGGGCCCATGTTTAGTTGGGATGTTCAGAGGTGGATACTGATGGGACCAGCCGTTTTTTTCAGGGCCCTCGTGATGCCAACAGAGAAGGGGCCCCAGATCAGTGCTCGCCCCTGGCTCCCAAGGGCATCCAACTGGGTTGAGAAGCTGGCAGCACCAACCCCCTTGTAGAGAAACCCCAAGATAGCCAGGCTGGTCGTCTGGCCATTTGTTCCTGGTTGGTGGGACTGTACAGGGGAGGACAGCAGAACTCCATCTTTTCATGCAGCGCCACCTAGTGGAGGCCCCAGTCCTAGGGCCTGGATCTCTACTACCCTTTGTGTGACATGCACAAGTTGACCTTGGAGGCCGGCACCGCGGCTCACTAGGCTAATCCTCCGCCTTGCAGCGCCGGCACACCGGGTTCTAGTCCCGGTCGGGGCCCCGGTTGCCCTCTTCCAGTCCAGCTCTCTGCTGTGGCCCGGGAGTGCAGTGGAGGATGGCCCAAGTGCTTGGGCCCTGCACCCCATGGGAGACCAGGAGAAACACCTGGCTCCTGGCTTTGGATCAGCACGGTGCGCCGGCCACAGCAGCTATTGGAGGGTGAACCAATGGTAAAGGAAGACCTTTCTCTCTGTCTCTCTCTCTCTCACTGTCCACTCTGCCTGTCAAAAAATAAATAATAATAATAAAAGCAAATTGACCTTGGTTCTGTGCCTGCCTGCTCCTCCCAAATACCTGTGCTAGCTATGTCACACACACTCTTGTCAAACCCAGGCAGAGCATTCTGGCTGATTCTTACTCTCCTAAACCACTCACACAGCACATTATCAGTGCAGCCTCAGCACGCTTCCCTGGCCTGTACCCCTCCTTTTTCCTTTAAGGGGGAGCACTCCATGAAAGCCCCTTTGCTTATGTCCTCCTAGCCAAAGCACTGCCTGGAGCCTGGAGCTGGTGATCAGGTGTGTGGCACCCTGGACCAGGCCTGTCGGCAAGTCCAGAGCCACGCTCAGAATCCACACACCTGACAGCGGAGGGGAACATTACAGACGTGGGTGTGACCACTCTGCAATCAGCCAGGGGAGACAAGGATGAGCTGCAGGAACACCAGCCCCTCCCAACCTCAGGGCTTAAAGCTCAATGGTGTTTTCCTCACTCTTGCAACAGCCAATGAGCATCAGCTGGGCTCCTCTCTGCATTGTCCCCACTCAGGGCCCCTGGCTGAGGGAGTCTGACTCCCCTGGGTGTGGAGACAGGGAAAAGGGAGCTGGGTATATCGCAGCCTGATTCTTAGAACTTCCATCCAGAAGCGACGTGTGTTATTTTGCTCACGTTCCAATGCCGAAAGCAAATGCATGATCCCACCTAAGTCAAAGACAAGGTGTAATTACCCAGACATAAAATCAGAATATCACTGAATGACTCTGGTGACAGCCACCACACCAATTGTGTTTTCTATCGTGATTAAAAACTTGCAATCTGGGGTCTGGGCGTTTGGCACAGTGGCTAAGTTGCCACTTAGGATGCCTGCATTCCATTTTGGAGTGCCTGGTTTCAGTCCCATGTACTCCACTTCCAATCCAGCTTCCTGCTAATGCACACTCTGGGAGACAGCAAATGATAGTCCAACTACTTGGGTCCCTGCCACCCAAGTGGGAGACCCGGATGGAATTCTGTGCTCCTGGCTTCCGCCTGGCCCAGCCCTGGCTGTTGCACGCAGGCATTTGGGGAGTGAGCCAGCAGATAGGAGATCTCTCTGCCTTTAAAATAAAATAAACATGAATACATCAACATTATTTTAAAAATTGAAATTCTTGCATTGTGGAAAAACAGAAAGACTCCCTTGTCCCAGTTTGCATGATGCATTTTATGTAAATCACTTCTGACAGGGCTATCACGTTGTCGGCTATTATCTCCTCCCCAGTGAGGTGGAAGGGGAAAGCCCCCACCCGGAAGCTGGTTCCGGGATAACTGAAGCCCTCTCCCCCTCCCCCTCCCCCTCTCCCTGTGCAATCATTGCCTTCAGCTGCGCTGCAGTGACTCGCCCTTGCAAGGTGCCTGGATCCACGACTCACGACTTGGGTAGTTCCCATCATTTCCTGGCCTCTTCAGCTACGTATCAGCTCCATCTCTAGCTGGATTTAAATCCTTCTGTCCTCACTGCCTTGCTGCCACCTTGTGCAGGTCCCTGGCCATCATCCCAGGGAATGATGGAGCTATTACTGCCCCTGTGATGCCTCCTCGTCCACTCCATTGTGCCTCAGCTCTTCTGAGGTGGGGGGGGGGGGTAAGGAGGAGGGAGAGAAAAACCAGGAGAGTTTCTGAACAAATAGCAGCTCTAGCTCTCTCTGTTCTTTGCGGCAGCTTCTCAGGTCAACACTGCCTTTCCCTCTGTGTGGCAGGTGCCAGAGAGTCTTGGTGTGGGCAGTCCAGTTCTGGCTTCACCTTTTCCATAACTCACCATACCAGTACCAGTTTAGCGCCGCCCCTACCCCCTACTTTGTTCTAAGGAGGCTGCCCGTGGTTTGGTGCCTAGGCTCCAGCTGTGCCCAACTCACAGGAAACTCATACCTACTGGCCATGCCAAGTGGAAGGGGTACAGGCTGATGCTCAACTGCTTCCTGGCTTGGCTCTGCGTCTCTGTCCACCCGACACTTGACAGTGCCTGCCCCAGGGAATTTCCTCCGCACTCAAGGCGTGAACTCTGCTTTCTTCAAGGGTCACTCGAGATTCAGGGCGGGGCCGTGCTGACCCCAGAAGGTTTGATAGGATTTCTTGAACCTTTCAAAATGCATGACTATTGTGAAATGGTCCCGGTGGGGACTCTCCCAGGACACTGCAAACCCCAGAAACCAGAGCAGGGCAGCTGGCTGGGGCAGGTGGTCCAGGAAAGCTTTGTAGCAATCCCTTGGGGAGAGGGGAGAGGCCTCAGTGGGAGATGGTGGAGAGGACTACAGGAGCCCAGACAAGGTGGGAGCGGGGGTCTGCATACACCCAGCCATTCTGGTTTTGTTAGTTTCCCAGTTGTCTCAGAACGAGTCCTGGACTTAGAGCCAGGAGATCAGCTTCTCATACTGGCTCAGCCATTGACCTGCCTTTGTCCTTGAGTTACTCCCTCCACCTTCTGCAGAACTAGATTCTTCCGTGTGGGCCCTTCCCTCTGCTGCACACAGGGTAAGTGGGTCTTGCTCTGATGGGGACTTGTTCTACAAGAGGGGGAGGAATGGGTGTTTGCATAGTGGTGAAGATGCACCCTGGGACACCCATATCCTATATTGAAGTGCCTGGGTCCGAGTCCTGGCTCCACTTTCAACTCCAACTTCCTGTTAATGCACACCCTGGGAGGCAGCAGATGATGGTTCAAGTACTTGGGTTCCTGCCACTCACATGGAAGATTCAATTCGAGGGGCTGGTGCTGTGGTGTGGCATGTAAAGCTGTTGTCTGTGATGCTGGCATCCCATATGGGCGCCAGTTCAAGTCTGAGCTGCTCCACTTCCAATCCAAGTCTCTGCTATGGCCCAGGAAAGCAGTAGAGGATGGCCTAAGTGCTTGGGCCCCTGCACCCATGTGAGAGACCTGGAAGAAGCTCCTGGCTCCCGGTTTTGTACTGGCTCAGCTCCAGCCATTGTGGCCATTTGGGGAGTGAACCAGCAGATGAAAGACCCCCGCTCCCCCCTGCCCCAGGCCTTTCAAATAAATAAATACATCTTTAAAAAAAAAGATTCAATTTGAGTTCCAAACCCCTAGCTTTAACCAGCCCAGCCCTGCTATTGCAAGCATTTGGGGAGCGAGCCAATGGATGGGAAATCTCTGTCTCTATGCTTTTCAAATCAATCGATGAATACATTAAAAAAAAAAAAAGAATTGGGGAAGTTGCATGCAGAGAGGGAAGCAGCTGTAGACATGATGAGGGTCAACAGGGCAGAGCAGGGCCAGCGCAGAGTGGGGACGGTGCAGGGGACGCGGCTTTAGGACTGGGAGCAGACCTGAGGGCGCCTCCTTGAAGGGGACGCACATCGAAGGGGCTGGGCTGGGCAGGACAGGGAGGAACCCACAACGGTGTGAATGTGTGTTAGAGAGGAAATGAGTGCCAATGGGGCAAGAGGGAAGGGGAGGGGCAGAGAAGAGAGGCAGAGAGGAAGAGAGGAATGGTACGAAGAGTGCTGAGGGCATCCTGAAGGGGAAACAGCCCTGGGGAAGGAGGGGCCAAGCAGGAGAGGAGTCCAAGGTGGAGGCGGGGGTGGGTGGGGGGAGAAGGGGGAACGGCGAGGGCTTGGGAGGACTGAAGCATCTGAATTCATGGCAAGAGCCCACACAGCTTATTAATTTCAGAAATATTAATAAGCAAATCGGTTTCATCCCAGGGTGCCTGCTTTTGGAGAAAGGGCCTTTAAGAAGGCAACAATGAAGGTTAAATGAGGTCACGAGGCTGGATTCCTATCTGGAATGGCGCCCTTATAAGAGGGAGAGACGCCCCTGTCCTGCCCACTCCTGCAACTCTGCTCTGTCACGGGCACACAGGAAAGATCGTGTGAGGACACATCAAGAACATGGCTGTCTACCAGCCTCACCAGAACCCAACCTGAAGCACCTTGCCCTTCTAGCCTCCAGGGCAACAAGGAAATAAATTTCTGTTGTGTAAGCCACTCAGTCCGTGTCATCTAGTTAGGGCAGCCTGAGCTGACCTAACACAATGGTTTTGGGGATTATGATTGCCTTAGTTTAGCCCAAAAGGCTAAGTAAACATCCTACTGACCTAAACCACCGCTTCCATACACACATCCCAGTGAGACATCCACATCTCATTGTGACACTGACTCACTGCACTCGTATACAGCCATTGAAACCCTGCAGCTTGCATGTTCAAGCTCCTCTTCGAGTCATGCATGTTATACCACTGTGTACCACGTGTTGTTCAAGGCCTAACACTTCTTGCTTTTGCCCAGAACAACGATGTCAGCCACGACACAACCACAAATCTACTAGGCAGTGTGATGCATGACTTATAGCAATTATGTATTTATTTCCCCCAAACTCAACAGTAGGTAATAGTATCTTAATTATGCAACTGAGTGGAAACAGCCAGGCTTCAGGACCTTTGGTGACACGGTCAAGGTCATCTTGTGGTCATCCGAGAGCTGGGGCTATGCAAGTAAGACATTCTCTGCTCTCAGCCACTTCCTGCAGCACTGCTGAACTGCCGGGAAGCTGTGTAGTCTGTTTTCTGTGTCTGATCCTCCACACACAGCTCTGACATCACTCATCTGCTCTGAATCTCCCAAGCCTCCTCCCGAATGCCCCAGACTCTCCTCTTCCTACCTTAGCTGGGAGCTTTCTGAAGGAATGTGCTGATAATTAGAGTCTATTTTAGGATCTTAAGTTATCACAGGGGGAATGGTCAGCTAAAATCTTGGAGTTGGTAGGAAAGCTGATCTCTGTGTTTGACTTTGTTTAAAGTAACTAAGATCAAAGCAAAACACAGTAACCATTCTCCTGCTGGAGACTTCCCGGAGCATGCCTTCCTTTACAAAGAATCCCCAACTTCTTTGTTACTCATTGCTGCAGAATCTAATGCTTTAGCCCCAGGCTCCTGGGTGTCTTCCCCTGCTCCTCCCCATAGCCTAGTCAGTTATTTTCTTATCTGTTCGCTCTGACTGGCCTGGAGTCACCACTGTAAGCCTTAGCATGCCTTGTATCCTGTGTGAGAACAGTGAAACGAAACCATTTAAAGGATGTATACGCTCGACTGAGATGTCTGTGTGAGAGTAATTCTGTGATCAGCATATTTAAAGATGAAATTGGATATACAAATACTGGCACTGTGTTTAAATAGCAGGTTTTTTTTTTTTTTTGTTTTTTTTTTTGCCAGACAGAGTTAGACAGTGAGAGAGAGAGACACAGAGAGAGTTATAGACAGTGAGAGAGAGACAGAGAGAAAGGTCTTCCTTCCATTGTTTCGCTCCCCTAATGGACACTACGGCCAGAACTGGGATGATCAGAAGCCAGGAGCCAGGTACTTCCTCTGGGTCTCCCATGTGGGTGCAGGGACCCAAGCACTTGGGCCATCCTCCACTGCCCTCCCGGGCCACAGCAGAGAGCTGGACTGGAAGAGGAGCAACCGGGACTAGAACCTGGCACCTCAACTGGGACTAGAACCTGGGGTGCCAGTGCCACAGGTGGAGGGTTAGCCAAGTGAGCCAGGGCACCGGCCTAAATGGCAGTATTGATATCTGCATGAGCATGTTATGTACATGGTAAGAGAGGAGACAGAGACAGAGAAACAGGGACACACACACTCACAAGCAGACAGCACAATGTGTTAACAGTGGCTGTCACTGTGGGGTTGTATCACATTTCCTCAGAGGAGGACTACCAGGATCCATTGTTAGAGGACAGCAGGGTGTCTGGGGGTGGGGCTTGAGAGTTTGCATTTCTAATATATTCCCAAGTGATGCTGTGGGCCAGATAAAACCAATGAGAATCATTGCTTTAGAGTTTGGTCTCCAGTATTGGATGAATCCAAGTACACGTTACGGCGTTCTACTAAGTAGTTGTATGGATTCTCAGCAAATCAGTTGTCTGCTCTGAGCCTCAGCTCCTTTGTCTGTAAAATGGGTTTAATGATCCCTTCTCATGGGGTAGCTGTGGTGGGTCAGTGAGATAATGATTTGTCCTGGGCACAGTGCCTGGTATAAGGCTGTCTCCGAGTCTGGGGCATCCTCCTCTTGCTCTTCCTTTGTGTCCCTGGTGAGCATTGGTACTGGGAGGAGCCTAAACACCACCTGGTCTAATGTTTATACAGAAAGCTAAGTGGCCTTCCCCAGTTCAAGCTGTCAGTTAGTTGCAGAGCCAGGATTGGAAGCCGTTTCTTCCAATGTCTAATTTGGTATTCTTGGTCACAATTACTTTTCTCTACGTCTAAAGAAGGGTATGACATTTTTGAATGGGAAAGTCCAATAATGTGGAAGAAAGAGTGCCTACTGGGATCTTGAGTAGTGCGTTGTCAGTAGCTAGCAATGAAACATTTAGGGAATATTTTGTCTACCTTCTACAGCAGTGAAACAAGGTATAGACAGCATTGATGAGATGCACACACCACTACAGGGTAGGATGAGGAGTTGTATTACGGGGACAGAAATACTGGAGGAGGACATTTGTGTGACTAACTTACACCTGATGTTTTTACTTATAAAATACTTCCCCCTCCAAGAAAGTTTTTCCTCTCTTAAGAGCTAAGACATGATGTTTGCAAAGGAAAAATGAAATTATTTTCCTTTAGCTTTTTTTTTTTTTAAAGTACAATAGCTTTATACTTTGTTATTGTGGTAACAGACAGAAAATTACATCCACATATTCTGGTATTCCTTTTACTAGTTGGTATCAAGCCATCTGAACTACCACCCAAGAGGTTTTTGAGCTTCTTAGCTGTTTTGAGCACCAGGTTCAATATGATGCAGTATGGATATAAAATGTTTCAAAGGACAGGAAGTGGATACTCACTAATTTTTAGAGTCCAAGCAAGTAATGTGCCAACATTTTTAAAAAAGTCATAGAAAAAATATTCTGTGCTATACTTAAGTATTGGCTGGTTTTTGATGTTTTCTTACTTTAAAGTGATCATTTTCTTGCACTGTGAAATTTTTACATGAAGATGTTAAAGGGGACGTTTATCTTCTTATTTTGTACAATGTTTTCTAAATGGCAATAAACTGAAAGCATGGACCAAAAATAATAATAAAAATAAAATAAAAGAGAGAGGCGGAGGCCTAAGTATTTGGGTCATCGTTTGTTGCCTTCCCAGGTCCAGTAGCAGGAATCTGGTTCAAAAGCGGAGCAGCCAGAATGTGAAGTGGCACTGTTATAGGAGATGCTGGTGTCTCAAGCGATGGCTTAACCTGCTGTACCACAATGCCAGCCCTTGGATTTGTTCTCTTGTTAGTGTCTCCATGTATGGACTCTGAGTGCCTCAGCCATTGCCATGGTCACTTTCTTTTTTTTTTTTTTCTTTTTGACAGGCAGAGTCAGACAGTGAGAGAGAGAGAGAGAGAGAGGTCTTCTTTTTCTGTTGGTTCACCCCCCAAGTGGTCATTACCGCCGGCGCGCTGCGCCAATCTGAAGCCAGGAGCCAGGTGCTTCCTCCTGGTCTCCCATGCAGGTGCAGGGCCCAAGCACTTGAGCCATCCTCCACTGCCTTCCCGGGCCACAGCAGAAAGCTGGAGTGGAAGAGGAGCGACTAGGACAGAATCCGGCGCCCCAGCTGGGACTAGAACCCAGGGTGCTGGCGCCGCAGGCGGAGGATTAACCAAGTGAGCCAAGGCGCCGGCCGCCATGGTCACTTTTGCAAGATCGTCTCTGAGCAGGTTAAACCAGTGGGTTTAACTGCATATCTCCTTACCCAAAGGTGGCTTGACATAACTGTAGAATCACCTGCTGCAAACTTAATTACAGCACCAGCTAGAAGATACTATTTTGTGGTATTAAAATGCTATCCTACTGGATGCAGTAAAAAGCTTTAACTGAGGATCAATTTGTAGCTGTCTGGCCCTAGATGAGATGCACATGTCTGGAGACCGAGGGTTGGGTGGAGTGATTCATCTCCTTATTATACCTAATAACCCACTTGAAGAATTTTGCATTCTGTTTCTCTAACCACAGGCTCCAAAGTCGCAATGCCCAAGGGAGAAATACTCCCACCAAGGAACAGTCATGGGTCTGAAACATTAGAAGCTGAGGTGCCCCTACTTATTCTGGGTTCACTGAGCTGGTTGGGGTGATTGTTCTGCACAAAGGAAATCAGATAGTTGCTGTACAGTGAGGGCAGGAGGACTGTGTTTGAAACCTGGAGGCTAATTTTGCGCACTTTTCCCACCCCCTGGCCTGAAAGTACCACCAATGAAAACTGAGCCACATGGCAAGAATTCAAATTTTGTAGGAATGAAGCTTCTCTCACCAGTAAAGAACTTCATGTTGGCCGGCGCCGCGGCTCACTAGGCTAATCCTCCGCCTGTGGCACCCGCACACCGGGTTCTAGTCCCTGTCGGGGCGCCGGATTCTGTCCCGGTTGCCCCTCTTCCAGGCCAGCTCTCTGCTGTGGCCAGGGAGTGCAGTGGAGGATGGCCCAAGTGCTTGGGCCCTGCACCCCATGGGAGACCAGGATAAGCACCTGGCTCCTGGCTTTGGATCAGCGCGATGTGCTGGCCGCAGCGCACCGGCCGCAGCAACCATTGGAGGGTGATCCAATGGCGAAAGGAAGACCTTTCTCTCTCTCTCTCTCTCTCACTGTCCACTCTGCCTGTCAAAAATAAATAAATAAAAAATAAAAAAAAGAACTTCATGTGATGAGATGCTGGCAAAGTTAATGGGGCATGGGTGATTGGAGAAAATGACAGCATGGAACAGTAGAAAGTGCACATATGAGTCTGCCACTTGCAAGCTATGCAAGACTCAAAATAATACAGGGTGACCAACCATGCATTTCTCAGGACACGGGACTTCCATGCTAAAGCCATAATCCTATTTATGGTCTTCAATTTCATCTTCAGCAGTGTGACCATAACGATGACTGTTTTACATACATGCCCGACAGGTACATGGGAAGATAATGAGTAATTAGTTTGGAATCCAAGTAGACCTAGATGTTACGTCCAGCTCTCGGGTAGATTACTTAACTTCACTTCTCATGAGGTTTCACTTTCTTTTTAAAATTTAGTTATTTATTTTGAAAGTCAGAGTTACAGAGAGAGAGAGAAAGAGACAGAGAGAGAGAGGGAGAGAGAGAATCTTCCCTCCACTGGTTCACTCCCCAGATGGCCACTTTGGCCAGTGCTGGGAGAGGCCAAAGCCAGAAGCCTGGAGCTTCACCCTTCTCCCATGTGGGTGGCAGGGACCAAGCACTTGGGCCATCTTCCACTGCTATTTCTAGGCCATTAGCAGGGAGGTGGATTGGAAGTAGAGCAGCCAGGATATGAAATGGTGCCCATATGCGATGCCGGTGTCACAGGTAGTGGCTTTACCTACTACTCCACAATGCTGGCCCCGGGTTTTTCCTTCTTGAAGGCCAAAAGTTGTTTCTGCTTATTATCATTTAGGTAGGCAGTAAATTATTCCTTCCTACATTACTCTTTCTCTGACACTAAACATGTATATGTCACCTATCTGCAGTTCCTTGGGGTTCACCTGACTTGGAGGTCCTGCTGCTCATTGGGCATATATCAAAGTCTTAACTTCCGAGTCTAACATTTCTAGGGTGTATGGTACATGTTAGATACTATGACCATTGACTTGAAAATGGTTCATTTAGTCTATGTAATGTTGCATTTTTGGACTGGGGAAACTGAGGCTTAGGGAAGTAGTCACTTGTTTAAAATTCCACAACTCAAACCCCATGCAGCATGAAAGGCAAGCACAAGAAGTCAAGATGTAATACTTCATACCTTCATTCCATTGCTGGCATCACATGCACAAATGGCTATCGGCCTCAGTGGTCACTTGGATGAGAGAGCTGGGCAGGTACTCTGGTGAATGGAGAGCATGAGTCATACGTGCATGGGTGGCCACTTATCAGCTCCACTGGATTGTTTCCATGTAGGAATGTCCACCTAGCACATCCAGAGAAGCCCAAATCCAGATTTTTACACAAAATATTTCAGTTTTAACACATTAATTGGGCCGGTGCTTCGCGTACTTGGGTAAAGCCACCTCCTGCAGTGCTAATATTCCATGTGGGCGCTGGTTCAAATCCCGGCTGCTCCACTTCCGATCCAGCTTTCTGCTATGGCCTAGGAAAACAGTAGAAGATGTCCCAAGCCATTGGGGCCCTGCACTGTCGTGGGGAGACCTGGAGGAGGCTCCTGGCTCCTGGCTTTGGATTGGCACAGCTCTGGCCATTGCAGCCATCTGGGGAGCAGCAGATGGAAGACCTCTCTCTCTCTCTCTGCCTTTCTGTAACTCTGCCTTTCAAATATATAAATAAATCTTTAAAAAAAAACATTAACAACTATTCCAGTTTTTGAAAAACACTACCTGGATCAAACACATTGAGCCTGTTGGCCACCAGGTTTTAACTTCTGCACCACAGTCATGAAAGAGAACTTTACTGAATGAGGGCCCAGCCAGAGGCACCTGTCACCGCCAAAGAATCATTAGTCATCACATAGTGTAGAAGCAATCCCGCTGATGTTTAAGTTGTAATGAAGATGAAGGTGACTAAAAGCTCACATTGTGTTTCCACTGAGATAAATGTTAGGAAGTACTTGGGACACTGCAGAAAAGATTAGTATAAATCAGAATCCAAAGATTTTGAGGCACCAGGATAGTTTTTCTTGAGTACTCTTTCTCAGATTTTTTTTTTTTTTGGACAGGCAGAGTGGATAGTGAGAGAGACAGAGAGAAAAGTCTTCCTTTTGCCGTTGGTTCACCCTCCGTCTTTCTCAGATTTTTAAGAAGAAATGATGCAACTCTACTTCCTGGTCATATTAAAAATACATGAAATCAGTATCTCAAAGAACCATCTATGTACTCATGTTCAGTGCAAGCATTACTCACGCACAGTAGCCAAAATATGGTGTTTGTTGATGGATGAGTGGATAAGGAAATTATGGCATTTATACACAGCTTTTAAAAATTCTGCCATCTGTATAACATAGCTGGCCCTCGAGAAGACATTTATACTGAACGAAATAAGGCAGGCACAGAAAGATCTCACGTCTATGTGAAACCTATAAAAGTCAAGTTCGTGGAACAGAGTTGAAGGGTGGTTACCAGGGGTTGGAGTGGGAGAAGGGAGATGTCTGTCACAGGGTAAAGTCTTGCAGTTATACGATGACTACGTTTTGGGGGTTTACTGTACAGCATGGTGTCTGCAGTTCTAGCAAAGTTTGTAGGTTATATATTTAACATTTGCTAAGAGTGGATCTCAAGCGTTTTCATCACACAAAAGGCAACTCTACGAGGGAACAGATATGTTACTTAGCTTGATTGTGGCAATGATTTTACAGTGTATATGTATATCAAAGCAGCATTCTGTACACCTTGAATATATATGTATATTTATATATAATTTTCGTCTATTATTCCTTAAAGCAATAGAAGTGTAATGAAGAACAGGAGCCATTGTCTGGCCTAGTGGTTAGGATACCTGAGTCCCAGTTTGGGCTCCTGGATTTGATTCCCAGCTCCAGCTCTTGGCTTCAGCTTCCCGCTAATGCAGATCCTGGGATGCAGCAGTGGTGGTGTAAGTACTGGGTTCCTGTCACTGACTTAGGAGGCCTGGATAGCAACTCCAGCTCCTGGCTTCTGTCCTGGCTCAGCTTCAGCCATCACAAGCATTTGGAGAGTGAACCCATAGATGGGAGTGCACTCTCTCTCAAATAAATAAGTTATTTTAAAAGGAAAAGAAAGGGAGAATGATGAATTACTTTCGGGTTTATGAGAAAGTGCTAATCTCATTTGTACAAAGTCAGTTTGATACCCTCACTCCTGTTCCCTTCTGAAAATGCCATAAATACCACACAACATACCTACCAGGAAGTTTCCTGATAGTCTCTTTTGGATATTTTTCCTAAGAAGATATCTTTGGATCCCTGCTCCCTGGAAACAGATCATTAGTGATCATTAATCATTAATGATCAGTAACTAAGCTCTTCAAACTAAATCACTTTGTCATGGTGAGATTGCCCCCAGTCTGCCGCTGGCTACTAGTGGTATGCTGGTCCATTCAGGTGCCCCTGGAGGAAGCTCCTCACCCAGCCAGGATGGAGACAAAGGAGAGGAGGAGGAAACCATAGGAGTACAAGAGAACCCTTTGCCTGGCGGCCTCTGGCGCTCTGCTCCTTGGACACCGGCTGCTCTCTTCAGGACGTTGGCCCTGGCTGGACCTACTTTCCTATGGGTCTCAGCTTTGGTTCTGGTGTTCACAGGAAGCCATGGTGTTCTGGCAAGAGTTTGGAGTTGGAATCAGACGATCATTGTTTGCACCTGTCTTTTACTATTCTCGTGTTCCTGGCAGACCGCTAACCTTTTGGGAATTCATTGAAAAAATGGGGAATAATATCTACCTCTTGTGGATCTTATTAGACTCAAACACATACATGGGAGAGGTTTTTCTGTAAACCATGGAAGTTCACAGATACAGGTCAGATTGCTTTTGGTCATTGATGTTAATACTATGTGTTTTGCATCACAAAGGGATTGTGGCAGAGGCAAACATTCATAAAATCCTACCCTTTTACAGCACAGAGGTCATCGGGAAGTGGCTGCCCAGCCAGGACTCTCCTCATCTCCTCTGAACTAGGGGGTTAAAGTGAAAGTTCTTCACCAACAGAAGATGAGCAAGAGTGGCAAGTACTAATCTGGAACCAAGGAAGCTGGAAGCATGAATGTCTTCTCTCATTTTCTTTCCCTCTGCCGCCGGATGAAGAGAACAGCAAGGCTCCCAGGGCTGGCAGAGTCCAAGAACGGGAGGAACCCAAGTCCCTGGGTCACCCCGTGGAAGCCGCCTGCTGAACAAGAACATCTGCACTGTATGATCACAGGAGGGAGACACTTGAAGTTTGCAAAGCCACTGAAATATTAGAGCTTAGTTATTACAGTTGTTAACGTTAAAAAGAAATGAGCCAAGAGGATGAGATGTGGCTCAGTTGGTACAAAGTGCTGAAAATGAACTCGTGCACAATGGCTGGCAATATTTCCTTCGTTCTAATGCATAGGCTACAGAGCCAGTGCTGGTCAAGTGTGGTTCCCAGGCAGTTTGTCACCACCTTTATCTTCTAGAACCCCAGAGTTGAAGCTACAAGTAATGGGCTTCAGAGGCCAACTTTTTTTTTGGACAGGCAGAGTGAACAGTGAGAGAGAGAGAGAGACAGAGAGAAAGGTCTTCCTTTTGCCGTTGGTTCACCCTCCAATGGCCGCTGTGGTCGGTGCGCTGCGGCCGGCACACCGCGCTGATCCGATGGCAGGAGCCAGGTGCTTTTCCTGGTCTCCCATGGGGTGCAGAGCCCAAGCACTTGGGCCATCCTCCACTGCACTCCCTGGCCACAGCAGAGAGCTGGCCTGGAAGAGGGGCAACCGGGACAGAATCTGGTGCCCCGACCGGGACTAGAACCTGGTGTGCCAGCGCCGCAAGGCGGAGGATTAGCCTAGTGAGCTGCGGCGCCGGCCTCAGAGGCCAACTATTAAAACCTCACTTAGGCAGGGTGGGTGTTTCGTGCAGTGGTTAGGATGCCACTTGGAAAGCTGGCATCCAATACCACAGCACCTGGGTGCAAGTCCTGGCTGCACTCCTAACTCCAGTTTCCTGCGAATGTGCACCTTGGGAGGCAGCAGTGATGGCTCAAGCTGTTGGGTTCCTGTCACCCAAGTGGGACACTTGGTTGAGTTCCTGCTCCTTGCTTTGGCCTGACCTAGCCCACCCATTACAGACGCTTTGGGAGTGAACCAGTGGATGGGAGTGTTGCACACGTGTGTGTGTGTGTGTATTGTCTTACTGCCTTTCAAATAAATAAAATAAATAGAAATAGAAACCACTCCCAAGATAGCTCAGGCAACTGTGATGGGAGGGGGAGATGGCCCGGCTCAAGGTCACAGACCCAGACAGTAGTGGCATCTGGACCAGTACCCAGGCACCCAGATTCTGGGCTGCTCCCCTCAGCTCTCCTCCCCCCTCCCTGTGGCTCATCCCAGTTTCTCTCTTGACAAAGCCTAACATCTGGATAATCCAGAAAGGACTAAAAAGCAGAGGCAAAAATGGATTTCATAATTTTGCATCTCTCATTTAATCACCTAAAAGGCAGTTTTCATTTCAACTTAATGCTTGGCAATAAAACCAGATGAACCTTTAAGCCAAACCCTTCTCTCCCTGCCTGCTTTTTTGTGCTGTTCTGTTTTACTTGCAAGTCCTATACTGTCTAGTTCTGTCTCGTTATCCTGGTCACAGCAGGACTTGTATGCACTCCTGATACTGCTTTCTAGGCCTACTACAGAGCCTTGCAAGGATTTTCTAGTACCCACTCCCTGGCCTAAAATGCCCTCAGGAACCCACTGAAGGCAGATCCAGGTCCCAGCAGAGTGCACAAGGGGTCCACAGTTAGGATCCACCTCCCTTTGTTCTTCCTATTGACCCCACACTCTAGCTGGGACCACGCTGCACCTGGTTTCATTCTTGCGCCTTTGTTCCTTTTCTGTCTTGTCCTTCTACACCAAAGTGAATCCCTGTTTATGCTTCCTTCAAGCTCCTACTTACATTTTGTGTTCTGTAGTCTTTTCCCTGACTCCTCCAGGCAGTTAGTCTTTCTTTTTAAGACGTATTTATTTGAAAGGCAGAGGATAGAGACAGAGACAGAGAGACAGAAAGATCTATCCACTGGTTCACTCCTTAAATGGCCACAACAGCTGAGGCCGGGTGAGGCTGAAGCCAGGAGACTGGAACTCCATCTGGGTCTCCCATGCAGGTGGCAGGGGACCAAGTACTTCGACCATCTTCTGCAGCTTTCCCAGGAGCATTAACAGAAAGTTATATAGGAAGCAGTGCAGCCAAGACTTGAACCAGTGCTATTGTGGGATGCTAGTGTTGCAACTGGTGGCTTAACCCACTGCACCACCATGCTGGACTCAGTGTCTCTTTCCACGGTGTCCTAGGGCACTGTTCATGCCACCGTGGGGCACTCGTGGCTTAGAGCTGCTGTTGATTTGCACCTGAGTGTTCAGTTGTTCCAGGGCTCCTGCCCAGCACTTAGCTTGTGGGAGGGGCAGTAGTCCACGCAATCACCACCCCCCTCTCCTTACCTGAGTTGTTGGGGCCAGGGGTGGACACTCCGCCCACAGCAACCAAAACATGGCTGCCCCAGCCACCACGACAGCCTTCTACCAACGAATCTGTCTTCTGGGACTGACCCTCTGGGGATGGGCACTGGGTGATATTCTCTCAACTGAGAAGCTGCATTCACCGAAGAGGGACGCTCCAGTTAGTCCTGGGGAGTGGAACTCCGAGGTCATGACAGTGCAGGGCTGTGACAGCGCTGGGCTGAAGGGAAGCAGAGGCAGCCACTTGGGAGACAGAGGAAGATGAGAGGCCCAATAGGAAGAGGGGGGTGTGGACAGGAGTGACCACGTGGTACTGGGGCGGTGGGGAGCTGCCTTGGTTCCTGCGGCTTTATTTTTTTCAATATTTATTTATTTGCAAGTCAGAGTTACACAGAGAGAGGAGAGGCAGACAGAGAGAGAGACAGAGAGACCGAGAGAGAGGTCTTCCATCTGATGGTTCATTCCCCAACTGGCCACAATGGCTGGAGCTGCACCAATCCGAAGGCAGCAACTAGCAGCTTCCTCTGGGTCTCCCACGCGGGTGCAGGGACCCAAGGACTTGGGCCATCTTCCACTGCTTTCCCAGGCCATAGCAGAGAGCTGGATAGGAAGTGGAGTAGCTGGGTCTCGAACCAGCACCCATAAGGGATGGCGGTGCTTTAGGCCAGGACGTTAACCCGCTGTGCCACAGCGCTGGCCTTGGTTCCTGAGGCCTGAGGGTTTAAAGCTCCTGTAGCCTGTCTGTGTTTCCTGCCTTGGATCAACCAAGATCCTCCTACTGGGTCTTCACAGCGGTCTCTGCCTCTATTTTCTGAAGTTCAATGGTTTTTTTTTTTGACAGGCAGAGTGGACAGTGTGAGAGAGAGACAGAGAAAGGTCTTCCTTTTTTTTGCCGTTGGTTCACCCTCCAATGGCCGCTGCGGCCGGCGAGCTGCGGATGGCACACCACGCTGATCCGAAGGCAGGAGCCAGGTGCTTCTCCTGGTCTCCATGGGGTGCAGGGCCCAAGCTCTTGGGCCATCCTCCACTGCACTCCCGGGCCATAGCAGAGAGCTGGCCTGGATGAGGGGCAACCGGGACAGAATCCGGTGCCCCAACCGGGACTAGAACCTGGTGTGCCGGTGCCGCAAGGCGGATGATTAGCCTGTTGAGCCGCGGCGCTGGCCAATTCAATGGGTTTCTAGACAAAAAGAAGTTTCACTTTACCCCTCTGGACTGTGAATTCCCTCAAGTCAGGAACTCTATCTTACTCTTTGTGTCATTAGAATGTAGTTCAATGCATGTAAGACATTCAAAATATGTGAAGGAATGGTAAGTTACTGAATGAATTTATATATGTCCACTAGCAATAACTACAAGGATAATTTTCTCGCTAGATTCCTGCCCTGCCCTCTTTTTTTATTTTTTTGATTTATATATTTGAAAGGCAGAGTTAGAGAAAGATGGAGACATACACATACATAGAGAGAGAGAAAGACAGAGAGAGAGAAAGAGAGAGAGACCAGCAGTTGGGGCTGGGCCAGGCCGAATCCAGGAGCCAGGAACTCCTTGGTCTCCCACGTGGGTAGCAAGGGTCCAAGCACTTGGGGGCCATCTTCTGCTGCTTTCCAAGGAGCATTAGCAGGGAGCTGGACCAGAAGTGGAGCAGCTAGGATTCGAACCTGTACTCATAGAAGATGGCAGTGCTGTAGGTGATGGCTTAAACTCCTGTGCCAAAACACAGGTCCCCCTACCCGGCCTTTCCAACACAAAGCCTCCTTCCACTTTAAACAACACAGCTCTTGCTCCTTATGTGCCCCTGCTTCTTATCCGTCCAGGTTTTGACAGGCGACATTTTCATGAGGGGTTTTTGCTAAGGAAATACCAGGCCTGGCACATTGGCACTTGAGTGTGATACAAGCTGACACTGTCACCTCAACTGTAGCTGCTTCAGGAGAAACCCAAGGTGACCCTGGACCTTTTACTGAAGAAACACAGAGAGTGGCAAGCTGTAGGTACAGAGATATAAGTAGAGCTTTTATTTTTTTTTTAAACCAACCCAACGTTTCCACTGGCAACTGTCAACATAGCTTATAGCACAAGCACTGTTTCTTTTTTAGTTATTTTTTTTCTAAAAAATGTGTTGAAAATTAAACAGATGTTTTCTTAATTTCTTTCCCCCCCTTAGAAAATGTATTTATGTCAATGCAGAAAAGCTAAAGACCTGTGGGCAGTTTCGTGGTGACGTCGTATGTGTGTTTCTTTGTGTGTGCCTGTGTGTATGTATGTGTGTGACTTCTAAAGCCAAGTCCTTTCAAAATCTGTTGGGAAAAGCTCAGTAGGGCATGGCAATCTCTTTTTCTGTGAACCCAGGCTCCCTGGGATTATGGCAACTAGGATTCCTCGTCTGGGGACAAGAAATAGCCCCACAGGCTGGAACGAGTTTCACGACGTTTAAAAACAAGCAGGAACAGGGGGGAAATGAGGAATTCTGGTTCCTATCTAGGGAAGATGTTTTCAAACGCGACCGCTGGGCCAGGAGACGTGAAAGGAGCCCCTTGTGTCTCTGTCACTTGGAGAAATACAGTCGGCTTGCTCCGAATGGCCCATTAGGGAGTGAGGGGGTGGTGACGCCAACATTCTCAGAAACACAGATGTGTCAGATATGATTTCTCCCCCTTGGAAGCCCTCCCTGGCTGGACATGTCTTCTCTCCTACCTCAGACACAAAGCCACGTGAGAAGGCCTGTGTCCCCTCTGTGGCCTCAGCTGCCCTCTGTCATCACGTTTTTCTCATTTCTGTCCCATCTCTCCCACCAGGCGGGTCTTCCTGCAGAATACACATACAGACACTGACCCAACAGGACATCCAGAACTGGGAACGGCTCGGGCAGGGAAGAGGGCATGGTGGTTAGAGCTTCTCTTCATTTCCACGCCAGCACGTAGGGCCCCTGCCACTCCCCACATGGGTGTGGGAGCTGACTCCCAGCCGAACGCCAGAGTTCTCAAGGAGCTCCGAGAGAAAAAGACAAGCTGGGGCAGGACCTGGCTGGACCCAGGGATAGCTTGTGATTGTTGGGAAGGCGTTGTGTCTGCAAACCCCATGCCTCTGTGGGCCAGCTCAGACCAGGAGTCGCTCTGCCGCACCTGTGTTGCTAACTCGAGAGACAAGACGAAACAAAACGACAAGCAACACGGGATGGAAGAACAAAAGCAACCACAAGAGTGAGTGCAATGAAGAGAGAACCGTAAACCAGCCACGTGGCCAGGCCTCGTGTCCACGCGTGGCCAGCTGAGTGGCACAGTCACGACGAGTCGAACGAGATGGGCGGGAGGAGCTGTGCCCTCAAAGAAATGAGAGGCCTAGGAACAAGCAGAAGGTGGAAGAGGAGGAGGCAAAGGCACCTCCACTGTGGGCCAGGGACCTGGGTGGGAAGGTGAGTTGCAGGTGGATCTGTCGCTGCTGTTGGTTGGTATTTAATTAACTGCCTGGGGAGTGGGTGATTCCTTCATGGATGGAAGAAGACTTTGCCCGCTCAGTGCACTGCCAGCGCTTAGGTCGGGTGAAGTTTCTGGGGCTTGGGCCCTGATGCTGCCTCTCTAGGGCTGCTCATCCCGGAGAGGTCCCTGGTGGGGAGGTGCCTTTCTCTTTGGAGAAGTTCTAGGCCTGCCCTGCCAGCAGGCCTTGTTTTGTGGCTCAGAACCCCTTGATGTAGCAATAGGCCTCCAGCGTGGCGAAGAGTATGTAGAGGAGCCACAGGCTCACGAAGAGCCACGTCGTGGCCAGCTTGCAGCTGCGGGGACCCCCGAGCTCCCCGCCCAGGTGCGGCCGCCGCCGGTACAGGAGCACGCTGATGCAGACGAACGCGAAGATGGTGAAGAGGGTGACTGAGAAGGCCAGCGTGCCGGCCGACACGTGGAACTCCTGTCCCTGCACGGCCCAGTAGATGGCGGCCACGGACCAGGCCAGGCCAATACCCAGGAAGACGTTGACGGCGTTGCTGCCCGTGACGTTGCCAATGGAGGCGTCGGCGTACACGTCCTGCAGGGCGGCAGCTTTGCTGGCAAAGGTGTCTGGAAAAAGGACACAGGCAAAGGGGAGCTGCTGGGGGGCTGAGACGTGGAGGGAGGCCCTCGAGGAAGCCCCCAGGGCAGGCCGTGGCTGAGCCCAGAGAGGAGAGGAAAGCAGGGAGGGAGAGGGAAGCTTCTTCCAGCTCTGCCTTTAACAAGCTGTGTGGCCGCGGGCAAGTCCCATCAGTGCTCTGGGCTTCCCAACCCTCCCGGCAGGCGTCTGAAAGGTCCCACGGGCCTTTCCTGTCCTGGTACTTACTGAGCGGATTTATTGTTTTCCGCTGACTGTTTTATCAGGAGGGGACTTTGCCATTCCTTGTTATCTCTCTAGAGAGCCTTGCCATCCTGCTTAGAGGATGTGTGATTGTGACTGTCACATGGGGCAGTCACCCACCTCTACCCGGTTACTGGGCAACGTCTATGGGCTCAGCCCTGGACCAGGTGCTGGATTTATGGGGCAGAGGACACAGCGTGGCTCACGATGACAGCATGAGCTGGGGACCTGAGGACACGGGCTGTGTCTTTGCAGCTTGTATGTGGATCCCAGGGCCTTGCAGCAGGGTGGACTTCAGACCCTGGCACGGTCTGCAGGCCCTGGGAGAACCCTCCAGCTTGTCCCACTCCACCTTATCTATTCTGCAGGTAGGGAAAATGAGGCCCCAGGAATCTACCCCAGGTCACAGTGGAAGTCAGCAAGAGGTTCGACCCTAAAGGGCCCTCAGGCCCTCAATCTGCATCAGAAAAGCGCCAGCCCCAGCCGTGGGTGCAGAGGATGGGGCCACAGCACAGCCATCTGAAAGGCCCAAATGTCGTCAGCTGCTCTCTTGGACCAATTGCCAGCACTTGGAAGGGCCCCAAGCTCTCTCCCTGCTCCGCTTGTCCTCATTTGCTTCACTCTCGCTAATTTCTCTGATCTCCCAGAGAAAACCTCCTGCCCCTTTTTGCCTACGACCTTGCTATTTCACCTCTGCTCTGCTGCTATGTCTTCCACATCTGTTCCTCATGTCAGCTCCTTCCCTTCTGATAGTTCGGATCCCTCAAGACTTGGAGAACAGAGACCGCAGGGTGTTGTGCACACGAAGACTTCCCGGAATGCTCTGTCCCATTTCCTACCACCCAATGCATTTTTCAGGACACCCAATCTTGCGTCTCTAACGTACAAATAATGCCTCCGGCCTGTGCTGGAGTTTTGAGAAAAAGTTTTCCTAGAGTGTGATGAAGTTACACTCCAGAAGAATCTGTTTCTTAGTAGGGGAAGGGTTTCTGTTGGCCCAACCAGCCGAATCCGGTCTGATGACACTCAGCCTAACTCTCCTGGAGGAAGATGCGGCTTCTGTTTCATTGTAGGGCAACCGGGATGGCAGGAGTTTGGGGTTCATGTCCTGGGGACCCCAAATTAAGTAATGAGCCTGGGCTAAGGCAGGGCTCTGTACCTGCCATCTCCTCCCTGCCCCTCAGGCCCAGCTTCCACATAACTGCCCTTGGAAGCCACCCAGGCCTGACCCCAGAGTAGCCAGGATCCCTGTCTTGTTGTTTACACAACACCTGTACCTTTTCCTCATGGAACTCATCCAGATGGCTTTGATTTCAGTACTGGAGTGTCATGCCCTTCACTAGATTATTAACTCAATGTGGAGAGGGAAGCCTCATTAGAATCCCGGTAATGGCCGGCGCCGCGGCTCACTAGGCTAATCCTCCGCCTAGCGGCGCCGGCACACCGGGTTCTAGTCCCGGTTGGGGCACCGGATTCTGTCCCGGTTGCCCCTCTTCCAGGCCAGCCCTCTGCTGTGGCCAGGGAGTGCAGTGGAGGATGGCCCAGGTGCTTGGGCCCTGCACCCCATGGGAGACCAGGAAAAGCACCTGGCTCCTGGCTCCTGCCATCGGATCAGCGTGGTGCGCCGGCCGCAGCGCGCCGGCCGCGGCGGCCATTGGAGGGTGAACCAACGGCAAAGGAAGACCTTTCTCTCTGTCTCTCTCTCTCACTGTCCACTCTGCCTGTCAAAAAAATTAAAAAAAAAAAAATAAAAATAAAAAATAAAAAAATAGAATCCCGGTAAGTAGCACTAGTCCTGTAGCAGGCTCAACAAGCACTTATCTATTGTATGAATTAACAGGTGCCTACTCTGTTTTGTCTTTTGGTATTTACAGGTGACAGCAGACTGCGTAATTCATCCTGTGGAAGTACAGAAGCTCACTAAGCTCCCTTTGCTTGTCCTCTAGACTCAGTGTGCTCGGGAATGTTCTTTTAAGCACGGAGGGTACAGGGTGGGGGTAGGAGGGAATGATCGTGGAAATTTCTATGGTGCCATCTCTGAGCCCTTCAGAGACCACCGGAGGTAGACAGGAGAATAATATCTACGTTCTTTGAATTATATTGTTTGTGGCATATTTACAAAACACAGAGGTTAAGAAATTGGCCACTTTACTCAGGCAGGTGGTTTAACCTCCTTGGTCCTGGGTTTCCTCATCTATAGAAGGGCTCTGGTGAGCCCTGCAAGGATAAACGTAGCTTAGCACCATAGCTCTCCATCTGAGAAACGCTAGCTGCCATTATTAACACGATCGTCCATGCACTTGACTGCACTGTGTGCATCTGAAGTGGAGAGGCTCTGTGAAGGCCAGCTCTGAGATGGTGAGGAAGGAGAAGCAGAGGGGTCTTTAAAACCAGGCAAGAACCTCTTTGCAAGCTCAAGCCCTTCTCACGCTCACCTGGCACGGAGGTGCCAAACGCCACAAAAACCACAGCCGTGACTGAGTCCTTGAGACCAATGGTGCAGCCGAAGTGGGAGGCCAGGTCCCCGATGATGGCGGTGAGCATGCCGATGATGAGGATGGAGACGACGAAGCAGGCCCATCCGTGGCAGTACTCTGTGGGGGGCACGCAGGCAAACAGCACCTTCCAGAAGACCGTCAGGAAGTGCATGACGTAGTCAAAGCAGGACGGCAGCCGCTCCTCCCCGGACTCATCTTCATCCTCATCCCCTGCTGCAGACAAGACACACAGGCCCGAGAAGGACAGCGAGGTCATTCATGAGAAGGTCAAGTCCACCCCAAGGACAGGCGGTACTGCCCAGAAGGCAACTCCAGCTTTAGTCTGGGCAGCTGATTAGAACCAGGACACGTGCACCAGAAAAGAGTGAAAGAGAGGAAGAAGTTGGCCATTGGTCATCAGACAACTTGGTCATTGGTCAGTTTGAATGGAGAGTGGACGGAGAGGCAGGAGGACAGGAGAAGGGGAGGGGAGAAAGATATGAGGAGGCAGAGCAGGAGGGCATGAGGAGGACAAGACAGGGGAGGAAAGAGGATGGAGTTGGCTGCATTTGGTTGCTTCGGCAAAAAAAGCAAAATCAGCTGTGTGCCCCCCTCTTCACCAAGGCTCCCCTTGAACTTTCTGATCTAACTGCTGAAATAATCCTCATGGTTCTGGCCATGATCCATCCCCAGAGGGGCAGCTGTCATTCCCGATCATGGAGGTGCACCGGAGAGCTGGTGGGTGCCACCCTGCAAGCCTCCCACGGGACAGGCAGCGTGGGCAACGTGGCCCAGTCAGCAGTCGGGAGGAGAGGATGTGTGGCCCCAGGGCCGCCTTGGTCATGTTTTCACAGAGCCAGTGGAGGCTGGGTTTTGAGAGAGCAGGAGTCAGGACACTCGGGTTCTAATCCCAGCATTGCCGTGAAGAAGATCTGTACCTGGGGTGCATTATCTCTTGTTTCTGAAGCTCAGGCCCTGCATTCTGTGGCCTACATTCTGTTTAGTGTCTCTTCAGGGGCACAGTCAGGTCATCAGAGGGGAACGAGAAGATCGATGTAAGAAGTGGGGCAGCGGCGGCGGCAACAACAAACCTCTCTCTGGCTGTACATTTGCTCTGGCTCTGGGGCCTTGGGGATGTGACCCTGTGGGTTGCTATGACAACAGAGCCTCATGAAAATAGACAAGGCCAGTAGTGCTCAGCAGTGCGAGGAAGCCTCATTGGTGCTGACGGGCAACAGAGCTGGAGCTCGGAGGCCTTTTCCATTCCCATCTGCAGGCCTCTGGGGCTCCTGGCTGCGGCCTGGGTCCCCCCTGATGGACCTGTCAGTATATTCCAGAGGACAGATCTGGAATCATCTAGGGTGGAGGTTTGTCTGAGAGTTGATGCAAAGCGTTTTATAAAAGGCTGGCCCTCTCGCCCTTAAATCAGACTTGTTCCACTCGATGGTTTCACTTGACAAAGGACCACAATAATGAGCAGAGGAGACGATGGAAACTGGAATTTGTCGAGTGCCCATCCTGTAACCGACACCCCACCTTTCCACCTTCCCGGCGAAGAGCAGCAGTTCCCTTTTTGGCTGAGGAAATTGAGGTCAGAGAAGAACTTGTGCCCATTTGCAGAGTAGAACCAGGACGTGGCCCAGTGGAACAGGTAAACGCCTAGGACTTGAGACAGGAAGACTGGACCTACAGCCTTCCGGGGGTGGGCGGGCGGGTGTCGTGGGTAGGTTCTTCCTTCTCAAGAGCAGTCGCTTTCCCCGACCAGGTTCTTAAGGCCCCCACCCCCTTTTAAGAAGGATTTATTTATTGATTGGGGCCAGCTCTGTGGCAAAGTAGACATGCAGTGCCCATCCCATATGGGCACCGGTTCGTGTCCCAGCTGCTCTTCTTCCAATCCAGCTCCCTGCTATGGCCTGGGAAAACAGAAGATGGCCCAAGTGCTTGGGGCCCTGCACCTGCATGGGAGACCTGGAGGAAGCTCCTGGCTCCTGGCTTCAGATCTGCCCAGCTCCAGCCATTGTGGCCATTTGGGGAATGAACCAGCAGATGGAAGACCTTTTCTCTCTCTGTAACTCTACCTTTCAAATAAATAAATAAAATATTTTTAAAAAAGAAAGATTCATTTATTTATTTGAAAGGCAGAATGACAGGAGAGAGAAGGACAGAAAGAGAGACCTTCCATCTACTGGTTCGCCCTTCCCCCTCCAAATGTTGACAGCATCCAGGACTAGACCAGGGAAAAGCCAAGAACCAGGAACTCCACCAGGATCTTCCATGTGGGTGGCAGGAACTCAAGCACTTAAAACATCATCTGCTGCCTCCCACGTGCGTTAACAGGAAGCTGAACTGGAAGTGCAGAGTAGCACTTAGACATGGGAATGCAGGTTTTGTAAGCATTGGCTTAACCCGCTGTTCCACAATGCCCGCCCCTTGAGACCCTTCTTACCTGCACTGACAGTGATAGCCTCCATGAACTGGTCCCGCCAGGAATGGGTCCCCACAACCAAGGCCAAATTTGTCTTCCTTATCAGTTTGTCCACTGTAGTCTGTCAGGGAGAGGAAAACTGGCAACTATGAGGTTAGAATGCTCAGGACCAATGAGGAGTCTGGTGATTCAAAGGAATGAAAGCTGTCCTGTCTTCAAGGGGACTCGAGAAGTTATGCACGGAACAGCCTTGCTTGCTATCTTCTGGGAAACCTATCTCCTTTTTCTTTGGATATTTACACTAATGCAATAGAAAAGAATGATAATGATGTCAGTAAACTTTGTTCTGTAGTATTGAGGTTTAGTAACTTTGTTTAGAAACACAACTAAACAGTACTGATGACACATCTAGGGGCTTTCCAGCCCATTTATTCCATGTTATGTTGCCTTGCAATATTCCTGGGATACAAATGGCTAGCGTTATTTGTTCCAAGTTCCAAATGGGGAAACTGAGACTTGGGGTAGGTAAGTGATCTGTTCATTTTTAGCTTCATATTTTCCATGGTGAAATTGGAAGAAAACCCCAGATCTTCTGTCTCCCACCCTGGTTAATCTAGTATACAGTTAGACCTCATTGGTGGCCTGACCTTGAACTCATAGGATTCTTCAATGATGACCTCTAGTTTAGGGTGTTCACCCAATACTGGCTTTCCCATCTCTGCTATCCTCTTGGCCTCCTCTTCTTCCACAGTCAACTTTCTGTCAGTCACCTCTGCAGAAAAACAAAATCAGACTAGCTTTAGCACCTTTTCCACTCCCTGAGAAGTTCTATAGCTCAGGGCAATGGGCATGGGCAGTGTGTACAAAGCAAACAGCCCTTGAGAATGGGGACTTTGTATTTTTAGTGCCTCCTTCTTCTATGAAGTACCAGACTACCAGACTATTCCATGAGGGTTCCTTGCAGGCCTGGGATAAGCATTTTTTCCTTGTTTTAGACTTGAGTGGGCAACCTGATCTAAAGACAATCCTTGAAATAGTACCAAGTGAAGTTCCCAAGTCACTCAGTGAGATGTTGGGGAGCTAGGCTGAAAAGCCAAATCTACTGACCTTTAACTACTTTGAACTTTTGGCCTTATTTGTTCAACTCCTTTGTGTAAGTGTTCTTGGAGGTGCAAAAGCTCATTTATCCAAAGGGAATATCTACTGGCTCACATTAACATCTGTTTCCAATACTGTTGGCACTATCCCCTCTACAAAGGAGAGATGGGGGATGCTTCAGGGAATGACATTTCATACAAGTGAATATTATCCTCACAATGAGAAACTTGGAGGAATCCCCCCCCCCAAAAAAAGAAAAAAACGTCATGGTGTTCCAATGAAAGATTCCCAGATTTTCTATATGAATCAGGCACATTTCTTCCACAACACAGTGGTTATCCAAAACAAAAGGAAGTTCTTCCTTTTTTTGAGGCATTCTCTGTGTCCCTTGGCATCTTGACTCGTTTAGCAAGGGTCCCTTCTCACGTTGAACAGTTAGACATTTTTTCCACTTCAGCTGGTGAGTCCATTTTAAGATCACTTCGCCATGAAGACATGTTTTCTGGATTAGAGTGAAATAGAGATTGAATCTTTTTATTCCCCTTTGATTAGAAAATTGCTCTTGGCAGCCTGTTTCTTTCAGAGCTCATTTAAACATCTTCCCATCCAAGTCCACATCCTCACATGCAATTAATTCTTTTATTCGGCTCCTTAATTGCTTTCATTCCACACAGTAAACTTCCCAGGGGAATCCTCTATTCCTTGGATAATCTCAAGGACAAAATGGGTCAGAGGCCAAGATGATCTTCTTTTCTCTCTGGTTGGGGAATTGGTGAAGCGAGGCAAGGGGTGAGACTCAAGATTTTGACACCGCAATGTAAGGCTAGAAGCTGATGGTGTATGTTACCAAGCAGAGAGCCTTATATTCTACAGAAGGATCGCCTAGTCGACCTCGATGCAGATGCTATGCGAATGTATGGAGTATTCCTGAGCTGGTGATTTTTCTCAGTATTTCTGGAGCAAACACAGAAGGCAATCCTCAAATGTTTGGGAGCTGTCCGTGGTGCTGTCCTCTTCCCAGTGTGGGGGGCCACTTTTGGAAACGATTTCTCAAGGATTTTTGCACGTCTGTATTTCCAAGTCAGTAGATAGCCTCTATTAGCCTGTATTCATGATGAACTAATTCTGCCCGCACATCTGGATTCATCCAGGGTTCTGTGTCCAACTATCCTAGAAACCGGACTGCAAGCCACTCTGGGAAAATACCCTCAGAAAAAGACACATAGATCTCTTAAAAGAACCGCTGCCCTTTTCCTCTGCTTCCAGGTTTTGGCACCCTATCACAATCGTATCGCAGCAGTGTCAGTGTTATTCCTCAGTTCCCCCATGTCACACTTTACATGTGCCATAAGAACTTTCTACCAAAATAATGAGCTCTCCAGTGACATATAAATGTACCTGTCTAACCCCTTGTCCAGCTATCAATCTAGCACTATATCCATCTGGCAGGATATTGATCTACCTGCTGACCTGTCCACCCCTGTGGTGACAGTTTTTCAAGCTAGCTTTCTGCAAAAGTCTCCTTGACAAATAACCAATCCTCTTATCTCTGGGTCTCCCACAACCTCACAGAGGTACTCTGTGTTTATCTGTTAATTGATTGATTCCTATGTCTTTAAATCAACTCTGATTAATTGTTTTGGTTTGGAAGCCATTCCTGTCTTTTTCTACTTTTGTCCTGATCATGGCTTTAAATTCAGATGATGCTAATTTCTGGAGAGAATATTAAGTCTTGAACTCAAAAGACCATGGTGATTCTAGACACTTGTTTATGTGACGCCTCAGAATTTCAAGTTAAGAGAGTAAATAACAGGTAATCTTAATATTCAGAATGACTAAACAAACTCTCAGTTTTAGGAATAGTTAAGTGGGGGAGAGGAGAGACAGAATAAGAATGGGATTGAAGATCGAATAAATAGTGGAGGAACAAAGAGTGTGCTAGGTCAGACAAGAATCAGTTTCTGTGAATATTTTGCAGATGCCATCAGAAAGAAGTGGGATGATGCAGCCAGTGCTCTCACTCCCAGGGCCCTGCACATGGTGGGTAGCTCAGAATGAACATATTTACTCTTCTCCTGTAACCAGCAAGCATTGTTAATTATGTTTGCCTTCCAACCCAGGAAAATTAGAAGGAGGATTTGAGATTTCCAGTGGATTTAAAGCCTAATCAAAGGCTCTTAAATGAAAGGTTTGCAGATTGGAAGATCCAGGCCCAAGTACTGTTCTCCTACACACATTTTAGCTTCTGTAGGAATGTGCAAATATGTTAAAAGTATAACATTAAACCACAATCTTTGTTGTATGTAGATATGGGTGTGGGATGGAGGCAAGAGTTGTAACAAAGAAGTCAAAGCTCAGGCAAGTGGATGAGAGAAGTGAAGAGGAAACACCCATGCAATGAAATCAAGACCCTGGAAAAGAATGGAGCATACAGGGTTGGAGGTAGCTGAAAAAGAAGCTGAAGTAAATGGGAAGTGAAAGTTGCCTCCGTTTCTGTTTAAGGCTCCACGGAGGGCAATGTCCTCACCATGTTCACCACCCTTCTGAAGCTCACGGTAGGGACTGTAGAAGAGTCTGAATATCAATGAACTCTGTAAGATGTTTTGCCTCATAAGTGACCTTCAATTTTTTCCTGTGTCCCAAGAGCTGGTGACATGTAAGATATTCTTTTAAAGTATATTGAAACTGTCTTGTATAGCCCACTCCACCTGCACCAAGAGTTATAGTATTGCCACATATGCCAGACATGCTTAACTAACTCTCTGCTCACACAGCTGGTTGTGTTGTGCACAACTGGTTTCCACTCATGCATGTATGCTCTTAAAGTAGGTGTATAACCTACACAGGGCCTGGACTTGGCATGAAGCAGTCTCCAGAATGAATTCTCTAAATTTTTTACTTCCAGCCAGAACACTGCATCCAGCTCCCATAACAACCTAATTCTTCTTGTCGGCTGTGGAACATATAACTTTAAGGGTCAATGACAAATGATCCAAAATTACAGCAATTTTGATCTCAGCTGTGAGATGGCACAGATCTCCAGGACTGGTAAAATTCCAGATTCTTTAAAAATTGCCTTTTGTGTTTTCACAGTAGTTCTTGATCATTTTCCCCTGAATCTCTTGGGGTTAAAATATTTTCTTTCAAATGCTATCACAGTCTTATTAGGAAATTCCAGTTCTGACTCTCACCCTCTTGGCACCCACAACATGAGAGGGCGGGTGAATTAAGATGCAGGAGAAATCTACAGCCCAGTATCTCCTTGGAAAGTTTCAATTCTCTTCTTGATCCCAGAGAGGATCAGCTATGTCACACCCACATCCACTGACAGAAATGATGTTCAAGGAATTGTCTACTTCCTCATCATTACTTTATGTGGGGAAATAAATCACCCAGTTGTTGGACGAACTTGTCAGGTTGACTTGAGCCTGTAGTTACTAACAAATAAATCAAAGGACATTGGTGTTAAGCCAATGAATGGCACTGGCAAGAACTGGAAGAGGAGGAAAGCACCTCTTACCTGGAGATAACAGGAGCGCTGTTTGCGAATGATACCAGACAGAGGGAAGAGAGAAAAGGAGAGAGCATTACGGTCCCATCTTGAACATATCCCCAGGCTCTGTGGCTGCTGGCAGCAAAAGAAAAGCAGTGAGCTTAGGAGGTGAAGCTCAGCAGCCACGTGCGAAAGAGCGGCGTTTGCAGCATGCGCAGCAGCAGCAGCAAGAGGCCCAAGCAGCTGGAGGGGCTGACAAACACCAGGGCCTGCAGTCAGAAGTTTCCCCCTTGTCTTCCCTGTAAGCTTGAGGGCCAGGGATGGAGGAATGAGGGTGCGGGGAACCAAGCGGGCGAGGCAGAGACCAGGTTGGTCACTCAGGATCTTTTGGGATCGCAGGTTATCACATCCACTCTGTAAAGATGTTGTGACAATCTGGTTATCCTAACTGTAGCTTGTGCCCCTGCTGGAACAGCTGGCTTATCACAGCAAATATCACCACGGGGTTTGCATGGGGACTTAGGGCATGGGTTGCAGCGTCCAAGAGTGGCAAAGTGTTCAGTTCTGTGCTTTCTATCTCTGACCTCATAGTCAAGTCATGCTCTGCTTCCCAGTGCCCACAAGGTTTTCATGGTCACAAATGGCTTCCTGGTTACCATACTGGCTAGAACTTCGATTTCCTCTAAAGAGTGGCTTAGGGACATGTAATTCCTGCAGAATGACTTCCCTGAATTTTTGTATATCTTGGAGGTTGGAGCCATGAGCTTTTACCATTTTCCATCACCTGTGTCTAGCACAGTCTCTGCACTTACTAGTGTTCAATAAATGTTTGTTTTTGCTATTTTGGAAACTGCTTTATCCATAGATCCTATGGTGCTGCATCTCTGAATGGTGGTCTTTCGTTCCATAAAAGGTAAGCTAAATCAGATATTCCAGAATACAGAAAACTGTTATACTAACAGCTGTACATAGACAGGAGATGACAAATACAAGACCCCTACGTGGACTTGGAAACTGAGTCAAAGACCCACTCAACACAGGTTGTCCCTCGTGCCTGAATGTGTACTTCTGCTTAGCTCTTAAGACTTCAAGGTCTAAAAACAAACAAAAAAAAGTATTGACACACCACATTTTCATCTCAAGTGTGTCCTGGTACAGCCCCTCATTTCTTGGCTCTTGTCAGATAAAGATCCATAAATACCCTTCTATTCAATCTCAGTGCAGCTGGTAACTGATGGCGATTGATGAGGAAGGAGTGTGTGCATGTGTGTAGCATGTCTGAATGGTTTCTTCTAAGAGTCTTTAGGAATGCAATTCGGGCCTATGATCCATCATCCATATCCACAGCCACTGAATTCACATGTAGACCTGGAATCTCTGTGGAATATTAAGAAGAGTCAATAACAGTTGCCTTTTTCTGATGTCTGTCATCTAAAATTCCAAGGGCGGTAATGGATCAATGTACTTCCTCGCTATACATAGATAGACAGACAGATAGATGGATAGATAGACAGACAGAGACATCCTGTTCATTCTGCTCCTTCCATGGGTCTGCATGGAAGAGCCCAGAATTTTGGCCCTCAAGTTTTAGTAGACCAGTCGTGGATGGTTTTTCCAAAAAGCTCCCTGATGTTCTGGTTGTCACTCAGAGGTCCCTCCCCATGCCTGCCTGAAGCAGCGAGAAGGCCTGCAATCAACTGGAATTGTGTCACTGTCTGGTCATTGTGCCCACAAATCCAAGACATCCCTCAGCAGTCATAGAGGGACCAGTGAGACCCAGGAGGACCAACTCTGAGTGACGTGGCAGCTTCAGGGTGTTTCTCCTGCTGCTTCTGTAGCTGCTGTGAGAAGCTGCAGCGGAACTTCCAGCTGTATTGATCTCCAGGGCCAGAGGAGAATCCTTCATCCTTTCTCAGACACTCCAGAGATGAGCAGGAATGAATGTAGCTCTGAGTGATGAGGAAGCACCTGGGTGCTTGTCCAGGTAAGGCCATGTGTGTATAAACAGGAGGAACAAACAGGTCCCTTCTCAAGGAGAGGTTTTCCTGTCCCACCTGAGAGATTTCAGCATCCAGGCCCAGGCCCAGGCCCAGGCCCAGGCCCAGCAGCCCTGCCTATGCTGCTCTGTGTTGCTCTCAGAAGTTTGCTTCTCAACTCCAGGGCTTCTCTACTTCTGGCCAACCATGTTTCCCCTTCATCCCTCTTTTTTCCCTTCCCCAGTTTGCTCAGTTTTCACTCTCACCTCTGAAGTCCACGCTGTTTGCCAAGAATAGAATCTCTGTTTCAAATCCAGTCCTTTTTTTTGAATGCAATTGTCATTTGACTATGCGGAGTCCATGTCACTCTGAGTGCCCAAGACTCTCCCAGGCAGCAGTGATAATGAAAGGCAATTTCCACGGTACCAGCCCTCATCAGAGAGCAGCAGGCAGTTCTGGAAATCCGGAAAGGTACTCCTTTGATTCTGAGTCCAGACAACCTGGTCTGATCCCAGAATCTGGGAAGAACTGAAGAAACTGAAAATCAACCTCCTAGACAACAGAACAGGAGGCTGTGAAGCCAAGGGATTTCTTATTGGCACTTTCCATCTTAGCGTCTTGGTCACTGGGAAGGTCTGGAGGCATACCCCTCCGAGAGCTTATGAAATCCTTGTCTCACCTACTTACCTTGCCCTGCCAAGGCAAGGCTTCACGAGGGCTCTGTTGACATCTCATCTCCTTGGACCAAGAATCCAGGGAAATAAAACAAGGTGTCCACAAATGGGGAGTGGCCACAGACACTGCATCTGAGAAGTCTCTTTAAAAGCACAAGTCTTGAGCCGGCGCCGTGGCTCAATAGGCTAATCCTCCACCTTGCGGCGCCGGCACACCGGGTTCTAGTCCCGGTTGGGGCGCCGGATTCTGTCCCGGTTGCCCCTCTTCCAGGCCAGCTCTCTGCTATGGCCAGGGAGTGCAGTGGAGGATGGCCCAGGTGCTTGGGCCCTGCACCCCATGGGAGACCAGGAAAAGCACCTGGCTCCTGGCTCCTGCCAGGATCAGCGCGGTGCGCCGGCTGCAGCGGCGGCCATTGGAGGGTGAACCAACGGCAAAGGAAGACCTTTCTCTCTCTGTCTCTCTCTCTCACTGTCCACTCTGCCTGTCAAAAAAAAAAAAAAAAAAAAAAAAAAAAAAAGCACAAGTCTTATCTCAGGCCACTCTCCATCACTCTGCTGCTGCTAGAGGGCTTTATGGGAGGTGGAAAAGATCCTCTTTACTGGTGGAATAAAGGCATGGGTGAGGATGGCTCTTGGTACAGCTGTTGGATGATGCTTGGTATGCTCACATCCTGTATCAGAGTGCCTTGCTTGAAGTTCAGTCTTTACTTCCAATTGCAACTTCCTGCTAATGTGTTCGTTTGGAGGCAGCAGGTGATGGCTCAAGTACTTGGATCCCTGCCATCCACATGGGAGACCTGAGTTGAGTTCTTGGTCCAGTGCAGGTATCTGGGAAATGAACCAGCGGATGGGAGATCTCTGTCTGTCTCTCTGTTTCCCTCTTTCAAATAAATATGATAAATTTTTTGAAATAAAGACATGGATGGACTTTCAATCCTGTTTTCTTGCCTGGAGCCACTGCCTTCTTCCAGCTGCTCTCTATGACTCACTGAGCTACTTTCATTAGTACCTAAGTAGCTGGAGCTGTGGAAACTGATGAAGCTGCTCCACAATGGCCTTGGTTGTCCTCTGCTTCTTACCAGTCATGAAGATATGGAGCTAATGCACAAAGCAGGTGGAAATGAAGTAGGACAGGTGCTGACACACCTTCTGAGAGCACTCTTGGCAGCAGGAACTGGAAGATTGGCAGGAAAACAAAGCAGGAAGCAGTGACAATGGAGACTTTCTCTCTCCTGGCAGCCAGGCTGACGGCAGTACCCTATTATGTGGCTAACAGGAGAGCAGGCCCTGGAGGAAGGAGAGGACTTCTGCTCCCAGGTGTGTCCAAGCCACTGTGGGCACAGAACTGGTCCGCTCTGCAGAGTCCCCGGCAGACACTGAGAACCGACTGATCGGATGGGTCTGGCCAGGGGCCTGGTAGACGAGCCCTTTGGAGCGTCACTGCTGAGTCTCTTACATCTGGCTTTGAGTGACAGACAGACTTTCTGCTGCTCCTTGGCGCGTAAGTAGTACAATGCCATTCCTTTGGGACAAACAGGTGGATTTCGCTGCTTCAGTCTCCATGAGACTTCTGGCAGCACACCCTCCTGAAGAGGGTGTGAATGTCCTCCTCTTGGTATTTCCCAAGAGCCCTCTTCCTGCATCCTGCCTCTATCTCTATCCCCCATCACTTCCCATGTAGGGGTTCCAATCACTTTCTTTAGGGAAAAAATCCTTCCTTACGTGTGCTGTGGCTGTAGCACATCAGCCCCTCAGGGAAGCCACTGGCAGCTAATCTGAGGTGTGCATCCTAGGAAGGGAGAGGAGGAGGCCTGTGCTGTAGGGTGGGGCAAGGGAGACTGTGGGGTCAGGGTGAAATGCTCACTTGTAGACGTCACGCAAAGGCAGGAGTCCATGAACCGTCCAGCACCTGTCTCTCGGGTGTCAGCACCAACTACACCATTTAAAGTCCTTTCTCCTGTTGGAAAACCCACAAGTCAATGCCCCAGCTGCGCCCAGTGTTTGTCCTTTTCCAGGGCCCACTGACTAGGGCCATTACCCAACCCAGGGTTACTTCCTTCCATTTGTAGACTCTCAGTGTTCTGCATTAGAGATTGCATTATCCCAAAGTGGCCTGAATAAGGTACCCTACCCAGGGATAGGGACGGAGTAAATAGGATTGTGGGGATGGGGGAGATGTAAGGGGAGGATAACTCAGGATTCCAGATTGCATGACTACCCTGGAATACAGCTGTCCTGTGGCCTCTGGTAACTGCTAGACTTTCCCATGCCGATCTACCCAACTGTGAAATAGCCACATGATACACTTACCTCCACGAAGGGCAGAGGGGCTTACAGGCCGCTCTGCGAGAATAACCTGCTAAGCACTCAGTGGAGGTTGGGGAATGCAGCGGACGGCTGTCAAGCACCCCTGCAACACAGGCCCGGCCCCCAGCCCCAACTCCCCCACCTTCAGTTCAGGCCAGAGTGTGCAGGGTGGCAGGGCAGGGAGGCAGAGCAGGGGCACAGGCATGCTTCACATCACATTCCTTTCCTTTTCTCCTCCTCCCCACCCAGCAAGGAGTGTTCACATCTACAGGGGACCGTGTAGGGGTGGGGGGCTGGAGGGAGTGCAGGGGACAGTGGCAAGGAGGTCATGGGATAACCGCAGAGTAACAGGAACGAAAGTCGTTAGGGGAAGGAGGAGTTGAGGCTACAGTGCTGCCCGGAGGCGGGAGAGGAGGAAGTGAACTAAAGCTAAAAGGCAGAGATGATACCGAAACAGGGTGAGAGCGAGAACGCAGGCGGGAAAAGATCAAAATGCCCGCTGGCCAGAGGAGGAAGGAGAAGGGAAGAAAAGGGTGGAGAAATAGGCAGCTGCTGTTCCCCCCCGGTTTGTTTCCATTGTGTTCTTTTCTTTCTGTTGTTTTGTTTTTAAAGAGTCTCACACCTGATATTCCACGTTCCATCCATTTCGGTTCACCAAGGGCAATGAAGAAATTCTCTTGCCTTTCGTATTCCTCCTCATCTACTATTTTAACCCTTATGGTTTTCCTGTAGGGACAACAAGAGAGAGAGTGTGTCGATGGGGTCTGCCAACTGGGCGGTCACCGGGAGCACAGCCTTTCAAATGGTTCCCTGTCGCTCTTGGCGCATGGAGGCTGCTGACGGGGTAAGGGTGGCCTAGGCTGTTCTGGTGTAAAAAATTGGCCTTAGCTTTTCTTGTCTCCTTGGTCGTAGTTGTTCGTATGGTGAGAGGGACAGGGAGCCAGGAGGCAAGGCAAGGTGGGCAATGGAAGGGGGCTGGGGCAGACAGGAAGGGGAGGGGCAGCCAGGAAGGGGAGGGAGGAGGGGGTAGATAGGAAGGGGAGGAGCAGACAGGAAGGGGCAGATAGGAAGGGAAGGAGAACAGTGGGAAGGTGATGGTGGGGAGTTGATTTAGATCCTACCAAAGGTTAGGAGGAAGTGAGTTGGGCAGCACATTCCATCAGGTGTCACATGGTAACAGTTACATTTCTTCGGGCAATAGGTAGGCTACCTGTCCACTGGAATGACCCAGGGCCCTTCCACAGTAGGAAGCAGCAACAGAATCCAGAGCTTGCATCCCCTCTTTTTGTTAATATTTTATTTATTTTTTGAAAGGTGGAATTTGAGAGAGAGAGAGAGAAAGTTCTTTCATCCACTGGTTCACTTCCCAAATGGCCACAACAGCCCAGATTGAGTTAGGATGAAACCAGAACCCAGCAGCTCCATCTGGGTCCCCTACATGGGTGGCAGGGGCCCAAACACTTGGCCCATCTTTCACTGCTTCTCCCAGACCACCAGCAGGAAGCTGGATCAGAAGTGGAGCAGCTGGGACTCAAACCAGTGCCCATATGGGATGCCGGCACTACAGACGGTAGCTTAACCCACTGTGCCACAGCTTGCATCCCCTCTTTGTGACTACAACCACTTCTTAAGAGAGCATCATAAATAAAACTTTCAAAGTAAAGTGTTTATGAGGAAGGGAAGCAGAGAGAGAGGGAGGGGAAAAGGAAGAGGAGGCAGCACTCTACTCTCTTCCTTGTTTATTTCAAAGGCAGTGTCAGTGGTGGGAGCTAACCTAAAATTCAGGCATGTGTGAGTGTGCTTGATATAGTTTGTGGAAAGTGGAGTTTACCGATATGTTTATTTTAGCCTTACAGTTATTTTTAAAATCCATGCATAGTTTTTTCAACAATATGCATTTTCAATGAACTTTTGAGAGATCCTTGTATGAATGGATTTCAAAATTTTGTGCACCAAAATGAAATAATATTTAATTCCATTTTCCACCAGCTTTTTGAGGCACTTTGTATTAACCACACTATGTTGCACGATAGGGATCATTTACAGCGGAGGTGCTCCTAAGCAGATGCAGAGAAGATGAGGCAAATCATCAAATTCCACATCATCTTTGGATTTCTATCAAATGGGGGTACATGTCCTAGGCTGGCTTCCTACATGTTGAGTACCATGGGGCCAGGGCACAAGGTGATGAAGGTTTCTATTCAGCTCTGGGTATCTCAGCAAAGCATAGGGTCTTTTAAAGTAAACCACCATGACAATCAAAAGTCTACTTGGAGAAAAATTACTTCAAAGATTGACTCAAGGCTGGCCCAGGCCCACCATCATATGTGGAGAGACTGCTGTGTGGGCCTGGCTTCTCTGGTCCTTTCTGGAACCACAGTGGTGGTGAGTGGTCCCAACAGTGGGCTGGAATTATTTTCCGTTTTCCATTTTCATTTTTGGCCTGGAATCTGAATGGTTTCAAAAGAATAAGGAGGTGCTGAGGATCAACAGCCCGAATGTCCCCTCAGGCCCTCTCTGTTCCTATAATGTTTTGAAGATGCACCTGATCTGCTATCACAGAAGAGCAGGTTGATCCAAGGTAGTTTGCTGGGCCAAGGACTTGCTGTGTATGTGTGTGTGTGTGTATGAGCTCTGTGTGTGTGTGTGTGTGTGTATTTTACAAGTCCATTTTTGGTTACTTTTTGGCTACTTGACACCTTTCACACCTTTCTCAATGGACAACAGACAAATCTCATTGATTGGTGGCAATTTTGGAGCATTTATCTCTTGGCTCTCTATATATGGGACCCCGTCCCAAAGCCTGTTTTTTTTTTTTTTTTTTTTTTTTTTTTTTTTTTTTTGCCACATGGACTCTGCTGTGGGATTGGCTGGGCACCTAGGGGCCTGGCCTGCAGGGCCATGACTGAGGGGTCAGCCAGGGAAGGGATGCTATCCCAGAGGATTTCCTGACTTGCCAACCAGAGGCTGTGTGATGTGTGGGGTTATGTAAGAGGAAGGCGAAAACTTGATCCCTTCCATTCTGAGAAGCTGCATGGACTTTGGAGACCGCTCCCACTCAGGTCAGAATCCCCTGTCTCACTCTTCTCTCTGCCTCCACACGTAGATATTCTTAATAAAGATGGCAGAGTAAGGCAGACAGGTCTTTGATGAAGACCTGGAACTCAAACCTGTGCTTTGAGTTTTGTCAAGGTCAGGGCGAGAAACAAGTCCCTATGGTAGTGGTGTGGCAGATAAGAAGGCTCCTGGTCAGGCTTGCTCTAGGGTTGTGACATGAGCCATTATGCAATTACACTGATTCTCAACTTCCTGGACGGTAAGCTGGACACAGGGACATCTATGGGAGTCGGTGTCTAGAGTGTGTCTCTTACTGCTGCCCTCCTGCCTGGTACTGTGCTATCTGGTCATTTTCTTTCCTGTACTCTCAGCCATTCAGGAGAAGTGATAGCCTCATATACAATACTCTTAGGACTTTGGATCTATTCCTATTTCTACTTTCTCTCTCTCTCTCTCTCTCTCTCTCTCTCTCTCTCTCCTTCTCCCTCTCTCTCGACACTCATTTTTGCATCCCAGAAAAATAATTACCATTTATTTTGAGCCTCCCTCTTGTGCATACCATGTGACAGGCTGGTAGGTGTTAGGATTGAGCTGGGAACATGGAGGAGAGGAAGAAGTGAAAAGACAGCAAGAGAGAAAGCAGGGACAGTGAACCGGAGAGGTAGGAGACACGTGGATTGGAGAAAGGAAGAAAGAGAAGAGGAGAGAAGAATGTCAGTGTTAGTGCGGAGGACAGGGTACTACACCTTTCTGAAAACTCATATCCACCATGCGGGGGCCCAGTATCTCAATGAAGTAATTCTTGTTTTTCTCATACGCCTCATCATCAATTACCTGGATGTGAATTGTTTTGCTGTGGATGGAAAAATAAGTATCATAAGCAGGGAGCAGAGAAGGGGACAAGCCATCCAGGAGAAGAAACAGGAAGAGAAGGAAATAGCAAAGAGATCCAGAAAACTTCAAGTTGCCCCAATGTCACCTGGGGCCTGGAGGAGAGTGGCTGTCCCAGGCCCCCTCCAGCCTCTCTGGGCGCCTCCTGGGCTTCATGTGACCTCGTGGTATGCTCATAGGAGCTCGGGCTTGACCGTCAAAGGTTCTGGGTTCTAATCTTGGATTGCCATGTGATCTTGAACAAATACTTTAACCAATATACACACGAGACAAATAATGCTTCTATCATCTCAAGACAGTTATGAGAACAATGGCATAGAAATAATAATACAATAACTCCCCCTTTGCTTCAGGAGATATGTTCCAAGGTCCTCAATGGATGCTTGAAATCACAGATAGTACTGAATCTTACAGCTACAATTTTTAAATTTCTTTTTTTGCCAGTACATACAAGAGTACTTCAAAAAGTTCATGAAAATGGAATTAAAAGGCAAACTTATTTTGGTACAATTTTTGAAATCTATGCAGAGTTTTTAATTGAATTTTGGGAAGACACTTCATATGGCATGGATTTTGAAACTCTTTTGCATCAAAATAAACCATTTTTCAAAAAGATTTATTTATTTATTTGAAAGGCAGAGTTACAGAGAGGCAGAAGTAGAGAGAAGTCTTCCGTCCTTTAGTTCACTCCTCAAATGGCCACAATGGCTGGAGCTGGGCTGATCTGAAGCTAAGAGCCAGGAGCTTCTTTATTTCCTACGGGGGTGCAGGGGCCCAAGGACTTGGGCCACCTTCCACTGCTTTCCCAGGCCATAGCAGAGGGTAGGATTGGAAGTGGAGCAGCTGGGACTTGAACTGGTACCCATATGGGATGCCAGTGCTACAGGCAGTGCTTTACCCATTATGCCATAGCACTGGCCCCTGCAATTTTTAAATTCTATTTCTCATGACCTTTTTAAAGTACCCTCATATATATCTGTGACAGGCTTAATTTATAAATTAGGCCCAGGAAGAGATTAACAGCAGTAAGAGATCAACTATCAAGATATTCTTTAATGGAAGTTTTTAAAGAGCTATGAATTTCATTTCTAGAATTTTCCATTTCATGCTTTTGCATTGCAGTTGACTGCAGGTAACTAACCACAAACAGTGAAATCACGAAAAAGAACTACTGTTTACTTGCAAAGGCTCAGGCATGAAGGTCCTCTCCTAATGTGTTACTTCCTTATCCTTCTTGCTTTGCGGGCAGGAGAGAAGCTTTCGGCTTTTGATATCAGCAGGTACTGATCTGAAAGCTTTATATTATAGAAAGAGAGGGACAAATTGGGCTGTGAGAATCCTGCCAGAATCCCTCCCCTTCTGCTTGGCAGGGAGTTTCCCAGGGGAGCCAGGATGGCTCTTTGACCTGTGTCGCACATTCTGCTAATTTACAGCAGGACTCAACACCCACTGCCAGACCCAGCACTGGTGTAGCGGGTAAAGCTGCCACCTGCAGTGCCAGCATCCCATATGGGCGCTGGTTCGTGTCCTGGCTGCTTCTGATCCAGCTCTCTGCTATGGCCTGGTAAAGCAGCAGAAGATGGCCCAAGTCTTTGGGCCCCTGCACTTGCATGGGAGACCCAGAGGAAGCTCCTGGCTCTAGGCTTCGGATCGGTGCAGCTCTAGCCGTTGCTTTTCCTCTCTCTGTGTAACCCTGACTTTCAAATAAATAAATAAATCTTTTAAAAAAAAGAAAAAAAAAAACAACTGCCACTGTCTCCAAAGAAGCTACTGTAGTCATGTGAACACGGTGGCTGGACATTACCCCTGGGCACTCAATTACGATTCGTTTCTAAGGTCTTACAATGATCTTGTGGTTAGCACGGTTGCAGTACTCTTTATGTTAGAAAGTGCTATTTTATTAATGTAAACATGAAAAATAATTTTTGCATTTCTTTATTGAAAAAAGGTTATTAGGAGCTTTAAACACAGAAGCAGAGCCTGGCATCTCCAAAGCACGGCTGAAAGGGGACATTTCAGGACCTTGGCACACGCAGGAGGTCTGTGCTGCTCCTGGAGGGGATGCGACGTTGCTGGAGGCAGTGGGCCTGGAGCTCAGTCTCCCCTCAGCAAGGGGAGTCTCGAGCCTCCAGCAGGAGCCACTGGTCCGCTCCCCTGGCATGGACCCTTGCAGGCTCTGCTGCCCTAAGGCCTGGCCTGTGTTTAGGAGAATCACAGCTTTAGCTCCTCCCTTTAACCTTTTTTTCTTTTCTAAATAGAGTAAGAATATTTTGCGATTCTAACTCAGGACACAGCCTCTGTGCTTGCCTGGGCTTTCTTGAGTCACGGTAGAGCTTTGGGAATCTACAGAGCCTCTGTGGTCCACACTGTGGATGCTGCAGAGTCAAACCTGGGTCTGTAGCTCTAGAAATGAACACAGCAGCAGTTACTAACACACCCCAGTCCCTGGCGCTCCACTGCTCATACAAAGAAAGGCTCCAAACCTTCATCCCTTACCACACCCACCCTGGTCATTGAGGACCCTGGCTCACTGCCATGGAAAACATGACTATGTGACGTATGAGGGGACACACTGCTTTAGCATTCCATCTGCCAGTGATTGGAGGCCCACGGACTGGGTTGGAATCCCACCCCCACTCCTCACAAGCTGGGTGATGTTGGGCAACATGCTAACGCTTCCCGAGTCTCATGTGTAAAGTGGAATAATGGTAACACCTCCTTTGTCATGTTCCTCAAGGAGACAGTGCATGTGAAGCACCTGGCAGAATGTGTATTCTGCATCGTGTGTTGCAGACACAGCAGCTGTTACTACCAAGAGTAATAATGACCCTGTATGGTGGTTTGAGAGGACTATGTAAAGCAATCGCACCATCTCCAGTCATTAAGTCAGAAAATAAGGAGAAACCAATCAATAGAACTGGTGACCCAAGAGGTGCCAGCCAGTTCAAGAAAGGCTTGAATAAAACAAGCTGATAGATTCCAAATGGGCTATTAGAAGGGCCTGGAATGTCAAGCACGGTGACAGAGAGAAACTCTCATACTCGCTCAAAATCTGGCCTGTGCCCCTGTAGCGACAGCTCTGAGCAGGACCGACTGCTTGCCACACATAGCATAGCTTTTTCTTGGTTTGAGTTTTAGTGAACACATAAACCGGAAAGAAGAGGCCATCAACATCTTAGCTGAGGACAGGCATTGAGGAGCAGCAAGTGGAATGCACTAGTCAGAAGGTGGAAGCATGGGGGCTGGGTGTAGGATTCCCCCACTGTGGTGGTTTATGGGGAACACACCACTTCTCTCGGGACTGAAGGTGTTACGTTGCCTGGAGGAAGAGAAATCCCTTCTAGCTCTCGAAAATCAAGGACATTCTCACTTGTGCTCAAGTCACAAAGGAGGCCACAAGAACATTTAGGAAGCGTTCCTTGCTGAGTGTTGACTTCTGTTTCCAAACCGGTTCTCCCCATTCCAGACAACGGCATCACTGTCTACCGAATGGCCCCAAGCCCAACCCCAGACACCCCTGATTCCTTCCTTCCCCTTCTCCCCACTCCACTGAGCTGCCCCACCTCCAGGATATTGAGTCTGCAGTCCAGAGCACCACGGCCGCTCCCCTGGACTTTGTCACTGACTCCTGAGAGATTTTCCTAATCCCGCCTTTGCCGTCTTTCTTCAGCTCCTCCTCTATATTATGGCCAGGCTTAAATATGAAAAATGAAGTCCAGGTCCTAGCAGAGTCCCTGTCCTTGGAACACCCACAAAGCCTTTCTTTACCCTGGCCTGTAGGTCAGCTGCCTACCTTCAGACGTCATTCAAGGCACGCTCCCCTTGCTCTGGGTCCCAGACAGGCTAGTCTTCCCTCAGAGAACTCTTCCATGGCCACCTGACCTAGAAGATTCCCCTCTACACCACTGATCACCTTCCATCATGCTGCCCCGCTTGTTTCCTGAGCTTAGCTGATGAGTTACTTGTTCACAGCCGGTCTGTCCGCCTTAGAGGGTCAGCTCCACGAGGACACCTGGCGTCATACCTGCTGCACAGGAGTCTCCAGTCATGACTTGTTCAGTGACTAATGGCATTTCTAACACACCTGGGTCTTCTTGAAACAACTCCATCTTTTTGCAGTAAAAATAAATAAATAAATATGTCATTAGGGACAAAAAGTATTTTGAAGGTCACATGGTGTCTGCTTAAGACTTCTTGTTGGGGCAAAGAGGTTCAAGTCCAAGATTATCAAACGGAGACCCTCAGCTCACTCTGACCTACTGCATTCACCACTCTATTGAAGATCCCTCCAACCATACTGGGATCTAACTCGTTGGTTCTGGTGAGGTTTGTTTGTTTGTTATTTATTTAATTTGAGAGACAGAGACAGAGTTCCCTTCCTGCAATGGCTGGGTCTCAAAGCCCAGTTCTTGGAACTCAACACAGGTCTCCCATGTGAGTGCAGGAACCCAATTTCTTGAGTCATCCCTGCTGCTTTCCAGCGCCTACATTAGCAGGAAGCTGATGTCAGGAGCCAGAGGTGGGTATTGAACCCAGGCTGTCAGGCATGGCACCTGGTGTCTTACCCTCCTGGCCTCAGGTGAGGGTTTTTGAATCCTTCATTCCTCCGATCTCCAGTTCCTTCTGGCTCAGTGGCAGTTACTGAACGGTCATGGGGACAGATTATCCCAAGCAGCTACTCATGGAGCCAGTGATGCTGCCAGAGGCTCCAGGCTCTGCACCTGCCTTTTCGCTAAGCCTTTTGCTGACGGAGGTGCCAGAGCATGCAGTGTTCCCAGCTAAGACCTGGCTGTGCTGCTTGGAAAAGACACTCCCAAGAGATTCCCACTAACAATTTGGAAGGGAGCAGAAAACACATTTCTGTGCTACCTGGCTGACCTCTTGGAATATATATTTTTTTTGCACTGAGGACACCCAATTCCAAATCAGGCTTCTGATGCTCATGGATGGCAAAGGGAGGTGTTCTCTTTAGAACTTCTGGACTCCTTTAGTGTGAATGGGGGAGGAAGCAGCATTTATTAGTTAATGAGTGGATAACACATCAGAGAAGGACTCTGTGAATTTCACTTCACACAGGAAAGAGGAATCTAAGCCAATGCAAGTATATGAGGAAACTTCAAAAATTTTGTGGGAAAATGGAATTAAAATATGTTTATTTCACTGTAAAAGTGGAATTCCATATAATTTTTCATAATATGCATTTTCCAAGGACTTTTTAAAATTTTTATTTATTTTCACTTGAAAGGCAGAGAAAAAGAGAGAGAGAGAGAGAGAGAGAGAGAGAGAGAGAGAGAGAGATCTTCCATTCGCTGGTTTATTCTCCAAATGTCTACAACATCCAGGGTTAGGCCAGGCAGAAGCCAGGAGCCCTGAACCTGACCTTGGTCACCCACATTGAGCGGCAGGGCTCCAGCTACTTGAGCCATCACCTGCTGCTTCTCAGGATATGCATTAGCAGGAAGCTGAACTGGAAGCAGGCATGGACTTGTACCAGGTAATGACAGGGGGATGCAGGTGTCTCAAAGGAGTCTTAACTGCTGGGCCCCATTCTTGCCCCTCCATGAGCTTTTCGTAGATCCCTCAAACACTGTGTCTGGTACCACAAGAATGTTCTTATTTCATTCTTACTTCTACTGTGTTCTCATAGGTATTATTATTACAGTAATTCCATTTAAAAAACGAGAAAACAGATGCTCAGAGAGGTTAAGCAATTTGTCCAGAGTGACAGAGCTAGCAAGCAGCAGCGCTGGGATTTCAGCTTATTTCCCCTATTACTCCTATGGTTTATTTCCTACAAGCAGATGGGTGAGTTCTTGGTGCCACTGCAGCCACCGGGGGGAACCTGGGATTCCCTCATTGAACTTGGGCAACACAAGCAGGTGGTAAGTGGCCCTGCCTTTGCACCATAGCTGGCCTCCCAACCTCTTGGGCTTCCCATGCCAGAAATAACCCCTCAATTCAGCCTGGGCTTCTGGCTTGGTGACCTCTTCCCTCCTGATTCCTACTCAATGACTCTTCACTGTGTCAAGAAGGGCTCTCGCATGAGCCAAACTTATATTGATCTCATGCTCACAAAACTTCCTGGGGCCAGGGCAGCAGGACAGAACCTGCGCAGAGCCATAGCCTGTGCGTGGGAACTCTCGGAAGTCTCACATCTCCATGTCGGCTTCTAGTTTTAGTGTCCTTTGTCATTCTCCAGGATTTCTGACTCTGTGAACTTGGACAGAAATGCCCCGCCCCAGCACACCCTGACAGCCCAATGGGGACTCTTCAATATGCATATGAGTCACCCAGGCACCCTGCTCAGGTGTAGATTCTGATTCTAGGGTAAGAGTGAGATTCTGCATTTCTTTAAGCTATGGCCCAAGACTCTTTAGAGAAGTTTCTCTGTTAAAAACAGGGAAAGGGATGGGGGAGAAGCTAAGGCTAGCACTGCAGCCACAGGCTGGACTAATTAGGTCAATTCTAACACTACATTTGAGAGTAAATACACCCAGAGGAGGGTGACTAGGGTCATGATGGATTTAGAAACTACATTTCAAATTAATTTAGCGACATGCATACTGTGTACTTTGTGCTAGGCATGGTCCTCAGCATTTTACTTGTATTAAGTAACTGAATCCTTTTAAGGAAGTTGTGAGGCTATATGAATGATCTTTTAGAATTTCATACAAATTGATTATTATGAAAAATCTGTGTGTAGATTTCAAAATATTTTTGCCCCCCCAGGGGCCGGCACCGTGGCTCACTTGGTTAATCCTCCGCCTGCGGCGCCGGGTTCTAGTCCCAGCTGCTCCTCTTCCAGTCCAGCTCTCTGCTGTGGCCCGGGAGGGCAGTGGAGGATGGCCCAAGTGCTTGGGCCCCTGCACCCGCATAGGAGACCAGGAGGAAGCACCTGGCTCCTGGCTTCGGATCGGCCATTTGGGGAGTGAACCAATGGAAGGAAGACCTTTCTCTCTGTCTCTCTCTCTCACTGTCTAACTCTATCTGTCAAATAAAAAAAAGTATTTTTGCACCCACCTAAACTCATCTTTAACTCCACTTCTCTTTCTTTGAACCTTTGGACATCTCCTTGTATTATCTCACTCAATAACGTTTGAGACAGGTACCCTTTTAACCCTATTCTCACAGATGAGGAGCCAGGCGATCAGAAAAGAGACTTGCCCAAACTCACAGCTACATAAGTGGCAGAGCTGGGATTTGAACTCAGGATGGCTCTAAAGATCATGGTTCCACCCTCTGGGATCTGATATGTGGAACCAGAGGAGAGTTCTCCTGGGGAAGATGCACCCCACTCCAAACGGTCTGGAACTGTCACAAGGGCTGCTTCCAAAGGACCAGGGTCAGGGAGGTGGACTTCAACTCTACTATGTTCCATTGCAGCAGTGAGACCAAATGGCTTTTGAAGAAGGAGTTGCCTCATTCCCATTGATATTAAAAATAGGATATTGAGGGGCCCACTCTGGTGCATAGTGCCAGCCTCCCATATGGGTGCAGGTTTGTATCCTGGCCGCTCCACTTCCAATCCAGCTCTCTGTTAATGCCCGAGAAAGCAGTGGAAAATGGCCCAAGTTCTTGGGCCCCTGAACCCCCAGGTAAGACCTGGGTGAAGCTCCTGGCTCCTGGCTTCAGACTGGCCCAGACCTGGCCACTGCAGCCATTTGGGGAGTGAACTAACAGATGGAATATCTCCTTCTCTCTCTCTCTAATTCTTTCAAATGAAATAAAAAAGAAAAAAATAGAATATTGATGGTGCATGAAAAAGGATATGGAAAGCATTCCTGCATGCCTCAGAAGGCTGTACCCAGAGGTGAGCAGGTACACCAGCTTTCTGGGAAAAGAGGAACCTTCATTTGGAGGGTTGCCTTTCATGGCGAAAATGCTCCTAGCAACATCATTTTCAAGCTGCTAATAATTTGACACCCAACTCACCAATTCTTAGACCTTTAACAATCAGCTCTGTGAGCAGGTAGAGGCCTGCTCCAGTACACCACTGACAGCTCCACACTCTGCCAAAGTGTCTGAGTGGGGTTATGATGGGAAGAGGTAGTTCTGGCTGATTTACAAATTATTTTGCCACATGCTAGCTTTGCTCAGAGTATCTGATAAAATGTGATATGAACATACTTATAAGAAAAGCCCTTGGAAGAAAGTCTTAAAGCCCTGGCTTTTCAAAGAATTATCATGGTGGAAAGATTGTAATGGGCAGAATTTCTACAACATTCTATCAGAGATGTTCTTCCTTGTCCCCCAAACCAGCAAATGTGCTGACACTTCACTCCTGTAAGGTGTATGGAATAGTACATGATACGGCACAGTTGACATAAACTAGGAATATTAGCCATGTGGGCCTGGTCTAATCACATGAGCTCTTAAAAGCGGAGAGCTTTCTCTTCCTCTGGCTAACTAAGAAGGGTAAGCTGGAACCATCTGATGTGGGAGAAGGACCGAACATGATGGTTTCGGTTTGAAGATGGACGGTAAGAAGGAATATGGCCAGCAGCCCGGTGTGGTGAGTGATGCCTGGATGACAGCCAGCAAGGAACTGGGGACCTCGGGCCACATGAGACTGATTCTGCCAGCAACCAGAATGAGCTTGAAAACAGATACTTCTTCCCCGTCTCCAAGACAAGATCCCAGCCTGGCCAACACCTCGAAGTCAGCAAGTGAGATCCTGAGCAGGGAGCCCAGTCAAGCCTGCCTGGACTGCTGCACTGTAGAACCACGAGATCAATAACGGGTGTTGTCTTAGGTCCCCCAAGTTCATGATCATTTGCTACACAGCAATAGGCAACAAATATGGGAGATGATTTATTTTCTGGAGGCAGAGACTGAGCCAGATGATCTCTTGGAGTTACTGTGCAGCATCTGTTTCGTAACCAGAATACCTTGTCCTATTGGAGAGGTCCTTTGTACTAAGTAGAAGGATACAGCCTTGGATATTCACAGCTCAGCAGGGAAAGGGTGCCTTCCCCTGGCTTCCAAAGCACCAGGGTATTTATGCAGTGCACAATCTGCACCCTGAATTCAGCAGCTCTGATGGGCAGACTCTTGCCTGGTTCACTATTCCACATGTATATCTGAACCACTAGGAATATGGGACAGGGCTGAGGCAAAGAGACAGATTTCCCTGGAGAGCCTTCTGCAGTCTTGGGAGATGGTCAAGTGGGCAGGAAGGGAGGTACAAAGTGGGAGAGAAGGGCATTTAGGTGTGTAGAGGGGAGAATGCATGGGGTCCCTGGTGCACAGGGGTCTCTCCTGGATCCTCCTGATGCACTTGCAGCTTCTCTACCCCGTGACTAACTGAACCGAGCAGAGAAAACCTAGGACGTTGTGGCTTCCCCTAGGCGAAATGCAGGAGCATTTTGTTTCTACTGACAAATAAGACCTGACGGCTTGCATGGCCACGAGTGCACGCCCAGGAACTTGCAGGTTGATGCCTGTTCTGTCCCTTCCGGGATGTCTGAGCTCGTAACTGGGCCCCACAGCTCAGCTCATGGTTGACTCTGCTCTCCTAAATATTCCCTTCCCCAGCGCCTGGGAGTGGTTACCTGCAGCCAAGGAAAAGGTCCTCTTAGGAAAATATGTGACCTAGGCTGCGTGTCAGAGGGTAAGGTGGTATCCAAACCCAAAGGAGCCGTTCACTCTGTTTCCCAAAGGTCAGAGCAAAGTGAGGGAATGGTTAATTTATTTAGAAAAGAATTCTTCTAAAGCAGCCAACTCTTCCTATGGAGGCTGTCTTGCCTTGCAGGGCAGTAAGGTAGAAAAGACTTTAAATCACACGGTTTTTATCCCCCTCCCTTCTTTTTACTGGGGATAAGGACCTAATCCCCCTTTTAAAAAAATGTAATGCTTTTTCTATTTTTAAGAAGAGATTGATTTATTTATTTGGAAGGCAGAGTGACAGAGAGAGGGAGAGACAGACAGAAAGAAATCTTCCATCCACTAGTTCACTCCCCAGATGGCTGCATCAATCAGGTCTGGGCCAGGCCGAAGCCAGGAACCAGACTCCATGCAGATTTCCCATGTGGGTGGCAAGGACCCAAGCACTTGGGCCAACCTCTGCTGTTTCCCCAGGCACATTAGCAGGAAGCTGGGTCAGAAGCAGAATATCCAGGACTCAATCCAGGACTCAAACCAGGACTTGGGGGATGCGGCTTAACCTGATGCATGTTAACACCGACCCTCAAGGACTTAACCCTTCATCTCAGAAATTGGAATCTCTGTAGTATCCATCTATCCATAACATCTATCTGTCCATCCATCCACTCCTTTCATTCAACAAATATTTACTAAGTACCTAATACATTTCAGACATGATTATCAAGCAAAAAAGACACAATTTATGCCTTTAGTAGTCAGATAATTAATTGGGGAATAATTACAGTGAAATATGAGAGTGTGATGAACAGGAGGAGCAGGGCCGGGGAAGAACATGTCTAGAATACTGAGATTGGGAAGTCTTTCCAGAGGACGCTAGGCCAGCAGAGGCCTGAATGAGGAGTCAAGTTGTTCTGGCCACGAGAAGGTGAATATCCCAGAGACAGGGGCACAGCAGGAGCAAAAGTCTTGCTCGGCAGAAAATTCATGGTGGCTTCAAGGTGATGAATGAGTTGTCTGGCTACAGTATCAAGAGAGTGTGCCTGGGAACGAGTCTGAGAGAGCCTGTTCTCTCTACCTAGTCTGTCTCTCCTCGTCCATTAAAATAGAGAAGGTGAAAATAGAGGTAGCAGTGATGCCTCAAGGACTAGGGTTCCTGTCACCCATGTGGGAGAACTGGATTGACTTCCTGGCTCTTGTCTCTAGCCTGGCCAAGCCCTAGCTGTTGTGGCCATCTGGAGGAATCAACTAGCAGAAGGGGCATCAGTCAATCGTTCTCTTTCTGTCTCTGTCTGTCTGTCTGTCTCTTTCTGCCTTTCAATTATACAAAACAAATTTTAAAAATCTAAAACAGAGCCTAGGTACATCCATCCCAGGCTAAGTTTCCTACATTCTGGCTATTGCACTAAGTTAATTAGGTACTGCCTCTGATGTATGTCCTGGTGGCTTCATGTCTAATTATCTGGCCTCCTGAGCTAGGTCGCATTTCAGGGGCTCAAAATAAGTCTTATTCCCATATCCTTCTTTGCTTCCTCTTTAGTGAAAGAGTTCTGAAATGCTTGCTTACTGGTTACATCATCTCCGATCCATCCATCCATCCACCTACCCATGTACCCAGCCTCCCACCTACTCATTGTTTAGCAGAGCCATGTTCCTGCTCTCATGCTTACAGTCTAGTGTTGTGCCCAGGCATAGAGAATCTTCCCCTTGCCTTTCCCCTTTGTTTGATCATGGAATTGCCATGAGGCAAGGAGAAATATTGAGCTCCAGGAAATGCAGGGAGGGGACCAACCTTATTCACATTCCTCAGACAGCCCCAATACGTCTTGGCTTGAGTACACAGATCTCAAGGAGACTCCTAAGCTTGACTGTTTGTCATGGTTCTGCATGTGTGTCCTCACACATGCGAGAAATGAGTGTGCTTATCAATGGTCTCATTTCTCTTCTAGGACAAACGTATTCTCATGTCTAAGTTACAGGAAAGATTTCGTTTCCTCTTTGCTGCCCTGTATTGGGGGGCGCTTTGTGCTCCTGATTGTGTATGTGAGTGGGAGTCCGGTGGGGTGGGTAAGGGTTGGGAATATTTCCCCATACATTAGAAGAATCTTGGCCGGCGCTGCGGCTCAATAGGCTAATCCTCCGCCTTGCGGCGCCGGCACACCGGGTTCTAGTCCCGGTCGGGGTGCCGGATTCTGTCCCGGTTGCCCCTCTTCCAGGCCAGCTCTCTGCTGTGGCCAGGGAGTGCAGTGGAGGATGGCCCAAGTGCTTGGGCCCTGCACCCCATGGGAGACCAGGAGAAGCACCTGGCTCCTGCCATCGGATCAGCGTGGTGCGCCGGCTGCGGTGCGCTGGCAGCAGCGGCCACTGGAGGGTGAACCAATGGAAAAGGAAGATCTTTCTCTCTGTCTCTCTCTCTCACTGTCCACTCTGCCTGTCAAAAAAAAAAAAAAAAAAGGAGAAGAAGAAGAGGAATCTGGCCTTTGTGAGAATAGTCGCTGCAGGAGTCTTGCCTACTCATTCTCAAAGGGGAATTAACTTTCCAATCTCCATCACAGTGGGCCTGTGCAGTTTTCAGCTGTGTGTGTGACTTGGTATTTGCAACCCTATTTGGGTCCCAAGTTTGCCCTGACTCACCCCAGGGGAATGGGGTGTGGGAAGAGAGGAAGAGTCATAACTCCAACTCTCTCCTTCTAAGTCAAGAGGGAAAGTTTAAAAAAAAAACAATAAAGAAAAAAAAAAACAAGAACAATGGTCTGGGAATAAATGGTGGCTGTGCCCTGAGGTTGATAAATCCCCTTTGTGGAAAGGCAGTGAGGGTAATCTATAACACCATTTTATTTAACAGTGTGTCTACCCTCCTGGCTCAGAAGAGAATAAGTGGCTGCCTCTCTGATTCATAGCTCTGGAGATACTGGGTCTCTCCGTCTTGCTTTCTCTCTCTGCTGGAGATCTCATTTTTTAAAGAAGGATTTGATTCAAACAGAATGAAGAGAAGTTTTTACTGCATAGACATGAAACCTCAGGCCCAAGAAAAATGTTCTAATAATTAGGAAGAGAGGGGAGCTGGCTCTGCAGGACCCGAGTCTAATGCAGTCAAAGCTCCTGGCCTCCCACCTTAATTCCCTGTCTGCTCAAGTACTGGCACAGCCCCTATTTCTGGTGGATAATTGCTAGAGATCTCAGTGAACAGCAAATCCAGGAAAGATTGTTATCTCTGGGTTGGACAGAGAAAATCCTTCAATTAGAGACCTAACTACACAGAAGAGTGGCTGATTCTATAGACATTTTCTTGAGTGACAGACTAAATCAGGGACTACCTGAATCCGAGCTGCAGCACTGCACAGCTGCCCTGGGCTCCCTGCACCTAGGAGGGAACTTCAAAAATGTCATGGAAATTCAGAATTAAAAGATCAGGTGATTTAGGTGCAAACCAAATTTGAAATCCATGCATAGTTCTTTTTCATAACAGGCACTTTCAAGAACTTTCTGAAGACCCATCGTATGCATGGATTTCAATGATTTTTTTTTGCACCAGAATAAACTAATCCTGTAATTCCATTTTCCATGAATTTTTCTGAAGTGCCCTTGCAGGAATCAGTGGGAATGACACCCCTGGGGCTATGTGATAGCAGTGGCTGTGGATGAGAGAGCAGTAGACAGTTTGCATGTCAGCCACTGGCACCAACTCGGAAACATAGGATTGGGAGGGTCCTCAAGGGGATATCAGAAATGTGCACCTGTGGGACTTAAAAATGACCTGTTTTCTGGCTCAGGAGTCTTCCCTTCTGCCAGTTGACGGGCAGGTTTTTGTTCTGCAGCGTTTAGGAGAAAAATGGGGCCCAGGTTTTAAGAGTTGGTGCTAGAGGGCCCAGGGTCTAGGTCCAGCTCAGCTGCAGCAGTGGTCCACTCTACTCTCACATGAGCATCTAGCGCACTGCTAGTGTCATAGAACCTCAATATGAGAGGCTGAGAGAGAGTAATAGGTCCAGGGCTGGGAATAAGATGAGACAAGTGAGGCACAGATGCCAACCCAAGGGTGCAACAAGAATTCTGCCATCAAGAATGCAATGTAGGCCGGCGCCGCGGCTGGCTAGGCTAATCCTCTGCCTGTAGCACTGGCACACCGGGTTCTAGTCCCAGTCAGGGTGCTGGATTCTGTCCTGGTTGCTCCTCTTCCAGGCCAGCTCTCTGCTGTGGCCCGGGAAGGCAGTGGAGGATGGCCGAAGTCCTCGGGCCCTGCACCCGCATGGGAGATCAGGAGGAAGCACCTGGCTCCTGGCTTTGGATTGGCGCAGCGCACCGGCCGCAACACGCCAGCTGTTGTGGCCACTTTTGGGGGTGAACCAACGGAAAAAGGAAGACCCTTCTCTCTGTCTCTCTCTCTTTCTCTCACTGTCTAACTCTGCCTGTCAAAAAAATAAATAAATACAAAAAAAAGAAAAATGCAATGTTTTCACAAAACTGGAATTAATGCAAGACAAATCTGCAATGAACAAAATAGCAAAATTTCAAATAAAGGCAGGTCCCCATCCAGCACTTGCATAGCTCACCTCAGTCACCTCCCCCTAATCCTTCCCTGGTTAGGTTGTTCTGGTGGTCATTTGATGCCACAGAGGAGAGAATGTCAGACTAGGAAAAGGCTCCCTTCTTGGTTCTGCTGCTGTTGCTTGCTGCAGGCTTTCCTAAACGTTTGCCCTTGCTGAGCCTATACAAACAGGACAAGAGGTTCTATATTTCTCCTGGGATTTTTATGGGTAACGACAGGAGCAAAAAAGCACAACCCTTATTTTCTGAAACTGTGGATCTCATCCAACAGGGTGTGTGTGCGTGTGTGAGTGCATGTGAATGGGCATGCATGTGTGCGTGTGTGTGTATGTCTGTGTGTGTATAATATAAATAGGCCCCTGGTTCACTCTCCAGAACTAATCCCTAAGGCAGCCAGGGCACTTTCTCAAGCCCTCAGTCTATCTGTTCACCACTGCCCCTCCTGTTCTTCTTCCTCGCCAGAGGAAGGACCAACGCTCCAGATCTCTGCTCCCATGTGCCTGCCCAGGGCTCGCCATAGGCCGGATCATTGAGCTCACTATGCTACCCTTAGACAACAGGGAGGGACTGGGAAGAGGGTGGGATGCCTTCTTTGAGGAGACTGCCTTTGAACTATGCTCTGGACAGATGACAGTAAAAGTTCTCAATGTCACTAACCTCTGCCTGCCCGCCCTTGTCAGGCTTTTGTGAGCTGTGTGTGCTCCATCCGTCCACGCAGTCCCCCTGTGTAGGGACCCCTCCTCTGGGCCACGCTACCCTATTCAAACCAGGATCACCTCTCACCTGGACTTTCGCAATAGCCACCTGACTCTTCTCCCTGTGTCTGTCCCTTCTACTTGCTTACTTTCCATTCTCCTCTCAGCAATCAAGAGCATTTCATAGCCTTCTTAAAGAAGACCACAGTGGTGCTGTGGCATGGTGGGTGAGGTTGCTGCCATTCCATATGGGCGCTGGTTTGAGTCCTGGCTGTTCCATTTCTGATCCAGCTCCCTGCTAATGCACCTGGGAAAGCAACAGAAGACACCCCAAGTCCTTGGGTTCCTGCACCCACGTGGGAGACCTGGAAGAAGTTCCTGGCTCCTGGCTCCTGGCTTTGGCCTGCCCCAGCTCTGGCTATTGTGGCCATCTGGGGAATGAACCAGCAGATGGAAGGTCAATCCATCTCTTTCTCTCTCTCTCTCTTTAACTCTGCCTTTCACATAAATAAATAGATTTTAACAAAAAAATAGAAAAAAGATCACAGCATGCCACTCCTACTTAAACCCTCAAAAGATTCCCACTGATCTTAGAATAAAATTGAAACTGCACAATCTAGCTGAGGAACTCTGAACATTTGGCTACTCAGATCACCTGCAGAACTTGACAAAACACAGACCTGGGCAGGGCCCGAGAATCTATATTTCTAACAAGTTCCTGGGTGGTGTTAATGCTGCTGACACCAACACCACACTGGAGACTGTTGATCAAGCCCTCAAAATTCAGCCTAGCTTGCCCCTGAGTACTCTACTCTGTCATACGTGACTGCTTTCTGTCTTCTCAAATGCACTGGCCACATTCCTGCTTCAGGGCCTTTGCACTAGCTGCTTCCTCTGCCTGGAACTTTCCTCCTTCAGACACTCTCATACCTGGTTCTCTTTAAATGTCTCAGCTTACAGACCACTCACTTCCTTGTCTACCCAATCCAGTTGTCTACCCAATTCAGCAACTGTCCACGGAGCATTCTGCTTCATTTTTATCTTGTTTGCTTCTCTGTGCATAGTCTGTTTCCTGTACCAAAATGAAACCTCTTAAGAGCAGGCACCTTGTCTGTGTTGTTAGCCAGCACTGGGCAGACGGCAGTCTCTGGCACACACATGGTACCCTATAGGTTCTATTGACTGAATGAATGAGTGAATGGTTGATTAATGAACACCAGCAAGTGCTAGATCCAGAAATTGGGCCCAGCACCATCTGACTGCAGAGCTTGTGCTGAGCACCTAACGTGGGGCTACTGCAAGGGAGACTGAGGCAGTCTGGCTGGTCTCCTTGACTCATTCTTGCACACACGAGGGCACTTCAAAAAGTTCGTGGAAATCCATGCACAGGCATACTACTCCCCTTGGAGCACTGCTATTGGGCTTCTCTTCTGAAAGGGCCATTTTAACTGGTCCCCTCTCCTTCCCCCAGCAAGTCTAAACTGCTTTTCTTGGCCTTCAAGACATGCATGAAAGCAGCCACCTTGGCTAGAATCCTGGCGCTGCTGTCACTTCAATTATTCAGTTACGGCTTTAGCTAAACACATTCTCCATTGTTCCTTCCTGTGGCCGATGCCATGAAAATAATTATCCGCTACCTCCTTTAGCAGTCAAGAGCATGGCCTTACAATCAGAGATGTCTGCTTAGAGTCCTTGCACGTTTTAGGACTTGTGGTAAATTGCTCACTCTCTATGAGTCTTGGCTTCCTTATCTGAAGATGGGTACAATAATAAAAGCTACCTCGTAGGCTTTCTGAGAGGATGAAATGAGATAATGCAAGGAAAACTCAGAGCTTGATAACTGGCATAGACTAAGCAGTCCTACATGTCACTTAATCTCACGACGGTCTGTTTGAGTTGAAACTGGAGCAACCAATTAAAAAAGATTTTCCTCCTGGTTTCAGGGCAGGGTCAGAAAAGGGTGAGGTAACTTGGAAGGCTGACAGGTGCTAGTCTGGGACCAGACTGGATATCTACTCAACTTTGTGGTCTGGCCTGAGGAGCAACTGCAGATAAAGGGGGTCCACCCTGAGAGTGCTCCACTTTCCTCAACAGCATTGCTCATGTCAAAGCACTGCACACTGGCCGCACCCTTTCTCAGGAAGTCTTTTGGCCCGGATCTTAGCTGGAAGCCTTCCTCGGGTAACCTTCTGTGTCATCCCCCATTCTCTTTGTCCTCCCCTAGGGTGACTGAAGAGGCAGTCCATTTGCATACTTAAACCCCATTGGTTAGAGACAGCCAGAGCCTTCAAGGGTCCTGTTTCATCTCCATGGGGATAGGTGTGGGAGACCCAAAGGTAGCAACATGCACTACTGAGGGCGAGGAGATGTTGGCCTTGACAGTCAAATAGGTGGCAATAGCATCCCTTCCTTCTGGCCCCACCCTCGCTGAGACATGAGGTGCTCCTCCGTCCCTTTTCTAGTCACAGAGAAGTCAAAACCTGATCTTGCGAGCCCAGTGCCCATTTCTGAGGTTCTTTTTCCACCCTGGCCCCACTTCATTGGATCTGTCCCCTCACTCTCTTGGCTGGCAGGGTGAGGTGGTGGCAAAGAGTGTTTCCCTTTCAGAACACATCTGCACTCCCTCCAGCTTCCACCGCTCACCTCTGATAGGGGGCAGAACGTTTGCACTCGGTACTCATTTCAGAAAGGACACATCTACGTATTCCTGTCCTGTTGCAGATATAAGACAAGCCTGGGAAATCCTCGGCTTAACCAGAGGCGAGGGCCAGCTGACAGGGGCCAGCCCCGAGAGCCTCTGCATCCCTCGGCTGCAAACACGTTTGTGGATACTGCACATGAGTGGGCTGCAGCCTCTCCGATGGCAGTCAGGGTGCGGAACAGGCAGACAGAGCTGTTCACCTGAGTCAGAAGGCGGTGACACTCCAGGGCGATAAAGGAAAACATAATGACAGCGACAGTAATATAATACATTTTAAATTCTACATCTGCCCGGAGGGCCCTTAATCAAGGATTTCAAAGCACTTTCCCCAGATCTCGCCCATCCATCTTCACCACATCCCTGGGAAGTAGCTGGCAGGTAGGAAGCGGTGCACTAAAAATAGAGAACTATATCATTATCTTTGATGGGAACACTATGTGTTTACACAGCGTTTTCTCTGAAGAGCTAAAGGGCTCCGCACACATTACATTATCTAATTCTTACTCATTCATACAGCAGCCCCATATTGGCTGCCTTGCAGGTGCTTTGGAAAGCTTTGGATCTACAGAAATTCACAGCTCTAACGCCTACTCCTCCGGCTACCACTTCTGCGTAGTTCACAAGCACTTCTTAGTGCTGTTCTTGCTATCCTTAAGTAACCAATACCATAGTTTGATTACTGTATGTGTCTGGATATCACCATGACACAAATACCCCCAGCTCACACACTCGGTTTTATGTCAGTGATACCCATAGCTATAGGAAGAAGACAATACTTTTCCTTACTGTCAGGTTCCATTTGGATCTAGTTTGTTGGTTCTTGAGGTCTCCCTTGTATGGCTAGGCAATGGATTTCAGGATTATTATGAAGATACAGGGTAGGGGAAAGACCTGCAGGGTGCAGTGATCATACAAGTCCAGGGTTGAAGCTAAGCTACTAGTGCAGTCTCTCTGTTCCCCTGGAAAATGTGGGATCGAGGGACTTCTTTCCTTTGCAAGATATCCACGGATATCATTGGGCAGGCGGTACTGCCTGTACATTATAGCACATGTCACAGTCTTAAGCGATTCATCAATCGTGTAATCGTTTCCTTACTTGTCATCTGAGCTCTGCAGGGGCAGGGGTTGTATTTGTTTGAATTGTCTCTAGGTCATCAGAGTTGAGCACATGTCAGGTGCTTAATAAAACTATTCATTGAATGAATGCCTGAGTGTATGAGTCACAGTGAGCTGACTCTTGTTTAAGGCCCTTTTGCCCTGGTGTTAGGTTCCATTTCTTTTTATTTTTAAAAAAAAATTATTAAGAGCATGAAAACCTTTTTTTAAAATTTATTTGACAGACAGAGTTAGACAGTGAGAGAGAGAGAGACAGAGAGAAAGGTCTTCCTTCCATTGGTTCACTCCCCAAATGGCCGCTATGGATGGTGCCGCACTGATCTGAAACCAGGAGCTATGTGCTTCTTCCTGGTCTGCCATGTGGGTGCAGGGCCCAAGCACTTGGGCCATTCTCCACTGCCTTCCCGGGCCATAGCAGAGAGCTGGACGGGAAGAGGAGCAACCGGGACCAGAACCCAGCGCCCATATGGGATGTCAGCGCCGCAGGCGGAGGATTAACTAAGTGAGCCATGGTGCTGGCCCCCCATTTCAGAGCATCCTAATGGCCTCCGCCTCTTTTACTCCACATCATCACGCACTCTGGGAAACTCAGCCTCATCCACACTCCCCCTCATTCTCCTCGGCTCTCCAAGAACACACAGGGGTAGATGCCGTATATCTGGGTTAGTCTCACCCAGTATTTTAGTTGATCTCTGGACTCAGATCATGCATGTGAGCTGCTGGTAAAGCCCAGTGCATCGAGCAACACCTCTCATCTGCACCTGTCTGTAGGGGATGGAGGGGAACCACGTCATCTCTAGGGCCTCAGAAACTCCAGTGAAAAGCCTGGCTCTGTTACTTGCAGCTGTGTGAGCGTGGCCATGCTTCTGACCTCTGATGGCTATTTCTTCAGCAAGAACAAGGAGGGGACACCACCCCGTCAGGTGGTCACGGAGCTTCAGTGAGAAAGCACAGGCAGCGGGCTCCGGAAATGACTGTTCTCCTTCTTTCCCTTGACCCTTCCTTTGACTCATCCTCCCTCCTGGCTGTCCGTTATCCTTTGGATGCTTCTTGCTGTCACCCCCTAGGGTTTAGGCTCCATGCTGGAAGTGTTGAGACTCAGATTATATTTAGATGCCTTATCTCTTGTATTTTTTTCTCACTACTGTGTTGCTATGGTGATGGTGGAGTGGAGAGGGGGAGGACAGCTTGAAAGGGAGGATGAAGCTGAGCCTCGGAGACGGGCAGCTCTGGCTGTGGACCGCTCCTAGTGAGCCGGTGCCCTCCCAGGGTCCTTTCCTGTGCATTCCACCAGCAGGTGCTACAGGGAGACAGAGGAGGGGCCGCAAGCACATAAGAAAAGGAGACTTGAAGAGGACTGCTGAAAACCGCTCCCTCCCCTGGGCCAGACACAGCCTCAGCTCCCGAAGCCTTCCTCCTGTGGCTTCTCTATCCGTCAAGTCAGGTGTTAGGAAGCAGTTTGGGGAGAAGGAGGACATCAGTTACACTGGAGGCTGGAAGATGCTCAGACCTGACTTCTTCCCAGGAAGAAAGTTCCATCGCCTGGCCATAGCCCAGGCTGCCATGGCCCAGGCTTGTTAGGAATTTAATCCACAAGGGGAAATCAAAGTCACACAGGGCAGAAGCAGAAGAGAACTCTATGTACTTGCTGGATTTGGAAGTGGGCATGGCAGTGCCGAGCTGAAGATAAAAACTTGCCCTGGAGACTGATCCAGCATTGCACTGGGTCCACAAAGTGGCCTAGTGAAGCAGGATCATCTTTCAAGAGGAAACGACACGGAGAGGTTGGCAATTTGCCCAACGCCACATAGCTGGTCAGTGGCAGAGCAGAGACTGGAACTTAGGCTGCCTGGACTCCAAAGTTAATGATCTTTCCAGGGTAGTCATGGCTACCAAAAATCAATTTTTTAAAGCTGAAGAAAATTTATGTAAGGAAATCTTACGGTGAAATTTAATTAAACAAAGCAGATAAAAAGCAGAGCTTCTGAAACTGATGTAGAGGATCCCTACTGGACAAGAACCCAGGAGATTCTGATCAACAGGGATTTAGCTGGAGATACACTGGTAACTTTCAACTTGGGAAACTGGGAGATGGAGCACAATTGCCTCACTTATCTCTCACGTCCTATCCGAGTCCTCGGGCTCACCCGTGGCAGCCTGTGGCCAGGCATCCCAGAACAATCAGGCTGGGTTGCTTTGTGGTTTCCTGACCATCACTAGGGCTTCTGGCCCCAGGGCTCAGTCTTTGGGAATCCTACAGTCCAGAGACCTTAGCGGGGTCATCACTGTGCCTAACGGAGCTGCTGTCCCAGCGAGGAGGCTCTGTGTGGAGGGGACACAGGGAAGATGCTCTCTTTGAGAGCCCAGAAGGAACGTTTGTCAGGTGAAAAGTCCCAAAGCTCACGTGACATTTGGACAGAAAAGAAAATTTATTGGTCATGTAGAAACTATCAAGGAAACAGATGCTTGATTTCTCATTCAAGAAGGGTGGAAAGAACTGTATAACAAAGGGAAGGTGTTCTGGCGATGATGTTGAAGGGGCAGCCAGGACTGAATCAAGTTTTATAGCTCCCCTAAATTCCGAACACCTCATGATGCTCCCCCCTTATAAATAATAGCTTCCTATAGGCCAGACACAGTGCTTTGCACAAATACCTCATTTAATCTTCCTCCTATGAGGGGCCATTTGCAGTCCTATTTTACAGAGGAGGAGACTGAGGCCATTAGAAGTTAAGTAACTTTGTCTGACACCCGGCTTGGAAGTGATAGAACCAGCCCTTGATCCCGGTGTTCTGATTCCAAGGCCCAGCACACTTTTACTCAAAACTAACCCAAATAGTTCAATTAGGTCCATATGATGCGATTTTCTAAAATATAAAATTATTTCACTCTTTTTCCTAGGCTTTTTTAGGGGGACAACCCAATTTAGTGGATGCTGTTGGGGAATCCAGCATCGCACTGGGAAGTGAAGGAATGTCTCCCTCCAAGAGCACTACTTTCCCAATTTTCACCTTTGATGATTCCTGCTCTTTCACCAGATTATATTTTTAAGTTGTTTTTACAAAATTTTATTAAAACAACAAAAAGACTGAATACATTGAGTATGTAATCCTGCCTCCAAAGCAGAATTGAGACCACATCTGCCCCAGAAACCCTCCCTGGTGGCTTGACCCACAGCTCTCCCTCCTCTGAATCTGGCCTCATGTCCAGCACCAGTTGCACTCAGCACCCACACCTTCTCTCTTCTCCCAACCTGTGAGCCCTATGGGGACGTGGCCGTGTCATAAACCTGTTTCTCCAATATCTGGCAGAGGGAGATTAACTTGAGCCATCAAGTACTCCATACAGGAATAGGAAATTGAACTAAGGAGAAAATGAAACTGAAGGGAGCAAAAGAATTGTGAGCCCATGAGGAGTGAGATCCGGATGCACTAGCTTACCATATAATTTCAATATGAGTCAAAGGCTCTCGAATATGTTCCTCTAATTCTCCATTGGTACCAATTCTCTCAGGCCATAATCTACTTTTACCTCCTAGCATTTTGTCCTGAGGTCAAGGAGGCATAGATAAGAAGGAAGGGGAGGGGAACTGACCAAAGCCTGGCCTGGCCTAGCTGCAGCTCACTATCTGAGCTTATGCAGTGAAGGAAATTGGCTGATTCTGGTTCTGAAAACCAACCTGGTTCCTCTCGCTAGCATCTCCTTCATATTTTAGCCACTTATGTAGAAGGCTCAGTTTTCCAAGAATCCACACCTTAAGCATGGTGCTCTTTAACTGAGATTTCTTCTCTTTGGACATTTCTTTATTGGTTATGAAATACTTTGCCATACATGCCCATTCAATACTTTCCCAACCACCCTGTAGGTTGGGCAGGGCAGATCATTTATGGCTGAATATTGAATTGTGGGGTTACCTTTGGGTTATCTTGAACTATCTCCTTTCTCCCATAAAAAAGACAAAATCATACTGGGGAGTCAGCCGTTAAGTTTTGGAGGAAGAAGAGAAAGAGACAGTAGTCCTCTTTTCACAGAGCCAAAATTGACCATAGCATCAGTCAGCAGATAATTGACCATACTTCTGGCTCCCAGTTTGTCTAACACCAACTTCTTTATTTTTATTTTTATTTTTATTTTATTTGACAGATAGAGTTAGACAGTGAGAGAGAGAGAGAGAGAGAGAAAGGTCTTCCTTCTGTTGGTTCACCCCCTAAATGGTCGCCATGGCTGGAGCTACGCTGATCAGAAGCCAGGAGCCAAGTGTTTCCTCCTGGTCTCCCACGCAGGTGCAGGAGTCCAAGCACTTGGGCCATCCTCCACTGCCTTTCCGGGCCACAGCAGAGAGCTGGACTGGAAGAGGAGCAACCGGGACTAGAACCCGGTGCCCATATGGGATGCCAGTGCCGCAGGTGGAAGATTAACCAAGTGAGCCACGGCACTGGCCCCCTAACACCAACTTCTAATCCCTGAAGGTACAGAGTGCCAATAACCCTTTGAATTCACACTGGACACTTCTTTTTATAGAATGGTTCCATCTCCTCCCAGTTTCCCAGTGAGGGTCATGCAGTTCCACTCCCTCCTAGTAGAGGGATGTGGCGATTGAGACGAGAGGCACCAAGGACTCTGTCCAAGTTCATATGGCTAGTCCAGGCTCATGTCTTCAGATAATGAGTCCCGGGACCTTGTGGATACTCTACTCTTCCCTGCCTTTGACCTTTCCCCAGTCCGTACCCAGGCATTCTGAAAGTTAACAGCAGCAGGGTAGGGAGATGGTCTGTGTCAATGGGCAGCGTGTATTTTAACAGAGGAGGGCAACTAAGAGCAGAGATCTTGTAGTTAGAGCGACGTACACTTGCATGTCTCTGCCATGAACAGCCATGTAACAAACACTGGAAAGTGTACTTACAATTTTTAAAGATGTTTAAATAAGGGGAGCATATTTCACGTATTTCACAGATACAGTTTAAAGAACATGTTAGTTCCCATCCTTCTTCCTCTTTTCTTTCTTATTATTCTTTTGATTTTTACTTTTTCAAACTTTGATTTTCTCATTTGTAAAAGGATTCAGTGAAGATATTCTCTTGAAACTAGCTTAGAATAAATTACGTAATATGTACCCATTGCTGTGTGATTGCTGACAATGACACTGACTTGAGTCCCTGCATCTGTGTCAATTAAGATTCTAAGATCAAACCCATCTTGGCTATTTTTATTTATTTGAAAGGCAAAATTATAGAAAGTGAGAGAGAGATAGAAAGATCTTCTATCCGTTGGTTCACTGTTAAATGGCCTCAATGGCCCGGGCTGGGCCAGGCCAAAGCCAGGAGCCAGGAGCTTCTTCTAGGTCTCTCACGTGGGTGCAGGGACCCAAGGACCTGGGCCATCTTATGCTGCTTTCCCAGGAGCATTAGCAGGGAGCTGATTGGAAGTGCAGCATCTGGGACTTGAACTGATGCCCATATGGGATGCTGGCATTACCAGGTGGCAGCTTAACCTGTTATGCCACAGTGCTGGCCCCAGATCTTGCTGTTTTATAAGATGGAGGAGGTATCTCATGTGCTTAGATATCTTCATCTTTCAAACCTTCCTATCCTGTTTCCTAAAAGTGGCCAAAATGTGCTTCTTAAGTAGACCCTCCATTAGGGTGGCCTCAAGGCTTCTTGTCTTGAGGATAGAGATTCCTATGAGCGGATGGTTATCATCTTTTCACCCTGCTGGTCATCATTCAGCCAAGCTGAACACATTCCTGTCTTTTCCCTTTCCCCTCAAACTCTGTCTAGTCCGGTTTCTACAAAAGCAAACTTGTCATTGAAGTGATCAGACAGAAAGAACACTTAGCATTTTCCTCACATGCACACAACTTCACAGGACGTTTCCATCGCTCCCCAGTGTTCCATGTCTGGAGGGAATGTCCAGGAGTGTGGCATGAGGACAGGGGGAAATAGAATATTTTCTGGAATTTCTGTATGCCTAATGGAGACTCAGAAAATTCTCAACGAGGAAGAGAAGAAATGGAGTTGGGAGAGAAATAACTAAAAATCCTGGAGTGCAGGAATGGCCCTAAGCCTTTAGATGTCTAGAATTGTGTTTCCTGAAACGGCACTGGCGATTCTTCACACAGAGGCACTGCAGAGAGGTGGGGGGAGGGTGCCTGAGGCAGGGTAAGGTGCCTGAGGCATGTTTACATACAGTTTATAAGGTGTGAGACAAAGAAAGATGTGGCTGGGCAAACTGTGTCATAGAGGAGGGTCAGGAAAAGGTGAAAGCTATTCTGGCCTTTGGACATTCAAGCCCACTTCCAAATGGTTATTGGATTTCCAAGGACAGAGTATGTGACAGGCATTAGGTGCTGAGGGAGTACAAAAGATGAGTAAGACATTGCGCTTTACTGCAAAGAGTTCGGCGTGAGATAGACTGAGAAAAAAGTGACCTAGAACTCATTACGGCCAAATGCATAGCCTACAAATCTCTATTTGTGGCCATTCACCCTGAGTTCTAGTCTTGGGAAGCGGAGTGGCTTGGTTCCCTATTTTTCATGCACACTGAGACAAAACAAATCAACCTATACACAAAGCCATATAGTAATAACAGCAACAACAACAACAGGAAGCAGACTATAATTTCCTCCTGCACAGTCTCCTTGGGCACTGCTGGTGTGGACATGAAGGTGAAATGCTGCCCCGATTCCTCCTGGGTAGCAATGTTTGTGCTTCATGTTGGTTGCTGTTCACTGGGATGGCCCCTCAGGCCTTGCTCTGACCTTTTGTTGACTCACCTCCCTACCTGCACAGATCCACATTGACAGAATCCCTACGATATGCCCTGAACAGTGTTTGGCACCTAGTTTATACCAGGCATTGTAAGCTAAGAGATGAATAAAGCAGTTCTCCTGTTCTTTAGGAATTCACGTTCCAGGAGCAGGTGTTTGGTGCTGTGGTAAACATGCTGCTTTGACCCCCGCAGCCCACGATCTGTGCCTGGGTTGGACTCCTGCCTCCGCTCCCAATTCCTGCTTTGTGATAATGTGCACCGTGGAAGGCGGCAGGTGATGGCTCAAGTAGTTGGGTCCCTGACATTTAACATGGGAAACCCAGATTGAATTCCTGGCTCTGGACTTCATCTTGGCCCAGCCCTGGCTGTTGTGGGAATTGAGGAGTGAACCAGAGGATGAGACCTCTCTCTCTCTCTCTCTCTTTCTTTCTCTCCCTCTCTTCCTTTCAAATAAATAACATTAGAAGAATAATTCTAAAAATAATTTGCAGTCCAATGGGGAAGGCAAACAATGTAAGCAGATATTAACACTGCAAAATCAGTCTGATCTATGAAACCAGGAAAGCCGTCGAAGACTGAAGTTCCTATACATAAATAATGTGCCACACATTATTTAACAATAATAACAGCTAACACTACATATCATTTAACACATTTAGACACTGTTATAAGTGCTTTATGTGTATTAACTCATCCAATCTCTGTGTCCCAGCAGGGTGTAAACTATTACCACTCCTCTTTAATAGATTATAAAACTAAGGCATAGGGAAGTTAATTCACTTGCCTAAGGTCACACAGCTAATAAATGACAGAGATAGAATTTGAACATGTGTGCAACCACTATACTACATGGCTTTTCAAATGACGCAATAAAAACTGCTTTTTAATGAAATAAGAGCGAGCTCATGGGGCCAGGACTGTGGTACACCTACTATGGCAGCATCCCATACAGGCACTGGTTCGAGTCCTAGCTGCTCCAGTTCCCATCCAGCTCCCCGCTAACGAACCTGGGAAAGTAAAGAAAGATGGCCCAAGTGCTTCCTACCACCCACATGGGAGAAGCTCCTGGCTCCTGGCTTCGACCTGGCCCAACTCTAGTGTTGTGGCCATCTGGGGAGTGAACCAACAGATGGAAGATGTCTCTTTCTGTCTCTCCCCTGCCCCCCGCCAACTCTGTATCTATGCCTTTCAAATAAATAAATAAATAAATCTTATAAAAAGGAGCTTGTGGCCCCCCAGGTCTCCCTGGCTTCCTTACAATCAGCATTTTTGAGTGTTTCCCGTGTGCCAGACACTATACTAAGTGCTTTCAGCCTATTTCACGTAACTCTCATTCCAAGCCCACGGGGGACAGTACCAGTGATGCCACCATTTTATGGGGGCGGGGGGGACTGAGACTCAGTACTTGCCCAGAGTTACACAGAGAAGGGAGAGGAAGCCTGGATTCCAGCCCCGCTTAGTCTGATCCCAAGCCAGAGCTGTCCCTTGACCTGCATTTCTGCTGTCTGTGTGACCAATTAGTTTTGCTGGCTTCTCTATCAAGATTCCTCTGCCTAAGACCACACACACCACGCCCTCTGCTCCAGGACTGTGTTTGTGTCCACCTCTGGGTGAGATGAGATCAGATTCGATAAACCAGTCCCCCTGTGAGAGGGAGCCAGCACTGCAACAGGAGTGTTGGAGGGCAGAGAATGGAGATACACATAGATGAGTCCCTCGTGGTTCAAAGGCCTTGACTGACTGGAGCTGGGGGGCCGCTGATGACATCGCCTAGCACAGGTACCACTGTCCAAAGCACAGGCCCTGCTGTCTTCAATGCCTATTCAGGAAAACAGAAAACCTCCAAGGATTTCTACCCATCTGCCCTATTTGAAAAAGTACAACTATCCAAAGGGGAAAATAATTCAGGATCAGTTCTATATGTGCAGATGTCCCGGGCAAGGTCCAGGCTAGTGTATTATTGGGATATCCATCACGAAAATGAGAAAGGAAAGATGGTTTGATGTGACGATCAAGAACAGGTGGACAGGCAGATGGAGCTCTGAAGGAGCACCGCCTGCCTAAGGAGACTCTCGGGCTGCTGCTCAGCTCCCATTCATCTTCGCAAACTTCCTGGAACACTGGCTGCTGACGCAGATCACCTACCCAGCAAAGGCCCAGCAGTCACAGAAATGCTGTCCAGCAGTGGCTGCAGGGGCTGTGTCCAAAGGTTCAGACACTTGCCTTTCCATCTCCTTGAACTTCACTTTTTTTTTTATTTCTCTGCTCTAAGAAAATTGTTGAGAGCTACAATCTCCCCCTCTTCCTGTCTCAAGCAGTTACTCGCTATCAAATACCTAACTTCATTTTCTGGATGTACAGAAAAATCACTTAAGCTGCCATTCACGATTTCAGCTCATAGGCAAATCAAACAAATTCAAAACAATTGCTACAGAGTTAAAAGGGAAAAAAAATTCAACCTCACCTCTCATATGCTTTTGCTGCATGGAATTTGAGCTCCATTGAACCACCTGTCATTTCTATTTTATACAAGACACACAGAGACCAGCCATGTCAAATAGGAAGTTAACTAACCAGTCTTCTAAATATTCATGGTGCATCCACATATCCAATGAAATGTGCTAGAAATTGACAAAGTATAAATCAGATTCTCTGTCTACAAAGAGACTACAATGTGTGTGCACGTGATCACTAAAGAATGGGTGCTATAGGAAGTGTGTAGTCAGTGGTGAGAATGATCACTTAGGTATTAAAGAATTCTTGGCAGAGCTGGGATGCAGCTGGTCACTAAGAATACATAAGGGGGGCCGGCGCCGTGGCTCAATAGGCTAATCCTCTGCCTTGTGGCGCCGGCACACCAGGTTCTAGTCCCGGTCGGGGCGTCGGATTCTGTCCCAGTTGCCCCCTTCCAGGCCAGCTCTCTGCTGTGGCCCGGGAGTGCAGTGGAGGATGGCCCAAGTGCTTGGGCTCTGCACCCCATGGGAGACCAGGAAAAGCACCTGGCTCCTGCCATCGGATCAGCGCGGTGCGCCGGCCGCAGCACGCCGCCGGCGGCCATTGGAGGGTGAACCAACGGCAAAGGAAGACCTTTCTCTCTGTCTCTCTCTTTCACTGTCCACTCTGCCTGTCCAAAAAAAAAAAAAAAAAAAAAAAAAAAAAATAAGGGGCTGTGGCCGGAGCTCTGGCATAGCAGGTAAAGCCGCCACTTGCAGTGCCATGATCCCATATGGATGCCGGTTCAAGTCCTGGCTGCTCCACTTCCAATCCAGCTCTCTGTTATGGCCTGGAAAAGCAGCAGAAGATGGTCCAAGTGCTTGGGCCCCTGCACCTGTGTGGAAGACCCAGAAGAAGCTCCTGGCTCCTGGCTTTTGATTGGCTCAGCTCCAGCCATTGTGGCCATCTGGGGAGTGGATGGAAGACCTCTCTCTTGCTCTCTCTGCCTCTGTCTCTCTGTAACTCTGTCTTTCAAATAAATAAATCTTAAAAATTTTTTTTAATTTTTCAAAAAATTAATAATACATAAGGGGTCAGTGCTGCGGCTCAGCAGGTTAAGCCACTGCCTACAACCCCAGCATCCAACAGGAGCACTGGTTTGATTCCTGGCTGCTTCATATCCCATCCAGCTTCCTGCTAATGTGCCTGGAAAAGCAGTGAAAGATGGCTCAAGTGTTTGGACCCTCTCCACCTGGGTGGAGTTCCTGGCTCCTTGGCCACTGCAGTCATTTGGAGAGTGAACCAGCAGATGGAAGATTCTCTCTCTCTCTGCAACTCTTTCAAATAAATAAATAAATCTTTAAAAAAAATCAAATACATAAAGTTGGGCTGGGCATTCAGCCTAGCAGTTAAAACACGAATCCCACATCCTGGGCTTGATTACCAACTTCTGACTCCAGCTTCCTGCTAATGTGACCCTTGGGATGCAGTGGTGATGGCTCCAGTAGTTTGGTTCCTGCCACTTATGTGGAATAAGTTCTCTCTCTGCTCTTGTGGGCATCTGGGGAGTGAACTAGTACATAGGAGTTTCTCTGCCTCTCAAAGTTTAAAATAAAAATAAGAATACATAATTGGAGAGGTGAGATGAAGAGGCAGAGAGAAAGTCATGAATAGAGAGGCATTGGGATAGGAAAACGGGAACAGGAAGTACATTGAGCAGACAGGATTCAGGATCCTGTGGCCAGGCAGAGGGGTCCTGAGCACAAACAATAAGACACACGCCCAACTGATGCTATTCTGTCTGGGGAACAGAATTCACCTAGAGTCTAGTGCCCACCACCCATCTCCCTACTGCTGAGTCTGCCCTAAGAACTGCGCTAGAAGCAAGCCCTTCAGAGCTGTGCCGCTCTGGGTAACACAATCCTTGTGGCCCTTCCCACCAGGCTGGGCCCTTCCTCCTCTGCTGCCTGCACTCTGAGGCTTCCGACATCTGAGTCACTTGCCTCAACCTTGAGGACTTGGGTGCCTGGGGCACAGTCTTCCTGCCAGCATCCTGGGTGATGTGAGTGGTCTAAGACGACTAAATACTCTTGACTGTCAGTCCCTTGATTTCTTCCATTGGATGACCTTTGCCTCTACTGCAGCCTACATGCTAATAAGCTTTATTACCTAGAGCTGTCCCGCATCAAATTCAAACATCCCATCCTTTAACCCTCATACCACTATCCATGCATTCCTACACCAGGCAGCCTCTCTGGACTAACCCCCATTTCCAATCAGACACCATATTGTTGCCTTTACCTAATTTTATCTCAGCAATAAATTTTCTTCTTTTCATTTCCTGCTGAAACTCTCCATTGTTGGCCTCTATTACCTCTGGCCCAGATTCTGATGCCAGTCTCCTAACTCGTCTCCCCAATCCGATGGGTGCCTGCTCACTCAACATCATTCTCCGACACAGAAGCAGTCACCTGTTCAAGGTCCAAGTCTTATGCCTTTTCTTCCATCAAACTTTAGAAAATTATTTATTTACTTATTTAAATTTATTCGAGAGACAGAGACAGAGGGACAGAGACAAACAGAAGTCTTCCATCCATGGGTTCATATCTGAGATGCCTAAAACAGGAGGTCCACCTGGGTTTCCCATGTGAGTGACAGAGACCCAAGGACTTGAGCCATCACCTGCTGCTTCTCAGGGTGTGTATTGACAGGAAGCTGGAACTGGAAGTGCAGCTGAGACTCAAACCTAAGTATTCCAATATGGGATACAGATGTTCCAAGTGGTGTCTTAGCTGCTGCACCAAAATCTGCCCCCCATAGAAGCTTTCAGTGGTCTTTCACTGTGCCCCAAACTTCTCAGCATGCTGTAAAAGGCCTGCTTTCCTTTTGTCTTGCTCAGTGTCCACACAGCGTCCGGATCACAGACACCACCCTCTATGAGAAGCTTTTCTGAAAGCCCTAAGAGGGTGATGTGATGGGGTCCTCCCCAGCACCCTGTGGCGGCCTCTGCAGTGGCACGCACCACACTCAGTTGAAATTGCTAGTCCAAAGTCCATCTCCAGCACCAACGCCAGTTTCCAGAACATAACAGGATATCATAAATGCTTATGAAATGGATGAATGAATGAGTGAACGGATGTAAAGGGAGACGAGAGAAGCATTTTGAATGCAGAAATGGGAGGTCACACAAAGTCGAAGATAAATGTTAGGTTTCACACTGGGTGGAGCAGGTGGGTAGTGGACACAACAAGGGACTTCCAGAAGAGGAGAAGGAGCTGTTTGTGGGAATGGCCCTTTCACTCTGGGACTGCTGACTTGGAAAATGGTTACATTTGCTGGCGCCGCGGCTCAACAGGCTAATCCTCCGCCTAGTGGCGCCGGCACACCGGGTTCTAGTCCCGGTCGGGGTGCCGCATTCTGTCCCGGTTGCCCCTCTTCCAGGCCAGCTCTCTGCTGTGGCCAGGGAGTGCAGTGGAGGATGGCCCAAGTGCTTGGGCCCTGCACCCCACGGGAGACCAGGAGAAGCACCTGGCTCCTGCCATCGGATCAGCGTGGTGTGCCGGCCACAGCACACCGGCCGTGGCGGCCATTGGAGGGTGAACCAATGGAAAAAGAAGACCTTTCTCTCTGTCTCTCTCTCTCACTATCCACTCTGCCTGTCAAAAAAAAAAAAAAAAAAAAAAAAAAGGAGAGAGAGAGAGAGAGAGAGAAAAAAAATGGTTGCATTTGAGGGAACAGATTTGGGACTTACACAGAAAGAAAATATCCTGGAATCCATCTCAAGATGAGGTCTTCAATAAAGAATTTACAGAGAAAGGAGGCTTCCATATGATGTTTGCCAATTAAGCGGATAATTCAGGTAATTTTTTTCTTTAACTTTCTGAATAATTGTCTCCACTGTTTTTGTTGTTACTGTTTGAAATGACACATAATAATTGCACATACTTGTGGAGGATTGTGAGCTATTTTGGCCCATGCACACAATCTGCAATGATGAAACCAAGATGCCTAGCACATCTAGCATTTTATCTTGTGTGTGTGTGTGTGTGTGTGTGTGTGTGTGTGTGTTGGGAGCATCCCAAATCCGCTCTTCTAGCTCACTGGAAACATACAATAAATTGTTGTTAAGTATACTTTCCATGTTTGTGACTGTGATGACCTGCTGGGATGTTTTTCTCCCCTAACTACTCTGCTTCTCTTTCTCCCTTGTTTTTGAACATATTTTGCTAACTCCAGCTGTTAATTACCTCCATGCAATCAGGCCATTGTGACTTCTATCTGCTGGCTTTGTGCAGCATGATGCTTGTTTTTCAATTAGCTTCTCCTGTTTTCTGTCAAAAGATAATTTCTTTGATGAACACACTGGCTGACTATCGATTCATCCGAGTTTTACCTGAGGTATTCTTGCCTGCTCGCCCTCCTGCCTCCTCTGCATTGATTTTCCATGAGAAATTCTGTGCTCAGAACTATCTTCTCCACTGCAAGTGAACATCTATGAGTCCTCAACATAGCACATGGTACATGCACATCCTTCTGTCTCCTGGAAAATTGCAAAACTCAGTGCCTAGTGGATAAAAGCTCAGGGCACTAGCTTTTCCCAAAGGTTATTTTACCCCTAGAAGCCAAAATCAACCAACATTTCCCTAGTTGAGGTGTGAGGGTTTGATTTAGTGAAATCACAATTGTTTTTCAGGGTGGAAATAGAAAAACAAAGGCATTTCATGAATTTAATCATGCTATTTTCAACCAAAAGTAGAATCACTGGACTTTTGGGAGGCAATTGTATACAGTGGTTCTTATTCTAAATAAATTAAATATACTCAATTTCTGTTTTTTATGGAATTACTGCAATACATTTTTGATGGATTTGCCCAGCTGGAAATAGATCTATTATTGAAATGTGAAACTGCATCACACTGATCAAAATCAAGGGTGGCAAAACTTCCCTTTGCTCTAAGAAGCGGCTCTTAGCCTCAGTCATGAGCTGGTTTCAGTTCACGATGTAGGCTGCAGAAAAAATGTACATGCTCTCACACACTGTTTTGTATACAAAGTTTCAGGGGGGTCACAGGTCCTGATCCCCTAAAAGCACATGGACTTCAGGTTAATAACCCTGGGGCTAAGGGCTAAAGAGAAACTGTTGATGGGTGAGGAGTTCACAGATCTCAGAATGTGCAGAAAACTGCAGCATTGCAAGTATGAGCCACTGGGCAGCCGCTACAGCTCGCAGCTGGAGACGCGTGCGTGGCTCTTGTACAGTCAAACCCAGAGTGGCACTGCCACCTTCCCTTCTGCAGGACATCCTGTTTCCTACTGATTCTACTACATGATTTTATTTTATGATAGCAGAACTCTGATTTTTTTCTTCTGTCATTTCACCTAAACCAAATCACTGGTTTTAATAAGGGGAAGGAGGGCGGAAGAGGAGGCACTTACGTTCAAGAACCACTCTTTTGGCCTGTTTCCTTCCTTCCCACAAACCCCTGCTCTTCATTTTCTCCAGTACCATATATTCCCTTGACTCTGAATTCCTTTATTAGGTCTCATTTCATTTTCTTGGAGCTAGTGTCTGAAAATCCTACATCAGCTGCAATCTTTTGAATGCCTAGTATTTATCTCATTCCATTTTGCTTTGCACCTATCTGATCTCTGAGCTGCACATCATTCCCTTGAATCCTAGCAGGCAGCGTGGTGCTTTTGATCATTTGAGTCACCATCTCCTCTGCTCTTTTTTAACTTGAGGCAACATAATCTCTCTCCTTCAATACTTCTTTTCAAATTTAACTGAACTTTGATTTTCCAAAGTCATGTTTAAAAGCACAACCTGATGGATAGGCCAAGTTAATAACCACTAATTCCTACTACGCTCTGAAAGACTTTGCCTAGCTCATCTTCATCCTCATAACAGAATTTATTCAGATTTTATATGTGCAAGGAAGCTCATTAGTTCCTGGGAAAATCTGAGCTTTTTCTCTCCTTTCCCAAAGGTAAAAACACCACAGTGCTATGGACACAGCTTTCAAGCCAACACTTCTCACCATGTTAGTTGCTGACCATTCCTCATGACCCTTACATTTGTTCAGGTTGCTCTTTGATCCCATTCCACAAAAACCTTCTCAAGGTCCTTGAAATCCTAACTCCACAAAAATAGGCTACTTCAGAAAGTTCATAAAACACTAAATTAAAAGCTACCTTTATTTTGGTGAAAAACCTTTGAGATCCACGCATCTTTTTTTATAACACACATTTTCCATGAACTTTTTGAAGCCCCCCACTCTAGCATTTGCATGGATTTCAAAAATTTTAGTAACAAAGTAAACTTATTTTTATTTCCATTTTACATAAAGTTTTTAAAGTTCCCTTGGATATTTTAATTTTTATTTAAAAATGTTAACATAAATATAAAAACTGTACATACTGATGGGGTATTATGTGATGTTTTGTTACCAGTATACATTGTGTAATGTCCAATTAGGGTAAATACTTTGTCCTTTCAAGAATTTACCATTTCTTTATAGTGAAAATATTCTCAAATCCTATCTGTTAGTTTTTTCAGTAAAGAAATACACATCAACTTAACATTATCTATCTTTCCCCTGTTGTCAACAGAACCCAAGAACTTCTTACATTTATGAAATTATAACCTAGCACCCATCACTCAACCATTGCCAGTCCCTCCCTCCCCACTTCCCTCCTCAGCCTCTGGTAACCACAATTATATTTTCAACTTCCATGAGATCATCTTTTTTTGGACTCCACATGTGAGTGTGATCATGTGGTAGCTGCCTTCCTGTGTGTGGCTTATTTCACCTAACAACACAATGACCTCCACTTCCATCCATATTACTGCAAATGATGAGATTTCATCCTTTAAAAGGTTGAGTAATATCCCATTGTGTATATGATAACATTTCCTGATAGGCACTTAGATTGGTTCCATTTCCTGGCTATTGTGAATAGTGCTGCAATAAACGTGGTGTGTGGATGTCTTCTCAATGGATGGATTTTTCTTCTCTAGGATACAGACCCCGAAGTGGAACAGCTGGATTCCCTAAGTTCTATTTCTGAGTCTTGGAGGAACCTCCATGCTATTTTCCACAATGGCTGCACTAATTTACATCCCCACCCACGGTGTGCAAGGGTTCCATTTTCTCCATAACTGCATCAGTGCTTGCTATCTTTTCTATTTTTGATGATAGTCAATCTTACTGGAGTGAGGCGATATCTCACTGTGGTTTTGATTTGTATTTCCTTGATGATTAGTGATGCTGAACATTTATTTTGTGGCTTTCTCATCCTCCCTGTTGTACCCTGACCTCCAAGAACACCAAGCTGCTGAGCCTTTCTCTGGCGCTCATATGCTGCTGCATTCTCGTCAGTGATTATTTCTGTCTAGGATGCTCTTCCTCCCCGGTGTACTTCATGTCTAAGAGCCATCCTCTGAGAGTGTGCTTCAGCGTCCCTCCGTTCCTCTGCAATGCCTTGCTGATGCCTCTTCTCACATCAATCCAGACCCATCTGGGTCACCTTCAGCTGAGCTCTCAAGGCTCTCGTGTGGCTGCAAAGCTTCTGACACTACTTTCCAGCTGTCTGACTTACCTTTCCCTCCTACGACCCCACTAGACTGTAAGCGCCTCAACTCGAGAGCCATGTGTTGTTTGTTACCTGCAGTGTCAACCTCCTTCCTCCAGCTCTTCCTCTGGGGTATGTTCATTCCTTTAACTCTGTGTGTTTCCAATGGGAGCTGCCATCTCCTGGCATACTCTTCTCTCCTGCAAAGTGGAAGGTCTCAAGTGTTCTCTGACCCTAGAGGGATAATCAATCTCCAATGTTTAAGCTAAGGATGTGGGCCTGATGAATGCTGGGAGCTCTGTCTCCAGCATGGTGGAAGCAGCCAGCCCAAGAGATAAAAGCTAGCATGGACGGAAAACAAAGAATCCTGGAGACACATGACTTCTTAGTTTTGGTCATTCCGTGGACTTTCTTTCCCATGCGTTGTTTATGGAAGCGGGTGAATTGTCTTTTGCCAAAGTAAATTCAAGTTGGGTTTTTGTCATTTGCAACCAAGGCATCCTCTCAAGGGACGGTGATCATCTTATTGACATCCCCACCTCCAGTAAGTAACCCAGAGTTTGGTATATTATAGGAGAGCCATACACTTAGTCACTATTTAAATCCTGAAGTTGCATCATTGTGATGTGCACTGAGGTTCTGAGGTGAGAACGGATGCCATCCTGTGATAGTTGTGTGATGGTCACACTTGAGAGCTAAACAGTCAAGTAGTGACTCTACACACATTCTGTTTGAGTCTGAGTTTACTTTGTTTGTATTTGAACAACCATCTTGCAGAAGTATTGGTTGTTTCTTCTCTAAACAAGAATAATTAGCTCTCCTAGGGTATGGCCCTGAAAGACAAAATGAGGAGCTTGCAGCACGCATGCTCTATGATGGGCTATTTGATTACCCAGCTGACTTCCTATTTGCGTGGTGCACAGAGCGTTGGATGTGGGAGACGGAACAGCTGAGATGGACACTCCCGGCTGTGTGGCTCTGAGAAGGAACCCTCACTGCTCTGGGCCCCGTTTTCCACATCTGCCAAATGGAGAGAGTGATACCTGCCTCACGGGCCTCCCAGGACTACCGAGAGGATGACATGAGAGAACACGTACGGCCGCCCCTGGTTGTTTTTAGCAAATGCTTTCTTGGAGAATCATGTTAGGTCCTTCTGTAAATACAGAGGCCACTGCAGGGCTGACTAGCCTGCTTTGCTCAACACATGGCCTGAGGCAAGGTCACGGTCTCAGGGGCTGGCCCAGTGCACTCTCATCAAGGAGCTGAAGCAAGCCCCCCCCCCCCAGTCTGACATCCGCTTTCTTTTTTGTTTCTGTCCTCTTGGCTTGATTGTCAACCAAAGCCTCTGGACACTGCCTACTCTGCCAATGCTTAGAAATCCTCTCAGCTCAGCCTTTGGTTTAGACACTGGATCCCGAGTCTCTTGCCTATGTGTTCCTTACTTTGGGACACACTCACTGGTACCTGCCTGAGCTAAGGACGTTGGACTGAACCCTGGTGAAGCCTGACAGACTGTTCCTTCACAGGCTCCCAGCGGTCTGTGCCATGCCTCGGTGTCCCTGTAGAATGCAGCCATCCCTGCCTCAAACCCGATGATGGCAGCTGGCCGGTGGTGTGGACCAGCATGGGCAAGCACCCGGGGAGGGCCCATCTGGTTTCAGCTTGCTTCATTCCTTCTTGATACTTGTATAAGCAGCTTCCAGAAGCTTCCCAGGCCATTAGACTAGAAAAAGACAGCTCTGACACCAAGGCCAGACCTCTCCTCGATGGGGGCAACGGGAGGAAGATGGGACTTGAGTTCAAATTCCAGCGCTGCTGCTACATACCTGTGGGAATTAACGCCTGGAACACAGCCTGTCTGGGTCAGAGTCCAGCCTGCGGCATGGGGATCGTAAAGTCTGCACTACATTCCAAAACTGACCAGCAGGAGGTGATCAATAAATGTCCATTTCCTTTCTCACCTCTCAATTATAAAACAAACAGTAGACTGGCCCTGTGGCGTAGTGGGTTAAGGTGCTGCCTGCAGCACCAGCATCCATATGGGTGCCAGTTCCAGTCCCAGTCCAGCTCCCTGCTAATGCGCCCAGGAAAGCAGCAGAACATGGCCTAAGTGTTTGGACCTCTGCACCCATGTAGGAGATCTGGAAGAAGCTCCTGACTCCTGGCTTTGGCCTGGCCCAACCCTGGCCATTGCAGCCATTTTGGGAGCAAACCAACAGATGGAAGATTCTCTCTCTCTCTCTCTCTCTCTCTGTAACTTTGCCTTTCAAAATAAATAAAATAAATCTTTCAACAAAAAAATAGTACCCATTTTGAGATATCATATATTTCTGGAAGAAACTTACATGCCAATTTGAATCCACAAGTGAAAATATTTCAAAACGAAATCTTGGAAACATATATATCCTTATCGTCCCAATCTGCTGATTGCTAATTCCAGGTTCTGCATCCCCTCGGCCACAAGGCAGGACGTAGCATGAGCTGCACTCCTTCCTCGGCATGGGAACACAAGGACAGGAGTAGGTCTCAGTCTGCTAGCTTGTTCAAGATGGAGACAGACTCCCCCCTACCCCCGCTGTAGGTGGGGAGGGGGCACCACCAGGGCTCTCAGCTGAGTACAGCTCAGCCAAGCCCCAGGGGCTGGTGGTGTGTGACAGCCACAGAAATAATTCCCATCTGCAGGGGCTGCTTCCGTTTTCAAAGGACTTTCTCTTCTTTTATCTGGTTTCCCCCCTACAATATCCATGTGAGATGGGTGTTATCACTTCCATCTGGCAGACAAGGAAATGAAGCAGAGAGCTGGAGGACTTCGAGCGGCTAAAGCACAGGCTCTTCGGAATAAGACACAGAGCTGTGTCCACGCACAGGCTCAGCCTTGTGACCTTGAACTCTGGCTACCTTCTGGGCCTCAAAATGCTTGTCTGTAATATGAGCCTGAAGCACCCATTTCAGGGGGATGTTGTGAGGGGAGGTTTAGGAGGGCTTGTCACATGGTAGGAAGAACTCTGGATATGGACTGTGCAGCAGATCAGCAAAGAGCTGGCCCAGGACCCAGGTGTCCTCATTCCAGGGCCTGAGTTGTTCCAGTTTCCCTTTGGGTGCTTTTGTCCTGGGGCTCTTGACCTGTGACTGTCCTAAGAGGGGTCCAGCAAGTACTCTGTAGCAGGCCATAAGACGAGGTAGAGAGACCCACTTCCAACAGAGATCAGGCACAGGTGGATCTAACACAGGGACGTGGACCCCAGTTAGGGTCCTCTGTGCCTCAGTGTCTCTGTCTGTGAAAAGGACATGATTTACTTCTGCCCTGACCTTTTGAACTGCCACTTGGACCAGGACAACAGGTTCGTCCCCAGCTTCACTGCCATTCATGGGTCTGGCAGATACATCTTTACTCCACTTCCCTGCCCTTCAGCTGGCTCCTGACTTGATTTCTCCTTGGGATATGGTGGGTGTTGTGGCATAATCAGTTAGGCCACCTCCTGGGGTGCCTGCATCCCACATCAGAGTGCCAGTTCCATTTCCAGATACTCTGCTTGACATCCAGCTTCCTGTTACTGTGTCTTGGGAGGCAAGAGATGATGGCTCAAGTGCGTGGGCCCCCTGCCACCCATATAGGAGACCCAGATGGAGTTCCTGGCTCCTGATTTTGACCTGTTCCAGTTCTGGCCACTCTAGGTATCTGGGGAGTGAACCGGTGTATGGAAGACATCTCTCCTCCTCCTCCTTTCAGGTAAATGGAAATAAATAAATAAATACACAATAATAAAATGATGTTATGGTCGCTAAAGCCACTGCTGTGATGTCGGCATCCCATATGGGCACCGGCTCAAGTTCCAGCTGCTCCACTTCCAATCCAGCTCCCTGCTAACGGCCTGGGAAAAGCAGTGCAAAATGGCCCAAGTGCTTGGGCTCCTACACCCACGTGGAAGACCTGGATGAAGCTCCTGGCTCCTGTCCCAGTGCTAGATGTTGCAGCCATCTGGGGAGTGAACCAGCAGATGGAAGATCTGTCTCTCTCTCTCTGATTCTTTCAAATAAATAAGTAAACCTTAGAAAACAAAAACAAAAAAAGGATACCAATGACTGCCCAAAATGAGAATATGTAAAACTGGGCATGTTGCTACAAGTCTTACCATGTGCATGATGAAGCAACAAAGAGAGAGAGAGAGAGAGAGAGAGAGAGAGAGAGAGAAACGCGGGTACACAGAGAAGCAGGTAAAACCCATTTGGTTCCAGGTAAAATGACAAGGAGGTACTGGCCACTCCCCTGTTCCTGTTTGCTGTGGGGAGCAACTGGGAGCAACTCGGACTAGACTAAGTTACTGGAATTAAGACTTATTCTATGCATCTGCTCTCCCACAATATGGCGCTGAGAAGGGAGAAACAGCTTCTACACAGCTGCCTCCAGTTCAACCAATAAACAGCAGGACCTGCTCCTGATTGGAGGAGAGCAGCGTACTCGGCGTGTGGGTAGCAGAGTTGGGATTGGTGGAAGAGGACTATAAAGGAGGAGAGAGACAACATGCACCAGGAACATCTAAGGGGAACATCTATCTGAAGGAACACCTGTGCAGCCCCCGAGAGAGCCGGCCGGCGGTGTGCCGCTCCCCCGCGGAAGTGGGGAAGGTGGCAGGGGGAACTGCCCTTCCACGGAGGTGGAAGGGTCGGTAGCCCACCCGGGAAGAACCAGCAGCAAACCCAGGGAGGGCTGAGCAGACTAAAGAACAGCGCAGGGTCCTGTGTCGTTCCTCCACGAAGACGGGGAGCGACATAATGGTGCCGTGACTCGGATAGGAAGCCTAGGCAGGGCTTAGTGTCGTTCCTCCACGAAGAGGGGGAGCGACAGTTTGCCTCATAGCCTATACATTCAACCTGCCTCCTCTTTTTTTAACTTTATTTGAGAGGCAGAGAGAGAGGTCTTCCTTCCACTGGTTCACTCCCCAAATGGCTGCAATGGCCAGTGCTGGGCTGATCTGAAGCCAGGAGCCAGGAGCCTCCTCTGGGTCTCCCACACGGGCACAGGGGCCCAAGGATTTGGGCCATCTTCTACTGCTTTCCCTGGCCATAGCAGAGAGCTGGATCGGAGGAGCAGCCAGGACTCGAACCAGAGCCCATATGGGATACTGGTGCCATAGGCATAGGATTAACCTGTGCCAAAGCGCTGGTCCCCTCCCCCTCTTCTCTTGACTTGACCTTTAGTGAGCTCCTGCTTCTTGTAGCCAAGAGAGTGATGTGGATAATGTGTGCATGCTCTGCCCATCCTTCCCTTGCATGAGCTACATGACCGAGGAAATCATGGTCATTGGCTATGCCTGCTGGTATCCAACTGTCACAGCACCCAGGCCAGTCTTTGGACTTTAGAGGCTACTGCTGAGCACAGCCCCTTGACAGTGAAAAATAAGGTCAGTGAAACTCCAGGACAGTTGGCATCTGCTTTATTCTTGTGCAAGGTTGCAGTTGAAATATCTGAAACTTTTCCTTAGATGTTTTCAAGGGGGAAGCAGTATGGAGTGGTGGTTAAGAGCCCTGGTCCTAGAGCCACATTCCTAGTTTTGCATCACAATTCTACCCACTTTCTAGCTGTGTGACTTTGGCAAGTTAACTGCATCTCTCTGTACCTTGGTTTACTCATCTCCCACACGGAGGATATTTATGGCACTCAGCTCACGGGGATATTGTAAAGCTGGAGATGTGCAACTCAGTAAACGAATCCTCACTATGCATCCTGCTTTATTTTCATGTTCTAAACGGAGCAGAGAACGCCTTGTGAGAGAAGGCCTCGGCCGTGGGGCTGTGAATGGGTCTGGGTTTCATCTTCTCCACTTTGGTTCTTTGCAGGATGAAGAGGGAAGCTGGCAACTTCAGAGAAAACCAGCCCTTGAAGAGAGGCAGTTGATAAAGAGATAATCGGAGACTGGCGGGCAACGAAAGAAGGGACGCAGCCTGCCAAGGCCAAGTAAGACGCGCACAGCCACCCCTTGGGGAGGTGGCTGGAGAGAGAATTGGGAAATTAAATGCAGTCCCGAGGGGGGCAGCAGGACTGAGGGGCTGGCCAAGGAGAGAAACTCCTGCTGCCTGAGAATGCAAAGACAGGACACAGCCCTGCAAGCAATGTCAGGGTGCCCTGAGGCTCAGGAGAGATGAGGCAATAAAAGTCAATGGAAAGTCAGAATGAGACTCCTGGAAATTTTGTTCGTAAAGGTTTTTATGAATTTAGATACCGCCCTCAGTAAAACCTTGAAAAAAAAAAAAAAACCTATCTTTGAAGATGAATGAAATCCCCACAGCTGCAGACTGCTTTCAGCTCATCAATAACAAGTTACTATACATGGCCTTGTGCAGAGAAAGTTGTGTAAAATGTATAGGACAGGGGCCGCCAGCATTGTGAAGTAGTGGGTTAAGCTGCTGCCTGCAAAACCAGCATCCCATACGAGTGCTGGTTCCGGTTCTGGCTGCTCTACTCTGATCCAGTTCCTTGCTAATGCACCAGGGAAAGCAGTGGAAGATTGGCCTGAGTGCTTGGGCCCCTGCACCCACATGGGAGACCTGGATGAACCTCCTGGCTCTGGTCTGGCCCAGCCCTAGCTGTTGTGGCCATTTAGGGAGTGAACCTGGAGATGGGTGATCTTTCTCTCTCTCCCTCTCCCTCTATCTCCCCATCTCCTGTAACTCTGCATTTTGAATAAATAAAAATAATTCTTAAAAATAAAAGTATGACGGGCCAACAAAATGCTACTGATTCAGGACTATAGATCAGGTTACTTGGATACAAAATCTGTCTCCAGCACTGAGGAGCCAAATGACCAGGAGCAAATCTCTCACCTTCTCTGTGCCTCAGCTTCCTTGTCTGTAGAATGGAGATGATAAATGTCTGTCTAGTCTGTAGAACTAAGGAAAGGAAAAGAGACGCATACGGCGTGCCTCAAACACCATGCGGTTTAATACAGGTTCTATACATGTTAGCCATTATCTCTGCCTGAGGCGTTATCTCTTTATATGCTGTTAAACAAAGACACACACACACACATGCATGTTCACACACACACACTCCAACAACAGCACTGCAACCACCCAGTCCAGCTTCAAGAGCTCTCTAGGGGGCAGGGCCAGGGTGAAGGCCTCACCTGACTGAAGAGCAGAAGCGACAGTTTGAACCTGCATAGCCAAGGGATACACTTGGGGGCTGGTTCTCACACTGGGACACTGGATGCCCTCCCAGGACCCTAAATCTGGTCTTTGGGTGAAACCTCCAATGTTTTAACGTTGCTGCCTCCCCCTGCTATGCTCTGCACCCTTGCAAACTGCACACCCAGAGCACCCCCTCTCTGCCTCTGCTCAGGTCCCTGGGAAGGGAAACCCATGAGCAACAGCAGCAACAGTCACACTTCCTGGCTTCAGTGTCACTCTTTCCAGGCCAACTGAGCTCACGGAAAGGGAGATCAGAGGTTCCCCTGACATGTGACCAGGACAACTGTTGTGGCAAGTGTCCATGGGCATCCAGTGGGAGGGTTCTAGCCAGGAAGCAGCAGCCATAGCCGCCCAAAGGGAAGGCTCCATCCTTCCCAGCGTTTGTGAAGCCCTCTTCTGAGCCTGTCCTTTCCATCCTACCACTACTTTTAAACACATCTTCTCTGTGTCCATACAGTACCTCCCCTTCCCCAATCCCTATCTCATTACGCAACTGCATGAGCTAAAAATACTCCTGGCAGCCGTGATCAAACCCAAACTGAGCAAGATGCAGATTTAATGAGGCTTCCATGGAAACAAGATTCCTTTTGCCAGGCAGGAGAATGTGTGTGCGCCAGGCAAAGGGAGAGGAGATGGAAGCATGTGGAGAGGAAATGGGAAGTTCTAGCTGGGTGGGGGCCGTGACAGGTGACAGGAAGTCTCCTGGGCCAGCAACTCTTCCTGGAAGGGGTTCAGTCTGTGGCGGGGGACTGCACCTTCTGGGACAGTCAGCCATCCTGGCCGGCAGCCTCCCAGGAGCCACACTGTGTGAGCTCTGCAAAGGCGACCCTACAACTTCTTCTAGACTAGGGGTAAATATTTACCACTGGAATCTCTTAAACAGTCAAACACTTAGCAGCTGAAAAATGAAAGTATATAAATAAAAAGTTGCTGACTGTATGGCTCCTGATAGTGCTTTGAGTATTACCAAGAAAGTCAGAGAAGAAAGGTGGAGAAAGGTCAGCCAGATGAAGATGGGTTTTTGCCCTGCAGGTTTTTTGCTCCCTTGAGGAGGTGCATCCCTGCAGCGCCTGCTGTTCTGGGCTGCTGGAGGCGTAAGGTTCCTGGAAGAATCTCGGAGGGAAAGCTGAAACCTCCTGGGCACAGCTGCCAGGTGGACGAATGACTCTTGATGTCATCTCATCACAGCAGGGACAGTGCCTACTGTAATCCTGCCACCCGTCCCAGGCCCTACCCTTGCAAACATACTGGCTTTTCACATCCTGAGAAGCATCATGCACTTGGTTACAAGAGAGAGTCAGCAAATATAGGCCATGTCCGGGCCAGATCTGAAGCGTGAGCTGTTGTTGCAAACTTGGTGACTTTAAAATGATTTTTACACTTCTGGGGCCAGCACTGTGGTGTAGCAGGTAAAGCCGCCACCTGTAGTGCTGGAGTCCTATAAGGACGCCGGTTCTAGTACCGGCTGCTCCTCTTCCAATCCAGTTCTCTACTGTGCCCTGGGAAAGCAGTAAAATATGGCCCAAGTCCTTGGGCCCCTGTACCCACGTGGGAGACCCAGAGGAAGCTCCTGGCTCCTGCCTTCGGATTGGCACAGCTCTGGCCATTGTGGCCATCTGGGGAGTGAACAAGCGGATGGAAGACCTCTCTCTGTGTCTCTGCCTCTCTCTGTAACTCTTTCAAATAAATAAAATAAATCTTTAAAAATAAAAAAATAAAATGGTTTTTACACTTCTGAAAGGTTGTAAAAGAAGGAATTCTTGTATGTGACAGTGACCACATGCTGCCCACAAGGACTGAGATATTGATTATCTTCCCTCAGAAATAGTTCACTTACTCCTGGTTAAGAGCAAAGACAATGGAACCAGACAGACAGATCTAGGTTCAGATACCAGCTCCTCCATGCACATGCTCAATAGCTTTGTGGAGTTTATTTAATATCTTTGCTTCTCAGTTTTCCCAATGGTAAAAGTAGGTTAGAAGCACTTATCACATGGAGAATGAAGTTAACAGCTTAGCAGAGTGTTTGGCACATAAATGCTCGGAAAATGGTAGTTAGCACTGGCACCGAAGGATGGGAAAGTAAGTTGGAAGTGTTGTGGGAAAATGACCTAGATTTGTTTTTAAGGATTCTCCCAAATGCAAATATTCTGCCCTTTGGTTTGGGCTAAGCATCAAATGGTCATCCTTGGGAGTGACTGACTCAGAAATTAGAATTGATTAGAAATTAGAATTCCCAGAGTTGTGAGGCTCTGATGGAGGCAGGGATCCTGGGTGGCAAGGAGCTTGACAAGCTCTCTGATGACAAACACTGAAGCCAGAATCTGCTGTTCACCCAAATCACTACCTTACACCACTGTGTTCTAAAGTACGAGACATTCCAGCAGCAATGCCTGTGCTGACTGTCTTGAGAGCTTTAGAATGTGAAACACAAGGGAAGTGGCCAAGAACATGCAGTTGGAAACCATAGTATGAAACCACCACTTCTGCTCCTCTTCACCTTTTGAAACTGAATGGACAGATAAATGAGTTCAAAGGCCCCAAAGAGACACTAACACTGCATTCATTCTCCCCATGGAATACATCACTGGGCTGCTCAGCCAGAGTGGTGCTGAGAAGGTAGTGCTGGTGAGGTCAAGGTTAAACCTGGATCAGCCTCTCAGCTTTGTGTGGTCAAAAATCGAGATGGTGAGGCCAGTGCTGTGGCGTAGAGTGGATAAAGCTGCTGCCTGCAGTACCAGTATCTCATATGGACACCAGCTTGAGTCCCGGCTGCTCCATTTCCAAACCTGTTCCCTGCTAATGTGCCTGAAAGCAGTGGAAGATGGCCCAAGTGCTTGGACCCCTGCACCCATGTGGGAAACCCAGAAGAAGCTCCGGGCTTCTGGTTTCAGATCAGACCAGCTCCATCTCTCTCTCTCTGCCTCCGTAACTTTGCCTTTCAAATAAATAGATAAATCTTTTTTCTTTTAAATCGAGATGGTATTCCTGGCCTCAGCCAGTTGTCCTGTGCATCTCCACATAGGTCACAAAGAGGCATTAGCTGGCAGGTGCACTGCTCAGCACACTCACTTCTGTCTGGTGACAACAGCAGACAAGTGTCTGCAGGATTTTTGGATTGATGGCTGAGTTTTATCACAGTCTTTATAGGCTTTAAAAGAGAGAGAAATTAAGATATTTGGGATGTATTTTTGCAACAAAAGGGCCCCAGCAATTTTATAGCTTAACAGGGATGGCAAAGAGCCCCACAAGGCCAAGAATGGGAATGAGGAAACCCTGCTGAAGGTGGAAATTGATGGGAACAAAATGATTGGAAGCCCATACGGAGTTTCCTCTGGGCTCACTGGTATTTTTTTTAAGGATTGAAAAAGCCAATAGGATTCCCATACGAGAGACTAAAAGCCTGTTTCAAAAAGAGGATTATCCTTTGTAACATTCTGCCTGAAAAAGTAAGGGTGGAAAGAACCCAAAAATGTGGGAGACCAGCAGGCCCTCTAGGAAGAACTCCTGATGAGATGCCAAGAGACCATTCTTGCCATGTTTCTGCCGCTGGTGGTAAGAGCTTTGGAAAATCATCTGGCTTTTCCGTGTTTCAAAACTCTTATCTGATAATATTCACAATCTTCCTTACAGGGTTTTGTGAGACTCAGAGGAGTTATGTTGGAAATCCCTTTTTGAAAAGTGAAAAGAAAAAAGGCTATATGAAGGTAAGGTGTTCTGCTTATTATCAATGATACAATGAGTACAAGATATAAAAGATAGAGGTTGTTTTATTTATTCAACAAGCATATATTAAGTACCTACTGGGTGCCAGGCACTCATAAATGCTGGAGATGGGGAGAGGATTTCTGTTATCCTGGATTGTGCATGCATTCTAGAGGGGCAGGCAGGCATCAGATAACAACCACATACCCGTAATTTAGTGTTTGAGGGAAGAATGTAGGGCGAAAAAAAGAGCATTAACAGGGGGCTGTACCCTGGACCAGCGAGGCCAGGAATGACCATCCTCAGGAGATGACAGCACAGCTGAAATACGAGGAGTGCAGGGAACAAGGAAAGAGAACCAAGCACCTTTAGAGTAAAAAGAAGAGCAGGTGGAACGACACTGGGGTCAAAGAAAGAGAGAACAGAAAGAGGGGACTGGGGTCGCCGCTGCGGCACAGTAGCTTAAGCCTCCGCCTGAGGCATCAGTATCCATATGGGTGCCGGTTTGTGTCCCGGCTACCCCTCTTCAGATCCAGCTCCCTGCTTATGGCCTGGGAAAACAGTGGAAGATGGCCCAAGTGCTTGAGCTCCTGCACCCATGTGGCCATTTGGGGAGTGAACCAACAGATGGAAGACCGGTTTCTTTGTCTCTCCCTCTCTCTGTCTGTAACTGCCTCTCAAATAAATAAATATGTTTTTAAAAAAAGAGAGGGGAGCACGTGAGGGTGGTACAATAAGAAACTGGAAGAAGGATTCAGAGTTCGCATCACAAAGGGCCTTGAAGATGATGATGTGGATCACAAAGTTAACCTAAGAGCAACGCAAAAGCTACCAAAGGGCCTGGCAAGGAAATGACATGAGTCAGTTTTAATTTTTTAAAATATGCAAGCAGTAAAGGATGGCCCAAGTGCTTGGGCCCCTGCACCTGCATGGGAGACCAGGAAGAAGCTCCTGGCTCCTGGCTTCGGACTGGCCCAGCTCCAGCCATTTTAGCCATCTAGGAAGTGAACCAGCAGATGGAAGATCTCTCTCTTTCTGCCTCTGCCTCTCTGTAACTCTGACTTTCAAATAAATAAATAAATCTTAAAAAAAAAAAAAGATGCAAGTTGAACTTGTACCTCTGGTTACATCAGAGTAACTGGTACCAGAATTGACCTCCCACTGAAAACAGTCATAAAACTAGGGGGGAGGGGGAAACCTGCAGAAATGATTTTCAGGTATTAAACAACAAGTAGCGCAACACCATGATCCTTGTGAGAAAGGAAGTGCACGAAGCAAGTGCTACAATCAGTCCACAGCTGTCCGGCCTTTCTTCTGGGAAATGATTCCCTGTTGTGGAGCAGGAAGATGGAGCCCAGAGTGGAAGCTTAGCTGAGCCGAGGAGGCAGAGTTCGGAGCTGCTGAGGTGGCTGAGATTTGCAGGGCAGGATCCCTGAGAAGAGGAAGTCAGACAAATGGGGGGTGCCCAGGAGTTTGCACAGGGGCTCCCTGAAAGTCTCTGGTTGAGGACGGGCTGCAGAGGTACAGGAATGATTCCACACAGCCCAGCAGAGACCTCGTCTTGCAGGCCCAAGAGCTGTTAGGATGAGCACAGGGATCCTTGTAGTTGCAGCCCCATCAAAGTACTGAAATCTCAGTATCTCGGGCAGGAGAAATAACTGTAGTAGAAGCAAGGGGCATACCCTACAGAGCATGAGCCATACTGTAGGAGTAAATTTAAAACTAAACGAGACTCATTGTAACAAAGAATAAGACCACATTTGACAGGAACAAAAGTATCTGTCAGTAATTTAACTACTTTCGGAACAAAAATCAAGGGAAGTTGATATAATTGGTACTGTTGGTAATATTTCATTCTCATGCCTAGCAAATTACTAGACCTGTGCAAAAATAGGAAAATGTGGCCAAAAGACAATATAAAAATCAATCATTAGAAAACCATCCCAAGATGGCCTAGATGTTGGAATTAGCTGACACGAACATGAAAGCAGTTATAAATACATTTAAGAACTTAAAAGAAAAATGTGGTCATTGGGGCCGGCGCCGTGGTGTAGCAGGTAAAGCCAGCACTTGCAGTGCTGGCATCCTATATGGGCACTGGTTTGAGTCCCAGCTGCTCTACTTCTGATCCAGCTCTCTGCTATGGCCTGAGAAAAGTGGTAGAAGATGGCCCAAGTCCTTGGGCCCCTGCACCTGTGTGGGAGACCCGGAAGAAGCTCCTGGCTTCAGATTGGTGCAACTCCAGCCATTGTGGCCAATTGGGGAGTGAACCAGTGGATGGAAGACCTCTCTCTCTCTGCCTCTCCTTCTCTCTCTATTTTACTCTGTCTTTCAAATAAATAAATAAATCTTAGAAAAAAGAAAAATGTAGTCATAATAAATGATCAAGATGAAGACTCTTAGCAGAGAAATGGGATCTATTAAGAAAAGAACATAATACAAATTCTAGGTCTTGATGACCTTACTCTATCAGATTGGAAGTGATACATAAAAGGATAAAAAAAAAAAAAAACGAGAAAAATTATCTAATCTGAACAGAGTGAAAAAAAAAAAATGGGAAAAAATGGACAGAGCTTCAGTGATCTATGCAGCAACATCAACCAAGCACTTATGTGTAACTGGAGTTCCAGAAAGAGAGAGGAGGGCCTGGCGTTGTGGTGCAGTGAGCTAAACTGTTGCCTGCAACACCAGCATACTGCAGGAGAGCACTGGTTCGAGATCCAGCTGCTGCAATTCTGATCCAGCTCCCTGCTAATGTACCTGGGAAGGCAGCAGAGGATGGCCCAAGTGCTTGGGCTCCTGCACCCACATGGGAGACCCAGATGGAGCTTGGGGAGTAAACCACTGGATGGAAGATCTTCCCTCCCCCATAATTCTCTGCCTTACAAATAAATAAAACTTAAAAAACATAAAATAGTAACTTAAAATTTCCCAAATTTGTTGAAGAAATTAACTTACAGAGTTTAAAGGCTCAGGGAACACCAAGTAGTGTGAATACAAAACAACAATATTTAGGCCACCATATTAAAAATGCTAATAATCACAGATAAAGAGAAAAATCTTGAAAGCAAAGAAAAATAACACAGGGAAATATACAGGGAAAGAGAAAATATTGAATAGCCCTTCTTCATAAATAACAGAGGCCAGAAGACAATGAAACCCAAGAGTGAGGGGAAAAACCGCCAATCTATTTCTATAGCCAGTGAAAATATATTTTGAAAATGAAGGCAAAATAAAGACATTTTAAGATAAAGGAAAACACAGAATGTGTTGCCAGCAGTTCTGCACTAGAAATGCTAATGGAAGTGACACCAAATAGAAACATCTGCAGCTAAGACTGAAACAGTCTACAGACAGGAAGGAAAAGAAGGCAGAATGGTAAATATGTAGGTAAGAATAAAATACTTTATGTATTTTCTACTCATAAAATTTTATAACCCAGAGGAGAGTTTGCAACAAAAGCTAAAATACTCTATTGTGGTTCTTATAATGCATGTAGCTGTAAGATATGAGGATACTTCAAAATGTTGTTGGAAAAATGGAATTGAAAGACAAGTTTAGTCTGATGCTAAGTATTTTTAAATCCACACATAGTTTTTTCATAATACACATTTCCCACAAACTTTTTGAAGACTTCTTGTATGTGACAACAATAACACAAAGGATAAAGGGTGTAAATGAATATAAACTGCTGCAAAGTTATTCTATTTTATGTGGAGTACTATGTATTATCCCCAAGTTGATATTGATAAGAATGTATACAGTTATCGCAGAGTAACCAAGAAAAATAGTGCAAAGAATACTTATACGGCTACCAGAGAAATTAAAATGAGGTATTAAAAAAAAGTTAACATAAAAGAAGCCAATAAATAAGGAATTGAGGTACAACAAAAGATAGGAGATGAGACAAATAAAACGGCAGACTTAAACCCAACCACACTAACAAGCAGATTAAGTGAGAAGCTGGAAATTATCAGCTAGGAGTAAAAATAATCCATTCATGGTTGAAAAGAATTTACCAGGAAACAGGAATAGAAAAAAAAAATTTCAAGCCCGACCAGCACAATAAAACAAGAATGAACAAATAAAATGCATAAATGTGCATACAATGTGATTCTCTATTTTTAAAATCCTAAAGAAAATATAAAGCAACTTGCTAATGAGCGAATTTAGCAAGGACACAGGACATAGAATTATGAATAAGATATCAGTTTCTACACTAGTAGCAGACATCAAAAGCATAAAAAAATTAAAATAAATTTAACAAAATATGTGCAAGACATCTACATCGAAAACTATAACATTCCTGAGAGCAATTAAAGACCTAAGAAAACGCAAAGATGCATCGTGTTCATGGTCCGAAAGCCTCAATGTTGTTATGATTTAATTCTCTCAAATTGGCCTGATGGCCAATGACATATTTTCAATTATAATCACAACCAGTTTTTTTTTTTAAGGTTTATTTATTTATTTGAAAGTCAGAGTTAGAGAGAGAGAGAGAGGTCTTCCATCTGCTGGTTCACTCTCAGATGGCCACAAGAGCTGGAGCTGTGCTAATCTGAACCCAGGAGCCAAGAGCAGCTTCTGGGTCTCCCACGCGGGTGCAGGGGCTCAAGGACTTGGGCCATCTTCCACTGCTTTCCTAGACCACAGCAGAGAGCTGGATTGGAAGTGGAGCAGCTGAGACTCAAACCCACACTATGGGATGCCGGAGCTTCAGGCGATATCTTTACCCACCAAGCCACAGTGCTGGCCCCAAAACCAGTTTTTAAAATACAATTTATAGCCAATTTTAAAATGTACAGGGAGATGCAAAGAACCTAGGACAATCTTTGAACAAGAACAAACTGAGGAACTCATCCTACGTATTAAATGTCACAGTAATCAAGCCAATATGGTACTGGCAAAAGGATAATCAGATCAATGTAATAAAATAGCGAGTTTCTAGTCATCACTGAGGACAGACTGAGAAATCAAAGATCGCATAAGCTTTTCTAAGAAAATTAGATTACCTGGAGTGCAAGGATAACAAAAGAGCATGAGAACAGTTGGTAATCTGTGCAATAATTGTGACCTTTAGTACTATAAGGGACAGGGACATTAATTAGAGCTATATAAATATTACGACTATGACAGTGCCTTCACCATTGCATTTCTAAATACCTGTGCAACTTATTTCACATATGAATACATACAATTTATTTTTCAACCCCTTCACGTGCATTTTGTATTTCATGAAAAAAGGAAATATTCTTGAGAGAACAGACTACATTTAATGTCTGTAAATGGAACTCATTTTATTTTACTGCTTTTCAAAACTATTAATATAGCTTCATTTCACATTCTGACTGACAAACTTACATTAGTGGCATCAAATACAATCAAGAATTCTAGCATTTGGAGGTGTCTTTAGAAACTGAAGAGTCATCATTTTAATATGAATAATCTCATAAAATGTTGCTTTGAAAAGGTCACACATGATAAGCTATTTTTGTTATTTTATGATGATGTGATCCTGTTGCTGCTGCTTATGACGGGAGTGGTTATCACCTTTATTTAAGAATAATACACAATTACTCTTAGGTGTTTAATTAATGCTATAACTAGTACTCAAATAGTATTTTACACTTTATGTTTCTGTGTGGGAGCAAAATGTGGTAATCTTTACTTAACATACACTAAATTGATCTTCTGTATATAAAGATAATTGAAAATTAATTGTGATGTGAAGGGGAAGGGGAGAGGGGAGTGTTGTGGATGGGAGGGAAGACACGGGGCGGGGAGGAGGCTATTGTGGTCCATAAGCTGTACTTTGGAAATTTATGCTCATTAAATAAATTAAAAAAAAAAAAGAATATGACTCAGAGCAGGCACTTGACACAGCCATTAAGACTCTGCCTGAGAGTGCATGGGTTCAAGTCCCAGCTCTGCTTCCCTTTCATTTTCCTGCTAACATGCACCATGGAAGACAGCAGATGACGACTCAAGTACTTGTGTCCCTGCTACCTATGTGGGAGACTCAGACTCAATTCTGGATCCTGGCTTCAGCCTGGCCCAGCCCAGCTATTGTGAGCGTTTGGAGAGTGAACCAGCAGATGAGAGCTCTGTCTCTGTCTCTCTGGTTTTCAAATAAAATGAGAATGAACACATAAATAAAGAACTGGATTAGCCTAATGTATGCCTTGAAGGGTGCCAAGGTAGGATCATGAAATCTCTAGAGCAAACCAAGAACTCCATTATGATGGAAGGTCTCAGAATTGGGGGCCATGTTTAATTTTATTTGGCTTAATTTTTTATCCCATGCACTTGTCATAGAAAGCTGCATGTGGTGTATTTACTGTGTCTGCCTTCCGACCAGATTGTGAGGTTTTCAGGACACAATCACTTTGCTACATGACTTTGTATCCCCAGTGCCAAGCACAGAACCTGAGCTATGGGAATCTAGAAGAAAGAGGCACTCCAGTAGGGACAGGAAGGATTTTCAGAAGCACTGAGCTTTCAGCTGGATCATAAAAAATGAGAAAAAACTTCCCTGGTGGAGAGGAAAAATAGGACCAGTCCCAGCAAAGGCTGCCAGTTCAGGGGCCCAAGAGTAGGACGTAGGAGCAAGAGTAACAAAGAACAGGCAGGAGTGGAGCTGGAAACAAAGATTGGCCAGATTAGGAACTCTGGTTTTGACATTAACAGCAAATGGTTTAAACTAATTGGTTTTTCTCCAGGAACTCAGATGACCACCTCTATGACTGAGAAGGAATAGCACTTGGCCAGCAACTTCCTTGTCTGCTCCCCAGACTCAAGGTAGAATAGTGAGAGAAAAATAAGCTAATTCTGGAGAGCCACAGTGAAACCAGGCTCCTTATGCATCCACAGTGCTGACAATTTTTATCAGACTCTTCGAACAGAGTAACGCATTTCACATTTGGGTTGTAACAAATGCTGCCTGCAGCCACTGCACACTCGTAGACATGCATCTATTCGTCATATCCTATTGGCAAGGGCACCCAAGGCATTTTCCTGCTCAGTGTGGGGAGGCATCTGGCTTGCCCTGCACACAGGCTTTGGGCCATTTCCAGTAGAATCTAGCCTCTTGATTCGCAGAGATGCTGCAGTAGATTAATTCATGTTAGTACCGTCCAGGGGAGTCCTACACAGTCTTGGCAGCTCCAAGAGTCATGGCGTATCTTTTAGTTTAAGGTGCTTTCTGCCATAGGGCTGCATGTGGGGAAGTCTTCCTTCCTTTCCATGAACTCATGCTGGAAACCACTCCAGCATGAGCCCCCTGCAAGCTTTTCAAATTCAGGGCTGGGGTGGAAAAGGAGTAGTGAGAGGGAATGAGGTCCCAAAGCACATAGAGGTTGCACCCACATAATTCCCCTTGTCATTCCTCTCTATTTTCCTATCCAAAACCTCTCTTTTGTTATTCAGGTCAGGTCTTCAAATCCCTCTCTCTCTTGCCTCTAATAGATGCTTGGCATCAGTGGCTATGTTTGTCCTTTGTCTTTCTTCTCTTGGATGTGTGTGCAATGACTTCCTATAAGGGTTGCTTCAATTGCCTCATGTGATGGAGGCTCCCTGATGGCAAGGGCTCAGCCTGTTTCCTTTCCTCTCGTATGCCAGCATCTGGCATAGCCGGGAACACAGGAGAGGATGACTTGTATGGGTAGCCAGAGTTATTTCTGGGGTTCCATTCTTCTCCAGCCAGGGAGTGCACACATGAAGACAGGTTTCCCTGGATGACCCAACCAAAGGCTGTGGATTAGGGAAAAGGGTTCAGCACCTCCTTTCCTCCTTCCGTGCTTTCCATAGCAGTGTTCCCACAGGCTGGCTTCTTTTCTGTCTCATCTCTTCCTAGACACAGGTACTTCTCCAGACAGACTGCTGGGTTCCTCCTGGAGAGAAATGGCTTCTTTATGAATCAGAGCTTTGTCCCACACAGGCTTTGGCAAGACGATCTTCCCTGAATTACAGCAGCTGCTGCTCTTGGTGTGGTCCAAGCGCACAAGAGTTTATTTAAGAATCTGCCATCCTCAGGCAAATTAGCTTTTTAAATAGCAATCATATTATTTTAGAATGCAGAACTACTTCAAACCTCCCATGTTCCTGACCGCATTGAGAAGAAAACCCAAAGTACTTGCAATGGCCTCTGAGGTCCTCCCGACCTCTCCACCTTCCCACTGTCCCATCACACTGGCTGTCTTTCATTGCCACGTCTTTGTTCGGCTCTTTATCTTGGACCTTTGCAAATGATGGTCTTTCTGCCAAGACTGCTCTTTTCTTAATATCTGTCCATTTAACTTCAACTATTCTTTACAATTCTTTTGGGTTTCACCTTAAACACAAGAGGTCTCTTAAATCTAAAGTTCATCCATTACTTCCTATTCTAGTATCCATTTATTTTATGGACAACACTTTTCACAAATTACAATTTATATTTATAATTTGTTATTTTTTTTTTTTTGACAGGCAGAGTGGACAGTGAGAGAGAGAGACAGAGAGAAAGGTCTTCCTTCTCTGTTGGTTCACCCCCCAGTGGCCGCTGTGGCCTGCGCACTGCGCTGATCCGAAGCCAGGAGCCAGGTGCTTCTCCTGGTCTCCCATTGGGTGCAGGGCCCAAGGACTCTTCCTGGCCACAGCAGAGAGCTGGCCTGGAAGAGGAGCAACCGGGACAGAATCCGGCGCCCCGACTGGGACTAGAATCCAGGGTGCCGGCGTCACAAGCGGAGGATTAGCCTATTGAGCCGCAGCGCCAGCCAGAATTTCTTAATAAATGTTTTTTATTTATGAGAGAGAGAGAGAGAGAGAGAGAGAGAGAGAGAGAACACGCACTATTTGCTGGCTCACTCCTCAAATGTCTGCAATGGCCAGGGCTGGGTCAGTGCCCAAGGAGGGTCAGGAACTTGCTCTAGATCTCCCACGTGGCTAGCAAGGATCCCATCACCTGGGTCATCACCACTGCCTTGGCAGGAAGCCAGAGTCAGGATCCAGAGCCAGGATTGAAACCTAGGCACTCAGATGTAGGGTATGGGCATCTTATCTGCCAGGCTAAATGCCAGATTCTAAATATATATTTTTAAGTAAAGGAGTAAGTAAAGGGCTTATCTGAGCTAGCCACTTCCCCTCCTTCTCTTTAACACAGAAATGACCTCTATAATGTCCTTGACACAGAAATAAAGAGCTCATTGAAAGCAGTTGTAGGGTTATAATGCTCCAAGTGTTATAAAGTTGTTTTTTTTTTTTTTTATCAGGTTCATAATATCTTTCCTCTAACATCCAGTGGTTGGTTTTAGTTCTAAGATATAGAGACACATAGATTAAACCTACTCTTGATCTTTCATGGATCTGAGACCACCAGATTTTCAAGCTGCCATGACAGTCCACAAACACTGCATCCATCCAGTGAATGAGGACTTTTCCCCACCACAGCGAGTCTTTAGATCACACAACACACCTGTGGCTACAATGGAGACAGTCGTCCTTAAGTGATGAATATCTTGAGGACTAAAGGCCACAGCTAATTCAAAAGCATTTTGTAAACCACGGGGAAACAAAGCTATATTATTTGTTATCATAAGTAATGCTCAACCCAGAAGGAAGTCTCTGAAATAATGATCCTAGGAGGCAGAATATGAGGAGAGACAAGAGAAATATAATAAGGAGTCCAAAGACAGTGACATACAAACATAAAGTCATTTATCTTCCCTGATCTGTTCCCAGATTTGTCCAAGGACAACGAATCCTTACCCTTTTTGTGAGACTCATGAGAAAACATTTTGGAAACTGTGAAACACTATTCAAACATAAAGCGACAGTTGTGATGATGGCTATGCTGACTTGGAATAGATTTTGAAATATATCCTGAATTGTGACAGGTAGAGAGCTACACGGGGGACAGGGAAGAGGAAGGACCAAGGTACAGATGCTGAGAAAGATCAGGAGTGCCAAGGAAACTGAGCTGCTAAATACAGGAGAATAGTGGGAAGTTTATCTGCACCCCTGTGGTGGGGGGATTTGTTGGCTATCTTGAGGTCAGCTTGAGTCTTCTGCTATGGAAGAATTCTTTTTTATTAGGATGAAGTCATGCTCCTCATGGCTCATTCCTCAAACAGCACTTTGGAAAATATTTTTCTATCAGTATTGAAGTTGACATTGGCTCAGGGCGAACCCAGATGATAAGGACTAGTTTGGAATCACTGCAATGGTCCAGATGAATGTGACAAAAGTCTTTTTGGTGGTATTAGGAATAAAAAAATCTCAAAAATGAGTTTTCAGGGGATAGTATGAAGCTAGAATCCAAGGATTAGATCACCAATTAGATTTGAGGGGTGATGGAGATGAAAGCCTGGAAAATGGCTTTAGGTGGCCAAGTAAGTGGAGTTGGCACAGACAGAAACAGGGGTTCAGCAAGAAGGATGGGATCAAGATGGCTCCTGCTTTCTCAGGAGTGGGGTGGGGTGCAGAGAGGTGCCAGGTGCAGAGAGAAAGAGCACAGAATACTAGGGAAAGATAAGGAGTTCAACTTCAGGTACGTTGAGAAGAGGTGTCTGCTGAGCATCAGGACACAGCCACAGCTCTCAGGGTGGGGCCAGAGGGCAGGATCTGTGGGAAGACAATCAGCCGGCTCTGCAGTTCCCTGTCATCCCAAAGCTTGGCTGTGGGAATGAGGAGAAAGGGCAGTGGACGCGTCAAGGCTGGGGCTTTCTGGCTCTTGTCATTTGCTAAAATGTGGCTCCCAGAGGTGTCTCCCTCTTGGTTTTTTGAAGGTTCTTCAAAAGGTTTATGGAAAAACGGAATGAAATGTGTTTATTTTGGTGCAAAACTTTCTTGAAATCCATGATTAGTTTTTTAATCAAATACATTTTCCACAAACTTTTCAAAGACCCCATGTATTAGTTTCCTTGGGCTGCTATACAAACCTTTCAAATTGGGTGGCTTGAGACAACCAAAACTTATTATCTCGCCGTTCTAGAAGGCAGAAGTTCAAAATCAAGGTTCCTGCAGGGTCATGTTTTCTTTAAAAGCTCAATGGAAGAATTCTTCTTTGCCTCTTCCTTGTTTCTAATGGTTTCCAGAAATCCTTGGCATTCAGTTCTAGATACATTGTTCCAATCTTTATCTCTGCCCTAACATGATCTTCTCCCTTGTCTGTTTCTTTTTTTTTTTTCCTGATAAAGACACTAGTTATACTGGATTTAGGGTCCAATGTTCTCTGTTTTCATCTCATTTTAACTTATTACATCTACAGAAGCCCTGTTTCTTTATTTTTAAAGATTTCTTTCTTTATCTGAAAGGCAGAGTTACAGAGAGAAGGAGAGATGGAGAGAGGGAGATCTTCCATCTACTGGTTCATTCCCTCAAATGGCCGCAATAGTTGGGCCTGGGCCAGGCTGATGTTAGGAGCCAAGAACTCCATCTGAGTCTCCCACATGAGTCTTCTGCTGCTTCCCCAGGTGCATTAGCAGGAAGCTGGATCAGAAGTGGACCAGCTGGGACATGAACTGGTGTCCACAGGGGATGCCAGCACTGCTGGCTGCAGCTCAGTCCACTGTGCCACAACACTGGCCCCCAAGACTCTATTTCTATATAAAGTTGTATCTTGAAACACTGGGTGGACTTACAGTTTTGGGGACGCTGTTCAACTAAGAACACTGGTTTTTGTGTCAAGAGGAGACTCAAGCCTGGGATGGTCTTGAAATTTAGTGTCTAGAAGTAGACTCAATGCCACGATTGGCCCAACAAGTATGACATTTGCCAACTGCAGGAGAGTCAACAAATCTTCCTATTTCTACCTTTCACCTGTTTCTATTTATAAAGTCATTTGTATTCCAGAAAGGGATGCTATTAGCCATTCTTACCTCAAGGCCGATCCCTTAACATACAGAAAAGGATCCTGCTAAAAGGAAAGGGGAGATTAACAATGAAGTGAATCACTAAATTGTTACCACTCTAACCACAGGTTAAGTCAGCCTGCACTGATGGAGCCATGGTTGCTTAAAATTGGTTTGGAAATCCACAACTGCTTTACAGAAAGCAACAAGATTTTTTTAAAGATTTTATTTATTTACTTGAGAGGTGGAGTTACAGACAGAGAGGGGGAGAGACAAAGAGAGAGGTCTTCCATCCACCAGTTCACTCCCCAAATGGCTTTAATGGCCAGAGCTGGCTGATTTGAAGCCAGGAGCCAGAAGCTTCTTCTGGGTCTCCCACGTGGGTACAGGGGCCCAAGCACTTTGGGCCATCTTCCGCTACTTTCCCAGGCCACTAGCAGAGAGCTGGATTGAAAGAGGGGCAGCCAGGATATGAACCAGTGCCTGTATGGGATGCCTGCACTGCAGGCGGAGGCTTAGACTACTATGCCACAGCGCCAGCCCCAGGAAGTTATTAGTTCACTTGCCTATCTTGACAGCAAGTTCAAAGTCAAATCAGAATTCAGCAACTTAACCTGATTATGGCATAGGGGACTTTTTTTTTTTTTCATTTTTCTGATATTCTTAGGTGCTGGTGCAGAATTCCAAACTTTGGAGATTTGAGAAAATGCCCTATGGATTCTCAACACCAGGAATGATTCAAATCATGCTCCTTCTAGAAGGCATTTATAATCCAGAAAGGTAGGTGCCTTCTACCTTTTTCCCCCCAAGAAAGCTTATAAAATAAAGCCCTGTGTTCTTGGATATTGAGGTGGACTGGCAAAATTGCATCAACAAAGGTAACTGATAAGTTCTGGATGCAAAAAAGAATTTAAACAGGAAAAAAACTAACCCTTTGTGGACCAAATGATATCACGCAGTCCTGGGTTTAACACTGTTGATGTCTGAGGATCATCTAGGATTTTAGAGTTGGAAGGGACGTCAGGGTTATTTGGTTCAACCTTCTGACTTACAGATGAGGAAACTGATATGGGAAGTAGCTCACTCAAGGACATTCCGAGGGCTTTTGGCTGAGCTGGGAACAGGCTCAGGTCTCTCGACTCGGCCCAGTCATCTTTTCACGGTATGCGACAACATCCAGAGGAAAAACGTAGGTGCAGGAAGCGAACCCAGCTCTCACACACACCTGCCCTGATTTAATTCAAGTTCAGAAATGCAAAGGCTGACATTGTCGGGGGATTTATTGGCTCTTAAAAAAGCACTCTCTAAACATCTCTTCTCCTTGCTCCATCCCTACCATCCTCTGGCAATTCCATTAAAAATAGCTTTGACTTGAAATTGGCCTGGAGATCATCATCGACTGCAATTATATAACCCCTCAACTGAGTGCATTATCATACCAAGCAAAATCCAAATGAATTTATGGTAGGACTGCATTCCCTAACAGGAAAGCCAAATCCCAGCTAGGAATCTGCAGGTGCTGAGAACAGCTCAGATATGCAGATTCCTCCTCACCTGAGCAAGTGTGTGTGTGTGTGTGTGTGTGTGTGCACGCATGCGTGTTGAGGGTGTGATCCAAAAAGTCCAAGAAGTTGTTTGCCCTTGTCTCAGTCTCTCTCTAGGCATCATGGACCAGGCAGGGCCAACATGAAGTGGACTTTGCAGACCTGGGTGGAGCTGAGGAACAATGCCTGACTGCCTTGTCAGGAGATACGACCAGGATAACCTGAATGATTAAAAATCACAGCTCCTGAAAGTGCGTCTGCTGCACAGGCACTTGCGTGTTCCATCTTGTCTGTACACTTGCTATGGCCTGGGTGTGGTTTACCCCCAAAGGCTCACCGGCTGGAAGCGTGGTCCCTGATGTAGCAGTATTGAGACGTGATGGAACCAGAGGTGGAGCCTCATGGGAGGTGATTAGGTCACCAGGCCATGACCTTGGGAGGGACTGATGTCTTGGGTGGGTACCTGGGAGAGCAAGCTGTTACAAAGTGGATTCACCTTTCTCTGCTTGCTCTCTAGCTTCCTGTCTCATCACCTGACCCGTTTCTCTCTCTTCCTCACTTTCATTACACCATGCTGACTGCAGCAGGAGGCCCTCACCAGATGCAGCCACCCAGCCTTGAACTTCCCAGCCATCAGAGCCACGAGCTCAATAAGCCTCTCTTCTTTATAAATCACAAGCTCTGGTATTTTGTTATAGCAACACAAAACAGACTCAGACAAGGCTCCTACTTTTTCCTTCAGAAGAAGATAAAGGGACATACAGGAAACACTCAGCTGGATTAAGAATGGCAGAGTCAAGATGAACCCCTAGGACATTCAATTCTACTTCCAAATGTACTTTCCTTATCTCAAGATCCTGGTTGTGTTCTTTTTCCCACTCTTTCCTTTTCATTGCTGGTTACTTGCCTGGGATAGGGTGCTGGTGAAAAACCTAGATTCTTCTGCTTGAATCAGTGCCTCAGCTTTCCCTTCTGCAAAATGGGTACAGTACTATATTAATTCATGGGAAGCACTTACTTAGCACAACTCCTGGCACAGGAAGTACTGCCAAATGTAAGCTGCTGTTGTTATTACGCAGTTTATACATGAGAAGAGCAGAGCAGCTGTTAGGAATGGCTGCTACCAGCAACTATGCAAATGGATGATGGTGTCAATGAAGAGACGTGACTGACTGCATGAGCACACGGCAGGCAAACTCAAATGGGCCTGAGTATTTTACTCCTGACCCTTCTACTTAGCAACTCCGTGATCTGAGGCAAGCAATCAAACCTTCCTAGGTCTCAGATCTGCAAGACAAGGGGGCTGAACCGGTGCTGTCTGAGACACACTCCAGTCCTAACATTGTAGAATTCCATGAAAATCTTCCTTCCCATGATTAGAGGGTGGCAAGGGGAGGCCTTGTGCCACCGAAAAAGCATCTGCAAGATCCCTTTTCTCTCCACCCCTTTAAACTAAGCATTTGTCGGACATCTTCAGAATCAAGTTTCCCAAAAGAATGTCTAGGCTTATGTCCACTGGGTGACAGGGGATAAAGAGGGGGAGGGGCAGTAGGCAGTAGGGCCCTCAGAAGGGGGTTGTGCTGAGAGGTCAGAGAGAGAACTGCAGACTTTGGCACACGTTGGGAGTGGTGCCTGTGGCTTACAGATACGGTACCTGGGTCTCCCACATCTTCCTCCAGCTTCCCAAATGTGATCTTCTGAGAGGTCAGGGCAGAACCAGATGCCACACACATCCGGTGCATGTTAGCTAGCGGTGGGCACTGAGAACACTGTGTGTGAGTGGGGGGGGGTATGTTTGTATCTGTGTGTTTGTCTTTATGTATATGGTGCACATGTCTGTATATGTGTGCCATGTGTCTATGCATCCCAAAAATCACCTTCTGAGAGGTCAGGGGTGGAACTAGAAACCACAAACATTTGGTGCATATTAGCTAAGTGGTGGGCATTGAGAACACTTTGTGTATATTTGTATTTGTGTGTATAGGTGTGCATGTGTGAATGGGTGTGCCTGTCTACATGCATGCATGGGTGTGCGTACATATGTTTGCATGTATACAAGGTGAAATGTACGTATGGGTGTGCATGAGTGCATATATATGTATGTGCATATATCTGTGCACATATGTGTGTGCATATGCATGTGTATGCGTGTGTGTGTATTACAAGGTGGAATGTACATTTGGGTGTACAGGATGGAAGGTGTGTGTGTGTATAGGGTGAAATACGTAAGTCTGCAAGTATGTGCATGTAGGAACATGCATGTATGTGTTTATGTGTTTGTGTGTGCAGAGGGTGGTGTATGTGTGTGTATGTGCAAAGGGTGGTGTATATGGTGTGTGTGCGTGCAGAGCGTGGGGTATGTGGTGTGCATGTGCATGTGTGTATGTGTGCAGAGCAAGGGGTATGTGGAGTGCATGTGTGTGCATGTGTGTGTGTATAGGGTGAAATATGTAAGTTTGCAAGTATATACATGAGCAGATATCTGTGTATGTGTTTGTGTGTGCAGAGTGTGGGGTATGTGGAGTGCATGTGTGCATGTGTGTGTGCGCACATGTGTGTGTGTGTGTGTGTTCAGGATGGAATGGGAAGGATCTCTGGAGCCCAGCAGGAAGGCCAGACAGACAACCTGGTCTCTAAGGAGAATGGCGCTTCCCAGATGCAGTGGGCGCTGCCGAGCCGCCAGACTGTGGGTCATTTTCCGGTGAAGACCGTCTGACCCTGGCCTTTCAGAGGCACTGACACATCACCTACTCCTCACTGCATCTTGGGCACACTGATAAGCCTGAATTACAAGAGCTAGAAGGTTAATGAAAAAAGGAAGTGGGGGCGAGTCAGTATCTGTGGCTCCCAAACAAGCCCTCTCCACTCAGTCTCCCTCCTCTTGTGAAAGACAGGCAGCAGCCGTCCCTCCTGGCAGATCTGGTTTCTCCACGTGCAGGAGGAAGCTGGCACCAGATGAGCCTCGGCCTTTAGAAACACGCCCACGCACGCGAGAGGAATCGAGGCTTGGGTTCTCCCCGTGGGATTTTTAGCAACTGTGCCGCTGTGCCACAAGCATGCCAATAGATCCGTTCGATCTGTGCAGAGTCAACAGAATCCAAGCCGAGGCTCAGACGTTTCAGCATGAACAAGCCAATCTGGCTTGGTGACTTCTTAGCGGCAAATCAGGATGTCTCAGCACATAGCCTCAGACACGGCTTGATTTAGGAAAACAGATTGCCCTGGTCCTCCAGGGGAACCCCTGCCTGGGATGCCGTCTGGTTCTGAGACAGATTCTCCGTGCCAGCTTCAGTAGGGGTCCAGGCGAGACTGCAGATCCCCCTTCAGGACTGAAGCACCCTTCCTCTGGCTGCCGAGAGCATGGGGTCCCCTCTCGGGGTTCCCTGTATACCCAGAGCTCACTTCCTTAAGAGTACACCACTCCTGGGTCGGGTGGAGAGCCCACATGCAGTGATGGCTCTGACCCCGGACCCCAGTTTCAGAAGGGCTCTGCATCTCCCTGTAGACCTGGGTGCACTAAGGCCCTGGGTGCTGGGCACTGCACCCCAACTTCTCCTGTACCTGTCAAATCCTGTCCATCCTCTCCACAGCTTAGCTAGAGCATTAACCTTCCTTCATGCCAATCTCTCAGAACTTGATTTCTAGGGACCTTGCCCTGCAACACCAAGGATCAGCATCCTTAGGTCACTCCTAATGGTCCACAAACTAGAGCTCTTGCAGGTGTATGAATTAATCATGTCTCTGTTGGACATTAATTCATTTTCTATATTTTCTGATGCTCTGACCACTGATACCTTGCTGTCCCTGAGAAGACTGCAGAGAATTCACCTGCAAGTGCCCCTTTCATACGCAAACCAAGCCAAAGCCCATGGCTTCCGCGGCCTCCTTGACTAAGCTCTTAGACTGCAGGCCGCTGTCCATGAGCTCTGATCACTCCAGGCCTGGTGCCAGGCAACAGTCAGTCCCTGCACCCCAGAGCTCACTGACACGACTCAAACTAGACAACCCTAAGCGTGCTGCGGCTGCTCACCCACTCCTTCCAGCGGAAACCACAGCAGAGGTTCGTGTCCCTGAGCCTCCTCCTTAACCCTGGTGCTCCCCCAGGGCCCTGCCTAGCGTACTGAGCCTCCTGTTCCTAGGCACTTGTGAGTCCCACCACTCCATCCTTCTGGACACTCATTTCCTTGTCTGTGTGTCTACCACCCCTGGTTGAAATAAATTCTGAGTATCCTCCACATCAAGGTACTAAACCAACGAAGTCTGAACCCCTGTGTATGACATCCTTTAAGACACAGGAGCCATGAGGAAGTCATCGTGCTAGTTGTTCCTGAAGCTGCCTGGTGCTCCCCAAGCCAGAGGACAGCAGGCATATCTCAAATGCCCCACACTTCCTCCCCTGACTCCATTCACCCTCAGGTATATGCATGAGAGCCACTTACTCCAGAGAACCTACCCCAACAAGGTCTTGGGAGAATCTACTCTGGAGATTTCTCCACCCAGAAGTTGGCCTTCTCAGCTTTGGCCTTGTGCCAGTGTCTGAGGTCAAGTCTGTATTTCTCTCCCTGCCTCCTTCTGGTATCCACCTGCTCTTAGAAGCATCACTCATCCCAAGAAGGAATGTCTCCTTTCATAGCACATACGTCCCTACAAAATGCGTGAGATCCTTTGGGCATGCTCTTCCTGTTTTTTAACCACCTGGTCAACTTACCACAATATAGAGCCTCCAAAAGACATTATAAGAGGCCGTTGGATCATTTCTTATCCCCAAGTTTGGGAAAATCCAAGAGAAACTTTGGGATGTTATATTAGCTTTTTATTATTTTTATTTACTTATTTTTATAAAGATTTATTTATTATTTATAGGAAAGGCAGAGTGACCAAGAGAGAGAATGACAGAAAAAGAAAGAGATTTTCCAACCACTGGTTCATTCCCCAGATGGTGTCAATGGTTGGGGCTGGGCCAAGCCGAAGCCAGGAGCCAGAAATTCCATCCCGTAGGTGGCAGAGGCCCAAGTACTTGGGTCATCATCTGTTGTCTCCCCAAGTGCATTGGCAGGGAGCTAGATTGGAAGCAAAGCAGCTGAGATTCGAATTTGGTGCTCCAACATGGGATCAGCCACTTAACTCACCGTACCACAACACAGCCCCTTGGTCAGCTTTTTGTTACCATAATTAGAATACCTGGGACAGGCTACTTTATGAAGCAGTTGTTTATCAGAGCTCATGGTTCTGGAGGTTCAAAGTCCAAGACTGAGCAGACTCTATTGGTTTGGCCCCTGATGATGTCATTCTTGATGGCAGAGTCCCATGTGACAGACACAGGGAGAGACAGGGAGGCGGCACACATCTGTCTCTTTCTTTATAAAGTCACCAGGATTCGGTCATGGAGGCTCCAGTATGGTGACATAAATCAATCTAAAGACTTCTCAGTGTCCCACCTCTGAAAACTGGAATTAAGTTTCTACTCTGTTAGTACCACTAACATAAAGTCTTGGAATTTAAACTGCTGCATGAATTCGTGGGGCAAATCATATTCAACCCACAGCAGATGTTGTATATGGAGTCACCAGGAGGATGTAGGTAGAAAGGACACATGCAGGTACACACACACACACACACACACACACCATGGTCTCTTTTAGACACAGTGAAATGTAGTATTGCTGTATGAGGCCATTGAAGGCTGTCCTTTCATTAGATATACCTGGACCCAGCACGAGACTGGAGCTCACTCTGCTACCACCTGAAGCCTGTAAGGACAGGTCGTGCTGGGTAATTCATATACCTCAAACTCTTCAAGAGCTTGTCAAAGTCCTATAGCTTCATTCTTTCAATTAAGTGCAATTAAGTGCACAAAATCTAGGGAGAATGGTTTGTTTCCATGTGACATATTTTGGTTTCCGGAAACTAGCATTTGGGGAACAGAAGCAGCACTTCGTCCCCTACCTTAGTGGCAAGAGTACTAGACAAAAAGTCCTCTTTCCAAGGCCACCCCTCAGTCACTCTATGATCTGAGGGGTGGGGGAGACACTCCCTTTTTTCTGTACACTGATTTCTTTATTAGGTAAATGGAAATTATTTGACCTGCTCCCACCCTACACAGACACTGTGAGACTTCCTGTTACTGTGACGACCTAGGAAGCCTCTGGAAGGGCCATGCTATGGTTAAGTGTCACTGGGGACCTCATCAACTTGATCTGTCCATCCTAAAGAATCTTATGATGTACCAGCTGGCAGGCTACCTTGGATCTCCTCCAGTTTAACATCTTCACTTGACAGAGAATGAAGTCTAGGCTGAGAAGGGAAAAAGAAAACTGCTGAAGACTACATGGGCTACTTATTGGCCAGTGCAGATTCTTGGGCCAGAAACTCCCAAGAGTAGAATATAGTAGTCACGCAGGCTCACAGCCTGAAGTTTGGATTTGCAACCAACTATTTAAGCAACTTCGAATGAGCCAAGCTACATCTCTACAGTTAGTCTGAATAATAAACAAGAATAATAACCACATGGGGTTGTTGCGAAGATTAAATGAAATAAAACTTGGCACATTTCCTGGAAAATAATGAGTTGTATAAATGCTAGTTACATGCGTTGGAGACCAATAAAAAAATCAGGCTTCCCTTTCTTAGCACAGGGTCATTGCTCGGGTGTAGCTAGCCAGCCTCCTTTGCATCTAGGGAGGCCCATGTGACCAAGTGATGACCAGAGGTGTGTAAGTTTCATTGACGTGTGTCACTGGTGGGCCAGGCAGTTGGGCAGTAGGTGTAAAACTTTCCTCCTGAATTATGCAGAGCAACTCTGCAGCCCCAAAGTGCCGAGGCCCACAAAGGGGAGCAGACTGCATCCCCGAGTTACAGCTTGGAGAATGGCATGCCCAAGATGCTTGACTTTGTATGAGTGAGGAATAAATTTGAGAGTGTAAGCCAGTGAGTTTTGGAGGTTGTCAGAGCAGCTAGCATGGAATACCTAATATACTACTGCTGCTATAACTGAGACAGGACATATGCTAAGAAAAAAATGGGGAATGAGTAACTTTGGTATACAACTGGCAGGCTTGCAGTTGGGAAAGGTGTGCGTTTGTGCCTCCCTTCCTTATCCTTATCATAATCCTTACATTCAGAGGCTTACACTCGCCTGCTGTGAAGCAGCAGAGGGCAAAGAAGCAGAGTCCAGGAGAGCTCTTGTCCTCTCCAGGGGCTGACATGGGTTCCTGATGAGTGCTAAGAGGATTCTAAACGAATGCAGCCCTGGTGGCATGTTCCAGTAAAATCCCTTGCAAGGATGGCAAAAGAATCAGAAATGTCACAGGAAGGGTGACAGCCAGGAATGGGGATGAGGTAGACCGGTCCTGGTCCTTCCTTGGCCTTTAGCTGAATGCCCTTGTCCAATTTATACAGTGGTTTTTCAAATTATTTTTATTTATTTTATTTGAAAGACATAAAGATGGAGACAAAGATCATTCATCCAGTGGTTCACTCTCTAAATGTCTATAACAGCTGGTGCTGGGCCAGGCCAAATCCAGGAGCCTGGAACTTAATCCAGGTCTCCCAGATAGGTGGCAGGGACCTGAGTACTTGAGCCATCACTGCTGCCTCCAAGGGTCCTTATGCAGGAAGCTGGAATTGAAAGTGGAGCTGGGACTGAACCCCTTGCACTCCCATATGGGATGCAGGCATCCCAAGCAGCATCTTAACTGCCGCCCCAAATGCTTGCCTCCACATACTATCTGAGCCTTAGCTTCTCCATCTATAAAATGAGAGACTGAAGGATCTTAGAGGATCCTTTCACTATAATGATTTGGAATTTTTACAATTCATTCATTCACTTAACAAACATTGAGCACTGTGCTGGGTGCTGAGCTATAAAGATCTTTAAGATACAGTCTGTGGGCTGGAGCCGAGGCTTAGTAGGCTAATCCTCCACCTGCAGCACCGGCACTCCAGGTTCTAGTCCACCTTGGGGCACCAGTTCTGTCCCGGTTGCTCCTCTTCCAGTCCAGCTCTCTGCTGTGTCCTGGGAAGGCAGTGAAGGATGGCCCAAGTGCTTGGGCCCTGCACCCACATGGGAGACCAGGAGGAAGCATCTGGCTCCTGGTTTCAGATCGGCGCAGTGTGCCGACTGTGGCAACCATTTGGGGGGGTGAACCAATGGAGGGAAGACCTTCCTCTCTGACTCTCTCTTTCACTGCCTAACTCTGCCTGTCAAAAAATAAAAATAATAAAAAAAAGATACAGTCTGTGACCACAAGATACTCATGGTCTAGAAGGATTTGCGTGTTCTGGAGTCAGTCTTGTGCAGTGTTCTCTGCCTGCACAGTCACTTGCAGGCTTCACTTACTTGGGCATAAAGTAGAGGAAGAAGAGATAAGGACTATTTCACAAGGCCAAGCACTCTAAGAAAGCTGTTCACAGGAGCCCAGTGCTGTGGTGCAGTGGGTTAAAGCCCCAGCCTGCAGTGCCAGCATCCCATATGGGTGCTGGTTCGAGAGCCGTCTGCTCCTCTTCTGATCCAGCTCTCTGCTGTGGCCTGGGAAAGCAGTAGAAGATGGACCAAGTCCTTGGGCCCCTGCACCCACGTGGGAGACCTGGAAGAGGCTCGCGGTTTTTGGCTTCAGATCAGCTCAGCTCTGGCTGTTGTGGTCATTTGGAGAGTGAACCAATGGAATGGAAGACCTCTCTCTCTCTCTCTCTCTCCCTGGCTCTACCTCTCTTTGTAACTTTGTCTTTGTCTTTCAAATAAATAAAATAAATTAAAAAACAGAAAGAAAGGTGTTCACTTTGGCACAGCCCAGAATCAACATACCAAAGGTCTCTTTTTTCCCTCTAGAAACTCAAAACCACTGCATTCAGGACCACCCAAACAATCTCCTTTCTGTTATTCCTTCATTTCACAAGTGAAAACAGGCCGAGAGAGATGTAACAGGCCATCTGAGGCCGCTCACTTGAACAGTCCATCAGGTCCAGGATCCATGTACCATCGCCCTTGGGAAGGAAGGACAATTTGACACCAACACCCTGCGCCTCGTGGAGAGCCAGGGGACAATTCCTCTCTGCTGTGCCACCCAGCTGCCTTGCTTCGAAAGCTCTGGATCTCTTTAGCAGCCGCTACCTAACTGGGAGACTCCAGATTCTGATGGCTCTTGCCCCTAATCAAGGCCAACATCCATAGTGCAAACTGCAGTTGCTGAGAAATCTCTGGACCAGTGGCTGCTGCAAGCCTTCCAGCCTCAGTTTCCATAGATTTTACCTTTTTCAATTATGTTTGGAAATCCAAGATTGCAAAACTAGTCATGCAGCCAAACCAGGGAAGGGGTGGAATGTGGATTGTGGAGAAGCGCCAAGAGCTACCTCTGGTAGGAAGGATTCAACCTTTTGAGGAAAACAAAAAAAGCCCCTCACTCTGTTGCCATGGGAACGGCTCAGCAGTGCTGAGGATGCTCTGCAGGAGGCTGCCTTGGAGCAGAGCTGGGGAGGGGGCTTTCCTTCCAAGAGGTGAGGAGCACTATTTGTAAGAAAGCACCGCTGTGGGCTCTTCTGATTCCTGCAGGGCTGGGAGTGGTCCCCTGGCCTCCGGCCCTAGGGCATCCTTTTTCTTAGCATTACTCAGATGGTAAGAAAAGGAGCCAGGGCTGGAGGTTCATTCCAAATGATTACAGAGCAGGGCTCTCTAAGTCACCCCTTCATCTCTGCAGCGACAGCCCTGGACAAGATGACTGGCACCCCTTGTCTGAAAGAGCCAGAGACAGAACCAGAAAGAGTTCCAGAGAAGAAGATCTGGGGAGGAGTGGTGGTGATGGGGAGAGGAGGCAGCTGGAGTCCTCCGTCACACCCACTCCCACACCACCCATTCACACGAAGATGGACAGTGAGTCCGGTCGCCTGACCTGTTTAGTTGTTGCTTTGCTCTCTTTCACACAAGGGTCATTTCTTGGCCCATTCCAGCTGTTTCTGAGTCCCACACCCCTCCGGAGGCACATCCTCCAGCCGTTCCCTTTGAAGAACTCCAGTTTTCCTGGGTCCAGGACAGTGGGGAAGCCTCCAGGGCACAGTTCTGATGTCAGACAGACTTGGTCTTGCCTGGCTCTGCCACTTCTTGGCCCTGTGGCTGAGGCCAGGACACTAAGCCTCTGAGTTTCAATCGCCTCACCTGTTAAATGGACAGTAATTACACTGGCCCCATGAGACTTCTGGGTGGACCCTTTATGATGCATTGCATGGGTAGCACTTAGCCACGGGCCTGGAACATACTGGGTATTTGGTACAGGTAGACTTAGGGAAAAAAAGAAGTTTAGGCTAGATGATCTTTCACAATTCTCTCTCTCGTAGTAGCTTATGTTTTCTGTCCTCACATCTCTAAAACTGAAACCACCCTCCATGGTTAGGATTATTTCAACTTTTCCTTCCAATGCTTTATTCTCTTTCTATTTCTTATTCTCCCTAAGAATAATCATTTCTGTTGGAAACAAAAAATCATGTAAGCCAGTGTCGTGGCTCACTAGGCTAATCTTCCGCCTGTGGTGCCGGCACTCCGGGTTCTAGCCCCAGTTGGGGCGCCAGTTCCGTTCCGGTTGCTCCTCTCCCAGTCCAGCTCTCTGCTGTGGCTCGGGAAGGCAGTGAAGGATGGCCCAAGCGGTTGGGCCCTGCACCTGCATGGGAGACCAGGAGGAAGCACCTGGCTCCTGGCTTCAGATCGGTGCAGCGCACCGGCCGTAGCGGCCATCTGGGAGGTGAACCAATGGAAGGAAGACCTTTCTCTCTCTCCCTCTCTCTCTCCCTCTCCCTCTCTCTCTCACTGTCTAACTCTTTCTGTCAAAAAAAAAAAAAATCATGAAGTGAAGAAATACAATAGGCTTGGTGGTAAGATTCTCTATGGAGTTGATTTTTTTCTTTTATGATTGCAATTAAATAAAATATTTTGAAAAGTGGTGTTATCCAACATTCTATGTGATCTCCATTCTCTTTCTGAAATCTACTTAAGAGGTCTTAACCATCCCAAACTTTAATTAGCTTTTCCATGTAAAATGTTTTCAAGTCTCCATCTCCAGATCTGGCTCCTCGCCCAGCCTCTCATCCCCTGGGACCAGCATTCATCAGTCCACGTGGAAGACACAGAAGAAGCCATAATTAACCACTTGTACACAGTATATAACTGTTTACCCAGGCCTGCCACACTTGTCTTAATGCCCCAAATAGCCTCTGATATGACCACTGATATCTTCATCCCCATTTCACAGAAGAAACAACAGACATGACTCCACTTCCATTTCGGTCAGTGCATACACAGCATCACTAGGGATCTGAGCTCAGGTGTGTCAAGGTCACTTCAGGATTCCCCAGTGAGAGACATCTGGACACCCCCTAAGTCAATTCTCTCTAAACTGAACCAACGGACTCCTCTTGCTCCTCTCTTTTCAGTCCTGACATCACCATCTCCTCACTTACTTAGCCCCCAAGCCTGGATGTCATTGGCTTCTACTTTCTCTACTACTTCACTCGACCAACCACAAAGTCCAGCCAATTCTTCTCTTTCAGTGTCTCTTACATTGTCCCTTTCCTCCTGTCCCCACCGTAGTCCCGCACGTTCAGGCCCTTGCCAGCTCATACTCTGATGATTCAACTCTGCCCCAGATCTCATTAACTGTAATTTCTTTTTCCTTTACAGTAACCAGGTTAACCTTATTTACAGTCTGTTCTGCAAAAACTTCAATAAGTCTTGATTGCCTAAGAAATAAAATTTGAAATCACTGCCTGAGAGGCAAGACCCTCCTCGACCTCCTGTAAGTCCTGCTTTACACTTTAAATTATTCCCCTATTCCGTCAACCCACTCCAGCCACTCTTGCCCTTCCAAGAACAGCAAAGACGACTCCTTAAGTACCATGCGATGAAAGGGTGGTCTGCATCTAGATCTCTGCATCATAGGTTTATGGGGTCATACTTGGGTCAAATAATAAGGGCACCAAAATCAATGAGCAACGTCTGCCATTGTCAGAAGGTTGGAGAGTGGAATATAGTGGTGTCCCTTTCTATTCCTTGTGTGTTTTCTATTGGTTTGAAAACTCATCTAGGACATGATCTTTCCTTCCCCCCAATCTAATTTCCCTATAGCCACTCAACATAGTGCCTTGCATGGAGCAGATATTCAATAAATAATTTAAAACTTATATGTAATTTTTTCTAAAGTCATGTTTAGATACAACAAAGCAGAAAATCCATTGAATAGCAGTGCCTTCCAGCCCTAGAGAACTTGAAAAAAAAATACTGATGTCTGGGCCTCATCCCCACTGGTTCTGCCTTAACTAGTCTGGGATGGATCTGGTGTGGTTTTTTATTTTTATTTTTTTAAGCTTTATTTATTTATTTGAAAGAGTTACACAGAGAGAGAAGGAGAGGCAGAGAGAGAGAGAGAGAGAAAGGTCTTCCATCCACTGGTTCACTCTCCAACGGACCACAATGGCTGGAGGTGTGCCCATCCAAAGCCAGGAGCCAGGAGCTTCTTCCAGGTCTCCCACATGGGTGCAGGGACCCAAGCACTTGGGCCACCTTCTACTGCTTTCCCAGGCCATAGCAGAGAGCTGGATCGGAAGCAGAGCAGCCGGGACTTGAACCGGTGCCGATGTGGGATGCTGGCACTGCAGGCGGTGGCTCTACCTGCTCGCTACAGCGCAGGCCCCTGGAGTGTTTTTTTTTTTAAAGATCCCCAGGTTGAGAACTGCTGGTGTCAGGAAACAGCAGGGGATGTCAGATATTCCAGTTTTATTGAATGGGTGTATGAACACAAACAAACCACTTTACTTCTCTGGGTCTCCAGTTCCCCTTCTAGGAAACAAAGTGGTTCTACCACATTATTTCTACAGTGCACTCAGGTTCTAACAAATTCTCTTCTTTTCCCACAGCAGAGTCCAGAAGCAGACCCTACCGATGCTGGGGGGATTCAAAGGTTTTCATGAGATGTTGCCAATCTTCGGAGAGACAGGCAGCCTAATGCGGGTCTTTTAATTTTTGCCTCAGCATGGGAAACACCGCTTCTTGAGTCAACTGATATAATAAGGAGTAACTTAAGGAGGAGTCATGAAGCCTTACCCTACCCATCCTTAGATATGCACAACTGGCATTTTCCCCTATTTGTGAAATGTACTTTAGGAGAAGTCCCTAAACCTCTGTCCAAACAAATGGTTATTTTTAAGGCTCCTTCTACATAGAAAGTTGGGAGCTGCCTGAAAAAAGATCTTAATGAATGCCTACTATTGTTTAGAGCTACGCAGGGGATTGTGTGGAAAAGACAAAGAAACACAAAATTTTGTTCTCTTAGAATAAAAGTAAAGAAACACACACACACACACACACAATTCAAAACTAAATGCAGGTCCAGGTTCCTGACTATCCAGAAGGCATACAGGACAGGGCAAGTTTTTGCATTCTCCCACCATTTCCACCTAGATCTCTTTGACCTTAGAAGGCTGGTGTCATCCAGTGCTTACAACCAAGTTTATTCCTGCTATGAACAACTCCCAGCTACAGCAAAAGGCTCCCAGAATGCCTTCTAATTGTTGAGCACAGCGGGAAGCAACAAAAAACATCTTCCACCCTTCCCAATATGTCTGCCTTCTATTCCCCTAGTAATGGCTCTCAGATTCATTCCCAGGTAATTTCCATGTAAATTAGACTAGAAAGAGGCAAAAACGATTGGGGGTGGGGGTTGGGAGCAAATACGTTGTATCCCAGCGACTCACAACTGAGAACCAAATGTTCTGTTACTGAAGCCAGAGTCTGGGTGACTGTACCTGTGGAGGATGAGCATGGACTTGGCAAAGGTCAGACATCTCGGCCCTACATGCTGGGCACGCAGACTTTTTTTTAACCCGCTCACTGTCTTACCCAAGCGCTTTCTTGGCAGTATCATAGGCCGGTATTCTCTGGCCATCTCCAAACAGTTGTCTCTCAACTCTGTCGCTTCTCTTCAGTGAGTGTGACCAGCAGCAGCCAAAGGCCACTGTGGGGTGGCAGTGATCTGAGTCCTGTTTACTTGGGACCAGCTCCAGAAAGGGTCTTTCCCTGTGCTGGGCTTCAGTGCTCAGTTCCAGCTGGGACGTGCCCTCGCGACAGAAGCTGGTTTTGTTACAGCATGTGGACCAACCTGTGCAAGCTTTCATCACACAGATGAGGACTTCAGGCCTTTCTAGACAAGGACTGCCCTTGGCGGGCACACACACGGTGGGGTTTTCATCATGACATACCGAAGGGCCGTGCTCAGCTCTGAAGGGCACCGTGGAGGAAAGGACACCGCGGACTTAGTCTTTGCCTCATCTTTTCATTCTGAATTCTCCCCCTCAGTGTCCCCATCTACCCCAATCCTCCATAGCACCTCCACTCTGGTGACCCCCTCATCTGTCTCCCTCACCCTGACCTCATCTTGAACTCCAGGTCCATATTTCCAACCGCCTACAACATTTTCACATGGCTGTCTCAAAAGCGATTATGCCCCAGACAGAATTCATCAGCAACCTCCAAATAACTTACAAACTTGTCTACCACTTCTGGGCTCCTCCATTTTTTTCTTGTTTTTAAAATATTTTATTTATTTTTATTTGAAAGGCAGAGTTACAGAGAGAGAGAGAACCATCTTCCATCAGCTTGTTCACTCCCCAAATGACTGCAACAACTACGGCTAGGCCAGGTCAAAGCCAGGAGCTAGGAGCCAGGAGCTTTATCTAGGTCGCCCACATGGACACAGGGGCCCAAGCACTTAGGCCATCTTCCAGTTTTCCTAGGTGCATTAGCAGGGAGCTGGATTGGAAGTGGAGCAGCCAGGACCTGAACCAGCACCCATATGGGAAACCAGCACTAAAGGCCATGGCTTTAACCTGCTGTGCCACAGTGCTGGACCCAGGCTTCTCCATCTTATTTAAGGGCAATCGTTTCCATCCTGCCATGCTGGAGTGGACAGGGAAGCCATCTGTGCATTTCCTCCATAGTGTCACTCAGTGTCCAAATGCACTTCTCATCCCAGAATTCTTACCCATAATCCCCCTTCCCTTTCAATAGACACAATCCAGGCGCCTGTCTTCCTCCTCCTGCATTACTGAGACAGTTTCCTGACCAGTGGCTTTCTTCTTGGATCCCCACCACCAGCACCACCACCCATCCCATCTGTCATTTATCCGCGTCCCATATTGCTGCCCAAAACTTTCCTAAAACACAGGTCTGCCATGTCATTCCCTTGCTCAAAACCTGCTGTGGCTTCTTCACTACCTGGAGTACAATGTTCAAAACCTTCATCCTGCCGTCCAGACTCCATCTGGGGCCATACTCCCATGTTTCTTCCCTCTGTGCCCGGTTCCAGCTGTGTTTTATCACTCTCTCCTCCATAGGCTCTGTACTTCCTTCTCCAATCTCATGCATTCTCCCAGAGTGGCTGCCTTTTTAACATTTTCAAGTTAATTGGATGACACAATGATCATTTTGAGGATGTGAGAAGCAAAAATATGAAAAATCTGGAGAAGAGGGGCTCTCTTTTAACGTGTTTTTCTTTGCACTATGGGCCAGGCTTGGGCTGTTCTTTCCTTCCTGCCTTTGTGCTTGGTGCCTTCCCTGTAACTCTCACCATCTAACTTCCATGATAGGAGTAGGCAGAGAAGTTCTTCCTCCCCACTAGTTTAAAAGTTGATGGAGAGGCCGGCGCCGCGGCTCACTAGGCTAATCCTCCGCCTAGCGGCGCCGGCACACCAGGTTCTAGTCCCAGTCAGGGTGCTGGATTCTGTCCCGGTTGCCCCTCTTCCAGGCCAGCTCTCTGCTGTGGCCCGGGAGGGCAGTGGAGGATGGCCCAAGTGCTTGGGCCCTGCACCCCATGGGAGACCAGGAGAAGCACCTGGCTCCCGGCTTTGGATCAGCGCAGTGCGCCAGCTGCAGCAGCCATTGGAGGGTGAACCAATAGTAAAGAAAGACCTTTCTCTCTGTCTCTCTCTCTCTCTCACTGTCCACTCTGTCAAAAAAAAAAAAAAAGTTGATGGAGAACATGTAGGATGTCTGAACCTAGACTACCTTAACATTTGTCAGCATTATCACCAGGTTAATTAGCACTAAGGTACTCCCATACCCTAGGTGAGACACCTGGGGAAGAAACATTTTCCTACACAAATACAATTCCCCTCTATACTCAAATCTATCTCAGATCACTCCGTTCTCAAGCTTTGAAAGACCATATTCCATGTTTGAGCAGATGAAGACAGTGCAAAAGAGCATGATAGGATCAGAATAATCCGATTTATTCTCTGGGGGACACTCCCACAGAAGAAACCTGGTGTCTTGGAATGGGAACAGTCTGACCTGGACTTCTGGACAGACAGTACAGGAGGGGTAAATAACACTGAGGTTGCCCTGGCGGTTACTATTACAGCAGTGGCCACTATCCTGTGACCTGGCGTCTGTGCTAAGTTTATACACATTATCTCACTTAATCCTTCCAGCACTCCTACGTGGGTATCATCCTTATTTTACAGAGAAGAAAAACCAAGTTCAGAGAAATAGGGATTTTGTGTTTCACAAAAACCAGCATTTAGTAAGTTTCATGCATTAATCCAGTATTTCTCCCCAGAGACTCAGATACAAAGATAACCTAGATAGATTCCCTGGCTCCAGAAGCTCACAGGCCAGTGGGAAGGACAGTCATGTTCTCAAGGGAATCAGACTTGGTTAGGTAGAGGGAGAAGCTGCCACCCGCTCGGTGATCTTATTTAGGAAAAAGAATTGAGGGCAGTGGTCTTGAAAGATAGGTCTGACTTCAAAAGGTAGAGATACAAGGTCATGTCCTTTCTGTGAAACTAAATGGTAAACTCTTTGAGGACAGAATCTGATGTTTTATGCATAGTTCAGGTCAAGAGATATTTAACAAGACTCCTATGCACCTACCAAGGTATGCGGGGCAGGAGAGATATGACGATAAATAGGACAGAGTTGTTGCCCTCTGCCTCGTGGCAAACTTCTTCCTCAGTCAATGAGGGGATTTCTTCCTCCAGATGCCCAGGGACTGTCCCACTGTCCTCAGTCTGCCCCTCAATGGATACTGCACCGCCTTGTTTATCTTATTGTCCTCTGCTCTGTCTGGAGCAGACAACCCAAGATGGTACCAGGGGCTACAGATCTAAAAGATTATGGGAAAGAGTTCCATGCCCTAAAAGAATTGAGTCTATCTACATGCACATTTGATAACCTTCCCTAATGATACTCAACTCACCTGCAGTTCACCTGCTGATCCCTGTGTCCCCACCCCTTGAGGGAGATACAACAGGCCTGATGGCTGCAAAGGCAGAGATCCTGGGTTTTCCCATTTGCATCTGTCTTGTGTATGCACAGGTATGTGCACTTGTGAGCATGTGTGTTGGGGCAGAGGCAGAGAACATGCAGGTACAATACTTCTCAGGGTGTCCATCCACACTAGGGGAGCCCAGGTCAGCTTTCTTGCAGTCCTCTGCAAGGGGGATACTTTTGTGTAACCAGGAAATCACGCTCAAGCCTGGCTAATGGACCTGAATGGTAGGAGACTCCTCTGGGAGTCCCCAGGGGCTTGTCTGAAGAGAGCCACAAACACTCATAATACAAAGGCAGAAAAAATAACAACAGTCCATCTTGGTGCCCTGGCTGTAAATGGCTCATTTACCCTGGCAAGAGGAATGGAGTTTTAATGACAAATTGTAATGCCGCACAGCAGGCTTGGTTGTGTGCTGTAAATTATTTTGAAAGAGGCACTATGCCTTAATAAAAAGAGGATTGCTTTCTGGGATGGAGTCTGGATTTAGCTGTGGGGTGAGAGCCTTGGGCATCTCCCATTTCCCAGCTCCACTTCCACTCCAGCTCTACTTCCCCACTCCATCTCCTGACACACTCTTTCCCGCCCCTTGGGCAATGAAGAAGTGGCTTGGTGAGCAGGTTTCACAGATGTGCATTTTCTTTCCTAGTGGGCAAAAGGATCCAGTGGAGTCTGCTCAGAGCCAGAGGGTCCAGGGCACAAGGGGCATCTTCATTTGCCCTATTGAGAACTTTCTAGTCTCCTTCCATACAGGACTGAATTCCACAGAGGAGGACAGAGCTCTGAGGACTGTGTTGGGAGGTTTCAGAAGCCCATCAGGAGATCTGAGAGCTCCCACCACCAACGTGGCTTAACAAGGTGATTGATGGGAACAGCTGCCATTGGAGGTAAGACACTGTGGCAGAGAGAAAGCTTACTCAAGATCCACGGCCTCCATTGCATTTCCCCAGCTCCCTTGCAGCTGCAGTGGGCCATGTGAACAGTTTCAGCCAAGGAACATAACAGAAAATGCAGTGTAATGCAGTGTAATTCTGTGACCAAGGAAGTTAGGGACCTGGCCCTGTGTGGCCTATCTCTCTCTCTCTCTCCCTCTCTCTCTCTCTCCCCCTCTCTTTTCTTCCATGTGCTCTTAGAGGTCATTTGTTCCATGTGCAGTAGCCATGTGATGAAGGAGGGCCATGTGCTCTATATTGGACTTTGCATTCTTGTGAGTAACAATTATAACTTGTATTTTGTGGGCCTGTGACATCTCAGGGTTCATTTGTTACCACAGCATACGCAAGCCTATCCGGACCAATACAGCCAGCATCTCCAAGGCTTGTACTTGGATCTGTGTTGCCCAACGCTAGGTAGTATATTCCTTGCTCTACTTTCAAGCATTTGCCCTGTCTGTCTTGAGGCTTGGCTGTAGAGCAATGTCAATGCCATCAGACAGGTATGAATTCAAGTCCTGCTTCTGCCACATGCTGTCAACATACAGCTCACCAGGCCCATCTGTGTCTCCATTTCTCCATGTGTAAAATGTGAGCATCTATGTTGTCATGTTCCATGAAAAATAAGGCAATCTTTGTAAAACACTTAAGGCAGTGCTTAACACATAATAGGCACTCAAAAATATCAGTTCTTCCCTTCTCTCTTGCTTTGTTCCTTCTAGGCATGCAATGTGGTCCTGCATGAAAGTGAGGCTAAGTGGGCCCACGAGAATGCAGCCTGCAGAATGGGTCTTCTTAGAACTCTTGGATCTAAATACTTGAATATGATACACACCACTCACTGGCTATGCTACATAAACTCTACACTTCCATTTCTTCAGCTACAAAATGAGGCAGCAAAGGGACTTAGTCATTGGGTTGTTCTGAGGATTAAACAAGATATGTGTATAAAATTTAGAATATATAATATGTAGCATATATATAGTATATGTATATATTGTATATGTGTGTGTAAATACACACACACACACACACATAAAATTTGTTTGAAAGACAGAGAGATAGACAAACAGAGATCTCCCAGCCACCAATTCACTCCCCAAATATCCACAAATAGCCAGGGCTGGGCCAGGCCAAAGTCAAGAGCCAAGAATACCATCCAGGTCTCCTATGTGGATGGCAGGGACTCAAGGAATTGAGCCATCATCTGTTGCCTCCCAGGTTGCACATTAGCAGGAAGCTGGAACCAGGAGTAGAGCCAAGAGTCAAACAGCACTCCAATATGGGATTCAGGCATCTCAGCCAGTGTCTTAATTACTGTGTCAAAAACCTCCCCACACAGAGTGTATTAACTATGTAACATGCTTGAATGAGTGTCTGGCATTAGTACCTGCTACACAAAAAAGTTATCTGCTTGTTTTTAGGAGTTTTTTTTTTTTATTATTTGAAAGACAGAGTTATAGAGAGTTAGAGAGAGAGAGAGAGAGAGAGAGAGAGAAATTTCGGTCTTCCATCTGCTGGGTCTCTCACTCCCCCAAACAGCCACAACATCCGGGGCTGGGCCAGGCCAAAGCCAGGAGCCAGGAGCTTTTCTGGGCTCCCCAAGTGGGTGCAGGGGTCCAAGGACTTGGGCCATCCTCCACAGCTTTCCCAGGTGCAATGGCAAGGAGCTGGATGGGAAGTTATCTTTTGTTTTTGTTGCTGTTATTACTACTACTACTACTACTACTACTACTATTAATTCTCTGATTCTTGGCTAATCTCCCCTTGAAAAAACACCCCACAGCAAACTGCCAGCAGTCCCGGTGTAGTGGGGTCAGAGGTGGCAATTTCCCTCCGTGGAGTCCACCTGGAAAGTGACACAGAGGGAACCCGAGGGCCATGCGGTGAGAGGAAAGCACAAAGCCGAGGAACCAACGTGAGTGAAATCTGGGCTAGAAGCTGGCTTGTCTGAGAGAGGAAGTCCCTGAACTGGACCACCAACATCGCGGCTCTGTCTTGGCTCAGTAACCTTTGCTACCCCATCTTCTTCTGAATTCCTGGCCTGGGTTCACCCCAGCCCCAAGCTCTGCTTCTGTGGGAGCTGGGTTTTCACCACAGCATCCCCTTCAGTCTGTACCCCCACTGCCCCTCCTGGCTTGAAGCCCTGTCCAGTCAGCTCAACATGGGCATTTGGGATGACAATAATCAAGGTAGCACCTTGGCAGGGACTCTGCCAAAAGACACGTTCAGTGTAAGCACCTTACAGCCTCCATGCACTCCGCTTGGAGTAGACTGTCACCACCCAGTTTGCCTCTGCCGGAAAGGGTCCCCGGTCCTCTTATAGCAGGTGACAGCGAAGGAAGAGGTGCCACCTAGAACCTGGTGTCAGGTTTGCTTGCTCAGCCTGTTGAGTGGAGATGTCTGCATAACCCAAGAGCATGTGAGAGTCTTACACACCCTTTGCGTACTGTTTCATTGTCTTTCTTCTCTTTGCCTTCAAAGCTTCATTTTTGTTTTGTTTTGTTTTTTGGCTTAAACTAATGGTGAATGTTTCTCCATGAAAGTTCCCCAGCCAATGTTGACGGCTTTATTGCCAGGCTGCTGGGCTGGAGGTAGGAGTGTGGGAAAGCTGCCCTTTCCGCTGTAAAACTTCAAATAGCCACGTGTTTGGTTTGGGAGATTGGAGGAGTGGTCTGTCAGAGGAGGAAGGGAAAGTCTCCTAACTACTGTTTTCTTGGCCTTTATGGAGTGTCGGACCTGGCAGTAAATTCGAATCAGAAGACAGCAGTCAGAGGCAGGCCGAGAGGCCACACGTGTTGCCATGGGCAGGGAGCAGAGAGGCGGGCTGGTGGCTGGCCCCACAGAAGGGATTTGAAAGTGTCATTCTGTCATGGGGCGAATCCCTAGGTGCCGAGGAATGCCTGTGATTACCTGAGCTCCTGCATCCACTGGCTCGGCTGCCCTCCTTTGGGGCTGACAAGCAACACACTTTCGCTCACAGAACAAGCAAAGGCAAAGCAGAGCTAAAGTCCTCTGGTGGATTTAGATGCCTTGTCTTTTAACACCAAAGTGCCAGCATCATCTCTCAAAAGGCTGCTCTGAGATGCAAGTGGAGAAAGGGACAAAGGGTTTCCTGTTTCTTCCACATTTGCCTTCTAAGCTCCTGAGAGCAGCCAGTGGAAGCAGCCAGGACCCCACTTGCTTGCTCCCACTGCACACAATGATGTCCCTGTGGCTGTAGGACGGACGGAACACCTCAGCTCCAGGTCCCGCTTGGCCGTACATTCCCTGTGTGCTCAGCAAACAGGATGTTTCATCTGTAAAATGAGTTGATTGTATCATGGCTGTTTTTATTTTATTTATTTTATTTATTTTTGACAGGCAGAGTGGACAGTGAGAGAGAGGGAGACAGAGAGAAAGGTCTTCCTTTTCCGTTGGTTCACCCCCAAATGGTACACCACCCTGATCTGAAGCCAGGAGCCAGGTGCTTATCCTGGTCTCCCATGGGGTGCAGGGCCCAAGCACCCAGGCCATCCTCCACGGCCCTCCCGGGCCACAGCAGTGAGCTGGACAGCAGTGAGCAACCGGGACAGAATCCAGCGCCCCACCGGGACTAGAACCCAGGGGTGCCGGCGCTGCAGGCAGAGGATTAGCCTATTGAGCCTCAGTGCTGGCCATGGCTGTTTTTAAAGAAGCATTAACATGCTATGATTCTTACTAATAAACTCAAGTGCTATCTTGTGCAAGGGTTGGGCCCCCAAGTGTTACAGGGAAGGCTACGGTGCTTCCTGATTGCCATTTTCTCTGAGTGAATGTTTTCATTTCTTAGTTTGGTTTCCTCTCTCCCGTTCTAACCTAACAAGAAGTGATCACCAATAGGGGAGTTCACCAAACCAAGGAAATTATTCTTCCATTTTTCATGCATTTTCAACCAAGCAGATGCCACAGTAACAGCCAAAGAATCCAGACTCCAGCTCCAGCTCTGCTGCTAACCACATGTGTAACAACCCCCAGTCAGCCGTTCTGGTCACCAGCATCCTCCTTTGCATGGTGAGGGTTGATGATCTGTAGTCACTCTTTCTCCCATGTGGAAATTGGCTCCCCCGGGAATGTTCCCATGAGGCTTAGTACTTGAGGATGTCTCCATATTTAGAGACAACCCTTTACTCCCTCTGCTTCCCTGTCTGTGACCTTGTCCCCTCTGCCCTCTTGCTTAGATCTTTTCCATTGTTCTCTGCCTGTACCTATCACTTCTGAACTATCTCCATGGCCACCCTCCCCTTCCCAGGGTGACTTTCTAACGTCCCTGAACTTCGGCCTGATTCTCACACAAACACAATGTCTTCCCAAACAATTACAGACTCTGACATGTTCTGTAGCTGACATATTTCCCTCTGTCAAGTGCAATCTAGGAAACCCACAATTTCTCCTAGTTCTAGCAAGAGGAATCAGCAGAGCTTGAATTACACAGTTGGACATTATTAGGGCCAATGTCTGAATCTGTCCTATCTGTCTCTGTCATTTCTGTTCTACCTTATCTTTTAGGAGCCTATGACTGGTGTCCTCCCCCAGCTCTATTTATTGAGTGCCTACTACATATCCTGTGAGCTAGCTTTTATTATCTAAATATCATGGGTGAAGAGATAGCCTTGGGGGTTAAATTATCTACCCCAAGCGACATAGTTGTATAGGAGCTGAGATTGCAACCAAACCTTGTCTGTCTTCAGAGCATGCAGAAGCTCCACTCGGCTTTCCTTTCCCACGTCATTCCAGTGTTGTCACTCTTCCATCTCCAGTCCCCATCCAAGTTTCTTGGGCAATCCATTGCGTCTGTGTCCCCAGGTTCCTTCACTCTCAGCCTGACCTCTACTGAGATCATCCAGTGCGTCTCTGCTGTGTGTGACGCTCTTGATTTCTGGCCTTCCTGGAGCTCCCTCCGCCCACACACCACGAGACAGAGCGTTCTCCTGGCTTGTCTCCTTCTGCATAGTCTTTTTCACTGATGGCCTTTTCTCCATCATATCCTGTCTACGGGCCCCACCTTTGGTCCTCTGCTTCCTTGCTGTATAGTCCCCTTGATCTAGCTCACCTACTCAAGTGCTGGCTACCGCTTCTGTGTTGATAAAACCAAATCCACATAGCAAGTACTATATCCAATTGCCTGCTGACCATGTCTGTCTGAGATTCACAGGTATCTCCAGCTCAACAAGTCCAGTTGTATTTCCCATTGAACCAACTCTTCCTCATTTGGTAGCATCATGGCCACTGGATGTATAACCTGGGATTCAGTCAGGAATTTGCTCTGCATCCAGTTAAATCCCACATCCTTCCTCCTAACACTTTCTCAGACATGCCTCAGATCTCGCCTTTCCATCCGCCCATCACCACCCTACACCAGGCCTTCATCATGGCCATTCTTTGTTACCACAATAGTTTCCTAAATGGTCTCTTCCCCTTTCAAATCCATGCTTCCTATGGCCACCAAAGTAGACTTTGCTCCTGAAACTATCCAGTGGCCCCAGCATCAACAGAACAGGACAGAAGCTCCTCATCCTGGCGAGGGTGTCACCTCTGTAACCCACACCACGTCCACCCTATTGCTCTGCACGCTCTGCCTCGTGCTTTGTGCTTTAGCAGAACATTGCAGCCTCTGGTTCCACATCCGTAATTCAACCGTTTGTCCCCGTGCCTTTGTGCAATTACAGTCGCCTTGAATGCCTTCTTCCCTTTTCTGGCCCAGAAACTCCTACCTACCCTATAAAATCTCAGCTGTAAGTCATTTCAGGCTGCTTTAGTTTATGTTTCTTGACCTGCCCTGAAAATATATTGTGTACATCTAGTCTTCCCATTCATATTACTTCCTGACTGTTCATCTGTCCATCATCAGGCAGCCACCAGAGCCTAAAGACCATGACTCATCCAGCCTTGGTACTTGATCCAGTACCTGGAACATAGCAGGTACTAAATAAATGCTCAGAAGATAAATGAGTGTGTGCACCAAGGGCAGAGCAAATATTCAACTTAGATAGCAGGACACACTGTCCTTTTCCTTTCTCCTCTCCTAACCTTGATTGTCTCATTACAATTAAAACACTTAGGAGGCTCTTGAGAGCTAGAGAGGAGGAGAAAGCTTCAGAACATCTTAGGGCAAGGGAACATACCTTGTCTGTTCTCCAGGCTATGTGAGTGCCTTCTCTGGATCTGAGGGTCTCTCAAATTCTTGTAGGCACAGACGGGAGCCTACCAGTAGACCCGGCCAGGACACTCTGTGTGGATCTCATTGCTCTGTCTGTCCTGAGTGTGCTCTCTCTGATGTCCTATTTGCCACTTTGGGGTAACACATCCTTGTGTTTCCTCTCACAGGGATACTTGCATATTAACAAGAAATTGAGCTTTCAAAAACGGAAAGCTTTAGTTACTTACAGTATTTTAGATAAAAGTAAAATAGTGGTGACGGTGGTTAAGGAATATTCCTAATTCTTAGCCCTGCATTCTCTCCACTCCTTCCCCATTCAACTATTCCCAGCTCCACATGGGATCCTTTCCAAATTTGCTCCAAAAAAGTAACTGGCACCATCAAGCCTTTGCTACTAAAGTGAAAAGCACAGACACCACCCTGAGTCCTTCCTGGTCATCACCCCATATCCAATCCACAGACACATTTTGCCATTCTTCCTACCAAAAAAAAAAAAAATCTAAAACCCTATTCTCTTATCTCTACTGCTACCACCTTAATTCGGCCATCACCATTTCTTAACCTGGTCCAGCCCTTTAGAAATCACTCACTAGTCACCAACTTCCAGCCTCCCCACCCTAAGGAAATTTTCACACAGCAGCCTTGAAAACACACAGCGTATCTTGCCTTTTATCTGCTTAAGACACTTAGGACTCACATGAAGAACAAAGTTCAAGGCCCACATTGTACTATGAAGGGTAGAGCTACTGCCTGCTATGCTGGCATCCCACATGGGTACCAGTTCAAGTCCTGGCTGTTCCACTTCCAAAACAGCCCCTTGCTAATGGTCTGGGAAAAGCAGCAGCAAATGGCCTAAGTACCTGGAACCCTGGCACCAATGTGGGGGACCCAGAGGGAGCGTTTGACTCCTGGCTTCCACCTGGCCCAGCCCCAATTGTTGTGGCCATCTGGGGAATGAACCAGTTGATGGAAGCTCTCTCTCTCTGTAGCTCTGATTTTCAAATCAATCAATCAATCATAACAAAAAGAATAAAGTTCAAGCACTTATCACGATATCGTAAATTTAATTATGCCCTACTAAGATTCGTATGTGGAAGTCCTAATTCTTAGTTGCCCAGAATGTGGCCTTATTTGGAAAGACAACTGCTTAGTTAGGATGAGGTCATACTGGAATACAGTGGGTCACTAGTCCAATATGGCTGGTGTCCTTGTAAGAAGGTGACCATGTGAAGACAGAGACACACAGAGAGAAGGCCATGTGATGACGAAGGCAGGGACTTGAATTATGCAGTTGCAAGCAGGGAATGCAAAGGCTTGTCAGCAACCCACTGGAAGCTAGGATTCCCCTACAGGCTGCAGCGGGAGCATTACCCTGCTAACACCTTGATTTCATACTTCTAGAACTGTGAGCCAATACATTTCTGTTGTTCAGTTTGTGGTGCTTTATTACGGTAGCTCCATGGCTTCTAAGAACCTGAGTGGTGATGTTCTGCCTGCCACACTCAACTCCTTCCAGGCCATCTTGCCCTCACTCCTGCCACACTGGAATTCATATCACTGGTGAGGTCTCTGCATGCACTAGTCTTTTAACATACAGCATTGTTCTGCCAGCTCTTCATGTTATTGGCATCTGATTAGGATGTGTGTTTTGCTTTAAATGCCACCACTTTAGAGAGATCTTCCTAGACCATTCTACCTACATAGATTCAAAGCATCCTGCTTATTTCCTCACAGCACCATCTCAACCTAAGATTGTTTATTGTTGTTATTATAGCTGTGTGCTTTACTCTTCTACTGAAATATACGGCATAGGGGCATAGGCCATTAAAATGGGATTGCTGTTCTAAGCTGAGCTCACAGCCACTGACTGGAAAACATTCACCAAACATCCTTGGTGCTTTCAAAATATATTTTTAGGGCTGGTGCTGTGGCATAGCAGGTAAAGCTGCCTGCAGTGCTGGCATCCGATATGGGTGCCAGTTCAAGTTCTGGATGCTCCACTTTCGGTCCAGCTTCCTGCTAATATGCCTGGGAAAGCAGTGGAAGATTGCCCAAGTCCTTGGGTCCCTGTACCCACATGGGAGACCCGGAAAAAGCTCCTGGCTCCTGGCTTTGGATCAGCATGGCTCCTGGCTTTGGATCAGCGTAGCTCCTGCCATTGAGGACATTTGGGAGTGAACCAGTAGATGGAAGACCTCTCTATCTCTCTGACTCTGCATCTCTGTAACTCTGCCTTTCAAATAAATAAATAAATCTTAGAATAAAAAGAAATCAAGATTCAGGCATGAGTGAGTTCATTCTTAGAAAAAAATTAAAGAATAAAACTTATTTTTATTTTTATCTGGCACATGGTAAATTTATGGGGTATGATGTAACATTTCAACACATGTACACAATGTGTAATGATCAGAGCAGAGTAACTAAAACCTCAGACGTTTGTCATTTCTTTGTGTTGGGAACATTCAAAGTTCTCTCTACTACTAGCTACTTTGAAATATTCAACTAATTATTGTCAAGCACAGTTATCCTATTGTGTAATAATAGAACATTAGGAGTCACTCCTCCTATCCAACTGCACCCTGGTATTCATTAACCATCTTCTCTCCATCCTCCTCTCCCCAACAGGTAGAAGGTACTTGATGAATATGTTCTGAATGAGTGCAGGAATACTGCTACATGGAAGATACATTCTGCTTGTATCTCCCTATATTGAAAGCAGGAAGCAAAGTCTCAGGACACTTCCTATGAAGCAAATGGGCTAATCAATGTGGGTGATGGCATACCTTGTTAAGAGTCAGAAACGGAATTGGAAACCAGGCCACCGAGACTCAAAATGCATGCTCATGATGAAAGTATCATGAAAATCTGCTTATAGATCAAGTTTTTATAAAGCAAGTCCTATTTTAAAAGTATCGGGGTTGGCACTGTGACGTAGTGGGTAAAGCCACCACTTGTAGTGCTGGCATCCCACGTGGGTGCTGGTTTGAGTCCCGGCTGCTCCACTTCTGATCCAGCTCTCTGCTGTGGCCTGGGAAAGCAGTGGAAGATGGCCCAAGTCCTTGGGTCCCTGTACCCGCATAGGAGACCCAGAAGAAGCTCCTGGCTCCTGGCTTCTGCCTGGCACAGCTCTGGCCATTGCAGCCATCTGGGGAGTGAACCAGCGGATGGAAGACCTCTCTCTCTGTCTCTCCCTCTCTGTAACTCTGCCTTTCAGATAAATAAATAAATCTTTAAAAAAAAAAAAAAAGCACTGGGGAGCTGACCACTTAAAAAGATGCAATTTGTAAAATGAGCAACAACACTAACTCAGGACTTGTGAAAATTCAGCATTCTGACTATTGAAGTAGCTGCTATCAAGGCACAGTCAAGATTTCTGTTCTGCAAACACAATGATGCTTCATTGTACCACCTGCCCAGAGGTATAAGAATCTGCAATACAAAGTCATGCCTCCATTCCTCGCTCAGACTTAAATGCCAAATACAATGATCAGCTCCTAAATGCAACTTGAAATCTCCCCATATCTTGTTGGTTTTTGACTCTTCAAACAATGGGATCCTCAGTTCACCTCCTTAGGGAACAACTGTGAGGGGCTCAGCAGGGCCTGTCCTCTGAGAAAGTCTGTTTGTTCTCCATGCTGGGCAAAGATTCACTTGCACAGTGTCTCCATCCATCACTCCTCTCAATCCTCGCCATACGCCTGGCCCACTGCTCCTCAGGAAGTGGAAATGGTTGGCAGATGTTCCCCCAGATCTTGTTTTCAGGAGGCGGGAGGCAGCAGGGAAGAAGGGGTCCTGCTCACAGCACACTGTCTTTAGCAGATGGGTAGCAGTGTGATGTGATCCGCCCCAGGACTTGAGGGTTGGAGGCTCCTTTCTCAACAGCCTGTGGGTTCTCACATGATGAGCAGCTGCTGGGAAAGGGGTCTTCAATCACTAGAAGGCAAGCTCCCCAAGACAGGGAATTCATCTGCTTTGTTCCCTGCTGCATCGTCAGTACCTAGCAGAGTACCTGGCACACAGTAGGGGCTCAAGCCATCTTTGTGTACTGAAGGAATAAAAGAATGAACAGAAGATTATGTGTGCATCTCACCAGGCTGAAAAGCGGCTAGGATGCGACGGCTTCCTTCTTGGAACCTGAATTTCTTCCTGCTCTGAGCTCATAGCTCTGCCCACTGTACTGCTCATTTGGATCGAGCACATTGAGTTCTGGTTCAGACTTCTTCCTTCAATACACCAACTCTAAGCTCCTAGAAGATAATGATTTGGAGCTCTGTGTACAACTACCATCTCTTTCCTTGTCCCTGTACTTGAAGTTGTACCCTGATTTGGAGTTCAGAAAAGATGGTTTCCATGGGCAAAGAGCAAGCTTCAATAAGCATGTGTGCAAACCAGCATGTCTAGGCTCTGCCTTCCAGACTCCTGGGTAGGATAAGGACACAGGGCAGAGAGGAGCAGTCTCTGAGCTCTGTTTATCTTTCTATGTTGGGACAAACAGATGGTCTTGGCCACCTCAGAGGTAAAGCAAAGAGGAAAATAATATAGCAGGCCTCCGATTGGCTTCCTTTTAGAAAACACCTGCCTAGTGCCAGGCACTGGGCTAATATGTGTTCCATATTTAACAGGGCTTTGGATGGCTCTTTTCCTGTTGTCCCAATACTGGCAACTGGCATGCAGAGCTGAGGCAAAGAGACCTTCAGTCTCCCCAGAATTAAAGAGAACAATCAACAATTGAGGACAGGCTCTTTGCACCTAGCAGAAAGCAGCTGAACTGGCTCTGCCACCCCCAGCATTACTCTAGCAACCCCTTCCTAGCCTACAGGAGAAGAGCTAGAAGGAGAGGTGCCTGAGCTGTTGACTAGCGGGGATGGTTTTGGTTTCTTCCTTTCCTTTCATGAGGGAAAGGAGGTAAGTGTCCCTTCTCACCCCCACCAAGTCAAGTACGGGGGCACCAGTGACACTGTTCAGAAAGATCAAGGGTACATCCGTGTTCACCCCAGCTGGAATCTGCATCTATGCCCTCCTTTTTGCTGCCATCAAAATGAGCAGAGCAGAACACTGAGTTCTTAGAAGAGCTGATGTGACCCCCAGAGTCTGGAAAAAGATAAGAACACAGGGATCCAGGATCTGCAGCTCCTTGCCCAGCAGGAGACCTGAGGCAGCCAGAAGAGGAGGGATGGCTGTGTAAAGGCCCGCAGGAGAAGACGTTCCCAGACCCCAGGTACGTCTGGGTCTCAGAGGGTGTGAAAGAGGAACCCAGAGCCTCCTCCATGAAGCAGGACACAAAGGCTAGAGGCTGGAGAAGAGCCTGAGGCCACCCAGGCTCCTGCAGGACCAAGCAAGGTGATGCCCTGGGAGACAGGGGCTGGAGAGATGGAGCTGGCCACAAGAGAGTGTGGCTGTGCCCCTTGGGAGGGCCCACAGGGACTGAGGACTGTGACAAAGCTAAACAGCACCCCCCAAATAGCCAACATGTCAGTTGAGGGTGGTGCCAGAGTGAGAGATAACCCCTGACATCTCTTTGATTTGCCCTTCTTGACCCAAAACACCAGAGAAGTTACAGCCCAGAGGGGATCCAGGGAGGAGGTATCCCAGAAGCTACTTTAAGGATGTAGGTATGGGCAGGGGTCAGAAATCAAGCACTAGACCACTGCTGAAGCCCCCACTGTCTATACATCCCTTGAGTCATGGATATGCATGAGATCAGAGGAGGGAGTTTCAAACCACCTTTGAGATTGGTGCTTTACATAGATGGACAGAATACTTTTAACATCAAAAGTTGCAAGCAAATCACACATTCTGCCCAAGATAGCATCACAGAATGAGCTTAAGGCATGTGCCCTAGAAAGAGAGGGCAACTCAACACAAGACTTTGAGAAACAGGAATGGGGAAAGAGAAAACTGCCCCGTTGTTACCCCTTCTGAGTTCAGGCTGCTCAATAAATGAGTGACCCTGATACTCCATCACTGCTTCTTACAACAGCCCTGTGAGGTGTGCATGTACCATCCTCTCATTGACCAGAAAAGGAAACTGAGGGCTAGGGCAGAAAATAACTCGTCAGAGACACACAGGAGTGGTTGCCCATGCTCACAGACCCTGTAGAACACAGCCTTCCCACTCCTTTCTGTGTAGAAATTCCAGATGTGTTCCCAGGCAGATGCTGGGCACAGGGGTTGAGAGCATGGATTACGGATGAAGCATTAATGGACTTGGTGGGTGTTTGCTCCACTCCACATGGTGAGATTCTGTGTGTCTGAGCCCCACTTTATTCCTCTGTAAAATGCAATACAAAGTCATGCCTTGATAAAAAAAAAAAAAACTTTTGCATTGGGTCTAGCAGGTAATGCAAGCATGCATTAATTACTAATTATTTCATCCCTTTTTTCAAAGCCTAGTTCAAAGTACACTATTTCCCCCTTGACCTCCTATGGCACCCATGAGATTGTCTCACTGAATCCTATATCTGCAACACCTGGCAATTACTGGAAACCACTCTGCATATGAGTGCTGCCAGCTTAATTCCCATCTAATTACATCTCCCTAATCAGACTGCAAGCTACTTAAGGACAGGACCAAACTCAGTTCTCCTCATGTGCTATAGCATCTAGCTACACACACAGTAAGGACCCAATTAAACCAATGCTTATCCTGGAACTTTGCTCTGTTAAATAGCTTGGAAAACTTGAAGCTTGTGGAAGAGAAGAGCATGATGATAATAATACGGATAACAATTAATTTATTGAGCACTTACTCTGTGTCAGGCACAGTGCTAGGTGCTTTAACGCATTCTCTTGTGAACTCTTCCCATCAGTCCTGCATACAGGTGGGTTTGTTGGTGGGTGAGCTGGTTGGCTTTAGCATGAGGAGCTTACCATTGCATAGACGCTGTTGGAAGTAGATACAATATGCATTATATCATTTTTTATTTTACTGCAAAGCTGTCTGACATGCACTAGTGTATAGGTAGAAAGGGAGGCAGAGACAAGTTAGATACATTGCTTGTCACACAGCCAATAAGGGAAAGAACCCAAATTCACATTCTTGAGCTCTGTCTCCAAAGCACCCATTCTGCTCCACTGCCAACAGGTTAGGTGACTTGCCAAAATGCTGGTCAACAAACCACACTCTCCTTAGACTTAGTGGGAAGAAGAGTGAAGTTTTGGATGAGACACCGAAGAAGCAACTCCCTAGTTCCAATGACTATCACAAATCTGCTAATGGATCCCAACAGAAGTCAGATGCTGTCATTTTAGTGATATTACCCTGCACGAGAGCCATCCCTGATGCCCTCCTCTCACACTCCCGGGGCTAAGTGCCTCACATCAGCTCTCGCTCCTTCTCCCTGGCCGACCTCGCAGTGCAACTGCCTTTCACCCTGTATCTGTTCTCTCTGGAAAGGGTGCCCCCCCAACTTCCATACCTGGCGTTTGTAGCTCATTCCAATTGCTCTGGAAGCTTCCTTCTGGTGAGGACAAGAGGCCTGCCACACAGCCTGGCTCTACAGAGCCCAGTCCAGCACCTAAGGAGACCCATGCAGCGCTACATGAGCCAGGTGAGAGATATCAGAAGGGCCAGTAACCCTAATTGGGCTGATCAGAAACCGCCAAGAGAAGCAGGTGTAACGCAGAGAATGACATTTCAACTGATTCACATTAGTGCAATCATCAGATGGGTTTCTAGTCTCTCCCAGAAAATCTTCCCTGGGCTCTTCTGTAACATGCTGTAGCCCATCCTTGCAATGCTCAGAAAAGGAGCTCAGACCTGCAGAGACTCAGACTCTCATCATTCGGATTCCTGTGAAAGCAGGGTGCAGTGGATGAGAGCAGAAGTCATGACTTTATCTGAAAGAGTCTTCATTGGTCACCAAGACTCCCAGAAATACGATTTCATTTCCACACAACTATTCACACATTTGTGCCAAATAAAGCACCCAGGTGATCCTTTGCTAGGCTTCGTGGGAAGACTGCATTATTATTTTTTTTAAAGATTTATTTGTTTATTTGAAAGTCAGAGTTACAAAGAGAGAGAAGGAGAGGCAGAGAGGGAAGGGAAAGGAAGGGGAGGGGACGGGAGGGGAGGGGAGAGAAAGGGTCTTCCATCTGCTGGTTCACTCCCCAATCGGCCTCAACAGCCGGAGGTGCGTCGATCCGAAGCCAGGAGTCAGGAGTTTCTTCCAGGTCTTCCACGCAGGTGCAGAGGCCCAAGTACTAGAGACATCCTTCACTGCTTTTCCACGCAAAAGCAGAGAGCTGGACTGGAAGTGAACAGCCAGGACTGAAACCAGTGCCCATATGGGATGCCAGCACTGCAGGTGGTGGCTTTATCTGCTACACCACAGCGCTGTCCCCAAGACTGCATTCTTAACTCACTGCTCTTGACGGAAGGGACATCTGTCAGATTTCACTATAGACTGCTTGATTTCTCTCTGAGGCAAACAGTGGAAGTCAATGGATTTTCTTTTTGGAATTACATGTAAGTCCACATGTTGCCCTTTGATACTTACACTTACACTGGAGATAAACATACTGATTGTTGGGACCGGCACTGTGGCATAATGGGTAAAGCCACCATATGCAGTGCCAGCATCCGATATGGGCGCCGGTTCAAGTCCTAGCTGCTCCACTTCCTATCCTGCTCTCAGCTGTGGCCTGGGAAAGCAGTAGAAGATGGCCCAAATCCTTGGGCTGCTGCACCCACTTGGGAGACCTGGAAGAAGCTCCTGGCTCCTGGCTTTGGATAGGTGTAGCTCTGGCCATTGCAGCCATCTGGGGAGTGAACCAGTAGATGGAATACTTCTCTCTCTCTCTCTCTCTCTCTGCCTCTCTGTAACTGCCTTTCAAATAAATAAATAAATCTTTAGTAAAAAAAAAATATTGACTGCATTAGTCAGCTTCCTTCTACTTTAAGATATGTATAGGGAAGCCACTTAGGAGGGAAGGTCTTTTTCAGCTTAGGGTTTGGTGATTCAGGAAGCCCCTAATGGGTCTGGCATCTGCTGGAGACTGCAAATGGCAGAGCAGGTGTGGAGGGAGGAGTCCACGGTGAGTCAGGAAGCAGAGAGGGAGCACACCCTTCATCTGCCCTCATTCACAGATCCCGGATACAGTCTCTCCTTAAAACACCATCATGATTTGATCATGGGGCTCCACCCTAGTAACCCAAAGCAATCCAATCACTTCCCAAAAGCCCCACCTTCAGATATCATAGTTGGATCAAGCCTCCACCCTAATCCATCAACCATTAGCATTAATTCATCAACTGTTAACATAAGACTTTGGGGTTCACGTGTCCGCATGAGTTTGGGGAGTCAACTCCTATTCACTCAACCTTCTCCAGCAGACCTAACTCAAAGGCAGTTATCTGAATGTGAGTATTTTTAAAAATTTATTTGAAAGACAGAGTCATAGAGAGAGGTAGAGCCAGAGAGAGAGAGAGATCTTCCATCCGCTGGCTAACTCCCAAAATGGCTGCAATGGTCAGAGATGAGCTGATCTGAAGCCAGGAGCCAATGCAGGGGACCAAGGACTTGGGCCATCTTCCACTGCTTTCCCAGGCCACAGCAGACAGCTTGATGGGAAGTAGAGCAGCTGGGACTCGAACTATGCCCATATGGGATGCCAGTGCTGAGGGCCAGGGCTTTAACCCACTGTGCCACAGTGCCGGCCCCCTGAATGTTACTATTTTAATAGTGATTTCTCCTGTTCTTTTTCTCATTGACTTTTTTTCTCTCATCAACTCTAAAGGGCAAGATGCCCTATGGATTGCCTCAGGCTAAATATAATCTTGATTCTTCTGCTCACTGTTCTAGAGTTTTTCCTCTAGGTGTGCAAAATTAACTCCTTGCCCTTGCCTCTCCAGCAAAGTTTTGGTCTAAGGGCTGCACTCATTTTTCATTAGCTTATTGTTTAGAACAGGTATGACTGACATCAGGTGTCTTCCTGAGTCTCAGTCTGTTACCAGCTGGCCCCATGTAAACCCTCAGGGATCATTCTCTCCACTACAGCTCACAGGCTCTCCAAATGGGAGCCACTGGAGATGAGCGATGCCCACAGATTTTCACTTGTGACACAAAATCCCTTACACCTGACTGTTCCACGTGGTTACATTGAGTTTTGAGGGCCCAGCGCACGGGATCTGTGCAGTTACCATGAGCTGGAATTATTCCAAGTACACACCACTGTAATCCTATAAGGAAGTACTATTGCTGTCAACTTCTTAAATTAAGAACTTAAAAAGTTTAGGAAGTTTCGTGACTTGCCTAAGATCACTAAGAGCTGAAAACAGGTCTTGACCTCAGGCGTGCTGGGTTCTGGAGCTCTGGCACATTAGCTACTGCAAGAAGCCTGTCCACTGGGGAAGGGATGGGCATGGGAGCAACTCTGGAGTGCAAGGAGATCAGTTCCAGCAGTGGCTACCACCACGGCTATGGATGGGACTCGCCTTGGGTACTTTTACATTCTTGCTTGCTTGCTTGCTTGCTTTATTTATTTATTTAAGAGATGGAGAGAACTCCCATTTGCTGGTTCACTACCCAAAGAGCCGGGAATTGAACCCAGGCACTCCAATATGAGACACAGCTTAGCTTCTAGGCCAAACACCCACCCCATGGGGTGCTTTTAAAATGTACTGATGCTGGGGCAGGTGTTGGGAACAGTACTTCAGACACCTGCATCCCGTATCAGAGTGCCTCCTTCAAGCCCTGTTCTTCTGCTTCCAATCCCTCTTCCCACTGATGCAGATCCTAGGGGGCCACCCATGTGGGAGATCCAGACTGAGTTCAGGTTCCCAGCTTCAGCCTTGACTGTTGCAGGCATTTGCGGAGTGAACCAGCTGATGGAAGATCTCTCTTTCTCTCCGTGCCTTTCAAATATGGTGAATAAAAAATAAATATTTAAAAATACATATACTGATGCCCTGGTCCCATCTCAGTCCCATAAAATCGGCCTCCCTGGAGCCAGGGTCAAGGTATCTACTTTTTAAGCTCCCCAAGTTAATTCTAATGAGAAGCCAGGTTGACAGCCACCCACCCACAGGAAAGAACAGAGCTCATGGCTTGGACGATGCTTGGATTGTGCATCACAGAGCTGATCGGAACTCCAGCAGCTCCAGCAACCTGCTGGTTTGGCTGCAGCAGCTTCAGAACCCCTGCCTTCCTCACTGTGACCCTGCCCCTGCACCTTGGTGAACCAGCCGCACTATCCATTCCCTCAGGGCTCTGAACCATAGGCTGTCAGACTGCACACACTTCACGCCATCTAGCTTCTCACCTATCCCCTTCGATCCTTCTCCTGCACCCAGGCCGCCTCCTGCTTTCTTCATCCCATGGTGAATGACGCCCCCTGGTCCGTTCCCACAACACCATGATCGTCAGAACTCCGGGAGTACTGCTCTCTTTGAACTGTTGCTCTCTGTTCCTAAGTCTGTCTCTCCTTCCCTGGACTGAGAGCTGTGCAGGGAATGGGGCTGTGTCTGATTCCTCTCCACTGTCTGGCGGGGCCCTTGGCGCCTGGGCGGTGGGGAGGGGACCCACACATGGGCTGGAAGAACATATTCAGGCCTGAAGAGCTGGTCTCTGGTTCCAGAAGACCCTTTCTGCACTGCCAAAGCGTTTCTCTTCATTTGACACAGAGACTTTCAAAGGAAGGAAAACACAAAAGCCATTCACCCTTCAAGATTTGTCTCTGCCCTCCCTCCAAAAGGAAGCGTCTGGGATTGCTCCCAGTTCCTAATGATCTCTTTTAATGAATGTTGAGCGTCACTGCAGTCTGTGTAATTCAGTTGTCAACTGCATTCTTCTGTTGCTGACTTCAATCTTTTTTTTTTATGCTTGGAGGTTTAGTTTTATCTTCTTACAAAACTGTAAACCCTTGAAATTTCAGGACTAATGCTAAGAGGGCAGCGTCATGTTGTTGACTCATTCATTTGATGCCTGAGCAGGCCTGACACGCTCTGGCATTCATCTTCCTGTGACAGCAAAGGCCCAGAGCTGGTGCTCACCTGTTAAATGAAGACATTGGTAACCCCTTGTAGCCCCGTGACCTGAACTTACGAGGTACTCACAGATCATACGTGCTGACAAGGTGTGAAATGCGAAGGTTTAATTCTTATTAGAAGATGTGGTCCGTTTGAGGCAGGGAAACTCCAAGAGTAAACTCTCTCTCAATTTTTCTTTAGCTCTTTGTAAATGCTTGATGATTTGACTTCAAAACTGAATGTAAAATACTGAGGTGGTGTCCCTCACCCACTCCCCAGTCCCACATATTTTACACAAAGCCCTAAAATCGCTCTGAATTTCACAAAGGAAGGTGATTTCAAACGTTCATAGAAAAACAGAATTTTATTTAGGTACAAAAAATTTTTGAAATCCATGCAGTTTCTTCCCCTCAATACACATTTTCCACGAACTTTTTGAAAATCCCTCACATGCATGGATTTCAAATGTTTTTGGCACAAACATAAACATTTAATTTCATATTCCATGATGTTTTGGATGTCCCTCCATACCTCCATTATTAAATTCCACACATCACAGCAGAGAACAGAAAATGGGGCCAGCTGGGTTCGGTTGCTGCCTGTACACCCACACCTGCACCTAAGCGTCATTGCTAAATATGGAATCTGCTCGGCTATTTAATTTTGCAGTGAAGGAAATAGATGTCCCGCCCCCTCACCAGAGATGCTACCCGGCTGTATCAGCTACAGAACACAGGGTTGGACTCTGTTTTGTTTTGCTGACTGATTATACAGGAGGGTTCCCCGAAGATGGCAGGCTTGGGGCCCAAAGAGAGAGCCACACTGTCAAGTGGATTATGCTCTCCTGCTTTCCTGTGGTGCAGAAAAGTGTGTGTGGGAGGAACGGAATACAAAAGAAGCAAATAAACTCACCTGCCCCTGAAAACCACCCCAACACCCTGTTCCCCAGCACGGAGTCCCCAGCCCATTTGTGGGACTGCGGGTGCTGCTGCTGGGCTCCAGGGAGCTCCACTTCGCAGGGTGGGAAGGAAGGAGGAGTTCCAGTGCCACCAGGGGGGAGGCCGAAAGATGGGCACTCGGGATGTTGGCTTTAAAGCAGAGAAAGTGCAAGGGAGGCAGGCGGGGGGCTGGGGAGCCAGCTTGTCCCAAAGTGCTGGAAGGAGAGGCTCAGTGCAGGATGTCCCCTGGGACACAACAGGTGAGCTTCAGCGCCACTGCTGCTTGCCTTCTGCCACAGGCTGAGGGAGGCAGGAAAAGGCTGACCCACAGCCAGCTCCAGCCACCTGAGCCTTGCCCCCTTGACAACAGCTGCTGTGGACCTGTCCCTCTATCATGTCAACAAGGCCATGGCTGGGAAGTTCAGGCCAAACCACCTGCAGTGGGGATCCGAGTCTGTGAAGAGGGCTGGGGCGGGGGGGTAGGCGGTACTGCAGGTCTCAAAAGGCTCCCCCACCCCACCCTCCCAACGCCACGTATTTCACCTCTTAGTGCGGAGTGACTGGCAATCCTGGGCGTTTCATCAGCACTGACTCCATTTCCCCCTTCGACTGGTGCCCAGAAGTGTCCTGAGACATATGGAGGGGGTGATTACTCTGAAGAGGCCCATCGAGGGAAATGGAAAAAGAGCCTCAAGGATGACCCTTGCTCTAGTTCCTCTCTGTATTCATTGACAAAAACACCAGAAAAAAGAAATCTGAGGACCAAAGTAACCTACTTGTTGCTTTTTAAGACATTTCTATGTTGATAAAATGTAAGTGACCTGGCTGCACACTCCCAGCCGGGGTTGAGCAAGGTCACCCTCTGCCTTCTCATTCAGCTCTTGTGCTATAAACAAGTGTATTTTATACTCTGTTTAGTACTATACTTTTCACATAGCACTAAATGTGTGTGTGTGTGTGTGTTATTGGTCATCTTACTATTTAATGTCTGCCAACGGCTAGCATCGTGACACAGACGATGTGCTATAAACAAGTGTATTTTCTACTGTTTAGTACTATACTTTTCATACAGCACTAAATGTGTGTGTGTGTGTGTGTGTGTTATTGGTCATCTTACTATTTAATGTTTGCCAGCGGCTAGCATCGTGACACAGACGATCAGGCCATTGCTTCGGATGCCTGAATCCCATAGCAGAGTGCCTGAGATGGAGTCCCGCCTAGGCTTCCCATCCAGCCTCCTGCTAGTGCACACCCTGAGAGGCAGCACTTGGCTCAAGTACTTTTTGAATCCTTGCCATCCACAGGGGAGACCCAAATGGAATTATGGTTCCTGTCTTTGACCTGGCCTGGCCCTAGCTTTTGCAGGCATTTGGGGGAGTGAACCAGGCCATGAAGGTCCCTCTCTCTGTTACTCTTTCAGATAAAAAAAATTCACTATCCAAATATATGTAATGGGACTTTGTTAGCAACAAATTACCCTTAGAAAAATAAAATAACCCCCAAGTTAGTGCTGGCTACTGCCCCTAAGTGCAAAAGGCCTGGAGGTACCTTCAGGTGAAAATGCATGTGTTAGATAAGCTCCACTTAGGCATGAGTTACAGCCCCTTTGCCCATGAGTCCAAAGTTAATGACTCAACAGTGTGTATGAGACAAGAAACGGGAATGTGCATAGACAAGGTTATTTATTGACCAGTGGAGGAAAATGTGACCCAAAGCTCACAGGAATCCAACCCTGTATTTCCTCCAGGAGCGATGCTTTCATATTCACTATTTCAGTGTTTACTGCCAATTTATAGAGAATAACTATTATGAATCATGGGAACTGATTATACTTTCTGGCTTAATGTTGGCTGCTTGGAATTTCAAATCACAGAGACTCCAGAAGAGGTGGGAAATTGCTGTCTACCCGTGACTTGTATCTGCCAGCTTTGTTCACCCTGTTATATCTCATTTAGTCTTTGTGAGAACTCTGGATAGCTGGTCTTACTGCCTATTTTGCCAGGTAAGGAAATGAGCCCTCAAGAGATTTGTCCATTTATTTGAGGTTATATAGCATGAGAGACAGAATTCTTTGGTGGCCTCCAAATTGCTTCCCTTCTTCCCATACCTATGCCTTTTATAACCAGTCCCTTCCTTCGATTGTGAATACAACAATGATGACAGGCTGTGATGATGCTACATGTCAGAAGGGAAGGGATTCTATGGATCTAATTAGAACCCCTAATGAGTAGACGTTAAAGCATTGACTTTTACAGGAAATTGTCCTGGGCGGGCCTGAATTAATACGGTGGGAGATTTCAAAGTTGGGAGATTCTGTGGCTGGCCCGGATGTCAAGGCATGAGTTAGTTCTACAGCTGCAAGGGAAGTTATCCAGCCAACAACCGCCTGAGCTCAGAACAGACCACCAGACTCAGCTAAGACCACAGCCCCAGCTAGGATCTCAACTGCAGCTCAGTCCTGGCCCTGGCTGCTAGTTCATGGAGATTGGGAGATAATAAACGTTATTTGTGGTCTTTAGTTATGCAATGATAGAAAATGGATGCCCACGACCAAGAAGTAGCAGAATCAGGTTCAAACACAGGCCTCCCTGCCTCCAAAGCTGATATTCGTCCCCTTGATTCTACGTAAAAACCACATTTTGGTTGTTGGTTTGCATGGCAGGAGGAGACTGGTGGAAGGGGGTATTGTTTCTTTCAGAGAAGAGGATATGGAAGACCATTCTGACACAGTGGCTAAGGCCTCAGCCCTAACACAAAGAGGTTCTCTTCAGCCTTGGGTGGTGGCAGTAACTGTGACCAGCCAAAAGGTGGAGCACTTCTCAATGCTGGCAGATGAGGAATGAGCTCCTTTTGCTCAGGAAATAGCTAGAGGTGATCTGGAGGGCAGCAGAGTTCCCACAGGACAAGCTAAGAGCTCTGGATCCCGAGTGTTGGGTGAAGCACACAAAATGGCAAATCTGTGTTTCTGATGTTCACAACAGCAATTACATGTGCTTCAGCTAGTTCGTGGAGGGACAAGGCCTGACCAGTGGTTAGACGTATTAAACAAATGCATATTATTATTTGACATCTCATAAGGTGTTAGAAAATAAGATAAAGGAAAGGGTGAATTATCTCCAAAATCAGGGATTAATATATATATATATGGTATACGGAAGGTGTTTAGTCTAGCAGGTAAATACCTGAGATGCCTATTAAAATGCCTACATCCTTGGCCGGCGCCGCGGCTCATTAGGCTAATCCTCCGCCTTGCGGCGCCGGCACACCGGGTTCTAGTCCCGGTCGGGGTGCCGGATTCTGTCCTGGTTGCCCCTCTTCCAGGCCAGCCCTCTGCTGTGGCCAGGGAGTGCAGTGGAGGATGGCCCAGGTGCTTGGGCCCTGCACCCCATGGGAGACCAGGAAAAGCACCTGGATCCTGGCTCCTGCCATCGGATCAGCGCGGTGCGCCAGCTGCAGTGCGCGGGCCGTGGCGGCCATTGGAGGGTGAACCAACGGCAAAGGAAGACCTTTCTCTCTGTCTCTCTCTCTCACTGTCCACTCTGCCTGTCAAAACAAAAAAAAAATGTCTACATCCTGGGCTGGTGCAGGTAAAGCTGTCATCTGCAGTGCCAGCATCCCATATGGGCACAGGTTTGAGTCCTGGCTGCTCCACTTCTGAAAGCAGCAGAAGATGACCCACGTCCTTGGGCCCCTGCACCCATGTGGGAGACCCAGAAGAAGCTCCAGGGAGTGAACCTGTGGATGGAAGACCTCTCTCTCTGTTTCTCCCTCTGTCTGTAACTCTACCTCTCAAATAAAATAAACAAATATTAAAAAAAAAAAAGCCTAAATCCCAGGTTGGAGTACCTGAGTTCAATACCAGTCTCCAACTCCTGACTCCAGCCACCCTGGGAGGCAGTGGTGATGACTCAAGTAGTTGGGAGCCCTAGCCGCCCAGCTTCAACCACAGCTGGGGGCCACCATGGGCAACTGGAAGGTGAATCAGGATAGCATCTTTCTCTCTCTGCCTCTCCAGTTAATTAATTAAAAAATAAAAGGTATAAGACCCTGATTGGGAAAACCAGCATCAGACAAGAAAGTGCTTAACTCTTCAGCCACTCAACTTCCTCTTCAGGGCTGTGGGAGGAAGGGGGAGGCAGTGTCTTCCACAGCGTGCAGGGTGAGCTAGCTCATCAAGCGCAGGGATGTCCATCAAGGGGAGTACAGGGAACAGCCTTACGGTTTCTGTCACATGAGCCCACAGATGTGGCTCTACTCTGAGGTCACAATTGTTCTGTGTAGACTCCTCGGTCATTAACTGGACGTGGAAGGTGGTGGAGTGAGGGAGGCCTCCACCCTGGCTCCATGCTGCCCAGAGCCATGCCCACCAGCCCTCTGGAGTCCGTAATTACTGGAGTTGAGGGCCCCAGCAGTGACTCCACATGCACTCACCCTTGAGCTAACGGAGTCTTGCCCGCCCTCCTCCCTCTGCCTTCATTCTCCTTCACTCTCTGCGACCCTTCTGTCTTCCCCTTCATCTCCCAAACAGGCCTAATAAAGTCCACATCAAGATGCAGAAGAGTCAGTGTCAAGGTCACCTTTTGCCCCAGCCCGGGGCTGCTCTCTCCTCAGGGAACAACCTGTCATGTTTCCTGACATCCTCAAAGAAAGCCCAGGTAATGACATTTTCCTCCACCTTCCTCCTTTGACTTTCTATCTTGAGATCCACTGTCTCTTCCTGAAAGTTCACCTTGGGCTCAGGGAGGGAATATGAGGGGTCTTCCAGAAGTTCATGAAAAAGGGGAATAATGAAAACTATGCATGAATTTGAAGAATTTAGGCACCAAATGTAACTTAGCTCTTAATTCTATTTTTCTATAAACCTTAGAAGTCTCTTGCACATAACAGGGAAATCTGAGCAAAATACTGGCCCAGACGGATCAGAATATCTGGGACATGGTTGAGATTCTACTGGCCACTTAACTAATAACTAGCACATAAGACCCCTGTTTGAGTAATGGAAGCTGGGCACTAAGCTGAAGACCTTACCTGGCACGACCACATTCAATTCTCTCAGCAATCCTGGGAGCTAGGCAGCGACTTTCCACACTATGTGAATGAGTCAAGTGAAACGTTAACTTTCTGCAGGCCATATCACCAACAAGTAGCAAAGTTGGGACTCCAACTCAGTCTGTCTTGGTCCATGCAGTTAACCATGCTGCTCTGGTAACCTGATTCAACCCACAGCCTTGCTCTCACTCTCTTTATGGATGATTTCACTATAGCAATGATTCTGTCTTGCAGCTCCCTGACACTCATTCGGCATCCCCTGCGTACCCACTGGGGCTGCCCTTTTCTTGTCATGGACAGTCGTGGCCTCAGTCCACCTTAGGTGGACCCATGGCACTTTCAGCCGTGCCTCAGCAGAAGAAAGCAGGTGAAATATCCACATTCCAGGACAAGCAGGTGACATACCTACAGCTCAGGAACCTGGGAACTTCCAAGGGAGAAGGTCTGGGAACAGCTCCTTCACCCCCCAGTCACAGATACATGAGGTGGGACCTTCTCCAGTGCTTGGCAGGTTGGAAAAGCAGGTGAGAGCATGCAGCTCAGGAAGCATGGGCCACAGCCTCTGGGCTGTCCAGGGACCAGGGTTAAGGAGATGATGCAGACAGAGCAGGAGGCCAATGCAAAAGCTGAAACAAAGTAACTCAACAGAACCTGTGCATGGCTTAGACAATGTGGCTGTTTGGCTCATTTGGATTTTCATCTGCATGCAAACAGGAATTGAAGAGATTTACAATTAGAACCCTGCTATGTTTTAGATATGATTTGAGTGTGCTCCCCAAGCTTCACAGGTTGAAATTTAAGCCCCATTGTGAGGTATTAAGAAAGCAGAAACTGGGAACGATGTCGTGGCAGTGGGTTAAGGCAGTGCTTTGCAATGCCAGCATCCCGTATCACAGTGCTAGGATGAGTCCCGGCTGCTCTGTTTCTGACCCAGCTTCCTGCTAATGTGCTTGGGAAAGCAGCAGAGAATGGCTCAAGTGCTTGGGACCCTGCCACCCACATGGAGACCTGGGTGAAGTTCCTGGCCCCTGGCTTCTGCCTGGCCCAGCCCTGGCTGTGGCAGCCATGTTGGTAATGTACTAATAGCTGGAAGATCTTTTCTCTCTCTCCTTCTCTCTGTCGCTCTGCCTTATCTTTAAATAATGATAAAATAAAAACATAAAAACAATGTGGAGGGGCTGGCGCTGTGGCATAGTAAGTTAATCCTCCGCCTCTGGAGCCGGCATCCCATTAATCCTCCACCCCATATGGGCGTGGGTTCTAGTCCCGGCTGCTCCTCTTCCCATCCAGCTCTCTGCTATGGCCTGGGAAAGCAGAAGAAGATGGCCCAAGGACTTGGGCCCCTGCACCTGCTTGGGAGACCCGGAAGAAGCTCCTGGCTCCTGGCTTTGGATCAGGGCAGCTCTTCACGTTGCAACCATTTGGGGAGTGAACCAGTGGAAGGAAGACCTTTCTCTCTGTCTCTCCCTCTCACTACCTGTAACTCTACCTCTCAAATAAATAAATAAGATCTTTAAAAAAATTGTGGAAACTTTAACTTTGGGGCTTTTAGGTGGGGGTCTTTGGAAAGTGATTAGGATTGGATTAGGTCATTAGGGTGGGGTCCCCATGATTGAATCTGATGGCTTCAGGGGAAGAGGGAGGGGCAGGCGGGTGTTCAGCCTAGTATCAGGCCGCGAGCAAGGACACCAGGATACCAGCATCCTGTATCAGAGTATCTGGGTTCAATTCCTGGCTGTGGCTCCTGATTCCAGTGTCCTGTTATGCAAACCCTGGGAGGCAGCAGCGATAGCTCAAGTACTTGGGTTCCTATTACCTATTTGGGGGACCTAGATCATATTTCTGGCTCCTGGCTTTGGCTATTGCAGGCCTTTGAAGATTACCGGCAGGCAGCTCACTCTGTTGCTCGCTCTCTCTCTCTCCTTGAAATAAATCAAAGGTGGGAGACTACACACACACACACACACACACACACACGCCCCATCTCTGGCCAGGCAATGTTCAGTGCCACCTTCAGACCCTGCCAGCAAGGAGGGCATCAGCAGACAAGACTTTTGTGCCTCTAGAACCATGAGCCAAAATAAATCTCTTTTCTTCCTACCTCAGAAACTTTGTGGTAGTGATGAAAGCAAACCCAGCTGCCATGCCACAGAGGAGGTGAGTGAGTTCTAGCCCCTCTTGCTTTGGGAGCTGAGGGTTAGAGTCTCGGGGGCAGTGCCGCCCGGGAGCACGTCTTCCCCTCCCCCAGTTCTTGGTGACCGTGGCTGTGGGGTCCCTAACTCCCATACTGACGTGAAGAGGAGGAGCTATGCAGAGTGTATGTGTGTATGATCACTTCCTTTAGCTGCCATGCAGACGGCACAAACACGGTGGCTTGCAATAGCACAAGCATGGAAGTGAGAAATCCGAAGGCAATGTGTAGCAGGGTTGGTTCTTTCTAGAGCAGGGGTGGGAAACCTTTGTTCTGCCAAGGGCCATTTGGATATTTATAACATCATTTGTGGCCCATACAAAATTATCAACTTAAAAATTAGCCTGCTATAGATTTATTGAATTTTGAGACCTGCCTGCGGTTGCCTAAATGATTTCATGAGGCTTATGGATGTCCCCCACCTGTGTAAAGGCTCCCACAGAGACTCTGCCCCAGCTTCCTACAGTTTCTGTTGTTTCCAGGCAATCCTCGGAGCCCATGTCTGCATCCTGGCATCGCTGTCTCCGCCTCTACAGAATCTTCACTGAGTGTCTTCACGTGGCCCTTGTGGAGGATACCCTTCACATCCACTATCACTTTATCATAACTAATTACATCTGCAGAGTGTATTTCCAAATAAGGTGGCATTCTGAGGTTCTGCTTGGACACAGATCTGGGGAGGGAGGAACACTGTTCAGCCTAATGCAGTTGTCAGTGACACTGTGGATGGCGCTCACATAATGCCAGGGAAAGTGTTTCTGCTCCTCAACAGGAAAGTTCAAGTACACCTGGGCCACTGGTTCCCAGCAGGGTGTGGGTGAGGGGTCACCACCTTGGGCAATGACCATGTCACACCGAGGCACCACCTATGGATCTAAAACACGGCATGGAAATCATGCTGAGGGCTAGCATTGTGGCCCAGTGGGTTAAGCTGCCACTTGCTGTGCTGGCATCGCATATGAGAGCACTGGTTCAAGTCCCAGGCACTCTGCTTCTGACCCAACTCCCTGCTAATGCACCTGGGAAGGCAGCAGAGAATGGCACAAGTGTCTGGGCCCCGGGGGAGACCAGATGGAGTTCCTGGACACTGGCTGCAGCCTGACCCAGCCCTGACCACTGTGGCCACTTGGGGAGTGAACCAGTGGATAGAAGATTTCTCTCTCTATCTCTCCACCACTCTGCCTTTCAAATAAATAAAACATATCTTAAAAAAGAAAAAGAAATCATGCTCAAAGGAGCAAAAACAAGTGACACAGAGAATTACAACAACTCCCCCGCTGCTCCAGACACAGCAGGCTCCTCTCCACATAAAACCCAGCAATCGTATCCTCCAGGTAGAACCCACAGTGATTCTGGCAAACACCTTCTCTCCCCCGCAAGCTGAAACGGAAAACACGCAAAAGCCTCCAGTCTTCTCTCTCTCCCTTCAATCCCAGAACGATTGGGAGAGACCATAGGTTTGTGACCGGGAAATGACAGAGGGAGGTCTCTCGGCCTCCCACACACCAAGGACAGTCCTGGGCACAGCAGCTCAGGTAAAGAACAGAGTGGGACTGAGGGACTCCTCAGTGTTCCCAAGGCAGACCTGTTCTGCTTAGCGAGGACTCTGTCCAGAGGCACTCGGGTAAGTGCTGCACAGAACTGCGTCCAATCTCCTAACAGATTAGCTGCCTCCCAGGGACAGGTCCTGGGCAGCTCCAAGCAGTGGCAGGGGGCTGTCAATACAAGGCCCAGATAGGACTTAATTACCGGTTCCCAGGAAGGGGTGCTTAATTGAATTACAGGGTGTCTCCTGAACATCAAAGGCAGCCCATGCTCAGAGGAAGCCCAGCAACAGACCCTCTGCAGGGGAGGGAGCCCCTGCAGGGGTCAGACTGTGGAGGGCCCAAGGATGCTGTGGATCCTGCTGAGACTGGGAGAGCAGAGGAGAAAGAGGTAAAGAGTGGGGGGTGGCGAGCACTCTCTGGGCTTCAGTGTCGCTATCCTGGGTCTCCCCGGGTTCCTGCAACCTGGAGGTGACATACAGGTCAGGATGCGCCAGTTGTCCACTCATTCATTCATTCAGCAGACATTAATATTGTCCCTATGGTGTGTGAGGCACCCTGCTCAATACTGGGGAAGAACCAGGTAGAGCTCTGGCCTGACAGCATGTGGCTGACGTGGGACCACTCACTCCTGAACCAACTTCTGCTTCTGCCAGTGCGCACGTCACAAGCCAGAGCCAATGAGTCACCCTTCTGAATCAACTGCAGGAGGTGACGAGCAAGTCACTGTTAATGACAACCTGACAAAAGGCAGGAGAAAGGCTTGCCTCTGTGTGGCCACAGCCCTCGGTGGCTCCCTCTTCCATTGCAACTAACACCACACTCTTGCTCACCAGGTTCCGGCTTTGCTGAGCGTGGTGACTGCGCCATCTCTCTCTGTGCTCGGCCCACAGCATGAGATCCACAAATGTCTGTGGACTGTGCGCCGAGCGCCTGCCACCCAGCCCTGCTCCACGCACTCCCCTGCTGCTGGCAGCCTCACAGCTGTGGGAGCCGACACAGGCTCCAGGGGCTGCAGCACTGTCCCAGCTGCTCCTCCTTCTGGGGCTCTTGGCTGTGCCTGCCCACAGACACCATGGATGTGGCACCAAAGGAGGCCCCCTCTGCCCTAGGATCAGAGTGTGGGGCCCTGAGCCAGGCTTGCTCTGTCCTGCAGGCAGTGGGTGGAAGCCACACTTCTTGGTAGTTCCTGGTGACGGATGACACAAACAAGAATCCTGCGTGGACCGGCTTGGGTGAGCGGGGTGGTTCTGAGCCAGCAATCCCAGGTGGTGAATCAGACTCCAGAGCTGGGCGTTCAGGAGCTTATGTGGCCCTTGCCAAATGCCCTGGGCCCAGCTGCCCCTGAATTAAAAAGGAAAGATGCCGACTGTTGGTACTGACAGGAAAAGGAAATCCTCTGCTTTCAGCCTCATCACCTTATTCTAATGCTAAAGTATGGAATATAGCAGAAAGAACATGCAACTTAGAATCAGAAGATCTAGGTTTTGAAACTTACCCTTAAAAATTCTGTGTTCTGGGGCTGGTATTGTGGTGTAGCAAATAAAGCCACCTCCCGTGCCGCCATTATCCCATATAGGCACTGGTTCATGTCTTGGCTGTGTCGCCTCCAATCTAGTTCCCTGCTAATGTGCCTAGGAAAAGCAGCAGGATGGCCCAAGTGTTTGGGTTCCTGCCATCCATGTGGGAGACCTCGATAAAGCTCCTGGCTCCGCCTGGCCCAGCACTGGCTGTTGCTGCAGTGAATCATAGGATGGAAGATGTGTGTGTGTGTGTGTGTGTAACTTTTTCAAATAAATAAATAAATACATATTTTTTAAAAAGTCTCTGTTCTGGGGCTGGCTTTGTGACACAGAGGGTCAAGTCACTGCTCATGACACCAGCATCCCACATCTGAGAGCCCCTTTGAGTCCTGGCCACTCTGATTCCAATCCAGCTCCATGCTAATGCACCTGAAAAAGCAGCAGAAGATGGTCCAAGACCTTGCCACCCATGTGGGAGACCTAGAGGGAGTTCTGGACTCTTGGCTTTGGTCTAGACCAAGCCCTGGCCATTGTGGATATTTGGAGGAGGGAACCAGCAGATGGAAGATTTCTGTCTTTCCCTCTCTGTTGCTCTGCCTTCCAAAATCAATCTTCATAAAAAAAATTCTGTGTTCTGGGGTCAATTACTTAACATTTCTTAGATTCTGTTACTTCAAATAGCATCATACCAGTAAATTGGAAGATATGACCTAATCTTTATACAGTTATCCCCAGTATCCATGGGGTTGATTCCAGAACCCTTTGTAGGCACCAAAATCCACAGATGCTCAAATCCTTATGTAAAATGGTGTAGCACTAGCATAGAACCTACACAGTCCTCCTGTATACTGAAAATCATCTCTAGATTGCTAATAATACCTAATACGCTGTAAATGCTATGTAAACACTTGATACGCTGTATTGTTCAAGAAAGAATGACAAGGAACAAACATGTTTAGTACAGATACAATTTCTCCCCGAATAGTTTCAGTGCATAGTTGGTTGGATCTACGGATGTGGAACCCATGATGGAGGACCAACTGTACTTTAAGATGTTTTACACAAATACTATATGTCATATTATGTAAGAAAAATACAACCAGGAGTAAGCCTTCCCAGAAGTCTCAACAACAGTGAAGCCCAGGTAACCAACACTTCCCAGAATATTCCATTCTCCTTAGAGGTCTACCCCTACCTAACCAACTGTAAACATTTAGCGGCTAATATTTGCAAAGCATTTTATATCATTCTGTTCCTTTGACAGCCAGCCCTTGGCTGTGTTCACTCTACGCTCTCCTTAATGCCCTGAAACAGAAACCATAATATTCATCTAACAGTCCACACAGATTAACTACAGCAGTATCACTCTTTGCTTTGGATAGAATTACATTAACTCATTATAGTACTCTTAGTTTTCTTTTGCTATTTTATAAGAAAAAATGGAACTCTATTCCATTATCAGCTAAAAATATTCTAAAATGTGGGTTCCTTGGGGTGGGGCAGGTATTGAAAAAGGCCTGAGCAAAGGGCTGGATTGGCGTGTTTAGGAAACCTACCATGTTAGGAAGGGGTTTGGAAGATTCTAGCCTGATAATGGAATTTTCTGTTTCATATGTCCAATGGTAATTCATGTCTCCATGGATTCATCCAGGGAACAGAAGGTTCTGGGTCTTGTAGGATAAAGAGGGTGATGCAAGGGGGTTTTTCTCATTAGGATTGGCCCAGTATGGGAGGGACAGTGTAACTTCATCCTAATACATCTCAGTGAAATGGAGATTCCCAGTTTCTTTTTTGTTGGTTGGTTTTAAGATTGATTAATTTATTTGAAAGGCAGAGTGATAGAGAGGGAGAAACACACATACATGCATGCCCACATACAGATCTATCTGCTGGTTTACTTCCCAAATGGCTACCAATAGCCAGGGCTAAGCCAGGTCCAATCCAGAAGCCAAGAACTGCCATCTGGATCTCCCATGGGGGTGGCAGGGACCCAAGTACTTGGGCCATCATCTGCTGCCTTCCAGGTGCACCAGCAGGGAGCTGGATGGGAAGCAGAGTAGCCAAGACTCGAACCAGCACTCCCATAGATGGGGGAAGTGCGTGTCCTAAGCAGCAGCCTATTGCAGCACAACGCCCAGCCCTCCTAGTTTCTCACTCCAAGAAGTTCCTTGTATCTCTAGTCTCAGGTCTAGGGTTGGCAGATACTGGTTTTTCCTTCCCACATCCACAGCTGACCTCAGATACAGCCTCACGCATCCTTTCCAAGTTGGTCCCAGAATAGCCACAACTAACTTACTGCAGCAGACACAAAAGGAGAGTCCCACTCCCACCCCAGCCCCGTGCACCTGATAGAGCCACACACTGTGCCACCAGCTGATGAGAACACTCTGGCTTCCGGGGGAGCTCCTAGACAGGACTCAGGTTACAGTTCTCAGGATCACCAGTGGGGTTGCCCGCTGGCTGCAGCAAAGTGCAGCTGACCAGTTGTCCAGCAGGGGAGGGGTGGGGAGAGAGCTCAAGGGGAGCCGTCATTCTATCCCTGGAAGGTATTTCAGGCAGCGAAGCTTCTGTCTTGGACTGGAACACAGGCTGTCCTGGAAACCCAAACCCAAGGAAAAGGCTTTGAAAGTGACTCAGTACCCAAAGACAGCACCTGAACATGACAGCCAATTATCTTCTGACTCTGGTCTCCTGCAGAGGACAGACCAGAAAAGGGTAAAGGGGGAGAAATGACCCAGGTGGCCTTGAGATTGGTGCCACCGAGCATCACCCACTAGGAGTGTTTTCTGTTGATGCGGGCAGAAGCCAGTTTCACCTTGGCTGGGGGGTTTGAGATCAGCTTAACGCATGTGATAGGGCAGGGGAGCTCCAGAAGGGGCCTATTTCTATTTCTCCCATTCTCCAGCCTAAGGCTCCAGGACAGACCACTGTATAATCAGCATTCTCTCAGGATTGTGTACCTGTGCCAGTTAGGAGGTGACAGGCACCCATCTCACTTGGGACTCCCTTCTAAGAGACACTGCCCAGCACCTGTAGATACATCTGCTTAGGTAGGTTACCACTGAATCCCCATGGCAACTTCATTTTTCCATCCCATAATCCAGCTGTGTCAGATTAACAGGGATGGGAGGATGATGTACTTGACACAGGGAAACCGGCTTGCATCTGGCCAGTGGCTTTGACATGGGCAAGCTGGGGGGGGATAAAAAGGAAGTGTGTGGGTGGGGGGGGGGGTAAAAATCAGATTCCTTCTCTCATGAATGTTTTGACCAGAAAGATCTTTCCAGGTAGGAGCTGAAAGCATTTATGGGGAAGGAAACCAGGAGAGAGGACGGACGGGCTAGCAGGTATCACTGCAAGCTGAAAGGAACCAAGAAGGCCCCAGAGAGAATCAGAGATGCTAAGACGCAGAGACCAAGAGGCCCAGGCGGGAGTGACGGGAGAGCAAAGGCAGCCCCCAGAGCTACTGCAGTCTCCAGTGGCTCTCAGATACTTGTCCCAGCCTGGGCTGCATCTTCACAGTTGGGTCTTCCTGTCTTCACATACATTCAGGTAAACACTTAACAGTGAAGGGAAACAGAGCACCAAAATGAGCGAATGCCTGGCTTCCTGGGAGAAATCCATCTTTTTGGTACAATTCTGAAGCGAGTTTTGCCCGAATGATGTTGGCTCTGCTATGGGACACCTGCACAGCAACTTCTCCGTCCCTCAAAGAGACCATGGATCAGATGGGAGGCAGGCGGCGGCCCGAGTACAGATGCCAGCCTGGTGGTGGACGGGAGTATCGGGAACGGGGTAAGAAGAAAAAAGATGTGGCCCAGGGAACTGAAGATGTAAATATGAAGCGTGAGTAGGCGTGGAATCACGGTGCTGGGAGCTGCAGCACCTAGACAGAGCGTGTGCAGCAGAGGAGGAAAGGATGCAGTGGCGAGCACTCGGACAACAGAGTGAATCTCACACAATTGGGGAAGCCAAGGACACCCAGGTGAAGACTTGCTGCCACAGCCTTGGTTAGCCTGGTGGCTGGGAACCCCCTGCACCACCACAGCTCAGAAAGAGAAGGCCAGGAGGGCACGAAAGAGAAGGAGCGAGGGTCACGTGGGGTTCACAAGGGGAAATCCAAAATGTTGATGAAACAGGGCCTAACAGTCTGGGAAAGGATGGATTACCTGAGAGATGGTGGTTGGAGTCCTCTAAAATCCATAACCTGTTTAGCAGCCAGACTCTGAGTAATAGATTATAATCAAGATTCTCTTATTTGAAACCTAATACAGAATGTGGTATAGATCATGAATAACTGGTTCTTCCAGAACCCCCACTCACCAAACAATAACTCAAGTGGGCTGAAGGTAGCCAAGTTGTATTGTGCCTTTACTGATCCTTGGCTAGGAAGGGTAAGGACGGGGCCAAATCGATAGCTGAACTCAAATACACATACATATCTGGTGGTCTCTAAGTTTTCAGAAAAATGTTTCTCCATATTAAATAAATTGCACTCTCAACTTTAAATTCTTCTCTATCTATCCAGGTAATTTCTTACTTGGGTACCCAGTAGGCAGTAGGGGTGGAAACAGAATTCTTATGAATGATAACGCTCATGCTACCTGAGAATATTTACCCAGTGCTTTACTTCATGGTTATTTAGCCAAATCCTCAAAGCATTTGATTCTTGCAAAAATGTTTCCACACTGTGCAGAATTTAAATATGGGGGACCTTGCTCTATTTGCAGATCAAGTTCTCTCTCTTCACCTTTCAAGTATATGCCACTGGCTCTACTTTCAGACTGGGTTCTGGAAGCATAAATTAGTTTCTGTCTAAAACAACAACAATAAGTTGAAGACCACAGCTCTGACCTCTACCCTGCCTCATGCAGTGGACAGGAGCATAGCCAAACGGGGACGAAGGCATGAATGCCATTCTCCATCCAAATACATCCGGGAAACTGATGAACAGTGGGCCAGCCAGGAAGGTCCTCCTCACGCCCCAGCCTCCCCTTGTTCCAGTAACCCTGGCCTTCATTCTTGTGAAGGAAGGAGGAAGCTGACTGTTAAGGGCCAGAACCATTAAGAAAAAAATCTGCAAGGCCCAGGGCAGGATCTCCGCCTGCAGTCCTTTATTATTGTTGCCTGAAGCCCCAATTAGCACGTCTCCTAGCAGTAGGCAGGAGAGCGCTTTGAAGATGAAGCCTTTCATTCTCTGAGTGGCTGGTCAAGCGATCATCTCCAACTTCAAACCCACACTGGTGTTCCCCCCACCGTGACCTCCCACCCTGCACCACTGGGAGAAGATCCCTGTGAGCAGGCCAGGGCGGGCACACTAGACGCTCTGCTGCAGACAGCACATGGCTAAGTCGGGCAGGAGGAGAGCTGCCTAATCCAGCATTGCAGGGTGAGGCTGCACACCCTGGCTCTAAAGCAAACTACCCAGGCGGGCCCTGGACTTCCTGGAGATTTTTGCAGACACAGAAGGTTCTCAAGTGGTCCTGAAACTGGAATATGCCATTTTTTGACATAGTCTTCTTGTGAGATTTTGGAATCAAATATAATAATTATACATATTTATGAGGTCTTTGATGTATGATTTAACAATCTCAGTAATTAAGAGGAGAAAAATTTTATCAGTACCTAGGATCCTCTGGACATAATACCAGAGCTTTTGCTAAAAAAGATACATATAGCATTGGGCATTTAGCCTAGTGGTTAAGACACCCGTATTCCACATGGGCGTTCCTGAGTTCAACTCCTGGCTCTGGCTCCTGATTCCAGCTTCCTGTCAGTGCAGATTCTGGCAGGCAGCAGGTGATGGTTCAAGTAGATGGGTCCCTGCCAAGCACATGGAAGACCTGGTTCCAGGCTCCCTGGCTTCAGCCCTGAGATTAGCCCTAGTCATTGCAGGCATCTGAGGGGTGAACCAGCAGTTGGGAGTTCGTGTGATTTCTCCCTCTCTCTCATTAAAAAACAAACAAACAAAAAACCCCACACAGCCTTTCATCACTCTTTTGGGCATGGAAACCAGGGAATCGTGTAGGAACAGTCTTACTTGAATGCTCCACTGCACTGCTCCATAGCCCCGCTCAACAACCTCCTCAGGACAGATCCGGGCCAAGGTCATGGCCTACTGAGGGTTTCCTGAAGCTGCAGGTTCTAGTGACTGGATGTCTACCGAAAGGCAGAAAGGGATCTTGTTCTTGGCATGGAAGGCAGATGGAAACAGAAAGGGAGGGATGTGGCGGGCAGAGAACCCTCACTGCCTCTCCCCTGCTCCCGCCCTCCCTGAGCCTGGGGTTTGTGACTTGTCTCAAGCAGTGAGAGATATTCTAGAGATAAGCAAGTCTGCTGCGTGGCTGCGGAGACACTATCCCACACCTGACTGAGCCAAAGTGAAAGGAGAATGCCGACTGGGAAAGTCAAATTGGATATTACACAAATTGCACCCTGGCAGGTTTTGATGGGCAGATTTCTCTGGGTTGAAACATTACAGAGAGAGCAGCCCTGGAAGAGCATGGCCTTCAATACTGAATGGAGCAAGACCTAAACCGCAGCTGATCAGCATTCCTCAAAGCTGTCCCAGCTCTCTGTGTCACCTTTGCTTGCTAAGGAATCAACTCAGAGAAAAGATTAAAAAAAAAAATGTCTATGGGGGCAGGCGCTGTGGCATAGTGGATAAAGCCTCCGCCTACAGTGCTGGCATCGCATTTGGGTGCCAATTCGAGTCCCAGCTGCTCCACTTCCAATCCAGCTCTCTGCTATGGCCTGGGAAGGCAGTGGAGGATGGCCCAAGTCTTTGGGCCCCTGCACTCACATGGGAAGACCTGGAGGAAGCTCCTGGCTCCTGGCTCCGGGTCAGCAGAGCTCTGGCCATTGTGGCCAATTGGGGAGTGAACTAGTGGATGGAAGACCTCTCTCTCTCTGCCTCTCCTATAACTGTATAACTCTGATTTTCAAATAGATAAATAAATATTTTTTAAAAATGTCTAGGGATCCAATATTTTCCTCCCTGAACAGTCTCAAGTGAACCAAAGGTTAAAAAGCAGTCATGCTGTGTTATCACTCTCAGTTGAGGCAGTCACATCATGCTCCTGGATTCAGAACGTCAGAGCATCTCTCACTCAAGAACTGCCTTGTCCTTTCTAACCCTTTACTGATGGATAAAAATAAAATGGAGAATCCAAACCAGAAAGGGGGGTGCGCATTACATTGGTAGCTTCTAAAGTCCTTTCCAGCACTGTCAATTTTTAAAACACAAGATTAATTTTATTTACTTGAAAGGCAATGAGAGATGCAGGGAGGGAGGGAGGGAGAGAGGGAAAGAGAGAGAGAGAAAGAGAGAGAGAGAGAGCTTGCATGCGCTGGTTCACTCCCCAAATGGCCTGGAACTCCATCCACGTCTCCCATTTGGGCTGCAGTGACCCAAGGACTTGGGCCATCTTCTGCTGCTTTCTCGGGTGCATTGGCAGGCAGCTGGATCAGAAGCAGAACATCTCGGACTCCAATATGCAATGCCTGTGGGTGACTTAACCCGCTGCTCCACAAGCTGGTCCCCCAACCCCAAGTCTTTTATGCCATCTAGCTGTGTGATCTTGGACAAGTCCCTTTCCCTCCCTGAATCTCGGCTTTGTAATTTGTGAAATAGGAGGTAAGGTATCTTCCAGCTTTCACTTTCTGATTTGGTTGGCAAATGTACAGCCCAGTCAATACTCTGTTCTCCTTTGAAGGAGGCCTGTGCTACTTAATTATAGTAGATATTGGCATTTGCATATTTGACATCTGTGGCTTTGACTATTCCCAGGGACCCCAAAGGCCCGTGAGCTGCCATAATCTGTTATTTTGCAGAGGCATGCTGTGAGCCCGGGATAGAGACGCCAGTCATTTTTTTAATGAATGGTATTAGCATGCGGGCAGAGCCCATAACTCCATGAGGTTTTGTTACTGTATGCTGAGTCTGAAAGGCCATAATTCTCATGAAGTACTGTAGTGGCAGTCACAAAGGTGGGGGTTCTTTAGGTCATGAAGACATCAATAGCAGCCCTCTCCTATGTCAAGGGCTTACTGTCGCATGGGTGTACCTTCTCCCACAGCACCCCTCCCTGCTGCTTCCTTCACGAAGGTCACTTTGGAGTGTCACACACACACACATGGCACGAAGCTCCCCTTCCTCTGTTACTGATCTACCTCTGCCATCCCACTCTGATTTGTCTGGATATTTGGATCCTCTCTCCCCAGGAGTAAGATCCCTGAATGCTGAAATGCCATCTTGTTTTATTCATTTATTTTTTCCTGTATCTAGTACATGGAAAATATTTAATGAATGTTGTTAACTGACTTGGCACCTTCTATGAGAAGGTACAGTGCTAAAGGTGCATTTTTTTCATATTTATATGTAGTACTTATCACTCCCTTGCATCATTATTTTTATCATTCCAACAAAAAATCCGGGACTTGGATACATGAAGTGGCTTCATTAAAATTTATATGGTTGCTGAATAATGGATTCACAACTGTGTCAGATTCCAGTGTTCATGCTCTTCCATCCTACTGCACTGCTAAGGACATCTCTGAAGGAGTAAACATACAACCAAACAAGTGATTTCATGGACCCAATATTATTAGTAGAGCTCCAGCCTGATTATATAAGTTGATGATATGTCGAGGGGTATGGTGAGGACAAAATATACACTACTACCAGGCTTGGTAGTCAAATAAAGCTACACAAAGAGGTGGGATTAGAAAATGGAATTGTTCCAAGTTCACACAACTTCTGTCCAAGTACCCTGAGGGTTTCAATTTCAGTTTCCAGATTGGTGTACTGCAATTAGCAGGGCCTCAGGGTAGGAGCTGGGTTCTTGCTAGGCTGGGGTTGAAAGTTGGAACTGGAAAGCAAGCATTTGTGATTGAATTAGCAAGCCATTTTTGAAAAGCCACTTTCTTGTCTGCATCTCATTGTTTGGTCAAGAGTTTTAAAGCCTTTCCACTCTAAGCTGGGACTAGCAGCATCAGAAATATTGCAAATACAGAATCTCAACGCCTAGCTGAGACCTTCTGCATCTTGGCAAGACCACCAGGAGAAAAGCAAGTTAAAATTTAGGAAGAAAGACTCCAGAAAACATTCCAAAGTCCTTTCTAGCTCTAATATTTTATAAGTTGAGGTTAGGACTCTCCTTGGTAACCAAAAATCTACCATGTTCATTGATTACGGTTCCACAGCGATCCAAGTAGCTTGCCCATCTCAGTAGTGTCTTCTGAAGAATATTGTTAATTCATCAATATTACTATTAAGGGCCTCGTTTGCTCAGCACACATCATCCACCAGGTACACTGCACACAGCTGAATCATCATCACAGCTCTGCAAGAGAAATGTATTTATTTTCCCCATTTAACCAATGAGGAAATGACCTCCTAAGTTGATAAGATTTTCCCAAACCACATAGTTAAATCTGTAATAGAGCCAGAACTCTAATCCAGAGTACTTAGAACCCATGGCTTTTCTGCTTACATAACACTGCTTCAAGTTGGAAAATTACAATTTGTCAAGGGCAGGGCCACTAGGTGAGGACAGAGTAGTGGGTTCTGGACTCATTACTCTACAATGAAGAAGTCTAAAGGGATAGAACTACACTAGAATCTAAAGACACAATGCAAAGAACAGATGGAAGCACAGAATTGTTTACCAAAGCCTGAAATATCTGGATTAGGATCTTAAACCTCTGGAGGTTGACACGCACGTAGAGTCAATGTCACCTACATGTGATCACTTATCAGGCTCACTTACCCCCAGGTACTGCATAAACTGAAGCCCACATGAATCTGAGGAAGGTTTAGTCACATCAGAGATCACAGGCATATGAATAATTACTAAGAGAATAAGGAAATTGGAGCCCAGTCTCTGCTCTCTCAAAAACTACCTTCCCTGCCATCAGTAGACAGGGTACCAAATCAGAGGCACCCTGAGGCTGGCGAATTGCAGCAAATTTGCAGCAAATTTTGTGGTCTCGGTGTCATACGATGCCGACTGACATTACCACAAACATGTGTGAAATTTCAGAGTTTGTCTTCCCAGTGGGGCCTGTCCTTCATTTGTATGTATAAGCTCTCTCCCCAGAGCATATATAAATGGATAGTATTCTCTGGAAGACACAGGTTTTTACTTACGCTAACAAATGATTATCCTTCCCAGCAAAATCACTAAACAGAGCCCTAATAAATCAATTTGTCAACAGCTATTTTCCTTCAGCAGACAATATCCCCTGTTCCATTTTTGGCTTAATACAAATATGACCTACACTGAGCACCTGTGTCAATGCTCCAGACAATCCCAGATCGGGAAGGAACTCCAGAAAGATCGCACCCTGCCTCCAGGCAAGGAACATAATGTTATTCCCACTTTGCATGTGAGACAGGTAGTTCCAGAACCACCAAATGACTTGCCCAAAGTCACATGATTAGCAAGGGATTTGAATTGGGGCAGGAGCAGAGTCCCGGGGGTCACTCAGCTCCATAGTCAGCAGAACCCGCCCTTTTTGAAGAAGGACTTCTAGGACACTTCTTCCTGTGTCTGAAGATCCCTCTTTCCGGAGCGTTCCTTCCCTCCCTCTTGTAGAAGCCGTATGGTTTCATCTCAGGTTCTCAAGGCAATTGCACATCTCCCTTTTTGTACCCTTCACAGCATCTGCGGCTTCTCCTTGTTGCTTGTGCAAACCAACAGGAATTCAGAGACAGGCTCCCCTTTCTCATCTCCATCCTACTCGGCCACCCGAGAAAGTCTACCATCTCGTAGGCTGTAAATCCCAGGAAAAAGGCAGTCTGTTTTCTTTTTCAAAGCCCTCCAGCTAGGAAAAGAACAGTACACCCCATCTGCAAGAAGGCTCACTGGGGGAGACACTGTGGGGTCACAGAGACACCTGCGGTCTCTGAGAGACTACATGTATCAGTAACCCGAGAAGTATTTCAGGAGAGCCAAGGACTGTGAAAGATGACCCCACAGAAGATGGATTTTTCTCCCACAGTTCTGAAAAGGCTTCTTCTTCACTGCGTGGCCATATTTCAGAGTTTAGAGCCGAGACTGCCCTGGGAGCACTACTTCTCCAACATACCTCCAGGACACGAGTCAGACCGGTCCAGCTCACCTAGGCTGGGGAACCCTGCACTGTAAAACAGCATACGGGCCTTTCAATAAATTTTACAATTTCCAAGGTGCCTGTCACTTGGCTATCCAACTGCAGAATGGGACCAGCCAATGCCGCCTGTTCCCTTGGGAGTGTCCTGAGTGGGCTATCCCTACCACAGAACAGAAAAGACTGGTTTCAAAGTTCAGAAGCTTTTGGTATGAGGTGGGCAGAAAGGAGAGGCCTAATAAGCAGCTTCCAAGCTCCTGTTTAGTCACAGAACCCTCCAAAATCCGCTATCACAAAATACTGGTCAAGCCACACCCCCACCGGCCATCATTCAGTGGACAAAGTGTCCTGTACCCAGAGGCCCTGTCACCAGATTCCTTGTCCAGCCACAATTTAACGAGAGAAAACTGGAAGGGGGTTTGGAAGCAGAACCTGGCCGGTAGTGTCTGCTGATCCCACACACCTGTGACAGAACCAAAGTTTGATGTTAGCACAGACACAAGCAAGAGCGTCCGAAGAAGGGAACAGAGGGACAGAAAGAGAAGGCAAGAGATGGAGTGGGGAGGCGGAGAATACAAAGAGGTCACTTACACAGTCTCGTCATTCTGGAATTCCAGCTCCCCGTATGTGTCTTCAAAGTCCTCACCACCACCCTTGGCTGTCCCTTCCACTGTCCTAAAGGGGACGATGACTGTGCCCCGGGCACCTGAGGTCCGCAGAACCTTGACCTCCATAACACCAATACTCTCACTGACGTGAACAGTGTCACACTCAAAAGTGAAGATGCCTGCATGGTCATCATCCAAGATAGTCACTGTGGCCACACAAGGGGACGCTAGGACAGCTTGAGGCAAGGGAAGACTGTTGAGCATGGTTGGAGGCATCCCCTCCTCCAGCTGCTCCTCCTCTACGCGGACGTTGCTCAGCCTCACAAAGAAGTGCTCGTCTTCCTCGAAAATGTCGTCATCAATGATGCCCACGGAGAACTCCTTCTGCGTCTCTCCTGGCTTCAGCACCACGGTGCCCTCAGTGAACTCATAGTCAGCCCCGGCATTGGCAGAACCATCCTCTGTTTTGTAGTCCACATACATGGTCTTGGACATGTCTCCCCCTTTCCTCACCACTGTCAGGAGCACGGCCCCACAGTTCTCCAGACACTGGTAAGAACATGGGTCAAAGAAGATCTTGGAGACAAAGTCCTCCGGCTCGTCGGTGTGCACCTCACTCATGCTGGACGCCTTCTTGGCTTGTTCTGCCGCGTGCTTCTTCAGGATGTTGCCTGCGCCCGTCATCATGCGGGTGGCCTGGATCCGGTAGAAGGCGCGGCTCTTCTGCTGGTGGGAAAGGGCATAGTAATTGGCCATCTCCACCAACTGATCCAAGTCCTTCTCTGGATGCTTCTGCTTCAGATCCTTGAGAATCCGGATCATCTCCCTGCGGGACTCATCCACTTCCTTCCCTTCCAGGGGCACCAGGTTCCCATCCAGGAAGTGGGAATTCATCATTTTCCCATCCATCTCAATGCCCTTGGGGTGCTCACCCTCAGTCTCTATGATAATTCCCCGGTGTTTATCTGTGCGGTACTTTTTGTGCATGTATTTGTAGAACAGCAGTCGTTTATCTGCCACCCAGGCCAGAAGGACACACACCGGGAAGAAGAAGAGAGTGAGGAGGCCTTCCCAAACCTGAACCACACCAGGGGAGAAGACTGCCAGGATCATATAGAGCCAGATGTAGGCAAAGATACTCCAAGCAGCGGTGACAAAGAAGACTCGTAAGTGCTTGATCTTGCGTGTCTCTCCATCGGGGATCACGTAGACACAGATGCCAATGATAATGAACATGTTGAAGGCTGCGCTGCCTACAATGGTGGAAGGTCCCAGATCACCAGCAATGAACCCGTGACCACACACCTCAATTAAAGAGAGGAGTATTTCGGGAGCGGAGGAACCCAGAGCCATAAGAGTCAGGTTGGAGACAGTTTCATTCCAGACCCGAATCGTGGTTGTGCTGGTCTCTCCATTGGGCTTTCTGATAGTCACCTCTCTCTCCTGAGAGGTGATGACCTCAATAGATGCCATGAAACGGTCAGCAATGATGGACACCCCTAGAAACATGTATATCAGGGCTACGAAATAGACAATGACCCTGGCAATCTTGTCCCCAAGGGAAGGGTTCTCCGGATACCAGATGGGTAGGATGACGCCCTCTTTGCAGTCTGATGACCCCGAACAGGACTCATTGTTCTGCCCTGTGCTGGGCACATCCCCTGAGCCACCAGCCTCTGCCCGAAGACTGTTCAGGAAGAGCACAAAAGTAACCAGCCCAAAATGGAGGAAGGCAGAGGTGAGAGGCTGCAACCTTAACCACGCCATACACGAGACTTAGCCGCTGGCTTCCACCGCAGCACCAAGGGTCCTCCTGACAGGCCAGAGACCTAGGAAAGATCAGAGGGGCAGGAAAAGGCTTGAGAAATTGGGTCAGCAAAGGGTAGGTTCCCACCAACACAAAAGGATGCTTCACCTTGGGTGATATAAGGCATGAACTTTGGGGCAGTACCTCACTTGGAAAAACAGACGTCATTGGGAGGCACCAATTGCTGTTCTGTCCTCAAAACTATCAGCTGGGGAGACAGAGTTAAAGAATGGCTTGAGATAGCTGGGAATACTGGTAATGGAAACACAAGTGATACCCTTCTAGTCTTACCTTCCAACCCCAGTGCAATCTGTGAGACTCTCAAGACTCAACTGAAGACAGACCACGGATAAGACAGGCCTGCATCTTCACTGCCACTGAAGCTGTTTCTAGGGTTCTCAGCCTTCTTGTTCCATTATCATCATGCTCGAGAATTTTGCATAAAATAAGTTTGGGGCAAGGGTACATACTGAATTACATTACCATGGGTTAGTCCCCCAAGAGAGAATACTTTGCTCTGTGTGTAGGTTAAAAACTTTCTCCCCAAATCCAAAACTTCGGGAGGCGAGTGATGATTCTGAGTGTGGGAAACTGAAAGAGCCCATTCACAGGGAATACTACTGCCCTGTAGCTCAACTGAAGTCCTGTACAGTGTGCCCAAGGCTGAGTCCACAGCAGCTCTAAACACGCCAATGAAATATACTCATGGATGGTTCAGGCAGTTGGTTACAGGATGATAAATATCAACCAGTAACTCCAATTCTTAACTCAAACATGGAAAGATCCAAATGGTACAACTTACTATTAATAAAGCAAATCAGCTATTGGTTAATAGAGACAAGATCTGGGGGTGAAATATAGCCTCATGTGCTGACCTCACACCACTAAAAGGTGAGTACAAAGTGAATGGAAAGAAAACAGAAATGGAGGGCCCAGTGTTGTGGCACAGTGAGTTAAGCTGCTGCTTGCAAAAATGGAATCCCATATTGGAGCACTAATTTGAGTTCCAGCTGCTCTACTGATCCAGCTCAGTGCTAATGTGCCTGGGAAAGCAGCAAAAAATGGCTCAAGTACTTGGGCCCTTGTCATCCATGTGGGAGACCTAGATGGAGCTCCGTGCTCCTGGTTTCAGCAGGCCTAACCCTGGCTACTGCAGCCATTTGGGGCATGAACTAATGAATGGAAGATACCTCTCTCTCTTTCTCTCTCTCTCTCTACTCTCTCTCTCTCTCTCACACACACACACGTGTGTATACATATATACTTGTGTGTGTGTGTATATATATATATATATTTGTACTCTGTCATCTAAATAAATAATTTTTTAAAAAAAGAAAGATATGGGGCTGGCACTGTGGCATAGTGGGTAACAGCGCTGGCATTCCATATGGATGCCAGTTTGAGTCCTGGTTGCTCCACTTCCAATCCAGCTTTCTGCTAATGGCCTGGGAAAACAGTGGAAGATGGTCCAAGTCCTTGGGCCCCTGCACCCATATGGGAGACCCAGAGGAAAATCCTGGCTTCAGATCAGCCCAGCGCCAGTCGTTGCAGCCATTTGGGGGAGTGAACCAGCAGATAGAAGAACTTTCTTTGTCTCTCCCTCTCTCTGTAATTCTACCTCTCAAATAAATAAATAAGATCTTTTTTAAAAAAAATTTTATGATCTAAATCACAACATTTGTTTTGGAAATACATGGCAAGCTTATGGACAAATTCTGACTATCATTTAGAAGCTATGTCAGACCTCTTTAAATCCTTTAAGCTTGTAATCAAAGAGAAACTCCCTTTGGGACATAGCATGCCAGGTGCCTGCTATAACCAGAAAGGCCTCTCTTCCAAAGGACTCTGTGGATTAACATGGTTTCCTGTGCCCCAGAACGGCAGCCAATGCTGAGGCCCACGTTACCCACTGGTCCAGCTACTGAAGTCGGAGAAGATGCCATGAGGATGACTGTGGAAGAGCTGGGTGATTGAAGATGTTCGGCATCCATTTTCTCCTTCCTTCCTTCCTTCCTTCCTTCCTTCCTTCCTTCCTTCCTTCCTTCCTTCCTTCCTTCCTTCCTTCCTTCCTTTCTTTCTTTCTTTCTTTCTTTCTTTCTTTCGACAGGCAGAGTGGACAGTGAGAGAGAGAGAGAGACAGAGATTCACCCTCCAACGGCCACCGCGGCCGGCGCGCTGCAGCCGTTGCATTGCGCTGATCCGAAGCCAGGAACCAGGTGCTTCTCCTGGTCTTCCATGCGGGTGCAGGGCCCAAGGACTTGGGCCATCCTCCACTGCACTCCCTGGCCACAGCAGAGAGCTGGCCTGGAAGAGGGGCAACCGGGACAGAATCCGGCGCCCCGACCGGGACTAGAACTCGGGGTGCTGGCACCGCAGGCGGAGGATTAGCCTAGTGAGCCGCGGCGCCGGCCTCGGCATCCATTTTCAATGGTTGGCAAAGCTCTCGTAACTCTGACGTGCACAGAGAGCCTCATCCCCAGGTTAGACACTCACCCACCTGCAGAAATGCACAGAGTGATTGTGGCTCCTTGCCGTGACCTCCGAGCACCCTGACGTTGTCAATTCTGATATGCCTTGTGCAGAAGGGGACAGAACTTGGACACAGCTGAAGCAGCTGTTTAATCAGGAGCCATGTGGTGACGGGAGGTGGCAGCCCCAAGGGGACGAGGTATCCACAGGTGAAGGAAGAGAGTTGGCCTTCTGGGGGAAATGGACATGGAGCACTCGGGTTATAGCGTTATCCTGATTGATGGGGTCACTGGCGCTAGGAGAATTAATGTGGCTCAAGGTCTTTATTCGCCCTTGGCCTTGCAGACACTGGTGCTGGGCGTCTAGGGGGGTGGAATATGCTACCCTGTGGGTAGAATCAGAAGCCAGTTTAGAAAGACAAAGGAAGGAAAGGACAAAAGAAGACAGGCAAGAGGTGGTTAGTGAATGCCTGAATCCAGGTTTTAGAACTTTTGGTGGAAAATGCCCTGGGAATTCCCAGTTGCTCTTTCTCTTCCTCCCAGGAAATTGTTTCTGGCTGAGATACCAGAGGGAGAGAAGGCAGCTTCCATGACCAAGTCAATGGTCATTTCTTTGGTGCTATTGCTCCGGGCCCAGACACCAGTGAGATGGATCCCAAATGACCTGTGGCATACTCAGGTCCAGGACTCCATTGGAGACCCTGTGGACCTCCCCAGATAACAACAGATATTAATGATAGCAATTAACATTTATACGTGTTGATTGTATACATAATGCTAAGTACTCATGTAATTTTCATACCAACTCTATGAAATTACTCATGTTTTCATCCCTATTTTACATTCTGGGAAACTTGTGTCTTAGTTAAGTCACTTATTCAAAGTATACAGGAAGGAAGAGTGGCCCAGAACAAGCACGCTGATGACATAAAATGTGCCTTAACCACTCCATTTTACAAAGATGTCCCACTTGGCTGTAGAACTGTGATTCCCCAATCCAGCTGGTATGGACTCAGCAGCCATGTGACTGACTGTCCCCTCATAGAAGAGGCTAGCCACTGGCAGGTTTACTTGGGGTGTCCTGGCTGCCTGCTACAGTCTCCCACCTGAACATTCTCTTCAGTTCAGTTTGACAACCCCTGACAAAAGCCCGTGCTTCGCTGAGCCTGGCACTAGACACTGGTGGGCAAAATGAAAAATCAGGCAGGGGTTTGCCCTCAAAGGTACGGTGGAGCAGGGGGAGGGAGACACACACAGATACTCTTCAATTCAAAAGCAGAGGTAAAGACAGAATGCTGGGAGAGGACTGAGCAGGCCCTGAGCCAGCTTGGGGATTCAGGGAGGCGTTCCGAGGGAGGTGATCCCTGAAATGAGTCTTCAAGCATGAGTGAGCTTTAGTCAAAAAGAGAAAAAGAAAGTAGGAAGGGCATTTGAGTCAAAGAGAATAGCTGGAGTCCAGCAGACAGGCAGACATGGGAAAGCCCGTTGTGGCCATGGGATAACGAGGAACGCAGGGTGAGGCAGGAGGCTCGGAAGCTGAGGCTGACCATAGAAGACTCCTTTGCTCCTGGCAAGTCTTAGAGGCCAGGTTGCAAGGATGGGATTTTAGCCGAAAGGCAGTGAGAAGCCCATGAAGGGATTTTAAGCAGCAGAATGACAGGGTCTGATTTGTTTTGTAGAATAACCAATTTCACTAAAGGGTTTAGGATGGTTGTAAGGGGGCAAGACTAGAGCAGGAAGATCAGGTAGGAAGCAACTGCAAATGGAACAGACTCAGATAAGGAGGGTGAAGCTGTGGTAGGTCCACAGATGAGGACCCTCCACCCACAGGTCACATTCCTCCCTCTCAGCCAAACTGAGCACTGGTTCAAGCCAAAGCCTCTCCTCTCTGTCTTTTTTCCTGACACCCCCGCCCCCTCGGGGCCATCTGCAAGGTGTCTGTGTCCTCAGCAGTGGCTCCTGACATCTTTTAATATCACTGGCAAATTTAATTAAAGTCACTGTTCCTCTGCTCCTCCAGATCATTAATAAAACAGTGCCACCAGGCCAGACTGAGCAAATTCTCCCTCCCGCTATGCCCTCCACTTTCTCCAATGGGAACACTGCTCTGGGCCTGTCACCAGCCTGAGTAAAGTCATCCTGCTTTGCTTCTACATCTGAGCCCCTACACGGGCATCATAGCCAGTTTACATTAGAGTTTTAGGTGCAGCCAGGCAATACTGGCTCCAACATGTTAGCCAAGTTCAAGGCCACTATTCTGCTCCTGCACTTGCTCTGCCTACAGGAGGTGAGAATCAGTGCAGAGATCTCTGCAAAGCAACAGTCTGAGAAACACAGGAGCTGAACTCTCTGCTCTCTCAAGAGCAGGAACGCTGTAACCTCTGCTGCTTAGAGCTGATGGTCACAACGGGAACCTGGATCCAAGGAAGAAACACAAAACTGCAGAATGCCTTTTCTGCATTACTATCTTTCTGAATCTTCAAGGTGAAGAAGCTACTATTACCATAATACCCATGTTTAAATTATTCATTTTATTTATTTGAGAGGAAGGGGGAGGGACAAACTGCTGGTTTGCTCACCAAATGCCCACAACAGGCAGGACTGGGTCAGGCCAAGCCAGGAGCCAGGAACTCAAACTGGTATCCCGTGTGAGTGGAGGGACTCAACTAGTTGAGCCATGCTCTGCTGCTTCTCAATGTGTGTGTATTAGCAGGAAGATGGAATTAGGAGTCCAGCTGGGGCCGGCGCCGTGGCTCACTAGGCTAATCCTCCGCCTGCGGCGCCGGCACCCCAGGTTCTAGTCCCGGTCGGGGCGCCGGATTCTGTCCCGGTCGCTCCTCTTCCAGGCCAGCTCTCTGCTGTGGCCAGGGAGTGCAGTGGAGGATGGCCCAGGTCCGTGGGCCCTGCACCTGCATGGGAGACCAGGAGGAAGTACCTGGCTCCTGGCTTCAGATCAGTGCAGCACGCCCACCGTAGCAGCCATTTGAGGGGTGAACCAACAGAAGGAAGACTTTTCTCTCTGTCTCTCTCTCTCTCACTGTCTAACTCTGCCTGTCAAAAAATAAAAAAATAAAAAAAAAAGAGTGGGTGACCCTTTGAAGGCGTCAGTTTCCTTATCTGTAAAGCTCAGGTTGGGTCAGACATCTCTATAGCTCCTATGAGTCAAAGACGCTTTGATTACAGGAAAACAAAGAAGTAAAACAACATATTTAGGTTGGGTTGGCCAAGAGCTGTGTGAAAGGCAGGAACACATGGACTGTAGACTCTCAAGGAGACTTCAGAGGGTCAGAGAGGGAGCTAAGGGAGGCAGGGAGGTGGGAAGACAGAGCCAAGAAAAAGTCAAGGGGAGCCTACATTCTGGCTTTGCCAAAGCCCTTGGATCAAATCCATTTCTTAAATGACTGCTCTTTGCCCAAACACTGTGCTCGCTAGCAACTGAGAGTCAGCCATGAACAAGCTGCACCTCATCCCAGCTTTGCAGGTTTATCTTCAGATGATGATCAAAGACGACCAAGTAATTACTGGAATAATTGATTACAAGTGCATCCTGGGGAGTAAGCCCTTTTTCTTGTCATGCTCTAAGACCTCAGGTTGGTGGCTCTGAAGCTGCCTCAATCTATGTGAGTGGTGGCTGCAACGAAGCGGGGTGCTTTAACACAGAGAATCGTGCAGCAGCATGTGAGGCAATATCCCTTGCATACTGTTCTTGCTTCTCCAACCTCATGCAATTGTTATGTTACCTTCCCTGAGGCCCTTCAGACACTTAATGACATTGAGCCATGTGATAGCTCCATGGATAATCTCCTGCTGACATTCTCCCAGGCACTACCGCACTAGATGAGAAAGACCCTTAGGCCAGGGCACCAAGAGGCCTCTGTCTCCTCCTGCTTTACGAACCAAAGACTTAAAAAAATATGACGATGACAACAAGAATTGCATCCATTTATCAAGCACTGCTCTATGGCTTGCACCACACTAGGAACTATTTATTTATTTATTTATTCATTTATTTGAGAGAGAGAGAGAGAGAGAAAGAGAGATCCTAATGCCGACTCACTCCCCCACTCCCAAAATGCCTGCAATGGCTCAGGTCTAGGTCTCCCACATGGATGGTAGGGACCCAATTACTCGAGCCATCACTGCTGCCTCCCAGAGTATTCATTAGAAGGCAGCTGGAATCAGAATCCAGAGCCAGGAATCAAAACCAGGTACTCTAATATGGGACACAGGCTTGGACCGTCCTCCACTGCTTTCCCAGGCCACAGCAGAGAGCTGGACTGCAAGCGGAGCAGCTGGGACTTGAACCAGCGCCCACATGGGATGCGGGCTCTACCCACCCACCACGCCACCACACTGGCCCCAGCCCCCTCTAGGAACTTTTACATCTGCTATTTAATTCCTCAAAACCCCACAATGAGAAATGTATTATTTTCTGATTTAGAAAGCAGGAGATGAGGGCTCGACGTTGAAGAATTCACCCAAGGTCTGTTAGCTAGGCAAGCGGCACTGCAGGGCCTGAAAGCTGGTACATCAAATGCCAAATCTGCTTTTAGCCCCAGGGATGAAAAGGATGGAGGCAGCAGAGGGGAGGAACTTGAAGACTCTTTCAAGTCAAGAAGCCAGGGCACCAGAAAGCTCTGACTCTTCTGGGAGGACATCCATGACCATGCCCTCTTCCTCGAAGTGAGTCCTTTACTCCCTTGGCTCCCTCCAACACACTGACCACCGCTGAAGCACTTGTTACACTGCACTGTTTACATTTATCTTTACACGTCCATCTTCCACACTCTTCTGGAAGCTCCATGTGGGCGAGGTTTTGTTTTTTGTAACAGTGCATAGTCACACTCAGTAAAACTCTACAGAGCATGCTAAGAGGTTGAACTTGATCCCACATATCTTCTCTGCTTCTAAAATTCTATGATTCAAAGATTCCTAAAGCTTACTGGACTTGGGGAAGTCAAAGGACTTTGCCCTCTGCAAGTCCTTCTCAGATCTGGGGAGTCACAAACTCTGAGAGCAGGCCAGGGGCTAGGAAGAGAGAAGGCTTTGCTCAGCTTAATTGAACTTCTGCTTCTCCAGTTGCTGAACCTACATCTGCACTGAAGGCACGCTCTAACCAGACAGCGTCCAAACCGGGCCACATTCTAGAGATGGCTGGGAGTCAGAACAACTCTGGAGAACTCTGGATTCTACTCCAGACCTAAGTTACGTACCCTCCGGGAGTGGAGCCTGGGTCTTTCTGTTTTTAGGTTGATAATTCTGGAGGGAAGACAAGGAAGACAATCTCAGGGATTCCAACCATGAGAGACTCTGTTTGAACTGGGAGGAGGGCCCTCAGGGGATCATGAGTTCACTCACAAGGCCTTTGCATTTCCTGGACAAAGAGCCCACCTTCATGGACTCTCACTTGCTTCCCTACCCTGCCAAAAATAGCATAAGCCCCTCCCCCCATATAAGCAGCTTTTCTCTTTGTTTCTTCTTCCACCTGCCCATCTGCTTGGTTTATACTTTTCACTGAGCAAACATAAAAGACCCACAGTTCCCTTATCTTTATAGGAAAATGATGCCACTTGTCCATTTGCAACATGTGTCCAGTTATTTTCCTTTCCGGGATGATAACTTAAATCAACTTCACACTTCCTCACGGTCTTTTGTTTATTCATCCACTCATTCACTCATTCCTTCGTGCATGCATTTGTATGAAACTCAGCCAATGTGTCACAGATTGACTTTCAATGGATTACAGTGAGGCTACTCTAATTTCTTCCAAGCTCAGCTTTTCCCCACATGCTAAAACGGAAAAAAAAAAAATAGAACATAAGCTCCAAAAGAGTAGGAATTTTTATATCATATTTTTGTATCCCCAGTGTCTAAATTAGTGTCATGCATATAGCAGATGCTAAGCATACATTTATTGAATGAATGGATGCCCTGAATGAAGGTGCAAAAATAGAAGGGATAATATCCAGTGACTTCTCCCACCCTTGGCCGTGTTCAAATGGAGGCTGGAGAACCATCTGTCAGAGATGCTGTGAGCAAGGTTTTTTCAAATTTGAGTAATATGAACAAAAGATAATCCCCCTTGAGAACCACACACTTCACTGGAGAACAGTGACAGAAAACCAAATAATTACAACAAAACAAGTATTAGATTCTGAAGCATGTGCAGTGTGCCAAGAATGCACAAGGAGGGAAGGTTTAACACCGCCTGGGATCAGCAGAGCCAACTCCATGAACCAGGTAACATGAGGTCTAGGATTTGAGGAATAAGCATGAGTGAACTGTGGCGAAGCCAGAGCATCTCAAGCAAAAAGCAGTAAGGAGGATGTCCATGCTAGAGGGCATGGAAGCGTGAGGGAGAACAAGAGTGAGCAGCATGGTTGAAGGACGGGGCACCTGACAGCAGCTGCAGAGACATGTGAAGCATCACTGGCAAAGGACCTTGTGTGCCCGGCCAGGGAAACTGGGCATTAGCTAGGAGGCCATACGGAACCAATGAATGTTTTTTAATCATAGGAGGACCAAGAGCAATGTTTTCCCTTTGCATGGGCAACCTACAGGGTGATAGCGAACGGAAGAGGAAGACTGGTTCAGGTCAGACTCTCACAGTACTTGGAGGGGGGTGATGAGAACCTGAACGAGGTGAGCAAGGCTGCAGAGGAAGGTGTGGGCTTTACAGTTAGAAAAAGTGGAGTCAGCACAAGTTGGGGCGCAGTGAAAACAGAAGATGATGGTGAAGGAGGATTGAAGCGGCACAGCAAACACCAACCACCTCATGCACCTTCTTCATCCCACGGGCCCTCATTCAGAGAGCTTTAAGCCCAAACGAACAGCTGAATCAACACAAAACCACCCACTTGACCTCTCTGCTTGGTTTTAGGACCTCTTCTAATGGTGGGACAAATGAGACCAGTGGAAGTTCTGGGTTTTCCAGGTGGAGAGCAGGAGGAAGTCCTTGAAATTCCACCAAGATGTCAGAGTGTTTCTCAGTCTCGTGAAGGTAATAACCAATTGCAGGCTCAACAGCCCAGACTGGGATACGCTCTGGAGATGCACTGATGAAGCAGGTCTGGTCCCCACCCCACAGTTTCACACAGAAGAGTTTCTATGATCAGTATCAAAATAAAAGCATGGGTTTGGGGAATTGTGATTACTGACTGAGTATCACAAAAGTGGTGGAGTTGGACTTCTCATATCTATTTCAAAATAGAATGTAGTTGCACACAGAAGAAAATGAATCCATGGAACCCACTGATTCTAAGAAATACTGCTAGCTAGAAAAAGAAAAACAGTATTTTTAAAAGACACAAAATACTGAGATTATCTCAAAGCCTAGGGTGCCTCCAGGAAAGCCTGATTCTGTCCAATGATTCACAAAAGGAAGTATTTTTTGAGCACTTCATCTATACTCATCACATTTGCAAGTTCTTTGAAGATTCTGCGGGGACTGTTGCTATGGCATAGTAGGTTAAGCTTCTGCCTGTGGTGCTGGTATCCCGCAAGGGTACTGGTTCAAGTCTCGGCTACTCCACTTCTGATCCAGCTCCCTGCTAGCGGCTTGGGAAAGCAGCTAAGGATGGCTCAAGTGCTTGGACCCCTGTACTCCTATGGGAGACCCGGAAGAAGCTCCTGGCTCCTGGCTTCAGATCAGCCCCCCTCCAGCTGTTGTTGCAGCCATTTGGGGAGTGAACCAGCAGATGGAAGACTTCTCTCCATCTCTCTCTCTCTCTCTGTAACTCTGCCTCTCAAATAATAAACACATCTTAAAAAAAAAAAAAAAAGATTCACCTGGATGTGCTCTCAGATTAACTGTGTGCCAAGTATGTGTCCCACTACATTCTAGCTATGGAAGATTCAAGATTTCCTCCCTTGCCTGGGTCACTGCAACGGCTGTCAATCTTGCCCCACTTCTTAGAGACTATTCTCCACACAACAGCCAGGAGCATCTTTTAAAAATATAAATCAGTTACATCACACCATTCTTTGTGTCTCCTCTCCTCATGCAGCACCTACTGACTCCTCTTTGAACATCTAACATGCTGACTTTGTTTTGCTCTGCCCACAATCCATTCCAGCCAAGATGGAGTTCTCTGAGGTTTCTAGAACATGCCAACCATGTGCCTGCCTTAGGACTTGGTATTTACTCTGCTGGAAACATCCTTACCCTGAATATCCACATAGGTCACTTCTTCATTTCCTTCAAGTCTCAGATGCCACTTCTCAGGCTTCCCTGCACATCTTCTGTTAACGGTGACCAGCCCTCCCACAGAACTCTAACACATCACTTCTTGTTTTCTTTATACCACACATCACTCGCTGAAATCACTGCTGTGTTTATTTGTTCACTTATAATTAGGGAATATAAACTCAGTGTCTCAATGAGGGCCTGGCACAGTGAGTGCTCCATGAGTATTTGAATGGTTGTACGATTACTCTATGGGAGCAAATGATTTTAGAAGGACGCATCTGTGAAGCAAGACTCCAAACTTCCTGGCAAGCGTTGGAGGACAGAGGTAAAGGGTTAAAGCCAAAGCTCTCAGAGAGCAAGCAGCCTCGTTCATTCAGAAGAACCAACAGGTCCCCACAGCGTTAGGACAGGAGTCCTAAGTGCATTCCTATGCACAGTTTCTTCTGCCCACCACAGCCCATTCACTGGCACCTGATTTTTCCTCCAGGCCAGGGCATAAGGATAACTGACATTTATCATTATGCATTCAATAAAGGCTTCAACAAGTTCACGGAAAGTGGAATGAAAAAATGCTTTGGTTCAAAACTTTTCAAATCCATGTATGCAAGAGGTCTTTCAAAAGTTGGTGAGAAAAGATATTGTGATAAAACCATGCATGGACTTCAATATTTTTGGCACCAAAATAAATTTATCTTTTAATTCCATTTTACCAGGAACTTTTTGAAATTCTTCGTACTAAGCAACTCGGTGTGTCATTTACCTTTGTAGGTAGCCTTCTCATTCACACAATCTCATTTAATCCCATGAGGATGATTGTTCAGATGAAGAAACTGGGGCTCAGTTAACCGCCAAGAGTCTCTTTTTCTAGATGTATTTATTTCTTTGAGAAGCAGAGAGAGACAGACACCAACACCTCCCTTACACCGGCTTGCTTCCCAGATGCCCATGACAGCTGGGGTTGGGCCAGATTAAAGCTAGGCGCCAGGAACGCGATCTGGGTCTCCTTAGTGGGTGGTAGGAACCCGTGCCACTACTGCAGCCTTCCGGAATCTGCACCGGCAGGAAGGTAACAGACCAGCGGCTGGAGCCAGGTATCGAAACTAAGCACTCCAATGTGAGACGCAGGCATCTTAGCCACTAGGCCCATAACAGAGCCAGAACCGAACCTCGATCCTCTGGCTGCCAGAGGGGTCTCTCCACCAAGCCTGAAGGAATGTATCATGTCAGGAAGGACCAACAGAAAACTGCTCCTAGGGTCTAAAGGAAGTCAGGGCCGGGGTCCGAGGAGTGAGAAACTCAGGGCAGCCTGGGGCACACATTGTCTCTGCGCCCCCAGAGACAACCATCTGACCCCTGTCTTGTGAAGTTACCCCTGGAGAGAGGGCTGACACCCCTCTGCCCCACTGCCCAGCCAGCAAGGGGAACTGGTGATCAGCTTCCTTTGTGTACATTTTCCTTAGACCATTCTCCAGGAGCCTGATTTACTTCAATGCCATTTAATTTATCTTAATTTTTCAAATGCTGCAATATGGATTTCAATCCCATCATTCCCTGAATGAAGAAGCAATGGGATCTGGCAAAGCCATCGAAGCCCTCTGTGACACAGCTAGAGTATTCTCCTGTATCAGCTCTAGGGGAGTGCTGGGCCCCCTGCCACAAGAGAGTGCCAAAGGCAGACTCCTCACCCTCCCAGAAGCTGTGTTCTTTCCCTCCTCCCTTGCAGCTGATCTCTCCATTCCTTCCTTCCAAGGGCTGAAGGGTACAGGCCCTCACTGGCTCTTTCCATCTCACTGGGGAGGGAACATGGGATGCAGCTGCAGCAGGCAGCGCCTCTGGAAAGCCACTGAGCAGAGAGCAGTTCCTTTAGACTCTCAACAGAGTCAACTTGGCTGTGAACACACACATCCTTCCTGGTGGCCCTGGGTAAGGCAGAAGCACGGGGTGGAGACAGGACAGCTGGAGTATTTGGGGGACTAGCACTCCCGGTCATTCTGTGAGTGCCCTGGAGCACTGAGGTGGCAGGCGACTGGGAAGGACCAGCCTGGGACCATCACAGCACTCAGCCCAGCTTAGGGTCCCTGGGAAGCCAGACACACAGCCAGACTGACCCAGCTGACGTCTAGATAACAGACACACTTCAAGGGGCTTCCAGTTATAGCTGGAAGGTTCTGAAATGAAAGATACCAGCAGCACTAAATGTATGCTCTGCAGGAGGCAATCTACAAGGATCCTCAAAAAGTTCATGGAAATGCGTACTATGAAAAAACTATGCATGGATTTTAAAAAATGTTTTGCATCAAAATAAACATCTTTTTTTTTAATTAATAAAGTATGTATCTGAGAGGTAGGGAGACAGAGAGACATAGACATAGCTCCAATCCACTGGTTCACTCCCAAATGCCTGCAATGGCCAGATCTGGGCTGGACTGGACCTGGCAACTCAATTCAGGTCTCCCTCATAGATGGCAGGAACCCAATTACTTGAGCCACCACTGCTGCCTCCTAGGGTCTGCACTGGCAAGAAGTTGGAGTCAGAAGCCAGAGCTGGGAATCAAACCCCAACAAGACAAGTGGGGGGCAGACAGCTTAACTACTAGGCCAAATGTCCACCCCAACTTATCTTTTCATTCAATTTTCCATGAACGTTTTAAAGTACCTTGGGGCCGGCGCTGTGGCACAGTGGGTTAACACTCTGGCCTGAAGTGCCAGCATTTCATATGGGTGCCGGTTCGAGACCCGGTTGCTCCACTTCTAATCCAGCTCTCTGCTATGGCCTAGGAAAGCAGTAGAAGATGGCCCAAGTCCTTGGGCCCCTGTACCCACATGGTAGACTGGGAAAAAGCTCCTGGCTCCGAAATGGCACAGCACTGGCCGTTACGGCCATCTGGGGAGTGAACCAGCGGATGGAAGACCTCTCTCTCTCTCTCTCTCTCTGCCTCTCTTCTCTCTGTGTAACTCTTTCAAATAACTAAATAAATCTTTAAAAAAAATAAAGTACCTTGTATATGCTATAGAGTAAGACTCACAGAATACAGATTTGACAAGTCAAGGGAGACATAGTCTTAGAAGTCAACACATCCCACACAAACTCTTTAATGGATAAGGAACTGAATGTACACAGTGGAGATGGGTTTTATCCATGGCTATCAGAGTGCCAAGATCTAGAAGATAACCTCTTATCACCAGTTCAGTGCTTCTTCCATTACACCATGTTGCCTGTTCCTGGTCTGTTTCTTTCTTTCTTTCTTTTTTTTTTTTTTTAAAGATTTATTTATTTATTTTAAATTCAGAGTTACAGAGAGAGATGGAGAGACAGACAGAAAGAGAGATTTTCCATTTGCTGGTTGAGTCCCCAGATGGCTGCAACAGCTTAGGGCTGGGCCAGGCTGGAGCCAGGAGCAGAGTCAGAGAGAGAGAGAGAGAGAGAGAGAGAGAGAGAGGTCTTCCCTCCGCTGGTTCACTCCCCAGAATGGCTGCAATGGCCAGAGCTGAGCTGATCTGAAGCCAGGAGCCAGGATATTTTTCTGGGTCTCCCATGCGGGTGCAGGGGCTCAAGGGCTTGGGCCATCCTCTACTGCTTTCCCAGGCCATAGCAGAGAGCTGGATTGGAAGTGCAGCAACCGGGATTCGAACTGGCGCCCATATGGGATGCCGGTGCTCCAGGCTGGGGCTTTAACCCACTGCAACACAGCACTGGCCCACATTCCTTCATTTTTCACGGCACACCTGCTGAATGCAAGAGGGGGTAGAGACAAAAACACTTGGTCCAGGAGGGGAAGTAAGCCATATGCAAAAACATAAAAATAAAACTGCACTTCGGTGTAAAGAACTCAGGAGAAACAGATGCTGTGTTATCAAAATCCAAGGAAGAGGGAGGCTGCTTCTCCAGGAAGCCCCCTCACACTTGGAAGAAGCACCTGAATGGAACACTGGAGAACAGCTGGGAGTCTCAGGGTAAACCAGGTGCAAAAGCATGGAAGAGGAAAAGGCCAGTTTCCACAGGGGACCACATGGCTGGACGTGAGTTGGGATCCAGGCCAAGGAGGGCCGTGAATACGTGGAGCTGGAGAAAATGGGAAACCTTTCATAGTTTTTTGTGTAGGAAAGTGCTAGGCTTAAAAGGGTGTTGTAGGAGGGAAATCTTGTAACAGTGGATAAAATGACTGAAGGAGGAGGATGTTGAAGTTGGGAAGAAGCAGATAGCTATTTTATACAGTATAATAGTAACTACTTCAACAGCTATGCTTAGGACTGAATGGAAAAATCAATGTAAAGCACTTGCAACAGAGTGGCTGACAGATATGATGATGATGATGATGATGATGCAAGAGGTTATAAAGTCTGCACTTAAGAAGTGGTATCAGGAATGCAGAAGAGGCAGCTGGGCTTAGAAGACCTTCAGCAATACCTGGGGAACAAGGGAGAGAGGTCCAAGATAACCTTAGGCAGTTTGAGCCAGGGTGACTGGAAGTTTGCTGGTGTGATCAGAGGAAAGGGAGAAGTTGGGAGGAGCTGCCCCTAAGGACAAAGAGGGCATCTGATCAGTCAAAAATGCCATTGAGGAGTAGATGGGACATCCTGTTGGAAACAACACAGTGGGCTTGGGTAACCAAAGTTGCAGATTCTTGATACTGTCCACACTGGAGTGACAACTGAAACTACTGAGGGAGCCTTCTGCGGGCTAATGAAGAACAAGACAGTTGGGAGAGAGGAGAGAATCTTGGAGCCAAAGAGGAACAGGAGCTTCCTATAGCCGGTGGGGCCTAGAGAGAGAAGCCAAAAGAATGAAGTTTTGAGGAGCTAATAGTCAATATGATCTAGTGGGCACGGGGAGGAAGAGAGACAGCAAGAACAGGAACAGCCATTATAATTTGGGGGATGAGAAGTCCTTGGAGGGTGTACGTTGGTCAGGAAGAGAAGTTGGGGAGTAAGGATTGAATGAGTGAATGATGAGTACATGTGTAAAATTTTGAGTTTGTTGAAGGCAGGATGGGGAAGGGCGACTGGCCAAGTGCTGTTCCTTGTAGGATGGGGTTTTTGGAGGGAGAGGATTCTGTGTCCAAGCAGCAACAGATTCCAGCTAAGAGAAAGAGCCTGGGGCAGTTTAGGGCAGGGGTAGCTCCTGGGCAACCATACAGGAGGATGTACCCTGCGATTAGTGACAGCTAAGATGAAGAACCACGTAGAAGAAGGTTTATCACACTCACACTGTTTGGCTTCAATCTCCAGAACTTTGAGGTCCTTTCTTTCCAAGTGACTTAGAAATTCCCCCATGGAAGCCAGGCCAGGAAGACAGTTTCCAGTCCCATTTCCAGATCCAGTACCCAAATGACCCAGTGTTTCTGTGCACAACCAAGAAAGCTCTACTGTCGTTCCAAATATCAAGCAGCAAATGCTATTTGACTTGTTCCAAATTACATCTCAGATGAGATGGAGCTGTTCTCTTAGTAGATGTGACTCTGGATGGCACAGACACACATTCTAGATTGTAGAATTAGTCTTTATTCACTCTATATTATTTTTAAAAATCTATATAGATGCACACGTAATACCTCTGGTGTAGACCACTTGCTTTATAGTTCCTATGGATTAACGTGTGGATGGAAATCTTCCTTAGCCTTCCAGGAGAACTCTCCGTCTCAAATCACAGAGAGTTGGCCTTGCTCGGTAGCTCTGTGGGCCAGCAAGTATCTTTTAGATACCTTTTAGACTCTCTTCTCCTGTCGCCTAAGGAGCTCTGCCCAGTGCTAGGTTTAGAAGGCTCTTTCAGAAAACCAATGAACAACCAAACACAATCCGATTTCACTGAAGAAAACTAGTGGAACTTCCTAGAACGGTAACTCTGGTTTGTAACTGAAAAAAAAGGAGGACCCCCTTACCTCCATCCTCTTAAGTCTTGCCTCCCTCTACTGACATTTCATTCTGGCAGACTCTCTAAAATGCGTATCTAACCTTCCCTTCATGAGTGAAAACCTCCCTAAGTCCCACCAGAAACTCAGTAGAAATCCTTAGCGCGGAGAGTAAGACCTTTAAGGCCTGATTTTCTTGCTTCTCTAGATATCTCCCTTCCTTCAGGCACTGGGAAGAGCTCTTACCTGCGTCAGGTCCTAGCACAAAGACCCCTTCATCCGTAAACTTTCTCCCCTTCCCTCTCCTCCCCTCCCTGCTTTCACCAACGCTTCTGCACCGACCTGTCCCTACAAATCCTCCTGCCTACGGAGAAGTACTCTCCCCACAGGCTACCTTTCAGCTGGCATTTACCCTCCACAGGTAGAAACCACTTTACACAGAAACCGCCTGTTCACCAATTGGTGCTGCCTGCTGGAATGTATGTTTATGAGGAAGGAGCCATTCTATTTTATTTGCCTCTGTACTTAACACATGCCTGGTAGAGTGGGTGGTTGCTGAATATTTAATGAATAAATGGCTAACTGTACAAATAAATGAATGCTTTCTCTTTTGGAGTCCAATGTATTTCTGAATCTCACCAAATATTTGAACCTTCAGGCAAAGTAAGCAGGCTTGAGGGAAGGGGAGGTTCTTCTCTTTGCACTGAACCTTGGTGATTTGAAGAAGAAGTAAGTAAGATGTGTGACATACAGGTGAGCATTTGGCACAGTAGTTACGATGCTGCTTGGGTTACTCACGTCCCATCTCAGAGTGCCTGGAGCTGAGTCCCCAGTCATGCACCCAACTCCAGCTTCGTGCTAATGCACACCCTGGGAGGCAGTAGGTGGTGGTTTAAGTACTTCAGTCCATCCACTCCTGTGGAAGATGTGGACTGAGTTCCAGGCCTCTGGCTTTGGCGTGGCTCAGCCATGACTGTTGCAGGCATTTGGGGAGTGAACCAGCAGTTGGACCATCTCTGTCTGTCTCTGTCTTTCTCTGTCTCTCTGCCTTCCAATAAACAATAACAATATTCCCTAAATATGGACTGCGGGCAGTGCCTGCACCATGTCTGCCTGGGAACAGTGCTCATGAACACTGCTGTACAAGGAACGGCCTTGCACAGGGATAGGGCAGGGGCCAGCTTCAGGGTCCCAGCTCACGGAAGAGTGCAGGTGTCAGTTTGATAACTCTATCTTCCCTTCCATGAACAGGAGGCTGTGGAGGGCAGAGCAAAGTGGAGATCAGAGGAGGAGCAGCAGAGAAGGGAAGATGTAACTTGCTCCTCCAATTCCATTCATTCAACCAACATTTACTGAGGTCTCTTCTCTGCCAGGCACAGGGCTAGGCTTGTACCCCGGGGGCAGAATGTGCATAAACATCAACCTCCTTTCCTGCCTTCCTGGAGCTTACTGTCCATCGCTGTGCCTAGAATTAATCATGCAAATAAATGTCATGTGCATCTTAAAACTTAGGGGATCTGGCCGGCAGGGTCAGGGACGGTATGCAAAGCTTCCTTGGGGAAGGAGGGAACTGATGGGTCCAGGATGACTAGCAGGAGTATGCGAAGGGCCTGGAAGAACAATCAGGCATGCCAGGTGGAGGAACCCACACCAATGGCCTTGCAGTGCCCAGCAAGTTCAAGAAGGAACCGCCTGGGCCAAGTTCAGTTCTGCAGATGCTGTCTGCTTCTTCTCAATCAAGCGTCTGTATTTATTTTTCAGAAGGGGAGGCTATGGCCGGGACTTGTGTGAGTGCACTGCTGATGGGAACTGGAGGTTGGCAGTGAGGGACCGGGGTGGTCAGCCCACATCTAGAAGGTGCAAGCTCCCCGTCGGCTGTCCGTCATCCTCATCTGGACAACTGCAGGTTGCTCTCAAACTTGGATCCAGCCTGGCTGGCCGTTAGAAAAGAAAGGCGGGCGGGAGGCCAAGCGCCAGACACGGGGAACTGATCCCCCTACTTCAGGAAGAGCATGGCGCAGCAGCTATATTTGAAAAGCGAGATAAACAAGAGCTCAGCTCCCGTAGATGGGGCACAACAGCTGTGGAAGATTAATCACACGCGGCTGCGAGTCACCAGGTCGCCAGAGGCCCGGAGGCTTCCCTTTCGGTGCCCCCACCAGAAGGCCGGACGCGCTCCTATCACGGACCCGCAGCCTCCCTGCTCTGCGCTTCGGGGGTCGCTTGACCACCCAGGAGCTCGGCACCTGGCGCCCAGCTGCAGCCTGCGGTTCTGATAAATTGCACCCAATTTCAACCCTTCTGCCAGGGAGACCTAAGCACCGAACATTAAGGGGTTTGTTTTTTAATCACTAGGAGAGAAAGAGAGAAAGAGGAGGGGGAAGAGGAGGCAGCAGCGGGCGGGTAAATTTATGGCACTGCATTAAAGGCGTTCTATTTAACCCCCTCCCTCTCTCCACCGTTAAAAATAAAACACAATGCATAAAGACCAAAACTACCTTTTTTTTAAACGCCCGGAACAAATAGCTTTCATCATCTCCCCCGAGTGTCTCGGGTCCTCGGGGCAGGTCAGCCGGGCCGCTGGAGCCGCGCTAACCTCAGTGGGGGCCTGTGACGGTGTGTGTGTGCGCGCGCGCGGGTGTGCGTCCGTGTGTTGGGTGGCTTGGGGGTGGGAGGTAGGACTGATGACTTCTACACTTCGCTTCTGTCCACCTGGCCCGGGAGCTGGGCAGCGCAGGACGGGAGAAGCCCCCCCTATCCCCGCCCAGCGGCCGCGGCGGACGGCTGCGCCCGGGCTGCGGCTCCCGACCGCGGCGGCGGAGTCCCGAGGCTGGGGGCGCGCGTGCGTGCGTGTGTGCACGCGGGCGCGCGCCGAGTGCCCAACACGCTCCCCTCCTCGCCCCCAACCCCGGCGGGCACTCACAGTCCCAGGAGCGCCACACGCTCCGGCACAGGCGACACACAACATGCACACGGGCGTCCGGCGCGCGCCACGCAGCAGGCGGCCTCCCCGCGCGGCTAAGCCCGCAGCTCACGGCCCGGCTGGGCACGCGTTCCCGGACGCCGCTTCCTGCCCACCCCCGCACACACTTGCCTGGCCAGGACCCCTCCCCGCCCCCAACACCGCTAACACGGCGTGCACTTTCCGGGCGCGCCCCCACCCCCTCCTTCTTCTGGCACTAAACCCAGAGAGGGAGGCGCTTCGCATGAGCGATATTGAGAAATAACTTCACTCACACCATTATTCATAACCAGGGACCCTCTTGGGGGCATCCCAAGCTCCCCAAGCCCCTGCCTCTCACTCCTCGGCCGCCCGCCGGGGGGAAGGGCAGGAGGCTCGCCCCATTACTCACCGTTTCCTCTCCGCCTCCCGAGCGGAGTGGGCAAGTGAGGCGGGTGAGGAAGGTGCGCGGTGCCCCCGCCGCCGGGCTCTCAGCGGCCGCAGCGGCTCATCGCCCCCGCGGGCTGCCCGCCGGCCGCAGCCGCGTCCGGGGCATGTCAGTCCGCCGCCGCCACCGCCGCCGCCGCCGCCCGCCCGCCGGGGCTCGAGCGCTCGCAGCTGTCAGGGAGCTGCGGGGCAGCGCATCTGGAGCGCGAGGTCTGCGCGGCAAGGGGGCTGGGGCCAGGGCGAGGAGGCCCGGGGTGGGGGGCCCTCCGCACCGGTCCTAGGGCCGGGGAAAACCCGACCGCAGCTCCCGACGACGCCCGGGAGAGGCCCGGAGTCCCGGCCGCAGGCGGCGGGGGATCCCTGCCGGGAGGGGCGGGAAGCAGAGCAGCCCGGCGCGCCCTGGCGGCTCGGAGGGACCCCGGCTGGGGCTCGCGGCCGCGTCGCCCGGGCTTTCCCGGGGTGGGAGCGGGCCGGCTCTCCGCCTCACACGCCGTCACCGCGGGAGACGTCTCGGCCGCGCCGCGCGCAGAGGGGACGCGCGGAGGGGCTGGTTTCTGGGCGAGCCGAGAGCTTTGCCCATTAAGCTGCCGCAAGAAGCCAAATCAAAAAGCCAATCTCCAAGCCTGCAAAGCGAACGTCACCCTATCAGCTGGGAGGGGAGAGCCGCACCTCACGACGAGCCGCGCGTCTGCAGCGCCGCGCGCCGCGGGGCCCCTCTCACAGCGCTTCCCGCCGGGCCCGCACCGCGCGCCGCCTCACGCCCGGAGAGCCCGGCCAGGACCGAACTCGGACCCCGCCGCCGCCCACCCCGGCGTCGGCGCCTCCCCGCCCGCGGCGGAGCCGAGACGGCGGCGCGTCCTGACCTGGATTCCCCGGACTTGGGCGCTCCAGGCAGCAGGCGGGCGCGCGGCACCCGGCTTTCCCCTTGTCCTCAGGAGACGCCGCCTGCGATTCCGAAATTAAAGTCTCCACCAAACACATCTGTGGTTTTTAAATATAGCAGGAAACGATTACCCAGGCGGGGTCCACCCAGCGTGGGGGAGGAGCTGAAGGGGATGGAGGTTGGCAGTGGAGGGAAAATAAAACTCCTTTCTCCCCCCTCCCCTGCTTTTTCTCTTCTCTTCTTGGTGCAGAACTCAGCCTGTCATTTTCTCAACCCAAATCAAACAGCAGCTTGTGAGAGACGGCTTGGGTGAGCGCGCTGGTATGTTGGCTTTGGGGGTTTTTAAGGCTAAAAATAAGAGGGGGGCTGCCTCTCAAATTGCTGCTTACTCTGGGCTTGGAGACTGGAGGAGAGACGGTCCTTTGATGCAGCAGGAGAACCAGGGTTTGGGGCTTGGCGCGGGCCGAGTGTCCGCACACAGCTTGCATCAGATGCCTGTAATTTCTGCTATATTTGTCGGGCTGGGTCCTGGAGGCAGCAGGGGTGGGGGCAGGCTTCTCCTCCGAGCGGGGCTGCGTGTCCCTAGTTGATCGGTGGCGGTCGGCACATCTAAACGGAGCACAGTGGCTGGCCTTGTGTGGCCACGCCGGTGCACATGGGACGGCGCGAAAGGGCCCGAATTTGTTCCCTGAGGCTCTCCTGTCTGAGGCCACGTGTGCAGGAGCCAACAAATGATAATGACCCAAACCAGGGCCTGGGGTGGTGCCGGAGAATAGGCTTGTATTGTCTCCGTCTACCTCTTAACTGCGACTGGGGACAACTACCAGCTCCTTTTCTGTTGAGGAAGCTGCCGTAGAGAGGCTAAATTACCACCCCAAGGCCACATGCAGCAGAACCACAGCTTGGAATCGGGCGGAACCCACAACAGTGCGCGTCACTCCCGGGATCCCTGGCTGCTCTGGAGCCGTCTGGGCCCAAGAGGTTAAGTGGGAGTGGAGCTGAGTTCTTTCCTGGTCGCCTGATGCCCTTGTTCCTTTGGCAAGTCACGTGGTAGTTTCCGTGTGGAATTTGAGTCCTGAGTGTGCTCAGCTAGGAGCTCTGGGACCACAGACTCTTAGGGGCCTTGAATTCAGTTGCAGTTCGGGCTGAGAGCTGGCCCCGTGAGGTGTCAACAGCCTCTGAAATAGTGGGATTGACCTTGAGTCTCCTTGGGTTTGCCTTGATTCTGTGTGGTAGAAATGTGTCCTGTGGCAATCGTGAAGGATTTGCTCAAATGTTCAATTACAAGAATATGCGTGGCAGTGTTTGTAATAGGGAATGGTTGGGGCGAGCTTAATTTTCCGACAGAGAGAACTCGTGGAGGAAATCATATCGTCCTGTGTTTTACCCTATGAAAATGCTGATGCAGCGTTCTGTGTACTGACACGGGAAGGTTTTCATGATATATTATTGAGGGAGAGAAAAATGCAAAATATTGGATATGACACAGTGTGTGTGTGCGCGCGTGCATTCCGGCGACATGGAAATGCCAAAATAGCAATGGTTATCCCTTGGTGGGATTTCTGCTAACTTCTTTTTCCCTTTATATCAATTTTATTGAGGCATACTTTACACACAATAAAACTCATGCATTTTAAGTGGATAGGTTGATGAGTTGTAAGAAGAGTTCCTATAAGTAGAGCAACAACCACAAACAAGGTACAGAATATTTTCGTCTCCTCCCACAAGTACCTCAGGTCCCTTGGGACTCATCTTCGCACCTTCTGAGCAATCATTGATCTGCTTTCTCTCAGTGCAGATCAGTTCCATTTGTTCCAGAATTTTCTTTGTTTTACTTATTGAGATCTATTGATATTTCTCCATAGAGTATTACCTAGTCGCTAAAATGGCAACAGTGACAACAATAGGTACATAATTGGTCTTGGCACTTTTTTAGTAAAACTATCCAAAAAAAAAAAAAAAATCAGATAAGAGCCTGATCTTCCTGTCTGTGTCTGACCAGGCCTGGCAGGGTAGGAAGGCAGGAAGTGAAGGAGGAACCAGAGCCTGTTCAGTAGCCATAGGCAGAGCCATCTCATGTGGGTTTTTTTTTTTTTTTTTTTTTTTTTATTTTTTTGACAGGCAGAGTGGACAGTGAGAGAGAGAGAGAGACAGAGAGAAAGGTCTTCCTTTGCCGTTGGTTCACCCTCCAATGGCCGCCGCAGCCAGCGCGCTGCGGCCGGCGCACCGCGCTGATCCGATGGCAGGAGCCAGGAGCCAGGTGCTTTTCCTGGTCTCCCATGGGGTGCAGGGCCCAAGCACCTGGGCCATCCTCCACTGCACTCCCTAGCCACAGCAGAGAGCATGTGGGTTTTTTGAGCTCTAGGTAGGCTGGCCTAACAAAGTGCAGCTCTACATTCTGTGTCCGCTCCAGTAAAATGGAAATAATAATAGCAACACACACTTCATGATAGTGTTGTGAGGGGAAGTCAGTTTCCAGTGTAGAGAAACTCCCAAATCTAGGTGAATTCTCTTTCTCCCGTGCCTCATCTGCCCCCAAGCCCTGCTTCCCATCTACTCTGCGTTCCTCAACCAACCTTTGTGTGGTTATCAAATCTCAGACACCTTGACCTCTGGAAAGTCTCACTTTTGTTCTCTCTTGAGGCCCAGAGAAATTAGGGAATTCAACCCAGTCACAGACCTTATCAATGAATAGATAGAATATGATATGAGCTGTTTTGTGTCCACAAAAATTTGTATATTGAAGCCCTAAGCCCCAGTTTCTGAGAATCTGCCTGGATCTGGAGGTAGGCCCTTAAAGATCATCAAATTAAAATGTGGTAGTTAGGGCGGGGCCTAAGACAACAGGACTGATTCTTTACAGGGAGAGGCTATTAGAACACAGGTAGACAAAGGGACAGCCTTGTGAGGACACAGCAAGAAGACAGCCATCTGCAAGCCAAAGAGAGAGAAACCAAGTGTGCCAATACCTTTATCTCAGATTTCTAGTCTCAGGAACTGTGCAAAAAAAAAAAATTGCTGTTGTGGAAGTGTGAGGAGTTTCATTGTAATGGGCCTAACAAACTAAGGCAGAATCCAAGTTTTCTGACTGGTTCCATGAGTCTTTGTCATGGAGTGCCTGTCTTCAGCACACAAAGGTCCCGATTGGGTGAAAAGTGGGAAAAGGCCATGCAGCGTCTTAGTTACACACTGTTAGTTACTGTCATGCTCCCCAGAACTCCACAAGTAGGTGTCTCTCCAAAACTGGGGTGTTAGATATTTCCCAGGGAGCATCCCTGCCTGCCCAGATGCCTTCAGTACAAACAAAAGTGTTGCTTCTTACATACAATCTGGATGCCAGCATCCTGTAGCCCCTGGACAGTACCATCTATAGCAGTCAAGGAGAAGCAAAGCAGACCATCCAGCTGAAGCTTAAAGTAAGCTCTAAAGCAGTTGCAGGCAAGATCCAAGTTTAACAAGTGCCATTCGATAATAGGGTAGTTCAGAGAGACATAATTCTTCCCTGTGGGTTGGTTATACAGGGGTACTTCAAAAATATTCAGGGAAGAATGGAATTAAAAGATAATGCACATTTTCCAGGAACTCTGTGAAGGTCTCTTATATTATCTTTTTTTTTTTTTTTTTGACAGGCAGAGTGGACAGTGAGAGAGAGAGAGACAGAGAGAAAGGTCTTCCTTTGCCGTTGGTTCACCCTCCAATGGCCGCCACGGCCGGCACGCTGCGGCCGGCGCACCGCGCTGATCCGATGGCAGGAGCCAGGTACTTATCCTGGTCTCCCATGGGGTGCAGGGCCCAAGCACTTGGGCCATCCTCCACTGCACTCCCTGGCCATAGCAGAGAGCTGGCCTGGAAGAGGGGCAACCGGGACAGAATCTGGCGCCCCGACCAGGACTAGAACCCGGTGTGCTGGTGTGCTGGCGCCACAAGGCAGAGGATTAGCCTAGTGAGCCGCAGCGCCGGCCTCTTATATTATCTTAACCACGCTATAACTTGCATTTCACAAATTTATCACCAATTATGTTTTCCCCTCTAGTGAAATTGTTTATTATAGCATAACATATATAGAAAACATGCACACATAATAAGTGCAAATAATTTTCACAAATAAATTTTAGTTAATGATCACTCAGAAACAATAAACATTCCCAGTACTTCAAGTGTTCTTCTCATGCCCCCCACCCCATTCTCCTTTCACCTCCTTTTCAAAGGGAACTGCCTTCCTGACTTCTAAAACCACACTTTAGTCTCACGTGATTTTGCACTTTATATAAATGGAAGCATATGTCCTAATTTTGTTCAATATAAACTTTTATGAGATGCACTCATATTGCATATAGCAATAGTTTGTTATTTTTATTGTTCTCTAGCTTCTGTTGAATAAATACACGATTTAATTTTTCATTCTGTTGTTGATTGACATCTAAATTGTTTCAATTTGCATGCCTGTCTTTTGATTCACATGTAGTACTCACTTCTTGCGGGTATACACCTGGGAATGGAATTGCTGACTATTGATAGAGTATATGAGTAGATCATGACAGTTTTCAGTCATGTATACCTATTTACAATAGTTGTTTATAACACTATGCTGACATTGTTTTGTCTCATTCTTTTTCCCACTTGATATTGTCAGTCTACTTAATTTTAGCCCTTCTGCTGGGTGTGTATTTAACCTTAATTTGTGGTTTTAATTTTCATTTTCCCAATGACCATTGAAGTGGAAACTTTCATACATGCATTGGTTTTGGGATATCCTCTTTTGTTAAGTGTCTGTTGAAGGTTGTGGCTTAATATTCTGTGGAGTTTTCTTTTTCTTATTGATTTGTGGAGATTTTTTACATATGCCAGGTGAGTCTTCTGACAGTACATGCATTGCAAATATATTTTCCTAAACTGTGGCTTGCCTTTTCATTCTCTTTATAATATCTCTTGATAAATGAAATTTCAGCGTATAATCTGGCCCACTTACTGTGTTTTTCTTTTTTATCCTACATGCTTTCTGGTTCCTATTCCTTTGACTGCCAAGGTCATGAAGATATTTTTCTGTGTTAGCTTTTAGAACTCTTTCTTTAATCTTTCTAATGTAGATCTGTGATTCTCCTGGAATTGCATTTTGTATTTACTGGGAAGAAGGAATGGCTTTCATTACCTCAACTAGAATGAGATAGAGGAGCTTCTTGGGAAAGAAAGGGTTTATCTCAGCCTGCAGCTTGGAGGCTACAGGCAGGATTGGGGGGCCCCATGGACCTGTGTCCCTGGTCGTGGTGGGTACAGAGGAACGATCACGTGGTGAATCAGGAAGCAGAGAGAAAAGCTAGGCTGATCTTGACCTCAAAATAACACTCTCACACAAGAACCACCTTCTGAGGACACACCTCCAGTGACCTAAAGACCTCCCACCAGACCCACGTCTCAGACGTCATAATTAGATCAAGTCTCTACCCTTAATCCATGAACAATTAACACTAAGACTTCAGAGTTTAAACATCTGGATGAGCTTTGGGGAGGCAAGTCCTACTGTACCTATGAAAGTGGAATTTAATTTTTCCCCATATAAATGTGCAAATGACCCAGTACAATTTTTTGATGCCTGCAACATCACCTTTGAAATAAATCAAGTGTTTGTATTTGTATAGGTCTGTGTATGGACTCTCTTCTCTGTTTTATTGTTTTTTTTTTCTACTCTTTAACATTTATTTATTTATTTGAAAGGCAGAGTTACAGAGGGAAAGGCAGAGAAAGAAAGATCTTCCATCCACTGATTCGCTCTCCAAATGGCCACAAAGGCTGGCTCTGGGCCCAAATTAAGCCAGGTGCCTGGAACTCCAGCCAGGTTTCCCATGAGAGTGGCAGGGAACCAAACACCTGGGCCATCTTCTGCCCCTTTTTCAGGAGCATTAGCGAGTAGCTGGATCGCGAGTAGAGCAGCCGGGACTTGAATTGGTGTCCATTCTCTGTTTTTTTCTGATTTCAGTGGAAATGTTTTGAATATCTTCTTATTAACTATGATGGTGGCTCTATGTTCTTTATAGAAACTCTATCAGGTTAAGGAAGTTCCCTCTTTTCTTACTTTCTTAAGGTTTCTTTTTTTTTTTTTTCTTATAAACCTGTGATGAATACTTTCTTTATAGCTGTGGAGATGATTATATGAAAGTTCTCCATTGTCTGTTTAAGTATTAAATTATAAGAACTCAGTTTCTAATGTTAAATTTCACATTTCTGTGATAAAGTAATATCTGTTGTGTTGTATTATCCTTTAATGCATATAAGAGTACTTCATCAAGTTTGTGGAAACATAGAATTAAAAGTTAAGTTTATTTTGGTGTAAAAAAACTTGAAAGCCATCCAAATGAGAGTCCTCAAAAATTTCATGGAAAATGTCTATTTTAAAACCTGCATGGATTTCAAAAATATTTGCACCAAAATAAACACCTTTTAATTCCATTTTTCCACAGACTTTCTTTTTTTAAGACTTTATTTATTTATCTGAGAGGCAGAGTTAGAGAGAGAGGGAAAAGCAGAGAGAGAGAGAGAGAGAGGTCTTCCATTTGCTAATACACTCCCTAAATGGCTTCAATGGCTGGAGTTAGGCTGATCTGAAGCCAGGAGCCAGAAGCTTCTTCCAGGTCTCCAACATAGGTGTAGGGGCCCAAGCATTTGGGCCATCTTCCACTGTTTTTCTCGGGTGCATTAGCAGGGAGCTGGACTGGAAAAGGGGCAGCCAGGACATGAACCGGTGCCCATATGGGATCCTAGTGCTGCAGGTGGAGGCTTAGCGACACCAGCGCTAGTCCCATTCTACAGACTTTTAAAGTACTCTCATTTTACTAGATTTGGTTAGCTTGTTATTTGTTAAGGATTCATTTATCGTTTCCATGACAGAGATTAGTCTATAAATTTCTATTCTGGTAATGTCCTTGTCAGACTTGGAAATCAAGGCTTTCTGGTCTCATCAAACTAGTTAGAAGGAGCTGGCGCTGTGGCGCAGCGGGTTAATGCCCTGGCTTGAAGTGCTGGCATCCCATATAGGCGCTGATCTAGTCCTGGCTGCTCCACTTCCAATCCAGCTCTCTGCTATGGCCTGGGAAAGCAGTAGAAGATGGCCCAAGTCCTTGGGCCCCTGCACCCATGTGGGAGACCTGGAAGAAGCTCCTGGCTCCTGGCTTTGGATTGGCGCAGTTCCAGCCATTGCAGCCAACTGGCGAGTGAACCATCGAATGGAAGACTTCTCTCTCTCTCTGCCTCTCCTCTCTCTGTGTAACTCTAACTTTCAAATAAATAAATAAATCTTAAAAAAAAAAAAAACTAGTTGGAAATGTTGCCTGACCTCTGCTCTTTGAAAAAGTTTGTATAACTGACAAATCCAGTCTGGACTAGAGTTTCTTTGTTTGGGAAGATTTTTGAATTATGGATTCAATTTTCTTAGTAAATTGTATTAGGTTCCTAAAACAAATTAACACAGTGTAAATTCATTGGCTTATAGTTTAGTGGGTTAGAAATCCAACACGGATCTCACTGGGCTGAAACCAGGGTGTTGGTGGTGTCTCTCTTTGGAGGCCCCAGTAAGATTCGTGCTTTACCTTTTCTGGATCCGAGGTCGTCCCCTTGGCTCACAGTCCCCTTCCTCGCTCCTCACTGCCAGCCAGCGTTGCACCTCTCACCATTCTTCTCCAGTCACATCTTCCTCTGACTACAGAGTGGGAAGGTCTTGCCACCTCTAAAGGTCCTAACTGGACAATCCAAGATAATCTCTCAACTCAAGGTCCTTAACTGCATCTTCAAAGGTTCACAGGATTAGGACATAGACAATTTTGAGAGACCATTATTCTAAGTAACACACAGATATGTAAGTTAAATTTAAAGTTTATGCAGAACTCATTCTTTTTATTTCAATATGATAAATTGTTTTTTAAAGGATCTGTCCATTTCTTATATATTATCAAATTTATTAGCTTAATATTATGTGTAATGGGCTTTTTCTATAGGATCTGCATTTTGACGCTATTTTTCTTTATTTAGATCTTATATGGATAATTTTAATTGCTGAATATTTAATTTTTATTTATATAAAGGGAACAAATTTTGTGTATTTCATCTATACAGTTTATGCTATATGGATAATTTATGCCACATTTTTTCTTTCTTCAATCAGTCTTGCTAAGGTCTATAATTTTGTCTATTTAGTATTTTTTTTTTACAGGCAGAGTTAGACAGTGAGAGAGAGAGAGACAGAGAGAAAGGTCTTCCTTTTTCCGTTGGTTCACCCCCAAGTGGCTGCTATGGCCAGTGCGCTGCGGCGGGCGTGCTGTGCCAATCCAAAGCCAGGAGCCAGGTGCTTCCTCCTGGTCTCCCATGTGGGTGCAGGGCCCAAGGACCTAGGTCATCCTCCACTGCACTCCCAGGCCACAGCAGAGAGCTGGACTGGAGAGGAGAAACTGGGACAGAATCTGGCGCCCCAACCGGGACTAGAACCCTGGGGTGCCGGGCGCAGCAAGCAAAGGATTAGCCAAGTGAGCCACACACCGGCCTATTTAGTATTTCAAAAGAAACAAATTTCAACTGTGTTGATTTTATCTATTGTAAGATTGCCATCTATTTCCTTATTTATTTTTATTATACCTCTTATTTCTGTCATTATTCTTTTTGAGGGTTTGATTTATGGTTCTTTCCCTAGTTTCTTGAGATACATATTTGGTCACTGATTTTTAACTTTTCTACTTTTTTCAAAAAGGATTTCTGTATTCTATTTGAAAGACAGAGTGACATGGACTGAGAGGAGAGCAAGAGAGAGAGAGAGAGAGAGTTCCATCTGTTGGTTCATCCCCAAATGGCTCCACAGTCAGGACTGGACGAGGGTAAAACCAGGAGCCAGGAACTTTGCACAGGGCTCCTGTGTGGGTGGCAGGAACACATGTACTGGGGCCATCATCTGCTGCCTCTTAGGCATATTAGAAGGAAGCTCCATTGGAAGTGCAGAGTACCCAGGACTCAAACCAGGCACTGTTGTATGAGATGTAGGTGTCCCACGTGGCTGCTTAATCCCTGGCACCACAATGTCCACCCCTCTTTCTTCTTTTTTAAGTGCATTCTTGTAGAGCTTTACGTTTCACCTAATCATGGTTTTAACTTTATAAATTTCTGAGGTTGTAACTTCTTTATCTTTTGAGCCAAAGATACTTTATAATATCCACTGTGCTTTTTTCCCCCTTTAACACATGAGTCATTTAGCTAAAATTTTTCCCCTGTAACTCTTGCGTCATTAGGAGTGTGTTTCTAAATTTCTATCACTTGGAGATTTGATTTTCTTGTTATTGATATCCAACTTAGTTCCACTGTATTAGGAAACATTCCCTCTGTGACTTTCGTCCTTCCCATGAATGGATTGAGACTTGCTTTATAACTTACCATATGGCCATATGTCCCATATGCCCTTGGGAAGAAAAATGTATATTCTGCAACAGTTGGATAACATGTTCTGTATTTCAGTTAGGTTATTGTTAATTGTGTTATCCAAGTCTATTTACATTTTATTTCTTTTTTTTTTTAGTTTTTGAGATAAATATGTGAAAATATCTCACCAAGAATGTGGGTTAGGGTGTGATAATTTGTGCAATTTATATTTTGAGACTATGTCATTGGGTACATTACCTATTTGGAACTACTTTTCCTAGCAATGCTTCTTTCTTTTCAAATATTTTCCCAATATTAATGTAGCTACATCTTTCATCTTTTGGTTAGAGTTTCTATGGCCTTTTTCTATCCTTTCATTTTCAACATTTCTTTTTTCTTATACAGATGGTGTCCCATACAAATAGTGCATAGTTTTGCTTTTTTTTTGTTTTTGAAGCCTGGTCTGATACTATTTTGCATGGACTTAGTTTGTATTTAATATAATTGTAGATATATTTGGATCAATTCTGTCATCTATCTTTGCTTACTATTTGTTCTTCCTAACTTACTCTTTTTTGTGCACTTATGTCCTTTCTTTGAGTTCATCTGATTTTTTTTTACTGCTTTCTTTCTCCCTCTTTTTGCTTATTTGTTCTATATACTTTTTACTGCTCTTTTAGAACAATAATCCTGTAATCTGAAAATAAGTGGTGGTATACCAATGTTTATACTGATGGTTTGAGTAATGAAAGAAATAGTAGGCATATTTTTCTTGTTACTGACTTTAGTATGACTGATGTGATTTCTTTCTAAGCGGGTCTGGGGGTCTCTTGCTTGCGAATGGCCATGAGCCAAGACAGCCATGCTCCAGGAGATCCCAGAGCAGGAAAGAGTCGGGCCCAGTGTGTTGGACAAGAGATACACAGAGGCAACAGCAAACCAGAACGCGGGGAATCACAGGAGCATTTTATTACTCACAGGTCCAAGAGGAAGAGAGTGTCCACAAGGGCTGGCGAGAAGACCAGAAAAGCAGCATACTCAACCGGTAGGGAAGGACCTGTGGCACTAAAGCTTTTGTTGGAGTCCAGGAAGTAACCCAACCAAGTTTTTACTTGGTGTACGTAGAGCAAGCAGGCACGTTTCACAGAGTCACTCTGTGACTTCAAGGTGCCCCAAAGCTTCACAATTCATCCCTGGTTTCAAAGCAAGTGAGTCAAGTCAGGTACGTAGCATCTGGATATCCCACAGGAGGAGGGTCCCCAGGAAGCACTTGCATAAGGTAAGTAGATGGGTTGACCAAACTGAGGAAGCTGGAGGCGGTATAGAGATGGAAATTGTGATTAGGGTAACTGAGCTCTTCTGCTTTGAGAACGTCCAACTTACACTCAAAAGTGATTCCAAGGCAACATAAAACTGTAAGAATTCACTCTAACTCACCCCTTGGTGCCTAAGCACCATATCTTAAATGCAAGCCAGTTGTAGTTTGAGTTCTGGAGATTCTGGTCATCAGGAGAAAGAATGTTTATGGTTTCATGTTCAAAGCCACACGCAGGAGGTCACAGTAGAAAGCTGAGGTTGATAACAGGAGAAAGCATCAGGGAGTGGCTGTCCTCTCTCTGGGGGGTGAAAGCGTTGAGTGCCCCCCTCCCAGGGAAAGCAATAATCTCTGTTAACTATAATATCCTCCACCACCTGGACCAGAGTTTCCTTTAGGCATGGAAGATTGCGGGAGCGGGTGTACATTTGAGGAGAGCAAGAAGTTCACCAGGAACATGGCCTAAGAGAGAGCAGGTTGAGGAAGAAAAGCAGAAAAGCCTGTTTTGTGTCCATTTTGTGCCATAGGAGAAGCAGTTCGTGGGCATCACTGGGTGGAGGTTTTGGTGTAAGAAGTGAAGTTGCCTCTGGCCCAGTAGGCGAAGTCTTCTCCAACAGCGAGGTAAGGGTTGGGCTGAGTTCCAGGGCAGTGTCTTCTCCAGCAGTGAGAGTTTGGGTCAGGTGGAAGTCATCCGGGATGTGGGACTAGAGTCCTTTTTCAGTGGGAAGCCTCTTCAGTGGATGTGGGCCTCCTGACTGTGCACCAGTGGAAGTGCCCAACCCCGTGGTAATGAGACCCGCCGTCGACAGAATGGCGTGTAGCTGCATCTGACAGGGTGTGTGTATTCGTTTGCTTTTCTGGTGGAAGTTTGGTCTTCAATGGGTCCCCTATCAGATGAGCCGTTGCCTGGCCTGTGGAATAGCTATGTTTAGGGTTCCTATGGAGTATATGTGACCTTAATTCTGGTTTCCTGCCCTTGTAGGGTGGGGATAAGACTGAAAATTTGTAAAGGTAGGTTAAGACCGGGGGCCAAACAGAAGCTTATTTGGGAGTTTACTTGTTGGACCAGAATGTGCAAAGGGAAACCAGAGTGTCTTTGAGTTAAAGCGGTCACTGGGGATCTACCACAGACATGAGAGTTCTACCATATCTTTTTTCAAGAGCTCAGCATTGTGTACTCTCTGAAGTGAAGAGAGTTTCTCAGTGGTCTCTGGAATTCTGAAGGAAACAGGTGTGTCTGGCAAGGTCTTGTATGGTGGTCTTGGCACAGGTGAAGACATGTGTGATTTAGATTTGTGTCTTGGGTATCTGTGAGTGTTCTTACCTTAAAGGGGACGTTATTTAGGAAATGACTCAAAACGGTCCCATAAGCATGAAGATGGGACCATTTGTTGACCAGGGCAGCCAGAGCTAAGATGACTGACTGGAGTTTGGTCAAATGTGTTGTTTTGGGGGTCCCACTCTGGCTTGGGATGGAAAAGAGCAACATGACATTACGCTCCCTCCTGCACGATGCTGAACAGTGCATTTCCTGTCCAAGCACCCCATGATTGCTCACTCAGTGAACCCCAAGGAGCTCCCCAGGAGGTCTAGGGGGCTGGAGAAGGGTGATCTCCCCCAGTGCCCTGGCCACTGGCAAGGTGCAGAGGAAGTCACCCATCCTGTTCCATCCTCTCTTAAGGAGGCCTTGGTGGCCATGCCGAGCTTGTGGTGTGCTTCTTCTATGACCCCAAGCACAGTGGTGGCTGAGTTTGGAGGGCCACAGGCTCAGGGACCATGGAAATGTCTGTTTCCAAGAAAGCCCAGCGGGTAGCCAGTCACTGTTGTTTGAATGGTAAGCAGCATGAGGCCAAAATGGACAGTGTCTTGTGTCAGAAGTCCCGGGGCATCCTAAGGAAGCAGAGAATCCAAGAGGTAAGAGAAGAGACTGTTGGGGCAGGGTTCCAGTGTGGTGCTCCTGGGAGTTTCCTGACACCCCACCACCACCACCGCTATTCCCTAATTCATAAGAGAGAGTGTAGGGAAGACTCAAGAGACCAGGGGACTGGTTTTCAGAACAAGTTATTTTATTTGGTGTAGAGCTGTCAGCCAGACAATGCCTAGCACATGCTGAGGAACACACACACACACACACATGCACGCACACACACGCACAAATGCACATATACACGCATGCACACACACACACGCACACACACATGCAAATGCATTCCAAAACCATTGTGCCTGCCCATCGTGGCACCCACATCCTGACCATTGTCCTCGTAAGTTAGCCTTTTTAACTTGAGACATTGTCTGATGCTTTGTCGTACGAGATAGGGGAGCTGCCTTCACAATGAAGCGTCAAAGATTTACACTTTTTCTTTTTAATGTATTTATTTGAGAGACAGAGTTACAGACAGAGCGAGGGAGGGAGAGAGAGAGAGAGGCAGAGAGGAAGAGAGAGAGAAAGAGAGAGAGGTGCCTTCCATCTGCTGGTTCACTCCCCAAATGGTCGCAACAATCAGAGCTGTGCCAATCTGAAGCCAGAAGCCAGGAACTTCTTCCGGGTCTCCCACGCGGGTGCATGTGAACCAGTGCCCTTATGGGATGCCGGCGCCACAGGCGGAGGTTACTTTGCTCAGGCTGGGCCTCTTCATAGTGTTCATGATGAGCCAGGCTGTACAGAGCCTTTTAATAAGCTTCTGTATTCCTGCGGTCATTGTGTCTTTGTCATCTTATTCATTCTGTAACCAAAGCTAAATGCACAGACCCCAGCCACCCTTGTAGCTCAGTCAGCATGTGGAGGGGGCAACTTGACCATGGTTTTCAGAAGACAATAGGAAATAGCACATGAGCAGCAGGCAGTTTAGCTGCCTAACAGCCATTTCCACTCCTGCCCTCTCTCTCTCTCTCTCTCTCTCTCTCTCACTCTCCTTGTTTATTTATTTTATCTGAAAGGCAGAGTTACAGAGAAAGAGGGAGAGGAGATCTTTCATCCACTGGTTCAGTTCCCAAATGATTGCAACAGCTAGAGCTAGGTGAGGCCGGAGCCAGGAGCCCAAGCACTTCGTCCATTTCCCGCTGCTTTCCCAGGCGCATTAGCAGGGAGCTGGATTGGAAGTGGAGCAGCTGGGACTAGAACTGGCACCCGTATGGGATGCAGGTGCTGCAGGCGGTGGCTTTACAGGCTAGTCCCCATTTCCCCTTGGACATAGTGAGAATGAGAAATCAGGGCCTGTGCTGTGGTGTGAGATATCAAAAAAGACACCAAAAAGGTGGGAATAAACAGGCTGAAAAAACATAAACTGTTACTGGTCTAAGCAATCATGGGAATCTTAATTCCCTTTGCCAAACGGCCACGTCCCAGCCTGTCTTAAAGTGACAGTGGCCAGTGATTTCTTTCCTACCATGGGCATGGGAGAAAACCTCGGCAAAGTTTCCTTCTTAATGAACAGAAAGATGTTTGCCATTTGCCACTCTTTTTCTCATTTTGGAATGATATGTGAAAACCTAATGCCAGGAGCTGTGGCAGCCATATTGTGACAATGAGGCAACAACTGTACAAATGAGAAACCAGCATACTGAGAATACTGGAGTTGAAGGATGAAAAGTATCAGGACCCTTGATCACATTTTTTAGTTTCTGATTAACTCTGAACTACTGCTTTGGAATCTTTCTTTGAAAAAAGAAACGTTCTTGTAGTTTCAGGCACTCTTTCTGGCAGGCGAACCTGTGCTGATGCCTGCATGCCTGGCGTGGCCGATGAGGTGAAAGGTCGTTTTTCTGAAGGGCAGCCTCATCATGTAGGAACTGCCAAGCTTCAGACCGACAAATTCATTTCAAGAGTTGACCAGAGGGGAACAACTTGCACTTATGCTTCACCTGGTGGAAGGTGGTCCCTCCAGATGATGGACACACTGGCATCACAGAGCGGGCAGAAAGAACCAACCAGAATCTATACCTCACCATACCCTGAGAACAAGTCACGTAATACACCTTTCTCTGTTTTTGTTGTTGTTGCTGTCAAGCATAAACTATATTGGTACTAGTTCTTATATTTTTTTGACAATAACCTACAGAAAATAAAAGAATTAGACTCATGAACAAGGCTTCTCAAAGAGCTGTAGATAGGGGCTGTAGCCGGTAAAGCCGCTGCCTGCGGTGCCGGCATCCCGTATGGGCGCTGGTTCAAGTCCTGGCTGCTCTACTTCCTATCCAGCTCCTTGCTGTGGCCTGGCAAAGCAGAAGAAGATGGCCCAAGTCTTTGGGCCCCTGCACCGAAGTGGGAGACCTGGAAGAAGCTCCTGGCTCCTGGCTTCGGATCGGCTCAGCTCCAGCCGTTGCAGCCAACTGGGGAGTGAACCAGTGGATGGAAGACCTCTCTCTCTCTCTCTCTTACTTTCTCTCTGCCTCTGCCTCTCTGTAACTCTGCTTTTCAAATAAATAAATAAATCTTTAAAAAAAAAAGAAAACAGAAAGAATGTTGTGTTACCTGTGCGAATTCCGAGAAACTACCTTGCCAAGGGGTTGCTTGTTTTGGTGAAGTTATTGGTGTTTTTTGTTTTTTGGTTTTTTTGATTAATTATGGGCAGGATATCTGGCACGGAGGAACTGAAAACTGCAGCAAGGACACAAGACAGGATCTTCCCTTATGAATAGAGTCTATAAAAAGTAGCAGGACAGGCCGTGTTTTAGCTCAGCGGGGGCTGGATGATTGATGTCCATGTGTGGAATTACTTAGGACAGAGAAGCCCCGAAGGCACAGCTGCTGGACCATTGTGATCGAATCTAATTGTCTGGCTCAGGCCCTAGCTTTGGGGCTGGAGGAATGGAGTATCCTCCAGAGCAAGGGATGCAAACTGAAGTGCTGACGCCATGGCAGCCAGTGGTTACACAACAAGGACCACTCACACGTGCCAAGGCGTGAGCCAAGGGCTTTGCCTGCATCGTTCCTTTAGACGTTCACATATTCTATGAAGCAGATACCGCTATTTGCTCCCATGTAGAAAATAAAAGAGACCTAGACACAGAGGCTGATTAATTTGTCTCAGGTTCCAGGGCCGGAAAGTAGCAGAGCTGGGAAGAAAGCCCAGTGTGGTTCCAGACCGCGTTCTTAACCACGGTGGCATGCTCGGGCAATGTCCTGAGTGAGGCTGCCCAGAGAAGGGGCCCCCGGGCAAACTGGAGGTGAAGGTCCAGAGGACAGAGCGAGCTCCCGGCCAGCGCCCACTGCTGCACTGGGACACCGTAACAAGTCCTCGCACAATTTTTAAAACACAAGCACTTCTCACATAGTGTGTGGAATGCATTTACACTAAAAATTATTCACTATTTGAAATTCAGGTTGAACTGGGGATCCTGTGTTTTTGTGGGTTAAGTCTGGCGACTCTACTGCATGGACAAGAGGGAACTTGGAAAATGTAAACCGATTTTTTTTTTTTTGATCACGCTGTGACAAAGCCAGAGACTGTGTAATCACTGATGGAAAACTGGAAAGATAGAAATCCGATGTCAGAAGTGGCCCTCGCTGAATGGCAGTACTGCAGTGATGTTAACTCCGGCATTGTTCTATGTTAGACAATCAATACGGTGTTTGATGAGAATTAATATGTAATTAAAGAGAAAATAGTGTGGTTTCTCCAATGAAGAGATCCAGAGACCTTCCTCAAAGGCGTACTGGTCAGATCAGGCTAGCTGTTAGGGCACACAGCCTCAACACTCCAGTGGCCTAGCCCAGCAAAAGTGTATTTCTCCCCCACACAAAGTCAAAATGAGTATTTAAGAGCAGTGAGCTCCTCTCCTTCACATGGGATTCAGGGGCCAGGATGCTAACATCTGTGGCTCCTCTATCTTCAGCTCGTGGCTTCCAAAGATGTCAGGGCTTGTTTCCACCTCCATCTAGCCCCAGGAAACGGGGAAGGGAAGGTGGAAAGCCACTGAGTGAGAAGACTTTATGACCCTCAATCAGTACATCATCAATTCCATACATCAGTTTAATCCATAGTACAGTCGCCGGAATTCACACAGTGCTTTCTGCTACCGAGGAAATGAATGAAACACTTGAACAAACTCAAAGTGTGGCTGTTCCCAGTATGTTTCATGGCTACTTGATAAGTTATTCTGAAAATCCTCTAGAAGTAAAACTATTCTCAAAAGAAAAAAAATGATAGCAATGAAAAATTGTGTGGAGGAAGGTACCTTCAGAATCATATCTGAGAATATATTAAAAACTTACAATGTTAAAATCAGAATGAGAGAGAGAGAGAGAGAGAGAGAGAGAGAGAGAGAGGATAAATAGCCCAGAAAGTGACATAATTTTTTTTTGACAGGCAGAGTTAGACAGTGAGAGAGAGAGAGACAGAGAGACAGAGAGAGACAGAGAGAAAGGTCTTCCTTCCGTTGGTTCACCCCTAAATGGCCACCATGGCCATCGCTGTGCCGATCCGAAGGCAGGAGCCAGGTGCTTCTCCTGGTCTCCCATGGGGTGCAGGGCCCAAGCACTTGGGCCATCCTCCACTGCACTCCCAGGCCACAGCAGAGAGATGGACTGGAAGAGGAGCAACCAGGACAGAACCGGCGCCCCAACCGGGACTAGAACCTGGGGTGCCGGCACCGCAGGTGGAGGATTAGCCTAGTGAACTGCGGCGCTGGCCAGAGAGAGGATAAATAGCCCAGAAAGTGACATGATTTTTAACTAGAAGTCACCTCCAGTGATAGAAATAGACCTCCCCTCTCTGCTGCGCCCCAGGACAAAGTAGCAAAAGCTTCCATCTAGTGCTCACTGCTTCCCCTTCTGTTTGAGAACAGGGAAAGTCGGATAATTAAACATGGGGAAACCTGCTCTGGGACATGATCTGGGGTGCTTCACAGCCGTTTACCTTCGTAAAAATGCATCCAGCTGCACATTTACAAAGCGTTCACTTTATTGTAAAGAGTGTCTCAAAGGACGAGCCTCGGTGACTTTTGAGCATTTGCCACGGGGGAATCTGATTGAGCCTGGCTAACCCAGGAAGGCCTCTCTGAGGAGGTAACACACCTGCTAACATCTGAAGGGCATGCTGGGGGTCGCAGAGGGCCCAGCACGCACCCTGGGCCCGCAGGTAGGAGAGGAGCGTAAGGCTCTCTCTGATACTGTCTTTGAGAACCTTTATAGTGTTCCCTTAAACATTTACATTTTTCTTAAAAATTATTTTATTTATTTATTTTAAAGGTAGGGTTACAGAGGTCTTCCATCCACTGTTCCACTCCCCAAATGGCTGCAACAGCCAGGGCCTGGCCAGGCTGAAGCCAGGAGCCAGGAGCTTCTTGTGGGTGGGTACCGGGACCCATGCATTTGGGGCATCCTTTACTGCGTTCCCAGACACATTAGCAGGGAGCTGGATCGGAAGTGGCACAGCCAGGACTCTAAGTAGCACCCACATGGGATGCCAGCATTGCAGACGGTGGCTTAACCTGCTGTGCCACAGCACCAGCCCTGACATCTAGATTCTTGATCCATTCATTAGATATTAATTTTTTTGTGCACAATGTGAAGTATAATTGCATTGTACTCGTGTAGAGAACCAATTATCTCTGCATCATTTACTGAAAAAACAAGGAATCCTTTATTGCTATTTATCTGCTCGGCCAATGCTATTACATACCAAACTTCAATACTGAGGCTCTTTCCACGCTTTCGTTTTATTGTAGATGGTCTGCATCACCACCAATAGCGCACCATCCCTAATTACTGGAGGGAAACAAAGACATTCCATATCTGGCAGATATTCCTTCCATCTGGAAATTTTTCCTTGGGGGCCAGCATTGTGGTGCAGTGTGCTAAGCTCTGCATGTGACGCTGGCATACCATACAGACGTTCTGAGTCCTGGCTGCTCCACTTCTGATCCAGCTCTCTGCTATGGCCTGGGAAAGCAGTGGAGGATGGCCCAAGTGCTTGTGCCCCTGCACCCGCATGGGAGACTTGAATGGAGGTCCAGGCTCCTGGCTTCAGCCTAGTCCAGTGCAGGACATTGCCGCCATCTGGGGAGTGAACTAGAGGATGGAAGATTCTCTCTCTCTCTCTCTCTGTAACTCTGCTTTTCTAAAATAAATACATAAATAAATAAAAAATAAATAAATAAATCTTAAAAAAAAGACAATTTTCCTCAAGAGCATCTTGGCTGTTCTTGGCCCTTTGTTCTTCCCTAGACATTTTAGAATTAGCTTTTAATATCGGCAAAACTGCTACTAGTGTTTTAATTGGAATTGAATTGAATTAATAACATTAATTTAGAAGAGAATTGAAATCTTTGTGATATTGTCTTCCTATCCATGAATATGATGTAGGTCTTCTTTTAATTAGGTAAATAATTCACCAAAGATATATAATTTCCTCAGTGAAAAATCTGTGTGCCTTTTGTTGGCTTTTTCTAGATATTTCGGTTTTTGAGGCTCCTATAAATATTGTTTTTATGATACTTACTGTTTCTTAGTATCACATAGAAATCCAATTATTCTTTTGTAATTATCACATACAAAACCAATTAATTTGTAATTATCACATACAGATCCAATTATTCTTTTGTAATTATATTCATCTACCAAACTTTCTAGGTGCTCTTAGTCTGATAATTTGTAGATTATTTTGGATTTAATCATATCACTTGTGAAATGTGACAGTTTTATTTACTTCTTTCCAATTCTTACACATTTGTTTCTTTTCTTGTCTTAGCCAGTTTGGAACTCCAGAAGAATGATTAATGGAAGTGGAAATACATAACCTGTGCCTGTAATAAATCTTAAGAAGAACACTGCCTTGGTGCAGAGATAAGTATGACATTTGATGTAGGTTTATTTTTGTTATAGAAGGAATTTTCCTCCTATTTTTAGTTTGTTAACAGTTTTTCTTTTAAGGTTATGAGTGGGTGTTGAATTTTAAGCAAGTAATTATAATACTTGATCTGATTATCAGGTTTTTCTTCCTTAATCTTTTCATGTAGTGAATGATGATATATCTATTGATTTTCAAATGATGAACCAATATTGAATTACTGGGATAAATCAACTACATTATAGCATACTATCTTTTTATATGCAGGTTAATTGAAGTAAAAATAACGCATACATGCACACACGTACTTGTTCATCTATGGAATGAGGCCCGTGCTAGGTGTCCCTATCTCTTCTTCAAAGTTACCTCTGTGCCTGGGAGTGAAGTGGAGTGGGGTGAAGGCAAGTGTTCTCCTTTTACCCTCTGCAAGCCCTCAAGAGCCTTATTCTTACTTATTTTTTCATACATTGCTAAATTCAATTTGCTAGTATTTTTTTTTTAAGATTTATTTATTTATTTGAAAGTCAGAGAGAGAAGGAGAGGCAGAGGCAGAGAGAGAGGTCTTCCATTCGCTGGTTCACTCTCCAAATGACCAAAATGGCTGGAACTGAGCCAATCCAAAGCCAGGAGCCAGGAGTTTCTTCTGGGTCTCCTATGAGGGGGCAGGGGACCAAGGACTTGGCCCATCCTCTTGGCCATAGCAGAGAGCTGGATCGGAAGTGGAGCAGCCGGGACTCAAACTGGCACCCACATGGGATGCCGTGGCTGCATGTGGCAGCTTTCCCCACTATGCCACAGTGCCGGCCCCAGCTAGTATTTTTTTTTAAAGATTTATTTATTTATTTGAGAGGCAGAGTTACAGAGAGAGGGGGAGACAGAGAGGTCTTCCATCTGCTGGTTCACTCCCCAGTTGGCTGCAACAGCCAGAGCTGTGCTGATCTGAAGCCAGGAGCCAGGAGCTTCCTCTGGGTCTCCCACGTGTGTGCAGGGGCCCAAGCACTTGGGCCATCTTCTACTACTATCCCAAGCCATAGCAGAAAGCAGGATCAGAAGAGGAGTAGCCGGGACAAGAATTGGCACCATATGGGCTGCAAGCAACACAGGGTGGGGCTTAGCCTACTATGCCACAGCGCTGGATCCAACTTGCTAGTATTTTAAAATCCATGCTTACTAAGAGTGACCTATAATTTTCTTTTGCATACCCTTTTTCTCGGGCTTAAGTATGATAATTGCCAATTAAAATGAATTGGAAAGTATTCCCCTTTTTATGATTTCTGGAAGAGTTGGTATAAGATTGGAGTTGTGTGTTTCTTGATTGCTAGGAAGAGTTCTCTTAGAATGCCATCTTAGCTTCTTTTCTTTTCATAAGGATTTTTAACTACTCATTCAAATTTTTTATTGAGATTTTAATGAGATAATTATAGATTCACAAATAGTTACAAAAATAAAATGGAGATCCCACAGAGCCTTTATCCAGTTTCCCCCAATGACTTTGTACAATATCACAACCAGGAAACTGATGTCAATATAATTCAAATCTTTTTTTCAGATTTCTCCAGTTCTATACAATTTATCATGTCTTCAGCCCTGTAGTCAAGACATAGAAAATTGTCATTAATACAAGGATCCTTTAGGCTACCTTTTTTTTTTTTTTAAGATTTATTTGTTTATTTGAAAGGCAGAGATAGAGAGAGGCAGAGGGAGAGAGAGAGAGAGAGAGAGGTCTTCCATGTGCTGGTTCACTCCCCAAATGGCCGCAACGGCCAGAGCTGGGCTGATCCAAAGCCAGGAGCCTGAGTCACGCAGTTGCAGGGACCCAAGAGCCTGGGCCATCTTCTACCGCTGTCCCAGGCCATAGCAGAGAGCTGAATCGGAAGCAGAGCAGCCCGGTCTCAAAGTGGCACCCATATGGGATGTTGGCACTGCAGGTGGAGGCTTTACCTGCTATGCCACAGCACTGACCCCTATGCTACCTTATTTTAGCAACAGGTGTCTCCCTCTTGCTCCTTTCTGTTCCCAACCCCTGCAAACCATTAAATGGCTTTCTGTATTTTTTTCCATTTCAGTAATGCTATATATGACATTATATAGTATATAGTATATAATATTAGAGGGTTAGTTTTTCTTTCATTCAGTATAATTTCCTAGAGATTCATCCATGTTGTGTGTATGGATAATTCATTCTTTTTTGATCCTGAGTAGTATTCCATGGTTGCATATGACAAAATTTGTCTAACCATTCATTTGTTGAAGGACATCTGGGCTGCTTGCAGATTTTGGATGTTACAAATAAAGCTTCTATGAATCTTCATGCATAGCTTTTTGTGTGAAAAGTGTTTTGATTTCTAAAGATATTTGAGAATGAATGCCCAAGAGTACAATTATTGGGTTGTACAGTAGTTGCATGTTTAGTTTTTTAAGAACCTGCCAAACGGTTCTATCTTCCCTATCAGCAACGTGTGAATGATTCAGTTTGTCTGCGTCCTGGCCAGTATTTGTTGTGTCACCATTTTTATATTAGCTATTGGGACATGTGTATAGTTTATCTTATTGTGGATTTGATTTACACTTTCCTGATGACTAATACTGTTCAACATCTTTTTATGTGCTCATTTGCCATCTGTTTATCTTCAATTAAAGCTTCTTCGTGTCTTTTGCTCATTTTCTGATTGGATTGCATAATTTTTTTTTCACTTTTAGTTTTGAAAATATTTTTATCTTCCAGGTGTCAGTCCTAGTAGGATGTTGTTTGCAAATATTTTCTCCAAGTCTATAGTTTGTCTTTTCATCTTCTTCACATGGTCTTTTGCACAGCAAACATTTTTAATTTTTCAGAGGTATTATTTAACAAGTATTCCTTTTTAATAGAGCATGCTTTTGGTGTCAGATCCAAGAACTCTTTTCCAGGTATTAAGTGCTGAAGATTTTTCCTACTGAAGATCTTTCCTACCTTTTTTCAGAAAGTTTTATAATTTTACATCCTTTTGAACTAGTATTTATATGAGGTGTGAGGTGTAGGTCAAGATTCTCTTTTTATTCTTTTAAAAATATTTATTTATTTATTTGAAGGAGAGAGAGAGAGAGAGAAATATTTTCTATCCTTTTTTTCACTCCCCAGATGGCTGCAACAGCTGGTCTGGGCCAGGCTGAAGCCAGAAACTCCATCTCGATCTCCCACATGGGTGGCAGAGGCCCAGCACTTTCTTCTGCTGCCTTCCTAGCCACATCAGCAGGGAATTTCCTCACGGAGATTGATTATGAGAGCGTCACACAGGCGGACTTAGCTACATGCCTGCAGGAGTAAGTATGTGAGAGTGTACGATCATTCAGGCTAATTTTGTGTCTGTAATTCCCAATACCACACATTCCAGTGTTTAAACAAAAGAATGAAATGAGCACTAATTGGGAAGATGAAGAAATAAAACTTGACTTGCATTCCGTCATTCTATGTGATCACACGGAATTTGGGTTTGTGCGTTAAGTTTTTAGATTATAGATATATTTGAAATCACTAGAATTAATCCTGCAGAACTAAGACAAGCAATCTAGCAATTTGGGGAATTTTGTTGTGAAACTGGATTCCCATAAAGCTCTTCATATCTTTTTACTTAAAACTTTTCTTAGTCATTTTATTATCCTGCTTCATATTAACAAAACTTTTGAAGCTGAAATGAAGAAGAGATTGACAAATCTAGCTACACTGTCCATTGAGTATGACTCCGTGTAGAAGATGAGTTTGCCAAAGTCATGAAAACATCCGTGAAGTTAAGGCTCAATAAAACAGAGATGTTACTATTCATTTCTCTGACAAGCCAATCTGTAGTGTTCAATAGCGGTTAATTTCTTACCTTTTTTAAAAAACTACTCTATTCTTTTATACTGCCCTATTTATTTTACTTTTTATGTTTAAAACTTTTCCAATGGTTTGATTGTATATGGCAAGTTCAAGGAAATAAAAAATTTTACTCTTTTCCTTTCTTTGAAATGGGATTTTTATTTTCACTTATTTCTTTTGTTTTTTTTTTTAAAGATTTATTTATTTATTTGAAATTTAGAGTACAAAGAGAGAAGGAGAGGCAGAGAGAGAGAGAGAGAGAGAGAGAGAGAGAGAGGTCTTCCATCTGCTGGTTCACTCCCCAACTGGCTACAACGGCCGGAGCTGCGCCTATCCGAAGCCAGGAGCCAGGAGCTTCTTTGGGGTCACCCACGCAGATGCAGGGGCCCAAGCATTTGGACCATCTTCCACTGCTTTCCCAGGCCATAGCATAGAGCTGGATTGGAAGTGGAACAATGGGGACTCAAACCGGCGCCCATATGGGATGCCAGCACTGCAGGCGGCGGCTTTACCCGCTATGCCACAGCGCTGGCCCCTATTTTCACTTATTTTTACTGACATCAGATATTATGAAGTTCAGTAAAAGAAATTTCACTATTTAAATTTTTTCTAGCCATTATGATTAATTGTTTCAAGTCAAAATAACATTGCCTTATTGGGGAAGAAATGCTGAAACCTAATTCACTTCAGCTGTCAAATGCACGAGATAAAACAGCGAGGTTTGATCCAAAAATAAGTGGAGTTTATTTCCAAGGCAGTCCAGTCAGTGTTCACCCTCAAGCATCAGGGGTCCTGCCTTGCCCTCCTCTCTTCTCTCTGCTCACTCTGCTTTCCTGCTCCCCACCGCCTCACTCAACCGCTAAGTGCCATTTTAATATGATGGGACCACTGATATAAAAGTGATCCCGAGACAGTTAATCAGGCTGCACAGGGGAGTGAGGGCTAGGCTGTGCACCACAGGCCAGGACACAGGAAGGGGCCAGCAAAGGATGTTTTGTCAGGCGGTCACCTTTTGGCAGCAGAATTCTCGACTCAATTTCCTGTTGTAGAGACGTTCAGTAGGTCTGACCTTGTTGTTCCCATGAACTCTCTTTAAAAAGGATTTATTTATTTGAAAGGCAGAGTGACACAAAAGGGGTGGGGGGAGAAGAGAGAAAGAGAAAGGAAGAGAGACTGTTATCTTCCATCTGCTGGTTCACTTCCCAAATATAGTGAGGGCTAGGCCAGGCCAAAGCCTGGAGCCAGGAACTCCATCTGGGTCTCCCAGTTGGGTGGCAGGAACCCAAGCATTTGGGCCCTCATTTGCCACTTCCAGGTACATTAGCATGGAATAGCTGGGATTCAAACCAGGCACTCTGATTTAGGATATGGGCATCCCCAGTGACAGCTTAACACTCTGTGCCACAACACCTAAACCATAGCTTTTGGTAAAGATATAACCCTATGTATGTTAATTACAACATTATTAATCATATAGATAATTTATAAATATGTCAACTGTCCAAATATAATGTTTGGGTTAGGTATACGATACCCTTAGACTGGAAATTTATCCAGTGGTTAAAAAATTACTTTCTAACAAGTGTTTAAGGACATGGAAAACATATCAAGTAAGAAAGCCAATTGTAGTAATTAGATTTTTCCTCTGCTAGTAAAATGGAAAGATGTATTTTGAAGTAAAAAGAAATATCTTCATCTTTTGTCTTACTTTCATTTTTTGTTCTCTCCTCACCCACTTAAATCCCAAGGAACTGCTAATTTTTTCAAATTCCGAGGTGGTGTTTGGGTCACTTACTGACAGCCATTGTGTAGTTAACAGTACTGTGTGGCCCCTTTCTTGCTTCCTATTGCCCCCATGTGGTGGAATTAGTGAACTGAATCAAGGGTGTTGAACTAACCAATTGGGTTCCCCTCGTCTCTCCCTGTTACAGGCATCACTGTTGCGGCAGAGAACAGAAGAACCTGAGAAATGGAATTGAACCTGGGGAGAGGTGGAAGTTCTGCCAGGTTTACAGGGAGCAGGCACCACCGCTGCCCTTCAGGCCCATGCTGTCTTACCCACAAGCAAGGTGAGGAAACAGGTGGGTATAATAAATTATTTACAGAGCCCAGAAAAGAAAGTTCAAGGAGTGGAGGCTTTTAAAGTGAAGATGTTTTCTATCAAATCAAGGGTAGTAAGAAATGGTAGTAAGCAACTGATTTTGTTTATCATGAGTCTATTTTTTTCCTTTTAAAAAAAAAAAGATTTATTTATGTATTTGAAAATCAGAGTTACACAGAGATAGAAGGAGAGGCAGAGAGAGAGCGAGGTCTTCCATCCGCTGGTTCACTTTCCAGTCGGCTGCAACAGCTGGAGCTGTGCCGATCCAAAGCCAGGAGCCAGGAGCTTCCTCTGGGTCTCCCACGTGGGTGCAGGGGCCCAAGGACTCGGGACATCTTCTACTATTTTCTCAGGCCATAGCAGAGAGCTGGATCGGAAGTGGAGCAGCTGGGACTTGAACCAGCGCCCATATGGGATGCCGGCACCGCAGATGGCAGCTTCACCCGCTACGCCACAGTCCCGGCCCCCATTTTTTTCTTATTCTGATAAAAGCACTATGACTTCCTCCACTCAGATTTTTGACTTGCATGAAGCAAAACTCTTCCTGGTGTCAATAGTTGTGGCAAGGCATAGACTCAGCCAATAAGAGGACTAAATTCCTCTGTCCTCAGCATTTAATTGGAGATGGATACCTTGGAACCAAGTCCCATGTTTGGAGCGCTGGCACCAACTGCAACTCTGAAACCTGGCAAGTCCGTGCAAGTACAAACCACCTCTGAGGACGTCCTCTAGGCTGAGCAGCAGCGAACACCTGTTACATGTGACGTCAGTGGAACAACCCCTGAGGCCTGACAAGAGGTCCCGCAGTATTAATCCCAACATAGCTAAAACACATTCTTAGAATATATTGAGCTTTGGGGCCGGCACCGCGGCTCGCTAGGCTAATCCTCCGCCTTGCAGCGCCGGCACAGCGGGTTCTAGTCCTGGTCGGGGCGCCGGATTCTGTCCCGGTTGCCCCTCTTCCAGGCCAGCTCTGCTGTGGCCAGGGAGTGCAGTGGAGGATGGCCCAACCACCAGCCGCGGCGGCCATTGGAGGGTGAACCAACGCCAAAAAGGAAGACCTTTCTCTCTCTCTCTCTCTCTCTCTCACTGTCCACTCTGTCTGTAAAAAAAAAAAAAAAAAAAAAAAAAAAAGAATATATTGAGCTTTGGACACCAAAGTTGGATCACTAGCCCAGGAGTGGCCACAGGGGAGACTGATGGCGTCTATTTTTCTGATTTTTATCCTGTTTTTAAGTGGGGACAGGGTACAGATCAGGAGGCTTAAACAGAATACTATAGTTGGTGTAGGATCTGGCCCAATGGGATGGTTAGTTATGGCAGTGAAAATCAAAAATGTCGATGATGTGTGCAAAGGCAAATTCTAGGGAATAGCAAGGTAGAAACACTCCAAAAGCTAAGTTTGTGCTCAAGTCGAAGAAGTCAATTGGGGTTTGGGACAAGAAACAAAGGTAAAAGTCAAACTCTGATTATACTGTGGGTTCAAGTAGAAAGCAGAAACCAGGAAGCAGGCAAACTAAGAGAGGGTCAGGGTAATTGCCTAGAAAGGGGAGTGCTGAAGATTCCCTGCTAATGGGGTCAAAGCCAGTGATCACTGGGTAGGTTAGTGTTTTTAAAGCTATATGAGGGGCCGGTGCTGTGGCGTAGCGGGTTAAAGCCCTGGCCTGAAGCACCGGCATCCCATATGGGTTTCTGTTTTAGTTCTGGCTGCTCCACTTCCAATCCAGCTCTCTGCTGTGGCCTGGGAAAGCAGTGGAAGATGGCCCAAGTCCTTGGGCCCCTGCACCCACGTGGGGGACCTGGAGGAAGCTCCTGGCTTTGGATCAGCGCAGCTCCGGTCGTTGCAGCCAACTGGGGAGTGAACCAGCAGATGGAAGACCTCTCTCTGTCTCTCCCTCTCTCTGTAACTCTGTCTTTCAAATAAATAAAATAAATCTTTAAAAAAAATTTTTTTTTTGACAGGCAGAGTGGACAGTGAGAGAGAGACAGAGAGAAAGGTCTTCCTTTGCCGTTGGTTCACCCTCCAATGGCTGCGCGGCCGGCGCGCTGCGGCCAGCACACTGCGCTGATCCGATGGCAGGAGTCAGGTGCTTCTCCTGGTCTCCTATGGGGTGCAGGGCCCAAGCACTTGGGCCATCCTCCACTGCACTCCCTGGCCACAGCAGAGAGCTGGCCTGGAAGAGGGGCAACTGGGACTAGAACCTGGTGTGCTGGTGCAGCAAGGCGGAGGATTAGCCTAGTGAGCCGCGGCGCCGGCTGTCTTTCAAATAAATAAAATAAACCTTTTAAAAAGAAAAAAGCTACATGAATCAGTGGCAGGCATTTGGCACAGCAAATGATGTTGCTCCTGAGTGCCCCAGCCTCTCTGCTTCAATCCAGCTTCCTGCTAATGCGCATTCTGGGAGGCAGCTGATGCTGCTGCAAGTGCTTGGGTCCCTGTCATCCATGTAGGAGACCCAGATGGAGTTCTGGGCTCCTGCCTTTGGCTTGGCTCAACCCTGGTTGTGGCAAGCACTTGGGGGAATGAACCAGTGACTAGAAGCTCTCTGTCTGCCTGCCTTTCAAATAGATAGTAAATAAATAGATGTAAAAAAAAAAAAAAAAAAGGCTGTATGAAACAAACATCAGCTCTACAATGGTCTCACTAGTGTACCTGTTACAGAATAAATAGAAATCAAGGGACAAGCTGGAAAACTTGTCTTACACACTTAGCAGACTGTGCCCAGTTCTACACAGTAAAACTGAAACTTTGGACAAGTGTTTTCAATCCTTCTCATTGCTTTAATATGTATAGTTCTGCTAGCAAGGGCAATAGGGAATTCCCAAAGACCAAAAGAAAGGAGCAAAAGCAAGACTTCAGAGAGGAAAATGACATTGAGGTTGGTACCTTCCTTGAGGGTATCTGTCAAACCCTGGTGGACCTGAACTTTTACTTGGATGACTTCAGGGAGTGCTGGGGGTAGTCAGCAAACTCTGGGCTCCACCCAGGAGGAGATGCTAATAGGGGTGCCACAGGATAAAAACAAGGTGAATGAAAAGAAAATCTCCCCTGCAGGAGGGGATGACAAGGAGAGTTGATTATTGCCTTTGGATGTGGGAGAAGGAAAGCAAATTCCAGGAGTTTTCCTGCACACCAGCTGGCCCTTGTGTGAGTTGGCACTAAAAGCGTTGAGTAAAATGTAATTTATTTTGAAGGGATATTGGGTTGTGGTATTTTTAAGGCATGGAAGCAAAAAATTGCAAATCCTCTCTGGAGCAATGCATTTTAAATTTAGGCTTCCTAAAATTCCCCCAGATATAATTCACCAACCTTGAGCTCTCAAACATCACAAAATATACAAGAAAACGAGGTCCCATGAATGGCAGTCAATAATAAAAATAATAGCAGAAAGAGCCTAACAAAGAATTCTGTTGCTTATATTATCAGACAGAACATAAAAATATGTTTTAAAATGTCAGTAATAGGGGCCGGTGCTGTGTCTCAGTGGGTTAGGCCATACGCTACAGTGCCAGAATCCCATATGCGACCCGGTCTGAACCCCGGCTGCCTCTCTTCTGGCCCAGCTCCCAAGTCCCTGGGCTCCTGCCACCCAAGTAGGAGCCCCAAATAAGCTCCTGGCTTCAGCCTGGCCCAACCCCAGTTGCTGCGGCCACTTGGGGAGTGAACCAGCAGACGGAAGATCTCCCTCTCTGTGTCTCCTTCTCCTTTCTCTCTGTACCTCTGACTTTCAAATAAATAATTAATTTTTTTAAAAAGTCAGTAAGCATATTGGAAGATTACTGACATACTATAAAATGGGTAGATTTTTTAAAAACTAGAATGTGAATTATATATTTTAATATGTATATTAAAACATACATGTGTAATATATAAATTATATCTATGCATACATGAGTGTAATTTTAATGGAATTGTATGATAATCCTCTATTATCTATGAATTTTTTTGAAGACGCCTCATGTCTAGAAACAAAAAGTAGACAGGAAAAGTTTACTGGTAGGTTATATATGATTAAAGAAAAATTAGTAAGCTGACAAATAGTTCTAAGGAAATTACATAGTATATATAGAGAAGAGGCAGAGAGAAACAAAACGTAAGATAGATTTAAAAAACTCCCTGGATGTTAGAATATTTACCCTGTGTCTAATCAGGCTTTCAGGATAGAATTGATAAAGGCCATGATCCGTGAGATGGAGGCTGACGCCCTCCAGATTGATGAGAGACAAGAATCTTCAGATGTAAGACTGCCAAACCCCAGCTTGGATAAATTAATTATTTCCACATCCAGACAAATTATCGCTCATGACAGAACAGCAAAGAAAAGAAGATAGTTAAAGAAGCCGTAAGGAAAGGCAGGTTAGGTACAAAGTAACGGTTTCTTACAGTTGAATTTTCAACAGCAGTACTGTCAAGACAGCAAAACCATACCTTCAGAACATGAAATGAAAGCCTAGGGTTGGCAACAACGGGAGCCACTGAGTACAGGCTCCCCACGTAGGATCTCTGACCTTAATGTGTTTTACTATGAAACTTAAAAACAACACTACTAGTCGAACAATGCCCTATACCTTGTGCGGTTGTGTGAGTGCAGCCTGTTGAAATCCTTGCTTAATATATACTAAGTTGATCTTCTGTATATGAAGGTGATTGAAAATGAAACTCGATGAAGGGCGGGATGGGAGAGGGAGAGGGAGAGGAGAGGGCCGTGGGAGGGAGGGAGGTTGGGAGGGGGGGAGCCACAACAATGCAAAAGTTGCACTTTGTAAATTCACATTTATTAAATAAAAAAAAAGAACTTATGGGGGGGAAGCCATTGTAATTCATAAACTGTACTTTGGAAATTTATATTTATTAAATAAAAGTTAAAAAAATAAAATAAAATGTTATAAAAGATAAAAAAAAAAAAAGAAAGCCTAGGATTGGGTACCCAGGAGCATCAACTTTTCTTCCGAAAGGGAGAAGGTGATGAAGTAAAGCCTCGTCATACAAATGAGAGCATATGCTACCAACAGACTTAGTTGAGGGATTCTAAAGGCTATGCCTGCATTTGACACATTAAAAAATAAATTGAATGGGGCCGGTGCTGTGACACAGTGAGTAAAGCCACCTCCTGTAGTGCCAGCATCCCATATGGATGCCGGTTAGAGTCCCAGCTGCTCTACTTCTGATTCAGCTCTCTGCTGTGGCCTGGGAAAGCAGTGGAAGGTGGCCCAAGTCCTTGGGCCCCTGCACTCACATGGGAGACCCGGAAGAAGCTCCTGGCTCCTGGCTTCGGATAGGCGCAGCTCCGGCCATTGTGGCCATTTGGGGAGTGAACCAGCGGATGGAAGACCTCTCTCTCTCTCTCTGCCTCTGCCTTTCTGTAACTCTGCCTTTCAAATAATAAATAATTAAATCTTTTTAAAAAACGAATAAAAAAATTGAAGTGCTAAAGATGTAATATGAAAAAGGAATAAAGAAAGTGGTAAACATATGAATGACTGAATAAATACTGACTGGATAAAACAATAGTGTTAATACTTAACTGGGAATAAACATTAATATATAAAGCTAATAATCTGGGAACTCAGAATTATACTTCCCTAATGCCCTATTATTATTTTAAAAGAGGTTAAAATACTGACTTTGTTCTTTGTTGCTGACATTATTATTATTATTATTTTGACAGGCAGAGTTAGACAGTGAGAGAGAGACAGAGAGAAAGGTCTTCCTTCTTCCGTTGGTTCACCTGCCAAGTGGCTGCTACAGCTGGCACATTGAGGCCAGCGCACTGCGCCAATCCGAAGCCAGGAGCCAGGTGCTTCCTCCTGGTCTCCCATGTGGGTGCAGGGCCCAAGCACTTGGGCCATCCTCCGCTGCCCTCCCGGGCCACAGCAGAGAGCTGGCCTGGAAGAGGGGCAACCAGGACAGAATCCGGCGCCCCAGCTGGGAGTAGAACCTGGTGTGGGGTGCCGCAGGCAGAGGATTAGCCTAGTGAGCCGCGGCGCCAGCCTGTTGCTGATATTATTGCAAGTCTTCAGTATTTATGGCTCTCCTCTCCTTTAGGGAGTGTGGGAAGCCTGAACCTCCTTACCTACGTGGAAGTTAGTCTTGACTATGAAGCCAGGTAGGACAGTGTCACTTCCTAGACAGAAGATTCAATCCTGGTTTCAGTAACCAGTCTCTCTCCCTGGCCCCTGTGACTAGTGCTAGTGACTAGTAAACCTTCACAGCCTGTAATCCAGAGTGAAATCCTGGTTCCTTCTGGAATCTTTATTGTTTGTGGTTTGTATAACATACAACATGTATGTATAACAGCATAACTTGCTTTATCTCAACAGAAGAAGCACTGGAATCGGAAGCAGTGAGAAAGATCATTTTGAAGGTGCGAAAGATGATGCCAGCATACGTGGTAAAATGTCAACTGGCCATAACTTGTTATGTGCCTAAGGAAGTTATCTATAGCTCTCAGGAAAGAAGCTGGAAAACAAAACTTTACACTAGTGAGCTTTGGCTGAATCTGGCCATTTCCTGAGTTCAGGAAATAAACAGAAACAAGAGAGTAGAAAGAGCATAGAAGTTCCTGGGCTTTCAGGAATGGAAAGCCGCCTCGCCACCACGTGCGAGTTAAGAACAGCTCGAGGAACGACGGCCGATCTCAAGTCAGCCTCGAGGCAGGGGTTAAGACAAAGTGTGGACCTTACCCCCGGTGAAGACCAATGGGCGGGCCGAGGACGCACCTGAGGGCAAGGAGCTTGATGTCTATAAGATAACTCAGGATAAAGAGCTGAGCTGTCTTTCCCAGACACATTTACAAGAATCAGCTTCCTGGGTCCTAAGGGAGGTGGGGAGTGGGGAAGTCGAGCTGTATGTGTGAGGAAGGAAAACTGAGCTCCTGCAAAAGCCCATCTTAGAAAGAACTGTGGACATGGATACTGGGCGGGTAAGAAGCAGATAGGAAGCCCATTAACACCTGGGGCAGTTTTATTACAAGCAGGACAAGAAGAGGGCTGAGAATACCGCATGGTCCACAGGGAAGCTCTGCTGCCCTCTACTTCAGATGTGGCCATGGATAACAGAAAAGGAAGAAACTTCTAGAAGGTAGAATCAGGGCCACAGAGGATAATTTCAAAGGAAGTCCCTCCACCCACTAGAAAGTAGGTTTCATGAAGGCACATTCTCCACTCCATGGATTGAATGCCTGAACAATACTTGCCAATCAGAATTTCAAAACTGTGATGGGCCAGCAATTGTATGTATCCTGATGCTTTTCTTTTCCAAATGGCAGTGCCTGTCTCATCACTGTCTTCTGGGTGCCTGCAATCAATGCAATGTATCTTTTGGGCTCAGAGACTATCAAGAGCACTCATATGAGGATCTGGTATAGAGACTGCTGTGCATCTGCCCTACCCCAGTGTGTGCAGGGAACCTGACTCTGAGCCAAGCTTTCTAACTGATAGGACTTTGCAGTTGCCTCCTTTGAGAGGGGCGTATATGGTGAGCAGAGGGGCGACTGTGCAGGCGTTGCATTTCCTCACTCAGGTTTCAACTTTCCTTCTTCTTCCACTCACACAGGACTGCACTTCCCTGTTGCCATAAATGTAGGTGCTGTGACAGAACTTTTGTCAAGTGAAATAGGAGCACAAGTGACCCAAAGCCCTTTTTCAGGCAGACCCATTTAAGTGCCACTGTAAATGACCCAGTTCTCTTCTTGCTACTGTCCCCACACGGTGGCTCCTCCATCAGCCTATATTGCAGAGGGAAAAATGGGAACCTTTATTGTTCTAAACTTGAGAACCTGGAACCATTCCTAGTGTATAATATAGCTTATCCTAATGGATACTGGCACACATGTTACAATAGGTAGGGGCCAGCGGTGTGGTGCAGCAGGTTAAAACCCTGGCCTGCAGCGCTGGTGCCCCATATGGGCTCTGGTTCAAGTCCCAGCAGCTCCACTTTTGATCCAGCTCCCTGCTAATGTGCCTGGGAAAGCAGTGGAAGATGGCCCAAGTGCTTGGATCCCTGAACCCACATAGGAGACCTAGAAGAAGCTCCTGTCTCCTGGCTTTGAATCAGCTCAGCTCTGGCCATTGTGGCCCTTTGGGGTGTGAACGAGCAGATGAAAGACCTCTCTCTCTCTCTCTGTAACTCTGTCTTTCAAATAAATGGAATAAATCTTTAAAAAAAATAGATAGGGAGATAGCTTAACAGAATATAAAATACAGAATATAATTCCAAACTGTTAGGAGGAGAAAAAGAATGAAAATATCTTCAAATTAATCAAGAAGAAAGCACAACATGAAAAAAAGGAAGGCAGAGAGCAATGTATAGAGTAGCAAATAATCCAGTAGAAATAAGTGTAAATGTATTAATCAGACTTGGAAGGTTGCTCTGCACTGACAAGTCAGCCACAAATGCCAGTGGTTTTCAGAATCTGTTTATTTCTCACTCTCATTACATGGCAGCCTTCATTTAGCTTTAGCTGCCCAGGCTGGGACCCAGGACAAAGAAACAGCCTCAGCGGGGAGCCCCCTGCTGTTGTGGCAGAGAATAGCTCAGAGCAGCATGATGACTCCACAGGCAAGTCTACCCAGAAGGGGCACGTTTCCTTCTACTCACTTTTAGTGCTAAAAAAAAAAATCACATAGCCAAGTCTATTAATGGGCTTAGATGTTAATGGGGTTAGAAATGATAATACTTCAGCAGGGATGGGCCTGGGAGAGATAGATCTTGTACAGGGGGAGCTCAAAGGAAGGGCCAGTGAATATTTTGATGATATAATGACAGATCACACTAAATATACAACTGATCCCAACCAGCAGAAATAACTGGTTGTTATCCAATTAAAAGTCAAAGGTGGTCAGAGGGGATTAAAACGGATCCAACTCTGTGCTCCCTGAAACCGAGGGACAAAGAAAGCATGAAGATCAAAGCCTGGGAAAAATAAACTAGGAAAATACTAAACCAAGTTAGCTAGAGCAGTTTCAGACACACTGGACTTTAAAGAAAATAGCACTTCTAGAGGAACAAGCACCACATAATGAAATAAGCCTTAGTTCATGGGAGAATATAAATTCTAAACTTGTATTCACTTAGTAATGGTCTGAAAATGTATGTGCCAACTCATCATCACAGAGGAAGATTTTAATAATTTCATAGTAATTCAAAGAAACAAGCAAAAAACCCAAAAGGAGCTATAAAGGATCTGAGCAACACAATTAATAAGCTTAATGCAAAGGGTATATATAGAACTACTGCACTCAACAGCTGGAGAAAATACAGTCTTTTCTTTCTTTCTTTCTTTCTTTTTATAGATTTATTTATTTATCTGAAAGTCAGAGTTATACCACAGAGAGAAGAGAGGCAGAGAGAGACAAAGACAGAGAGAGGTCTTCCATTCGATGGTTCACTCCCCAATTGGCTGCAACGGCTGGAGCTGTGCTGATCCAAAGCCAGGAGCCTGGAGCTCCATCTGGGTCTCCAATACGTGTGGCAGGGGCTCAAATAATTGAGCCATCTTCAGTTGCTCTCCCAGGCACATGAGCAAGGAGCTGGGTTAGGAGTGGAACAGTCAGGATCCAACTGGCACTCCAATACGGGATGCCACCCTCATAGGCAGTGTCTTAACCCACTGTGCCACAGCAGTGGCCCCTGTTTGTGTTTTTCTTTTTTAATGCCACTGGTATGGTTTGAATGTTTGTGTCCCTCTGATGCTCATAAGCTGAAGCTTCATCCCATTGTGGTTTTATTCAGAGGTAGGGTTTTTTGGAAAGTGAAGAGGGCTCTGCCCTGGTGGATGAGAGCAACGCCTTTTCACAAGACGTTATGGACAGTGGCCTGGTCCCACTGCCCCTCCTGCTATGGGAGGACACAGCTTTCATTCTTCCCACCAGGTGGGGATGCAGCAACATAGCCTGAAAGCAGAAAGCCGCTTTCTGAACCAAGTCTGCCTAGTGCCTTGACCTTGGACTCCCAGTCTCCACAACAGTGAGAAATAAAATTCCATCATTTACAAATTACCCAGTGTTTCAGTATGGTCAGCAAGAAGGGACTAAGGCAGCTACTTTCATATTGCCAACATCTAAATTAGCATACACATGCTCCTTTGATGCACTAACTCGTAAATAAGATTGTTGTGGACACTCGGTAGAGTCAGGGTGGTCCCCTGTGCAAAATATTATTCGGCTGTAGAATCCCTCCTGCTGAGTGTGAACGGATTGATACTCACATACTGAGTCTTTCTGGCGAGAGCAGGATGGCTCCCGAGCAGGCACCGTGATGGCTTCAGAAAGTCAAGAAGATTGGCTTGGCGTGTTTGTGATGAACAGGGCATGGGGCTGGGGCAAGAGTTCCCACGCAAGATTTAAACTGCCCACGGGTGCCCAAGGAGACGTCCTCTGGATGTTCTTGTCTTGCCCATATGTGGGACAGAGGGGGAAGAGGTGGAGATAAAGTTAAAAAATGTCAGAATCAAACATCAAAAACATAAGAGTCAGACTCCATTACAAAAACTTTTTTAACAAAATTTCACAGGCAGCAAAGGGGACCTCTGCCAGTTGAAACTAACAGTCTGCAGAGAGGGGAATGTCACCTTTCTCTTTTAGAAACCATTACTTCCATTTTTTTTTATTCTCCCAGGAGTAGCTCACTAGAGGAATAACTGTAGTCAAATTGTTAAATATGGTAGAAAATTGAAATTATTTACCATGCCACAGAAGAAATCGAATGTCAAGGGAGATTATTACAATAACATGAAGTTAGATGGCATATCTGCAGAGTGAGAAGAACAAGAGGGACTCGTGATGTGTAAAAGTTCCTGGGATTATGCTGTGGAAGACATATCTTTGGGGCAACTTTGCTATCTAGCTGAGCCTGAAAAGAAGAATTCGCTTTAATGTCATGGTAGTGAAGAAATGCTGCATCCTTCCACTCACTCATGGCGAATGCACACCATCCCCGAAGCCTTCTCCCTGAAGCACGTGTTTCATTCCTACTGAAAAGATACAGACAATGAATTATAAATGCACATGAATTTTTGAGCCACCTACTAGTGACTGCTGGGGCTATCAATGAAAAAGATCTTGACCTCTGCTCTCCGGGGGCTCACATCTCCTGTGTTATTTTTGCAGCCGGGGATGTAAACATGTGGGCAGCAAAACTGCAGCCAGAGTGATGGTTCAAATGAGAAGACAATCAATCAGATTGCTCTCAATATTAAAGAACTCAGGAGAACCATTAGGAACTACTACTACATGATGGAAGGAGAAGGAAAGAGCTGTGCTTAAGAGAATTCTTGATAAAAGGCTGGGGGGAGGGGTGGTGGTGGTGATGGTGAAATTCTGAGAGCACAAGTCAGCAAGCTAAAGGTAGAGAGACAGCTAAATTACTTAGCATTCATGAAGATTTAGAAATGTGGAATGAATGGTGAATGAGAAGAGGCTTAAGTTCCAACTGAAATTTTCTCAGGGACTTTTAAGGGCCAGATTATATACACTGAAATTGTATGTTGCTGGCACAAATGAAATGAAAATCCCTCCATATGTTTAATCTTTAGTAAAGTCTCCCCCCCCCCACAGCCTTTTGTGGCAGGTTGTTTTGAGTGAAAACAAGGAAAAGAAGTGGAGCTCTACACCTTTGGTTTAATGTACAACAATCAGGTTAGCATAATTATAATAATGTAAAAGTACTTAAGCACTAAGTAGTGTTCTAAGCTCTTATACTATCATATATAAGTGCTTCAAATAATTATCTCACAATACTCAATGGCAACCTATAAGGTAAACGATAATATTTTCACCATGTTGTAAGTTAGGCCCTAGAAAAACAGAGAAGTTCAGTATGTGTCCAAGTTCACACAGCAGCTGAGACGCTAAACTAGACTGTACCTCAGGCAGGCTGGGAAACAGTGTGGAAACCATGTCAACTGGATACAGTCAATAGAACCGGAATGTGGAGTCAGGGGAGGCCCAGAGGGCAGAGACTTGTAGAAATTCCCAGAAATCCCATGGAGGGTTCTGAAATGTCTACAAACAACAATGTGCTTTAAATTACTCTTAGCCAGATCTGCAGGATGGAATCACCCCAGCTTAGTCATTAATATTCTTTCTGTGTGTCTCTCACTTACAGTCATACACACCCCTGTTACAATTTTGAGTTTCTTTATTTTCAGCCAAAGGTTCACAAATACAAAGCCCAGTGTCTCTACGGGATAAACCCCTGCCCGTTCTACCATCGGCTCCGTCCTGCGAAGCCCCAGCTGAGGCTGTTTGGCGCTGCTTCTGTGGTCACCCACTGACACGCTCTGTGCAGTCCCCGCCTCAGAGGAGGTCTCCTGCTGTCTGCCCTAGATGTCAGCCTGCCTTTTAGAGGCCTCCTCCCTCCCACCCATGGTGCCCACGTGCAGGACCTTACAGTGCCCAAGGTGATCTCCATCAGATCTGGGACCTCATCTCTCACTACCCAACTCTTCCCACTGCTCCTCTGCAGCGAGCTCTCCTGCCTCCATGTCACTGGCCTCCTCCCTCCTGTCTCAGAGTAGTCTGAACCTTCTTGGATGAGGCCCTCATACGCTGGGCCTCCAGGAATCAAACTAAGCAGGAGAAACAAGAGGCAGCATCTGGGAACATTTTCACTTAAACTCCGGTTTCACCTCCGTAAGGGCCCTGGCCTAGTGAGTCTCCTTCTGTTGGAGTGGCTGTGCATGTATGTAAATATTTGCTCTGAGGCAGGCAGGTGTAATTATGCATACAGCTCTTATTTGGACCAGACTTGAGATGTCAGGCATCGTGCTCAGTGCTTTATGTAAATTTACTCATTTCTTTCTCCCTAGATGAAGAGAATGAGACCCACAGTGGTTGTGTATCTTGCGCAAGGCAGTAGACTAGTGTCAGGCTGGAGCAGAATTCTCTGATGAAGTTTCCTTTAACTGTTATCAAATGCATGAGCCAGGTCTGGCCACAATCTTGGATTCAGTCATATAGAGTGCCGGTGACATGGAATGACGACTTCCGTGCTAGTCTTGAAATCGTCTAATCTACACCTGCCTCTCCACTGTCATTGAGATGTTTCTGTTTTAATCCCTTATCTTTCTACCTAGTTATTGGTTTCTAGAAGGAAAGCTACTGAGCTCTACACCAATGATCACAAGGTCAAATAAGTAGACAAAAGAAAAGAAGGAAACTTCTTGGTTTTCAAGTCTATCTTTGGCACTGCCAAAAGTTACCTTGGAGATACAATGATGCTGGATTCTCCTGCTTTTGTCCTTAGTGTTCTTTCTTAGCAAGGAGTTGAAGGCCCTTTGTATCATGACTCCGACCTGCCTTTCTGCTACCGTCTCCTGCTTACTCCATACTCCACCCTGAAAGAGACAACAGTCCCTCGTATTCGATGAATTTCCACTTCAAAATGCAACTAGAGGAAAATCAGGTCCACGAAGCCGCCCCTTTGTTTCAGGCAGTGTAAACTGCTCCCTCAACAAAGCCTTTGACTCGTAAGTTGCAAAGTACTTCTCATACTCAACTGTCATTTTTAATGCATGAATCAGTGTCTGGAATAAAGTCTCAGCAATACAAAAACTGGAGAAAATCCTACATTTGGAATCCCCAACATGTAGGAAAAACCCCTAGCAGATGGCATATGCTTTAAAATAAGTGTTCACTGAATGAATGATGTAGATGATTTTAATACAAGTCTTCCGCGCCAGTGGCTTCATCAAGTAGGTGCTATGAAGGAAATATACTTTCTTTGAAGGCAATTTCTGCCATTAAAAAGCAAACAAAACAAAACAAAACATAACAAAAAGCTGGAACGAGCCAAAGCAGGGGAACTGCGGAGTTCAGGCTTGTGACTCTGGGAGGGCCACTAGAGGAGATTACACTATACCAAGTGAGGGCTGTTGAACATCCTTGGGATGGGTACACTGCCTAGGGCACCAAAGTGGACACCACTAAAAAAAGCTTATCACATGTTGGGAAATGTTTCTGGAATTTCAGGACAGGATTGTTCAAATTAAACCTCTCTGGCTGGTGTTGCAGCTTAGCAGGTAAAGCTACCACTTGCAATGCCGATACCCCAAAAGGGTATCTGATCCAGCTCCCTGCTAATGGCCTGGGAAAGCAGCAGAAGATGACCCAAGTGCTTGGACCCCTGCTACCCTGTGGAAGATCCAGAAAAAGCTCCTAGCTCATGGTTTCTGCCTGGACCAGCCCTGGCTGTTGTGGCCATCTGGGGGAGTGAACCAGCAGATGGAAGATTCTCTCTCTCTCTCTCTCTCTCTCTCTCTCTCTCTCTCTCTCTGTCAAATAAATAAATAAATCTCCAAAAAGAAAGAAAGAAAAGAAACCTCTCCATAGCTGATTCCCTAGCTAACTTTTAAAACTCTACCTCTTTTGCTGACCTATGCCACTTTATAAAATAGCATCTAATTTACTTATATACTTACTTATTACTGAATGTCTACATCTCTCCATGAGAATTTAAGGTCCATGAGGGTAGGATCTTCTCCTATTTCTAAACTGTTGTATTCTGGGGTCTGGTGTTGTGGTGTAGTAGGTTAGGCTGCTGCCTGTGATGCTGGCGTCCCATTTGGGCACCAGTTTGAGTCCTGGCTGCTCTACTTCTGATTCAGCTCCCTGCTGCTGCACCTGGGAGGGCAGCAGAGGATAGCCTGGATGCTTGGGCCCCTGCTGTCATCTGGGAGACCCGGATGGAGCTCCTGGCTACTGGCTTTGGACTGGCCCAGCTCTGGTCATTGCGGCCATCTGAGGAGTGAGCCAGTGGACAGGGGATCTCTCCCTCTGCATTCTTTGTCTTTCTCTAAACTGTTATATTCTGAACAGTAGATTGTTGCTTGGCTTTTAACAGTCACTCAATATTGCATTAACTAATCCTCACCATCTCTTCTCTGCTGGAATTCTGTCTATGACAGAAGACCCTTTGTCTGCCTGACTGGTAGTTTCCAGTTCAGGAATGATACTGCTTTATTGTCAATAATTCACTTTGCAGCTTACTAAATGATACAAAAAAAATCTGATCAGCAGTTGCTTCGCAAAATTCCCACAGCTGCGGGCTATATATAAGTCATCCTCATCCCAACCAGCCTCAGACTAAATACTTGCATTCCTAGTATTTTTTCTTTCATCATAGAACTTATTTTCCCACTAATTGTGTCCATTAAGCATCTAATCCCCAGTGCTCAGCTGTATTTTCATGCATTGCAACATATAATACAGAACTCTAACCTGAATTTAAGTCTGAAATCCACTAGTTGAGAAGATCAAAGAGAAATTAAATGAACACATTACCACACAACATTCAGTTTATCATGGCTAGTCAGAGTAGCTGTTCTTACCATTCATCTGGTGTTTATTTCTCAAAGACTTTAACACAGGTTAATTCTCCTTTCTAGAGAAACACATTATAATCTGGCTCAACACCAAAGATGCTCTCCAGCCACAGTGAATTAGTTCCTTGTTTCAGGGGTCACAGGCCCAGGCCAAGCCTGCTCTCAGGTATTGGAAGCAGGTATCTGGATATTTCTTGCAATTAGGAAATGTGTCAAGTGCCAGGAACTTAATACCTAAAGGTGAAGAGCTATTCTATGCTGGTTCCCTTCTTCTAGTCTCTCTACCCCAACACTGGCACTCTCTATCTGATACAGCTGTTATGGGGCAGATGTATTTTTTTTTTTTTTTTGACAGGCAGAGTGGACAGTGAGAGAGAGAGACAGAGAGAAAGATCTTCCTTTTCCGTTGGTTCATCCCCGAATGGCCGCTGCGGCAGGAGCACTGCACTGATCCGAAGCCAGGAGCCAGGTGCTTCCTCCTGGTCTCCCATGTGGGTGCAGGGCCCAAGGACTTGGGCCATCCTCCACCGTACTCCTGGGCCACAGCAGAGAGCTGGACTGGAAGAGGAGCAACCAGAACAGAATCCGGCGCCCTGACCGGGACTAGAACCCAGGGTGCCAGCGCCACAGGCCGAGGATTAGCCTAGTGAACCACGGCACTGGCCTAAGGGCAGATGTATTAACAACTGGCGGTAAGTGGTCAGGGGAGAGCAGTATGACATTTCAGAAACCAGTTCTTTTTCGGGGGGTAATACTTGATACAGATCAGAGAAGAAAAAAATGGATACAGCACTTTACTACTTTGATTTTACTCTGTAAGGGCTGGAATAGGAAATGAAATGCAATAAATGGCCAATTAGGTGCTGAGAATTTAAACACCGGTTATATCAAGATTGTTCTACTAGCGACAACGCAATTCAAACTGAGTCCTGTATCTCTCTTCCAAGTTCTCATTCCAGAGAATGAGCTCACAAACAGGAACGGGTGAAATGAGGCTTAGCATTTGGGAATAAAGCCAGATGCGCTGGAAGCTAAGGAGTGGGAACGCTGGCCTTCTACGCACTATTTGTTCCAAGAGGAACTCTCCCCAATATACACACTGCAAGACAAGGTGACCTTCCTATGAAATCCATTCCCTGCTCAGGCCTGTGGTCTGATACAGATCTGGAATAATCCCCAGTGAGTTACTCTAGGTACTTAATGTTAAGGAAGATAAGGAAGCAGGACCAGCATCAGTCAGTGTTCTTTAGAAAGACAGAATCGATGGGACGTGGATACAGGTCTACGCAGGTGGGTTTATGAAGGGAATTGGCTTAAGGGATTATGGTGGCTGAGAAGTCCCATGACAGGTTCCCTTTAGGTGAGAGGCTATGGCTCAGTCCTGTCCACAGGCTCAGAACCAGGGCTGATGTGTAACTCAGCTCAAGGCCAAGAGCCGGAAGGCCAGCAAGGGGGCTGTGGGTCTAAGTCCTGGAGTCCAAAGACCAGCAACTGACGTCCAAGGCAGGAGTCCAGCATGTCTCAGCTCACAGAGACCAATTTGCTTTCTGTGTTTACCCAGTCCAGATTCTCCCAGACAACTGATGGTGCCACCCACACTGAGGCCAGGTCTTTCTACTTAAACACACACAAATTTCATTTGAAAAAAATCTCCAATATAAATCCTACAGAACTCTTTTCCAGGATTCTAGGAATTCTTTAATCCATGAAATTACCCATCACGGAGCCCAAAGAAGTTAAATCTAAGGCCAAGGTCACAGACTGGATTCTCTCTCTCTTTTTTTTTTCTTTTTTTCTTATTTATTTATTTATTTATTTATTTTTGACAGGCAGAGTTAGACAGTGAGAGAGAGGCAGAGATAAAGGTCTTCCTTCCGTTGGTTCACCCCCCTAATGGCCACTGTGGCTGGCTCACTGCGCCAATCTGAAGCCAGGAGCCAGGTGCTTCTTCCTGGTCTCCCATGAGAGTGCAGGGCCCAAGGACCAGGGCCATCCTCCACTGCACTCCACAGCAGAGAGCTGGACCGGAAGAGGAGCAACCGGGACAGAATCCAGTGCCCCAGCTGGGACTAGAACCCATGGTGCCGGTGCCGCAGGCGGAGGATTAGCCTAGTGAGCCGTGGCGCTGGCCATAGACTGGATTCTCAAAACACCTGGTGCTTACAGACATCATTCACACACAGGCACTCCCTCCCCTCACCAGGCTTCACGCCCAGTGGACACACGTACTCCCAGATACCTATGTGTCCAAGACTTGCCTGATTTTGTGAGTCATGGGTAATACTGTACATATGGCTACACCCCTCTTGCTATTCACACACATACACCCAGTCAACCAATAAATATTTTAGCATGCATTTGCCAAGCACTGTTCAAAACGCCAAAGACGTTGTACCTGCTCTCAGCGGACTTGTGTTCCTACCCACAATCACAAATTGAAACATGCAGACTATCACAGCTGGCTCCTGTACCCCTTAGCCTGAGGATGAACCAGGGCTGTCTTTATCTGGCAATCAGGATAGCTGGATTTCAGTCCAGAGACTTCCATTTACCAGCTGTGTGGCCTTGAGTAACTCATCTTGCTTCTCTGGCCTTGTATTCTCCTATAAAATGAGAGTCTTAATCAAGGATAGGTAACCTTTAAGCTTCTTTCTCAATTTCACATTCTGTAAATCTCTCCCCCTTGAGTAAATGTAGGCCCTGAATCAGTTGTAGGGGTGGAGCTTATTAGCTACTGGAAATTGATGATGAACCTAGATTTTTTTATAGTGAATTTTAAGGAGTAGCATTTTGTATTACAGAAATGTGCCATGAAGGGACGGCACTGTGGCACAGTGGGTTAATGCCCTGGCCTGAAGCACAGGCATTCCATATGGGCGCCGGTTCGAGACCCGGCTGCTCCTCTTCCAATCCAGCTCTCTGCTGTGGCCTGGGAAAGCAGTAGAAGATGACTCAAGTCCTTGGGCCCCTGTACCCACATGGGAGACCCAGAAGAAGCTCCTGGCTTCTGGCTTCGGATTGGCTCAGCTCCGGCCGTTGCGGCCATTTGGGTAGTGAACCAGTGGATGGAAGACCTCTCTCTCTCCCTCTCCCTCTCCCTCTCCCTCTCCCTCTCCCTCTCTCTCTGTGTAACTCTGACTTTCAAATAAATAAATGAATCTTAAAAAAAAAAAAAAAGAAAAGAAATGTGCCATGAAATGGTATAGCACCTGGCTATCGATACAGGCCAAGTCGGGTCCTCACACACCAGAACGTCAGAAGCAGCTCACAGTAAAAGCAGTTAACAGAGCTTAGCAAAAGAAGAGAGGAAAATGGGTGACAAATGTGATGGTTTCTTGCCCTAGTTTGATGGGAGAGAAGCAGAAGACTAGGTGGAGAAAATAAGGCCTCCCATGGGACAGTTTGTGCCTTCCGACTGTTGTAAAATCCAAATAGCTAGTAATAAAGGTTTTGTCAAGATTTTTTTTCCCTGTGTTTTTATAAAGCATTATACTACAATCTAATTAGTCTGCTTCCCCAGGTCCTCTGTCAGAAATATCACCAAACAAGATGGCAGGCGCTTGGCATGCCAATGAAGACACTGCTTGGGAAAGCAGCATCCCATATCAGAAGTGCTTGGATTCAAGTCTCAGCTCCACTCCTGATTCAGTTTCCTGCTCATGGGCTCCTGGAGGCAGCAAGTGATGGCCCAAGACGTTGGGTCCCTGCCACCCACACCAGAGACCTGGACTGAGTTCCTGGCTCCTGGCTTTGTCCTGGCCGTTTGTGGGCATTTGAGCAGCAACCCAGCAGATGCAGGATCTCTATCTATCATCTTCTACTTATCTACTGATCAATCATCTATCTTTCCATCATCTAGCTTTCATCTTTTTTTTTTTTTTTTTAATCCCCAAAAAAACCTTAAAGAATCTTACGCTGGGGCTTTTGCAGCAAAGTTCTGGGATTTCTGAAAGTTGAAACTCTCCTCTCACACAGTGCCTGGTGCCTGGTGCCTGGTTTTAAGCTTTGGAGTTTGGCTTTTTTTCCCCCCCCCACACACAAAAAACCAACTCACCCAACACATAAGAAAAACTGATTCTGATTCACCCAAAAGAGACTCCCAGGTCAAAGGAAATGCTGTTTGCAAAGACACTGCATCCTAAGCATGGAGGCAGACGCCACATATACTGAGGGAAGGCCTCACAGCTGCCCCCGGACTGCTGTCACAGACGGCCCCTTCCCATGCACTAACCACGATGGAGGGATTGGCTGGTGCATCCGTGTGTGTGGGGGGGGGGGGAAGTGATGAGGAGTTTGTGGAGCAGGTGGTCCAAGGGACCAGAAAGAGGATTTGATATTACTGCCTAGAGGCATCTGATGCAGAAGAGGCCTGCTCTCTTGTCATCACCAATATGCCAGGGCGAGGAAAAAGGAGCTTTTGAGGAGTTGGAGAGGTGGGCAAGAGGCGTGAGGGCAGGAAGAAATGGTGGAAAGATGAGGGTAGATCCCAGTGGACTCGGGTGGTTTGCAGTTCTCCAAGCAGCTGCTGATTCGGCTTCTGTTTTTGAATCTAGCGTTCTTGTGGATCTGCCGGGCTGCAGGCCTCAGCTGCTGCACAAAGAGGATTCAGTACCTGAGCAGCCAAAGTGGTCTTCCAGGCCAAGAACAAACCGCTTCCGAGTCCGAGGAAGAATAGAGAGAAAAAGCCAGGAGCCTTCTTGGTGAGCCTCCGCCACCCTCGCTGCCAGGGCGCTACCCTGCACAAAAGCTGGCCCTTCTCCAAGTCCACCAGCAACAAAACTCGATACTACGTGGTTTTAGTGCGCCCTCTGGTGGTCACAGCATGACTCTTCAAGCACTCTCATAATCTAAAGACTCACTCAAATATCATCCAATTGAAAGTTACATTGTAGAATATTTTTGTTCACTCTTATTATTCCACTGATGTTGCCAACAGGCCAAACATGGGTTTAAGATTCAAAAGGTAGAGAAATCTTTTAAAAACTGAATTAGTTGAAGCAGTATCTTTAGGAAAGAATATCTAACATCTGTAGGCAAGTTATTTTCATGTGCTAATGATAATCACTCCTTTATTAGCTATGTTTTCCTTCCTGCCTCTTCACTGAGTTCCATGTGAATCATATGAACAGAAAAAATCACAAAACTCCAATTTCCAGATGAGCTCATTGAGCTCAAAGAGGTTATGCAATTGGTGTAAGATGACACAATTTATGGGGCCAGCACTGTGGCACAGTGGGTGAGGTCACTGCCTGCAGTGCCGGCATCCCATATGGGTGCCAGTTGACTCCTGGCTGCTCCACTTCTGATCCAGCTCTCTGCTATGGCCTGGGAACACAGTAGAAGATGGCCCAGGTCCTTGGGCCCCTGCACCCATGTGGGAGACCAGGAAGAAGCTCTTGGCTCCTTGCTTCGGATTGGCATAGCTCTGGCTGTTGCTATTTGGGGAGTGACCCAGTGGATGGAAGACCTCTCTCTCTCTCTCTCTGCCTCTGCCTCTTTGTGGCTCTGTCTTTCAAATAGATAAATAAATCTTTAAAAAAAAGATTACACAATTTGGAAGTTATAGAGCTGAGTCCAGTTCTGGTCTACCAGTTTGCATTTTTCACTGGATTCTGCTTTTATAGAGAAGAGACATACAAGATCATTAAGATAGCTCTTTCCACATAGAATTAATTGCTACTAACTGAGCCAAGTTGTCACAATACTGTTTTAGGTGTGACACTTTGATAAGAATATTTTTGTTACTAATTATCCTTTCCTATCTTGTACTACTAATAATAGCTAACACTCATCCAGTACATTCTCTATACCAGTCATTATTTTAGGTTTACATAATTAACTCAACCTTAAGATGCTGTTACTAATGATTGTTCCTATTTCCATATGAGGAAACTGAAGCACCAAGCAGTGAAATAACTTTCCAAAACAATGCCTTTATATTTAACTTATGTAATGCAATTTTCATCATCATGGTATGGAGTCGCTTCCTGTAACAGAAATGAGCTTGTCAGTGGAAGATGGCCGAAGTCCTTGGGCCCCTGCACCTGCATGGGAGACCTGGGGGAAGCTCCTGGCTCCTGGCTTCGGATCGGTGCAGCTCCGGCCGTTGCGGCCAATTGGGGAGTGAACCATCGGATGGAAGACCTCTCTCTCTGACTCTCCTCTCTGTGTAACTCTGACTTTCAAATAAATAAATAGTTTAAAAAATTAAAAAAAAAAAAAGAAAAGAAATGAGCTTGTTAGCAGAGGATATGAGGATGCTATGCAGGTTTATAGGAGCTGAGGAAACGTTCAATTGCTGTGCACATGTAAGTAACGGACTTTGAGGAGGGGACCAGGAGAAGAGTGACTTGAGGTGAGACTGGTTATGAGCAGGAGAAGATTCAGGACCAGGGGACACAGGATGACCTGGGACCCGGCACAGGGAGATGGCCAGGCAAGCAGAGGATGGGGCATCCATGAGTGGCATGGCTCTGCAGAGTACTTAGTGAGGAAGAGAAGTTTGAAAAAGGGATTTCTTGAGTCGCTTGTTGTGTGGTGCAGAATAAGCTATCTCCTCTCTTCCCTAAGAAATCTTCAGTAAATTTTACATTGATTACTAATACTTTGTGTTGGAGTTAACTTTTTCCCCCTTTGGAATGAGGAGCTGAAAGACAATGGTAGAATACAACCAATCAAGTGCATTGTAAATTGAAATGCTCCTACGGACTGTCAACAACAAGATACCAGTGCTGGCTGGAATGGCCTGCATTGTGGCTCAGCAGGTTAAGCTGCTGCCTATAATACCAACATCCCATATGGGTGCTGCTTCAAATCCCAGCTGCTTTGTTTCTGATCCAGCTCCCTGCTAATGCACCTGGGGAAAGCAATACATGGCCAAAGTCTTTGAGCCCCTGCCACCCATGTGGAAGACCTGGATAGAGTTCTGGGCTCCTGGCTTCAGTTTGACCCAGTCCCAGCCACTGCAGCCACGTGGAGACTAAACCAGATGATGGAAGATCTCTGTCTCTTCCTCTCTTTGAGTAACTCTGCCTTTCAAATAAATAAATCTTTTCTAAAAATGAAAAGGGAGGGGGGGTTGGAGCTGTGGCATAGAGGGCTAAAGGCCCTGCCTGTGGTGCTAGCATCCCATAAAAATGAAAAAAAAAAAAAAAAGATATCAATAATCAATGTATTGACTTTTTAAAAAAAAATTTTTTTTTGACAGGCAGAGTTAGTGAGAGAGAAAGAGAGAGAAAGGTCTTCCTTCCATTGGTTCACCCCCGAAATGGCTGCTATGACCGGCGCGCTGCGCCGATCTGAAGACAGGAGCCAGGTGCTTCCTCCTGGTCTCCTATGCGGGTGCAGGGCCCAAGCACTTGGGCCATCCTCCACTGCACTCCCTGGCCACAGCAGAGAGCTGGCCTGGAAGAGGGGCAACCGGGACAGAATCCGGCACCCCGACCGGGACTAGAACCCGGGGTGCCAGCGCTGCAGGTGGAGAATTAGCCTAGTGAGCCACGGCGCAGGCTAATCAATGTCTTAAACTGATACATTAATTCCTTGTGAGGACCTTGGAAAAAAGAGGAAAAAGACCTTCACACCATTCAGCTCAGAAACCACCATCTTTTGTGTTATGGCAGAGAGAGGGGAGAAGGGGAGAGGGCACTTAAACATCCCCTACCAGTGAGGATCACACAGTCTTAGCAGATTCCATGCCACCCTGTAAGTGTCTAGTACCCTACCTTCCTCTGCACAGACAGAGAAAATGAAGTCCAGAGGGAGGCAACAGGTTGGTCACATCCATCCAACCTTTCCATTTCCCAACAGTCCAGCTATTTAGGCCTCATGTGTCAAGTGACATGCTAACACTCAGCCCTATTATTTTTTTAAAAAAGACTTATTTATTTGAAAGACAGAGTGATGGAGAGGAAAGGAGAGGGAGAAGGAGAGAGAGAGGGAGAGGGAGAGAGAGAGAATGAATATCTCCCATCCACTGGTCCACTCCCCGAATGTCCACAACAGCCAAGCCTAGGCCAGGCCAAGAACACCATCCGCTGTCTCACATGGCGGGCAGGAACTCAAGTACTCAGGCCACCCTCTGCTGCCTTCCCAGGTATTTTAGTAGGAAGCTGGATCAAAAGCAAGGGGTAAGACTTGAATCAGCACTCTGATGTGGGGTGCAGAAGCTTCACCTGCCATGCCACAGTGTCCACTCCTCATCCATATTCTTTCCATCCCATGAAACATCCAGTCCTAGGCTAACGCCACTTACGAAGATGACCAGTGGGGTCGGAGCACTATTTCTTCTCCCTCCGTCCAGCTGCAAATAAGGAAGCTCCCAATGTGCTTCCACACTTTAGGTTCTGGCCAAGATTCTGAATGTCACTAAATATAAGTCAGTCCCTTCTCTGACCTCTTTTCCCCTTTCTAGGATGTAAACCTGGATGCCAGTCCCAAGTATCTCACATGATGTCCTGAACACAGCAACAACTCAGATAACAGGTGTTTGTGGAACAACCATATCCACAAAGCGTTTTGTACTTCATCTAGAGAGGCAACACCATCTAAGGCCGCACCTCCCTGAACATGCCTGATCTTGTCTGCTCTTGGAAGCTAAGCAGGGTTGGGCCTGGTTAGTACTTGGTTAGGAGAGGCAACACTTACTCGAAGTCAGATATCTTTGAAGAGGAAGTCTCCCACAAAGTTAAAATTGCCTTTAAAAAAGACAGTACAAATTGATATTGTCATCCATTTGCTTAAACTTTATATATATTTATAGTTTTTTAAAACATTAAATGAATTTTAATATCTAAAAGATACTGACAAATAGAATGATATGCACTGCCTAACCACATTTTGGTGGACAATGGGTTGCATGTATGAGGGTTGTCCCTTAAGATAATAATGGAGCCGAGAAGTTCCTATTGCCCATTGACACTGTGGCCATTAATAATGTGTGTGTTTTGTGTGTGATGTTGTGAGTTTGTGGTGATGTTGGTGTAAACAAATCTACTGACAACCAGTCTTACAAAAGAATAACACATACAGTTATGTAAAGTACATAATACTTGATAAAAAAACTCTTATTTGTCTATGTATTTATTCTACCATACACTATTATTTTATAATATACTACTTCTATTTATATATAAAACAGGTTTACTGTAAAACAGTTTGCCACATTACACCAGCAGCAGCCTCATACATCTCATATTTCCTGCACCTCTTGGTCAAATAATTTTCTCTTGTGTTTTTTTAATTTAATCTTGTGTTGTTCATCATGGCTCCTACATATACAAAATCAATTGCTAATGTTACCAGTCAGAAGAGGCCATACTGAGTGATGGAGCTGGAAATGAAATTAAAATTGATTAAGGAACAGGAAGGAGAAAACCAGTTATTGCTTGCCAGTGAGACATGTACCTTTCTGGAACAGTTATGATCCTGAAAACCAAGAACAAAGTGGTGGGAGCTGTTAGAAGATCTGTGTTATTGAAAGCAACGAGGCTAACAAACATTGAGAAGGGCCTCCATCAGGTGTGGGGAAACTTCTAATGACTTCAAGACCAGACACAGAACGAAATCCCTCTCGGTGTGATGATATCACAGCCTGAAAAAAAAAAAATCTGTTGTTGAGGTTGAAAGAAAAGACTGGACAGACTATTCTGAATTTACTACGAGTTTCGGTCTAAACTATTTGAGAAGTTATTCATTACATACTGTAAAAGTGAGTGGTGAATCTGTGAGTGCCAAAGTGAAGGCAGCTAAAGAATTTTTGGTAACTCTAGGAAGCTGATTGTGGAAGAAAATTACTTGGCCAGAGCAAGTCTTCCCTGAGGACAAAAGCTCCCTATTCTGAAACAGATGCCTCAAAGGACTTTCGTCCATAAGGAGGCCAAGTCAATGCCAGCTTTCAAGGCTTTCAAGCGGAGGATCACAAACTTGCTGCAAGATTGTGTTGCAGACTACAAAATCAAACCTATTGTGATCCCACACAGAGAGATCCTCAGGGCCCTCAAGCATCAATGCATGCATCCTGCCAACGCACTAAAGCTGCATTAGGAAGTCAAGAGACCCTTCTGAAATTGCTATGCCCGCAAAATGGAGGAGAAGTACTGTTTGGAGAATATTACATCTTTCAATATTTTGCTTATTCTTTTTTTTCTTTTAGAGATTTATTTATTTATTTGAAAGTCAGAGTTACAGAGAGGGAAAGACAGAGAGGTCTTCCACTCGCTGGTTCATTCCACCAAATGGCTGCAACAGCCAGGGCTGTGTCAGGTTGAAGCCAGGAGCTGGGAGCTTCATCCATGTCTCCTGTGTGGATGGCAGGGGCCAAGCATGGGCCATATTCCACTGATTTTCCCAGGCCATTAATAGGGAGGTAGATTGGAAATGGGAGTATCTGGACATAAACTGGTGCCCAGATGGCATGCTGGTGTTGCAGGCAATGTATTTAGCTGCTATGACACAACGCTGGCCCCTATTTTGCTTACTCTTGATAATGTTCCCACATGTATTGTTTCTATTGATGACTTTCATCTCTAAATCAAAGTAGTGTTTCTCCCTCCAAATGCCACCTCTTTGATCCAACCAATGGATCAAAGAGTTATAGATATTTTTAAGGCCTATCACCTGAGGAGGACCATTGACCAGGCTATTCCTGCAACTGACGAAGACCCTGAGAAGACATTTGGGAAGGACTGTGATACTTAGAGCTTTGCTTGGGCTTGGGGTGATGCCAACAAGGAGTGTACGAATGGCATATAGAAAACACCCAAGAGGCCCATCCACAACTGCAAAGGATTTGCCAAGGATGAGGAGCTTGCAAAAACCACCAAGGCTGTGGTTGAGACGGCAAGCAATGCACTGGGTGTGGATAAGCATGGCATTAGGGAGCGCCTACAGATGGTTCCTGAGGAATTGCCTAATGAGGAGTTGTTGGAACTAGAACAAGTACACATAGATGAAGATGGGGCAACAGGAAAAGGAAATTGTAGAAGAAAAAGAGGAATTCAAAAGAAAATTCACAGCAGAGGGCTTAGCAGATTTTTCAGACTCAAACAAGCTCTTCAAAAAGTTTTAAAACATGGATCCCAATACCAAAAGGTTTTCATTAATACAAAGAATTGTTTATGCAGCATTATTTACTTACAGGCAAATCTATGATGGAAAAAACAGGCATTATAGCAATGTTGGTTAAGCCATGGCTTAGGGTGCCCACATCCCATATCAGGCTGCCTAGTATGGAGTCCCACTTCCACTTCCTATCCTGCTTCCTACTAACACTTCTGGAGGGCAGCAGATAACAGCCCAAGTACTTGGCTTTCTGACATTCATGTGGGAGACGTGGATGGAGTTCCTGCCTCCTGGCTTTGTCCTGGCCCAGCTGTGGCTGTTGCAGGTATGGGGGGAGTGAATCAGTGAATGGAAAATTTCTCTTCTCTCTCTCCTGTCACTTTGCACTTCAAATAAATCTTTTTTTTTTTTTCAAGTAAATCTTTAAAAATTTACTTGCTAAAAAAAAAGAACGAGAATAAGAAGATGGAGAAAAAACAAAGGAAGTTAAACCACCATAGACATAATTTTTTTTTAAAAGAAGGACATCTCAAGAAAAGTCTCAGGTGCACCATTTAGGAGGTTTCCCAGAAGGGACCGTCATCACAGGAGTCGACAACTCCATGCATATTATTGCCCCTAAAGACCTTCCAGTGGGACTGGATGTGGAAGTGAAGCCAGTGACAGTGACTGATGATCCTGATCCTGTGTAATTTTTTTTACAAGAACGTTTAGGAAAAAAAAAAGCATTAACAGAAAAAAACCTTATTGAATAAGGATATAAAGAATATAAAGAAATGAAATATCCTTTGTACAGCTATATAATGTGTTTGTGGGTCATTACAAAAGCAGTCAAAAAGATATGTCAGGTAGGGCTGGTGCCGTGGCTCACTTGGTTAATCCTTCGCCTGAGGCACTGGCATCCCATATGGGGGCCGGGTTCTAGTCCCGGTTGCTCCTCTTCCAATCCAGCTCTCGGCTGTAGCCGGGGAGTACAGTGGAGGATGGCCTAAGTGCTTGGGCCCTGCACCCGCATGGGAGACCAGGAGGAAGCACCTGGCTCCTGGCTTTGGATTGGCGCAATGCGCTGGCCGCAGCGGCCATTTTGGGGGTGAACCAATGCAAGGAAGACCTTTCTGTCTCTCTCTCTCACTGTCCAACTCTGGCTCAACAGTTAAGGCTCCTGTATCCCATATCAGAGCACCTGGCTTCAAATACCTGCTCTGCTTCTGATAAAACTTCTTGCTGAGACACACCCTGGGAAATAGCAGGTAATGGCTCATGTACTCCAGTCCCTGACACCCACATGGGAGACCTGGATAACTTCTTGCTTCCTGGCTTTGGCCTGGCCCAGCCCTGGATGTTGTGAGCATCTGAGAAGTGAACCAGCAGATGGATCTCTGTCTCTCTATTCTTCAAATTAATAAAATTAGGACCAGCACTGTGGCACAGCATGCTAAGCCACACTTGTAATGCCAGCATACCACATTGGATGCTGCTCCACTTCGATCCAGCTCCTTGCTAATGTGCCTCGGAAAGCAAAAGAAGATGGCCTGGGTACTTGGGCCCCTGCCACACACACTAGGGACCAGGATGGAGTTCTGTGTTCCTGGCTTCAGCCTGCCCCAGCCCCAGCCCCAGTCCCAGCTGTTGTGGCCATTTGGGGATGGAAGATCTCTCTCTCTCCTTCTCCTCTTGCCACTTTGCCTTTCTGATACAAATATAAATCTTTAAAAATAAAATAACTTTAAAAAAATAGGATACACCCACTTTTAAAAAGTCAGAAAGCTAAAGATTTTTTTTGAAGTTTGTAGAGTAAAAAGTTAGGGTAAGCTAACGTTAATTTATTATTTCAAGAAAGTTTTTTTTATGAAGTTAGTGTCGCCTGGGTTTAGATAGTAGGGTATAGTAATGTCCTAGTCCTTCACACCACTCACCACTAATTCACCCAGAGCAACTTCCGGTCCTGCAGGCACCACTCATGGTAAGTGCCCTATATAGGCGTCCTATTTTTTTTTTTAAAGTTATATTGTATTGTACTTTTTCTATGCTTAGATAACAAATACCATTGTGTTACAATTGCTTCAAACATTCACTACAGTAATAGGTTGTATAGGTGTGTAACCGAGGAGCAATATCCTATAGAGCTCATGTGTATACAGGCCATACCATCTAGAATTGTGTAACTACACTCTGTGATGTTTGCACAACAAAATCACCTAACGATGCATTTCACTGAATGTATCCCCATCTTTAAGAGATGTATGACTACAATATCTGGTGTCACTTCTTTTTGATTTGAAGAATTTCTTTCAGTATTTTTTTAAAAATATTTATTTATTTATTCAAAAGTCAGAGTTACACAGTTGCAAAAGGGAGAAGGAAAGGCAGAGAGAGAGGTACTCCATCCGCTGGTTCACTCCCCAGTTGGCCACAACAGCGGGAGCTGTGCCCATCCGACACCTGGAGCCAGGAGCTTCTTCCGGGTCTCTCACATGCGTGCAGGGGCCCAAGGACTTGGGCCATCTTCTACTGCTTTCCAGGCCATAGCAGAGAGCTGGATCGGAAAAGGAGCAGCCGGGACTTGAACCAGCGCCCATATGGGATGCCGGCACTGCAGGCGGTGACTTTACCTGCTATCCATAGCGCCGGCCCCCAGGATTTCTTAGAAGGCAAACCTGCCATCAACAAATTTCCTTCACTTTTGTTTATTTGGAAATATTTTTGTTTCATCTTCATTTTTGAAATATATTTTCCTGGAATTTGGTTGACAATCTTTTCCTTCAAATATGTCATTCTAAGACAAGACAACAGAATGGCATATTTGAAGAGCTGAAAGATAAGATTGTCAACAGTGTGTCTGATGGAAAACCAGCCGTTAATCTTATTGTAAATTATTTGTCTCTTGCCACTTTTATGATTTTTGTCTCTATCTTTCAATATTTTGACTATGTCTAGGTGTGGATCTTTTTGCATCTATCCTATTTGAAGTTTGTTGAGCATTTGAAATTCTAATGTTTTCCATCAAATCCATGAATTTTTGCCATTTGAAAATACTTTTGTGATCCTCCCTTTCTCCTGTTACTTAAAGAATGTATGTATTAATGTAAAGACAGAATGACAGGAAGGAAGGGAGAGGGAGAGAGAGACTGAGATCGTCTATCAGCTGTTTTGCTCCTCAAATGCTAACACCCAGGGCTGGGCCAGCCTGAACCCAGGAGCCGGGAACTTCATTTGGATCTCTTACATGTGTGGTAGGCATACAAGTGCGGTCATCATCTACCCCCTCGCAGATGCATTAGCAGGAAGCAGGATCAGAACCATGGAGTAGCGGGGACTGGAACCAGCACTCCTCTTTGGTATGCAGGTGTCACAAGCAGTGGCTTAACCTTCTATGCAACAATGTCCTTCCTTCCTTCCATTATTCTTGATATGTGCATTTGGTCCACTTACTGGTCCTGACATTTCTGAGTCCTTTTGTTTTCTGTATTCATTTTTCTGTTTTTCAGAATGCATAATTTCTATTCAAGTTTCTCAATTCTTCATTTCATCAGCCAAAATCTACTGTTTTGCCACTCTAATGAACTTACATTTGGTCCTTGTACTTTTCAACTCCAGAACTTACACCGTCCCTTTTAAACAATTCTTTTTATTGATGTTCTCTATTTAATGAATCATCGCAACATCTCCTTTTAATTCTTTCTATAATAAGCCTAGAATCATTCTGTTAATATCCACAAAATAACTTGCTGTGCTTTTATCGGGATTGTGGTAAATGTATAGATCAAGTTGGGAATAATTAAATATGGATATTGAGGCTTCCCATCTGTGAACATAAAGCAAACATCACCAGATGTTTGTAATTTTCCTCTCTCTCTCTTTTTTTTTTTTTTAAAGATTTTATTTATTTATTTGAGAAGCAGATTTACAGAGAGTAAGAGGGAGAGACAGAGAGAAAGGTCTTCCTTCCATTGGTTCACCCCCCAAATGGCCGCACCGCCTGGTGCTGCGCCAATCTGAAGCCAGGAGCCAGGTGCTTCCTCCTGGTCTCCCATGCGGGTGCAGGCCCCAACACTTGGGCCATCCTCCACTGCACTCCCAGGCCACAGCAGAGAGCTAGACTGGAAGTGGAGCAACTGGGACTAGAACCAGCGTCCATATGGGATGCCGGCGCTGCAGATGAAGGACTAACCTACTGTGCCATTGCGCTGGCCTCTCTCTTATGTATCTTGTATATATTTTGTTAGATTTACATTAAAGTTTTCTCATTTTTGGTGCTATTGTAAATGACACTTTTTAAAAATGAAATTGTTTTAAATTTTATATCCTGATTGTTTACTACTGCTATGTAGGAGAGCATTTTTCTTGTATTACCCTTGTATTCTGAAATTACTGTAACTGCTTTTCTGTTGATTCTTTTGCATTTTTTACCTAATCATGTTACCTATGAATAGGCATATTTCTTCTTTTCCATTCTCCATATATTTTGTTTTCTTGACTATTGCAGTACCTATGGACTTTCTAGTATGTAGAAGTGGTGAGAAGTGAAATCCATGCACTCCTGATCCTACTGGGAAAGCATCCAGTCAGTAACTATAAAGCACTGTCGGCGGCATTCTTTTTGTTGTTTGATTTTAATTCTTGGTTCTTTATCATGAGGTCCATTTTTAGTTTGCTTAGAGTTTTTAATTCATGAATTGGTGTTGGATTCTCTCAAATGCTTTTTTCTCTGAATCTACCGATATGGTCATGCGACTTTTCTTATTTAACCTGTTAATATAATACACTATGTTTTTCGAATGCTGAATGAGCCTGGAACAAATCTCACTTGCCGATTGTGTCTGTTTGTTGGATTTGATTTGCTAATACAATGTTGAGGATTTATGCACCTATGTTCACAACAGATACTGTTATAACATTTTCCTTTCTTGCATTATCTTTTATTTTTGGCAGCAGGGGAGGTCATCAGGATGTTAGCAAATATTCCGTCTGTCCAGACGTTTTGGAAAGCTTTAATTGCAGATTCAATTCTAACAGACACAAGCCTGTTCAGATTATTTCTTCTTGTGTGAGCTTTGCTAGGCTGTCTTTCAAGAAATTTATTTAAGTCATCAAATTTGTGGGCAAAGAGCTGTTCATAGTATTCCTTTAATACATATCTATATATATCTATATATATCGATATATATAACACCTATAGGTTTTATATGGCCTTTTAAAAATTTCTGGTATTAGTAACTTATGTCTTCTCTCAGTCTAGCTAGAGGTTCATCTATTTTTATTAATCTTTTCAAAGAATCAGTTTTTGGATCAAGTTTTTCTATTCACTTTGTTTTCAATTTTATTGATTTCTGCTGATTTTCATCATTTTCTCTGGATTCTTTAGATTTAACTTGCTATTCTTTTTCTAGTCTCCTAAACTAGAAGTTAAGACTAATAATTTTAGATTTTCTTTAATATAAATATGCACTCGATTCTATGAATTTCTCTCAAAACACTTCTTTGGTAAGCTGTATCTTAAACTTCACTTACTGTGAGACACTTAGGTTTCTTCTCTGACCCATGTGTTGTCTAGAATAGTGTGGTTTAATCTGCAGGTATTTGAGGATTTTCTGTCACTGGTTTCTATTTTATTCCACAGTTGTCCGAAGGTGCACTTTGCATTTTTACTCTTTTGAAATTTGTTAAGGAGTGTCTTCTGGTTATCCATATTAGTGAAATGTTTAGTGTGAGCTTGAGAGGAATGTACATTCTGCTGTTATTGAATGAAGAAGTCTATAGGTGTCAATTATATCTGGTTGGTTGGTTTTTAGTCCAACTGTGTTCTTAGTGATTTTCTGACTGTGGAATTTGCCAATTTACTGATAGAGGATTGTTTGTCTTTAACTATAATAATTTATTCACCTTTTTCTCTGCAGTTTTTTGTCTCATGCATTTTTCTGCGTTGTTAGAATGTGCACACATGCTAAGGATTTTATTTGTAGAGAATGGACCCCTTGATCGTTATGCAATGCCTCTCTATGTAACTTTTCTGAATATAGCTACCTCAACTTCCTTTTTACGATTTAGCATGGCATATCTATTCTTCTCCCTCCCTTTCTCTTTTTTTAGTCAGGGTGACTCTCAAAGGCATTCTCCATTTGTTAGTTTTTTAGTTCTAGCTTTCATTTTGGTTCTTTTATTACCCATCTGTTCTTACATGTTGTATACTTTTTCCATTACAGCTCTTGGCACATTAAACATCATTATTCTAAATTCCTAGTCTGTTAAGTCCAACATCCCTGCCATATCTGAATCTGGTTCTGATGCTCATTTTGTCCCTTCCAAATGTGCTATTATCTTTCATTTTTTGTTGAACACGATACACTGAACAAAAGGAACTCCAGGGGACATGCTTTAGTGAAGTGGTGACTTGTCTATTTCAGGGGGGCGCATTCTATATCCTATGATTAGAACTTTTAGATTTTAGTGAGCCTGGTCCCTGGACTCAGATCTTCACAAGTGCTTCTCAGTTTTCCTCTTCTCCCAACTCCTGTTTAGGTCAAACAGGAAGGATATACTAGGCTGAAGCTGACTTTGTCCCCTAGTTAGGCTGTGGTAAAAACCCAATGTGACTGAATTCTAACAAAACAGTTTCACGTTCAGGCTTTTGTTAAGGAAAAAGAGAATTCTCTGGGCCTACTGGGACTCCTGGAGGTAAAATTCATAATTTTCTTAACCCCACAAAGTCTGGCTTCCAGGCTTTTTTCTCTCACGTTACTCCATTCTCAGTCTCTAGCAATTAGTTAATTACCTTTAAGTATTCCTATACAACGCTGCCTACAGCGGTGGTTTCTAGACAGACTCTCCTCCAGGGAAATGGGGATTCTCTGTTCTTTTCTATGTCTCCAGTTTTCAGGAGAAACCATGATGGTTTGTCCCATGAACCTCAATTGTCTGATATATCAAAGAGCTGATTTTCAGTTTTTCAACTTTTTTGTTAGGATGGTATGACTTCCAAGTTTCTTACATGTCAAACTGAAAATCAGATGTCCTTCATGCTGCCTTTAATTTTCCAGACTGCTTATAGCGTTTTCCATATCAGCAACGTGTAATAGATCTAGTTTCTCTATATCCTTGCCAGCATTTGGTATGATCATTATTTTTTTATTTTAGCTGCTCTAATAGATGGCGCAGTGATTTCTCAATGTGGTTTAAATTTGTATTTTCCTAATGGTTAGTGACATCAAACATCTTTTACTTGTGCTTGTCATCCATATAGATCCTCTTCAGTGTAATATCTCACTGTTTTTTGGCTATTTTCTAATTAAAATTTTTTAAATTTTCCAAGTTCTTTGTATATTCTAGATATGAGTCTTTCACCAGACACGTGGTCTACAAATATTAATTCTCAGTACATAGGTTCTTTCAATCTTTTAACAGAGTCTTCAGGAAGCAAAAGTTTGTGATTCTGATGAAGTAAATTTGTCAAATTTTTCTTTTATGATTTTTTTTTTGTAAGAACGTCCTAACAAGAACTATTTGCTAAGTCCAGAACACTTTCCACTATGTTTTTTACTAATATTTTTATTGTTTTCTTTTCCATTTAAATTAATTATACATTTTTAAGATAATTTTTGTTCAAAGAGATTCGGATGAAAACTTCTTTTTTTTTTAATCTCTAAGAAATCCTATTACTTCCATGGTTAACTTACATCTTACAAATCATCTCTCTCACAAATTATCTTCACTAGATAAATCAGCTTACTTTCCATGTTGCTAACACTAGCCTACTAAAAGGAATACAGATTTTGATAGGACAGGAGTAGATTTATAATATTTTGCCAACTGTCATAGGAATATTTCAGTTGCGACTTTAGATGTCTGGAATTCAGCACGAAAATACCAAAAGGCAGGGAAACAAGTGAAAAGGAGAAAATGAGACAGAAAAAATTTAACTTCCCTCAAGTCTACCCTTTTGCCTAGAGATCAGATCATAGCAAATCCAAAGTTAAAAGCAAACAAAAAGCTAGAGGGTCAATTTGCATGCAAATTATACTAAGGCATAAAGCATATTTCCCAAATTATAGTAATCTGTAGATTACCTCAACAAATTTGCCTTATCTGCTTATAATCATATACTACCACATGATTTTGGCTTACCCAGGAATAATTTAGTTTTCTTAAATGTTTAAAGGTATAATATAATCATCAGGTGATGCTTTGTAGACTAACTACCCAGTATGTGACATATTATAAATAAAACAGACTCTTATTAGATTGTTACCACTATTATTTTCCTACATACGTGTGGTATAAAATCAGTTTGACTTTAATATGAGAATTTGGATCCAAACCTACTGTTCTCATTAGCAAGCATAGCAAAGTAACAAAATGTTGCCCTAGTGGCTACTCGAAAAGGAATGTGGATGGTAGTCAAAGAACAGAATCATTTTTTAGTGTAGTATTCACAGCTTTACTGAAAAGTATAAAATGTATAGAGACAATACTGTTATTTCATTTGCAAATTAAATAGCTGAGAAGTATAGATTAGAACATGACTTTTATCAAAATTATCCACTATCAAATTATTCATATCCAGTTTTCTGCAGATTTGGGATTTTTCCCACTGGATTAATAACATATAGTGGGAAATCCAATTGATAACATTCTCATTAAAAAAAATCAGGAAAATCAAGTTTTCTTAAGAATTTCCGGATTTTTGTCCTTGGAGGAGGTCAGGATCTTCCCAAGGCCTGGGTCCTCGAATATTCTTCCAATCATCAAAAGTAGAGTCCTTTATTTTCTATTGAACCACAAAAATGAAAGAATACATATTAGTAAAGCTCCATGGCTTTGCTTAGGACATTGCTGAATGATAAATGAAGGAAGATAATCCACTGGGCCCTCAATTATAACTTTAGCAAATAAACCAACTGCAGATCATACGTAATAACTGAAGAAATGCCTTATTTCCCAGGATTTAGAACTTTTCTTCCCTGCCATTGACGTTAATGCCCATCCTTTCCTATATAGTAATAAAATCATTAAAATACAAAGAGTCTATGCACCTTATTTTTGAGAGCACAAAGAAAGGGAAGACTCTAGGAACACAAGAGTATAAACCTGAGGGCTGATCTAGCATAATAATGACTAAAGGATGAGCATGGGTGACGGCAGAGAGGAGCAAAGGCACAGATCCTAAAGTCTTCTAGAAGGAAAAGAGAGACAAAGATGACTTGTCTTTGCCAAGATGTAAGTCTAGGCTTTAGAATGAAAAAACCTTCCCCACAGCTACTCTGAGCCAAACCCTTTTGGGCAATCAAAAGTAACTTCAGCTATAGTCTGGATTATCCTGCCTTCACTGCCTGCAGTGTCTGTCTCTCAAGCACAGGACTGAAGGGAGGAAGAAAGGGAACCACATACACATGGGTATACTTCAAAAGTTCATGGAAACGGAATCAAAAATAAACTTATTTTGATGCAAAGCCTTCTGAAATCCGCTCACATGCATGGTCTTCAAAACTTCATGGAAAATGCATAATATTAAAACACTGTGCATGGATTTCAAAATGTTTTTGTACCAAAATAAACATATGGCTTGGGCCTGGTGCTGTGGTGCAGCGGGTTAAAGCCCCATCCTGCAGCATTCACATCCTATATGGGCACTGGTTCGAGTCTCAGCTGCTCCAATTCCAATCCAAGTCTCTGCTATGGCCTGGGCAAGCAGCAGAAGACGGCCCAAGTCCTTGGGCCCCTGCAACCACGTGGGAGACCTGGGGGAGGCTCCTGGCTTTGGATCAGCACAGCTCTGGCTATTGCGGTCATTTGGGGAGTGAACCAGCGCAATGAAAGTCCTCTTTCTCTTTGGCTCTACCTCTCTCTGTAACTCTTTCAAATAAATAAAATAATTCTTAAAAAAAAAAAAAAAACCATATGTCTTAATTCTACTTTTCCAAGAACTTTCAGAAATACTCTCATATTTCTTCACTCTTTTGTTGCTGACCTGACAGTATCTTTTATGCATCTTCTATTTGGAATATTCTGGAATAACTGAATAAGCTAGAAAATAGAAGCAGAGAAAACACAAGATAGTGTATATCCAAATACAGACAACATGGTATTAATTTACCTTAGTTAACACTTGGATTCTAAGCATTAGTTTTATACTAACTAGTTGGATTATCTTTTTTTTTTTTTTTTTTTTTTTTTTTTTGACAGGCAGAGTGGACAGTGAGAGAGAGAGAGAGACAGAGAGAACAGTCTTCCTTTTGCCGTTGGTTCACCCTCTAATGGCCGCCGCGGCCGGCGTGCTGCGGCTGGCGCACCGTGCTGATCCGAAGCCAGGAGCCAGGTGCTTCCTCCTGGTCTCCCATGGGGTGCAGGGCCCAAGGACTTGGGCCATCCTCCACTGCACTCCCGGGCCACAGCAGAGAGCTGGACTGGAAGAGGAGCGACTGGGACAGAATCCGGCGCCCCGACCGGGACTAGAACCCGGGGTGCCGGCGCCGCAGGCAGAGGAGTAGCCTATTGAGCTGCAGCGCCGGCTAACTAGTTGGATTATCTTAAGCAAATGATTTAAGCTGTCTGGGCATTAGTTTCCTCAAAAGTAACAGTGAAAAGGGTAGATCACATAATCTATATTAGTTTCCTTAGTTCTCAAATTCACTGGTTTCTAAAAGAATTACAAGGAGAATCTAGTCCCAAACCCTTCATAACATCACTACTGGCACAGTATGACTATATGAATGGTCTTAAAAAGTTCATATAAAAATGCATATTATTAAAAAAACATGGATTTCAAAACAATTTTGCTAACAAAATAATCTTTTAATTGATTCAATTTTCCATGAACTTTCTGGAGTACCCTCATGTATCTGCAAGTAGCACACTACAATTTTTACCAAGATACAGAGAAGCAGTAAATGAAAATCCTGAGTAATTTTGCTTATAGTTTTACAAAGAATCTGCAAAAAGTGTATTTGGAGGAATAAAATTCTGTTAATATGCAAGAAGAGGGTAAAGTATTTTCAATTACGGTTATGAAATCAGCCTCAGTTATGAAAAGTTTTTAATAGAATAAATTTATTCAGATAACAGAAGATAAATATGCTTAAGAGAAATAAAATGGCTCTTGGATGAGATGCAGAGTTAGCAGAACGCATATTAAATTCGGTCCAGTCTTCAGAGATCTTTTGAAAGGAAGATTCCCTGTAGAAATTCTCCAACACAGGCAGAGGGACTAAAAAGTGGGCTGTTACGTGCTGGGCAAGACCACCGAGACTCACTGTTTAACAGCTGACTGCTACAGCATTGACTGTGGAGCAAGTGAAGTAATGCTGAGGAGAAGCAGTGTCACGAGTATTGGATCCAGCCAGAGTGGAGATTGTTCCTCACTGCCTTGTTACCCTGACATCCAGCTAAGACACTTTCTAACAGGCTGCTCTTAAGGAATAAAAGATTATGTCCAAGAGTAAAACTTTTTTAAACACATCTCAAAATTTAAAACCAAGCCCTGACAAGATTCCCTGGGTAGAGAGGCTGGAGACTGAGCCCAAAAGGGGCCTACAAAACACTGTGGCCTTTAAATAGATTCTCCTTCATAAAGCACAAAAACAAAATAAGAAAAACATCGCTATCCACCGCCCACCACCAAAAAAAAAAAAAAAAAAAAAAAAAAAAACAACAAAAAAAACCCCACAAACACCAATTCAAGGTGACTGGACAATAATTAAACTCCTGCTAAGAGGAAAATCAAGACTCACCAGAAATCTCTTCACTGTGTTATTCAGGGTCCAAACTTTCAATCAAAAATGACCACATATAAAAAATAGCAGGCAAATATGGTCCACTCCAAAAAGTGAGCAAACCAGAAAAGATGAAAAGTGTCCTCCCTCACACAATGTGCTGATAAACTTTTTGATTTCTGCTAATCACATGATCTCATTTCAATTTTTATATCCATTCCTATTTTAATTTGAATATCTGTCCATGTTAAAAAATGATACTTATTTTTCTTTTCCTCTATATTCTCACATGCTTTGCCAAAGTTCCTACTGATCAACTGAGCTGATAGACTTTTCATATTGATTTTCAGGTGCTATTCATATTTAAATGAATTAATCAGCCATAATAAGATGAAAATATTCCCAGGATTTCTAATTTGTTGATTTTATTACATCATTTTTTAGGCTGAACGCCTAAAATTTCAGGTGTGAAATTACCAATCTTTATTTTTATAGCTTTTGGTTTTGTTTAATACTAGGCTTTCAGACTCAAGACCACGAAAAAAAGTCTCCAGTTTTTTTCTTCCAGGATTTATAGCATTCTGTTTTTTTATTAAAAATTTCCTGGTCTGTCTGAAATCTACTTATTCACCATAAGTGAAAATGGATCCATCCTTATTTTCTTTTCAAATGACTATATGCAGGTTGAACATTACTAACTTGAAAATCTGAAATTCTAAATACTCTGAAACACAAAACTTTTTGAATGCTGATAAAATAGGAAAAGATTTAAAATTTGGCAAACATTCCATTAGGGATGTTCAATCGGTGAAGACTGCAAATATTCCAAAATTAAAAAAAAAAAAAAAAACTCCAAAATCTGAAATGTCTATGGTCTCAAGCATTTCAGGTAAGGGATACTTAATCTGTAGTTTGCCAGATACCATATATTTGAGATACGTGATTTTTTTCTGCACTAGTAACAACTTAAGTTTATGTTAGGGAAGATCACTAACTAGAAAGATCATTATAAAATAAAGGATAATAACATACAGTACCTCATACTCTGACTCCAAAGAAACTTTATTCATTTTCAGTTTTTTTTCCAATTCAGGATCAATCTGTAGAAAAGAGATTGGAATCATAAATTATTTAAATCTGCTAGATTCAATTTTTAATTCTGAAAGTTACAGAATGGATGGCTAAGATAGTATGTCCAATACAAACATGCAAAACCTCTACCATCCACTCAACTACATAATCATAAATAATGTAGCACCCACTACCACAATGAATGTACCACTACAGCCAACAGTAGCTAATATTCACTGAACATTTGTTATAAGCCAGGCATTTTGATACCAACTACCTTGTGTAATCCTCACAAAGCTTGTATTGTTTTCTTAAAAGGACAAATGTAAAAATAGTACCCATAAAGTAAAAGAGAAATAAAATAGGCTACATTTAAATTTAAGAAATTTGTTCATCAAAAGATACTACTAACGAAGTAAAGACTAAAAGGTTTATAATCCAGCATGCATAAAAAATTCTCAGAAAACAGCAAGAGGGGCCTTTACTTGCTGTGGCCTAGCAAGTAAAGCTGAAGTCTGTGGGACCAGCATCCCATATGGGCACTGGTTCCAGTCTCAGCTGCTCCCACTTCCTATCCAGCTCCTGGCTAATGTGCCGGGAAAAGCAGCAGAAGGTGGCTCGAGTACTTGGGTCCCTGCACCAATGTGAAAGACCCAGAAGAAGCTTCTGGCTTTGGACTGGCCTAGCTCTATCTGTTGCAGCCATTTGGGGAGTGAACCAGTGGGTGGAAGATCTCTCTTTCTCTGTAACTCTTCTTTTCAAATAAATAAATAAATAAATCTTTAATAAAAAAAGAGTAACAGCAAGTTCAAAACTCTAGCAGAAAAAAAAAAAATGGGCCACAGAGCTGAATAGACATACCACAGAAGATATATAAAATAGGAAATAAAAATGGTCAAGACATAAAAAAGTGATCAGCCTCATGGAAAATTGAAATTCACAACATAACGAAATAATAATTCATAACACACCCAACAAAATGGCTTAACAACAAAAAAACAGGTAGGTGTCATGGCCCAGTAGGTTAAGCCACCACTTGAACACCAGTAACCCATAACCAAGTGCTGATTGGAGCCCCAGCTACTCCAATTCCCACCCAGTTTCCTGCTGATGTAGTGAATGATGCCACAAGATTTGGGTTTCTGCCACCCACGTAAGAGATTTGGATGGAGTTCCGGGCTCCTGTCTTCAGCCTAGCCCCAGCCTTGGCTGCTGTGGGCATTTGGGGAGTGAACCAGTGGATGAAAGATCTCTGTCATTCTGTCCTTCAAACAAACAAACATATAAACAAATAAATCCAATAGAAAAAAATACCAGACAGGACTAAGTATTACCAAGTTTTTGAGGTGGTAAGAATAACAAATTTTTGGTAAGAGTACAAACTGATATAACCACTTTGAAAAACTGTTTGGCATTATCAAATGAAGCTGCAATATGATACATATACCCTATGACCGAGCAACTGCTTTTCTGTACAAGAGAAAATTATACAAGAATGTTCAGAGCACCAAAATAATTCTCAGTAGCCAAAACCACAAATCACTCTAAATGCCTATCAACAGTAAAACAGATAAATAAATAATGGCATAATTTGTGGAATACTATTTAGCAATGAAAAATCTTGGGGTCAGCAAAATATGGCCCATGTAACAAATATGGTCCAACCCTTATTTTTGCAAATGAAGCTGTATTTGAGCTTATGTTTATCTATGACTGCTTTTGTACTTTACCAACTGAGTTGAGCAGCTGTGAAAGCTCAAAGAGTCTAAAATTGAAATCTGGCTCTTTACAGAAAAAGCTTGCTGATCCTTAAGAGTTAAAATATAGCATAAGCTATTGGCACAGATACTGAAGCAATAACCGTTGGGAGAGAAAACCAAGCATTGGGTTTGGGATTGTCACGTGTCATATGTCACGTCACGTGGATAAAAACAGGATGTCGGGGTATTACAACATTTAATAAACAATTAAATGGATAATTCAGAACTAAAACAACACAGTAAATGAAATCACAATATTCAAAGGATGGCTTTAGTAAAAGATTGGACACAGCAAGTGGCAGGTTTAGAGACTAGAAGATAAAACAATAGAAAATATACAAATTACATTACAGAAAGAAAAAAGAATGAGGAATAAACAAAACATAAAAAGCATAATAGAAATATTATGTCCATTATAGGAGGTCAAGAGATCCAGTAACAAAGTTTCTCCTTCTGTTTATCCACAGGATTTCTGATTCAAAAAAATGAAACTTTATTTACTTTTATAGATCAATCAAGAAAACAATATAACATTGAATGTTCTTGTTAACATAGTATACAAGCTAATTCAGTAGCTGCTATTATAGATTGAGTACTGGTTTTTGGTGGAAGGATGAGTAAATTTATCATCACTTTGTAAGTACTTGCCTTTTTCATCCTGCATCTGAGAGACTGTCTTCAAATATTTTCACATCTCTGTCTCCAATATGCCCAATTTAAATTCTTCTTTGCATATTAGGCTGTAAGTATGCTCTGTATGCTATTTATCTCCCTAATCCACTTGTATGTGTCTTTCTATCTGTCATTAAAATAGAAGTTATTTGACCTCTATTTCAGTGGTGTTTGAACCATACTGGTACTGGTATTGTAACTGCTATCATTTTATTATCTGAATCTTAGGAAACATGGACATATATCTATAATACCCCTTTACAAGGCACAGCAGACAGGTAAAACCAAAGATTGTTACTGCTCACAACTGCAATGTACTTAAATTGTACACTTAAATTGCAGTACTCAGTGTGGTGAAACAATGGATGACCCATTGTAGAGGACTCACAGTTGTTCGCAGTCTCTAGTCTCAAGCCCTTTTGACTTCAGCATTCTTGTCCTTGAGACCCCACCTTGACTTCAAACTCTTCTGAGCACCATCAACCCCAATCTTATCATCTCCATCCATAAGGACAACAGTCATCCTTTCAGGCTCATTTACACTGTATGAACTCAACCTCACCAGAACATTGACTCTTAACTTCAGCTTAGTTTGATTTCTCAACATCAGCCAACCCCAATCTCTCAGTCTCAGTAGGCCTTTCCTTTTCATCTTCCTCCTATACACCTGACTTCATTCTCTTAACAATATTCTCGACTTCAGCTTTAAAAAAATTATCTATTTTCAGTTTTATTTGGAAGCCAGAGACATAGAGAGACAGAGAGACAAAGAGAGATCTTCTATCCATTGCCATATACCCCAAATGCTTGCAACAGCCAGGGCTGGGCAGGGCTCAAACCAGGAGCCCAGAACTCAATCTAGTTTTCCCACATGGGCGGCAGGGACCCAAGCACTTGGGCCATCTTCTACTGCTTTCCCAGGCCATCAGCAGGGAGCTGGATTGGAAGTAGAGCAGCAGGGACTTGAACTGGCATCCAGATGGGATGCCAGGACTGCAGCAGAGGCTTAACCTACTTCTCCACGGTGCTGGCCCTATACCTCTCTTCTTAAAGGGAAAGAGAAAAACTCCTTGATAAAGTACTTGGGATGCTAATTAAAATCTTTTAACAAAATTTAAATTGAAAACTGTTAGCTGAAGTTATTCAGTGAGACTCAAAATCTGTTCCCTCATAAAAACCAATATATTCTTTTTAAATTTAATGTTTATTCTAATACCTACTAGTGTTGGTTTCTCTCAAACTACAAAATTAAGAAAAGTGAATAGGCTTTTTTTAATTATTATTATTTGACAGGTAGAGTTATAGACAGTGAAAGGGAGACAGAAAGGTCTTCCTTCCGTTGGTTCACTCCCCTAATGGCTGCTATGGCCGGCGCTGCACCGATAGGAAGCCAGGAGCCGGGCACTTCCTCCCGGTCTCCCATGTGGGTGCAGGGACCCAAGCACTAGGGCCATCCTCCGCTGCCCTCCTGGGCCACAGCAGAGAGCTGGATTGGAAGAGGAGCAACCAGGACTAAATACTATCTTCTCTGCAGATTTCTCTGCCCTAAAATAGAGTCTCTCAGAGCATGATTGGATGCTGACTGAAAACAGCAGCATGTCTCAAAGGAAGCCAATTTGATTTTGTTTCTTAACTTTCCCAGGCTCCTGGCTTTGGGCTGGTCCAGTCCTGGCTGTTGCAGGCATTTGGGGAATGAACTAGCAGGTGGGTGATTTATCTCTGTCTCTTTTTCTTTGTTTTTCATACAAAATGAAAATAAAACAAAATTTTTTAAAAAAAGAGCACAAAGATCATTCAATCATAATTAGCTTTGAAAAGCAAGACAAACTCAGACTGTGTGGTGTTCTGATTACACACTTCCCCTAAGCCAGTACATATACAAGATACATATCAAACTCCAATTAGAATTCTTACTTTAATCTTCACAGCATCATATCGGATTTGTGAAAACTCACGAAGACCAAAAGAACCTCCAACAATCAGCAACTGAAAAAAAAGAAACAATCAAACAAAATAACAACACAGAATTCAGTCTATCCATAGATCACTTATGTAAACATTATAGACAGATTATACAAAATCCTACAGATTATTTTTCCTGGTGAGTCACCATTCACCTCTTCAGAGTAGATGGAGTACATACAGGAGATACACATATTGACAGAGGATACATTCTAAGATGTCCATACATGCCCAAAACTCTATATACTATGTTTTCTCTATATACTAAGTATTTTCCCATACCCACATACTCATGATAAAATTTAACTTATAAATTAGGTATAGTAATATATAAACAACAATAATAAATAGAATAATACTGTAATAAAAGTAATTTTTAAGCAGGAATTATTTATTTCTGAAATTTTCCTTTTAATATTTTTGGATCGTGGTTGACTATGAGCTGTAACTAAAACTGTGGAAAATGAACCCTCGGATAAGAGAGGATTACTGTCTCAGAAACATTAAAGCACATCATGACCTAAAACAAAGTCAGAACACCACTGCTGTACCTGACCTGATGGTTAAAATGACATCATGACCAGCATTCTATTATTTGAGCCTTACAACAGACCTATCAACTGAGGGAGGGGGATGTATTAGATGAGGAAATAAAAGCACAGCTAACTAAATGATTTGCTCACTGTTAAATTAAATTTGGCATTTACTTGGAGTTCTTATGTAACCTAACTTAGTAGGTAAAAAAACAAAACCTGATCAACTTATGAGAGCAAGTACAAATAAAGTAAACGTCTACTTGTAACCTATCTAGCTATTGTACATTACTTCCTAATTACGTCTGCAAATACCCATCACCCATGTTGCAGAAAGTAGCTCCCCGAACCTCTTCTGGTTCTGAGTGTTGCCTGATTTATGAATCTTCCTTGCACAAATAAACCCCAAACCTACCTGGTGTTACTCCCTCATGCTAAAGCTGCAAAAGTCTAAAAAAAATAAAGTTACCTTCCTTTTTACATCAATATATTTATATTAATTAAAGAAAAATATAGTAAGGTATAAAACATAACATATAAGCCTATATAATTTTGAAGTTGGAAATATCAACAAAACTTAAGTCTATGAATCTCAAACCCAGTAAGTGGGACCACATAAATGAACTTAAAACAACAAAAAGCAAGGACGATCAAGAGAAATTTCTGTTATACAAAGCAGCTAATATCTGCAAGAATTCTTTGTGTAAGTAAAATAAGTTATGTTTCTTAGCTTCAATAAAAAAGATACACCACTGCCTTTCCTACTTCCTCTCTGCTCCTTTTATTCATTCTTCCTCCCCTTCATAAAGTTGGAGTACCTTACAAGGCTCACTCTTTATACCTCTTCTACCTATTTCCAACCAACACTGAGTCCCAAGGTGATGTGATCCAGTTCCACAGATTTAAACAACCTCTATAACTGAGCAACCTCTAAATGTACATTTTTAATGGAAAATATACAGTGAACTGAAAACCTGCCTTCCTATTTGACTTCTTCTCTTGAAAATCTAGTAAGTAGGGGCTGGCATTGTGGCACAGTGGGGTTAAGCTGCCACTTGGAGCACCAGCATCCCAAATGGACACTGGTTCTAATTCCAACTGCTCCATTTCCGATCCAGCTCCCTGCAATGGAGGATGGCCCAAGTGCTTGGGCTCCTGAACCCATGTGGGAGACCCAGATGAAGCTCCTGGCTTTGGCCTGGCCATTTGGGGAGTGGGGAGTGAACCAGAAGATGGGAATCACTCACTCCCTTTCTCACCTTCTCTCTGTGTAATCCTGATTTTCAAATAAATAATCTTTTTTTAAAAAGATAAAAAAGTCTGATAGGTATATACACTTCAATATGAAAGAATAAATCATGATATTTACTTCAACTCCCTTTCAGTTCTAACCTGCCTCTCACCAATTTTCACATACCAATAAATGTCAATTACATTCATCCAGTTCTTCCAGTCTGCTTCTTTGGAACCACCTATAGCTCCCATTCATATCTCACACACAAGGTACTTCAAAACGTTCATGGAGAGGCATGCATTTGGCATAGAGCCATAATGCTGCTTGGAAAGACTACATCCCATACTGGAAAGCTTGGTTCGTATCCCAGCTCTGTTCCTGATTCCTGTTCCTGCTAATATGCACCCTAGGAGGCCTATGTGATGGCTCAAGTAGTTGGGTCTCTGCTACCCAAGTGATAGACCCATACTAAATTCCTGGCTCCTGGCTGCAGCCTGGAGCTCTTGTGCCAGCTCTTGTGGGCATTAGAGGCTGCTGTGGGTGTTTGAAGAGCGAAAAAGTAGATGGATCTGTCTTTCCCCCCTCTCTGCCTTTCAAATAAATAAAAATTAAATTAAATTTAAAAAGATGCAATCAAAGTTTTCAATCAATGCTCACAGAAATTGAGATTAAGAATGAGCTTATTTAGGTGCAAAATTCTGAAATCCATGCAAAGGCAAGGAAAGTAGTATTAGCAAATGGTTGACAGTCCAAGTCCTCTTCTATATGATATTAAAGATTTATATAAAGTATTAATGTTTATCCAAGAGAGAAAGCAATATTAACTTGAGGATGAATGTAATATAGTAATAATGGCATATCTGATTTATTCACAACAAAGAAATACATCTTGAGTTCTTTCCAGAAATGTCAAATTTTACAGCACTGAACACAGCATTTTCCTCTATAAAATTATAGACAGGTCGAGGGCTCATATTCAGAACCACGGTCCTCCAGGTCTAGTATAGACAGAGAGAGCAGATGTCAGCTGGAAGAAAATCACTGTGGCACTTTGCACTTTCTGGGGGGTGGGGGGAAGCTCTAGAAGGTACTTCCATGCATAGCAATTTTAAGACCTTGGTTTGACAATTTTGAAAGATAAGAAACAAAACCAAATTGGCTTCCTTTGAGACATGCTGCTGTTCTCAGTCAGCATCCAATCATGCTCTGAGAGACTCTATTTTAGGGCAGAGAAATCTGCAGAGAAGATAGCATTTACACACGCCCTGTCATTTACACAAATATATTGGCTAAGATATCTTATAAAGTTATTTTTAAATTTTGAATTTATTATCATTTTATTTGAAAGGTAAAGAGACAAACAGAGATCACCCACCCACGATTCACTCCCCAGTTGCCTGCAATGTCCAGAGCTGGGACAGGCTGAAGCCAGGAGCCTGGATCTCAATGCAGGTCACCCATGGTGGTGACAGGGACCCAATCACTTGGGTCATCACCTATTGCTTCCCAGGGTGTGCATGAGCAGGAAGCTACAACTGGAAACTGAGTGGGGAGTGAAACCCAGGCACTCCCACACAGGATGCAGCATCTCAAGCAGCAGCTTAACTGTTTCCCAAACATTCATCCTGAAACAGTCATTTTTAAACTTATAAAAACTGACAGTTTCCTGAAGATGAATCAAAATTCCAAGTCAGCAGGCTGGCGACCTGGTGTAGTAGGTTAATCCTCCGCTGGAGGCACCAGCATTCCATGTGGACGCCGGTTCTAGTCCCGGCTGTTCCTCTTCCCATCCAGCTCTCTGCTATGGCCTGGGATAGCAGTAGAAGATGGCCCAAGTCCTTGGGCCCCTGCACCCACATGGGAGACCAGGAAGAATCTCTTGGCTCCTGGCTTCGGATTGGTGCAGCTCTGGCCATTGCAGCCATCTGGGGAGTGAACCAGCGGATGGAAGACCTCTCTCTCTGTCTCTTCTCTCACTGTAACTCTTTCAAATAAAATAAATAAAATCTTTAAAAAATTAAAAATTGCAAGTCATCAAAGATGAGTGAAAAATATCCATTACCTTTCTAAAGTCACTTCTTCCCTTTAGTCCTGCTTAAATGCAAAAGCTAGTAACTTTACCTGTACTAACATTCATACCAAGGTAACACACTGCTGTGTATTTAAAAACAACAACAAAAAAAGCAAACAGCCTTTTTTTTTTTTTTTTTTTACCATGACTTCAAAGTTTGCTGAAACCAAGTAAGTTGCCCATGGCAAACCAGCAAATCAAATGAGTTGTGCCGATTCCAGCTGCGGTTGGTCTTGTGTCAGCAGCCTGAACCTTCGTCCTCCCGACATCGTCAGGCGATTCAGTATAAAATTCCCTGCGACTCCGTTAAGCATCAAAGCTGCTTGCAGACCGCTTTAGACGCACCACAGCGACCACTTGTGGGCTACTGCCAGGCCGCAGGCGCCGTGCTAAACAGTTTATTCACAACGCCTTATTTGGCTCATCAAACCTCGGAAGAATTAAAGCAGTTCACAAACGAGGACGTTTAAACGGGGAGGCATTAGAAACTGCAGAGTTAAATTATCAGGCTGGGGATCCACCTGGAGAGCTAACGGAGTCCTCAGCTACAAGCAAATACATCTATTCCCGGTGATACAGGAACAGGAGCGGGGTGGATTGGGATGGAGGGTGGTGATCTCGTTCTCGGAGTTCAGAGAAATGCGACTGGCCGTAGGGAAGACAACACGCTCACAAGCGCGCAGACGCTGGCTGGGGACCGGGGTGAGGGGACCCGAGGTGATGAGTGTGAGACAGCCTCCAAGTCCGGTCTCAAACTCTCGCCCGGCCTTCCCGGCCCAGGGGTCCGTCCTCGGCACCCAGCGCTACGGAGGCCCCACCCCTTCCGGAACCCCGGCCCCGCACTGTCCTCTCTCCACTTACCAACATGGGAACTCCGTACCGAAGGGTCTTGTTCTTGCGCAGGGCGCGCATCACCGCGGGGGCAAGCATGGCACAACTTCCCCACTCACCTAGGCGCCCTTCCCTGCCGGCCCGACCCCACGCTCCCGCCCGGCGCGGGACGTCCGTCACTCACCTCCCTCCCTCCGCAGTTCCGTGCATGGTCCTCCTCGCAAAGGCCTCCGCCAGCCCAAAGCAATCGATTCCTAGTAACATATTCGCGCGTCGGCACAGAAACTGTTCCGGAACTTTGGTTCCGGAACACCCGCGTACAGTTGTCATTTGGGAACTTGAATCCGGTTCTGGGTAACCAACAAATTGATATTGAAACCGGTGCCTCACTTCTATCTTCCTCACTTCTGCTCGAAGTTGTCAGAGGCATAAATGATAGATTTAAGTCTTGACAAAGGTCTTCTTAGAACAGTCCCTGGCAGATGGCCATTCGATAAAATTAGCTAAGAAAAAGTGTTCTGAAGCTATTACTCCAAGCTCGAAAGCTATTTGTGAGGTGGAGAATTTACCAGCTTAATACAAACTTTTGAAATTAAGTCGCTAGAAAAGTTAGATTGAGTATAGTCAGTGTAGTATCTTTTTTTTTTTTCTTTTTTTGACAGGCAGAGTAGACAGTGAGAGAGAGAGACAGAGAGAAAGGTCTTCCTTTGCTGTTGGTTCACCCTCCAATGGCCGCCGCGGCCAGCGCACTGTGGCTGGCGCACCGCGCTGATCTGATGGCAGGAGCCAGGTGCTTCTCCTGGTCTCCCATGGGGTGCAGGGCCCAAGCACTTGGGCCATCCTCCACTGCACTCCCGGGCCACAGCAGAGAGCTGGCCTGGAAGAGGAGCAACCGGGACAGAATCCGGCGCCCCGACCGAGACTAGAACCCGGTGTGCCAGCGTCGCAAGGCGGAGGATTAGCCTAGTGAGCCACGAGTGTAGTATCTTATCGCTTAGCACAGAACCCTTTACATAAATGCTTTCACAGTAAGATAGTTTATATTCCTCAGTCATTTCTGAACGCCTGGCTTCCACGACTCCTCAAGAATAAAGCCCATCTGCATGCATGTCTTTGGAAGGCTCTAGGAATACTGAGATGAAGACATGATGTACACTTTGAAGAAATTGGCAGTCCAATGACAAATGGACATAGGTCTAAGGTACTGTGACAGTTTAGGAAACAGTTGCCCTGAGTGCCATTTGCCAGAATGAATCAGAAGAAGCCTTGCCCGAGCGCAGGTGACATACGGTCACGCCTTCCGTGCTATACCTGAAATCTTTCCATCTGCCACTGTCCTTCTAATGCTGCTGAAATATCCCTGGTTTACTCCCTTATCATACTCTTTCCAGCTGTTAAAGCTATCTCCAGAGGAGAACTCCAGATGCACTTTAGGCAGTTCCAGTGACATCTGTGTCTATAGTATTATAGGTGAAAACACCAAAAAGAAGAAAAGAAACAGAAACAATTTAAGTTATCTTTAAATCTATCTTCTGCACTACTGAAAATCATCTAGGAGACAAACAATGGTGAGATTCTCCTTTTACCCTGTGTTCACTCCAGTTTTAGCAAAGAATTTAAGACCCTCTGCAATATGACTTTGGTCTGCTTTTTTTGGCCATTGTTCATTCTATACCACCCTGGAGGAGATACTATGTCTTGAGGATTCCTTGAACTTCCACATCTTCAAAACGGTGTTCCAGGGACACCAGTTCTTGATGTCTCCCTTATTCCATAGGCAATGTAAATTATTCCTTCCTCACAGCTCTTGTGGCCTTTGATATATAAATATAACTATAAATAAATATATGTATATGTGTGTATATATATATAAAGTCATTATCACTCTGACAAGCACATAGGCAAGATGAAAACAGGAGAATGGAAAGAATACTTCAGAGCTTGAATTTGAACTTTGGAACAACAAAAAGCAGAAACTGCATTGATCCAAGGGAGACTGTGGAGTGATCAGGATACATTTATTAAAATAAAACTCTCTGCTAATTTCTTCATTTTCTTCTGTTTCTCCGTCTGACTAAGGAAGAGGACTTGCAAACATGGGAACTGGAGTAGGAGAAAGATCAGAGCCTGAAATAATCTTCCGCAGGTGTCCCCAACCATATCTGATAGGGGCTCTTGTTTTTGTTAACAGAGCCACACGCTGCAAAAAGAGGGTCCAGTCAACAATGGACCACTTTCGTGGTGGCTCCATAGATTATAATGGAGCTGAAAAATTCCTATCACTTAGTAGCTTTACTCTACCTTCTCTAGTTTTATATAAATATCATTGTTACATTGCTGACAGTATTCAGAATAGTGACACGCTACACAGATTTGCAGCTAGGATTAGTAGGCTGAACTATATATGTATAGTGTAGGCTATACCATCCAGGTTTGTGTAGGTACACTCTATGATGTTCACACAGTGATGAAATAGACTGACATTTATTAGAACATATCCCTGTTAAAAGGGAATGCATCACTACACAGCTTTACTTAAAATCATCCCTTTTGCTTAAATATTGTCTGGTTGCTTTCACACAAGTGTAAAGACCAAAGCCCTGTAAGTCTAAAATATTTACATCTAAAATATTTGGATATTTAAGGAAAAGTGTGTTGACCCCCAGTATTTGGGTTTGAAGTTCTTTCTGTGGTTGATTAAAAAAATACCCATGGGGCCTGAGCTATGGCACAGCGTGTAAAGCCACCACCTGCAGCACCAGCATTACATAAGGGTGCAGGTTCAAGTCCCAGCTGCTCCACTTCTGATTCAGCTCCCTGCTAATGTGCCTGGGAAAGCAGTGGAAGATGGACCAAGTGTTTGGGCCCCTGTACCCAATGGGAGACCCAGAAGCAGCTCCTGGATCCTGGTTTCAGTCTGGCCTGGCCCTGGCTGTTGAGGCCACTTGGGGAGTGAACCAGCAGATTAAAGGCCTCTGTAACTTGGCCTTTCAAATAAATAAATCATAAAAAGATGCCCTTACAATCTATATACCACTCCAATCAGGAAGTGGAATTGAAGGTCCTTTCCACAATGACTCCAGGTTTGGCCATGACTTGATCTGGCCAATGAAGACATCAGCAAATGTGACAAATGCAAAGGTTTGATAAATGCTTTCACATTGGGGTCTGCCTTTTTGGAACCCTCGCCTGAGATGCCCCCAGTACTGTAAAGAAGTAGTCTATTGGGAGCAGAGAGGCCACATGGAGACCCACGGAAGCGCCCTTATCAGTAGAAGCACATTGCCAGACATGTGAGGAAAATCTTGCACTACCCACCCCGATGTACATGAGAGTTGCCCATGGTAATATCAACAGAACAGGCAGCTTTCAGAATCTTTTAAGATATTGTTGCTTTAAGTCACTTAGTTTTGTAGTGGTTATGTAACTGGGTAATTGTGTCCATGAGGGGAAAAATGGCCATTCTACATACACAACAGTTACAGACCAGTAACTTGACTCTAGGCATGAACTTTGCTTACTTAAGCTGTGTGACAGCAATGATAACCAATACAAACTATTTTTACCTATTAAAGTCAGCTAGATGCAAAATGAACTTATCCTGTTCTGACAAGTCCTCATTCTATGGCACAAACATATTTCTCTTCTGTGTATCCTACACAGAGGATGGAAGATAGTAAGTGTTTGCAACTGCACTTTTAAACATTGTTTAAACAGGATGGTACTGCTACTGTCATTGTTATAGAACATTTAAGTTGGTATAATCAATTTCCCATTATCCATAATGGGAAGTTGTGACAGCATGGTTTAATCATGTTAAATCTAAGAAACTCTAATTTTCTGGGAGACTGGAAGAGTGGCAGACTCTTCACTGGCTTGAAGTAAATTCCTAGGTCTGGCACTAACTATTGTTGCATCTTCAGCAAGTTAATTTTGTCAGGTTAGGTTACTTTATCAAAAATAGGAATATTGACACTGCCTTGCACAGCTGAGAGAATTTGACATTGGTTGTAAAAAGGGTGACCCATGGCTGTGTCTGCAGTATGCAGGGTATAGTACACGATCACATATGCAGGTTTTGAAGCCAGACGTCCTGAATTTAAATCCCAGCTCTGGCACTTAATAACTATGTGATCAGGACAAGTTACTTAACCTGTCTCACTTACCTCACCTTTAAAATGGGTTAACAGCAGCAGTTATCTTAGTGTTGTTGTGAGGCTTACATAAATACATACAAAGAATTCATAATACTGTCTATAATATTGATAAAAACTCAGTAATTTTTAGCCAGTTATAATTCAGGCAATGGTTGTAAAAACTGTATTTATTTGAAAGGTGGTGGGAGGTGGAGAGGGAGAGGCAGAGAGAATGAATCTCCCATCCTCTAGTTCACTCCTCAAATGCCTGTAAGGTCTGAGGCTTGGCCAGGCCAAAGCCAAGAGCCTGGAACTCAATTTGACTCTTCCACCTGGGAGGCAGGGACTTCGCTACTGGAGCCATTACCTGCTGCCTCTCAGGGTGCACATTAGCAGGAAGCTGGAATTGGGAAAAGAGCTGCGACTTAAATCCAGACATTCCAGCCTAGGATCTGGATGTTCATGCTGAGTATTAACTGACGTGCCAAATGCCCACTCTTCAATCTAGTTTTCTTTCCTTTTTTTCATTGTTCTGTCAAAGGTGCTACTCCAAGGTGGCAGAAAAATGAGGTAAAATACAGGCTGTAAAGATTCAGTGACAAATTCAACAAGTTTTTATTGAATGCTAATATTCGCTAGTCACATTTAGATATACTTTATCTCATCTACTGTAACTGGTATCAAATAGTAAAAGTTTAAGATGAATTATAATGGATTTTGATGGCTTCTTTACCATATTTAATCTGTAGTGATATTCTCTAGATTATATGGTATTGTGTCCACTTGTTGCTATAGGGCATTTATTTGATCTTAGAAACTGACTGCTATTTATATCTAGGGATGCAATTTGACTTTAGAAACAAAGTAGAAAGGAATCAATACAAAATAGGGCTCAAAAGAATGATAATCTTACTACAAACAACATAACCTGGAAGTAAAATGCACATATATCAAGTAATAAACAGACTCATATTCAAATCAGTATTTCAGATATAGGATTAAAATGAGATTCAACTCAGTATCTCCACTTGCAAACCTGTAAACAAGGAAAGAGGATCATCCCATTTTCCAGTAATTAGTCAATGAATTTAATGATTATAGCAAATACAATGTTCTGTAAATGATTTTAGGCTAATGATTAACTTGCCTTCGAAAATGTACCTTACTAGGGCCGGTGCTGTGGTGTGGTGGGTTAATCAGCGGCCTACAGCGCTGGCATCCCATATAGACACCAGTTCGAGTCCCAGCTGCTCCACTTCCAATCCAGCTCCCTGCTAGTGCACCCGGGAAAGCAGTGGAAGATGGCCCAAGTCCCTAGGCCCCTGCACCTACTTGGGAGACCCAGAAGAAGCTTCTGGCTTCAGCCTGGCCTAGCCCCAGTTGTTGTAACCATTTAGGGAGTGAACTAGTGGATGGAAAATTTGTCTCTCCTTCTCTCTGTAACTCTTTCAAATAAATATTTAAATCTTTTAAAAAAAGAAAACCTACTTCAGGCCTCTCTCCTTCCCTTTTCCCCCTGTAAAAACAAAATGTGAACAGTGAAGAAAACTTTTAGAAACAGGAGCTAGTATTTGCTACAACTTGATTCTGAGAAGCAGCAATGCTTTCCTCTAATAAAGGTTTTTATGCTATCAAGTGCATTAGGTAAGCAGATCAAGTGCTGTGCCTTCTGTAAGTAGACATCAGTGAAATATAAGAGACTATTGCAGTCAAGAATGTGGTTCCAATCAGAACAGAATTCCTTAAAATACTGTCTCTTAATTGACCTTTTGAAGTTGGTGCTGGTCATAAAGAAATTTGTAGTTAAAAGAGGAAAAGCAAAAACTTATTCTAGATAGCAGCCAACTGTACACCTATTTTAGGTGAGAGGCAGACTTTCAGAATTCAATTTCTACTTCTAGATGTGAGGAAAAAATATCTTAGCATCAAGATTACCCACAAATATTCTCCCATTTTCAGATGCTGAGCTCAGAATGACTATTTTATTTTTCTTTATATGTCCAGCACCTGGCACATAGTTGGCACTCATGAGTTACATTTGCTGAATGAAGAAAAAAATGCTCCTCTCTCCAAAGATAAAATACCTTTAAAACTAACTAGAATGTTTACTAGATCTATATGAAACTACATGAACTCTACTTCTATACGTATCTGACAGACTATAGTTCCTTAAGTTGGTTGATTAAATATATTTTCAAATACTTAAATAAATTTTTAAATAACAATGTTTACTGTAAAAAAAAAGTCTCTGGTTTACAACTACTGGAATGAATCACAGAAGAACTCATATGATTGAATTTGATATTAGGCCTTTGTCTCAGATTGTTCGGTGGAATCTCTCAACTCCAATCATGATGGTTGCAATACTCTTCAGTTGTTGATCAGGTGGTTTTTTTTTTTTTTTTTTTGTCTTTATTCAAAGCCCAAACCAAGATGAAAGTGGATGGAGATAATTTTTTAAATGTTCAGGAAGTGCATATATTTAAGACAGAAACATGAGACAGGGTACTTCTGTAACAGACTAAGTCTGACTGTGGCTAAGTTACATCATCTCTGGGCACCTTGGCTTTCTCATCTCTTCTATAGATTCATCCTATATTTTTTTTCTGTTTTCCTTTTAGTTTCAATCCTATGTGATTCAGTTCTAATTTAATACATGCACCAAATGAAGCACACTAATACTACACTTTGCTGGAGGTCTATCAGTTCTTAACAAATCAGGAGTGAAGGAATACTCCACTTTTTACTCCATGTCTATATTGAGGAAGAGCTCCAGTTAGCTGCAGCCATGTCTCTATGTAATTTAATAATGTAAATATAATCAGGTTTAAATGCCACAGAATGTGTTTATGAGCTTGCATACTGGAATCATCTGATGAACTTTATTTTATTGCTGCCTGAGAGTCCTGTTTAATTTGATCTGTAGCCTGGGCATAAAGACTTTTACCAGTGTTCCAGGTGATTCTACTTGACAAAATGCAGAAAGCATTAGCATAGAGCTATGAATCTCAAACTCAGTGGGAGTCAGAGTCACTTGGAGGGATTATTTAAAACACAGATTGCTGGGTCCACATTCAAGAGTTTCTGATTCAGGAGATCAGGATGAAGCCCCAAAATCTGCTTTCTCAGGTAATGGTGATGCTTTTGTCCACAGACCTTGCTTAGAGGACCACTACCAGGAAGGACATATTATTGATGCTGGCACTCGAGTTAAAATCCTGATTCCATTATCACCACCTATGAAATCTTAGGAAAATAATTTATTCTCTGATCTTTATATCAGTTCTTAAATCTCAGAGTCATGAGGCATTGACAAGAAGATCTTGATACAGTTCCTGGCACAGAATGCAATAACAAATACTAACTTCCTTTTTCTATTATACATAGCTACAAGGTGTAATTACATTAAATCAACAGCACACAAGTTAAAACTCTGCAGGAAAAGCAAACAGAGACAACTGGAACAAATAATATCTTATTAGAATTATATATACATAACAGAAAATGATAAATACAGAATGTTTTTAGTATCATGTCTAAAAAATACTTCCATTCAATTTTCAAAATGTTGAACATAATAATTTAGCTGGTAGGAACACTAGATGTAATCTAATTAGATATATCTTTAAAGAACATGAGGTTTTTTTTGTTACAACCTATAATAGATTCTAATACCTCATCTATGATAATAATTTGTTTTCACAAAATCAGAAGAATAAACTGAATAGTATATTTGCCTAAATCATTAATATTTTGGTCTTTAATTTCCAAGAAAACCTAAATCATCAAAGTGCATCAGAATCCATTATCAGCCAAAGCAAAGCCTCTACTAATGATGGAATAGGTGTATTCTAAATTTACATATACCAATAAACAAAAAACTAAATCGCTCTCTTTCCTGCTTGTCATTTGCTTCAGTCTGTGTGTCTCAAGGTCCTCCCAGGAGTTACTGTCCAAGTCCTGAGGTGACTTCTGGCAGGTAAGCATGCCCTTTGTGGATGCTGCTGCATGTGCCCTCAGAGACAGGGAGGACCTGAGGTAGTACCTCCACAGTGGGGCTGGCAGAGGTGAGAACTCGAATACTGTCAGTGTTTCTCTCTGGAATCTAGATGAGTCCGCTTGTCTAAGTAAGTCTCAGGGGGGCTGAACAGCTCAGGTCAAAGGGTATACATGTCAGGATTGTTTAAAACAAGTTTCTCTCTATATCAACAGTTGATACAGAACAAGGTCTTACTGACTTTTTAATCTTAAAACCTTGCCCTTTCCAAGGTAGCCTGATATCATTATGAGACAGTTTTCTTTTTCTGAATTCCTTAAAAAAAAAAAAAAAAAGAGATGGTCACCTGCATATCTTCTTTGTTGCTGCATCAATTTGTGCATGGTATCAGTTTTCATTATTAATTACAATTGTTAACTTAATGATATACTTTTAACTTTTTATGAATTAACTATTTATGAATTTTCTTAAACTGTGAGGTCCCCAAGGGTCACCTTAACTTGTTCCTTCTCTATGGGACATTCTCAAGTGCCTCATTTCTCAGTAACTTTTTTCTTTTGCTATCTTTGATACAAATTTGACACCAACTTATACTGCTCTACCTATGTGGCTAATTCTATTTTAAGTATTCTCTTCCCAACCAGAACCAAAAAGCTCTTTAGAATGGAGACTATACATTTTACTTCTTTGCAAAAGTATTTGGCAATGCTGATGTTTTGGCAAATAATTGCCAGACTGCGGTAAAGTCCTCATAATGCTGCAATCAGAATGATATAAGGCTTACAGTCTGGCCAGTATATAGACAATTAAAATTATTTTTTTAAAGCCAAAACATTAACCGTGGTTATTAATCCTATGTGCTTTAAAACCAACACGGTTATAAGGACATCACATTTTTGGTATTCTCTAGCATCCATATCCTCCTTCTGGGGTTTTCCCATGAAATACCCACCAAATTTCTCTACACCCTAAAACAACAGAAAACTTTCCCTTCCTTTTCCTGAGAAACAGTTTATTAATGAAAGGCCATCACCAGTGTTTAGAACTAAAGCTTAGCAATAAGGCCCTTCCACTGTAACTCAATCAGAAACAGAGTTGATTTCATGCCCATCCTGGCTGAGATGCAGTTCCTTCTCTCAAATTTTGTGTAATATTAGAAATTTAAAAAGCTGGTAAACAGCTTGAGAGGGTTCAGGTGCTACCCTGGGAGGCACTATCTTTTGTCCTTCAACAGTTTTCTTGCTGGGTTGCTTTGGCCCTATTGCCACAGCCCTGACCACAATCATTCCAGCTGACACTTTCACAGCCCTTTGAGGTACCACAAATGTCAAAAGTGAAGCCCAAAGATTCCGTATTTATCTTTACTACCGTATTATCTTTATACCTGAAAGGTTTTTTATTTTTTTTTTAAAAGATTGAGAACTGGATTATGGAAATTTGCCTCAGTTTCACCACAGCTATTAGGAGAAAAAATTTTGTCCTTCCAAGAACTTTAATTGGTTGATTGAGTATTTTAGTGCCCTAGACTGGGCATTCTCTTTTAAGGCTCACTCCCTGGTTCCCACTATACATGCTTACAAATATCTCTTTAAATTCTTCAATTAAGGTCATGCCTTAGATCAGAAACCTTGAAACCAGAGCAACTACCTCACCTCTTCAGTTCTTCATAAGGCATTACTACTACACTATCATACATGTATATGTATGTGTACTTTATATATGTATTTATCTTGTAAAAAAAAAAGTAAAAATGCTCTTTTCACTCTTCTTTGTCTAATATAGGCACCCAGGTATGTAGTTAGAAATGAAATAAAGGCCACAAAAATTTCCCTAGGAAGATCATTACAAAGAAAATTCCTTTCTTCCTCTCATATCATACAGCTGGCCTTTGAGGCATGCCAGCTTAGAAATAAAGTATCACCCATGGTGATAGGAAGTCAGGACCTTTCTCTCTTTGGGTGGCAGCTGACATTTCTATCAGAAGGCCTAGTAAAATATGTATCTCTTCTTTTGCTCTAAGCAATATTTTCTTCAGCTTTCCTTCAAAAAATATCTTTACTCTCCCATTAAAATATGAAGATTTGGAGATTTTGAACAGCAAAGTTATGGGTGGGCATTGGTCACTTTAAATCATGTGTTGGCTATGTAGAGAGAGAGAAAGATATGGTAGAATGGTAGTGGAGGAGGGCTAGAGAAATGTATTTTCAATGGGAGCACTGGAGGAAAGCAAACTTTTCATAGCTGTTGCCGGTATCTCATGAAAGCCCAGGCTGCCACCATGGTGAGGGCAAACACTGGCACCAGAACCACAGCCATGGGAATGCCACTTGGCTCCCCTTCACCTCGATGTGCAAGAGGTCCATTCTGCACCTGTAACTGGAAGAGAAGGAAAACTGTTAACTCCAGTGACTAATCTATGTTTCCCACCTTGATTCTGGACCACCCAAAACTATAAGCCCCAACCACTACCCAGTAGAAGGCAGTCATGCATCAGTGACACAGGTTCTTCTGGAAAAAAAAAGTCTGAAAGGGAGGCATTTAACTTTGTTGCGCTACCAACCTAAGGGGACAAGTCAGGTAACCTCTTCCTGTACTGCCTCCATCTTAACTCTATGTGTATCATAATAGCAAAAGGAAGATATGAGATGAAACCTAATGATCACATGGGAGACCTGGATATTACTGGGGAGAAGGGTACATCTTTTTGGAAACGTTTACTTAGAAAGATTATCTGTCATCAGAATGCAACAAGAGAAGACCCAGGCAATTTCAAAAAAAAAAGTGTGATATCTTTACTTGGAAATGTTTTCCAATTCCCAAAGGCACCCACTCTGTCCTAGATGGAGTCCTGTCCTTCATTCCCTAGTTGGTCATACTAGACAGATAAAGGTCAAACCTACATGGAACAGAGGAACAAGACTCAGATAAATAAATACTAATAGTTATAATTTTCTATTACTTAAAAACATTTGAGGCGTGATGGTCTTTCTTAGTTCAGTTTTTTTTTTTAGGATGGCCCTTTTTGTATCAATTTTCAGTGGCTAAGTTGTAATAAGTAACTCTGACCCTTCAGTCTGAAAGGCAAAACTGTATGAACTACCTTTTATACCCTCTACTCTATCTCTACATCTTTCATTCATTTCTTGATGAGATGTCCTCAAAGGGCATGCTTGAGAGGAAGACATTAGGGCTGAGCCAATTCCTTAAACAGAAGAATCTGTTTTTTTATTTTTTTTATTTTTTGACAGGCAGAGTGGACAGTGAGAGAGAGAGACAGAGAGAAAGGTCTTCCTTTGCCGTTGGTTCACCCTCCAATGGCCGCCGCGGCCGGCGCGCTGCAGCCGGCGCACTGCGCTGGTCCGATGGCAGGAGCCAGGAGCCAGGTGCTTCTCCTGGTCTCCCATGGGGTGCAGGGCCCAAGCACCTGGGCCATCCTCCACTGCACTCCCGGGCCACAGCAGAGGGCTGGCCTGGAAGAGGGGCAACCGGGACAGAATCCGGCGCCCCAACCGGGACTAGAACCCTGTGTGTCGGCACCGCTAGGCGGAGGATTAGCCTAGTGAGCCACGGCGCCGGCCAAGAATCTGTTTTAATAGTTGTTCTTTATGGAGGCTTCCTGAGAAGTGAACATTGGAAATCATTTCCACAAACCTTAAAAATTAACTCCAATCATGTCCGAAGTGTATGCCTATAATTACTTGCCAATCTCCTGCATAAATTCTCCCATATTTAAAAACAGAGAGGCCGGCGCTGCGGCTCACTAGGCTAATCCTCCACCTTGCGGCGCCGGCACACCGGGTTCTAGTCCCGGTCGGGGCGCCGGATTCTGTCCTGGTTGCCCCTCTTCCAGGCCAGCTCTCTGCTGTGGCCCGGGAGTGCAGTGGAGGATGGCCCAAGTGCTTGGGCCCTGCACCCCATGGGAGACCAGGATAAGTACCTGGCTCTTGCCATCGGATCAGTGCGGTGCACCGGCCACAGCGTGCCGGCCGTGGCGGCCATTGGAGGGTGAACCAATGGTAAAGGAAGACCTTTCTCTCTGTCTCTCTCTCACTGTCCACTCTGCCTGTCCAAAAACAAAAAAAAAAAAACAAACAAACAAAAACAAACAAACAAAAAAACACCACACACCAGAGAAGAGTCAAAGAGAAGAGTCAAGGTGGGAGCAGCTGTTTTCTGCTCCATCACACCCAGACTCTGTAACCCTGGCTGTTTTCACAGAGATCTTTCATGTTTGGCCTTCTCCATCTTTTCCATTAGAACCTCTGAACCTTCATTTAGCCACTGAAAGAGGCAGAGTGCACCAATTTAAGCAGGAAAAGATGTAAAAGGTACACTGAACCTGTTCAATGAATACACTCGAAATCCTCAGGGCTACAGGAGAAATCATATCTACCCAGATTTCCCCTCCTGTGGGGAGCAACTGGGAGCAACTCGGACTAGACTAAGTTACTGGAATTAAGACTTATTCTATGCATCTGCTTTCCCACAATATGGTGCTGAGAAGGGAGAAACAGCTTCTACACAGCTGCCTCCAGTTCAACCAATAAACTGTAGGACCTGCTCCTGATTGGAGAAGAGCAGCGTACTCGGCGTGTGGGCAGCCGAGTTGGGATTGGCGGAAGAGGACTATAAAGGAGGAGCGAGACACCATGCACCAGGAACATCTAAGGGGAACATCTATCTGAAGGAACACCTGTGCAGCCCACGAGAGAGCCGGCCGGCGGTGTGCCGCTCCCCCGCGGAAGTGGGGAATGTGGCAGGGGGAACCGCCCTTCCACGGAGGTGGAAGGGTCGGTAGCCAACCCGGGAAGAACCAGCAGCAAACCCGGGGAGGGCCGAGCAGACGAAAGAACAGCGCAGGGTCCTGTGTCGTTCCTCCACGAAGACGGGGAGCGACATAATGGTGCCGTGACTCGGATAAGAAACTTAGGAGGGAAGAAACGGGAAGAAGTGGGAAAATACCAGAGAGAGAGACTAGCAAAGAGCTTAGGGAAAAGCTGGACGGAAAAGGTGCGGGAAGAAGCTATCGAAAGCCTAGGCATAGACTCGGATACGGACTGTGGAAAAGAAGTTAGGATTGAAAGCTAGGATTTAAAGTGAAAGCAAGAAGAAACTTAGACTTAGATATGGACTGCAGGTTGAAAGTGAAAGTGAAACCTGGAAGAAACTTAGACTTGGATACGGACTGTGGGGAGAGGCCAGGAGAAATGAGAGGGGAATATTGTTGGAAGAAAAGTTGGGAAACATACCGGGTAGAGAAAAATATGTTGGGGAGAATGAAGCCGCGGGGATAAGAGAAACAGAAGTTTAGAAGTAAAATGAGAGAAATAGGAATGCTGGCAGATAGAAGTAAAATGGGAGAAATAGGAATGCCCGGAGATAGAGAAATAGAGAAAAATAAGGCCTCCCCACAACACGGCAATGAGAGAGCTTGGATTCGGTCTGCCTGATTAGTAAGATGATAAGCACCTGCTGGCAGCTAGCAGCTTACCCGCTGCAGGTCACCGAAGACAGGCACGTTATCAACATCAATAAGTCTCCCCACAATACGGCAATGAGAAGGCTTGGATTCGGTTTGCCTGATTGCTAGGGCTTGTAAGCACCTGCAGGCAGTTCTAGCAGAGCAGAGCATGCGCTGCAGGGCACCGAACACAGGCATGCATCAGCGCCTAAAAACCTCCTCACAACATGGTGAAGAGAGGACCCGGATTCGGTTTGCCTGATTGGTAGGGCTTGTAGGCACCTGTTGGCAGCTCTAGCAAGCAGAGCAGAGTGTGTGCCGCAGGGCACCGAAGACAGGTGCGTATCAACGCCAAAAATAAAAAGACAGGGGGATCTGTGGGGAGCAACTGGGAGCAACTCGGACTAGACTAAGTTACTGGAATTAAGACTTATTCTATGCATCTGCTTTCCCACAATATGGTGCTGAGAAGGGAGAAACAGCTTCTACACAGCTGCCTCCAGTTCAACCAATAAACTGTAGGACCTGCTCCTGATTGGAGGAGAGCAGCGTACTCGGCGTGTGGGCAGCCGAGTTGGGATTGGCGGAAGAGGACTATAAAGGAGGAGAGAGACACCATGCACCAGGAACATCTAAGGGGAACATCTATCTGAAGGAACACCTGTGCAGCCCTCGAGAGAGCCAGCCGGCGGTGTGCCGCTCCCCCGCAGAAGTGGGGAATGTGGCAGGGGGAACCGCCCTTCCACGGAGGTGGAAGGGTCGGTAGCCAACCCGGGAAGAACCAGCAGCAAACCCGGGGAGGGCCGAGCAGACGAAAGAACAGCGCAGGGTCCTGTGTCGTTCCTCCACGAAGACGGGGAGCGACACCCTCCCATCATGCAAATTCTGAAATACTAAAAAGAAAGAAGTGAATGCAGGAATGGATGAAGTCTTGACTGAGTTCTGAATTGCACTTTTTTTTTTTTTTAAGATTTTAGTTATTACGAGGCAGAGTTACAGATAGAGAGAAAGGTCTTCCATCCACTGCTTCATTCCCCAAATGGCCACAATGGCTGGAGCTGGGACAATTTGAATACAGGAGCCAGGAGCTTCTTCTGGGTCTCCCACATGGGTTCAGGGGCCCAAGCACTTGGGCCATCTTTCACTGCTCTCCCAGGCCATAGCAGAGGATCAGAAGAGGAGCAGCTGGGATATGAACCAGTGCCCATAGGAGATACCGGTGTGACAGGCAGAAGTTTAGCCTACTATGCCACAGCACCGGCCCCACCATTTTCTCATTAGAGCTCCCCTCTGAGCACTACAGCTTTGGTCAAAAGTGTCACCAGGTTGGTAAGAAGATCCATAGATGTGATAGGGAAAATCAGGGGCCAGTGTTGTGGTGCAGCAAGTTAAGCCAATGCTTGTAATGCTGGCATTCCATACTGGAGTGCCCATTCCAGTCCCCAGTACTTTGCTTCTGATCCAGTTCCCTTATAATGGACCTGAAAAAGCAGCACATGACCCAAATACTTGAGCCCCTACCACCCAAGTGGGAGCACCCAGATGAAGTTCCAGGCTCCTGGCTTTGGCTTGATTTAGCTCCCACAGTTGTAGCCATTTGGGGATTGAACCAGTGGATGGAAGATCTCTCTCTCTCTCTCTCTCTGCCTTTCAAATAAATAAATAAGAAAAAGGACATCAGATAGCAGGCACCAGGCATTTCACCATTGTTGTAGTTACAATTGTAGAAATTGTTATAAATTAAGAGTTTTAAGAGAAGATATGGGGGCCGGCGCTGTGGCACAGTGAGTTAATGTCCTGGCCTGAGGTGCCAGCATCCCATATGGGCACTGGTTCTAATCCTGGTTGCTCCTCTTCCGATCCAGCTCTCTGCTATGGCCTGGAAAAGCAGTGGCCCCTACAAGTCCAAGTCCTTGGGCCCCTACACCCATGTGGGAGACCCAGAAGAAGCTCTGGCTCCTGGCTTTGGGTTAGCGCAGTTCCAGCCATTGTGGCCAATTGGGGAGTGAACCAGCGGATGGAAGATCTCTCTCTCTCTCCCTCTCCCTCTCTCTCTGTCTCTACCTCTCTCTGTAACTCTGTCTTTCAAATAAATAAAATAAATCCCCTTTAAAAAAAATCAGATATGATTCTCCCACTACCAAAAAATAAAAAAAATGCTTCTTTTTTTTTCCCCCTGCATCAATTTCAATCTGGTTGTCTTCAAGGCATATATTACCTCGAAACTAGGACCTGAGTGTCAAGCATACTGTTTAGTGTCAAGCACACTGCTACCAAATGTCCTTTAAGATGAACAGAAGGGGCTGGAGTTGTGGTGCAGTAGGTTAAGCTGCAGCCTGTGACATAGGCATCCCACACGAGTACCAGTTTGAGTCCTGACTGCTCCCTTCCAATCTAGCTCCTTGCTAATACACCTGGGAAAGCAGCAGAATGTGGCCCAAGAACTTGGACCTCTACTACTCATGTGAGAGACCAGGCTGGAGTTCTGGACTCCTGGCTTCAGCCTGGCCCAGCCCTGGCCATTATGGCCATTTGGGGAATGAGCCACCAGATGTTCCCCCACCCCCTGCCTCTAACTCTGCCTTTCAAATACATAAAAAAATACATAAAAAAAGATGAACAGAAGTACAAGAGGGTCTCTGTAAGTTCTTCAAAAAAGTCAAAGTGAAAGGGAAAGGGAAAGGGAAAGGGAAAATTAACAACCACACAAATACACTGAAGATTACATGCAGTTTAATCACAAGAATGGTGCAAAGGCCTGGTGGCAGGTCTCCGGCTGCAAGTAACACCTACCCTGTGCTGTACTCTCAGGGACACAGCATAGCCTGCGTTACGAAAGAGGTCTACAGCATCCTGATGCAGGAGGTTCTTTAGGTCCTGGCCATTTACCTGTCAGAGGAGAGTCATAAGAGACAGGTTAATTTTCGTAAGTCAACAATTTACTTTCATGCAGCCAAACCTTTAAAAAAAAAACTAACTCCTACCAGGTATATTCTAAGTGTCAGGAGTATGGGTAAAGTTACTTAGAACTCAGAGTAGCTTTTTTCATTTTCAAAGCTTTGTTTTCCTAGAACTGAGGTTCCATGGGCCATGTGAAGAGATCCTATGTTAAAATAAAGTGGTTTCTCCTTCCTCTTCTATGCCTGTCTCACTAATGTAGTTTTTGTCATCCATGAACATTATGCTGCTTCCCTACAGCTAAAACAACCTTCCAGGTTACTACCCCATCCTTTATATTCCTAATTCTTGGCATTGCCATCTTCAATTGTAGAAATACAATTCTACACAAAATTTTCCCACAATTTATTCTGATGTGGTGCAAATCTATATAGGTCCATAGCACTTATTCAATAGTGTTAAATATTTTCCGTGATTTCATGGACACTCCTATCCTTCTCACATTTGCTAAAAACCATGTTTCTGTGATAATACAAACCCTTAAAAAATTCAATTTAGGACACTCCTACCATATAGAAGTGAGACATGTGAAGGAATACTGGTACTTAAACTTTTTGGTGTTAGGAGAGACACTGGTCACAAGTGGTATCTAACTTGTGCTGTACTCACTGACACAGTACAGCCACCTTGTGCAAGATTACCTATCTTTTACACATGTCAATGCCAACATCAACAGCAACAGAAGCAAGAGTATCTTATTTATTTTATAGGATCTGTGTTGTACATAAATTACCTAATTTATTTCTCACAATAATCCTATGAGGTTGACACTATTTTCATCTTCCTTTTACAAGTGAAGAAACTGAAGCTTAGTGAGATTGCTGAATAAGAGTAGGTAGGAGTAGGGTTTCTAAAAACTAGGGGAACACCAAAATGCTCTTGCATTTTATTGTTTCTTCCACACTACTATTCCTCCTCATCGACTCACCAACTATTCCCAGCTCAGGTGAAGCTCAAGCCTTTGGATTTTTGAACCTTCTTATTTTCCTTGTCATAATCTTCCTTTTCCATTAGTTCATAAGTATCCCTCCCCCATTTTCACCTCCTGAGATCCTTGGTCAATGAATCTACCTATATTTTTGCCTGACAGATGGTATACCTTCTCAACAGTTTCAAGCTCCATTCCACTTCAGTCAGCAATTGATTGACATAAATTCAGACTTCAACATTAGATATGCTTCAGCTCTTAATATCTCAGACTCTTAAAAACCTGACCATAATCCCTACTCTTTTCACACTTCCCATTTCTCTACTGAATTTCCCTTTTATCCTCTTCAAAGTCTTTATCTTTTTACATTTTATCTGCATTCTTACCCATCTAGGAGCTCTGGCTGTAACTGTGAAAAAGTACTTGTTAAATCATTAGAGGCCGGCGCCGCGGCTCACTAGGCTAATCCTCCGCCTTGCGGCGCCGGCACACTGGGTTCTAGTCCCGGTCGGGGCGCTGGATTCTGTCCCGGTTGCCCCTCTTCCAGGCCAGCTCTCTGCTGTGGCCCGGGAGTGCAATGGAGGATGGCCCAAGTAATTGGGCCCTGCACCACATGGGAGACCAGGAGAAGCACCTGGCTCCTGCCATCAGATCAGTGTGGTGCGCCGGCCGCAGCGCGCCAGCTGCGGCGGCCATTGGAGGGTGAACCAACGGCAAAGGAAGACCTTTCTCTCTGCCTCTCTCTCACTGTCCACTCTGCCTGTCAAAAAAAAAAAAAAAAAAAATCATTAGAGTTCCTTGTCCTCATAATTTTCTGCCATCCTTCCAGTGCTGGGCAACACAATGAATCTACTTTCCTTGCCATTACTGAGTGGAATATTCTTGGAGAAAGATACAGTCACACTCTCTATCATAGATCCCAGCTAACTGACTCCTGCTTATCCTTAAAACTTGTCTTCTACTCATTTAAGAAACTCCCTAAAACTCTCTTCTCTCAAGAGACTCTTTTGTTCCTTTTTTTATTTTTATTTATTTATTTATTTATTTATTTATTTATTTTTTGTGAGATTACTTCTGACACTCTCTCCCTTTTCTTTTCTTCCCCGTCATAGTTTTGGGATATCTGTTCACTGCTCCTTTCCCTCTCTGGATTAGGTCATTTCTTTATCAAGGTTAAGTTATCTATAGATGCTCTTCATCACATCCCTTTTAGCCTCTTACAGACCTCATGATCACTTTTTGCCTGATTCCTTAATTCCTTTATTGCTCTCTTAACTTAAATCATCCTCCTCTATGAAGAAAACAATACAAGTATGTCTTGGAACCCACTATCATCATATTCCCATCTTCTCTCTTCTTTCACTACAAAACTGTTTGCATGCATTGCCTTCACTTCCTCAGCACTCATTCACTCTTTATTCCCTTGTAATCTCAAAATATGTAGGTGGGAGGGAAGAACATGCCCTCGTGAAGCTCAGCAGTGACTTCCACTCACCAGATGCTACAGAGCCCTTTCTCAGATTTCATACCATTTTTTAATACTTATTTATTTATTTGAAAGGCAGAGTTACAGAGAGACACACACACACACACACACACACAGAGAGAGAGAGAGAGAGAGAGAGAGAGGTATCTTCTATCTGCTGGTTCACTCCCCAGATGGCCGCAACAGCTGGAGCTGGGCTGATCTGAAGCCAGGAGCCAGGAGCTTCTTCCCAGTCTCCCACGCAGGTGCAGGGGCCCAAGGACTTGGGCCATCTTCTACTGCTTTCCCAGGCCATAGCAGAGAACTGGATCGGAAGTGGAGCATATTGGATGCCGGCATTGCAGGTGGTGGCTTTACCTGCTACGCCACAGCACCGGCCCCAATCATTTCTTGCTCTTTTTAACTTTCTCCTATTTTGGCTTATAAGCACTTAGCTCTCTTAGTCCTTTGACTACTTTCCTGATTCCTCTCCCCTTTCCTCCTTCTTAGGTAAGGAAATGTACTTCACTGTCACTGCTTCATTCTTTTCCTTTCTCTTCTATGGTGAATTTTCACAATTTCAACCATAATCTGTAAGTTTACAAAAACCCAAAGTTTTTATTCTTGCTTATACTTCTGGATTGGCCAATTTCCTACTGGAAGTCTATTCTTGAATATTCTGCTAAATCTTACTTCAATATATCAAAGCCTCTTTGTAACTTTATACAAAACCAAAACATGCTGACTAATTTCCTATTACCACTACCATTTATTCAGACTAAAATTTGTAATTTTTAAAATTTCTTCTATTCTGGCAATAGTCACATATAATACGGGATACTTTTGGAAAGCAGAATTAAAAGATAAATTTTGGTGCAAAGAATTTTGAAATCCAAGCAAAAGAGCAAAGGAGGGGTCTTTAAAAAGTTCATGATAAAGGTACATTATCAAATACTATACAAGGGCATCAAAAATGTTCCACATCAAAAAAAGCTCATCTTTTAATTCCATTTTCTATGAACCATGAACTTTTGGAAAAAATGTGTTTTAATCTTTTATTTATTTGAAAGGCAGAGAGACAAAGATCTTCCATCTGCCGATTCATTCCCCAAATGTCTGCAAAAGCCAGGGTTGGGCCAGGCAGAAGCCAGGAGCTGGAAACTCAATCTGGTTCTCCCACTTGAGTGGCAGGGGGCTAATCACTTGTGTCATCACCTGCTGCCTCCCAAGGTGCACATTAACAGGAAGTTGGAATTTGAAGTGAAGTTGGGACTCAAACCCAAGCACTCTGAAATGGGAAGCAGGCATCCCAAGTGGTAACATAACTGCTATGCCAAATGTACACCCTCCATCCCCGTGAAGTTTTTTATGTACCTGTGTATACTGTCACAACCTGCAGTCTAACACTTATAAAAAGAGAGATTTATTTATCTGAAAGGCAGAGACATTTCTCTTGGGGTATTTTGTTTCCTACTGCTTCTCTATTCTAGGATACGGACACTCTTAATGGAATCACTGTGATTATCTTCTCCTTGGTTTACTTTCCTCTGCATCTTCCCCTGTTCCAATCTATTTTACCACTGTGTCTCCAGATAAGTCTCCCTAAAGTATACTTCCTTAGACAACAGAATACAGTTGTATTCTAGTTTTCAAAAAATAGGCTGGCGCCATGGCTCAATAGGCTAATCCTCTGCCTTGCAGCGCCGGCACACCGGGTTCTAGTCCCGGTCAGGGCGCCGGATTCTGTCCCGGTTGCCCCTCTTCCAGGCCAGCTCTCTGCAGTGCAGTGGAGGATGGCCCAAGTGCTTGGGTCCTGCACCCGCATGGGAGACCACGAGAAGCACCTGGCTCCTGGCTTCGGATCAGCGCGATGTGCCGGCCGCGAGGGCATTGGAGGGTGAACCAACGGCAAAAGGAAGACCTTACTCTCTGTCTCTCTCTCTCACTGTCCACTCTGCCTGTCAAAAAAAAAAAAAAAAAAGCAAAGTTAGGAAGCAGTGAAAGAGTGCATGCCTGATTTCTCATGCTGGTAGGCAAAACCCTACAGGAAATAACTAACTCAGCTTGTTGGTTCAACTAGGCACTCCTAAGTTATATAAACCAGCCAAATACTTTCCCCCTTTTCCAAATTCCATTTATCCTCCAAGATTGATCTTTTTTTTTTTTTTAAGATTTTATTTATTTATTTGAGAGGCAGAGTTACAGACAATCAGAGGGAGAGACAGAGAGAAAGGTCTTCCATCTGCTGGTTTATTCCCTACGTAACTGCAACAGCCAGATCCAAAGCCAGGAGCCAGGAGCTTCTTCTGGGTCTCCCACGCGGGTGCAGGGGCCTAAGCACTTGGGCCATTTTCCACTGCTTTCCCAGGCCATACCAGAGAGCTAGATTGGAAGAGGAACAGCTGGGACTAGAAATGGCACTCATGTGGTATGCCGGCACTGAAGGCAGATGCTTAACTTACTGCACCAAGATTGATCTTTAAAAGGGTCAGTCCTTTTAAAGATACATGAATACATGATTTTTTTGCTGATGGACTTTGCTGTCATGTTACCAAGCTACCTCCTGACTATGCTTTTTTGCTTGGCAGATATGCCATAAGAAAGAAACTTCAGTATTTCTTTCCATCACAATGAATTCTCAATGACTCCATTTCTAGTTAATTCCTAGGGGGAGAGAATAGGTATAGAATTACTAGTTATAGTGAGAATGCTTATTTAAGTAATCTAGCCCATGTAACAATTGCTATTTCTCACTGTCAAGTATACATTTTCTTCTAGAGGCAAACAAGTAAGTTAATGATACAGTCATGTCAGCGATTGCTGAATAAGGTCACAGATCAATATTAGAGCCAAAGTTTCATAGTAACATGAGTGTGAGTGAGATAACTGAGTCACTATATGACATTCAATCATGAAACTACTGAGCTTAAAATAACTGTTGCTTTAGTTGTAATTTCCAGGAATTATTAAAAATTTATTATTATGCCTGGAGTTGTCTGTTCACTTTTTTTTTTTTTTTTTAACAGGCAGAGTGGACAGTGAGAGAGAGAGACAGAGAGAAAGGTCTTCCTTTGCCGTTGGTTCACCCTCCAATGGCCGCTGCGGCCGGCGCACCACGCTGATCCGATGGCAGGAGCCAGGTACTTATCCTGGTCTCCCATGTGGGTGCAGGGCCCAAGCACTTGGGCCATCCTCCACTGTACTCCCTGGCCACAGCAGAGAGCTGGCCTGGAAGAGGGGCAACCGGGACAGAATCTGGCGCCCCGACCGGGACTAGAACCCAGTGTGCCGGCGCCGCAAGGCGGAGGATTAGCCTAGTGAGCCGCGGCGCCGGCTGTCTGTTCACTTTTAATATATTAACTGATTTAGTGTTCACAAGAGGCCTCTCAGTTAGGAACCCTAATTTTTTAAGTGTTAAAACAGAAGCACAGGAAGGCTACACATCATCCATAAGTTCATAGAATAGAAAGATAAAAGTCATGATTCAATCTCAAGTAGCCTGGCCCTAAACCCTTCATAAAACATTAACCTATACAAATTTACATCATAAGCAAGGATTTTATTTTGGTAATGTACCACTGTAAATCAAAGTTTTATTGATTTTTAATTTTTGCTTTATTTAATGTTATATATTTAAACGTTTTTAGAGTAGGACAAAAACAGGGTATTCAAGTATTAACAATTTTATTAACTTGTATATATTGAAGTAGCATTAAAAACACAGTTAAATGCCACTTCCCTGACAAAGTCTTCCTAAATCACACTTTACTAGATGCAACTGATTCACTTCTTTGCCTCTCCATGCTATGTAACTCTCTTAAAGCTGGAATTGAGCTCTGCATTTTACATTTCACATTCTACTCTAACCGGAACAGGTTATATCTCAGCTCATCACTATACCTGTGTATTGACTGAGAAGCACTGGTACACACCTCAGCATAAATGCCACCTGCTTTCCTGAAGTGTGGCTCCAGAGTGCAACCTGAGAAAGGCTTAACTACACAAAAGGTTGGCAGACATAATCTCATTATTACACAAAACTGAAAGGCCTGGATTCTAATCACAGCTCTACCTGTCAGTGACTCACTATGGAATCTTATCTGAGCCTCCTTCTGCTAACAAAAAGAAAAACATTGGTGACACCAGGCAAAATAACCTGCTATATACAGCATATGCCAGTTATGGCTTTCTACCCTCCTAGTTAAGGCTAAAGGTATTGTAATATTAAAACACTCTAGTTCCTATTTAAAAATTAAACCTTGGGGTTAGTGATTGGCATAGCAGTTGAAAACACGGCTTACGACACCTACATTCCAAATTAGAGTGATGTGCACCGTGAGAAAAAGCAGGTAATTGCTCAAGTGATTGGTCCTTGCTCCCCCACATGGAAGACCTGGATTGAGTTCTCAGTTCCTGGCTTCAGCCACCCTGAGTCCTGGCTATTGAAGACATTTAGGGAGTAAATCAGCAAATGGGAGCTTGCTCTGTCTGTCCATGTCTGTCTGTCTCTAATAAAAATAATTAAAATTAAACCCTAAATAAGAGACCTTTTAGAAATGCAAAATTCCTTTTGTAAAGAACTATTTTTCCATTCTTGGCCAATACAAATCAGCCCCATAGAACAAATCTTGACTGTAACTTTCTCCCTTGACAATGTTACTCCTGCTAAAGAGCTGAATTTGCTTTCCAATATTTACCTCCTCTATAGATTTTTTTTTTTAAGATTTATTTTATGTATTTGAAAGTCAGAGTTACACAGAGAGGAGAGGCAGAGAGAGAGAGAGGTCTTCTATCCGATGGTTCACTCCCAAGTTGGCCGCAACAGCCAGAGCTGTGCCGATCTGAAGCCAGGAGCCAGGAGCTTCCTCCAGGTCTCCCATGCAGGTGCTGGGGCCCAATGATTCGGGCCATCTTCTACTGCTTTCCCAGGCCATAGCAGAGAGCTGGATCGGAAGTGGAGCAGCCGGGACTAGAACCGGCGCCCATATGGGCCAGGGCTTTTACCTGCTGCGCCACAGCGCCAGCCCCCCTCTATGGATTTTTAGATTCCTGTAGCCCCGTGATAAACCACCGAGTTCTGTAGATTTTACCCCTCAATGTCTACAGAATCCATTTTCTTTATCACCATCCTTACTAATACAGACCAGAAGCTCTCAAAGTGTAGTCCCCACAACAACAATATTAGCATCACCTCGAATCTTGTAAAGAATGCAAATTATTAGGCCTCATTCTAGCAATCTGCAGTTCGGTAAGCTCTCCAGGTGATTCTGATATTCAGACGGTTCTAACTTAAACTGTCTGAAACAGGATGCTAACTTGTCTCCACTCCCAGGCCACTTCCCCTATTTAATGCAAATCACATGCCTCCACAGATTTCATTAGTGATTTTCCCTTTACTGGAATTATGATTTAAAACGTACTGTTTTGTTAAACTTCTGTTTTAGGTTTATTTACATGTACATATTCATATTTGATGAATAAGAAATATATGTAGTTCTCATTACAGGTCATAATTTTAAAACATCAAAAAACACTTGCCTTCTGTAGTGGTTCTCAAATTCTCACTCCCTCACCAGGGAGTACTTTCATGATTTAGATTTTAAATCTGTAGGTCTGGCAGGGTCCTGAGATTCTGTGTTTCTAACCAGCTCCTGGGTGATGGCCAGATTATCCATGGGTGGACCTCACTTTCCTGCCTAGAAGCGGTCAACTTCGTAATCTTAGGACTTTTAACTTGTCATTTTAGCTTAACCATGGTGTAAGTTTTACTGAACCCAGATAGGGCACATGTAAAGCATGCTAGAAAAATCCTGCTGAATGAATGTTCAGTGATTTGGGATATGGAGTTGTTCTAGCTAACTGGAGGGAAAACAAAAAACCTTTCTGCTTTTAACTTTGGTGGTTGGCCATCTTTAAACATCCGTTTCCTGGACCAATGTTGTTTGGAAGACTGCCCAAGTACTTGGACAGCTGCCACCCACATAGGAGACGTAGATGGAATTCTTAGCTTCAGGTTTCAGCTTGGCCCAGCCCCAGCCCTTGTGGCCATTTGGGGAGTGAACCAGAAGACAGATCTCTTTGTGTAACTCTGCCTTTCAAATCAATAAAATAAATCTTAAAAAAATTGTTTTGTGGGTTAAGCTAACTGTGGTAACATCAGTATCCCATTCTTAGTGCTGGCTGGAGTCCTGGCTGCTCAGCTTCTGATCCAGCTCCCTGCTAATTTGCCTGGGAAAGCAGTGGAGGATGGACCAAGTGCTTGTAATCCTGTCACCCACGTGGGAGACTCCGATGGAGTTCCAGGCACATTTTTTGGTCTCTTTTTGATGAAGTTGAAGCATGTTAAAAAAAATCTTCTGAATCTATTCCTTTTTTTTTTTTTTTTTTTAACAGGCAGAGTGGACAGTGAGAGAGAGACAGAGAGAAAGGTCTTCCTTTGCCGTTGGTTCACGCTCCCCAGTGGCCGCCGCGGCTGGTGCGCTGTGGCCGGTGCACTGCACTGATCCGAAGGCAGGAGCCAGGTGCTTCTCCTGGTCTCCCATGGGGTGCAGGGCCCAAGCACTTGGGCCATCCTCCACTGCACTTCCGGGCCATAGCAGAGAGCTGGCCTGGAAGAGGGGCAACCGGGACAGAATCCGGCACCCCGACCGGGACTAGAACCCGGTGTGCCGGCGCCGCTAGGCGGAGGATTAGCCTAGTGAGCCGCGGCGCCGGCTTAAATCTAATTAATCAGGCCTAACCAAAAAACTCAGTGTTATAATGGAGAAATTCATTCTCCGAAACCAATTAGAAGCTTACCCTGTGTAAGGAGCAGGTCTAGGTACTGGAGCTAAAGAGATGAGAAGAGAGTCTCTCCTAGAAGTATTTTGTTTAAAGGATTCTGCTGCGTATTTCACTATCTCTGTAGCTAATCAGCTGGGGGATTGCTGCTGGATCTTTCCCACTGATTTCTAAGTAAAGAGAAGACACTTTTTTGCTTTCTTTGTAACTTTCCATAGCGCCTGGAAATGTGCTCTGGAGGGCATCAAGTAAAACAGCTGATAAATGTTGATGACTAAACAATTCTTTCATTCACTAAATTAATTATTAAACAGAAAATGAAACAGTTGGCCCAATCTATGCCATTTTGTTATTTAATGGAACATTCATTTGTACAATTATAATAACCAGCTAAATCACCCTTAGCTTTATACAAATGTGGAGTTTGTTGAGGATCAACTATTCTTGACTATTCTATTCACTCTCCCTCCTTTCGACAGATACACAGGGAAGATGAGAAACTTAGTCTACTTTTTTTTTTTTTTTAACAAAATTTCCCACAGTATCCTATGCCAACATTAAACTATTCTCAGCACTGCACACATATCAAATGAACTTTGGGTGAGAAATTTCTGGCCCTCATCTCAACTTCAGGTCTGTTCTTCCATTGGTAATACCCATTTTTGTTTTAGAGGTAACATGGTCTTAAATATACTTTAAAACAATTAATTAATAAAATACCTATACTGAGAAAAAAATTTTCATTTTCAATGAGGAAAATAAAACTGCATGCAGTTATTTAAGAACTTAAAACCAAGATAATATATGGGCATTATTTAAAGAGACTGGAAAGATTAAATTGATAGCTGATAATAACTCATGGGAAATTTATAGATCATGATACTTCTATCTGTTATCTAAAATAGATGGTGGTAAGTAAGAGACACATTTATAGGTTAATTACTAATAACTAGCAAAAGTGAGTAGAAAAAATGAGTAAATTTTACAACATAGAAAAATAACCTATGTGAGGAGAAAGAAAAGTCCACTAAATGTGAATATAGGCTAATAAAGAAATTGCATCATTCTATAGAGACTTCAGAGCCAATAAGTGAATACTTATGAACATGAAAGGGATAAAGTGAGCAGAATAGTTGGGAAATTTAATGGTTATGGTTTGACACTTATAGAGACAACATGGGTGAGTGAGGCAACACAGATTTTTTCACAATATTTCTTAAGGAATGGGATCCAGAACGAATTTTGGAACTCTTAGAAAAGAAACTGGAGTCAAAGGAATATAGGCCTAGATAGAACACAGAGGATATGCTTCTTGTTCTCTTGTACACACTCCATTTTTTTCTTCTTTTTTGTATTCTTTTTAAAATTTTTTTAAGATTATTTATTTATTTATTTGAGAGGTAGAGTTACAGACAGTGAGAGGGAGAGACAGAGAGAAAGGTCTTCCTTCCGTGGTTCACTCTCCATACGGCTGCAACGGCCAGAGCTGCGCTGATCCAAAGCCAGGAGCCAGGAGCTTCTTCTTGGTCTCCCACGTGGGCACAGGGGCCCAAGGACTTGGGCCATTCTCGACTGCTTTCCAGGCCATAGCAGAGAGCTGGACTGGAGGAGGAGCAACCGGGACTAGAACCAGGGCCCATGTGGGATGCCAGCGCCGCAGGTGGAGGATTAACCTACTGCGCCACAGCGCCCACCCCTCTTTTCTGTATTCTTTATCTTCTTCCATCCCTGTCTTCTATTTCTGCTTTTCCTTTTCCTGGCATTTTCCTTTCTCTTCTTTTGCACATCATTTCCTTAACTGGCTAGAGCATAAACATAAACATCTCATCCTTCAAAATATGCCTTATGTATCTTTGAGATATATATATATTTATTTGTAATGTCTCTTATTTCTTATATTTTGATAAAGTGAGTTACTTTGTTATAAAATTTTAAAGTTAGGTAAGCTGAGGTTTTTAGACATTTGCTTTTTTCTTCACTGACTTTTAAAAAAAAGATTTATTTACTTGAAGGCAGAATTTGAGAGAGAGAGAGAGAGAGAGCGAGAGAGAGAGATTCCATCTGCTGGTTCACTCCCCAAATGGCTGCAATGGCCAGGGCTGGCCATGCCTATGCTAGGAGCTTGGAACTCCATGCACGTCTCCCATGTGGTGGCAGGGCCCACGGATTTGGCCCATCCTCTGCTGCTTTATCAGGTGCATTATCAGGAAGGTGGGTGGGAAGTGGAGCAACAGATCCTCATCCAGTGCTCATAGGAGGTGCTGGCACTGGAGGAGCTGGATCTACTGTGCTACCTTTGACATTTATCTCCTACCATCTATCACTACCTCTCAAGCCATTTTTGAAAACTTGACAGGTCTTTCAATAATATTTCTCTGTGAAGCAATTACCTACATTAGAAAGGTTCCTCATCTCAGACTATATCTAATAAATTCTTTCCCAGTGGCATTTACATCCTGTTTTCCTCTTTTCTCTCCTGTTTTATATAAAGACTAATTTTAGCTTTTATATAAAACCACACATACAATCTATTGCTAGTTCACCACATCACTTTCTTTTCAGGACAAGTAATTCTAGCTTCTCATTTAGCTTTTAGGAGGCAGTACAGTACACTGGTTAAAAGCAGGGGCTCCAAATTCAGATAGATCAAAATTTTAGTCCCTGACACTTAATAGTTGTATGCTGCTTGACTTCACCAAGGCTCAATTTCTTAGAAGCTATAAAGTGAGTACAGTAATCATACTCACCTCATTACGTAAGCATACTATTAAAAAAGGTAAATCAAAGTTCTTAGCATGCTACTATGTTGTTTTAGCTGCTTAAAAATTTCTCACTATTCTCATTTTGCAAGAATCTACCTTTAATCACAATTTTTCAAACAATATGGCTCTTTTCTTAAGTCCTATACTGTTCAAATCCTTCTTAAGTCATGAAGGCTAGGATCCAGTGATCTGAAGACAAGAGGATTTATATGCAAAAATATTAAGCTGCATACATCTTAACTATATGCTACATCTTTAACAATCCATTCTCAATTTCCTTACTGTACCATTGCCACGTTGATGAAATAAGCTGCTTCTAAACTTTTTAATATCCTTTTTAGGTGACAGTTGGATTATCAGTATTTCCACCTCAGAGATTGATAAGTCGTATATAGGAGAAGCTTAATGGAATGAAGAAAGGCAAAATACTCATTAAGAAGATCTAAAACAATGCCATTCATAGTATGTTTATATTCTGCATCAACTATGACAACTTAGATTTTTGAATTTGTTTGGGTAGCTTTAATAGCTACTTTTTCTTATTTTCTTTTCTGAGGACTAAGCAGAGTGATAAAGTCTCGTGAAGAGGTATTCAGAATCATACCACTGAGCTTGATCTCTCAAATACTGAGATGCCAAATGAGGAAAAGGTGGAAGTTCTCTCTGCTTTCCTTTGTAACTCTGCCTTCATGTAGGCTACCAAATGGACTGGATGGCAGAGAGTGGCCAATAAGATAGAAACTAAGAGGGCCAAAAGACTTCACGCTTATAACTAATTAGTTAAACTGCATAAGAAGCAATTCAAAGGGGAGAATTCAAAACAAAACCATACTAAGAAATATTTTAAAAGGATATATCTGTCTTACAGAGGCATTGAGACAACTACTTAATTCTCTCAATGAAGACTTCCCTTAGTCTGTATTTCATTCACCTATTTTACCTTTTCCCTTAGCCCTCACACCCTATTCAAGTCATAAGAAAAAAAAGGGAATAGTTTTTCTCCTCTTCTGACCATGACAGCATGGTCCATCTGGAGAAGGTGGGGCTACTGTCATGACAACACCTTATGATAGTTCAAATTTCCTTCTACTTAAGTCTTGCCCTTTACTCTTGCTAATCTCCACCTCTTGCAATTGATAATATCATAGTGACACTACAGTCGATGGTGAGGAACAAAAGTGGAAAGTAGGGCTAGAGTTATATTTTGCCTTTTAATAGCTTTAAAAGTTCTTATTTTGCCTATTTTCTGATTTATTCTAGGTTTATTCTAAATTTTAAGAACATGGATTTGTGGACCTATCAGTCAATCTTTTTAGGTTTATCTGACTTTCCTAACTTGTTCATTGAAAACTGTCTTAGAGAATAAAGATTTATTTTTATTTATTTATTTTTGTTTGGATTTCTTTTTTTAAAAGCTTTTATTTAATAAATATAAATCTCATAGGTACAGTTTTAAGAACATAGCAATTCTTTCCCCCATACCCCACCTACCCGCGCTCCCATCCCACCTCCTACTCCCTCTCCCATCCTATTCTTCATTAAGATTCATTTTTAATTATCTTTATATACAGAAGATCAACTCTATACTGAGTAAAGATTTCAATAGTTTGCACCCACACAGACACACAAGGTATAAAGTACTGTTTGAAGACAGGTTTTACCATTAATTCTCATAGTACAACTCATTAAGGACAGAGGTCCTACATGGGGAACCAAGTACACAGTGACTCTTATTGTTGATTTAACAATTGACACTCTTATTTATGACATCAGTGATTACCCGAGGCTCTTGTCATGAGCTGCCAAGGCTAAGGAAGACTTTTGGGCCCACATACTCTGTCAGTATTTAGACAGGACCAAAAGCAAAGTGGAATTTCTCTCCTCCCTTCAGAGAAAGGCACTTCCTTCATTGATGGCCCCTTCTTTCCACTGGGATCTCACTCACAGAGATCCTTCATTTAGATCATTTTTTTGCCACAGTGTCTTGGCTTTCCATGCCTGAAATACTCTCATGGGCTTTTCAGCCAAATCTGAATGCCTTAAGGACTGATTCTGAGGTCAGAGTGCTGTTTATGGCATTTGTCATTCTATGAGTCTGCTGTGTGGTCTGCTTCCCATGTTGGATCATTCTCTCCTAGAAAAGATTTTTAAAAGATCTGGCCCCTCCCCTTAAGGAAATTCCAGATAATAATATAATCAATGATTATCATGTCTCAGTTTAGGTGTTAACCAGATGAAATGGGAGAACATTAGAAAGATTTCAAATCAAATTGTACATCAAGTTTTCACCTATATAAGTGGGTTAAAAGGGTCTGGGTCTGGAATAGACTTAATGCCTATCCTCCTTTCTTGCTTTTCTTTCAGGTGAGGGTAACACTGTCCTTCATGCCTAATGGTAGGGTGGCAAATAATGACTGATTGAATGTTTCTCCCATTCGACTACACAATCAGCATTATTTCTAGATCCAAAAATTAGCAGGCAGGAATCTTCCCAAGGAAGGGACTGGGGGTAGGAGCTACAGTCTGGGGAGAAAAGAAATAGCGAAGGAGGCCGAAGCCAGTTCTCACCGAGAGGATCTTATCACCCTCCTGGAGCCGCCCATCCAGGGCTGCAGCCCCATTCTCTTTGATGCGGCTGACGTAGATCCCACTGTCATTGGAGACATACTGTTGATCTGTCCCACCGACGATGTTGAAGCCCAGCCCTGAGAAAATCATGGAGGAGTGAGGGAGATGGGGGTAAAGAAGAAAGAAAGGAATTAGAAAGAAGAGGAGAAAGAAAAAGAAAATGCCTAGCAGGGATGAAAGGCTAATGGACAGGGGAGGCTGGTGAGTCAGACTGTGATGTAGCTACTGAATAGTCATAGGTGAGGTATGTAGGTAATACCAGTAACAGATGTCAAGAGTATGCAGAAATGCCAACTCAAACCAAGCAGGACTAAAAATAAAAACATAGTGATCAATAGGATTTATTGAATATATAAAGAAAGATTTATACAAGATTTAGTTAAAGAATAATGGGATTCTTGCTTCTGCTCACAATTGATTTTGATCTCATTCATGGCATTCAGAGTACCCCATTCCTGATATTCCTAATCTTAATTTAACATGGTTAATTGTCTTCAAGAGACAAAGCTATGCTTTTACCAATAATTACATAAACTTTTCTTAATTTACTAGGATATGACCAAATAAAAAGCAACAGGAAATGGGTCTCTGCAGCTAGAGGACAAAAAGAAGTCTTTAAGATACAAAATAGAACTTACAAGGGCAGACATTTGGTGTACTGGTTAAGACATTCATGTCCCACATCAATGTGCCTAGGTTCAATATCCTACTCTAGCTCCTAACTCCAGCTTCCTGCCAATGCAAACCCTGCGAGGCAGTATGTGATGATTCACCACGTGGGAAGCCTGGATGAGATTTTGAGCTTCTGGCTTTAGTGTGGTCTAGTCCTAGCTGGCCACTGGGGACATCTGTGGGTAAATCAGCAGACAGGAGTCTTCCCTTTCAATAAATAAATAAATAGATAAATAAATAACAATTTCTGTAAGATGACTACTTTAACTTCCTTGAATGATGGAGTATGAAAAAATATGAGTTTTAAATTACTGAATGGTCTTCTTTCCTATCACAGAAAGTGGTATTGAAGGGGAGGGATAATTTGAGATGAGGTGGAAAAGGACTTAGAGCCAGATTATGGAAGACTCTGAAATGATTTCAAAATTGTCGCAGGTTTGGGATAGAGGCTGAGGCCAACCAGCCTCTCCCAACACTGCAACAAACTATTAAGAGACAACCTTTCAATGAAACATAACATTCTGACCATAGTTAGAATCTCTCACTAAACTATGGCTATCTCTGGGAATCTTGGGAATAGGAAGCAACTGTTAAACAGCTGAAGGCAATACAGTATAGTTGACCACTAAATAACATGGGGGTTAGGGGTGCCAACCTCGCATTCCTTTACCCCTACCATGCAGTCACAAATCCACATATAGGCCGGCGCCGCGGCTCACTAGGCTAATCCTCCGCCTAGCGGCGCCGGCACACTGGGTTCTAGTCCCGGTTGGGGCGCCAGATTCTGTCCCGGTTGCCCTTCTTCCAGGCCAGCTCTCTGCTGTGGCCAGGGAGTGCAGTGGAGGATGGCCCAGGTGCTTGGGCCCTGCACCCCATGGGAGACCAGGAAAAACACCTGGCTCCTGGTTCCTGCCATCGGATCAGCACGGTGCGCCGGCCGCAGCGCGCCAACCGCGGCGGCCATTGGAGGGTGAACCAACGGCAAAGGAAGACCTTTCTCTCTGTCTCTCTCTCTCACTGTCCACTCTGCCTGTCAAAAATAAATAAATAAATAAATAAAAATCCACATATAAATTTTTACTTCTTGTGACAGCAAACAACAGAGGGCAATGAAATTATGGAGTTTTTGATTAATACTGCTTCTTTATGTTTGCTTATATTTCTTTGGACTGCAAATGGGGCCATGTATAGTTCAAGTTTTTGTGCAGAAGTTTCAATAAATACTAACTTTTTACAGATTTGTGTAAATTTTATGGTAGTAGATGATAAACTCTTTTCTACATAAATCTTATGGACTCATGACATATCTAATTTTTTTCTCAGTATTTCCAGGCTATGTGGTTCATCTGAGAGGTTTTTAAAAAAAGAAAGAAAAGAAACCCACATATAAGTGGACCTGCACAGTTCAAACCTGTTGTTCAAAGGTCAAATGTGGTTAGCAAAACGAGGGACTTTGCCTTTGCTACTGGTTACTTAAAGCTACAGAACAATGTCTTAAAAAAGTGGAGGAAATCTTACTGAATTTATTATAACAAATTAATATGGTGTCCCACAGAGTCATATTAATTAGGTACCCATTTACTACCCATTATCGCTTTTGTTTAAACAAATCAAACCACTCAACATGAGTCCTGGATTGACCTGAAGCCTTTTCTTCAGCCAGATGTATATAGAACTACGCTTATCTATACTCCAATGCATTGCTACAATAAATGGGAATCACTGGAGCACTAAGCAGTGGCATTACATGGGCCCTCTGGATACCTATATAATCCTCAGATTATTTATTCAATAAAAATTATTTATCATTTACTTTGTGTCAGGCACTGTGTTATGATCTGAGGAAGACATAAAGTTAAAGTGGCCAGTCCCTGCTTTAATCACACACATAAATGTATCCCTTTCCCTGTCTCTTTTAGCTACTGCAGAAGCAAATCAAAGTCAGAAGAACTGGTTCCAAGTTCAACTCCATAACTTACCTGACATGTGGACTGCAGCAAGTCAGTTTACCTCTGATCCTCAACTTCCTTTTCTGTAAAATAAGGATTACAAATTCTGCCCTCTCTACCTCAAAGGGTAAATGTTAGGACCAATAATATAAAACCTAAAAAAATTATAAAGTACATAGTAGTTGCTTTCTATTAGGATAAGGCACTAGGAGTAGCTGTCAATAAATTAGTGGCTGTTATAGATCAAAACTAATTTGATGTAGGAAAGATGAATAAATATGTAATATAAATGTGATATCTCCTAGATGATGGAAATACATTAAAAAGTCTATCTGTAAATAGAAAAGACCGGACTAGAACTCAAACTTACTAAAATTAAGTATGTCTAAAACCTGTGACCTAGATAGCCCCCTTATGAGTAGTTTATAGCATGGGTGGTCTTTAAAATCTGCACCAATCTTTTGGCATATTCACCAACCCATTGGAACACATGCTTGCTGGAAATAACCAAAGGGAGAAAGGTATCCAATATTTAGCTGCTAATTTTTGGCTATATTCCAGGAAAATCTTCTCCAAGTGAGGTGATCACAAATCCAGGTTTGTCTTAACAGTATTGGTATACACCTATTGCCCCAGGGTAATTGTAGGATTCCCCTTTAATTTCAAAAGCATCCCAGTTGAAACAAATGTGATGATCCCATCTATAAATGGTAATGTAAAAATATGTTCATTAGGGGCAGATGTTCGGCCTAACAATTAACAAGCCAGCATCACATATTGGAGTGCCTGAGTGTGACACTGGCTCCAGCATTGGAGTGCCCGAGTATGATACTGGCTCCAGCTCCTGAATCCAACTTCCTGCTAATGACGCAGACCCTGGAAGACACCACACACGCCCCCTGCACCCAAGAGGTGGAGGATATGCCAGCTTGGAGAGTTAGGGTGAGGGTAGACTGCAGCAGCCTGTGCCACTGGTAATACTGCCAGAGGGACAGCTTTGTGGATCACACTGTCTTTGAGTCTGGCCTGGAGCCCTAACAATGGGGCAGGGTAACTGCCTAACTATGCAAAGAAAAAAGCATGTTTCTTTCTCCCCATTACCCTACAAGGGTGCCTGGCAACTGGCGGGGAGAAGGTGCTGTTTTGACAACACTAAAGGCTGTAGTGGCTCTTGTGTGTAGGTTAAACCAAGACATTTTAACAGAGGGAAAAATCTGTGTTACTCCCTGATTTTGAGTCTAGTGGGGAGGTTTGAGAGGAGGCTGGGTACCCACGTAGGGCTATGAGGTACCTCCAGTCTCTCAACATATCACAGGCTCTGAGGCTCAAACCACCAAGGCACAGTACACACAGGCAGCTGGCTCTGGGATCGCCTCTGCTCTCTACATGGACAGGACAGACCTGTGAGGCAGAGCAAATCCTCTGCACCCCATGACGGTGGGAGCCTTGTGTGTTGAGACTGTGGGAACTCTGTGACCGCACGGAAGTAGGTAGCTGGGTCTCTGGGCAATCAAAGGCTCAGAGCTCCCTGACTGCCTGGAACGGGTCACTGCAGAGGGATCCATGCTCACACAGAGCACTGCACAGATTCTTTGTGCAGTTCATGCAGCAGCATAGGTGAGTGTTGTACCCAGTGTGGGCTAACCTCAGTCATTGATCACCTTGGAAGAGAGGAGGTGAAGTAGTGGTTACACCAATAGGGGTGATCATACCCTCTCCCCTGCTGATGATAGAGATCTTATACACCCAACTTGGGTGTCAGGCTGGGTCTTAACCCACCCTGGAGCACTGGCCAGGGTGGGTTAATGAAAGAGCAAACATTCCACCAAGCTCTGCATAGTTAAAGAGAAAATCCATCAGAGGAGAAAACCAACAAGTATTTCCACAAATGCCTAAAAATAAATGAAAATATTCAAGAGACAAGAATAGGGAAGACAAGATGACTCCCCCAAAGAAACTCAAAAACACTTCTATTAGAATGTGAAGAAAAAGAGATTGATGAAATGCCTAAAAAGGAATTCAGAAGAATGATCATAGGATTACTCAGAAGCAATGAGAGCAAATTCATGAGTTAAAGAAATCCACAGGTGACATGGAGGAAAAATTCTCCCCATGAGATTGAGATTTTGAAGAGAAAAAAACCTGAAATATTAGAAATGAAGAATTTAATATGTCAAATAAAAATACAATGGAAAGCCTTAACAACACACTTGGTGAGAAGGAAGAAAGAATATCAGAGCTAGAAGACAAATATTTGAAATAGCTCAGATAAAAAAAAAAGAAATTTAAAAAATTAAAAATAATGTTTGAGATTTATGGGGTATTATCAAATGACCCAATATTGAGTCTTAGGAGTTACTGAAGGTATGGAAAGACAGAATGGATTAGAAGGCTATTAAGTGAAATAATTACAGTAAACATCCCTAATATGGAAAAAGAAAGTGATGTCCAAGTATACGAGGCACAGAGAACTCCTAACAGACATAACCAGAAAAGATCTTCACCAGAACACACTGTAGTCAAACTTTCAACAGTAAAACAGTAATGGGGGACTTCAACACTCCACTTTCATCAGTGGACAGATTAACTACACAGAAAATCCACAAAGAAACAAAGAGCTAATCTACACTATGGAACAAATGGATCTAACTTGCATCTACAGAATTACTCATCTTATAGTTTCAGAATACCTATGCTTTTTATCAGTATATGGAATTTTCTCTAGGATAGACCATATGCAAATCTCACCAAATTAAAAAAATTTGAAATCATACTATGCATCTTTCCTGACCACAATGGAATGAAGCTGAAAATTAACAACTGAAGAATCTCTAGAAAATATACAAACACATGGAGACTAAATAACACACTCCTAAATGAACTGTAAATCACAAAATAAATCAAAAGGGAAATAAAAAAAATTCAAGAAAAGAATAAAGATGACAACAGAACATATCAAAATGTCTAGGATACAGAAATGCAGCATAAGCAATGTTAAGAGGGAAGTTTACTGCAATTGGTGCCTACATCAAGAATATGGAAAGGCATAAAATAAATGAGCTATCAAAGAATCTCAAGAACCTAGAGAAAACAACAAACCAAACCAAAAATTGGCCAGAGGAAAGAAATAATTAAAATTAGAGAGGAAATAAACTAAATTGAAAACAAAAAAAATTACGAAAGATCAGTGAAGGGCTCGATTTTTGAAATAATAATCAAAATTGATAAACCATTGGCCCAAGTAACCAAAAAAAGAGGCAATAGACCCAAATTAATAAAATCAGAGAAGAAAAAGGAGATATAACAACAGATACCACAGAGATAAAAAGAGTCATCAGAAATTCCTACAAACAGCTTAAGCCAACAAACTGGAAAGTCTAGAAGAAATGAATAGATTCCTGAATATCCAATCTACCAAAATTAAGTCATGAAGACATAGAAAACCTAAACAGACCAATAATCAAGAAGAGATTGAATCAGTGATAAAGACCCTCCCAATAAAGAACAACCCAGGACCAGATGACTTTACTGCTGAATTCTATAAGGCTTTTAAAGAATAATTAATTCCAATTCTTCTCAAGTTATGCAAAATAATTGAAAGGCAAGGTTCCTCTCAAACTCCTTGATGAGGCCTACATCATCTTAATTCCAAAGCCAAGAAAAAGATAGAACAAAGAAAGAAAACTATAGGCCAACATCACTGATGAATATAGATGCAAAATTCCTCAACAAAATACTAGCTAACTGAATTCAACAACACATCAAAAAGGTCATTCACCTGAACCAAGTGGGATTTATCCCAGGTATGCAAGGATGGTTCAACATACGAAAATCAATTAAATGTGATACATCACATTAACAAATTGAAGAATAAAAGGTATAGATTATCTCAATAGATGCAGAGAAAACATTTGATAAAACACAATATCCTTTCATGATAAAAACCTTAAGCAAATTAGGTATAGAAGGAACATTCCTCAACACAATCAAAGCAATGCAAAACAAACCCACCGCCAGCATCTTATTGAATGGGGAAAAGTTGGAAGTGTTTCCACTAAGTCTGGAACCAGACAAGTATGCCTACTTTCACTTTTGTTATTCAATATAGTCCTGGAAGTTTTAGCCAGAGCCATTAGGCAATAATAAGAAATCAAAGGTATACAAATGGAAAGGAGGAAGTCAAATTATCCTTATTTGCAAATGACATGATTCTATACAAATCTATCAAAAGATTCCACTAAGAGACTACTAAAACTCATAAAAGAGTTTGGTGGCAGGGTATAAAATTAACACATAAAAACCAATCATCTTTGTATACACTGACAATGCCATGACTGAGAAAGAAATTGTAAAACAAATCCCATTCACAATAGCTACAAAAATTAAATCTTGGAATAAATTTAACCAGGGAAATAAAGGATCTCTACAATGAAAATTACAAAACATTAAAGAAAGAAATAGAAGAAGACACAAAAAAGGGAAAACTCTGTGTTCATGAATTAAAAGAATTAATGCCATCAAAATGTCCATACTATCAAAAGCAATGTATAGATTCAATGAAATCCCAAAGTACCAATGACATTCTTCTCTAATCTAGAAGAAACTATGCTAAAATTCGTAGGGAAACACAAAAGTGCCCAAATAGATAAAGCAATCTTAAACAACAGAAACAAAGCCAGAGATATAACAATACCAGATTTCAAGACACATTATAGAGCAGTTATAATCAAAACAGCCTAGTACTCGCACAGAAATTGACATGTAGAAAATGGAACAGAATAGAATCCCCAGACATCAATCTACATTATCTATATCCAAATAATCTTTGACAAAGGAGCTAAAATCAATCCCTGAAGAAAGGACAATCTCTTCAACAAATGGTGCTGGGAAAATTAGATCTCCATGTGGAACAGCATAAAACAAGACCCATATACAAAGTTACACCTTATACAAAAATCAACTCAAAATGGACCAAGAATCTAAATCAATGACCTGAGACCATCAAATTACTAGTGCAGAACATTGGCAAGACTCTGCTAGACACTGGCATTGGCAGACTTCTTGGAAAAGATCCCAAAAACACAGGCAATGAAAGCTAAAATAGGCAAATGGATTACATCAAGCTAAGAAGCTTATGCACTGCAATGAAACTTAGTAAAATGAAGAGGCAACTGACAGAATGGGAGAAAATATTTGCAAATTATGCAACTGATAAAAGATACCCAGAAACTATAAAGGGCTCAAGAAACTCAACAACCACCAAACAATTCAGTTAAAAAATGAGCAAAGGACTTGAACAAGCACTTTTCTTTTTTTTTGACAGGCAGAGTGGACAGTGAGAGAGACAGAAAGAAAGGTCTTCCTTTGCTGTTGGTTCACCCTCCAATGGCCGCCGCGGCCGGCATGCTGCAGCCGGCACACCACACTGATCCGGTGGCAGGAGACAGGTGCTTCTCCTGGTCTCCCATTCGGGTGCAGGGCCCAAGCACTTGGGCCATCCTCCACTGCACTCCCGGGCCACAGCAGAGAGCTGGACTGGAAGAGGGGCAACCGGGACAGAATCTGGCGGCCCGACTGGGACTAGAACCCGGGGTGCCGGCGCCGCAGGCGGAAGATTAGCCTGTTGAGCCACGGCGCTGGCCGAACAAGCACTTTTCGAAGGATGAAATTCAAATGGCCATCAAATATATGACAAATTGCTCAGGATCACCAGCCATCAAGGAAATGCAAAAAAACAAAAACAAAAAAACCCAACCAACCACAGTGAAGTTTCACCTCACCCCAATTAGAATGGCTGTCACACAGAAATTGACAAACAATAAATGCTGGCTAATATGTGAGGAAAAAGGTACCCTAACCTACTGTTGGTAGAAATGCAAACTAGTACAACCATTGTGGGAGACAATATGGCAATAATTCAGAAAGCTGAAAACAAATGTACCATTTGACCCAGCAATCCCATATCTGGGAATTTACTCAAAGGTATTGAAATCAGCATATGAAAGAGTTATCTGTACCCCCATGTTTATCATAGCTTAATTCACAATACTTAACATATGATGGAATCAACCCATATGTCCATCAACTGATGATTAGATAAAAAAATTGTGTGTGTATGTAGTATGGAATACTACTCAGTTGTAAAAAAGAATAAAATCCTGTCTTTTGGAACAAAATAGATGCAACTGGAAACCATTATACTTAGTGAAATAAGCCAGTCCTAAAAAGACAAATACCATGTTTTCCCTGATCTGCAGTAACTAATAGTGCACTAAAAATGTAATGTATAGGAATGAAATTGACATTTTGAGATTCGATGATTGTGTACAGCCCTTGTGTCTATTGTTGAGGAAGAGTGTTTTTTTTCTCCTATTTGTTGAATTCTTAGTTTAGGGTTATTATTATAGTATAAACTAAACAGAAAATCAGTCATTGTAAACATTAAGAGAGGGAATAAGAGAGGAAGGAGGAGGAAGAGTCAGAGAGTGGGTGGGAAGTATCACTATGTGACTAAATCCGTATATATGAAATACAAGAAATTTGTTGACCTTTAAAAAATTAAAAAGATTCTTAATGAGTGAAGAAAAAGAAAACACACAAACAGCACTAAACAGAAATACTAGAAATGAAAAGTGTAACAACTAAAATGAAACATTCATTTGATAGTTTAACAACTGATTTTTTTTTTTTTTTTAGAGCACAGGAAAAAAGAGAAATTGTTGGCAGATCAGCAGAAATGTTGAAATTTGGAAAACAGAGAAAGAACAGAGCCTCGGATATCTATGGGATACAAGATACATTTCAAAAAATTATGTGTGATAACCATGACAAATAAACAAGGATAGGTTTAAACCTCTCAACATAAAAAAGGAGAAACAAACAAAACTAGACCAGATATATTAAATAACTGCTTTTAGGCAGCAGGCAGTACAAGACTGATATTCGAAAGAAGTGAAATAATTAACCCAGTTTTATGATCACTCTAATTTTCTAGATGGAAGTAATTTCTGGGCCATGGCCATTGGCAGCTGGATTGATGAAGTTGCAAAGCAGAATTCTGGAAAGGAGGCAGTTAGGAAAAGGGAGCTACACTTATCTCCATAGGTCTTCACTGAGTTGTGCATTGATGTACTTCTTAAAGCTAGACAAACAAGTGGTTGTTAGTTTAAAGATGAATCATTCTTAGATTTTACACAAGGTTGGGAGACCAAATTCTGACTGGTCAGAATGGAAACCTTGAGTGATTCACTTGGAAATTCAGTAGAGAGCCAATTAGTTCAGGTGAATGCCCCTCAGGTGAATGCCATTTTAGAATCACCTTAGAAAAGTCTAGAAAAGGCCCTTAAAGAGGTCAAACTGACCTATATGTTGTTTAACTGTCTGCCAAAACAAACCTCAACACTTAATGAAAGAAAACAAAGACCAGGTACTTCACATAACATTCACATTATCTAGAATCTTATTAAAAACAATCAGTATTCTAAAGCAAGAAAACATGATCCACAATCAAGACAATAAACAGTCAACAGAAACAGAAGCAGATATGACAGATGAAAATAGTAGACAAAGATGTTTAAAAGGCTTTTAAAAGTAAATGGAATTGATTAAAGAAAGAGAAAAAAGTTAAAAACATAAAATATATATTTATTTGTTTGAAGGAGGGCATGAGAGAGAGAGAACAATCTTTTATCTGCTGTTTTACTCCTTGAATGACTGCAATGGCCGGGTTGGGTCCAGCTGAAGCTAAGAGCCCAGAATTCCACCAGGTCTCTCATATGGGTGGCAGGGCCCAGGTACTTGGGCCATCCTTACTGCTTTCCCAGACCATTAGCAGGGAGCCGGATTGCAAGAAGATTCTAACTGATGCTCTGATATGGGATGCCAGCATTGCAAGTGGCAGCTTAGCTTGTTGCACCATGCTGGCCCCACAAAAGCTATTTTTAAAAAACAAAAGATATAGGTTTAAAAAATAATTAATATATGATGGAAAATTACACTGGATTTGATCAACAACAGATTTAACACCACAGAAGGGCCGGCGCCGTGGCTCAATAGGCTAATCCTCCACCTTGCGGTGCCGGCACACCGGGTTCTAGTCCCGGTTGGGGCGCCGGATTCTGTCCCGGTTGCCCCTCTTCCAGGCCAGCTCTCTGCTATGGCCAGGGAGTGCAGTGGAGGATGGCCCAGGTGCTTGGGCCCTGCACCCCATGGGAGACCAGGAAAAGCACCTGGATCCTGGCTCCTGCCATCGGATCAGCGCGGTGCGCCGGCTGCAGCGGCGGCCATTGGAGGGTGAACCAACGGCAAAAGGAAGACCTTTCTCTCTCTGTCTCTCTCTCTCACTGTCCACTCTGCCTGTCAAAAAAAAAAAAAAAAAATTTAACACCACAGAAAAAAACAATTAGTGAATTGAAGATATAGCATTGAATAATATAAAATTAAGCATAAAGACTAAAAATGACTTGAGGGAGAGGGTGTTGGGGGAACCACAGTAACATGCGGGATAATAGCAAGTGGTTTAATATATATGTAACTAGAGTTGCAGAAAGAGAGGAAAAGGGGAAACAGAAACAATTGGCTCAAAGTTGATGAAAACTATAAACAAATAGATTCAAGAAGCTCAACAAACGCCAATCAGGACAACAAAAAAGAAAATAATAATAAGGCATATCATAATCACATTGTTCAAAACCAAGTATCAAGAGAACAAAGTAGTAAGAGAAAAAAGACTACATTATGTGAAAATCAGTAGAGATAAGAATGGTAATAGACCTCTTTAGAAACTATGCAAGACATAAGTCAATGCAATTAAGTCTTTGAGACATTGAAAAAAGAAATAAAAGTCAATCTAGAATCCTATATTCAATGAAAACAGCCCTCAAAAAATAAGGCAGAATAAACGTGTTTTCAGAAAAAGAAAAGCTACAAGACTCAATCTCTAGCAGACTAACACTAATGCAAATGTATAAGGAAATTCTTCAGGGAAAAGAAAAATAACACGGAATGGATAATTGTATCTTTCTGAAGCAATATATATTAACCCAAATCATAAACACATGAGTAAATACAAGTTAGAAGTAAAAGGATGGACAAAGATACATAAAGCAAATGCTATGCAAAATACAACTTAAGTATACTGCCCTAGTAATATCATAAGAAGCAGACTTAAGAATGAGGAACAAAAAAGGACATTTCACTAAGTAGACATTAAAATACAAAATGAAAATATACCCAGTAGGGACTGGCACTGTGGTGCAGCAGGTTAAGCCACCTCCTGCCACAGAGGCATCCCATATGAGCACTGGTTTGAGTATTAATTGCTCCACTTTGATCCAGTTCCTTGCTGATGCACCTTTGAAAGATGGCGCAAATCTTTGGGCTCCCCCTGCACCCACGTGGAATACCCAGAAGAAGCTCCTGGCTCCTGGCTCCAGCCTGACTCATCTCTAGCCATTGCAGCCATTTGGGAAGTGAAGAAGGAAATGGAAGATCTCTGTTATCCCTCTCTGTCTCTGTCTCTGTCTCTGTCTCTGTCTCTGTAACTCTGCCTTTCAAAGTAAATGAATAAACCTTTAAAAAAATGCACCCAGCAGCAGAACTTGAGGATCAATGAGGCAAAATTGAAATGAGAAATAGACAAACTGAAACTGACAGTTGTAGATTTCAACACATCACACTCTCAAGAATTGATAGAATAAGTAGAAAGGAAATTGGAAAAAATATGTAACACTTGAAAAATACTAAGATGCATCTTTACCTAATTTATCCTTATAGAGTAATATACCTAACAACTATAGCATAACTTTCTTTCCTAGTACACAGCAGCATTCACAAACACTGACCATAGGCTAACCTACGAAGTGAATCTCAGTTTCAAAAGACAGAGTTGAATGAGAAAAGAGTATCTAAATGTCTGGAAAATTCATAGCACATAAGCTGAAGATGAAATTATAAGAAAAATAGAAAACATTATAGTTGAACGACAATGAAAATAGATCATGTTGGCCAGTGCCGCAGCTCACTAGTCTAATTCTCCGCCTGCGGTGCCGGCACCCCAGGTTCTAGCCCCAGTCGGGGCGCCAGATTCTGTCCCGGTTGCTCCTCTTCCAGTCCAGCTCTCTGCTGTGGCCCGGGAGTGCAGTGGAGGATGGCCCAAGTGCTTGGGCCCTGCACCCCATTGGAGACCAGGAGGAAGCACCTGGCTCCTGGCTTCGGATCAGCGCAGCGCGCTGGCCACAGCAGCATTTTGGGGGTGAACCAACGGAAAAAGGAAGACCTTTCTCTCTGTCTCTCTCTCTCACTGTATAACTCTACCTGTCAAAAAAATAAATAAATAAAAAATAATAAAAAAAAAGAAATCATGTTAAAAACTGTGGGATGAAGTTAACAGTGTTGTAAGGGAACTTTCCAGCTTTAAATACCCACAACAGAAATCAATTATCTATATTTCTAGTTTAAGAAGAGTAAATTAAACCTTAAAGAAGTAGGAGGAAGAATACAGTAATGTAAGAGTAGAATCAATAAAATAAAAAAATTAACAGTCAAACATTGGTTCTTTCAAAGTATTAATAAAGTTGATAAACTGATAAACAAGACTAATTCAGAAAAATAGAATTTACAAATTACCAACACTAGAAAATCAGAATAGATTATAACTACAGATCCTAAAAGCATTAAAAAGATAAGGGAATATTATGAATAATTATGGTATCTTAAAAAAAAGGACAGCTTCTTAAAAAAAGAAAAACCATAAGGGGTCGGCGCGGTGGCGCAATGGGTTAAAGCCCTGCTCTGCAGTACCAGCATCCCAGCGCAACATCAAGCTCATGAGGCAGATGCTGATAGATGCTGGCCTCCCGGTGGTGCACTGCCCGAGTCACATCATCCCTGTGTGGGTCGCAGATGCCGCCAAAAACACAGCAGTCTGTGACAAGCTGATGAGCCGGCACAACATCTATGTCCAAGCCATCAACTACCCCATGGTGCCGCAGAGGGAGGAGCTCCTGCGCATCGTGCCCACCCCTAACCACACGCCACAGATGATGAGCTACTTCCTTGAGGATCTGCTGACCACGTGGAAGCAGGTGGGGCTGGACCTGAAGCCGCATTCCTCTGCAGAGTGTAACTTCTGCAGGAGGCCACTGCATTTCGAAGTGATGAGCGCGAGAGAGAAATCCTACTTCCCAGGCATGAGCAAGCTGGTGTCTGCTCAGGCCTGAGCGTGACCTCAAATACCACACCTGACCCCCAGTCATCGTCCTACCAGCTAATCACCACAGTTGTCTTTATAAATGAAGTAAATTAATTAAAGTTTAATCTAGAATACAAACAGTCCTGAAAATAAGTTATTGATTAAGTGTTGAAAAAAAAAAAAAAAAATCCAGCTCTCTGCTATGGTCTGGAAAAGCAGTAGAAGGTGGCCCAAATCCTTGGGCCTGTGCACCTGCATGGGAGACCCAGAAGAAATTCCTGGCTCCTGGCTTCGGAATGGAGCAGCTCCAGCTGTTGCAGCCAACTGGGGAGTGAACCAGCAGATGGAAGACCTCTCTCTCTCTCTCTCTCTCTCTGCCTCTCTGTAACTCTGCCTTCAAATAAATAAATAAATCTTTAAAAAAAAAAAAAACCTGTAAGTTAACAAAACTGACTCAAGAAGCAGCAGCATATCTGGATATCTCCATAGCCATTAAAATATCTTTAACTATATTAAAGATAACCCATTTTATGAGTGTTAAGATAACCAAGATACAAGCTCAGGAGTCTGAGCCACCACACAGGTCTCACCCATGCATGGCAGGAGTCAAGTATTTGAGCCATCATTTGCTGTGGACCTGCCACTCTCATGGGGGACTCTGATGAAGATCCTGGAATCTAGCTTTGGACTGCCCTGATCCTGGCTGTTATCATTATAGCCATCTGGGGAATGAACCAGTGGATGGAGCATGTCTCTCTCTCTCTCCCACCCTTTCTTTTCTTTTCTTTCTTTTTTTAGATTAATTTTATTTATGTGAAAGACAGAGTTACAGAGAGAGGTATGTGCTGATTTGAAGTTAGGAGCCAGGAGCTTCTTTCCGGGTCTCCCATGTGGGTGCAGGGGTCCAAGGACTTGGACCATCCTCTGTTGCTTTCCCAGGCATATTAGAAGGAAGCTGGATTGGAAGTGGAGCAGCTGGGGCTCAAACTGGCACCCATATAGGATGCCAGCATTGCAGTCTGAAACTTTAACCTGCTGAACCACAACACTGGCCCCATCTCTCTCCCTTTTTCTTTCTCTCTCTCTCTCTCTCTCACTGTCACTCTATATCTCGCTCTCTCTCTCTTTAACTCTGACTTTTAAGTAAATAAATATTTTATAAAAATGAATGTACATCAATGAATGCAAATTATGTCTCAATAAAGCTAATTAAAAAATGAATTTGATTGGAGGACACAGCAAGAAGGCTACAACTCTAACTCAAGCAAAGAGGCCTCGAATGAATCCAAACCTGTTCATACTTTATTTTGGACTTTCAGCCTCTAGATTGTGTAAAAATAAATATCTATTGTTGACACTGCCAAAAAAAAAAGTGAACAAAGTAATTCTTAAATGTAAGCATTCCAAACATTTATTGTTGACTTCTATTTATTAATGAATAACAAAAGAAAGTAAAAAGTTTCTCAAAGCATCAGTAATTTGGTAACAATCAGGCAACAAGAACTGGCTACACTATTCCTTTTGCTTAGGACCTTTTCTATCATTTTCTATACAATTATGATAAAAATTATTTTTTAAAAAAATTCTGAGCATATTCTGAAGATTAAATGTTAAATATGAATGATAATTGAAAGTAAAAACAAAAAAGGAAGGTAAATGCTGATATAGAAGATGATGTTCAAACTCAAAACCTTCATAACCTACTTTTCTGGTCATCTTTGGACATTAGCAAGTTCCTGCCACACAGTGAACAAAAAAAATTTAGTAACTGTTATTTCCTTGCTTTCCACTCTCTTCTCTCTCCCCACCCTCATTCCATAACTGTTCTACATCTTTATGATTTTAGATGTCTTCTTCCCTTTACCTGCACACATACTCACTGAAATTGCTTATTTATTCATCTGTTTACTTCAATATTAGTTCCTATTTAGCATTTTTTCTTTAAAGATTTATTTTATTTATTTGAAAGTCAGAGTTACAGAAGAGCGAGCAAGCTTCCATCCACTGGTTCACTCCTCAGATAGCTGCAACAGCTGGGGCTGAACCAGCCTGAAGCCAGGAGCCAGGAACTTCATCTGGCTCTCCCCCGTGGGTGCAGTATCTCCTGTGCCAATATCACACCAATTACATAGAAAGAGCTCGACTGGTGTCAGCTCACTGATAACAGCATTGGAAGCAACACCTAAGTCAGGAGTTCCTAACATTTCCAGTTCTGGGGGACTGAAAATGTCTCTGAGAGCCCCAGCAGTCTTCTTCATAACCTGAAAAGGAAGGCACAAAGGAAAAGAAGGGAAAATTGAGAAGGAGGTCCAATGTCCCAGACATCCCTATGACAATTACCCTACATTTCCTGATAACTAAACTCTTGCCCCACTAAAGTCTATGCTCCACACAGGAGAAGTAGTGACAGATACCACTTAAGTATTTCAAATCAATTAAACGATCCCCCCATCCCCTTTTGGTAAAGAACTTAAAACAGTGCCTGGTACGTAATCAATACTACAAAAAAGTACTTTAAAACAAAAAATGAAAGCATTTAATCCTCCCATCCTGGTGATCCAGCTAAAGAAGGCAACAAACAGGGCCTTACCAAACACGTTCCAGGCAGTACTTTCCATTACATATACTATGAGTTCTTTTCACTGCTCCAAAGCTTCTCTTTCAAATATTTAGGTGGGCATAAGAGACCATGCCTCTATTAGTTTCTTGTTTTCAACAATGAAATGCTTCAAACTCTTCAATTTCCCTTCACATTACAATATGTACCTTTTCCATTGCCCAGAAACTTGCCATTACCTCTTTTCAACTTCTTACTCTACTGTTTCTTGCCCAACATAAGATAAACTAACTTTACATTACAGCAGGCATGAATACACCATAGCTTTGTACAAAGAGAGAATTACATCTAATTTGTTTCCAAAACAAAGGCATTTTAGTTTTTTGAATCTTTTGTGTATGATGATTCAATGAGGAATAGAGGTATTTTATGAAGGTCCCCACTCTTTGACTATGCTATCTCTTAATGGTACTTAGTACATGCCTACCATAATTATTGTCCTGTTGAACTATAAAATTCCTTAAAACAGGGGTAGTTTCTTATGTTTCATTCTAGTATTCATGATTCCTAATCATAGCATAGATACATAATGTATGGTAAATGAACTATTAAAAGCAATTTCTCTTTATTTTTTGAGTCTTCTGAAAGCAGCAATTAAAATTCTATCAATAAAGTTTAGATATTTCCCCTCAATAAATTATTTTCATTTAATCAGATACAGTCATTGGCCGCTTTTATGCCTAGTCACATGGCCTCACAAAATATTTCTATAGTTTAGTACCATTCAGCTTGTTTTTCTATTTCCCCAAAGTAAGTGCTAGATATTTTACTTTACACTTATTCTTAAGCATTGTTTGCAAAAGATTTTAAGACTGATTCTCGAAACAACAGATGTTTGTACCATATACTCCTCTCTCTACATAGAATTTTCTATCTATTCTTTCTCCTCATTTTTGGTTTCTTATCTATCATAATAATATATATGTCTAATCTCAATGTCTCTCAAATTATCCTTTCTTTCTTTCTTGGGAGAGAACCTTGTTTATGACTTTTTGAAAGCTGAAACAGACCATCTTACTTGCTCTCTTTATTTAAAAACATTCCATTATATTATTCTGACATCTATCAGTTTGCCCAGTAACTTCATGAACACTTATTGATCACTTTATGTCATGTACCAAAGTATTAGGAAAACAAGAAATGAAATACACTTTCTTTGAATCAGAGGAGCTTAGAGTGAAGTATATGAAGAGACACACAAGTAAGAAAACAAACAGTAAAGAAAAAAAAAAAAAGACTATTCCCATCCATACACTTGTCTGTGATTTCTCTGCTCTTAGTTTTTTTACACTTCTCCAGTCCATCCTTCTGAAAACAATGAGAGTAAGTTCCTTGCACTAGTTCTTCCTGGAGCCAAACACCTGCCTGGAACAGGGACTGTATTGCTCTTATTAACCAACAAGTGAACATCTATAAGAATGGGAGCTAATGGGTGCAAGCTTATAAACTTACGGAGTACAATGGACACATCAGCGTTACTGACTGGGCTCAGAATGTCACTTGCAGGGCAGACTGCAATGCCTATGTCAAGAGTCAGAAAGATAGTGCTTGGAAGCCAACCCTGGTAATCCTGAGGATTAATCATACAGCCACTTTTGTGACGTGGTTTCCCCTAAGGAGCAAACTGGCAGCAGAGGTTGGAGCTTTTCTACTTGTAACTTTGAATCTGAAATGACTGGTAGGTGAGACAGAGCATTAAAAAGCTAATTCACGCAGCCGGCGCCACGGCTCACTAGGCTAATCCTCCGCCTTGCGGCGCCGGCACACCGGGTTCTAGTCCCGGTCGGGGCGCCGGATTCTGTCCTGGTTGCCCCTCTTCCAGGCCAGCTCTCTGCTGTGGCCAGGGAATGCAGTGGAGGATGGCCCAAGTACTTGGGCCCTGCACCCCATGGGAGACCAGGATAAGTACCTGGCTCCTGCCATCGGATCAGCGCGGTGCACCGGCCGCGGCAGCCATTGGAGGGTGAACCAATGGCAAAGGAAGACCTTTCTCTCTGTCTCTCTCTGTCACTGTCCACTCTGCCTGTCAAAAAAAAAAAAAAAAAAAAAAAAAGCTAATTCACTCCAGAGTTCTCAGCATGGATTGGCATCCCCATTTGTATTTTGGTGGCAGGAAGATCAAAATGCAAGGCATTAAAAAGCAATTAAAGAAGCAAATTAAAAGTCATTCAGTATGTCCCAGGGCAGCAAGATGCCTTTTGGTCAGCTGATGTCAGAGTTTGGTGGCAGGGGCACTGGTGGCTGGGTCCCCAGCGTCTGCTTCTCCATCAGTTGGAAATGCCTGGCCTACGTCCGCCATGACGTAGGATCCCAATATCCTAAAAGAGTATGCAGGTTTCAACTTTGTAATTTGAGTTTATCACTTTTCTCAAAGAATGATGCTGCAGCTTTAGGCCGTGAATACTACCCACTGTCCAACAGCTACCATGACAGGGCTGCTTGACATCTGTCTTCCAACTGGATACTCCAAAACAGAATATTCAGTATAACACATCTGTCGTGGAACACTTCTGCAATATGGACAGGAAAATCTTGATCAAGGGCCACAATGAAGCCTTGCAGACCTTGCAACAAAACAGCATCACTGAAGAGCTTAGTACTGAGGTGGACAAGCAAGACTGTCATGGATTTTACACAAGTGGCATTGATAGAATCATGCCAATTTGGGATTTCAAGACCTTAGAGTCTTCTAACCAAAGTCTCCTATAATGTGAAGCTGTGTGAACTTTTACCACCCAGCATGACAAACTGTGGCCCTGCCAACTGTAAGATGGTAAGGAAAGCTTGCCTCAAGGAAACACTGAGAACACATTTTGCACAAATATTGAGTGGTTTTCTTTGATATAATTGCTGAAAGTGTTTGTATTTTTAAAAATAGCAGTGATTTCCCCCCTGCCATTTCATGGTATTCTTGACCCAAACATCTCTTTAAGTAGTTTATTGTGGAAAATTATCATACTTAACTGAAAGAGTGAGGAAAATAAGTAAAATGACCACTAGAAAATTAAATAAAAATCCTGATTGTGGAAAAAATTATGTACCAATCAGAGCCCAGACTTTTAAGTCACACACACTGAGCCTAATTCCTAAATCTTGGCAATATATGACAGTCAATGTATAAATAGCATATAATATTGTTAATATGGGAACATTTAGCTTGGATGAAGGCAGCATCCTAGAAAATGTGACTCCTGAATTTAGTCTTACCCAATGAATAGAAAGATAAGGGATTCAAGATGGAACCTTAAAGAAAGGTTAAGTTCTCACATTAATACTGATGACTCTACTGAACCCAATATCTAACTACCTCAGCAACTTTTTCTCCCTTGAATCTCCCAAATGAACCTTTCCTTCTCTCCAGGATGCTTTACCCACTGACCTCAGAGTATGTTTGCCCATTTTCTTCTGTTACTGCTAAAGCCACACTCATCCATGTCCTTGGCACTAGCCTAAAATCTTTCCATTCTATGTGACCAAAATAAGTTCTACCTTCTTTAAATTGACCAATTTGGTCCTACCAGGGAGCTCCATTCTGTGAACTTTTCTAGTACAGGGTCAGATTACCACATTCTCTTTCACACTTCACATTCTCTTTCCTCTGCCAGCAAATATATGCCCCTTAAAATGTTTTATGCTCCTTTCACTGAGATTTAACTTTTCACATGTGAAAATTATAAGTCCATTGGATTCTAAATTTCACAAAGGGCTAGACTTGATGTGACAGAGAAAATAAGGCAAGGAAACAGCACCTTCGTTTCAGATCTATTTGACACACAAAGGAAAGAATACATCGGAATACTGTTAGTAAAAGTCTTAAGAGTTAAGTTCAAAGCACATGATAGGTCTGTAAAGGCTCAAATGCTTAGATTTAATGAGGTTTCTTGCTTTTAGGTTCCTACCTTGATATGATCTCAGTTCTATCAAGAGCAAACTATAAAATCTTTCCACTGTCATTTAACATGGCTCAAATCCTTCAGGGATTAAAGCATGACATAACAAAATAGAGGTCAGGAGAAAGGTTAGCAGTCAACTTCTTAGCACAGCTACTATGGTGGGAGATAATATATAGTGCAATAGAATCAACAGACCTGGAATAATATCCTTTGAACTTACTAGCTTTAGAACTTGGGTAAATCCTTAACTGCTCTTAGACAATTTCTCCTTCTAATAATGTGGATTTAACACCTACCAGTCAGAGTCACTGTGAAGATGTACCTGTACAGACATAAACTAGCAAACTACGAGATAACCTTAACTATTTATTACTAAAACATTGTGACAACCCATCATTCTCTGCAAGGTCTTTAAAGAAAGGAAGAAGGGGCCAGCGCCACGGCTCACTAGGCTAATCCTCCACCTGCGGCGCTGGCACTCCGGGTTCTAGTCCCAGTTGGGGCGCCGGTTCTGTCCCGGTTGCTCCTCTTCCAGGCCAGCTCTCTGCTGTGGCCCGGGAAGTCAGTGGAGGATGGCCCAGGTCCTTAGGCCCTGCACCCACATGGGAGACCAGGAGGAAGCACCTGGCTCCTGGCTTCAGATCAGCGCAGCGCCGGTCGCAATGCGCTGGCTGAAGCGGCCACTTGGGGGGTGAACCAACGGAAAAAGGAAGACCTTTCTCTCTGTCTTTCTCTCTTTCTCACTGTCTAACTCTGCCTGTCAAAAAGAAAAAAAAAAAAAAGGAAGAAGGGGCCAGCGCCGTGGCATGGCGGGTTAACGCCCTGGCCTAAAGTGCCAGTATCCCATATGGGCACCGGTTCTAGTCCTGCTGCTCCTCTTCCAATCCAGCTCTCTGCTATGGCCTGGGAAAGCAGTAGAAGATGGCCCAAGTCCTTGGGCCCCTGCACCCACGTGGGAGACCTGGAAAAAGCTCCTGGCTCCTGGCTTCAGATCGGCGCAGCTCCGGCTGTTGCAGCCATCTGGGGAGTGAACAAGCGGATGGAAGACCTCTCTCTCTGTCTCTACCTCTCTCTATAACTCTGTCTTTCAAATAAATAAAATAAATCTTTAAAAAAAAAAGGAAGAAAACAGAGATTCTCTTCCCTCTTTACCGATTTTAGCAACTTGCTGAATCCCATTGTGTTTTTAGGCCTGAAAATAGGAATCTTAATCTTGGTACCCTTGTGTAGGAGGGTTACCTTTATGGACCATCTCCACCTGACAAAATTAATGAAAGCTAGATTAGAGACAAGCTTCTTAGAGCTACCTACTCTTTCCAACATCAAGAACTCTCAATGTGATAAAGGAAAAGACAGGAGCTTTGGAGAATACAATAAAACTGGATTCCATAAAAGAAAAAGAGAGAGGCAGTTCCATAAATGATGAAATGGAAATGTTCAACCCTTGAAGGCACTTGATATTGTTATCATTGTCTTTGCCAATTCTTTATCCAATTGGTTCAGAACAGCAAGAATCAGACTAACACACAGATTGGGCAAAAGAATCATTAACTTGGAAAAAAGAGGAGCTCCTAGCCCAAGTCTCTCCTTCCACAGTTGAGAAAGTAGTTACAGATGAGATGGCAAGCTACATGCCAAATTTCCTTGTGCCATCTCAGACACTCATTTCATTGTTCTAATTTTCCTTGTAGTAAGGAGGATTAGATGGAACAGATTAATTTGCCTTGCAAAATGGGCATAAACAGTGGAAATATCCCAGATCACTGGCACAAAAGCAGAGCAGTACACACTTTCTTGTAGTTACCTTCATTAAATGATGAGGTCTTAGGGTAGGAAGCTGTATAAAGACAAATAACCATGCTGCTCACTGTAAAAAATGTATACGTAGTTAGAGACTTTTCATATTCTTCCTATAGAAAGAAAGATCCCGATGGAATTACAAAAATTACATAGAGGACTCTAACGATGATTATTGACTTCTTCGTGGTTTATCTTCATGACAACACTATGAAGAAAAGCTGAATTAGATCTGAGACCAAGAGTATCACATACCAGTATACCAATTCTAGAAATAAATAGGAACTTGAAACCTTTCCTTGCTAATAGAACAAACCAAATTGCAAATAACTGTTTTTATCCATATTCAATCCTAAAGTTGTGGTTTGACCCTCCTCATAAGTTCCCTGGCTCTGTGACTAAGACATGAAAATGTTTAGGAAAATTCAAGAAACCACCCTGTGGATAAACTCACATACAATACAAAAACTAATCCACTTTTGGTTGCAATATATTAGCTAGATAGAATTTCTTTTAATTAATCCCATGAAGTTTGCCCTAACTCCAATGCTTCTGAAAAATACAAACACTAGGAACTTTATATCCGCAAGACAAACAGACTCAGAAGTTGTGGTGAATGGTGAACTAAATATTAGGCAACACTGCTTTGCAAATGCCAAAAATGATTTAGTGATATTATACTGAATTTAAATTATTTAGTGCCCAGAATAAGATTCTGCTCAGCTCTAGTTGGGAGATTCTAGAAATGATGCAGATGTCACTGCCAAGTACATTAAATTCTTAAGCAAGAATCAAGAACCCAAACTCAAATATCACAAAAAGTAATGTTACAACAAGATATTTAGGCTAAAGGAAGACCAGGCAAAGTAGAAGCAAGGGAAAATAAGTGCAGGGCAATCAGAAAAGGAACTAGCACAGTTTTAATTAGCCTTATATGAAAAACAATTACCAGTGGCAGAAAGGTACAGAAAAACAGATTCTGGTTGAAAACTAGCTTTCCATATTAGCTTTAAAGTCGGTAAGTATTGAGTAAGAGAAATAAAAAAAATTTATAAAATAGGAAGAAAGAATCCAAGGGGCTTAGTTACTCTGCTTAATTATATTTCCATAAGACCAGCTTCCAATTTTATATAACAAAAAGAAAGACACAAAATATAGGTAGTTCTGCAAGTCATATTTTATAAAGGATAATCTGTCAGTGGTGATTAAGCTACTGCAAAATTCCAGATGAGAAAAGTGATTAACTATTATAGATAGTGGCACTGGGAACAGAAAAAAGGATTTTAGAAACATTTTTAGATGGAGCACATGGGGCTTATGATTTCTACAGGGTCTTTTTCAATAACATTTACCATGCAAATCTAGCCATTCACCCAATAAAAATAACAGTAGTAGCAAATACATACTGCTTACTGTGTGTCAGACAATGCTCTAATTATTTTACAAATATATTTAGATGTTTTATCAATTAATTAATTTCATTCTCAAAAACTATATATTGTATTCTATAATCACCTCCAATTAACAGATGAGCAACTAAGGCACCAATGTCACTCAATGGAAAAAATACACCAAAGAACCAGTAAGCGGTTAGATAACAAGCTTTGTGCCTAGATAGTACAATTCCATGGTTAAAGCTCTTAATAAACTCAACAACTGCTTAAAAAAAAAAAGCCAACCAAGTCCAAGGCAGGCAGTGAGTAGCAATGTCAACAGCTCAGTCTAGGGAAGGAATATCTGGGGGAGGGGGGAGTACAGAAGGTGCAAGGATCTGACTGTATCAGAATCATGTAAGTTGTTAAAAACAAATTCGTATTGAATCCAAATCTCTAGAAATGAGAACTAGAAATCAGCATTCTAATTTTATACTAGCATAAAAAAGCAAAAACAAAAACAAAGCCTGGATAGTTTTGTAGCAGAACCAAGTTTGGAAACTCCTGTAACAGATCTCTAAAGCGTCTTCCTGCTTTAACAGTCTAGTTGACACTATATACTAATTTCTCAGAAATGAGGAAGGAATCCTGGCACCAGAACATCTGTGCATTTATTTAGAGTTCACATTGTTTTCTTTTTTCTTTTTTTTTTTTTAAGAATCGTTTTATTTAATAAATACAAATTCCATAGGTACAGCTTTTTGAATATAGCGGTCACATAGTTTACGTTCCCAATTTGGCTAAACGATCCTCCAAGGAACAAGGAGAGACCAGGTAATAGAAGGAAGAGTGTGTCCACGGAATGCTGGCTAAACAGCGGGTTTTATTCTAGGCTTCTCTAGCACCATGAGCAAAAAGAAATCTTTCCAGATTAGAAATACGTGTTGTAATCCGACCCGTCATCTAGCCAATGATGGATATCAATATATTCTTTCAACATTCCTAACCTCCTACGTTGGGGCCTGCCTACTCCGAGGCCAGGTGAATCCGGCGCAACAAAAAGAGGGTCTGCTCTGCAAAGGCACACCTCAAGTCCCCTACTCCCAAAGACAGCCCGCTCCGCACATACCTGAGGGTCCTCTAGTAAGATTGATTTCTTCCTCGGTGATTAAGTAATCCACTCTTCCGTTCATGTTTTACCGCTCCTATTCGGTTCAGCTGGGGCTCTGCCCAGGTGAAGGTGAATCAATCTCCGCGCTGCGGTCTAAGAACAGCACTTCCGGTTCGCGCAGCCTCCGGGCCGGAAGAGGAAGTGCGCCGCGCTCAGAGCGCTCGGAATGCTGGGAGTCGTGGTTCTCACAGCCGATCGGTTGTGTTCTCTCGTTGAGTGTTCCGAGAAAACTGTGAGGTCAGCAAGCCGCAAGTTATTGACCGGCGAAAGTACTTGGGAAAAGTAAGGTTGGGGTGGAGGGAGGCTAGTTAAGGTAGTGGACGTAAAGAAATTGATATTGCTGAGGAAAAATCTAAAAGGAATCTTGGCATCTCAAAATTTCCACAAATATAGAAAAGAAAATTTTGTTATTCTGTGAGCATCAAACTAGACTGGGATGGACGTTACAGGCAATCCATTGATGAGATTGCCAAAATGAAAAATCTCGTATAAGCCAAGTAGGTACAAACCATAACATGCTTGTCCTTACATAGAGGACTTGACAACACCATTTGTTATCCACTCTCTGATGGTTCACCTTTGGGGTGGCCTTCTGTGTTAGTTAATACAGGTTAGCAAAGGAAAAGTAATACTTTGCTCTCTGTATGACAAGCTGTTGCGTAAAGATTAGTGTAAACCACTTGGGTTAACTTCCATAGTAAGAGGAGATAGGAGCACTGTTTTCCCTGATATTAACATTGGGAAGAGATGGTTCCCAGGACCTTAAGTAAAAGATTCCTGGATTGTTGCTGACAAAAGCCTTATTTAATTTTAAGAAATTTAAGGGGCTGGTGCTGTGTCCTGATGGGTAAAGTGGCCGCCTGCAGTGTCCTCATTCTATATGGGCATTACTTCAAGTTCCAGCTCTCTGGTGTGGCCTGGGAAAGCAGTACCCAGTGGTACTGCACCTGTGTGGGAGACCTGGAAGAAGCTACTGGCTCCAGGCTTTGGATTGGCCCAGCTCTGGCTGTTGTGGACATTTGGGCAGTGAACCAGCGGATGGAAGACCTCTCACTCTCTCTGTGTAACTCTGCCTTTCAAATAAATAAATCTTTTATTTTTTAAAAGGAAGATATATATATATATATACATAAACATTCAAATTTAAGGAATAGAGAGTGGGGCAAAGTCTACAAATTGATGCTACTGGGAAAAATAGGCTAAGGATGGAAGATTAGAGCAGTGATACACACTTAATTCTATATGTATTAGGCTAAGATGGAAGTGTACTTCATTCACAGTAAAGAACTAGAGATGGATGGTCAAAGGCTAATAGAGGAGCTCCTCAGTCACCAAGGAATCAGATTCCTTTCATCTTTCTATAACCCCTTCAGTTCTCATCCTTAGAGTGTGGCCTTTACTTCATGGCCCAAGATGGTTACGATGGTTTTTGGAACTTCAGCCTTCATATTCACATTTCAAGAAGGGAATGAAATGGCAAAGAGAACCTATTGGAAGTTTCATATATTTCTTGTATCTCCTTGAATAGAAGCCTATTACATGATTATATTTAACTATGAGAGAGACATAGAATATGCCATGTTTTAGTGGGATGGAAATGTGCTAACTAAAAAAAAATTAGGGTTGTTATTATTAACTAAAAATGGGAGAATGGATATTGGGGACCATTGGCCACTGGCAGAAGTGACACTAAATTAGTCTTTTTGTTTATGGTTCTGTGCCCTTGAGGTGTGCAGAAAGTATAGATCTTGATGACAAGGTCAGTCCACCATTACAAGATTAGTGGAAATCTTGCCTCACATTTACTCATACCTTACTGTATATTTACACATTTCATGTTATACATTCACCTTGTCTTTCTAATCTCTTATCTGCCACCTCCCATTATTTCACTATTCTGTCAGCTTCTGTGATGGCTAATTTATGGATATGATTGCATTTATGACCTATCTACCTCTCCTTTAATGTAGAATTTGTTCCAGCTTGCTGCCCTGTAACTGGTCCCTTTGGTTTCAAACTCCTGCATATTTTATGTCTTCTATGCTTTCTTAGATGATTACATCTAATCAGATTATATTAATTTGCTAGGGTTACCATAACAAATACCATAGACTGAGTGGCTTAAATAGCAGAAATTTATTTTCTCACATTTCTGGAGGCCAGAAGTGCAATGTCAAGGTACAGGAAGTACTTTTCTCCAAGGCTTCTTTCCTTGACTTGCAGATTATCATATTTTCTTGTCTTCACATGGTTCTTCCTTTGTGCACACATTTCCATGTCCAAATTTCTTCCCAATGATTTTAATAAAAATATTTTATTTATTTGAGAGGCAGAGTTATAGACAGAGGGAGAAACACAGAAAGATCTTCCATCTGCTAGTTAACTCCACAAATGGTCATGATGGCCAGAGCTGGGCTGGTTGCAAGCCAGGAGCAAATAAACAAACTGAATGAAAATGGAACATACTGTAGTGTACAGAAGCTCAAATTAACCATGTGCTATGCATTTAGAAAATGTTTTTCAATATTTTATCATCTCTTTACAGTTATAACAATTCACTTCAACAATCACAGAATCCTTTTCTTCCAGTGCTACAAACCGTGTTACAAATGAAAGCTGGTACTGATGCTTATCAAAATTGATGCTTTATATAAAACCACTTTATATGTTAACTTGTTCCCAAAAACCTCTTACTCTTTTTTTCTTGGCCTGATATCACTCATTTTGGATTAAAGTATACTATAAAGACATTTCTAACTTAATCGTTTCTTTAAAGAATTTATTTCCAAATATGGTTGAATTGTGAGATACTGGGGATTAAGATGTCAACATATGAATGTTTGAGGCACAGAATTTTGCCCATGACCCAGGTTATAGAGAAGATTTTGGAAGATGGCATTGAATATCTCTGTTCTGGCTTATTAAATGTTGGGTTTATAGTCTAACCTTTGTAGAAGTATTAATAGATTTTTTAATTTCCATGTTCTTGAGGAAGGTTGCACTGCTGCTTAATGACAGCAAATATCAGCAAGGAGTTCACAGTTACTTTATATCCATCTCCTAGCAGCCCTTTTGCTTGGTTTATTCCTTTCTTCTGTATACATACACTCTATCCACAATAAATCTAATTTAGTCCCCTAGCTATAAATGGTATTTATATGCTGGCCTTCACCTGTCTTCATTGAACATGAATCTTTTGTGTCCTAGTTGCCTACCTCAAAATTTGGATGCCCAACCAGCATGTTACATCATCTTGGTAAGAATATAATTCTTAATCCCTTTACCCTCAAAGGTACACTATCTTTAGTCTTTCCCTTTCTTTGAGTAACTTAATTTTTCCAGTTCGAACAAAAATCTTAAGAACCATTTTTTATTCTGTTCTTTCCCTCATACCTTATATTCAACACATGAGAAAGTCCAGTTCATACAAAATATAGCCTATATCTGACAATCTCTGCCACTACTACCCTTTTTTTTTTTTAAAAAAGATGTATTTATTTATTTGGAAGGCAGAATTACAGAGTGAGAGGGAGAGACAGAGAGATCGCCCATATGCTCGTTCACTTCCCAAATAGCCACAATGACAAGGCCAAAGCCAGAGGCATGGAACTCTATTCAGGTTTCCTATGTGGGTGCAGGGGCCTAAGCACTTGGGCCATCTTCTGCTGCTTTCCCAGGCACATTAACAGGAAGCTGGCTTGGAAGTGGAGCAGCTGGGACTAGAACCAACACTCATATGGAATGCCAGCATCCCAGGAGGTAACTTAACCTGTTGTGTCACAACACTGCCTCTCTGCCACTTCCATCTTATTACAAAGACCAGACTCTGCTTTGGCTGTTCTTCCTAATAATTTGCACTGTTGCTTATTCCCTATCCCCCGTTCATTTTTCCTAAGGTTGGTGCAGTCTAGCAAAAATGTAAATCAGATTGCATCATGCTCCTGCTTTAATTTCATCTCACTTAGAATAAAGCCAATGTCCTTACAATTTCTATTAAACCACGTGATCTGTCCTCTAATAGCTATGTAACTCTTCTTTCACCAAAATCCCCTGCCCTACTCATTACATATACTCTGGACTTTTTTCTGTTCTTCAAGTAAGTTTGGTTTTGCTCCAGATACTGTGCTGTCTGCACCTGCTCCTTCTTATTTACTGCTTTATCTAAGAGTTGCCTTTAGTGAATGGATGAGCGTCAATGATGATGAAACCTAAACTCAGTTACTTAGAAAAGTTTACATGGTAGTTGTCATTTGCTATCTTATCACCCATTGCTACCATGAGTGTCTTAGTTTGACTGCCTGGGTTTATTTCAGCTTTGACATTGTTGATGTTCTCACAATGAATCCATGTTTGACTTCAAAGGAAGCCTTATTTTCTTCAAACTGTCAAAAGAAAGTATTTTATTCCATCACTAAGAAATGACTAATCTACATAATCTGTATCTTTGTTTACTTTTTGTTAGTTTTTATTGACAATGATACAGTCTTTTTAAAATTATAATCTGTTGCTTATGGTCTCTACTGACACCATTTCATGCACTCATGGTAGCTGGTCATATATGACATTGCTGTAGGGGGATGGAACTTTGTTATTCCAATGTGAGGTCCAGATATATTTGTATCACTTGCTGCTTAATTGTGCAGTTTGTTCCTGTTTGAGAGAGTTTACCTGCCTGGTATCTTCAGTCATCATTCTGAAGACTTCCTTTGTAACTATTGATATGTATTCTGTGAAATGAATGTCTAATGTTTTTATTTAAAATGCAACTTAGGGGCTGGTATCATGGTGCAGCAGGTTAAGCTGCCTCTCTGGACACTTGCATCCCATATCGGAGTGCCAGTTCAATGTCCTAGCTGCTCATGCTTTTGATCCACCTTCCTACTGATATGCCTGGGAAGAGAGCAAATGATGGCATAGGTACTTGGATTCCTGCCACTCAAGTGTGAGACCTGGATGGAGTTCCTGACTCCTGGCTTTAGCCTGGACAGTTTGGCTGTTGTAGCTATTTGGGAAGTGAACTGTGGGATGGAGGATCTCTCTCTCTCTATCTCTCTCCCTCTCTCTCTCCCTTTCTCTTTTCTCTCCCTCTCTCTGTATCATTCTAATCATTCTACTCTTCAAATAAATAAATCTTAAACAAATTTAAAAGCAGAAGCTTTGTTTTAAAAAATGCCAATTAGTTACCTATGTAAGTAGTCTGTCTCTCACCTATATAATCCTCCATACTTTCTCAGAATTACCATTTCTTTTTTAGTCACCTCACTTGTTAAGTTAGTACAATTTGACATGTGCTTAAGATAAATTTATTTAAGAAACTTTTGCTATGTCTTATAGTCTTTTAATTTAGGATATTTAGAAAAAAATTGTCCTAGTTATTTCATTATATATTTAGTTGAATAATATCTCTGTATACTAGTGACTTACATACGAAATCTGAAATATCCCAGACTGTTCTCTTCCTCTAACCTCCTCACTCCGTCAGTCAGTAAATTTTTTAAAAGATTTATTTATTTAATTGAAATTTGGAGTTACATAGAGAGAAGGAGAGGTGTGTGTGGGGGTCTTCCATCCATTGGTTCACTCCCCAAGTGGCCGCAATAGCCAGAACTGTGCCAATCTGAACCCAGGAGCCAGGAGCTTCTTCTGAGTCTCCTATGTGGGTGGAGGGGCTCAAGGACTTGGGCCATCTTTCACTGCTTTCCCAAGCCATAGCAGACAGCTGGATCAGAAGTAGAGCAGCCAGGATTGAACCGGCTCCTATATGGGATGCCGGCACTGTAGGTGGTGGCTTTACCTGCTATGCCACAGCGCCGGCCCCAGTCAGTAAATTTTTGTTCTTAAGTTTCAAAACTGTTTCTTCCTCTTTGTTTAAGCTGATTTCTTTAATTCATATCCTTGCAATCTTATCTGCATTGTTTTAGGAATCTCTTAAATGATCTCTTCAGATAAAGTCTTAGCTCCTTAAATTTATCCCCTACATGTTTCCAGATTTTCTAGAATTCAGTTTTTTTCTTTTTAATTTTATTTAAGGTCAACAAATTCCATATATACAAATTTAGGAATATAGTGACACTTTCCACCTTACTCTCCCTCCCACCCATGATCTCACCCTTCAATTTTTATTCTGTGACTTTCCTGCTTAAAATTTATCAGTGGCTTTCATTAGTCTTTAACTCAAAGACAGATTCCTTAGTAAGGCTAACGTAATGATTTATAATCTGGTTTCTTGCTATAAAAATGTTTCATTGTTCCATGTCCTTACTCAAAATCCTTCAGCATCTTTTCATCTCATTTACAAGAAAAGCCAAAGTCTTGGTCATATAGTTGCTTCTGGGCCGGTGGATAACTTTGAGCCCTCCGGAGTGAGGTGGTACCCCTTTAGAGGCTGAGTGTCCTTTGAGATGGCCAAGGAGGTTGAGCTGCATTCCTCTGAAGCCTGGTGGTGAGACTTGTTCACGTCTCAGCATTTGTCCAGGACTGACCTTCTCCAGGGTAGCATGGAGCATAGTGCATTCACCTGTTACCGAGTTGTCATTCTGGTTCCCATACTGCATCTCTCCACTCGACTGGTGAGAAAGTTGTCAATATTTTGCTACTAGGTCTGCTTCGAGGTGCTTATTTGAGTCCATGCTCTGTAATGGACTACTCCTTGGTGGCAGCTCTCACTCTCCATAGTCACTTGGGCCTAGGAAAAGATGTTACTATGTTCATGGAGATGTAGCACAGAAAGCTACCAAGGCAGGTCTTCTGGTACTCTTGACTTCACCATTTAACTATCATGATGTGGAAATCTACAAAGCTGTTGCCATGCTATGGAAGCTCTGACCTTCCTGACTTTAATGCCTTCAGAACTGCTTGTATGATGGCTAGTGATCCTGAGCATTTTCTCATGTGTCAGTTAGCCATTTGTATTTCATCCTTTGAAATATGCTGGTTCATGTCCTTTGCCCATTTCTTAACTGGATTGTTTGTTTTGTTGTTGTTGAGTTTCTTGAGTTCTTTATAGATCCTGGATATTAGCCCTTTATCAGTTGCATAATTTCCAAAATTTTTTTAAGATTTTATTTATTTATTTGAGAGGTAGAGTTACAGACAGTGAGAGGGAGAGACGGAGAGAAAGGTCTTCCTTCCATTGGTTCACTCCCCAAATGGCTGCAAAGTCTGGAACTGTGCTGGTCCGAAGCCAGGAGCCAGGTGCTTCTTCCCTGTCTCTCATGCAGGTGCAGGGACCCAAGCCCTTGGGCCATCTTTTATTGCTTTCCCAGGCCACAGCAGAGTGCTGGATTGGAAGAGGAGCAGCTGGAACTAGATCCGGCGCCCATATGGGGTGCCGGCAATGTACATGGAAGATTAACCTACTGCGCCACAGCACTGGCCCCATAGCTTGCAATATTTTCTCCAATTCTATTAATTCATTCTTCACACGTTGAGTATTTCCTTTTTACTTCAAAAGCTTTTTTAGCTTGATATAATCCCATTTGTCCATATTTGTTTTTATTGCCTGTGATTTTGGGGTCTTTTCCAAGAAGTCTTTGCCTAAGCCAAAATCTTGCACTTTCTCTTGTCTTTTCTCTAGTAATTTGATGGTATCAGGTCATAGATTTATATCATTGATCCATTTTGAGTTGATTTTTGTATAAGGTGTAATGTAAGAGTCTTGTTTCATACTTCTGCATGCATAGATCTAATTTTTCAAGCACCATTTGTTGAAGAGATTCTCCTTTCTCCAGGGACTGATTTAGTTCCTTTGCCAAAGATTAGTTGATTGTTGATGAGCGGATTAGTTTCTGGGGGTTCTGTTCTGTTCTGGTTCTGTTCCATTGGTCTACATGTCTATTTTTGTGACAATTCCATGCTGTTTTTATTACAACTGCCCTGTAGTATGTGATGGTGTCTTGATAAACTCATGTTTTAATTCCATTTTCATGGACCTTTTGTAGTATCCTTGTTGTACCTCGAAGGGTTTTCTTTTTTATAGATGGTCTGACTTCGCTTTCTTTTTGATACTGTCTAGTATTTTCACATTATCAACTTATATCAGACACCATCTTCTTACTTTTTCAAAAATAATTACAAAGTAAATTGCATGTAAATAGATTCAGCTGCTTATAAGGAACTTACCAAGTTAAACTTAATCTCCTTTGTTTTCTCCTTTTATTATTTATTTTTTACTGTTAAAAAATCTTCAATTTTCCTATGGTTGAAAATATTCATATTTTCAAAAGAGAAATTAAATGTTAGGGTTAATGTTCTATCTTTAATGAAGCAGTGCAGTTCAGTAGAGATTTTTTATGTTCTCTTTTGTGTTCGCAGCCTACTAGTTCTTGTCTTCCTGTTCTTTCTATAGGATATTACACATCATCATGAGACATAGTCACTCCACTTGCTGCAACATATCAGAACCTTTTACATTCAGGCTACAGTATTTTAGTGCCCATTATTCAATTCCCATTCTCTCCCCCAACCTGTCCCAACTTCTAGTAATCACTCTTTCAAATGTAGATTGAATATGTGTGTGTGTATAAAAATTTGGATTGAACATATACATATTTATTTGTATATGTTGAATATATAAAATTGGATTGAAAATAAATATATGTGTTGGGGCCAGCGCTGTGGTGCAGTGGGTTAACGCCCTGGCCTAAAGTGCCAGCATCCCATATGGGTTCCACTTCCAATCCAGCTCTCTGCTGTGGCCTGGGAAAGCAGTAGAAGATGGCCCAAGTCTTTGGTCCCTTGAACCCATGTGGGAGACCTGGAAGAAGCTCCTGGTTCCTGGCTTTGGATTGGCATAGCTCTGGCCATTGTGGCCAGCTGGGGAGTGAACCATTGGATGGAAGACCTCTCTATCTCTCTCTGCCTCTCCTTTCTCTGGGTAACTCTTTCAAATACATAAGTAAATCTTAAAAAAAAATATATGTGGATATACACACATTATGTTATTCTTTTTACTCCCTTATATGGGAGAAAATATGTGGTATTTGTCTTTTTGAGTTTGTGTTATTTCACTTAACATAGTCATCTCCAGTTTCATTCATTTTGTGAAAATGTTAGGATTTCATTGTTTTTGATGGCAAGATAGCACACAATTGTATATCTACATCACATTTTATTTATCTGTTCTTTCATTGATGAACATCTAGATTGATTCCATATCTTTGCTATTGTGAACAGTGCTGCAATGAACATGAGAGTGCAGGTATCTTTTTCATATGCAAGTTTCATTTTCTTGGGCTATGTAGTTGGAAAGAGAATAACTGGGTGACATGGTAGATCTATTTCTACTTTTTTGTGAAAACTCCATTCTGTTATTCTTCATAATGGCTGCACTGATTTACATCCCAGTTCCCTTTTCTTCATATCTTCACCAGCATTTGATATTCTTTTGTCCATTAGACAATAGCCATTCTATCATGAGTGAGATGATACCTCAATGTGGTTTTGATTTGCATTTCCCTGATGGCTAGTGATGTTGAGCATTTTTTTTTCATGTATATGTTGGCCATTTTTATTTCTTCTTCTTTTTTTTTTTTTTTTTTTTTTTTTTTTTTTTTTTTTTTTTTTGAAAGAAAGAGGTCTTTTTTTTTTTATTTTTATTTTTTTTATTTTTTATTTTTTTTTGACAGGCAGAGTGGACAGTGAGAGAGAGAGACAGAGAGAAAGGTCTTCCTTTGCCGTTGGTTCACCCTCCAATGGCCGCCGCGGCCGGCGCACCGCGCTGATCCGATGGCAGGAGCCAGGAGTCAGGTGCTTTTCCTGGTCTCCCATGGGGTGCAGGGCCCAAGCACCTGGGCCATCCTCCACTGCACTCCCTGGCCACAGCAGAGGGTATTTCTTCTTCTGAAAAAGGTCTATTTATTTCCCTGGTCCATTTGTTAATTGGATTAGTTTTTTGTTGTTGATTTTTTAGTTTCTTATATATTCTGGATATTAATCCCCTTTGTCAGATGAATTCTGTTCATTGCCTCTTCACTCTGATGATTGTTTCTTTTGCTGTGCATAGGTTCCTTGGCTTGTGTATTTTTAAATGTGATTTAAGATTTTATATAATTAGTTTTAATAGAGTCAGTATAATTTGCAGGTACAATTTTAAGAATATAATATTCTCTCCCCTTCTCTCCCACCTACCCTCCCTCCCTCTCCCTTTCTTTATTTTTTTAGCTTTTGAGATAACATATTTTAAATTTACATTGCAGTAAGATGGCTTAGTGCTTCACCAAATAATAAGTTTAACAAGTAAAAAGCAAAAAGACCCTGGTTTAATGGGATTATAGCCTATAGCCGTAAATGATAATTAAAGGAAAAATGACCATTTAACTCATATACAGTAAATTTTAAAGTAATTACAAATAATTGAAACTACAGTTGTATTATATTTTTAACCCTTGATTTGACAGTGGTATAGCAAAACTTTACAAAACTATGTGGTAAACTGATACACATAGTTCTCTCTCTCTCTCTCTCTCTCTCTCTCTCATCTTATCTCTCTCTCCATCTTCTCATGATCAAGAAATATCTCTCCATTTTTTGTGTGTCCTTAATCATTTTTTTCAGCAATTTTTCATAATTTTCATTGTTGAGATCTTTCACTTCTTTGGTTAAATGTATCCTTAAATATTTGATTTTTTGTGACTATTGTGAATGGGATCTTTCTTGATTTCTCTTTCAGTGAGTTTGGCATTAATGTATAAAAAAGCAACTTGTTCTTGGTGCTGAGGGAGATTAATGAGGCTTTCTCCTTTTCCCACAGTTGCTGTGGCTCTAGGACTGTGTGAAGCAGATGCATCATTCCTCAGGTTCTACTAGGAGAGTCCAACTGGTGCTATGGCTTATAACACCAAAAGCCTTGATCCTGGGACTAGAGAACATAAATTGAACTCTACTCCGGTCCTACAGCATGCCTACAAGGTATACAAGAAATGTTGCTATTGTGAATATGAGCTAGAGAGGCAGAATACATGTATTTTTAATACCTTGTCCAAAGAATTGTTGCAGTGCCTATCTCTTGAAGTGTTTCCACCGTTATTTTAACAGTTCTACAGGTTTGAGTCTTAAATTGAGATCATTGATGCATCTTTTTTGTAAATTTATTTGCACACATTTTATAAATGCAATATTAGGAACATAATAATTCTTCCCACTGTACCTGCCCTCCCACCCACTCTCCCACCCCTCTTCCTCTTCCCTGTCCTTTTCCCTGTTTTGTTTTTCACTAAGATCTATCTTCATTTAACTTTATATACAGAGGGTTAACTCTATTCTAGGTAAAGAGTTGAACATTTGTATGAGAAAAAGAAAAGAAAAAAAAACAAAGCCTGTTCCTCAATAGTCTAGACAAGGGTTATTCAGAGTTATTGTTATTGATGCATGTTGGATGATCCATTTTGTTCAGATTGCGAGGTAGAAGGTCTGGTTAACATATGGTATCCAGTTTTCCCAATACTACTTATGAGAGAGACTGTCTCTTCTCCAGGGTGTGTTTTACTGCTTCATCAAAGGTAAGTTGGCTATAGTGTGCAAGCTTATTTCTGGGATTTCCATTTTTCATTAATTGTCCATGTATCTATTTTAATGCCAGTATCATTCTGTTTTGGTTCAAATAGCACTATATATAACTCGAAATATGGTATTTTGAGGCCTCCAGTTTTCTTCTTATTGTCCAAGATTACATGGCTATTTGGGAGTCTTTTAGTATTTCCACATGAATTGTGAGATGATTTTTTTTAACAAGTTCTGCAATTAATTTCATTGACATTTGGCAAAAATCATATTAAATCTGTAAATAGCAATGGGTTGTTATGGAAGTTTTTGTAATATTAATTTTTCTAGGTCATGAACATGCGCAGTCTTTCCATTTTTGCATGTCCTGTTCAATTTATTTGAAGAATATTTTGTAATTTTCATTGTAAATGTCTTTCACATGCTTGGGTAAATTTATTGCAATATGCTTTATTTTGGGGGGAGCTATAGTGAATGGGACTGCTTTAAAATTTATTTCTTGGTGAGTTCCTTATTGGCATATACAAAAGCTGCTGATTTTTGACTGTTAATTTTGTATTTTGCCATGTTACCGAATTTGCATATCAGTTCTAATAGTCACTTGGTGCAGTCTTCTGGCTTCACTTTATAGTCATGTCATCTGAAAACAGGGCTAGTTTGACTTCTTCCTCTGTTATTTATATGCCTTTTATTTATTTTTATTGCCTAGTGGCTCTGGTTAAAACTTCCAGTATTATATTAAATAAGATTGTGAGCATGGATACCCTTGTCTAGTTCTAGATCTTGGAGGGAAGGCTTTCATCTTTTTCCTATTTAATGGATTGTTTACTGGGGTTTGTCATAGATAATCTTTATTATGCTGAGGTAGTTATCTTCTATACCTAATTCGTTAAAGGTATTTTAAAATTATGAATGGGTATTGAATTTTATAAATTTTTCTGCATCTATTGAAGTGACCATGGGATATTTATCCTTCAATTCACTGGTGCTGTGAATTACATTTATTGATTTTTGTATGTTGATTCATCTGAGATGAATCCGGCTTTGTCAAGGTGAATGGTCTTTTTGATGTGTTGTAGGATTCAACTTGCTAGCATTTTGTTGAGTTTTTGCATCTTTGTTCATGAATGTATACTTCTCTCTCTTTCTCTCTCTCTTTTTTTTGTTATTGTATCTATTTTGTCTGGGTTTGGAATCAGGGTAATTCTGACCTCACAGAATGAGTTAGGGAGGGTTCCCACCCTTCCCAGTTTTTGAAATAATTTGAGGGATAATGGCGTTAGTGCTTCCTGAAAAGCTTGATAAACTTCAACAGTGGAAGCATTTGATTCTGGGCTTTTCTTTAATCAGAGACTTTTTATTACTGATTCAGTATCATTACTTGTTATTAGTCTGTTCAGGTTTTTTGTGTCTTCAGAGTTCAATTGTGAAAGGTAATGTATTCCAGATGTGCAACCATTTCTTCTAGATTTTTTGATTTGTTGACATAGTTGCTCATAGTAGTCCCTAATGATATTTCTGTGGTAAAAGTTTTAATATCTCCTTTTCCTTTCTTATTAATTTGAGTCTTCTCTTTCCTTAGGTTAGCTGAAATTTTATCAATTTTATTTATCTTTTCAGAAAACAAGTGCTTCATTTCATTAGTTTTGTGTTTTCTTAGTTTCTGTTTCTTTTAGTTCTGCTCTAATTTTTATTATTATTTGACTTCTACTGACTTTGTGTTTGGTTTATTCCTGATTTTCCACATCCTTGAGATACTTTATTAGGATGTTTGCTTCATCTTTTTCTTTCTTTGGATGTGGGTGCTTATTGCTGTAAACTTCCATCTTGATGTGCCACATAAGTTTTGGTCCCGGAAGTGTTTCCATTTCCACTAATTTACAGAAATTTCTAATTTTTAAATAACCCATTATTTTTATTCTTTTTTCTTTTTTATTCTTTCTCTGTTTTTTTTTCTGTCTGGGATATTACAAAAAAAACCTGTCTTTGAGTTTGAGTATCCTTTCTTCTGCTTCATGTAGTCTGTTATTAAGACTTTTAATTGTATTTTTGATTGACTTACTGAGTTCTTCATCTTTAGAATTTCTGTTTGGCTCTTTTTCAATATTTCTATTTCCTTGCTAAATTTCTCATTTATATGATGCATTTATTTTCTAATTTCATTTAACCTTCTGTCTGTAGTCTCTTACACCTCTTTGAGAGCATACTTATAATGATTATTTTGAATTCTCTATCAGGCATCTCATCAATCTCCCTTTCTGTGGAGTTTAATATGAATCCAAAGTGTCTTTGGATTCTTTTTGGGCATGATATTGCCTTGATTTTTCATATTGCTTTTATCTCTCTGCTGATTTTTGTGCATCTGGTGGATCAGTTGTCTGTCATTTTTAAGTGGTGGTTTTCATGGATTTAAGATTTCTCCAGAAGACATGTCTTCAGATATGACTTTGGCAGGCTATTTTGGCTTTGGTTTGCAGTTGGCTGGCAAGAAGGCTTGGTGAATTCTCCTGATATAGCCCTGCTTAGCTTGAAAACTCCTCACTTTGGTGACCCCATTTCCTCAAAACACACCAATGTGGGCAGTCAGTCATCGTCTCCAGCCCACCTCAGCTGCAGTGAGTGCTCCTTACTCGATCCCAGTATCAGCTGGGATCTCTCTATGTAGTTCAGCGCTGTTACTGATGGCCACAGCAACAGTAGCTGTGTGTGTAGGCGGGATGAGGGGCACCTTTCAGTCCCACCAAGGGTATACAAGGTTTTATGGTGGTGGCTGGGGTCTGTGGCCTGTGTGTTTTGCCACCTGTGCCCACCAAAACATAGGCAGGTATGTACTGTGATGGGGCTGGGGGCTGGGACACTCTCCAAGATCAGGGTAAGCTAAAGAAGTGGAGCCCTGAAGCCCGAGCTACTGGAAACAACCATCCCTACCCAGTAATGCTAGGGTATACTTGCTGCAATGAGCTTGATGTCTGGGTCCCTTGCCCAAGCCAAGCTAGACTGGAGAAAGGGGCTGAGTAGACTAGAAAGCTTTTGCATGACCAACCACACTTGCCAAAGCCAGTGTGGCCTGTTGTACTGAAGCGTCCGATTCCCACCAATTAAGACCACAGGAGCCAAGGCTGATGCAAACGCAAGAGTTTTATTTCAAACTCAAGTTTGGTCCGACGTCTGCACCAGGCGCAGCTGGGCTGGATCGGTGGCCCTACAATAAGGTCGTTAGGGTTTTTATACAGTTGAACAAAAAAGTTTGGTTATACAGCATCTGATAGGCTTATATTTTAAATTTATACTTGTCGTTTTATGATTGACTAAAGTATAGGATCCAGCTGCTAGGGTGTACTTGCCAAACTGCAGGGTTTGGGGATGTTATCAATCACCTTAACTGCCTGAAAAGACACCTGGAACTTTGTGTATTTCCCTGGTATTTGTTAATTGGCTATTGCTAGGAGAGCTTATCGCAAGGAGAGTTTTATTTTCTTTTTAAGGAGCTTTTGGCTTAGGGTTCAGGGCCTGGTCAGACCTGAGTTACAAAATGGAGGCCTAGTCTAAAATGGCTGTGCCTTGATCCAGGCTCAGGTCTCTCAGGCCTTGGACCTTACTGGGCTAGGGTCTAATGTTCATCAAAGCAGGAGCCTACAGGTTAAGAGAGTTGTACTATCTGAGTTCATATGCACCACTAACTGTATGTGCCCAAATTAGGTGAGCTTAGGCTGTGTCAGTCTGGGATCAGGGCACTCACCAACGCTGAGGTCTGCTGGAGAGGGGAGCTGTACAGTCAGAACACCTAGGTATGCACCACCAAAGACACCAGGTCAGCCCCTCTGGGCACAGCCAAGACCCCTGGAGAATGTAGTGGGTGGCTCAGGCAGGTGTGAAAGATCATTCATGCTGTAGCTTGCTCCAGCTGATACTGGGATCGAGTAAGGAGCACTCACTGCAGCTGAGGTGGGCTGGAGACGATGACTGACTGCCCACATTGGTGTGTTTTGAGGAAATGGGGTCACCAAAGCGAGGAGTTTTCAAGCTAAGCAGGGCTATATCAGGAGAATTCACCAAGCCTTCTTGCCAGCCAAAACCCCAAGAGGTGATGCACAGCCAGACTGCCCACCTAAGCAAGCTTGTTCCAGCCCTGAGTGTCAGAGATGTCCACTAAGGCTGGACTCTGCTGCAGAAGAGAACTGAGCCAGCAGCCCCCAGCAGACACCATCCCTGGCAACTGTAATGGATGTGTGCAAGCAAACATAGCCACCAAAGCCTAGGCATCCTGGACTTGAGCAGTATAGAGTCTGGAGTAATCAGTAAAACCAAAGCCCACAGGGAAGCTGCTAGTTCAAATGTGTGTGTCTGTACAATGTTCCCAGATTCTAGGTAACTCCAGAAGACATTTGTGTTGAGGCTTTGTAAGTCCCAGTCCCTTCAAGGGATGGCCTATAGTGCAGAGTGAACTGACTTCTAAGGTCTTGTAACAGAACCTGCTGTGCTGGAACATCTATCGCATGTAATGCAAAACACCACTTGGGTTAAAGTGCTGTAGCCACTGTCTCTGCTGGGTCCAGCTGGGACTATGAGGCTGCAATCATTTGTTTCTGGCAGACTGGAATGGTGGTAAGGACCTGAGGATGGGAAATTGGGAGGGGCTTTTGTCTCTTAAGGTAGTATGATTCCTCACAGTGACTCCTTTCTCAAGATGCAGTCATACAATTTCAGCCTTTGTTCTGGTGTATGTGGGGTCGCCATGAAAAGTTCCTTCTCTAATGCAATACTACCCAGCATATCCAGGTAGCTTCCCTTACTAGATTCCAAGCTTGTGATGGTTGTGGATCCTGCCTGTAACTAAAGTTGCTGATATCCACCATCCCTGGAGATAGGATCTGGTGGGTCCTGCTGCTTACTCTTTGCCCTGCAGTGGGGATTCCCCATGTTTATGGGGCCAGGGTCTCTGCTGCTAGCATTCTTGGTGCCTTTCAGTCTGCTGTGATCCCATGTCTCTGAGTTCTTAGGATTTCCTGCATATTCCCTGCTGAGATAGTTATTTACTCATTATTTTGGTTCTTGTCTGTGCTGGGGAAGAAAAAAGTGAGGCACCTCAGTTAGGCCATCTTGACTCCCAATGTTTTCTCCACTTTTGGATCTTTTGTTTGAGAAGAGTAGCACACAGTAATATTCAGAAAACAAGTAAGAATATATTAACGTTCATATGTGTTGTATGCAAAACTGGGGAAATCTTTCTAAGTGGTGTAGGCAGAAATATTCAAAAGGTTACAAGTAGAATTTGATGCCAATCTGAAATGAATTGGATATGATAAAATTACTTGATAAAAAATATATGAAAGATGTATACAATTAAGTGTAATGGTAAGATCATGAAATTAAATAATTCTTACATTAAAAGTGTGTTATGGGGGGCTGGTGCTATGGCGTAGTGAGCTAAGCCTCCACCTGCAGTGCCAGCATCCCATATGGGCACTGGCTCATGTCTCGGCTGTTCCTCTTCTGATCCAGCTCTCTGCTTATGGCCTGGGAAAGCAGTGGAAAATGGTCCAACTGCTTGGGCACCTGCAGCCATGTGGGAGATCTGGAAGAAGCTCCTGGGTCCTGGCTTTGTATTGGCCCAGCTCCAGCCATTGTTTCCATTTTGGGAGTGAACTAGCAGATGCAAGACCTTTATCTCTTTCTCTCCCTCTGTCTGACTGTAATTCTACCTTCTAATAAAATCTTTGAAAAAAAAGTGTATTATGACTTATTAGAAAATAGGAACACATGAAAAGAATTCCATAATTTGGGAAAACTGTAATGGCCAGTAATACATTTATTACTGTATGTGACTGGAAAATGGTTACTTAAATATGTGAAGATGGAAATGACTTGAGAGTGGTAATGCTGGAAATATCATTAGACTACTTCTAATACACAGGTCCTAGAAGGAGCAAAACCAGACAATATGTTGCATAAATTCATGAAGAATCTAAATGTTTTCAGGAGGACTATTGGCAGACACAGGGATGAACCCAAAAATGAATTAGTTTGGAGTAATCTTGTGTGAGTCTGTAATTTTACTATTTCAGTAATCATGTTTTAATTTTTTGTTTATTGAATTTATTTGAAGGGCAGATAAAAACAGAAATACAAAGGGACAAGGAGCTCATATCTGCTGATTTACTCCCCAAATGCCCCCAGTGAACAGGACCGGTACAGGTAAATCCTGGTATCTGGGAACTTCATCCAGGATTCCTTGGTGGGTAATCCTTGAACCATCATCTGCAGCATTACAGCATTCACACTGGCAGAAAGTTGGAGCCACAAGAGGAGACAGATATTAAACCAATCACTATGATATGGGATGCAGTCATGAGTGCCATTTTAACTAGTAACTCAGATGATCACCCCTCAATAACCTTCTTGAATTGGATTTTGCTTTTCTGTCTCATGTTGGTCGCAATGAATGCTATGTATTTTTTGTAATTGTGATTTAAAATTGTGGAATGAAAATGACATCAGCAAAATATCACTCTTGGAAGTTGCATGCTCTCATTCATATTTACTTGAGAGAAAACGTGCACAAGAGAGCAAGCTCTCATCCCCTGATTCCCTTCCTAAACACCTGTAATGCCTCATTTGGACCATAGTGAGGATCCAGAAATATAGTCCAGATCTCAATGGGTGACAGGAACTTAAAGACTAGAGCCATCTCCACTGCCGACCAGGGCCTGCATAGGCGGGAAGCTGGAGTCAGGATCCAAGCCAAGAATTGAATGCAGATACTCTATAGAGAGGCTGAAGTTTTTTTTTCTTAATATTTATTCATTTATTTGAAAAACAGAGTTACAGAGAGGCAGAGGCAAAGGTAGAGAGAGAGAGAGAGGTCTTCTACCTACTGGTTTACTTCCCAGGTGGCTGCAATGGCTGGAGCCAACCTGAAGCTAGGATCCAGGAATTTTTCTGGGTCTCGCCTGCAGGTTCAAGGGCCCAAGGGCTTGGGGTATCTTCTACTGCTTTCTCAGGCCATAGCAGGGAGCTGGTTCAGAATTGGAGAAGCCGGGTCTCGAACTGGCATCCAGATGGGATGCCAACACTACAGGCAGCGGCTTTACCAGCTATGCCACAGTGCCAGCCCTGGGAGGCAGGGGTCTTAATTGACAGGCTCAGCATATGCCCCTCCTATAAAAGTCTTGGAAAAAAGGAAAAGCAAAAGTCTCAAAACTGTATGAGCCAATTCTGTAGGAGATCTGAATAAAAAAATTCAGAGTTTTAAAGTTCCCAGGAAAATAACCATCAATAACAATGAAAAAGCCATCTTCAAAATACTCCTGAAATTAAAAAAGAAATCTGTCAAATTGTTTAACTCAGCATGAGCTCACATAACAGAGACTTCACTGAACACACATAAGTAGAGATACTTATCTTGTCTTAATTCACTTCAGAAGGGCTTACTTATAATATATTTTTTGAAAAGCAGCACTGGAGAAGAATTACAGTATATTTTCCACTTACCTCATTATGATAATCAAGTACACAATTTTCAACAGCAACAACAAGATATTCAAAGAAACAGTAAGACATTCTCATTCAAAGGAACAGAATAAATTGAGAGCACTCATCTGCAAAGAAGTTCAGACATCAGGCTTACTAGACAATGTTTATAAAACCATTGGCTTCAGTATATTCAAAGAACTAAAGGAAAACATGGATAAAAAATCACTTTTAGTGGAGCATTTTGGCAATTACTTTAAAACTCTGAGCTTTATAGACACTGCCAATGTTGTGGTGTGAAAACATTATCTTTAGCACATTCTTCAAAGAAACCACAGTGACATCCTTCTGAAAGGACTCTCAATGAATCCTGCCTTCTAATGTTCACACATTTCTGTAAGGATCTCCCCTTTTACTATTTGGACATGATTACTTACTTCCAAATAATTGAATATGGCAAAAAGGTAGGATTTTGCTTTCTGCATTAGTTATAGAGATTGTCACTTTCATCTTCATGTACTATTTGGCTCTTGTCCAGTATTTGCTCTAATCAAATAAGCCAGAGAGGCCAAAGCAGTAAGGAACTAAGGCAACAATTCCATTGCAAGGAAGGAACTGAGGCCTTTGTTGTATAGCAATGCTGGAGGAACTGAATCATGGCAGTGGCCCATACGTGTGGTATAATAGCTGATCCTTCCATCAAGAGCCTTCCCATGAAATGTGTCCCTGCTCAAACCTTGACTGAATCCTTGAAGAGACTGAAATAATGTGCCCAGCCAAGCTGTGCCCTACTGTTGATAAAATAAGTGTATGTTTTAGTCATGACTTTGCTTTTAGTTTGGCTGTGTAATTGCTCCAAAATGTAGGGACTTAAAACACATACACACACCTTTATTCTGAGGCTTGGAGCATGGCTTTATTTATCTATTTATTACTTTTTTTGAGCACAGCTTTTAAAAAACACACAGTCTCAGAAAGAATAAATATGTATGCTTTTTAAGCCACTACATTTTGGAGCAGACAAAATAACAGCAGTCTTGACTTCTTCGTGTGGCATGGACTGCAAAGTTGTTAAACAAATCCTTACTTTGGTAAAGAAATAAAAACTTCTACTTAAATCATTTTTTACTACAGTATTGTTTAAATTACTTTGATGCACCATGTGTTTCTGGATATGGGAAAACAAAAAAAAGTCAATTTGTGTTTCCAGAAACACACTTCAATTGACACTTAACTCTGTCATCTAGTCCATGTATTACAAACAATATTTTCCTTCCAAACTTTAATGTTACCCTTTAGATAAGTATTTTATTCCATTAGAAACATGCGTACTGACTGCTAAATTGCAACATATTAGAATGCTTTCAAAAAATAATTATTCCTAATTAAAGGTGTATTCTAGACTCACAGCAGATTTTAGCCTTTAAAGTCAGAAGAAAATGTGTTGACTTCCTCTTTCTCCCTGTCCATTCAGTTTGACTCACTCAAGCCTCAGCGAGTAGATCCATAGAAAGATTTTCATTTCTCTCATTAATGCCTTTCAGAAGTTAATGTTTTGTTAATCAGTAACCTCTCCCTCTCTCTCATCATTCTCCCCGCCCCAAACTGTTTAATTGTGTCCAAAATATCAGGCGTCCTGAACCATAGCTATTGGCTTCTATTTAACATAAAGTACACTCCAAATATGCCATAGACTCTATTCAAATCCAGAAATCTATTACCTTCTTCCAAGTGTGATTTTTTTAACTTTTATTTAATGAATATAGATTTCCAAAGTACGGCTTATGGATTACAATGGCTTCCCCCCCATACTGTCCCTCCCACCCACAACCCTCCCCTTTCCCACTCCCTCTCCCCTTCCATTCATCAAGATTCATTTTCAATTATCTTAATATACAGAAGATCAGCTTAGTATACATTAAGTATTTCAACAGTTTGTTCCCACACAGAAACATAAAGTGAAAAATAATAGATGATTTTTTTAAATGATGATGAAATCAGATCAGACCTATTGTCATGTTTAATCCCAGTGAGAGTCAAGTTGGGAATTGATAATTTCTTTTTTTTTTTTTACAGAAGATCAGTTTAGTATGCATTAAGTAAAGATTTCAACAGTTTGCACCCCCATAGAAACACAAAGTGAAATATATTGTTTGAGTACTCGTTATAGCATTAAATCTCAATGCACAGCACATTAAGGACAGAGATCCTACATGAGGAGTAAGTGCACAGTGACTCCTGTTGTTGACTTTACCAATTGACACTCCTGTCTATGGCATCAGTAATCTCCCTATGCTCCAGTCATGAGTTTCCAAGGCTATGGAAGCCCTCTGAGTTCTCCGACTCTTATCTTGTTTCGACAAGGTCATAGTCAAAGTGGAGGTTCTCTCCTCCCTTCAGAGAAAGGTACCTCCTTCTTTGATGACCTGTTCTTTCCACTGGGATCTCACTCACAGAGATCTTTTGCCAGAGTGTCTTGGCTTTCCATGCCTGAAATACTCTCATGGGCTTTTCAGCCAGATCTGAATGCCTTTAGGGCTGATTCTGAGGCCAGAGTGCTATTTAGGACATCTGCCATTCTATGAGTCTGCTGAGTATCTCACTTCCCATGTTGGATCACTCTCCCCTTTATTTATCCTATCGGTTAGTGTTAGCAGGTACTAGACTTGTTTATGTGCTCCCTTTGACTCTTAGTCCTTTCATTATGATCAATTGTGAACTGAAATTGATCACTTGGAATAGTGAGATGGCATTGGTACATGCCACCTTGATGGGATTGAATTGGAATCCCCTGGTATGTTTCTAACTCTACCATTTGGGGCAAGTCAGCTTGAGCATATCCCAAATTATACATCTCTTCCCTCTCTTATTCTCACTCTTATGTTTAACAGGGATCACATTTCAGTTAATTTTCAACACTTAAGAATAACTGTGTATTAATTACAGAATTAAACCAGTCATATTAAGTAGAACAGACAAAAAAACTACTAAGAGGGATAATGTATTAGGTTGTTCATTAACAATCAGGGCTATGCTGATCAAGTCACCGTTTCCCATAGTGTCCATTTCACTTCAACAGGTTTCCTTTTTGGTGTTCAGTCAGTTGTCACCGATCAGGGAGAACATATGGTATTTGTCCCTTTGGGACTGGCTTACTTCACTCAGCATGATGTGTTCCAGATTCCTCCATTTTGTTGCAAATGACTGGATTTCGTTGTTTCTTACTGCGGTATAGTATTCTAAAGAATACATATCCCATAATTTCTTTATCCAGTCTACCGTTGATGGGCATTTAGGTTGGTTCCAGGTCTTAGCTATTGTGAATTGAGCGGCAATAAACATTAGGGTGCAGACCGCTTTTTTGTTTGCCAATTTAATTTCCTTTGGGTAAATTCCAAGGAGTGGGATGGCTGGGTCGAACGGTAGGGTTATCTTCAGGTTTCTGAGGAATCTCCAGACTGATTTCCATAGTGGCTTGACCAGTGTGCATTCCCACCAACAGTGGGTTAGTGTCCCTTTTTCCCCACATCCTCGCCAGCATCTGTTGTTGGTAGATTTCTGGAAGTGAGCCATTCTAACCGGGGTGAGGTGAAACCTCATTGTGGTTTTGATTTGCATTTCCCTGATTGCTAGTGATCCTGAACATTTTTTCATGTGCCTGTTGGCCATTTGGATTTCCTCTTTTGAAAAATGTCTATTGAGGTCCTTGGCCCATCTCTTAAGTGGGTTATTTGTTTTGTTTTTGTGGAGTTTCTTGATCTCTTTGTAGATTCTGGTTATTAACCCTTTATCTGTTGCATAGTTTGCAAATATTTTTTCCCATTCTGTCGGTTGTCTCTTCACTCTCCTGACTGTTTCTTTTGCAGTACAGAAACTTCTCAATTTGATGCAATCCCAATAGTTGATTTTGGCTTTGACTGCCTGTGTCTCCCAGGTCTTTTCCAGAAATTCTTTGCCTGTGCCAATATCTTGAAGGGTTTCTCCAATGTTCTCTAGTAACTTGATGGTGTCAGGTCGTAGATTTAGGTCTTTAATCCTTGTTGAGTGGATTTTTGTGTAAGGTGTAAGGTAGGGGTCTTGCTTCATGATTCTGCACGTGGAAATCCAGTTTTCCCAGCACCATTTATTGAATAGACTGTCCTTGCTCCAGGAATTGGTTTTAGATCCTTGGTCAAATATAAGTTGGCTGTAGATGTTTGGGTTGATTTCTGGTATTTCAATTCTGTTCCATTGGTCTATCCACCTGTTTCTGTACCAGTACCATGCTGTTTTGATTACAACTGCCCTGTAGTATGTCCTGAAATATCTGGTATTGTGATGCCTCCGGCTTTGTTTTTGTTGTACAAGATTGCTTTAGCTATTAGAGGTCTCTTGTGCCTCCATATGAATTTCAGCACCATTTTTTCCAGATCTGAGAAGAAGGTCTTTGGTATCTTGATTGGTATTGCATTGAATCTATAAATTGCTTTTGGGAGAATGGACATTTTGATGATATTGATTCTTGCAATCCATGAGCATGGAAGATTTTTCCATTTCTTGGTATCCTCTTCTATTTCTTTCTTTAAGGTTTTGTAATTCTCATCATAGAGATCTTTAACGTCCTTGGTTAAGTTTATTCCAAGGTATTTGATTGTTTTTGTAGCTATTGTGAATGGGATTGATCTTAGAAGTTCTTCCTTGGCCACAGCATTGTGTGTGTATACAAAGGCTGTTGATTTTTGTGCATTGATTTTATACCCTGCTACTTTGCCAAACTCTTCTATGAGTTCCAATAGTCTCTTAGTAGAGTTCTTTGGGTCCCCTAAATAAAGAATCATGTCATCTGCAAAGAGGGATAGTTTGAGTTCTTCCTTCACAATTTGTATCCCTTTAATTTCTTTTGCTTGCCTAATAGCTCTGGCTAGAACCTCCAGAACTATATTGAATAGCAGTGGTGAGAGTGGGCATCCCTGCCTGGCGCCAGATTTCAGTGGAAATGCTTCCAATTTTCCCCATTGAATAGGATGTTGGCTGTGGGTTTTTCATAGATTGCTTTGATTGTATTGAGGTTCCTTCCAAACCCAGTTTGCTTAGAGTTTTCATCATGAACGGGTGTTGTATTTTATCAAATGCTTTCTCGGCATCTATTGAGATAATCATGTGGTTTTTCTTCTGCAGTCTGTTAATGTGGTGTATCACATTGATTGTCTTGCACACATTAAACCATCCCTGCATACCAGGGATAAATCCCACTTGGTCTGGATGGATGATCTTTCTGTGTGTTGTTGCATTCTATTGGCGAGAATTTTTTGAGGATTTTTGCATCTATGTTCATCAGGGATATTGGTCTGTAATTCTCTTTCAGTGCTGCATCTTTTTCAGGCTTAGGAATTAAGGTGATGCTGGCTTCATAGAAAGAATTTGGGAGGATTCCCTCTTCTTCGATTGTTCTGAATAGTTTGAGAAGAATTGGGGTTAGTTCTTCTTTAAATGTCTGGTAGAATTCAGCAGTGAATCCATCTGGTCCTGGGCTTTTCTTTGTTGGGAGGGCCTTTATTACTGTTTCAATTTCTGTCTCAGTTATGGGTCTGTTTAGGTTTTCGATGTCTTCCTGGTTCAATTTAGGTAGGTTGCATGTGTCCAGGAATCTATCATTTTCTGATAGGTTTCCCTGTTTGCTGGCATACAAGTCCTTGTAGTAATTTCTGATGATTCTTTTTATTTCTGTGGTGTCTGTTGTTACATTCCCTTTTTCATCTCTGATTTTATTGATTTGGGTCTTTTCTCTTATTTTTTTATTTAGTTGGGCTAATGGGGTGTCAATTTTGTTTATTTTTTCAAAAAACCAGCTCCTTGTTTGGCTGATTTTTTGGAATGTTTTTCTTGATTCAATCCTGTTGATTTCTTCTCTGATTTTAATTATTTCTGTTCTCCTACTAGATTTGGGTCTGGTTTGCTGTAGGTTTTCTAGATCCTTGAGGTGAATTGAAAGCTTATCTATTTGGTGCCTTTCCAATTTCTTGATGTAGGCACCTATTGATATAAACTTTCCTCTTAACACTGCTTTTGCTGCGTCCCATAAGTTTTGGTATGTTGTGCTGTTATCCTCATTTACTTCCAAAAAATTTTTGATTTCTCGTTTAATTTCTTCTATGACCCATTGTTTATTCAGGAGCATGTTGTTCAATCTCCATGTGTTTGCGTATGCTCTAGGGATTCCTGAGTTGCTAATTTCCAACTTCATTCCTTTATGGTCTGAGAAGCTGCATGGTATGATTCTAATTCTTTTGAATTTGCTGAGACTTGCTTTATGGCCTAGTATGTGGTCAATCCTAGAGAAGGTTCCATGTACTGCTGAGAAGAATGTAAAATCTTTAGCTGTAGGATTGAAAGTTCTGTATATATCTGTTAGATCCATTTGGGCTATAGTGTCGTTTAAATCTACTGTATCCTTGTGGCCGGCGCCGTGGCTCAATAGGCTAATCCTCCACCTTGCGGCGCCGGCACACCGGGTTCTAGTCCCGGTCAGGGCGCCGGATTCTGTCCCGGTTGCCCCTCTTCCAGGCCAGCTCTCTGCTATGGCCAGGGAGTGCAGTGGAGGATGGCCCAGGTGCTTGGGCCCTGCACCCCATGGGAGACCAGGAAAAGCACCTGGATCCTGGCTCCTGCCATCGGATCAGCGCGGTGCGCCGGCTGCAGCGGCGGCCATTGGAGGGTGAACCAACGGCAAAAAGGAAGACCTTTCTCTCTGTCTCTCTCTCTCACTGTCCACTCTGCCTGTCAAAAAAATTAAAAAAAAAATCTACTGTATCCTTGTTGATCTTCTGTCCTATTGATCTGTCTATTTCTGAGAGTGGAGTATTGAAGTCCCCCAGTACTATAGTATTAGGGTCTAAGTCTCCCTTTAAGTCTGTTAATAAATCTTTTAGATAAACTGGTGCCCTGTAGTTAGGTGCATATACATTGATAATTGTTATATCTTCTTGTTGTATTGATCCCTTAATCATTATATAGTGTCCCTCTTTGTCTCTCTTAACAGTTTTTGTGGTAAAGTTTATGTTGTCTGATATTAAGATGGCTACGCCCGCTCTTTTTTTCATTTCTGTTGGCATGGTATATCTTTTTCCAGCCTTTCACTTTCAGTCTGTATGGATCTTTGTTGGAAAGATGTGTTTCTTGTAAGCAGCAAATAGATGGGTTTTGTTCCTTAACCCAGTCAGCCAACCGGTGTCTTTTAACTGAACAGTTCAGGCCATTCACGTTCAATGTGACTAATGATAAGTGGTAACTTTGCCCTGCCATTTGTCAAAGATAAGTTCTAATATATGCTTTGAATTCCCTGTGATCTTTAGCTGTGAGGTTTCCTTCCTTGGTTTCCTTCCTTTACCTTCTTTCATATTGATGACCATGTTTCTGTATTTCTGTGTGTAACACATCTTTAAGCATCTTTTGCAGGGCTGGACGAGTGGAAACAAATTCTTTCAATTTCTGTTTGCTATGAAAGGTCTTTATTTCACCTTCATTCACAAATGATAGCTTTGCAGGATATAATATTCTGGACTGGCAGTTGTTCTCTCTTAGTACCTGGGCTATATCTCGCCATTCCCTCCTAGCTTGTAGAGTTTCTGATGAGAAGTCAGCTGTGAGTCTGACTGGAGATCCTCTGAGAGTAATCTGTCGTTTCTCTCTTGCACATTTTAGGATCTTTTCTTTATGTTTCACTGTGGAGAGTTTAATTACAACGTGTCGTGGTGAGGATCTCTTTTGGTCGTGTTTATTAGGGGTTCTGTGAGCTTCCTGTACTAGGATTTCTCTGTCCTTCTCCAAACCTGGGAAATTTTCTGCTAATATCTCACTAAAAAGGCCTTCTAATCCTTTCTCCCTCTCCATGCCTTCAGGAACTCCTAGAACCCGAATGTTGGGTTTTTTAATAGTATCCTGAAGATTCCTGACAATATGTTTTAGATTTCTAATTTCCTCTTCTTTTCTTTGGTCTGACTGTATCCTTTCCTGTTCTCTGTCTTCTAAGTTCGATATTCTCTCTTCTGCTTCACCCATTCTGTTTGTAAGGCTCTCTATTGTGTTTTTCATTTGATCTATTGAATTCTTCACTTCAGTCACTATCACAGTTTCCTGTTGTACTAGTTGTTTCGTTTCATTTTGATTCCTTAATATTTCATTTTCACAAGAGAGATTTTCTATCTTGTCCATTAAGGATTTCTGTAGTTCAAGAATTTGTTTTTGAGAACTTCTTAATGTTCTTATCAATTTTTTGAGATCTGCTTCTTGCATTTCTTCTAACTCATCATCTTCATAATCTTGAATTGGGGTGTCTTTTTCATTTGGGGGCATCATGGTGACTTCCTTGTTTTTATTACCTCGGTTTTTGCGTTTGTTATTTGGCATATTGGAGATATTTGGTTTCTTCACTGTGGTGCTTTTTCTTGTTATACTATGACTCTAGATTAAGTGGACTATCTGTTTTTGATGGAGCCTTAGGGCTTGAGATGGGTGTGGCCTGAGAGCTCCCTTTGGTGTGCCAAAGGTGACACTCCCAGGTTAGGCGTGGTAAATCTCTCTCTTTCTTTTTTTTTGATTCAAAAGGGAAGTAATTCCGCACAGCTGAACGAAGTTGGAGGTAGTTAGCAGGCAAATGATATACCCACAGGAGCCAGAGATCGGAAGCTCTTTCCCAAGGACCACACAGGGAATCTGTTCGGCCCTCAGAGTGGGCTCAAATTCTCCTTCAGTCTCCCACTGGGTTGCCAAAGTTACGGAATTGTAGCGTCTCTGGAGAGTGCTCACGTGAATTCCGTGAGTTCTCTCCCCCACCGTCTCTTTTTTCACAGTCTCAGTTCAGTAGCACCACAAATTTACTAGGTCCTAATCTCCTGTTAATTCGCCCTGCCCAGAGTCAGGTTTTTCTGCTAGGTTCAGGGCCGGTGCAGACCTGAGGTTGCTCTGCTTATGACGTATGTCCAAGATGGCGCCTGCTCTTTGTCTTGCTCGCCCTTGAGAGGTGAGCGGAGAGAGAGAAACCCGTGTCCGTACCAGTCACCTTTTTTTTTTCTCTCTCTCTCTCTCTTCCAGTTAGCCTGGTGAACTTTCCCCCCCTGGGGGTCGTTCCCTCTAGTCTCCTCTCTCCGCTTGCCTGCCGGTGTCTCGGGCTATTGAGTTTCGGCTCACCTCGCATTCCAGCGCTGGTGTGTTGAGTTTGCCGCTGGTGTCCCGAACTGTGGGCTCCCACGCTCTCCACGCAGGTCCGCTGTGAATCACGCGTTCCGGAAGAGTTTCTTCTGCTGTTTCCTCCCCTACTCTTCCTTGAACCTGCAGTATCTCCACTTTTATTAAACTATCTCTCCCCAGACTATCAGTGTGCTCCCTTCCTCTTCCGCCATCTTGCCTCCTCCCCCAAGTGTGATTTTATTTTCATTAGTCATTGTAATGAACATGAAACTCCATAAAAAATCCTTAGCAGCTTAATTCAGTAGTCCTAATTCAGCGACTTAATATAATAAAAATGGTACTTATTCACCTTAAAATGCAATGCAGATATTCCTGAGTTGGCAACTTCTCTGGGTGATTCGCCTAAAAATGGAGATGCAGGCTGCAGTAGTCCTTTGGCATTATGGTGCCATCATTTTCCAAGCACTCAGGGCCATGTGCTTCCAGGTTCAGAGAGTCTGATAAGAAGAACAAAGGCTATTCTTTAAAATGTGGGGACTTTTGTGGGGATTTTGTTTTGGTCAGGACTTATTTGCATTGCATTATCTAGATACAAGGAGGAGTGAGGGTAATAAATGGAGTGCAGCTGTGATCCCAGGAAAGCAAAGACCACTAGATGGGGGTGAATACTGTACCACATTAAGTTCAATAACAAGCCTTTTAATTTTAATGTAAATTTAAAATGTTCCTTTTTATTCTTCACTTTGTAATTATTTTTTTTAATTTTATTTAAGCTATACAAATTTCATGTATTTCATATATACAGATTTAGGAACACAGTGATACTTGCAATCCTATCCTCCCTCCCACCCATTCTTCAACCATTCTTTCTCCTCCCTCTCCCATTCTCATTCTTAGTTTTTTACATAAATCTATATTCAGTATATTTTACACTTATAAGGTTAACCCTATGCTAAGTAAATAGTTCAAAAATAGTGTGAAGAAAAAAAACACTGCTTCTGTTGCTGAATTATTTGATAAGTATACTTTTCCCAAGAATTTACAGGGAATGCATTGTGTTCAGCTACCACATGGACTTCTCCAGTGCCTTATTGGAGTGTCTGGTTTCAGTCCTGGCTACCACAGTTGCATTACAGCTTCTCTTTAATGTGCCTGGGAGGGCAGCAGATGATGGCTCAAGTATTTGAGTTCCTGCCACCTATGTGAGACATGTGAAGGGTGGAAGGGTGTCCCTTACTGCTGGCTTCAGCTGGCTAAGCCATGTCCATTGCAGACATCTGGGAATGAGGCAGCAGATGGAAGATTCTCTCTGTTGTTTTTTTACGTTTGTCACTCTTGTTTCAAATAAATAAATATTTTGTTAAACAAAGGAATTTCATATAATTTTCCCAAATGGGTGTACTGATTTATCTTTTCACCAATCCCATATTAGATTCCCTTTTCACCACATCTCATGAGTATTTGTAATTCTTTTCTTTTTGATAATAATCATTCTTTTTAGACTAAGGGAATATCTCATTATCTACCTGATAGTTAGTTGTATCAATTATTCATATGCTTCTTGGCCAATTGTATTTCTTTTTAAAGTTTATTTATATATTTATATATTTGAGTGTGACACAGAGAAATCTTCAAATGTCAGTTTATTCTACTGAAGATTGAATTGAATATGTAGATTGGTTAGTAAGATCATTTTAACAATATAAGTTTGGTTAGTAAGATCATTTTAATAATACAAGTTCTTAGAATCAATAAACATGAAATATATTTCCGGGACTGGTGCTGTGAAATAACAGGTAAAGATGTCACCTGCAGTTTTGGCATCCCATATGGGCACCAGTTTGAGTCCCAGCTGCTCTACTTCAAATCCAGCTCTCTGCTATGGCTGGGAAAGCAGTAGCAGATGGCCCAAGTCCTTGGGCCCCTGCACCCGCGTAGGAGACTCAGAAGAAGCTCCTGATTCCTGGCTTCGGACCAGTGCAGCTCTGGCTGTTGAGGCCAGTTGGGGAGTGAACCAGCAGATGGAATACCTCTCTCTCTCTCTCTCTCTGCTTCTCCTCTCTCTGCCTTGACTTTCAAATAAATAAAAAAAATCTTTAAAAAAAAAGAAATATATTTCCAGTTTTAGTGTTGTCTGTAATTTCTTTCACCAGTGTTTTATTATTTTTGTGGTAAAGCTTGTTCACTTCTTTGACTAAATATACCACTAATTTTTCAAGTTTTTTGTTTCTATTGCTAATGGGATTCCTATCTGGATTTCTCTTCCCACAAGTTTGTTATTTGTGTATAAAAATGCTATTTTTTGGTATGTTGATCTTGTACACTGAAACTTTACTGAATTTATTTCTGCAGACATGGATACTTTGATTACCCCTTTTGTAATCTGCATACTTTTTTATTTCCTCTGACAAATTGCTCGTGTTAAGACTTCCAATACTGATTTGAGCAAGAGTGATGAGAGTGCTCTTTTCTGGTTCCAGTCCCGGAACTGCTGTTATCTTTTCCTCATTCAATATGATATTGTTGTTGATATATCCCATATAGCCTTCAATATTTGGAGGATTATTCTTTATATACCTTTCTGGTTGAGTTATTCTTTTAATAGTAAGTGGATGTTGAATCTTAACAAAAGTTTTTTCTGCATCTATTGACATGATCATGTTTTTCTAGTCTGTATTTTTTATGCTATTTCTTATGTTTGTTAATTTTTGATTGTCTAAGCATACTTAGAACTCTGGGATAGAGCCCACTGGATCATGATTATTTGTGATCTTTTTTTTTTTTTGACAGGCAGAGTGGACAGTGAGAGAGAGACAGAGAGAAAGGTCTTCCTTTTCCATTGGTTCACCCCCAGTGGCCACTGTGGCCAGAGCACTGCGGTCAGCGCACTGCACTGATCCCATGGCAGGAGCCAGATGCTTCTCCTGGTCTCCCATGCGGGTGCAGGGCCCAAGCACTTGGGCCATCCTCCACTGCACTCCCGGGCCACAGCGGAGAGCTGGACTGGAAGAGGAGCAACCGGGACAGAATCCGGCACCCTGACCGGGTCTAGAACCCGGGGTGCCAGCGCCGCAGGCAGAGGATTAGCCTATTGAGCTGTGGCACCCGCCAATTTGTGATCTTTTTGTGTGCTGTGAGATTTGGTTTGCCACTATTTTGTTGAATATGTTTTTCCATCTAAGTTAATTGAGGATGTTGGCCTGTAGCAGTGTTATTGTTTGGATGGTTTTGGTCAGTGTAATCCTGGCCTCTTAAAAGTTTGTCAGTATTCCTTTTCAGGTATTTAGAATAGTTTGAGAACAATGGAATTGTTCTTTAAATATTTTGTGACATTTCTTGATTTTCTTTGATGGAGTCTTTAGTTACTGCTTCAGTCTTGTTACTTGATATTGATCTGTGTCAATTTTCTGTATCTTCTATTCAGTCTTAGTGTTTTGTGTGACCAGGAATTTATCCACCTCTTCCAAGTTTTCCAATTTGTAGTATAGTTATTAATAGTTTTTTATGATCCTTGTAATTCTGTGGAATCAGAAAGACTGTTTCTTTCATTTCTGATTTTACTTCTTTGAGTTTCATAATCCTTCTTTGTGATCTTGCTGTGGCTCTGTTATGTGTCTTTTAGGAAAAAAGACCCAATGTTTAATTCCTTGATAATTTGTAATGCTTTTTTTAAATTTTCATTTCACATCCTTGAAGTGCATTTTTAAGCTGTTTATTTGAAATCTTTCTGGTGTTTTGATGTTTCCATTTATTGCTTTCAGCTTCCCTCTTAATAATAATTTTTCTTATGTGACAGATTATTTTTGTGGTTTCCAAGGAATTCATTTAATTAGACTTTCAGAGGGCTCTAACATATGCATTTTTCACATGGACTAAAGATGAATCTAGGTTTTGAATGTAGGGTGTAGTTTGAGAAAGTAATACTAACCTTCCTTATCTGTCAGATTACCTAAGCAATAAGATTAAGTTATGTCATGTAATTGAACAATTTTTATATTAAAAGATACCTAAATATAATGTGGTTTTAAAAATGAAATCATATATACACAATTGTATTATGACAACAAATATTCTAAAACAAAATTATACCACAATGAGAAACATTAAAAAATTCCAGAAACAGATACTCCTTTGAATTTGCATGTTTTATTGATCATCAAATACCAAAAATCTTATTTTCCTTTTTTGTAAGAGTTTATTTGTTTGTTTGAAAGGCAGGGTTACAGAGAGGCAGAGGCAGAGGCAGAGAGAGAGATAGAGCGAGAGTGAGTGAGTTCTTCCATCCACTGGTTCACTCCCCAGATGGCCGCAATGGCCGGAGCTGTGCTGATACGAAGCCAGGAGCCAAGAGCTTCCTCCAGGTCTCCCATCTGGGTGCAGGGGCCCAAGGACTTGGGCCATCTTCCACTGCTTTCCCAGGCCATAGCAGAGAGTTGGATTGGAAGTGGAGCAGCCAGGACTAGAACTGGTACCCATATGGGATGCCAGCACTGCAAGTGCTCTATGGCAGAAGCTGGCCCCTCTCCTTTTCTTATACATTATTCTACTCACATTTCTCTGCATCAGATTGGATACCCAGAATTGATTTCACTTGTTATATATGACATTCGCAACAAATATATATCATTGCTGCTTTTGTTGATCGGAGGTCCTTCTGAATGTCCATTGTTAGTTCCTGCGTAGCACAGAGAAACTCCTCAGTCTATCTTATAGATTTTAATAGGATTGTTTTGTTTATACTTTTTCTTTTCTTTCTTTAACTTTTTAAGGTGAAGAAACTTCATGTATTTCATATATACTGGTGACAAATTCTTTCAACTTTTGTTTGTGTGGAAGGTATGGAAGGTCTTTATTTCATCTCCATTCATTAATGAGAGCTTTGCAGGGTCCAATATTCTGCGTTGGCAGTTTTTTTCTTTTCTTTTCTTTATTTATTTTTGAAAAGATTTATTTTATTTGAAAGAGTTACAGAGAGAGGTAGAGACAGAGAGAGAGAGATCTTCCATCCGCTGGTTCACTCCCCAGATAGCTACAATGGCCAGAGCTATGCTGATCTGAAGCCAGGATCCAGGAGCTTCTTCCGGGTCTCCCATTGGGTGCAGGGGCCCAAGGACTTGGACCATCTTCCACTGCTATCCCAGGCCATATAGAGAGCTGTATCAGAAGAGGAGCAGCCTGAAATAGAACCAGCACCCATATGGGATGCCGGCACTTCAGGCCAGGGCTTTAACCCACAGTGCCAGCTCCAGTTTTTTCTTTTAAGACTTGATGTTGGGGCCGGTGCTGTGGCACAGCAGGTTAACGCCCTGGCCTGAAGGCTGGCATCCCATGTGGGCACCGGTTTGAGACCCAGCTGCTCCACTTCTGATCCAGCTCTCTGCTATGGCCTGGGAAAGCAGTGGAAGATGGCACAAGTCCTTGGCCCCTGCACCTGTGTGGGAGACCTGGAGTAAGCTCTTGGCTCCACATGGATGCAGGGGACCAAGGACTGCTTTCCCAGGCCATAGCAGAGAGCTGGATTAGAAGTGAAGTGCCTGGGATTGAACCCGTGCCCATACGGGATACCGGCACTGCAGGCAGCGGCTTTAGCCACTACGGCACAGCGCCGGCCCCTGATTTCTTTTCGAAATCTCAATCTCATGGGAAAAACTTTCACCCATGTGCTACATGAATTTCTTTAACTCATGAATTTCCTTCTCATTGCTTCTGAGTAATCCTGTGATCATTATTTAAATTCTTTTACAGGAATTTAATCAATTTCTTTGTCTTTATATTCTAGTTTTGAAGTGTTCTGTTCCTTTGGGGGAGGCATGTTGTCTTCCTTATTCTTGTTTCTTGAAATTCTGCATTATTTTTAGGCATTTGTGGAAACACTTTTTACTTTCCACGTATAATGTATTTTATCTTTGAACTATAGCTCTGTGGCTAAGTAGAGTGTCTGCTCTTTCATTGAATACCCAGAGACAGGTGCTTGGCATGGCCAGAGAGCTCTGGTAGGTGCACCAGTGTATGGTGATAATACAGTGTGACATCCAAGTTGGGCATGGCATATCTCCTATCTTGTAGCAGAGGAGAAGTATGGTCATGCCTGTGGGTGTAATCATAATCCCACCTCCTCTCTTCCAAGGTGATCAGTGACCGTGATTAGCACACAATGTGTGCAACTCCCATCCTCGCAGCCACAAAACCATGTGATTTGAGAACATGAAGTAATCTCACAGATATCATGATATGTATACATTTATATATATATTTTTCACTTTATTTAATAAATATAAATTTCCAAAGCACAGCTTATGGATTACAATGGTTTCTCCCCCCCCCATAACTTCCCTCCCACCCGCAACCCTCCCATCTCCCACTCCCTCTCCCATTCCATTCACATCAAGATTCATTTTCAATTGTCTTTATATACAGGAGATCAATTTAGCATATATGAAGTCGAGATTTCAACAGTTTGCACCCACACAGAAACACAAAGTGTAAAATACTGTTTGAGTACTAGTTATAGCATTAATTCACATTGAACAACACATTAAGGACAGAGATCCTACATGAGGAGTAAGTGCACAGTGACTCCTGTTGTTGATTTAACAATTGACACTCTTGTTTATGGCATCAGTAATCTCCCTACGCTCTTGTCATGAGCCTTTTGAGTTCACCAATTGCGATCTTATTTAGACAAGGCCATAATCAAAGTGGAAGTTCTCTCCTCCCTTCAGAGAACGGTACCTCCTTTCTTGATGGCCCGTTCTTTCCTCTAGGATCTCACTCACAGAGATCTTTCATTTAGGTCTTATTTTTTTTGCCAGAGTGTCTTGGCTTTCCATGCCTAAAATACTCTCATGGGTTCTTCAGCCAGATCCGAATGCCTTAAGGGCTGATTCTGAGGCCAGAGTGCTGTTTAGGACATCTGCCCTTCTATGAGTCTGCTGTGTATCTCGCTTCCCATGTTGGATCGTTCTCTCCCTTTTTAATTCTATCAGTTAGTATTAGCAGACACTAGTCTTCTTTATGTGATCCCTTTGACTCTTAGACCTACCATTATGATCAATTGTGAACAGAAATTGATCACTTGGACTAGTGAGATGGCATTGGTACATGCCACCTTGATGGGATTGAATTGGAATCTCCAAGTACATTTCTAACTCTACCATTTGGGGCAAGTCAGCTTGAGCTTTTCCCAAATTGTAATACATCTTATCCCTCTGTTATTCCCACTCTTATATTTAACAGAGATTACTTTTCAGTTAAATTTAAACACCTAAGAATAATTGTGTATTAATTATAGAGTTCAACCAACAGTATTAAGTAGAACAAAAAAATACTAAAAGGGATAAAGTATTAACTTGTACATCAACAGTCAGGACAAGGGCTGATCAAGTCATTGTTTCTCATAGTGTCCATTTCACTTCAACAGGTTTCCTTTTTTGGTGCTTGGTCAGTTGTCACCGATCAGGGAGAACATATGGTATTTGTCCCTTTGGGACTGGCTTATTTCACTCAGCATGATGTGTTCCAGATTCCTCCATTTTGTTGCAGATGACCAGATTTCTTTTTTTTGGTTCTGTCCGGTTGCCCCTCTTCCAGGCCAGCTCTCTGCTGTGGCCCAGGAGTGCAGTGGAGGATGGCCCAAGTGCTTGGGCCCTGAACCCCATGGGAGACCAGGATAATCACCTGGCTCCTGCAATTGGATTAGCGCAGTGCACCAGCTGCAGCGTGCCGGTGGCGGTCATTGGAGGGTGAACCAACGGCAAAAGGAAGATCTTTCTCCCTCTCTTTCTCTCACTGTCCACTCTGCCTGTCAAAAAAAAAAAAAAATGTGTTTCTTGTAAGCCGCAAATAGATGGGTTTTGTTCCTTAATCCATTCAGCCAGTCTGTGTCTTTTAACTGGAGAGTTGAGGCCATTCACGTTCAGTGTGACTAATGATAAGTGGTAACTTTGCCCTGCCATTTTTCCAAACATATTTTCTAATATATGCTTTTAACTTCCTGTGATCTTTTACTGTGAGGTTTTCTTCCTTTACCATCTTTCATATTGATGGCCATGTTTCTGTGTTTCTGTGTGTAACCCATCTTTAAGTATCTTTTGCAGGGCTGGATAATTGGTGACAATTTCTTTCAATTTCTGTTTGCTATGAAAGGTCTTTATTTCACTTCATTCACAAATGAGAGCTTTGCAGGATATAATATTCTGGGCTGGCAGTTTTTCTCTCTTAGTACCTGGGCTATATCTCACCATTCCCTCCTAGCCTTTAGGGTTTCTGATGAGAAGTCTGTTATGAGTTTAATTGGAAATTCTCTGAGAGTAATCTGACGTTTCTCTCTTGCACATTTTAGAATCTTATCTTTATGTTTCCCTGTGGTGAGTTTAATTACAACGTGTCGTGGTGAGGATCTCTTTTGGTCATGTTTATTAGGGGTTCTACGAGCTTCCTGTACTAGGATGTCTCTATCCTTCTCCAAACCCGGGAAGTTCTCTGCAAGTATCTCACTAAAAAGGCCTTCTAATCCTTTCTCTCTCTCCATGCCTTCAGGAACTCCTAGAACCCGAATGTTGTTTTTTTTTTTTTTAATAGTATACTGTAGATTCTCAACAATATTTTTAGATTTCTAATTTCTTCTTCTTTTCATTGGTTTGACTCTATACTTTCCTGTGCTCTATCTTATAAGTCTGATATTCTCTCTTCTGCTTCACTCATTCTGTTTTTAAGGCTATCTAATGAGTTTGTCATTTGATCTTTTGAATTCTTCAATTCATTTTGATTTCTCTTCACTATCACACTTTCCTGTTCTACTAGTTTCTGCATTTCATTTTGATTCCTCCTTAAGATTTCATTTTCACGAGAGAGATTTTCTATCTTGTCCATTAAGGATTTCTGTAGTTCAAGAATTTGTTTTTGAGAACTTCTCAATGTTCTTATAAATTTTTTGAGATCTGTTTCTTGCATTTCTTCTATCTCATCTTCTTCATAATCTTGAATTTGGGTGTCTTGATCATTTTGGGGCATCATAATATCTTCCTTGTTCTTACTTCCTCGGTTTCTGCATTTGTTGCTTGGCATTGTGGAGATATTCTTTGGTTTCTCGCTGTAGTGGTTTTTCTCATTATACTCTGACTCTAGATTAAGTGGACTGTCTGCTTTTGATGGATCCTTAGAGGCTTGTGATGGGTGTGGCCAGAGAGCTCTGTTTGGTTCTTCAGGGTTAAGGGTGTACCAAAGGTGACATACCCAGGTTAGGAGTGATCTCTCTCTCTCTCTCTCTCTCTCTCTCTCTCTCTCTCTCTTTAATTCAGAAGGGAAGGAATTTCACACAGTTGAGCAGAATTGAAGGTAATCAGTGTATGAAATCTGGCCCCTGTTGTTATCTCTGCAGTCTTTCACCGGGTTGCCAAGCTTACCGAGTTTGTGTACTCTCCAGAGAGTACTCACGCGTGAGTTCTCTCCCACACCTTTAGTTTTTCACAGTCTCAGTTCATTAGCTCCACACATTCACTAGGTCCTAACCTCCTGTTATTTCTCCCCACCAGAGTCATATTTTTCTGCCTTGCTGATGGCAGACGCCACTTTTATGTATGTCTAAAATGGCACCTGCTCTTTATCTTACTCACCTTTGTAAGGTGAGTGTATAGAGAGACTCGTGTCCATGCCGGTCCCTTTTATTTATTTGTTTATTTTTTCTTTCCTCTAGTTAGCCTGGTGAACTTTCCCCAGCGGAGCTTCAAGCCTCATTCCCTCTAGGCTCTTCCTGCCATTTCCCTGCCAATGTCTCCAGCTACTGAGGTTTCACCTCACCTCCGTTTCCAGAGCTGGTGCGTAGTCTCCGTTGCTGGGCTCCTGAGTCATGGCGCCCTTGCCCTCCACGTAGGTCCACCGTATCCCCCTAGTTCTGGAAGAGTTTCCTCTGCGGTTTTTTCCCCTGAACATTTCCCTGAAACTACAGTATCTCAACTTTTTAAGCTATCTTTTCCTGGACTATCTGTGCGCCCTCACTATTCTGCCATCTTGGCTCCCACCCCTGTATACATTTATATATAAATACAATGTTATTCAGCTATAAAAAGAATGGTGTTACACCATTTGCATCAAAATGGATACAACTCCAAGGTTATCAGTGACCATGATTAGCACACAGTGGGTATAACTCCCATCCAAAACCATATGAAGGATCTGTCACAAAACCATATGAAGGATCTGTGTGGAACTCAGTGTGAGTCAGGAACCCTCTGCAAGAAGCCACAGCAGTCAGTCAGAGAGCTCTGAGCCTCTAGCACCAGACACAGTGATTGTCCAGATAGCCAGCTACACTGTGCACCCTTTTGTGCAGTCACAGAATTCTCACTGTCACAGCACACTAGGCCCCCATAATTAGGGAGTGTTGAGTATCCACTCGGCCCCGCAGGCCTGCCCCGTCCAGAGAGTAGAGACATTCCCAGGGCCATCTGCCTGTGTGCATTCCATGTTGGCAGTTTGAGCCCTGGAGCCCATGATATGCTGAGAGGATGGTGGTAACAGAATCCTGTGTGGGTGCTCATCCCACTGTCAACCCTCCCAGCCAGACTCAAAGTCAGTGGACATAGCACAGCATTTTCCTTTTGGTTCTCCCTATTGGGTCTCCAAGGAAGAGGCAAGAAAACAGAAATTACTCTCTTCCTCAAGTGTTGGTTAAGGTGAAAACTGCTCCTCATGTTTAAAGAACAAGGAGAGTCACTCTAATCCTTTTGGTCTTGAAGTGACCTTAATCCTGGTTCCCTCGTGATATCATCTGGTCTGCACGTATTCCCTGATACTCCCTGAATAAAGCTAACAAACCTTTAACCAGATTTGGTGATCGTGTACAGACAGGATTAGTTTTGGTAGAGTAAAATTTTGTGAGTTTTAAAAAATGTATGTTATAGACACACGCATTGTTTTATGTAGTTGGGTGCTAGTGTTTGAGATAGCTTTGGACAAACACCCAAACTTCCTGGTTTGCATTCAAGGTCAGTATGCCTTAAAGGACTCTGTTTCCCTTGCATGAGATATTTAGACCTTTCTTTCTTTCTTTTGATCTGGTTTCTGACTTTTGTCATTGCATAGATATTGTGGCCCTTGATTTTTTAGGTCAGATTCATCAGAGTGAAGTTAGTATTTCCCTCTTGTTCTTCATTGATGTTTGGGTGAGATGAGAAATTAGTCAATTTTCCTAAAGCAAGTAAGGATCTTCTTGTATTTGCAACAGCTATGAGCAATCAGTCTTCTAATCAACCTAACAACCTTCCCAGATCTGAGCTAAAAAATAGTTCTCCAAGTGTTGGCAGTTCATTTCATGTACACTGAACGTGGCATGATTTTAGAAGGTACAGTCATGAACTCAGTGGCCCTTTGATTACATGAAGTGTGTCGGACTTGTGCATTGTGTGGCTCTTAGAAGGAAAGGGTAACAGATTAGAAGACACCCCCAGGGATAGCTTTGTTAAGCTGGTACAAACATGAGGGGCAGAGAAATCTTTGAACAGACTAAGCCTCTTGTCAACAACCTCAACAGTTTTCCCTCCCAAAGACCTGCCTTCCATCTCCTCTGCTTCTGTGCCTTACAACCCACTCCTCTTTTCCAGCCTCCCTCTATCCTGATCCTTATCTTCTTTCTGTCCCTATGGTTGTCCTTATTAATGTCTGTAGCTCCCTCAAAACCTTTGATCAGCAGCATCACCTCGCTCAGTATCTGCCGAACCCCTAGAAACAGGAAAACCATCTTTGAAAGGCTCACTCTGACGTTTCTTGCCCTGTGATGACTGGATTTATTCAGTCATGTTGAAAAGGGTGCGATTAGCACCAGTGCTGTAAGATAGTGGGTTAGGCCACCGCCTAGTATGCTGGCATGCATATGGGTGCAGTTTCAAATCCTGAAAACTCTACTTATTTTTTTAAAGATTTATTTTATTTATTTGAAAGACAGAGTTACAGAGTGAGGTAGAGTCATAGCAAGAGAGAGGTCTTCCTTTCTTTTGGTTCATTCCCCAAATGAGTGCAATGGCCAGAGCTGAGCTGATCCGAAGCCAGGAGTCAGGAGCTTCTTCTGGATCTCCCACGTGAGAGCAGGACCCAAGGACTTGGGCCATCTTCTATTGCTTTCCCAGGCCATAGCAGAGTTGGATTGGAAGAGTATCAGCTGGGACTAGAACCGATGCCCATATGGGATTTTGGCGCTGCACCACAGCACCAGCCACAGTGAAAGCTCTACTTCTAATCCAGCTCACCTAAAGCACCTGGGTAGTCAGCAGAGGAAGATGCAAATTCTTGGGCCCTTGCACCCACAAGGAGACATGGAAGAAGTTACTGGTTGCTGAGTTTGGATTGGCCCTGGCCTGGCCATTGAGGCCATTTTGGCATGAATCAACAAATGGAAGGCCACCCTCCCTCCCTCTCTCTTTCTTTCTCTCTCTCTCTCTGTAACTCTGGCTTTCAAATAAATGAGATAATTCTTAAAAAAAATGGTATGATGGGCTGGCATCGTGGCTCACTTGGCTAATCCTCTGCCTGTGGCACCGGCACCCCAGGTTCTAGTCCCATTTGGGGCACCGGGTACTAATCCCAGTTGCTCCTCTTCCGGTCCAGCTCTCTGCTGTGGCCCAGGAGGGCAGCGGAGGATCCTGCACCCACATGGGAGACCAGGAGGAAGCACCTGGCTCTGGCTTCAGATTGGCACAGCGCCGGCCGTGGCGGTCATTAGGGGAGTGAACCAATGGAAGGAAGACCTTTTTCTCTGTCTTTCTCCACTGTCTGTAACTCTCTCTGTGTCTCTCTCTCACTGTCTAACTCTGGCAAAAAAAATATGGTATGATGAATGTCTGAAATCTCTTGATACCAATTAGAAACCACTTGAACGAATACCACTGTAAGGTCTTGATGCTGATGATAACACTTATTTTTGTTTGTGTCCTACCACTTAAATGATTACATACAAGTTAGAAACATCTGTTTCTTTCAGATAAGTTCTGTGTTTTTCATAGAGCACTCCATCCTGTCATTTATGGACAGGCAATCTTGTGGCAATTCCTGTGATTTTATTTTTTATTTTTTTAAAGATTTATTTATTTCTTTGAAAGGCACTGTACAGAGAGGCAGAGGCAGAGAGAAAGAGATCTTCCATCTGCTGGTTCACGCCCCAGATGGCCACAATGGCTGGAACTGAGCTAATCCAAAGCCAGGATCCAGGAGCTTCTTCCTGATCTCCCACATGGGTGCAGGGGCACAAGGACAAGGGCCTTCTTCCTAGCTTTCCCAGGCCATAGCAGAGAGCTGGATTGGAAGTGGAGCAGGCAGGAATCGAACCAGTGCATAGTATGTGGTGGTGGCCCTGCAGGTGGCAGCTTTACATGCTAAGCCACAGCGCTGGCCCCAATTTCGAAGATTTTAAATGTGGGATCCTATGACTTCAATAAAATGGAATAATGAAATGATATATCAGTGATAAATGACTCTTCATTTTATCATTCAACCATAAAGAAAAATGGAAAAACATGACAGTAGGAATACTGCATGTTTAGCAAAACTCAAAAATAGATATGAGAGTAATGAAGCTAGTTTCAAAAAGAATTAAGTTCATAAAGTGTTCTGGGCCTTTCTTTTAAGCATAACATAACTGTGGAGAAGTACATTCCTTTTCATAATTTACAGTGATCTTTCAAATTCTAAATATTAATTATTTATGGCCATATAATAGAAGTTGATAGAAAACTTTTGAAACTTAAGCTCCCTATGACAAAAAGATTTTTCATCTTGTTCTGTGTCACTGGCAAATGTTTCTTATGTTCATTGTTACCATGTAACAATAAATCAAATAAACAAAAAAGGCTAGTTGATAAATAGTTGGAAAAATATGTTAATGGTGTTACAAGTGGGTACTAAATGAAACAGACATAAATACAACTGCATCAAAAATATTAGAACAAGAATTTTAAGTAAAAACATTTCCTCTTTTTACTGAGTCTAAGAGTTTTTGGCTTACTCAAGAGTTGAAAGAGCATGATCACGTAGCAAATATTAATGAAATTAACAGACAGCATTCACTTTTTATTTGCATGTGATTTTACTTCAAGATTACAGTCTCAGAATCACTTAAAGACATTGGAATTACCAGTGTTTATTGATCATTGCTCCCAGTAAGTTTTGATGTGATATCCTCAAGGTGTGAACTCCCAGTAGTATTTACAAAGATTCATCACTTTCATATTCATCTTTCAATACTTTCTTCTCTATATACCGTTTTGCTGTTGTAAGGGCACCAACGATAATTGCAAACAGAAGAAGAGCTAATCGAATACATATTAAAAGTAATTCCATATTGACATTAACAAGTATTTTAGGTTGAATACCAACTTCTTTGTCAGGTGGGGGGCCACTATCTACGCTACCACCTGGTCCTTTTTGTTCACAATTTGGTGGTTTCCAACCACGCACACAATGACAATTTTTGTTGCTGTTACACACTCCTTTGTAATTGCAGGTCTTCACATCACAGTCAAATTTCATGTCTGCATGAAAAGTACAATTCTGGTTCAAACAGAAGCTTCCTGGACCACATGTTGCACCATCGACGACAAGCCCCATTTCTGGCAGGTCTAACCCATGATGTGTATCGAATCCATAGCATTCTTCTTGTTTAACATCCTGCACTAATATGCGTCTAAATGTAGTGTGCAGTCCTCCACCAGGTATTTCCTTGACCTTTCCACAGTGCAGCATTCCACATAAAACATCATCTTGTTCACATTTAAAAGGTACTCTTCCAGGTCGTTGCTGCCTAATCCCACAGTTTCCAAATCGATCACCAATAATATTCAATTGATCATAACATGCTTTTGGGCCATCACCTACTTCATATCCAAAAAGGGCTTGGCATTGCATATCACGGTCACTGCAATTTCCTCTTACACAAACAGCTACTGGTGAACATGGGGTTCCATCCTGGATGTAAAAGTCTTTTGGGCAGTTTTCTGTTTTCCCATCACAATACTCTGGCAGATCACAAATCCCACGAATATCTCTGCAAATCACTCCAGGGGCAGATAATTTGCACCTCTCATTGCAGCAAGTAGTATGGTCACAAACACTGCCGAGGCTGAGGGTACAAGTAGTCTCACAACACTTATTTTCAGTACATTCTTTAAAGGAGCCACAGTCACATTCCTCCTGCTGATTTCTTATCTTGTCTCCACAACGAGGAGCTATGTAAGGAAAATTATTATATGGAACATTTGGACTACTCAAGCAAGGATCCCAGAAAAAAATCTTTTGAAACACCATGTTATAAGAGCAATTGCTTAGCATATCCTGAAGACCAGGCACAGGAGCCATGACACAAGTGCTTCTTCGGAAACATTGGCAACCTGCAGCATCATGACCTATATTCAGGTTATGACCCAATGCATGTGCAGTAATACTCGCAGCCAAAAATAAATGGTACTGTGATACATATACAAATAATGCACCCCAGTTAGGATTGCATATTCCTCCAGGACTGGCAAAATAATTATGTCCCGCAATTAAGTGTCCTGTATAAAGCACAGAAGTAGAATGTGGGATATCTTTATACAAGCTGTAGAATTTCCACAAACCAAAATCAGTTACAGCACGTTCTGGATGAGGTCTGTCTGTTATACTTGCCTTATCTATACTCCATATGCACAAAACACGTATGGCAGCATTTAGGGATGCTGGCCGATAAATGGAATGCAGGATATTGTTCATAATGAACACATTCTCTATTATCTGGGTCTCATTTTTGTTCATATTCCTTAAAGAGGAAGAAACTGTGTAGTGTAGCCTCAAGACTTTGTAATGTACCTGCCACATATAAACAGGACCTGCTCTTGGAGTTTCAGCATGATTTTCCTCTTCCGAGGCTTGATACGTGTCTTTCCCTCCAATTTTACAGTGCTTGGCCTCTTCTTCTCTTTCCTCTGAAACAAGTAGGGAAATCACATGCTCAAATTTCAAAGAAGCCTCCAGTGGTTTGATTTCGTAAGTGAAGTCATCCACTTGCAGCATGCCACGCAGACCTCCGTTGCAGGTGTCCATTGTGGCCATGGACCCAGGAACCCCTTCCAGGTAGCTGTAGTAGTAACAGTCTCGGGGGACAAATGGGTAGTCTTCCTGCGTAGCGCCCTGGTCATCGTCGGTAATAACAGGAAAATTTCTTGGCACCAATCTCTTCTTGAGCTTCATGTGGAGCACGTGTCTTCGGCCACGGAAGCGCATGCTGTAGGATAGCTGGGCTGGTGCCTGAAGTCTTCCCGTCCTGTGGGGCACCTTCCTTGGGATGACAATTTCAGAAGAAGTGAAGCGCCATCCTGGTGGGGCATGGGAGCAGCTGGCAGGGAAGAGGAGTGTCCAGAGCACATGCAGCCAGAGAGCTCCTGTTAGTTGTGCCTGGGTGCAGGCAGGCCCCATGAAGAAGGGAGCCAGTGGCCAATGCAAATGCAGTCAAGTGGGAGTAGGGAAGACCATCCCTTGAACATCAGCTTTCCCACCAGGGCAGTGATTAGGAGATCAGCGGGTGGCTACAGGTGAGAGGTGAAGGGTAAATGTTGGTCTATTACACAACAATTGTGTGACACTCAGAAGATTCTGTCCTCCGTGAGCTGGGGACCCTTATGGCAGAGGTCCCATGGAAGAGACAAAGTGTGGGGGCAACATGGGCTGAATCTTGGAAGTTCTAATCAGACATCATAAGTAGAAAAAGAACAACTGTGTTTGTGTAATTTTTGGACAGTTATTGGTTTTTTTATTAAAATATTTTTAAGGAAGGGTTAAATTTTGATTAAAAGGACTAGTGATGAGAATTAAAGCTGTTTTTGGGAGTTTGGGGTGTTTTTTATTGCCTATATAAATTGGGTGGAGGTGAGGGATTTTGATAGAATGAGTGTATAGATATCATGAATGTCAAAATTTAGAATGTTTGACAATAATTTCCTTCAAGTTAAATCTGTTTTTCTATGATTTAGCAATCCAGTTGTAGGAATTTAGCCATGTCATATAGTTGATTATTATTCTTAGCATTGTCTTTTTTTAAAGATTTAATTATTTATTTATTTTTTTAAGGTAAAGGGTTTATTGGGGAAAACCCAGCGAAGGGGCAAAGAAGGAAAAAGGGAGAAGTAGAGTGTAACAGAGAGAAGGAGAGAGAGAGAGAGAGAGAGAGAGGAGAAGAGCGAGACAAGAGAGCAAGGAAAAATAATTATTTATTTTGAAAGAGTTACACAGGAAAGGAGAGGCAGAGAGAGAGAGAGAGAGAGGTCTTCCATCTGCTGGTTCACTCCCCAATTGGCCACAACGACCAGAGCTACACCAATCTGAAGCCAGGAGCCTCCTCCGGGTCTCCAACGTGGGTTCAGGGGCCCAAGAACTTGGGCCATCTTGTACTGCTTTCCCAGGACATAGCAGAGATCTGGATTGGAAGTGGAGCAACCAGAACATGAACCAGCGGCCATACGGGATTGCCACACTGTAGACGGTGGCTTTACTCGCTATGCCACAGCGCTGGCACTAGCGTTATTTCTAAGTTTATTCCACAAACTGGAGCAAAAATCAGTACGTATTTGGTGGATAAACAAATAAATATGTAAGTATATATATATATATATACACACACACACACACACACATACATACATACCACATGCTCTCACTTATAAGTGGGAGATAAATTGAAAAGAAATAAAGCAAAAATATGCAAACAAAAAGCAGAAATATCAGTGTGTATCAGTATTGCTGCAAATGCAATTTTCTCTAATTATGCTTTAAATTTTTGTAATATAGATGAGTAACAAGTATATACTATTGTAGTTTTAAAGATCTTTGATTATTTTAAAATTTGCTGTATGTGAGTGAAATTGAAATCTTTTCATTAGGTTTTCGTTTATATCCCTTGGCTGTGTGCCTGCTGAAGTTTGGATTTTTACTTTTTACTTGTTGAACTCTTTATTTAGTAGATCAGTAACAGTAAGCCTTTGAGTATATTGTAAATTAAATATATGTTATCTCAAATATTGAAAGAAAAATAGAAAGACAGGGAGAGAAGAAGAGAGGAAGGGACCAAGGAAAATATTATAATCTTTGAATTGTATCTATGAAATAAATTAAATGTTTATATTAAAAGAAATGAAATAGGATGTTTTTCTTTTTTTAACCATATAATTGATAAATTCTTCAACTTAAAAAATCTCTCTTACATCACTTAAAATAAGAAAATTGAGACATATTAGACTCAAATCTAGCACATAATACTAATCCTTCTTTTTTTGCAGATTTTTTTGGTTGACAGAACCACCTGTTATATTTGTAATCAATGTTTATGTCATTGGAACTGATAACAGAGTTTGGTAAAGGGCTAGGATATAAAAAATACAAGAATCAATAGCTTTTGTATACACAAAAGACCTTCTAAGATCAATGCCATTGACAGTAGCTACAAAAAATGTAAATACCTTGGAATAAATTTAACCAAGGTTTAATCAAAGACCTCTGTGAAGGAAATTAAAAAACCATTAAAGATAGCAATAGAAAAGACATGCAAAAAATGGAAAATCTCCATATTTATGGGTTGAGAGAATCAATATCATCAAAATGTCCCTACTATCAAAAGCATTTACAGATTCAGTGCAATCCCAATCAAAATACCAAGAACATTCTTCTCAGATCTAGAGGAAACTGTTAATATTCATATGGAAACACAACAGATTCCAAATATCTAAAGCAATCTCATATAACAAAAACAAAGCTGAAGGCTTCACAATACTGGATTTCAAGACATACTACAGGGCAGTTATAATCAACACAGCATGGTACTGGCACAAAACAGACATATAGACCAGTCGAGTTGAATAGAAACTCCAGAAATAATCCACACATCTACAGCCAATGTATCTTTGACAAAGGACTAAAAATCAATCCCTGGAGTAAGGACAGTCTCTAAGCAAATGGTACTGGGAAAACTGGATTTCTACTTGCGGAAGTATGAAGCAAGATGCCCACCTTACACCTTACATAATAATTCATTCATAATGAGTCAAAGACCTAAATCTACAACCTGATACCATCAAATTACTAGAGAACTTTGGGAAAACTCTGTAAGACATTGACATAGGGAAAGAGTTCTTGGAAAATACCCCAGAAGCACAGGTAATCAAAGCCAACACTTAAAAAATGGGATGACATCAAGTCAATAAGGACTAGAACAGGCATTTTTCAAGAGAGGAAATTCAAATAGCCAACAGACACTTGAAAAAATGCTTAGGATCACTAGCCATGAAGGAATTGCAAAACAAAACCATAATGGGGTTTCACCTCACCTCAGAATGACTGTCATACAGAAATCAACAAACGGCAAATGCTGGTGAGGATGTGGGGAAAAAGGTACCCTAATCCATTGTTGGTGGGAATGTAAACTGTGCAGTCACTGTGGAAGACAGTATGGACATACCTCAGAAATCTCAATATAAACCTAGCATATGACCCAGTCATCCCATCAAGGGAATTTACCCAAACAAAAAGAAATCAACATATGAGCCAGTTATCTGTACCTCCTTATTTATACCAGTTCAACTCACAATAGCTAAGATATGGAATCAACCCAGATGTCCATCAATTTATGACTGGATAAAGAAATTACCATATATATACATTATGGAGTATTACCAGCTGTAAAAAAATGAAATTCTGTATTTTGCAACAAAATTGATACAACTGGAAACCACTATACTTAGTGAAATAAGCCAGTCCCAGAAACAAATGCCATATATTTTCCCTGATCTGGGTTAATTGATCAAGTACCTAAAATGTAATGTATTGGAATGAAATGGGCAATTTTCAATCAATGATTGTTTATAGCTCTTGTCTATACTATTAAGGAGCAGTGATTTTTTTTCATACTTTGTTGATTTCTTTACTTAGTGCAGGGTTAACCTTATGAGTATAAAGTAAACTGAAAATATATCTTTGTAGAAATTAATGGTGGGAATAGGAGAGGAGGAGGAAGGTTTGGAGTGTGGGCAGGAGGGGGTGTATGGTGGGAAGTATCATTATGTTCCTAAATCTGTATATATCAAATACATGAAACTTGTATACCTTAAATAAAATTTTTAAAAAGTCTGTGCATTTGTGATGTCACCCAAAATTTCATGGAAATGCATACTGTGAAAAAATCTACATATAAATTTCAAAATATTTGCAGTAAAATAAACTTACCTCTTAATTCCATTTTTTCTATCAACCTTTTGTTGTAACTTTGCATATTTCAAAGGGCTTTCTTTCATTTTTTTATAGAAGGTCTGACTTTATATTCTTTTTTAAAAAATTATTTTATTTATTTATTTGAGAGGTAGAGTTACAGACCGTGAGAGTGAGAGACAGAGAGAAAGATCTTCCATCTGCTGGTTCATTCCCTAAATGGCTGCAATGCCCGGAGCTGGGCCAATACAAAACCAGGAGCCAGGAGCTTATTCTGGGTCTCCCACGTGGGTGCAGGGGCTCAAGGACTTGGGCCTTCCTCCACTGATTTCCCAAGCCACAGCAGAGAGGTGGATCAGAAGTGGAGCAGCTAGGACTAGAACCGGTGCCCATATGGGATGCCGGAACCGCAGGTAGAGGATTAACCTACTGCGCCATGGCGCCAGCCCCTTCATCTTATTTTTAAAACTGTGCAGAAAACCACATCACTACCTTTTAAAAAACCAGAAATTCAGTCATTGCAATTTTCAAAAATTTATTTGAAATTCAGACACACAGACACACACACACAGAGAAAGAGAGAGAGAGAGAAAGAGAGAGAGAGAGAGAGGGAGAGAGAGATTCCATGCTCTGGTTCACTCCCGAAATGGCCACAGTGCCAGAGCTGGGCCAGTCCAAAGCCAGGAGTCAGGGGCTTCTTCCCGGTCTCCCACTGATGTAGGGGCCCAAGTACTTCAGCCATATTCTGCTGCTTTCCCATTCACACTGGCAGGGTGCTGGATCAGAAGTGCAGCAGCTGGGACTTGAACAGGCTCCCATTTGGGATGCTGGCACCACAGCTTTACCTGCTATGCCACAGCACCAGTCCCAACACACCACTATCTTATTTCAGCACTATGCTCTTAACACTTTCAGAAGTAATTACAAAGTAGAATTTTATATAAATATATTCAACTGGTTATAAGAAAATACCAAGTTAAACTTAGTGTCTTTTCTCCTTTTATTTATTTATTTTTACTGTTGAAAAGTCTTTAGTATTTCAGTAGTCCACATTAACATTGTTGGCAATATTCCAAGTTTCAAATGAGAAATTAAACATTAGGGCAAATGTTATATCTTAAATAGAACCAGCACAGTTCAATACATATTTCTGTATGTTCTCTTTTCAGAGTGTTAAATTAATATTCTCCTTGAAAAGCCCTCCTTTTTTCCTCCTCATCTATTTATGATTTTCACCAAAAAAATCCTTGTATTTTTTAGTTTAACTTATTTTTCTGATGTTATTTTTAAGTTTATTTTTAAGTTTGATTAACATATAATATGACCATGTTTTCAGAGAATCAATGAAGCACTTTATTGAATGGTAGAGTGTTGGTGAGGAGCCAGGGATGGGAAATTGTTAGGGGTGTCTGTCCCTTATGGTAGTATGATATCCCACAGTGACTCCTTTTTCAAGATGCACAATCTGTAGCCTTTGTTCTGGGGTATGTGTCACATGCATGCTAAGTTCCTTCTCTAATGCAATGCTACTCAGCATATCCAGGTATCTTCCCCTGTTGGAATCCATGCTTGTGATGATTGTGGATCGCTCCTGTAACTAAGATTGCTGATGTTCACTGTCCCTGGAGATAAAGTCTGCTGTCCCCTCCCTCTTACTGTTTGCCCCTAAATTTTATTCTGTTGTGATCCCACATCTCTAACTCCTGAGGGCTTCCTGCATATTCCCCGCTGAGATACAGTTATTGACTTGTTATTTTGATTCTTGGCTGTGCAAGAGAGATAAAAGTGGGGGCACCTAATTAGGCCATCTTGTCACCCATTGTTTTTTCCTCTTTTGGATCTTACCTTCAATACTCACAGTAATCAGAAAACAAGCAAGGATATATTAGTGTTTAGATGCAATGTATGCAACACTGAGAGATTTTTTTTAAAGGTGGTGTAGGCAGAAATACTCAAAAGGTTATAAGTAAAAGTTGATGTCAGCCTTAAATGAATTGGCCATGATGAAATTACTGTATAAGATAAAAGAGAATTTTATAAAAAAGGATGAATACAACTGATTGGAATAAAGAAATTGATTAATTCATATATTAGAAGTGTTTTCTGGGGGCCAGCGCCCTGGCTCAGTTGGTTAATCCTCTGCCTGTGGTGCCGGCATCCCATATGGTCGCTGGGTTCTAGTCCTGGTTGCTCCTCTTCCAGTACAGCTCTCTGCTTTGGCCCAGGAGGGCAGTGGAGGATGGCCCAAGTGCTTGGGCCCCTGCACCTGCATGGGAGAACAGGAAGAGGCACCTGGATCCTGACTTCAGATCGGTGCAGCGCCAGCCATGGCGGCCATTTGGCGAGTGAGCCAACGGAGGGAAGACTTTTCTCTCTGTCTCTCTCTCTCACTGTCTATAACTCTATCTGTCAAATAAAAAAAAAGAAGTGTGTTATGACTTACCAGAAAATAGGAACACATACAGTGTGTTATGACTTACAAAGAAATAGGAACACATGAAAAGAATTGGGTTATTTGGAAAAACTGTCATGGCCAGCAATAAATTTATTACTGTATATGAATGGAAAGTGGTAATATTTAACTGTGATGATGAGAATAAAATGAGAAAGGTAAGGTTGGAAGAAATAATTAGGTTAATTTTTTGTCAAAGATTTATTTATTTATTTGAGAATCAGAGTTACAGACAGTGAGAGGGAGAGACAGAGATAGGTCCTCCATCCGCTACTGATTCACTCCCAAACTGTCCACAAAGGCTGGAGCTGGGGTAATATGAAGCCAGGAGCCAGGAACTTATTCTGGATCTCTCAAGTGGGTGCAGGGGCCCAAGTACTTGAGCAATATTCCACTGCCTTCCCAGGCAATACAGGGAGCTGGATTTGAAGTGGAGCAGGTAGGACCGAAACAGTGCTCATATGGGATGCCAACACCACAGGCAGAGGCTTAACCTACTATATACCATACTGCTGGTCCCAATTAGGGTACTTTTATTTGCTGTGTAGTGTTCCATAGAGTACATATCCCAAAATTTCTTTATTCAGTCCTCTGTTGATGGGCATTTATGTTGATTCCATGTCTTAGCTATCGTGAATTGAGATGCAATAAACATTGAGGTGCAGATAGCTCTTTTATTTGCCAATTTAATTTCCCTTGGGTAAATTCTGAGGAGTGGGAAGACTGGGTTGTATGGTAGGGTTATATTCAGATTTCTGAGGTATCTCCAAATTGTCTTCCATAGTGACTTTACCAGTTTGCATTCCCACCAACAGTGGATTAGTATGCCTTTTCCCCCACATCCTCGCCAGCATCTGTTGTTAGTTAATTTCTGTATGAGGGCCACTCTAACTGGGGTGAGGTGAAACCTCATTGTGGTTTTGATTTGCATTTCCCTGATGGTTAGAGATCCTGAACATTTTTTCATGTGTCTGTTGGCCATTTGGATTTCCTCTTTTGAAAAATGTCTGTTTATGTCCTTTGTCCGTCTCTTAAGTGGGTTTTTTGTTTTGCTGTGGTAAATTTTCTTGATCTCTTTGTAGATTCTGGATATTAATCCCTTATCAGTTCTGTAGTTTGAAAACTATTTCCCCCTTTCTGTCAGTTGCCTATTCCTTTCCTATATGTTTCTTTTGCAGTACAGAAACTTCTGAATTTGAGGTAATCTCAAATGTTCATTTTGGCTTTGGCTGCCTGTGCCTCTGGGGTCTTTTCCAAGCAGTCTGCCTTTGCCAATATCTTGCAGGGTTTCTCTGATGTTCTCTAATAATTTGATGGTGTCAGGTCATAGATTTAGATCTTTAATCCACGTTGAGTGGATTTTTATGTAAAGTGTAGGGTAGGGGTCTTGCTTCATACATCTGCATGTGGAAATCTGGTTTTCCCAGCATCATTTGTTGACTAGACTGTCCTTGCAACAAGAATTGGTTTTAGCTAATTGATCAAATATAAGTTGGTTGTAGATGTTTGGATTGATTTTTGGTGTTTCTATTCTGTTCCATTGGTCTATCCATATGTTTCTGTACCAGTTCCATGGTGTTTTGATGAAAACTGCTCTGTAGTACGTCTTGACGTCTGGTATTGTGATGGCTTCTGCTCTGTTTTTGTTGTACAAGATTTGCTTTAGCTATTCGAGGTCTCCTGTGCCTCCATATGAATTTCAGCATCATTTTTTCCAGATTAGAGAATAATGTCTTTGGTATATTGATTTCACATTGAATCTATAAATGTCTTTTGGGAGAATGGTCATTTTGATGATATTGATTCTTCCAATCCATGAACTTGGAAGATTTTTCCATTTTTTGGTATCCTCTACTATTTATTTCTTTAATTTTTTAAATTCACATCATAAAGATCTTTGACACCATTGATTAAGTTTATTCCAATGTACTTTATTGTTTTTGTGGCCATTTTGAATGGGATTGATTTTAGAAGTTCTTTCTCAACCATAGCATTGTCTGTGTATACAAAGCTGTTGATGTCTACATATTGATTTTATATTCTGCTACTTTGCCAAACTCTTCTATGAGTTCCAATAGTCTCTTTTTTAATTTTTCTTTCTTTGTTTATTTATTTGTTGACAGGCAGAGTGGACAGTGAGAGAGGCAGAGAGAAAGGTCTTCCTTTTGCCATTGGTTCACCCTCCAATAGCCGCCATGGCCAGCGTGCTGTGGCCGGTGCATTGCGCGGATCCAAAGCCGGGAGCCAGGTGCTTCTCCTGGTTCCCCATGTGGGTGCAGGGCCCAAGGACTTGGGCCATCCTCCACTGCACTCCCGGGCCATAGCAGAGAGCTGGCCTGGAAGAGGGGCAACCAGGACTAGAACCCGGTGTGCCGGCGCCGCAGGCGGAGGAGTAGCCTATAGAGCTGCGGCGCTGACCCACCAATAGCCTCTTAGTAGAGTTCTTTGGGTCCCCAAAATAAAGAATCATATCGTCTGCAAATAGGGATAGCTTGACTTTCTTCTTCCCAATTTGTATCTCTTTGATATTTTTGTGTTGCCTAATGGCTCTGGCTGAAACTTTCAGAACTATATTGAATAGCAATGGTGAGAGTGGGATTCCTTGTCTGGTACCAGATCTCAGTGGGAATGCTTCCAAGTTTTCCCCATTTAATATGATGCTGGCACGGTGCGCCAGCTGCAGCGCGCCAGCCGTGGCGGCCATTGGAGGGTGAACCAACAGCAAAAGGAAGACCTTTCTCTCTGTCTCTCTCTCTCTCTCACTATCCACTCTGCCTGTCAAAAAAAAATATGACGCTGGCCATGTGTTTGTCATAAATTGCCTTGATTGTGTTGAGAAATGTTTCTTCTATACCCTGCTTGCTTAGTTTTCTTCATAAAAGGGTGTTGTTTTTTTAACAAATGTTTTCTCTGCATCTATTGTGGTAATCATATGGTTTTCCTTCTGCAATTTGTTAATGTGGTGTATCACATTGATTGGTTTGTGAATGAACCATCCCTGCATACCGGTGATAAATCCCAATTTGGTCTTGGTGGATGATCTTTCTGATGTGTTGTTGGATTCTATTGGCTAGGATTTTATTGAAGACTTTTGCGTCTATATTTATCAGAGAAATTGGTCTGTAATTCTCTTTCTTTGCTTCATCTTTTTCAGGTTTAGGCATTCAAGTGATGCTGGCTTCATAGAAAGAATTTGGGTGGATTCTTTATTTTTCAATTGTTTTTAATAGTTGGAGAAGAATTGGAGTTAGTTCTTCTTTAAATGTCTGCTAAAATGCAGCAATGAATCCATCTGGTCCTTTTCTTTGTTGGGAGGGCCTTTATTACTGTTTCAATTTCTGTCACAGTTATGGGTCTGTTTAGGTTTTCTATTTCTTCCTGGTTCTATTTAGGTAGGTTGTATGTGTCCAGGAATCTATCCATTTCTGCTAGATTTGTTGTCATACAACTCTTTGTAGTAATTTCTGATGACTCTTTTTATTTCCATGGTGTGTGTTGTTACATTCCCTTTTTCATCTCTGATTTTATTGATTTGGGTCTTTTTTAGTTAGTTGGGCGAATGGTATGTCGATTTTGTTTATATTTTCAAAAAGCAGCTCTTTGTTTTGCTGATCTTTTGAAATTTTTTTGGCTTCAATTTTGTGATTTCTTCTCTTTTTTATTTTTTATTTGACAGATAGAGTTAGACAGTGAAAGAGAGAGAGACAAAGAGAATGGTCTTCCTTCTGTTGTTTCACACCCCCCCCCCAAATGGCTGCTACTGCTGGAGCTGTTCTGATCCAAAGCCAGGAGCCAGGTGCTTCTTCCTGGTCTCCCATGCGGGTGCAGGGACCCAAGCACTTGGGTCATTCTCCACTGCCTTTCCGGGCCATAGCAGAAAGATGGACTGGAAGAGGAAAAACCAGGAATAGAATCTGGCACCCATATGGGATGCCGCCACTGCAGGCAGAGGATTATTGAAATAAGCCATGGCGCTGGCTCTTCTTTAATTTTAATTATTTCTTTTCCCCTACTAGTTTTGGGTTTTGTTTGCTGTAGTTTTTCTAGATCCTTGAGATGCACTGATAGCTCATTTATGTGGTGCCTTTCCAATTTCTTGATGTAGGCATCAATTTTTATAAACTTTCCTCTTAGCACTGCTTTTGCTGTATCCAACAAATTTTGATAAGTTGTATTGCCATTTTCATTTGTTTCTAGAGTTTTTTTTGATTTCTCTTTTGATTTCTTCTGTGACCCACTGCTCATTCAGAATCATGTTGTTCATTATGTGTTTGCATATGATGCAGAGATTCTTGATTTGTTGATTACCAGCTTCATTGCATTATGGTCTGAGAGGTTGCATGGTATGATTTAAATTTTTTTGAATTTGCTAAGACTTGATTTATGGCTTAGCATATGGTCAATCCTAGAGAAAGTTGTGTGCACCAGGGGAAATATGTGCACTCTGTGGTTGTGGGGTGGCAGGCTCTGTAGATATCTTCTAGGTCTGTTTGCTCTATAGTGTCAATTAGCTCTATTGTTTCCTTGTTGATTTTTCTGTCCAGTTGATCTGTACATTGCTGAAAAGGGAATATTGAAGTCCCCTGTTACTATTGTATTGGAGTCTATGTCTCCCTTTAAATTACTTAATAATTCTTTCAAATAGCAAGGCACCCTGTAATTAGGTGCATATACATTTTTAAAAAAGATTTTATTTATTTATTTGAGAGGTAGTATTATAGAAAGTGAGAGAGAGAGACAGAGAGAAAGGTCTTCCTTCCATTGGTCCACTCCCTAGATGACTGCAATGGCCGGAGCTGTGCTGATCTGAAGCCAGGAGCCAGGTCCTTCTTCCCAGTCTCCCATGTGGGTGCAGGGATCTGAGCACTTAGGCCATCTTCTACTGCTTTCCCAGGCCATAACAGAGACATGGATTGGAAGAGGGGCAGCTGAGACTAGAGCCGGCATCCATATGGGATGCCAGCACCACAGGGGGAGGGTTAACCTACTGCTCCATAGATCCGGCCCCCTAGGTGCATACACATTTATAATAGTCACGTCTTCATGTTGAATTGATCCTTTAATCATTATATAGTTTCCTTCTTGTCTCTTTTAATAGTTTTTGTGTTTACATCTATTTTGTCTGATATTAAGATGGCCACACTGGCTCTTTTTGGTTTCTGTTAGCATGGAATATCTTTTTCCATCCTTTCACTTTCAGTCTGCAAATGTATTTGTTGCTAAAATATGTTTCTTGTAGGCAGCAGATAGATGGGTTTTCTTTTTAAATCCATTCAGCCAGTCTGTGTCTTTTAACGGGGGAGTTGAGACCATTTACATTCAGTGTGATTATTGTTAAATACTGTATTTTCCCTGCCATGTTTCCTTAAGTAGAGCTATTTATGCATTTTGGATTTTGTTTGTACTTTTGCTGCGTCATTTTCTACATTCACCGTATTTTGTAGTGAAGTTCCTGTTTCTGTGTGCAGCACATCCTTGAGCCAGTGTTGTAGGGCTGGGTATGAAGAAACAAATACTTTCAATTTCTGTTTTTTTTTTTTGTGTGTGTGTGTGTGTGTGTAAAATCCTTATTTCTCCTTCATTCATAAATTATAGTTTTGCAGGGTAGAGTATTCTGTGTTGACAGGTCTTTTTTTTCTTTTAGGATTTGGAATATATCTCGCCATTGTCTCCTTGCCTGTAGGGTTTGCAATGAGAAGTCTGGGGTGAGTCTAATTGGATTACCTCTGAATATGATTTCTCATTTCTCTCTGGCACATGTTCTTTGTGTTTCACTGAGCTGAGTGTTGCCACAGTGTGTCATGGTGAATTCCTTTTCTGGTGGTGTCTTTGGGGAGTTCTGCATATTTCTTGTATTTGGACATCTCTTTTAATCTGCCTCTTGTGGAAGTTTTCTGATGTTATTTCATTAAGAAGGCCTTCTACTCCATTCTATCTTTGCACACCTTCTGGAATCCTATGACTGTACATTGCATTATTTGATAGAATCTTGTAGATATCCAACTGTGATTTTTAATTTTCTAATTTCTAATGTTTGGCTTGACTGCATTATTTCCAGAAGTTTGTCTTGCAGTTCTGATATTTGTTCTTCTATTTCATCTGTTTGATTTCTGAGAGATTCCATGGCATTTTTTATTTGGTCAAATGAATTTTTTATTTCCGCTTCTCTTTAGAATCTCAATTTCTTGGGATTGCTTTTCATTCAGATCTTGAATCTGTTTCTGATTGCTTTTAAGTAATCTGATAATTAATTTTCTGAATTCTTTTTCTGGCATGGCTTCAATTTCTTCTTCTTCAGCCTCCATTACTTAAGATTTAGATTGCTCCATTGGCAAATTCATAGATTCTTCCCTATTCTTATTCAAAATTTTGCTTTGTTCTTTGGCATTTCTGTTTGGTTCTGATTGGTTTGATATTTTTTTAAATTTTATTTGACAAATAGAGTTAGACAGTGAGAGAGAGAGAGAGAGAGAGACAGAGAGACAGAGAGACAGAGAGAAAGGTCTTCCTTCCATTGGTTCACCCCCCAAATGGCCGCTATAGCTGGAGCTATGCCGATCTGAAGCCAGAAGCCAAGTGCTTCCTCCTGGTCTCCCATGCGGGTGCAGGAGCCCAAGCACTTGGCCATCCTCCACTGCCTTCCCGGGTCACAGCAGAGAGCTGGACTGGAAGAGGAGCAACCCGGACTAGAACCTGGCACCCACATAGGATGCCGGTGCCGCATCTTGGAGGATTAACCAAATGAGCCATGGCGCCAGCCCCTGATTGGTTTGATTTTTACATTGATTTCCCTTTGTTATGAGCTGCTATGTGTCTGTGCCCGTAGCAAGTGGAAACACGCAGCTCCACCTCCCAGAGCTTTGTGAGGTGGTCCTTGCAGTTGCTGGGTTTGTGCGTGGGAGGCGCAAGCGGTAGCCGGCTGCCAATGCTCAAAAATGTAAACATTCCATAGGCCTCTCCCCACCAGCTATAGCTCTGGTTGGGGTGGGGAGGGGAAAGACACTGAAGGATGGTGGCATGTTCAACCTTTCTGCCCATCCCCCAGGATTTCTCCATCTTCCCACTAAGAGCATTGAGTGCTGTTCATTAAATCTCTCCATTTATCCATGTTTGCATCTCTGTGGGTTCGCAACCTCTCACCTGGTTCTCTGCAGGTGCTGTGGCTGTCTCCTCACTGGGTCTCCATGCTGTCCCCTTTATGCACTTCAGGAACCTCTCTATTTTCCCTGGCATGGCCTGGGCAATCTCTGGTGAATTCCTGAACCACTCTGTGTGACCTTTCCGTGATTCCGCCACCTGCCTGTATCCCCTCTGCTCATTAATTCTCTATTTTTTCCTGCATTACTTGGAGCATCCCATTTCTATACTGCCATCTTCCCTGACCCCAATTAATTCCCATAAATAAACCTTAAAAAAATGCTTGGGTCCAGTGCCGTGACTCACTTTGTTAATCCTCCGCCTGCAGCACCAGCATCCCATATGGGCTCCATGTTCTAGTCCCGGTTGCTCCTCTTCCAGTCCAGCTCTCTGCTGTGGCCTGGGAGGGCAGTGGAGGATGGCCCAAGTGCTTGGACCCCTGCACCTGCATGGGAGACCAGGGAGAAGTACCTGGCTCCTGGCTTCAGATTGGCACAGTGCTGGCCATAGCAACCATTTTGGAGTGAACCAACAGAAGGAAGACCTTTATCTCTGTCTCTCTCTCTCACTGTGTATAACTGTACCTGTCAAATAAAAAAAAACTTTATACAAGTGGCTGATGCTGTGGCATAGCAGGTAAAGCTGCCTCCTGTAGTCCCGGCATCCCATATGGGTGCCAGTTTGAGTCTTGGCTGCTCCACTTCTGAACTAGCTCTCTGCTATAGCCTGGGAAAGCAGTAGAAGATGATCCAACTTCTTGGGCTCCTGCACCCATGTGGGAGACCTGGAAGAAGCTCCTGGCTCCTGGCTTCACATCAGCACAGCTCCAGCCATTGAGGCCATTTGTGTAGTGAACCAGCAGATAGAAGAGCTCTTTCTCTCTGCCTCTCCTTCTCTCTGTGTGTAACTCTTTCAAATAAATAAATAAATAAATAAATATTTTTTTTAAAAAAGCTTTATACAAAAGTTTGGAATCCAAATCCTGGAATCCATATTCCACAGAATCCTGCCATTTCCAGAAATATCATTAGCTGCTTTTTTAGTCTGTAGTGACAGATAGGGGAGTGAGTAGAGTGCAAAAAGATGAGTAAAGTTAGAAACCACAGAAAGTCAGTCCTTACCATGTTGCTGGTCGTCAGTTTTAAATCGAACAGATATTAATAAATAGTCCTTGGGAATCCCTCTGTTATTTAGAGTCTTATCTGGGGAGCCATTATGATATTGTCTTGCTTATTAATAATTTTCAATATTAATAACCCTGTGGGTTCTTGCCACTTATTCATAGAAGAATTCTGAATACTGGCTCAAATAGAGCAGGCAACATGGTAAGTTTTAAGCTTTTATTCAGTGAGAGGAATACACATGAGAGTGAGGGCTTTATTTAGGAGAAAAAGAGAGGGCTAGATGCTAAGTTGGGTCCATACCAAGCAGAGAGCAGGCCAGGAGCAGAACAAGCATGCAGGCAAGAGAGCAGAGAACAGGTGGTATGAAGGCCATGCACTCATGGGAAAACAAGGGCAACAGGCCAGTGTTCACTTTTAATGAGGTGCTTGAATGCTATAATATCTGGAGGGATGTTTCCATTAGTTCAATAACCAGAAGCATTATGGAGTGACTTATCAATGGTGAATGACTTTTTTTTGAATGATTTCCTATTTGGTAGTTGAATAGTAGATATAAAATATCAGAAACATACTTGGAATAACCTGGGCTTAATATAAAGCAAGAGAGTAATATGAGGAAAAAATGAAGTCCATAGCACTTGGCATATATTAAGTGCCAAAGTATTTCAGGCTTTCCTTAAGTTCTATTATTGCCATTACCAAAATTTGGAGAAGTACATTTCAACTCTGGATGCAAAATGTATACCTTAAACTCAGAAAGATTACGACTTTTCCTGTAATCACAAAGTCAGCATGTGGTACTATAGAAACTCAGGGGGCCTGCTACACAAATATTTTCTTTTGTCCTCCATCTGTATTACTGAAAATGTTATGTTATATGCTTATTTGTTTTACACTAACAATAAAATATTTACATGGCAAAAACCCTGTATATAAGCAATTTGAAAAAATTCCATTCACTGTGAAAACCAGGGCAGACATGTACAAGCAAGATTTGCTGCTTGGCCGCGGCTCAATGGAGGGATTCCCAAGGACTATTTATTAATATCCTCTGCCTGCAGCACCGGCACACTGGGTTCTAGTCCCGGTCGGGTCCCAGTTCTGTCCCGTTTGCTCCTCTTCCAGTCCAGCTCTCTGCTGTGGCCTGGGAGTACAGTGGAGGATGGCCCAAGTCCTTGGGCCCTGCATCTGCATGGGAGACCAGGAGAAGCACCTGGCTCTGGGCTTTGGATCAGCACAGTGCACCGGCTGCAGCATGCTGGCCGCAGCAGCCATTGTGGGGTGAACCAACGGAAAAGGAAGACCTTTCTCTCTCTCTCTTTCTCTCACTGTCCATTCTGCCTGTCCAAAAAAAAAGAAAAAGAAAAAGAAAAAGAAAAGAAAATAGCAGAAGCAAATGTTAAAGAAATAGAGGAAATAGAGTTTTTTTAAAATTGAATCTAAGCATTCTGTTAGTTCCTGTAAAAGAATCAGAAATATTGCCAGACGTGAAAGGCAAGATAAGTTAAACATAGAAACTTTTTTCATTTCCTGGGTGATTTTATTTGAACATAATAACCTCAGAATCACAAAATAATGATTTAATTGCCAGTGTGATTAAATTATTTTTCCCAGTAAGTTCCAGGGTGATATCTTCCATACTAAGAATTCTGATACGTATTTCCTTCGATTCATTATTCTCAATTTGTTTTTAAAAGCATTCTCATTTTTATAACTTGTTTTTCTCACATAAGACTACCAAAAGTAAATGAACTAGAAAAAAATGATATGTGAAAACATTATAGGTACTGTCTTGTTTACATTACAAATATTCTGGCCCAATTACCAAATTATTAGTCCTATAGCAGGCCACTCAGTACCATGACCCTATCCTTTAGGAAATATAGTGTGCTAAATTCTCCCAGCTCTATAGACAACACAAGGACATTGCAGTGTTCCACAAAATGTCAACATGTTCTTCATTGGTAAAATGTTTTCCTGCCACTCACTGGAACATAAACACAGAATTTCCAAATAAATCAACTATGCTTCTCCACTTTCAATAGCAAGCTGGTGAAACATCTACTTGGTATCCAACAAGGACTTGCCATTGCACATCACAGTCACTGCAGGTTCCCCTTATACAAATGGAAACCACTGAACATGAGACACTATCCTGGATGTAAAAGTCACAAGGTCACCCAGGCATTCGTACCAACCATGTCTTCGTAAATCATTCCTGGTCGAGCATATTTACAGGCACTTCAAAACTCTGAACATTGCAGACACTGCCAATGTTGAGGTCTCAATTACTGTCAAAACACTTATCTTTAGCACATTCATGAGGGAACCTCAGTACAGCCATCTGAAAAGGTTCTCAATGACTTTGTCTTCTAATATCACACATTTGTGTAAAGATCTTCCCCTTTTATGGTTTGGACACAATCAATTGCTTCTAACAAATGATTATGGCTAACAGACTAAGATACTGTTTTCTGAGTTAGCGGCAGAGATTCAGTCTCATCTTCATAAAGTATTTGGCTTTTGTCAGGTGCTTGCTTGTTCTGTCAGGTAAGCTAGAGAGGCTTAAGTAGCAAGGAACTGAGGAAAATGTCTATTCCATTGCAAGGAAGGAAACAAGGCCCTTGGTGTGTAGCAACATTGGAGGAACTGAGTCATGTGACAACAGCTCAGATAAGTGGTATAATAGTTGAACCTTCCTTCATGAGCCTTTCTATGAACTATAGCTCCAGCCAAACAATGAATGAAATCTTATAGAGACCCTGAAATAACATGCCCAGACAAGCTGTGAACCAATTCTTGATAGAATAAGTGTGTGTTTTTAAAGTCGTGCCCTAAGTCTCATACAGAATAAATGTCAGTGCTTTTTAAGCAAGTAAATTTTGGAACAATTACACAGCCAAAACAACATCAATCTTGACTACAATATATGACATGCCCTGGAAACCTGAAAACACATGTTCTTTGATAAACTGAAACTTCCACTAAAATTAGTTTTCACTGCAGTGTTATTTAAGTTGTCTTGAAATAGCATGTGATCCTGGATACGGGAAAACATATAAATTAAACTCAAATTTGTGTTTTCAGAAAAAACTTAACTCTGTCATCTGTTCTATGTATCTCAAACATTATGCCCCTCCTATCTTTAATGTCATTCTTTAGATAAGTATTGCATTTCATTACAAACACGGCTGCTCTTCATATTTATTGATAAATTGGAATAGTATAAAATTATTTAAGAAGAATTGTTCCTTATAAAATCTATATCATTGTTGGTTTTAGCATTTAAAGTCATAAGAAAATGTGTGGATTTCCTCTTTCTCTGTCCATTCAATTTGACTCACTAAAGCCTTAGCAAGTAGGTCCATAGAAAGATTTTCATTTCTCACATTAAAGTCTTCCACAAGTTAGTGAATGCTCTATTGATCATTCAACTCTCCTTCTCTCTCATCATTCACCTCTCTCCCATCATTTTCTCTCCCCAAACTATTTAAATCTGTCCAAAATACCAAGTGTCATAAACAATATCATTTGACTCCCACTTAACATAAAATACACTTCAAATATATCATGGACTCTTTTCATATCCAGAAATCTATTACCTTCTTTCAAGAGTGATTTGATTTTCATTAATCATTGTAATGAACAAGAAATTCCATAACAAATTAGCAACTTAATACAGTAGTCCCAAGTCAGTGACTTAATATAATGAAATTTTGCTAATTTACCTTAAAAATGCAGATATTTATGAATTAGCAAGTTTTCTGGATGATTGTCTTAAAAATGGAGACTCAGGCTCCCATGGTCCTTTGGCATTATAGTGTGATCATTTTCTGAGCACTCAGGGACATGTGCTTCCAAGTGTAAGGGTTTGATAAGAAGAACAAAAGCTATTCTTTAAAATATGGGGACTATCAAGGCAATTTTGTGTTGTTCAGGACTTATTTACATTGCATCATCTAGATACAAGGAGGAGTGAAGGTATTAAATGGAGTGAAGCTGTGATCCGAGGAAATCGAAGACCACTAGATGGGGGTGAATACTGTACCACATTAAGTTTAATAACAAGCCTTTTTAAACTTTTATTTAATAAATATAAATTTCCAAAGTACAACTTTTGGATTATAGCGGCTTCCCCCCCACCATAACCTCCCTCCAACCCGCAACCCTCCCATCTCCCACTCCCTTTCCCATCACATTCTTCATCAAGATTCATTTTCAATTATCCTTATGTACAGAAGATCAACTTAGTATATACTAAGTAAAGATTTCAACAGTTTGCACCCACACAGAAACACAAAGTATAAAGTACTGATTGATTACTAGTTATAACATTAATTCACATAGTACAACACATTAAGGACAGAGGTCCTACATGGGGAGCACGTGCACAGTGACTCCTGTTGTTGATTTAACAATTGACACTCTTATTTATGAGTCAGTAATAACCGAGGCTTTTGTCATGAGCTGCCAAGGCTATGGAAGTCTCTTGAGTTCGCCAATTGTGATCTTATTTAGACAAGGCCATAGTCAAAGTGGAAGTTCTCTCCTCCCTTCAGAGAAAAGTACCTCCTTTCTTGATGGCCTGTTCTTTCCTCTAGGATCTCACTCACAGAGATCTTTCATTTAGGTCTTATTTTTTTTTGCCAGAATGTCTTGGCTTTCCATGCCTGAAATACTCTCATGGGCTCTTCAGCCAGATCCGAATGCCTTAAGGGCTGATTCTGAGGCCAGAGTGCTGCTAAGGACATCTGCCCTTCTATAAGTCTGCTGTGTATCCCGCTTCCCATGTTGGATCGTTCTCTCCTTTATAATTTTATCAGTTAGTATTAGCAGACACTAGTCTTGTTTATGTGACCCTTTTGACTCTTAGACATACCATTATGATCAATTGTGAACTCAAATTGATCACTTGGACTAGTGAGATGGCATTGGTACATGCCACCTTGATGGGATTGAATTGGAATCTCCAGGCACATTTCTCTTTTTTAATGTTTTTTTTTTGGCAGGCAGAGTGGACAGAGAGACAGAGAGAGACAGAGAGAAAGGTCTTCCTTTGCTGTTGGTTCACCGTCCAATGGCCGGCACACCGTGCTGATCCGATGGCAGGAGCCAGGTACTTATCCTGGTCTCCCACGGGGTGCAGGGCCCAAGGACCTGGGCCATCCTCCACTGCACTCCCTGGCCACAGCAGAGAGCTGGTCTGGAAGAGGGGCAACCGGGACAGAATCCGGCGCCCCAACTGGGACTAGAACCTGGTGTGCTGGTGCCGCAAGGCAGAGGATTAGCCTAGTGAGCCGCGGCGCCGGTCTCCAGGCACATTTCTAACTCTACCATTTGGGGCAATTCAGCTTGAGCTTTTCCCAAATTGTACATCTTATCCCTCTCTTATTCCCATTCTTACATTTAACAGAGATCACTTTTCAGTTAAATTTAAACACCTAAGAATAATTGTGTATTAATTATAGAGTTCAACCAATAGTATTAAGTAGAACAAAAAAATACTAAAAGGGATAAAGTATTAAGGTGTACATCAACAGTCAGGAGAAGGGCTGATTAAGTCATTGTTTCTCATAGTGTCCATTTCACTTCAACAGGTTTCCTTTTTGGTGCTCGGTCAGTTGTCACCAATCAGGGAGAACATATGGTATTTGTCCCTTTGGGACTGGCTTATTTCACTCAGCATGATGTGTTCCAGATTCCTCCATTTTGTCGCAAATGACCCGATTTCATTTTTTTTACTGCTGTATAGTATTCTAAAGAGTACATATCCTATAACTTCTTTATCCAGTCTACTGTTGATGAGCATTTAGGTTGATTCTATGTCTTAGCTATTGTGAATTGAGCTGCAATAAACATTAAGGTGCAGACAGCTTATTTTGTTTGCCAAATTAATTTCCTTTGGGTAAATTCCAAGGAGTGGGAAGACTGGGTTGTATGATAGGGTTATATTCAGGTTTCTGAGGAATCTCCAGACTGACTTCCATAGTGGCTTAACCAATTTTCATTCACACCAACAGTGGGTTAGTGTCCCTTTTTCCCCACATCCTCGCCAGCCTCTGTTGTTGGTAGATTTCTGTATGTGAGCCATTCTAACCAGGGTGGGGTGAAACCTCGTTGTGGTTTTGATCTGAATTTTCCTCATTGCTAGTGATCCTGAACATTTTTTCATGTGTCTGTTGGCCATTTGGATTTCCTCTTTTGAAAAATGTCTATTGAGGTCCTTGGCCCATCTCTTAAGTGGGTTGTTTGTTTTGTTGTTCTGAAGTTTCTTGATCTCTTTGTAGATTCTGGTTATTCATCCTTTATCAGTTGCATAGTTTGCAAATATTTTTTTCCCGTTCTGTTGTTTGCCTCTTCACTTTCCTGACTGTTTCTTTTGCCATACAGAAACTTCTCAATTTGATGCAATACCAATTGTTAATTTTGGCTTTGACCACCTGGCCTTCCGGAGTCTTTTCCAAGAAGTCTTTGCTGGTGCCTTTATCTTTTTTTTATCTTTTATTTAATGAATATAAATTTCCAAAGTACAACTCATGGGTTACAATGGCTTCCCCCCCCATACCGTCCCTCCCACCCACAACCCTCCCCTTTCCCACTCCCTCTCCCCTTCCATTCACATCAAGATTCATTTTCGATTATCTTAATATACAGCAGATCAGCTTAGTATACCTTAAGTAAGGATTTCAACAGCTTGCTCCCACACAGAAACATAAAGTGAAAAATAATAGATGATTTTTTTTAAATGATGATGAAATCAGATCAGACCTATTGTCATGTTTAATCCCAGTGAGAGTCAAGTTGGGAATTGATAATTTCTTTTTTTTTTTTTTTACAGAAGATCAGTTTAGTGTACATTAAGTAAAGATTTCAATCGTTTGCACCCCCATAGAAACACAAAGTGAAATATACTGTTTGAGTACTCGTTATAGCATTAAGCCTCAGTGTACAGCACATTAAGGACAGAGATCCTACATGAGGAGTAAGTGCACAGTGACTCCTGTTGTTGACTTTACAAATTGACACTCCTGTTTATGGCATCAGTAATCTCCCTATGCACCAGTCATGAGTTTCCAAGGCTATGGAAGCCCCTTGAGTTCTCCGACTCTTATCTTGTTTAGACAAGGTCATAGTCAAAGTGGAGGTTCTCTCCTCCCTTCAGAGAAAGGCACCTCCCTCTTTGAAGACCTGTTCTTTCCACTGGGATCTCACTCACAGAGATCTTTTTGCCAGAGTGTCTTGGCTTTCCATGCCTGAAATACTCTCATGGGCTTTTCAGCCAGATCCGAGAGCCTTTAGGGCTGATTCTGAGGCCAGAGTGCTATTTAGGACATCCGCCATTCTATGAGTCTGCTGAGTATCTCACTTCCCATGTTGGATCACTCTCCCCTTTATTTATTCTATCGGTTAGTGTTAGCAGATACTAGACTTGTTTATGTGCTCCCTTTGACTCTCAGTCCTTTCATTATGATCAATTGTGAACTGAAATTGATCACTTGGAATAGTGAGATGGCATTGGCACATGCCACCTTGATGGGATTGAATTGGAATCCCCTGGTATTTTTCCAACTCTACCAATTGGTCAAGTCAGCCCGAGCATGCCCCAAATTATACATCTCTTCCCTCTCTTATTCCCACTCTTATGTTTAACAGGGATCACATTTCAGTTAATTTTCAACACTTAAGAATAACTGTGTGATAATTACAGAATTAAACCAGTCATATTAAGTAGAACAGACAAAAAAAAATACTATGAGGGATAATGTATTAAGTTGTCCATTAGCAGTCAGGGCTATGCTGATCAAGACACCATTTCTCATAGTGTCCATTTCACTTCAGGAGGTTTCCTTTTTGGTGTTCAGTCAGTTGTCACCGATCAGGGAGAACATATGGTATTTGTCCCTTTGGGACTGGCTTACTTCACTCAGCATGATGTGTTCCAGATTCCTCCATTTTGTTGCAAATGACTGGATTTCATTGTTTCTTACTGCGGTATAGTATTCTAAAGAATACATATCCCATAATTTCTTTATCCAGTCTACCATTGATGGGCATTTAGGTTGGTTCCAGGTCTTGGCTATTGTGAATTGTGCTGCAATAAACATTAGGGTACAGACCGCTTTTTTGTTTATCAATTTAAACTCCTTTGGGTAAATTCCAAGGAGTGGGATGGCTGGGTCGAACAGTAGGGTTATATTCAGGTTTCTGAGGAATCTCCAGACTGATTTCCATAGTGGCTTGACCAGTTTGCATTCCCACCAACAGTGGGTTAGTGTCCCTTTTTCCCCACATCCTCGCCAGCATCTGTTGTTGGTAGATTTCTGTATGTGAGCCATTCTAACCGGGGTGAGGTGAAACCTCATTGTGGTTTTGATTTGCATTTCCCTGATTGCTAGTGATCCTGAACATTTTTTCATGTGCCTGTTGGCCATTTGGATTTCCTCTTTTGAAAAATGTCTATTGAAGTCCTTGGCCCATCTCTTAAGTGGGTTGTTGGTTTTGTTTTTGTGGAGTTTCTTGATCTCTTTGTAGATTCTGGTTATTAACCCTTTATCTGTTGCATAGTTTGCAAATATTTTTTCCCATTCTGTCGGTTGTCTCTTCACTCTCCTGACTGTTCCTTTTGCAGTACAGAAACTTCTCAATTTGATGCAATCCCAATAGTTGATTTTGGCTTTGACTGTCTGTGCCTCCCGGGTCTTTTCCAGAAATTCTTTGCCTGTGTCAATATCTTGAAGGGTTTCTCCAATGTTCTCTAATAACTTAATGGTGTCAGGACGTAGATTTAGGTCTTTAATCCACGTTGAGTGGATTTTTGTGTAAGGTGTAAGGTAGGGGTCTTGCTTCATGCTTCTGCACGTGGAAATCCAGTTTTCCCAGCACCATTTATTGAATAGACTGTCCTTGCTCCAGGAATTAGTTTTAGATCCTTGATCAAATATAAGTTGGCTGTAGATGTTTGGATTGATTTCTTGTGTCAATTCTGTTCCATAGGTCTATCCATCTGTTTCTGTACCAGTACCATGCTGTTTTGATTACAACTGCCCTGTAGTATGTCCTGAAGTCTGGTATTGTGATGCCTCCGGCTTTGTTTTTGTTGTACAAGATTGCTTTAGCTATTCGAGGTCTCTTGTGCCTCCATATGAATTTCAGCATCATTTTTTCTAGATCTGCGAAGAATGTCTTTGGTATCTTGATTGGTATTGCATTGAATCTATAAATTGCTTTTGGGAGAATGGACATTTTGATGATGTTGATTCTTCCAATCCATGAGCATGGAAGATTTTTCCATTTTTTGGTATCCTCTTCTATTTCTTTATTTAAGATTTTGTAATTTTCATCGTAGAGATCTTTAATGTCCTTGGTTAAGTTTATTCCAAGGTATTTGATTGTTTTTGTAGCTATTGTGAATGGGATTGTGTGGGGAGCAATCTGGACTAGACTAAGTTACTCGAATTAAGACTTATTCTATGCATCTGCTCTCCCACAACATGGCGCTGGGAGAGAAGTAAACAGCTTCCGCACAGCTGCCTCCAGTTCAACCAATAAACTGTAGGACTTGCTCCTGATTGGAGAGCAGCGTACTCGGCGTGTGGGCAGCCGAGTTAGGATTGGCGGAGGAGGACTATAAAGGAGGAGAGAGACGGCATGCACCGGGAACATCTATGGGGAACATCTAGCTGAAGGAACACCCGTGCAGCCCCCGAGAGAGCCGGCCGGCGGTGTGCCGCTCCCCTGCGGAAGTGGGGAATGTGGCCAGGGGGAACTGCCCTTCCACGGAGGTGGAAGGGATAGTAGCCAACCCGGGAAGAACCAGCAGCAAACCCGGGGAGGGCCGAGCAGACGAAAGAACAGCGCAGGGTCTTGTGTTGCTCCTCCACGAAGAGGGGGAGCGACATAATGGTGCCGTGACTCGGATATGAAGCCTAGGCAGGGTTTTGTGTCGTTCCTCCACGAAGAGGGGGAGCGACATAATGGTGCCGTGACTCGGATAGGAAACCTAGCTCGGATAGGAAACTTAGGAGGGAAGAAATGACTCGGATAGGAAACCTAGGACGGATAGGAAACTTAGGACGGATATGAAACTTAGGAGGGAAGAAACGGGAAGAACTGGGAAAATACCGGAGAGAGAGACTAGTAAATAGCTTAGGGAAAAGCCGGACGAAAAGGGTGCCGGAAGAAGCTATTGAAAGCCTAGGCATAGACTCGGATACGGACTACGGGGGGAAGCTGGGAGAAATCTCTAAGGTCGAAAGCGAAAGTGAAAGCTAGAACAAACAGACTTGGATGCGGACTGTGGGGAGAGGCCAGGAGAAATGAGGGAGGAGTATTGTTGGAAGAAAACTTAAGGAAACATACCGGGTAGAGAAAAGTGTTAGGGAAATTGAAGCCGCGGGGGGCAGGCCGAGGCGGATACGAAAGCCACTTTGGGATTCTCAAGTTAGCCCGGGAATAGGGGGCGAAAAGTTGAAACCAGAAGCTGAGACGCAAGCCAGATTGGGATCCGTCTGATTAGCCCGGGGAGCAAAGGACGGGAAGCCAAACCGTGGGGCGGAGACGTACGCTGGGTTGAATTCGCCAGGCTAGCCCGGGGAACTTAGATTGAATCCTAGTGGTGGACACGTAAGCTACGCTGTGTTACTCGCGGAAGCCGCCGCGTGCAGAGAGAGCACGGGGCGTGAGTAGATAGGGAACGGGGCTGCCGTAGGCCGTGGTGCAGACGCGAAGGGCGTGGAGACCGCGGAGCGCGCGAAGCCAAGCCGCGCAAAGCCGGGAAGCTGCGCAGATGAGAGAGGCGCGGGCTGAAGCGGCTCAGCCGGGAAGCCGCCGAGAAGTAGCCTCGGGGCGGGCAGCGGGAAGCTGCGGGGATAAGAGAAACAGAAGTTTAGAAGTAAAGTGAGAAAAATAGGAATGCTGGAAGATAGAAGTAAAATGGGAGAAATAGGAATGCCCGGAGATAGAGAAATAGAGAAATAAAAAGGCCTCCCTACAACACTGCAATGTGAGAGCTTGGATTCGGTCTGCCTAATCAAGTGAGGCGATGAGCACCTGCGGGCAGCTAGCAGCTTATGCGCCGCAGGTCACCGAAGACAGGCACGAATTAACATCAGTAAGGCTTCCCCACAATACAACAATATTAAGCTTGGATTCGGTCTGCCTGATTTAAGGCGGTAAGCGCCAGCAAGCAACTCGACCAGAGTATGAGCTGCAGGTCACCGAAGATAGGCACGAACCAACACTAATAAGTCTCCCCCACAAAAAGGCAATGAGAAGGCTTGGATTCGGTTTGCCTGATAGGTCTTGTAAGTCCCCTGCAGGCAGAGCAGAGCATGCGCTGCAGGGCACCGAACACAGGCACGCATCAGCGCCTAAAAACCTCCTCACAACATGGCGAAGAGAGGACCTGGATTCGGTTTTCCTGATTGATAGGACTTGTAAGAGCCTGTGGCAACTCTAGCAAGTAGAGCAGAGTGTGTGCCGCGGGACACCGAAGACAGGCGCGTATCAACGCTAAAAAATAAAAAGAAAGGGGGATCTGTGGGGAGCAATCCGGACTAGACTAAGTTACTCGAATTAAGACTTATTCTATGCATCTGCTCTCCCACAACATGGCGCTGGGAGAGAAGTAAACAGCTTCCGCACAGCTGCCTCCAGTTCAACCAATAAACTGTAGGACTTGCTCCTGATTGGAGAGCAGCGTACTCGGCGTGTGGGCAGCCGAGTTAGGATTGGCGGAGGAGGACTATAAAGGAGGAGAGAGACGGCATGCACCGGGAACATCTATGGGGAACATCTAGCTGAAGGAACACCCGTGCAGCCCCCGAGAGAGCCGGCCGGCGGTGTGCCGCTCCCCTGCGGAAGTGGGGAATGTGGCCAGGGGGAACTGCCCTTCCACGGAGGTGGAAGGGATAGTAGCCAACCCGGGAAGAACCAGCAGCAAACCCGGGGAGGGCCGAGCAGACGAAAGAACAGCGCAGGGTCTTGTGTTGCTCCTTCACGAAGAGGGGGAGCGACATAATGGTGCCGTGACTCGGATATGAAGCCTAGGCAGGGTTTAGTGTCGTTCCTCCACGAAGAGGGGGAGCGACAGGATTGATCTTAGCAGTTCTTTCTCAGTCATGGCATTGCTTGTGTATACAAAGGCTGTTGATTTTTGTGCATTGATTTTATATCCTGCCACTTTGCCAAACTCCTCTATGAGTTCCAATAGTCTCTTAGTAGAGTTCTTTGGATCCTCTAAGTAAAGAATCATATTGTCTGCAAAGAGGGATAGTTTGACTTCTTCCTTCTTGATTTGTATTCCTTTGATTTCTTTTTCTTGTCTGTTGGCTCTGGCTAAAACTTCCAGAACTATGTTAAATAGCAGTGGTGAGAGTGGGCAACCCTGCCTGGTGCCAGATTTCAGTAGAAATGCTTCCAACTTTTCCCCATTCAATAGGATGCTGGCTGTGGGTTTTTTATAAATTGCTTTGATTATATTGAGGAATGTTCCTTCTATACCCAATTTGCTTAGAGTTTTCATCATGAAAGGGTGTTGAATTTTATCAAATGCTTTCTCTGCATCAATTGAGATAATCATATGGTTTTTCTTCTGCAGTCTGTTAATGTGGTGAATCACATTGATTGATTTGCGAATGTTGAACCATCCCTGCATACCAGGGATGAATCCCACTTGGTCTGGGTGGATGATTTTCCTGATGTGTTGTTGTATTCTATTGGCCAGGATTTTATTGAGGATTTTTGCGTCTATGTTCATCAGGGATATTGGTCTGTAATTTTCTTTCAGTGCTGCATCTTTTTCCGGCTTAGGAATTAAGGTGATGCTGGCTTCATAGAAAGAATTTGGGAGGATTCCCTCTTTTTCGGTTGTTCTGAATAGTTTGAGAAGAAATGGGATTAGTTCTTCTTTAAATGTCTGGTAGAATTCAGCAGTGAATCCATCTGGTCCTGGGCTTTTCTTTGTTGGGAGGGCCTTTATTACTGTTTCAATTTCTGTTTCAGTTATGGGTCTATTTAGGTTTTCGATGTCTTCATGGTTCAATTTAGGTAGATTGCATGTGTCCAGGAATCTATCCATTTCTGATAGGTTTTCCTGTTTGCTGGCATACAGGTCCTTGTAGTAATTTCTGATGATTCTTTTTATTTCTGTGGTGTCTGTTGTTACATTCCCTTTTTCATCTCTGATTTTATTGATTTGGGTCTTTTCTCTTCTTTTTTTTTCGTTAGTTGGGCCAATGGGGTGTCAATTTTGTTTATTTTTTCAAAAAACCAGCTCCTCGTTTGGCTGATTTTTTGTAATGTTTTTCTTGATTCAATCCTGTTGATTTCTTCTCTGATTTTAATTATTTCTCTTCTCCTACTAGATTTGGGTCTGGTTTGCTGCAGTTTTTCTAGATCCTTGAGATGCGTTGAAAGCTCATCTATTTGGTGCCTTTCCAATTTCTTGATGTAGGCACCTATTGATATAAACTTTCCTCTTAACACTGCTTTTGCTGCGTCTCATAGTTTTGGTATGTTGTGCTGTTATCCTCATTTACTTCCAGAAAATTTTTGATTTCTCGTTTAATTTCTTCTATGACCCATTGTTTATTCAGGAGCATGTTGTTCGGTCTCCATGTGTTTGCATACTTTCTGGGGTTTCCTGAGTTGCTAATTTCCAGCTTCATCCCGCTGTGGTCTGAGAAGCTGCATGGTATGATTCTAATTCTTTTAAATTTGCTGAGACTTGCTTTATGGCCTAGTATGTGATCAATCCTAGAGAAGGTTCCATGCGCTGCTGAGAAGAATGTGAAGTCTGTAGATGTAGGGTTGAAAGTTCTGTAGATATCTGTTAGATCCATTTGGGCAATAGTGTCAATTAAATCTGCTGTTTCCTTGTTGATCTTCTGTCCGGATGATCTGTCTATTTCTGAGAGTGGAGTATTGAAGTCCCCCAGTACTATTGTATTGGAATCTAAATCTCCCTTTAAGTCCCTTAACATATCTTTTAAATAGACCGGTGCCCTGTAATTAGGTGCATATACATTGATAATTGTTATATCTTCTTGTTGAATTGAACCCTTAATCATTATATAGTGTCCCTCTTTGTCTCTCTTAACAGTTTTTGTGGTAAAGTTTATTTTGTCTGATATTAATATGGCTACACCTGCTTTTTTTTGGTTTCTGTTGGCATGGAATATCTTTTTCCAACCTTTCACTTTCAGTCTGCATGCCTCTTTGTTAGAGAGATGTGTTTCTTGTAGGCAACAAATAGTTGGGTTGTGTTCTTTGAGCCAGTCAGCCAAACGGTGTCTTTTAACTGAAGAATTCAGACCATTAATGTTCAATGTGACTATTGATACGTAGTGACTTTGCCCTGCCATTTTCCCGGAGATATTTTCTAGTATATGCTTTGAGCTTCCCATGCTCTTTTACTGGTAGGTGTTCTTCCTTTCCCTTCTTTCATATTGATGGCCGTGTTTCTGTGTTTCTGAGTGTAGCACATCTTTAAGTATCTTTTGCAGGGCTGGACGAGTGGCCACAAAGTCTTTCAATTTCTGTTTGCTATGAAAGGTCTTTATTTCACCTTCATTCACAAATGAGAGCTTGGCAGGATATAATATTCTGGGCTGGCAATTTTTCTCTCTTAGCACCTGGGCTATGTCTCGCCATTCCCTCCTAGCCTGTAGTGTTTCTGATGAGAAGTCAGCTGTGAGTCTGATTGGAGATCCTCTGAGAGTAATCTGACGTTTCTCTCTTGCACATTTTAGGATCTTTTCTTTATGTTTCACTGTGGTAAGTTTAATTACCACGTGTCGTGGTGAGGATCTCTTTTGGTCATGTTTATTGGGGGTTCTATGAGCTTCCTGTACTAGGATATCTCTGTCCTTCTCCAAACCTGGAAAGTTCTCTGCTAGTATCTCACTAAAAAGGCCTTCCAATCCTTTCTCTCTCTCCATGCCTTCAGGAACTCCTAGAACTCGAATGTTGGTTTTTTTAATAGTATCCTGTAGATTCCCAACACTATTTTTTAGGTTTCTAATTTCCTCTTCTTTTCTTTGGTTTGACTGTATGTTTTCCTGTGCTCTATCTTCTAAGTCCGATATTCTCTCTTCTGCTTCACCCATTCTGTTTTTAAGGCTTTCTAATGTGTTTGTCATTTGATCTATTGAGCTCTTCATTTCATTTTGATTTCTCTTCACTATAACACTTTCCTGTTCTACTAGTTTCTGAGTTTCATTTTGACTCTTCCTTAAAATTTCGTTTTCACGAGAGAGATTTTCAATCTTGTCCATTAAGGATTTCTGTAGTTCAAGGATTTGCTTTTGAAAACTTCTAAATGTTCTTATCATAAATTTTTTGAAATCCGTATCTTGCATTTCTTCTATCTCATCATCTTCATACTCTTGGCTTGGGGTGTTTTGCTTATTTGGAGGCATCATAGTGTCATCGTTGATCTTGCTCCCTCTATTTCTGTGTTTGTTACTCGGCATAGTTAATTCTTCTTGCGTCACTGTGCGTTTTTTTTTTTCTTTTTCTTTTTCTTTTTTTTTTTTTTTATACTGTGTCCGTGTTAAGTGGACTGCCTGCTGTTGGAGGAGCCTTGGAGGCTTGAGATGGGTGCGGCCTGAGAGCTCTGCCTGGTTCTTCCTGGTTAAGGGTGTGCAAAGGTGACACCCTCAGGTTATGCGTGGTAAATCTCTCTCTTTTTATTTATTTATTTATTTTATTTATTCAGGGGGTAAGTAACACCGCAGGGCACGGCTGTGCAGAATTGATGGTATTTAGCTTCCAGTCTTTGGCTCCTCTGGACTCCCACTGGGTTGCCTAGGCTACTGAATTGTAGTGACTCAGTTCCTTAGCTCTCCCCCATTGATATGTAAATCCAGAGAGGAGGCCTGCTCTTTGTCTCTTGGGAATTCTTCAAGCCTTGCAGCCTTGTAACCTTTGCAAGGTTAGGGGGAAGAGAAACCCCGAAGCTTTTTTTTTTTCCTTCTTTCCGGTAGTGAGTTTGCTGCACTTTCCGGCCCCCCTCTAGATTCTGACCCCCGTTTCCCCACCAATGTCTCGGGTTATTGAGCTCACCTCCCCTTCCAGCGCCGATGTGTGGACTCGGAGCCCTGAGCGTCCCAAGTCTCCCCGCTGTTGTCTGTGTGGCATGCACTCCCCTTGAAGCACTGGCGCGCAGACCCTGGGGCTTCTGTGGCTCGGTCCCGCGACTTGGCTTCCGCGCGGTGGGCGACCTTGTTCTCCCAGTAGGTCCTCCGATTCACGGCTGCTCCATCCAGAAGGGTTTCCCCTGCAATTTTTCCTGGTTCTTTTTTCTGCGGCTACCGTAACTCCCCTTTTATTAAACTAAATTTTCCCGGACTATCGGTGTGCGCCCTCACTATTCCGCCATCTTGGCTCCGCCCCCGGTGCCTTATCTTGCTGGGGGTCTCCAGTGTTCTCTAGTAATTTGGTGGTGTCGGGTCATAGATTTAGGTCTTTAATCCATGTTGAGTGGATTTTTGTGTAAGGTGAAAGGTAGGGGTCTTGCTTCATGCTTCTGCACATGGGAATCCAATATTCCCAGCACTATTTATTGAATAGACTGTCCTTGCTCCAGGAATTGGTTTTATATCCTTGATCAAATATAAGTTGGCTGTATGTTTGGATTGATTTCTGGTGTTTGTATTCTGTTCCATTGGTCTATCCATCTGATTCTGTACCAGTATCATGCTGTTTTAATTACAACTGCCCTGTAGTATGTTTTGAAATCTGGTATTGTGATGCCTCCAGCTTCCTTTTTGTTGTACAAGATTGCTTTAACTATTCTAGGTCTCCTGTGCCTCCATATGAGTTTCTGCATAATTTTTTTTCAAGATCTGAGAAGAAGGTCTTCGGTATCTTGATTGGTATTGCATTGAATCTATAAATTGCTTTTGGGAGAATGGACATTTTGATGATATTGATTCTTGCAATCCATGAGCATGGAAGATTTTTCCATTTCTTGGTATCCTCTTCTATTTCTTTCTTTAAGGTTTTGTAATTTTCATCATAGAGATCTTTAACATCCTTGGTTAAGTTTATTCCAAGGTATTTGATTGTTTTTGTAGCTATTGTGAATGGGATTGATCTTAGCAGTTCTTCCTCAGCCATGGCATTTTCTGTGTATACAAATGCTGTTGATTTTTGTGCATTGATTTTATACCCTGCTACTTTGCCAAACTCTTCTATGAGTTCCAATAGTCTCTTAGTATAGTTCTTTGGGTCACCTAAATAAAGAATCATATAATCTGCAAAGAGGGATAGTTTGAGTTCTTCCTTCCCAATTTGTATCCCTTTAATTTCTTTTGCTTGCCTAATAGCTCTGGCTAGAACCTCCAGAACTATATTGAATAGCAGTGGTGAGAGTGGGCATCCCTGCCTGGTGCCAGATTTCAGTGGAAATGCTTCCAACTTTTCCCCATTGAATAGGATGTTGGCTGTGGGTTTTTCATAGATTGCTTTGATTGTATTGAGGAATGTTTCTTCCAAACCCAGTTTGCTTAGAGTTTTCATCATGAACGGGTGTTGTATTTTATCAAATGCTTTCTCGGCATCTATTGAGATAATCATGTGGTTTTTCTTCTGCAGTCTGTTAATGTGGTGTATCACATTGATTGTCTTGCGCACATTAAACCATCCCTGCATACCAGAGATAAATCCCACTTGGTCTGGGTGGATGATCTTTCTGATGTGTTGTTGCATTCTATTGGCGAGAATTTTTTGAGGATTTTTGCATCTATGTTCATCAGGGATATTGGTCTGTAATTCTCTTTCAGTGCTGCATCTTTTTCAGGCTTAGGAATTAAGGTGATGCTGGCTTCATAGAAAGAATTTGGGAGGATTCCCTCTTCTTCGATTGTTCTGAATAGTTTGAGAAGAATTGGAGTTAGTTCTTCTTTAAATGTCTGGTAGAATTCAGCAGTGAATCCATCTGGTCCTGGGCTTTTCTTTGTTGGGAGGGCCTTTATTACTGTTTCAATTTCTGTCTCAGTTATGGGTCTGTTTATGGTTTTCTATGTCTTCCTGGTTCAATTTCGGTAGGTTGCATGTGTCCAGGAATCTATCCATTTCTGATAGGTTTTCCTGTTTGCTGGCATACAAGTCCTTGTAGTAATTTCTGATGATTCTTTTTATTTCTGTGGTGTCTGTTGTTACATTTCCTTTTTCATCTCTGATTTTATTGATTTGGGTCTTTTCTCTTCTTTTTTTTCGTTAGTTGGGCCAATGGTGTGTCAATTTTGTTTATTTTTTCAAAAAACCAGCTCCTCGTTTGGCTGATTTTTTGTAATGTTTTTCTTGATTCAATCCTGTTGATTTCTTCTCTGATTTTAATTATTTCTCTTCTCCTACTAGATTTGGGTCTGGTTTGCTGCAGTTTTTCTAGATCCTTGAGATGCGTTGAAAGCTCATCTATTTGGTGCCTTTCCAATTTCTTGATGTAGGCACCTATTGATATAAACTTTCCTCTTAACACTGCTTTTGCTGCGTCTCATAGTTTTGGTATGTTGTGCTGTTATCCTCATTTACTTCCAGAAAATTTTTGATTTCTCGTTTAATTTCTTCTATGACCCATTGTTTATTCAGGAGCATGTTGTTCGGTCTCCATGTGTTTGCATACTTTCTGGGGTTTCCTGAGTTGCTAATTTCCAGCTTCATCCCGCTGTGGTCTGAGAAGCTGCATGGTATGATTCTAATTCTTTTAAATTTGCTGAGACTTGCTTTATGGCCTAGTATGTGATCAATCCTAGAGAAGGTTCCATGCGCTGCTGAGAAGAATGTGAAGTCTGTAGATGTAGGGTTGAAAGTTCTGTAGATATCTGTTAGATCCATTTGGGCAATAGTGTCAATTAAATCTGCTGTTTCCTTGTTGATCTTCTGTCCGGATGATCTGTCTATTTCTGAGAGTGGAGTATTGAAGTCCCCCAGTACTATTGTATTGGAATCTAAATCTCCCTTTAAGTCCCTTAACATATCTTTTAAATAGACCGGTGCCCTGTAGTTAGGTGCATATACATTGATAATTGTTATATCTTCTTGTTGTATTGATCCCTTAATCATTATATAGTGTCCCTCTTTGTCTCTCTTAACAGTTTTTGTGGTAAAGTTTATTTTGTCTGATATTAAGATGGCTATGCCCGCTCTTTTTTCATTTCTGTTGGCATGGTATATATTTTTCCAGCCTTTTACTTTCAGTCTGTATGGATCTTTGTTGGAAAGATGTGTTTCTTGTAAGCAGCAAATAGATGGGTTTTGTTCCTTAACCCAGTCAGCCAATCGGTGTCTTTTAACTGAACAGTTCAGGCCATTAATGTTCAATATGACTAATGATAAGTGGTAACTTTGCCCTGCCATTTGCCAAAGATAAGTTCTGATATATGCTTTGAATTCCCTGTGATCTTTTGCTGTGAGGTTTCCTTCCTTTACCTTCTTTCATATTGATGACTGTGTTTCTGTGTTTCTGTGTGTAACACATCTTTAAGCATCTTTTGCAGGGCTGGACGAGTGGCAACAAATTCTTTCAATTTCTGTTTGCTATGAAAAGTCTTTATTTCACCTTCATTCACAAATGATAGCTTTGCAGGATATAATATTCTGGGCTGGCAGTTGTTCTCTCTTAGTACCTGGGCTATATCTCGCCATTCCCTCCTAGCTTGTAGAGTTTCTGATGAGAAGTCAGCTGTGAGTCTGATTGGAGATCCTCTGAGAGTAATCTGTCGTTTCTCTCTTGCACATTTTAGGATCTTTTCTTTATGTTTCACTGTGGAAAGTTTAATTACAACGTGTCGTGGTGAGGATCTCTTTTGGTCGTGTTTATTAGGGGTTCTGTGAGCTTCCTGTACTAGGATTTCTCTGTCCTTCTCCAAACCTGGGAAATTTTCTGCTAATATCTCACTAAAAAGGCCTTCTAATCCTTTCTCTCTCTCCATGCCTTCAGGAACTCCTAGAACCCGAATGTTGGGTTTTTTAATAGTATCCTGAAGATTCCTGACAATATGTTTTAGATTTCTAATTTCCTCTTCTTTTCTTTGGTCTGACTGTATCCTTTCCTGTTCTCTGTCTTCTAAGTCCGATATTCTCTCTTCTGCTTCACCCATTCTGTTTGTAAGGCTCTCTATTGTGTTTTTCATTTGATCTATTGAATTCTTCACTTCAGTCACTATCACAGTTTCCTGTTGTACTAGTTGTTTCATTTCATTTTGATTCCTTAATATTTCATTTTCACGAGAGAGATTTTCTATCTTGTCCATTAAGTATTTCTGTAGTTCAAGAATTTGTTTTTTAGAACTTCTTAATGTTCTTATCAATTTTTTGAGATCTGCTTCTTGCATTTCTTCTAACTCATCATCTTCATAATCTTGAATTGGGGTGTCTTTTTCATTTGGGGGCGTCATGGTGACTTCGTTGTTTTTATTGCCTTGGTTTTTGAGTTTGTTATTTGGCATATTGGAGATATTTGGTTTCTTCACTGTGGTGCTTTTTCTTGTTATACTATGACTCTAGATTAAGTGGACTGTCTGTTTTTGATGGAGCCTTAGAGGCTTGAGATGGCTGTTGCCTGAGAGCTCTGTTTGGTGTGCCAAAGGTGACACTCCCAGGTTAGGCGTGGTAGATCTCTCTCTCTCTCTTTCTCTCTTTTTTTGATTCAAAAGGGAAGTAATTCCACACAGCTGAATGAAGTTGGAGGTAGTTAGCAGGCAAATGATATACCCACAGGAGCCAGAGATCGGAAGCTCTTTCCCAAGGACCACACAGGGAATCTGTTCTGCCCTCAGGGTGGGCTCAAATTCTCCTTCAGTCTCCCACTGGGTTGCCAAAGTTATGGAATAATAGCGTCTCTGGAGAGTAATCACGTGAATTCCGTGAGTTCTCTCCCCCACCGTCTCTTTTTTCACAGTCTCAGTTCAGTAGCACCACAAATTTACTAGGTCCTAATCTCCTGTTAATTCGCCCTGTCCAGAGTCAGGTTTTTCTGCTAGGCTCAGGGCCGGTGCAGACCTGAGGTCGCTCTGCTTATGACGTATGTCCAAGGTGGCGCCTGCTCTTTGTCTTGCTCGCCCTTGAGAAGTGAGCGGAGAGAGAGAAACCCGTGTCCGTACCAGTCACCTTTTTTTTTTTTCTCTCTCTCTCTCTTCCAGTTAGCCTGGTGAACTTTCCCCCCCCAGGGGTCGTTCCCTCTATTCTCCTCTTTCCGCTTGCCTGGTCGGTGTCTCGGGCTATTGAGGTTCGGCTCACCTCGCGTTCCAGCGCTGGTGTGTTGAGTTTGCCGCTGGTGTCCCGAACTGTGGGCTCCCACGCTCTCCACACAGGTCCACTGTGAATCACACGTTCCAGAAGAGTTTCTTCTGCTGTTTCCTCCCCTACTCTTCCTTGAATCTGCAGTATCTCCACTTTTATTAAACTGTCTCTCTCTGGACTATCAGTGTGCTCCCTTCCTATTCCGCCATCTTGCCTCCTCCGCCAAGTCAAATTCTAACAAGAAAAGACCTGGGATCTGGCTGTGAGGTGCAGAGCTGCCACTTCACCTTCTTCTGCACTCTTTTCTTGGGAAAGGGGAGACTCCTCTTCCTCGGCATTTCGCCAAATCTGTCTCCATGCTCCCAGCCTCCTCCATGCCCCAAAGATGCTGAGCTTCTCCCCAGCTCAGAACTCTGCGGGCAGAACAGCCAGAAGCCCTCAGGGGTCTCGCAGTCGTTCTTGCTGCCTTCCCTCGGGGGGATCTCCCATCCCAGGCTTTCTTTCTTCTTTATTCCCTCTTTCTCTCTTTTTCTTTTTTTCCCTCTGATCCAGTTTATGATATTTGTCATTGTATAGATGTGGCATTTGATATTTTAGGTAACATTATCAGAATGAAGTTAGTAATTCCCTTTTGTTATTTTTTTTAAAAAACTATTTATTTGAAAGTCAGAGTTACACAGAGAGAGAAGGAGAGGCAGAGAGAGAGGTCTTCCATCTGCTGGTTCATTCCCCAGATGGCTGCAATGGCCAGTTATGTGATCTGAAGCCAGCAGCCATGAGGTTCTTCCAGGTCTCCCACACGGGTGCAGGGGCCCAAGGATCTGGGCCATCTTTACTGCTTTCCCAGGCCATAGCAGAGAGCTGGATTGGAAGTTGAGTAGCCAAGACTCAAACCAGTGCCCATATGAGATGCTGCCCCTGCAGGTAGTAGCCTTACCCGCTATGCCACAATCCTGGCTCCCCTTTTGTTATAATTTTCCTTTTTTCTTAATTATCCCTTTTGTTCTTAATCCATATTGATGTTTGGATGATCTGAGAAACTAGTCAATTTTCCTAAAGCAAGTAAGGATCTTCTTGTATTTGCAACAGCTATGAGCAATCAGTCTTCTAATCAACCTAACAACCTTCCCAGATCTGAGCTAAAAATAGTTCTCCAAGTGTTGGCAATTCATTTCATGTATGCTGAATGTGGCATGATTTCAGAAGGTACAGTCATGAACTCAGTGGCCCTTTGATTACATGAAGTGTGTCAGACTTGTGCATTGTGTGGCTCTTAGAAGGATAGGGCAATAGATTAGCTGACATCCCCAGGGATAGCTTTGTTAAGCTGGTACAAACATGAGGGGCAGAGAAATCTTTGAACAGACTAAGCCTCTTGTCAACAACCTCAACAGTTTTCCCTCCCAAAGACCTGCCTTCCATCTCCTCTGCTTCTGTGCCTTACATCCCACTCCTCTTTTCCAGCCTCCCTCTATCCTGATCCTTATCTTCTTTCTGTCCCTATGGTTGTCCTTATTAATGTCTGTAGCTCCCTCAAAACCTTTGATCAGCAGCATCACCTCGCTCAGCATCTGCCGAACCCCTAGAAATAGGAAAACCATCTTTGAAAGGCTCACTCTGACGTTTCTTGCCCTGTGATGACTGGGTTTATTCAGTCATGTTGAAAAGGGTGTGATGAGGGTCAGTGCTGTAAGACACTGGGTAGGACACCCCCTACTATGCTGGTGTGCATATGGTTGTGGTTTCAAATCCTGAAAGCTCTACTTCTAATCTAGCTCACTGTTAAAGCACCTGGGAAAGCAGCAGAGGAAGGCTCAAGTCCTTGGGTCCCTGCACCCACAAAGGAGACATGGAGACACGGAAGAAGTTTCTGGTTCCTGGCTTTTGATTGGCCCTGGTCTGGGCATTGAGGCCATTTTGGCACTGAATCAACAGATGAAAGGCCTCTCTCTCTCTCTCTCTCTCTCTCTAACTCTGGCTTTCAAATAAATAAAATAAATCTTTAAAAAAAAGGTTATGATGGATGTCCGAAATCTCTTGATACCAATTAGAAACAACTTGACAGAATACCACTGTAAGGCCTTGATGCTGATACTAACACTTATTTTTGTTTGTGTTCTACCACCTAAATGATTACATACAATTTAGAAGCATCATATATACTAAATACCAATCCCACCTCAAATTACAACACTTAGTTCACAACATCAAAAACAGTGTAAGAAACAGAGAGAAAATCACACAGAGAAAATAATCACACAGAGAAAATCACTGCAGTGAAACAGTTTGATGGAAACCAGAGTATGAGCAGAAATAGAAAGAAGGAGAAAAGGATAGCAGGCGTTTTGCCTAGTGAGAAGATTACAGTTAAAACAACTATATCCCATATCGTATTTTGTGGGTTTGTTTTCTAGCTCTGGCTCCTGACTTCAGCTTCTTCTTGCTATTATGGTCTAGGATGCAGCAGTGATAGATAAGATTAATGGGTACCCAATGGCCATGTGGGAATCCCAGATTGTGTTCCTCATTTCTATCATCAGCCTTGCCCTATCCTACATGTTGCTGGCCTTTGAAGAATAAACCTGTTAATGGGAATGAGATCTCTGTCTGTCTGTACATTGCCTGTCTGTCAAACAACAAGCAAATATTATTTTAAAAGGGAAGGAAAAGGGAATGAAAGCCTACAAGACCCACAGTTACAAATGCTTTGCAACCAAACTACTCAAATGAAACAAAAAATCACATAGGATAGCACATTCTATTTTCAGTAATGGTCTTTGAATCAGGAAATGATAATCCTATTTATTAATGGACATCCAGCCTTGATCTTAATGGATTTTGGCATCAGGTGCAAAAACAGCAACCAATTAGCTGGAAAGGCGCAGTCAACAGAAACTGCAAACCATTAGGTATGAATATCATGGTATCCCACCAGATCAACCAATTGGACTGGAAGTGCTGGCCAATAGATCTCTATAAAAGATGTACAAACCCAATGTCATAGGTGCCCCCCCCCCCCCCGCATATGTTCAGAGCTTCTGCATCCTTGTACCTTGCGGTGCCTTCCCCTCTTGTGGATTTCATATTTTCAGATAGATCTCATCTGTGACATTTAAATGGAAGCAATATCATCCTTACTGCTTATCACTCTCTCTTCTAGTTCACTATTTCTGAAGTGATTTTTTTTGTTTCAGATAAATTTTGTATTTTCATAGAGTACTAGATCCTGTCATTTATGCATAGGCAATCTTGTGGCAATTCCTGATATTTTATTTATTTTTTATTTTTTTAAAAATTTCTTTATTTATTTGAAAGGCACAGTTACAGAGAGGCAGAGGGGGAGAGAGAGAGAGAGAGAGAGAGAGAGAGAGAGAGAGAAAGAGAGAGAAAGTGATCTTCCATCTGCAGATCTTCCATCTGCAGGTTCATTCCCCAGATTGTCACAATGGCTGGAACTGAGCTAATCTGAAGCCAGGAGCCAGGAGCCAGGAGCCAGGAGTGTCTTCTGGGTCTCCCATGCGGGTTCAGGCGCACAAGGACTTTCGGCATCTTCCTAGCTTTCCCAGGCCATAACAGAGAGCTGGATCAGAAGTGGAGTAACTGGGATTCAAACCGGCGCCCATAAGGGATGCTGACAGTGCAAGCAGTGGCTTTACCTGCTAAGCCACGGCACTGGCCCCAATTCCTAAGATTTTAAATGTGAGATCCTACAACTTAAATAAAATGAGAACAAAGAAATGATATATCTGTGACTAATGATTCTATATCTGATCATTGAACTGTAAAGATAAATGGAAAAACGTGATAGTGGGAATACTGCATGTTTAGCAAAACTCAAAAATAGGAATGAGAGTAATGAAGGTGTTTTCAAAAAAGTATTAAGTTCTTTAAGTTTTCTAGGCATTTCTTTTAAGTATGACATAATTGTGAAAAAGTACATTCGTTTTCATAATTTACAGTGATTCTTCAAGCTCTAAATAATACTTTAAGACCACATGATAGAAGTTGATAGAACTATTGAAATTTAAGCTGCCTATGGCAAAAAGATTTTTCATCTTGCTTCTGTGTCACTGGAAAATGTTTCTCATGTTTATGGTTTATATGCAACTATAAATCGGACAAATAACAAAAGGTTAGTTCATAACCAGTTGGAAAAATATATAATGGTGTTACAACATGTTGGTACTATATAAAATAGATACAACTACAACTACATCAATAACATTAGAATAAGAAATTTAAGTACACTTCTCTTCTTACTGAGTCTAAGAGTTTTTGGCTTACTCAAGAGTTGAAAGAGCATGATCACATAGCAAATATTAATGAAATTAACAGACAGCATTTACTTTTTATTTGCATGTGATTTTATTTCAAGATTACAATTTCAGAATCAATGAAAGACATTGGGATTACCAGTGTTTATTTATCATTGCTCCCAGTAAGTTTCGATGTGATATCCTCCAGGTGTGAACTCTCAGTAGTATTTACAAAGATTCATCACTTTCATATTCATCTTGCAATGCTTCTACATATTGTTTTACTGTTAAAAGAACACCAATGATGATTGCAGACAGAAGAAAAATTAATCGAATACATATTAAAAGTAATGACTTATTGACCTTAACAATTATTGTAGCTTGAATACCAACTTCTTTGTCAGGTGGGGGGCCACTATCTACACTACCACCCGATCCTTTTTTATCACAATTGGGTGGTTTCCAACCACGCACACAATGACAATTTTTGTTGCTGTTACACACTCCTTTGTAATTGCAGGTCTTCACATCACAGTCAAAGTCCAAGTCCTCATGAAAAGTACAATTCTGGTTCAAACAGAAGCTTCCTGGACCACATGTTGCACCATCAACCACAAGCCCCATTTCTGGCACTTCTGCCCCAAAATGTGTATCGAATCCATAGCATTCTTCTTGTTTCACACCCTGCACTAATATGCGTCTAAATGTAGTGTGCAGTCCTCCACCAGGTATTTCCTTGACCTTTCCACAGTGCAGCATTCCACATAAAACATCATCTTGATCACATTTAAAAGGCCTGATTCCCCCTCGCTGTGGCTTAAGCCCACAGTTTCCAAATCGATCACCTAAAATATTCAATTGATCATAACATGCTTTTGGACCATCACCTACTTCATATCCAAAAAGGGCTTGGCATTGCATATCACGGTCACTGCAGTTTCCACTTATACAAACAGCTACTGGTGAACATGGGGTTCCATCCTGGATGTAAAAGTCTTTTGGGCAGTTTTCTGTTTTTCCATCACAATACTCTGGCAGATCACAAATCCCAAGAGTGTCTCTGCAAATCACTCCAGGGGCAGATAATCTGCACCTCTCATTGCAGCAAGCAGTATGGTCACAATCACTGCCGAGAGTGAGGGCACAATTAGTACCACAACACTTATTTTCGGTACATTCTTTAAAGGAGCCACAGTCACATTCCTCCTGCTGATTTCTTATCTTGTCTCCACAACGAGGAGCTATGTAAGGAAAATTATTATATTCAGCATTTGGTTCACTTAAGCAAGTATCCCAGAAAACAATCCTGTTATGCACCTGCTCATAAGAGCAATTGCTCATCATATCCTGAAGACCAGGCACAGTAGCCATGACACAAGTGCTTCTTCGGAAGCATCGGCAGCCTGCAGAATCATGATATATATTCATATTATGACCTAATGAATGTGCAGTAATACTCGCAGCCAAAAATAAGTGATACCGTGATACACATACAAATAATGCACCCCAGTTAGGATTGCATATACCTCCTTGGCTGGCATAATAATTATGTTCTGCAATTAAGTGTCCTGTATAAAGCACAGAAGTAGAATGTGGGATATCATTATACATCTGGTAAAATTTCCACAAACCAAAATCAGTTATAGCACGTTCTGGAGTATCTCTGTTTGTTATATCCACTCTATCTTCAGTCCATATGCACAAAACACGTATGGCAACATTTAGGGATGCTGGCCGATAAATGGAATGCAGGATATTGTTCATAATGACCACATTCTCTATTATCTGGGTCTCATTTTGGTTCAAAGTCCATAAAGAGTTTGAAATTGTGTAGTGTAGTTTCAAGATTTTATAATGTACCTGCCACATATAAACAGGACCTGCTCTCAGAGTTTCGGCATGATTTTCCACTTCAGAGGCTTGATATGTGTCTTTCCCTCCAATTTTACAGTGCTTGGCCTCCTCTTCTCTTTCCTCTGACACAAGCAGGGAAATCACATGCTCAAATTTCAAAGAAGCCTCCAGTGGTTTGATTTCGTAAGTGAAGTCATCCACTTGCAGCATGCCACGCAGACCTCCGTTGCAGGTGTCCATTGTGGCCATGGACCCAGGAACCCCTTCCAGGTAGCTGTAGTAGTAACAGTCTCGGGGGACAAATGGGTAGTCTTCCTGCATAGCGCCCTGGTCATCATTGGTAATAACAGGAAAATTTCTGGGCAACAAGCTCTTCTTGAGCTTCATGTGGAGCACGTGTCTTCGGCCATGGACGCGCATGCTGTAGGATAGCTGGGCTGGTGCCTGAAGTCTTCCCGTCCTGTGGGGCACCTTCCTTGGGATGACAATTTCAGAAGAAGTGAAGCGCCATCCTGGTGGGGCATGGGAGCAGCTGGCAGGGAAGAGGAGTGTCCAGAGCACTTGCAGCCAGAGAGCATCTGTTAGTTGTGCCTGGGTGCAGGCAGGCCCCATGAAGAAGGGAGCCAGTGGCCAACGCAAATGCAGTCAAGTAGGAAGCTGCCAAGACCATACCTGAAACATCAGCTTTCCCACCAGGGCAGTGATTAGGAGACCAGAGTGTGGCTACAGGTGAGAGGTGAAGGGAAAATGTTGGTCTATTACACAACAATTGTGTGACACTCAGAAGATTCTGTCCTGAGCTAGGGACCCTTATGGCAGAGGTCTTATGGAAGAGACAAAGTGTGGAGGCAACCTGGGCTGAAGCTCTAAGGTTCTAAAGAGACGCTAAGTGGAGGAAGAGAAGAACAAGTGGGTTGCTGTAATTTTGGGGCTTTTATTCATTTTTTGGGTGGGTTTTTTATTTTTAATAGAAAACTTATTTAATACATATAAATCTCCAAACTACAACTTTTTTTTTATAGTGGTTCTTTCCCCATAACCACCCTCCCACCCCAAGACGATCCCGTCTCCTACTCCCTCTCTCATCCCATTCTTCATTAGGATTCATTTTCAATTATTTTATATACAGAAGATCAACTCTGTTCTTAGTAAAAATTTCAATAGTTTGCACACACACAGACACACAAATATAAAGTACTGTTTGAAGATTAATTTTACTGTTAATTCTCATAGTACAACATATTAAGGACAGAGGTCCTACATGGGAGCACGTGCACAGTGACTCTTGTTGTTGATTTAACAATTGACACTCTCACTTATGACATCAATGATCACCTGAGTCTCTTGTCATGAGCTCCAAGTCTATGGAAGCCTCTTGAGTTCACAAACTCCAACCTTATTTATTCAAGGCCATAATCAAAGTGGAAGTTCTCACCTCCCTTCAGAGAAAGGTACCTCCTTCTTTGATGGCCCCTTCTTCCCACCGAGATCTCACTCACAGAGATCTTTCATTTAGGTCATTTTTTGCCACTGTGTCTTGGCTTTCCATACCTGAGATACTCTCATGTGCTTTTTAGCCAAATCTGATTGCTTAAGGGATGATTCTGAGGCTAGAGTGCTGTTTAGGGCATTTGTAATTCTTGAGTCCGCTATATCCTGCTTTCCATGTTGGATCATTCCCTCCTTTTTAAATCTATCAATTATTTTTAGCAGACACTGATCTTATTTATGTGATCCCTTTGACACTTAATCATATCTTTATCATCAGTTATGAACTTAAACTGATCACTTTAAATAGTAAGATGGCAAGGGATAAACTTATGAATAAAAGGAGTAGTGAGGAAAGTAAAAATCTTCTCATAGCAATTCTGGGGCATGGTTAGAACACATATAAAGTGGGGGTAAGGGTGACAGATTGAATGTACAAGTATATAGATGTCATGAGTAGAAAAAAATTAGGATTAATATCTTTCACTTCCTATGAAGTTACATCTATGTTATTCTGTGATTCAGCAGTGAGTTCAAGGGATTTATCCATGAAGCCAGCTTGATGGTTGTTTCTTCAAGTGTGCTGGTTTCCAGTTGTATCCATTTTATTGCAAAGGACAGGATTTCATTTTTTACAGCTTATTAGTACTCCTTAGTGTAATATACCATGATTTTTCTATCTAGTCATCAATTGATGGACGTCTGTGTTGATTCCGTATCCTAGCTATTATAAATTGATTTGCCATATTCATGGGAATGCAGATAACTCTTTCACATAGTGTTTTCTTTTCATTTTGATAAATCCCAGGAGTGGGATTGCTGGATTATGGTAGGTTTATATTCCAATTTCTAAGGTATCAACAGACTGCTCTGCACAGTGGCTGCACCAGTACATTCCCTCCAACAGTGGATCAGGATACCTTCTCCACATCCTCACCAGCACTTGTTATTTGTTGATTTCTGTCTAAGAGCCATTCTAAATGTGTGAGGTTGAAACCTCATTGTAGTTCTGATTTGCATTGCCCTGATGAGGATTTTTTAAAAATTTTGTTTAAGTTGTACAAGCTTCTTGTATTTCATATATACAGATTATCAACATAGTGATTCTTCCTACTGTACCCTCCCTACAGCCCGTGCTTTAACCCTTCTTAATCCTCCCACTCCTAGTCCCACTCTTAATTTTGACAAAGATCTTCATTCTACTCAGCAGTTCATGGGACTTTCTCTAGGACAGACCAAAGGCTATGCCATAAAGAAAGTCTCAGCAAATTAAGAATTACCAAAATCAGAACCACTTCTTATAAACTGACACACACATTCTAAGATAAAATTATAGGTAAATGGAAACTGTAGCTGTAACTTTCAGTGTGGCAATGTGAAATTGATTCCTTATGGTTCATTGAATGCAGTGACGGATGTTTCACTGGGGCAGCTTCTGCCAAACGTCCCAGAGACAAGATGGGAAGTCACACAGTGTACAGAGCCTCGAGAGCACCTTCCACACATGTGTGGGCAGGAGAGCATGTGGAATCGCGTCACAAACAATCCTTTGTCCTCCATCTGCAAATTTTCCACAGAGGCAACCACAGTTGTGTTTTCCATGTCTTCTATGGTGCTGAAGGTGACAGAATGCTATTTCTTCAAGACGCTGGAGAAGCCCTCACTAGTAGTGACTCTGACTTGATTTTCTGACATCTGTCAGAAAGAGTCCTACATCATATCAGCCACAGTGAGGAGTGTGTCATAAAATGTCTCTTTCTGAAAATAAAGAACTGCCCAGTCACGTTGGCAAAGATTCAGGAGAATCTGCGAATTGTGCCTGATTACACATAAACAAGCATCCTTCAGGCTCGGGAGATCTTCAGGGGAGCGTGATGTTCCAGTCTGAGATGATTTAAGCCTCCCTCTTCCTTGAATCAATGTCAGAGGCCCAAATCCATGGGCGCTTTCTTGCTCAGTTTCCCTGTGCCCAGGCATCTTCCTCTGTACCTCATGTTTACTAGTCCCTGAGTCAGTGTGTAAACCGTTTGACCTTCACAGGGTCTGAGAACCCCAGGGGAAATTCATACACAAGGTCTCCTTTGGCCCATGTCCCTGAGATGAGAAATGCAGTACAAGCTCAGCGATGCTATCAGCAGGATTCTGCAGGTTGCTCAGTTCTTCAGGGCTAATTTAGAGACGTGGTCTTCTTTGTTCTGTGTCCCCAAGCTAGGAAATGCAGCACATCTTTTGTTGTGCTCATGGCAGGATTCCGCAGGTCTCTCACCTCTGTAAGCATAGTGGACAGCACATCTGACCTGTGACCCTACTGCCCTGGAGCCTGGGTTCACTGCCTGCCTGGCAGCAAGAGCTGCCAGGTAGCCTGAAGCCCTGGAGATTTTTTCAATATGGAGACAGCCATTAGATGTTAAGTAAATGCCATGTTCTACAGAGTTCTATATAGTGATCCTGCCAAACGAAAACTAGTAACTAATCCTTTCATAATCAATATAAACTTGTGCTAACATGTTGATATTTACCTATCAATAACTATTGACAGACTATATTGTATAAAATGTATCAATAATGAACTGTGGATTAAATTTTTTAAAAAAAATCAATCCTAAAGGAATTCTTAACAAACCGTCAATTTGAATGAATTTCTAGGATAGTCTAAATGACTCCTTAGGGTTAGTCATGTAATCACTGGTTTCATGATGTGGGAGTGAAGCAATAGAGAACAGAGAAAGGGAGATACTTCCTGGAATGATAGGAACTCTCCAGCAACTATTTTGGTTGGGATGGTGGTTTAAATTAAGACTCAGCATCCTGTATCCTTAGACTATGTTTATTTCACCATACACTAAAAATGGGGCATGTCAAAAAGTTTGTGGTAAATGGAACTAAAAACTAAGTTTATTTTGGTGCACCTTTCCTCCCCAAAGTCTCGAGTGCCACTTGTTTTTTTCATCTCTCATCCATAACTATTTGGTTTCTGATCAGGAAACTAACCACATTGGCCCCTTGTGCCTCCAGTTTGGGCCATGAATGGATAAGTGGTGACCACCGCCGGTCCAACAGCAAAGTGTCAATCTCAATACTTTTGGGTGAAAGTCCTCCTGATAGTGAGATTCTCACCTGCCCTGACCACTACCCATCTGAACTCACAGAGACTTGGAATGTTCTAAAGGAAACATGGGCATGCCTCTATGGGCAGAAGGGTGACTGGAGCACTCCTGAAGAAATCTTTTTATTTAAAATTTATTCCCCCCCAAAAGAAACCATTTATTTAAGGACTACAGACTTCATGCAAATAGTATTAACAGGAAAAAAAAACCTATTCCTTGAGAGTCAAGAAAAGGGCTGTTCATGTCATTGCTTCTCAAAGTGTCAATTTCATTTCTGCAGATTTCCTTTTAGAAGCTCTGTTAGTTATCCTAGATCAGGGGGAACATATGGTATTTGTCCATTTGGGACTGGATATTAAACTAAGAACGATGTTTTCCAGATCTACCCATTTTTTTTGCAAATGACCGAATTTAATTTTTATTTTACCACTGTGTAGGGTTCCATAGTGAACATACCCATAATTTCTTCATCCAGTCTTCAGTTGATGGGCATTTAGGTTTGATTCCATGTCTTAGCTATTATGAATTGAGCTGCAATAAACATGGGAGTGCAGATAACTTTTGTTTACCGATTTCTTCCCCCTTGGGTAAATTCCCAGTAGTAGGATGGCTGGGTCATATGGTAGGTCTATATTCAGATTTCTGAGGTATCACCAAACTGTCTTCTCTAGTGGTTTACCGGTATACATTCCCAAAAACAGTGGATTAGGGTACCTTTTCCCCAAATCCACGCTGGCATTTGTTGTTTGTTTATTTCTCTATGAAAGCATTCTAACTGGGGTGAGGTAAAACCTCATTGTGGTTTTGATTTGTATTTTCTGACAGCTAATGAATCTGAGCATTTTTTCATGTGTCTGTTGGCCATTTGGATTTCCTCTTTTGAAAAATGTCTATGTCCTTTGCCAATCTCTTAACTGGATTTTTTTGTTGTTGTGGAGTTACTAGATCTCTTTATATATTCTGGTTATTAATCCTTTATCAGTTGCATAGTTTGCAAATAATTTCACCCATTCTGTTGGTTGCCTCTTCACTTTCCTGAGTGTTTTTTTTTGGAGTATAAAACTTCTCAATTGATGTAATCCCAGTTACTAATTTTGGCTTTGATTGCGTATTCATCTGGGGTCTTTTCAAAGAAATCTTTGCCTGTGCCAATATCTTGCAGATTTCTAATAGTTTGATAGTATGAGGTCATAGGTTTAGGTAGTTAATCCATTTTGAATGGATTTTTGTATAAGGTGTAGGGTAGGTGTGCTGCTTCACACTTCTGCATATGGAAATCCAGGTTTCCCAGCACCATTTGCTGAAGAGACTGTCCTTGATCCATGGATTGGTTTTAGCTCTTTGGTCGAATATGAGTTGGTTGTAGATGCTTGGACTAATTTCTGACGTTTCTATTCTGTTCCGTTGATCTATCCATCTGTTTCTGTACCAGTACCATGCTGTTTTGATTATAACTGCATTTTAGTATGTCTTAAAATCTGGCATTTGATGCCTCTGGCTTTGTTTTATTTTGACAGGCAGAGTGGACAGTGAGAGAGAGAGAGAGAGAGAGAGAGAGAGAGAAAGATCTTCCTTTTCCATTGGTTCACCCCTCAATGGCTGCTGTGGCTGGTGCACTATGCTGATCCGAAGCCAGGAGCCAGGTGCTTCTCCTGGTCTCCCATGCGGGTGCAGGGCCCAAGCACTTGGGCCATCCTCCACTGCACCACCGGGCCACAGCAGAGAGCTGGACTGGAAGAGGAGCAACCGGGACAGAACCGGAGCCCCAACCGTGATTAGAACCCGGGGTGCCGGCTCTGTAGGTGGAGGATTAGCCTATTGAGCCTCAGTGCCAGCTAAGATTGCTTTAGCTATTCAACGTCTTCTGTGTTTCCATAAGAATTTCAGCATTGTTATCTCTAGATCTGAGAAGAATATCTGGTATTTTGATTGGTATTGTACTGATCTGTAAATTGCTTTTGGAAGAGTGCACATTTTGATGATATTGATTCTTCCAAAGTAGGATCATGGAGGTTTTTTTTTTCCCATTTTTTTGGTATCTTCATCTATTTCCATTCTTTAAATATTTGTAATTCTCTTTGGTGAGATTTTTGACATCCTTGGTTAAATTTCTTCTAAGGTGGCTGGCGCTGTGGCTCACTAGGCTAATCCTCCGCCTTGCGGCACTGGCACACTGGGTTCTAGTCCCAGTCGGGGCACCGGATTCTGTCCTGGATGCCCCTCTTCCAGGACAGCTCTCTGCTATCGCCAGGGAGTGCAGTGGAGGATGGCCCAAGTGCTTGGGCCCTGAACTCCATGGGAGACCAGGATAAGTACCTGGCTCCTGCCATTGGATCAGCGCAGTGCGCTGGCCACAGAGCGCCAGCCACGGTGGCCATTGGAGGGTGAACCTACGGCAAAGGAAGACGTTTCTCTCTCTGTCTCTCTCTCTCACTGTCCACTCTGCCTGTCAAAAAAAATTTCTTTTACGGTGTTCGATTTTTTTGTAGCTATCTGAATGGGATTGATCTTAGAAGTTCTTTCACAGCCTTGGCTGTGTCTGTGTATACAAAGCTGTGTATTGATTTTATATCCTGTTACTTTACCAAGCTCTTCTATGAGATCCAGTAGCCTCCTGGTGTAGTTTTTTTGGATCCCCTATATATAGAATCATGTCGTATGAAAATAGGGATAGTTTGACTTCCTCTTTCCCAATTTGAATCCCCTTGATGTCTTTTTCTTGCCTAATGGCTCTTGCTAAAATTTCCAGAACTGTATTGAATAGCAATGGTTCTGATTCTGGATCTCAATTGGAATGCTTCCAACTATTCCCCATTCAATAGGATGCTGGCTGTGGCTTGGTGCTAAGTTGCCTTTATTGATTTGAAGAGTGTTCCTTCTAAACCCAGTTTGCTTAGAGTTTTCATCATCAAAGGGTGTTGTATTTTATCAAATGATTTCACTGTCTATTGAGAAAATCATATGGTTTTTGTTCTTCAGTTTGTTAATGTGATGTATCACATTAATTGACTTGGGAATGTTGAACCATCCCTGCATACCAGGGTTAAATCCTACTTGGGCCCAGTGAATTAACTTTCTGATGTGTTGCTGGATTTGTTTGGCCAGAATTTTGTTGAGGATTTTTGCATCTGTGTTCATCAAGGAATTGTTCTGTCATTGTCTTTCTCTGTTGCATCTTTTCCAGGTTTAGGAATTAAGATGATGCTGGCTTCATAGAAAGAATTTGGGAGAATTCTTTCCCTTTCAATTGTTTGAATAACTTGAGAAGAATTGGAGTTAGTTCTTATTTAAATGCATTGTAGCATTCAGCAGTGAAGCCATCTGGTGCGGGGCATTTCTTTGTTGGGAGGATCTTTATTACTGATTCAATTTCTGTCTTAGTTGTGGATCTGTTTAGATTTTATAAGTCTTCATGGCTCAATTTAGGTAGGTTGTATGTGTCCAGGAATCTATCCATTTCTTCTTGGTTTCCCAGTTTGTTGGCATACAGCTCTCTGTAGTAATTTTGATGATTTTTTTTATTTTTGTGGTGTCTGTTGTTACATTCTCTTTTTCACTCTCATTTTATTGATTTGGGTCTTCTCTCTCCTTTTTGGTTAGTTGGGCCAATGGTGTGTCGATTTTGTTTATTTTTCAAAAAACCATCTCTTCATTTTGCTGATCCTTTGTAGTTTTTGTTGTTGTTGTTTCAATTTGTTGTTTTCGAATTTTAATTATTTCTTTTCTCCTACTGGTTTTGGATGTGGTTGCTGTAGTTTTTCTAGATCCTTGAGATGCATTGAGAGCTCATTTATTTGGTGCCTTTCCAATTTCTTGATGTAGGCACCAATGACTGTAAACTTCCCTCTTAAAACTGTTTTGCTGTATCCCATAAGTTTTGATGTGTTGTTATCTCCATTTGCTTCCAGAAAGTTTTTACTTTCTATTTTGATTTCTTCATGACCCACTGTTCATTCACTAGCATGTTGTTCAGTCTGCATGTGTTTACATATGCTATAGGGATTCCTGAGTTCCTAAACTCCAGCTTCATTCCATGGTGGTCTGAGAAGATGCATGATATAATTTGGAATCTTTTGAATTTGCTGAGACTTGCCTTATTGCTTAGTATGTGGTCAGTCCTAGAGAAAGTTCCATGTACTGCTGAGAAGAATGTATGTTCTTTAAGTGTAGGATGAAAAGTTCTGTAGATATCTGTTAGATCCATTTGGTCTATAGAGTCAATTAAATCTCTATTTCTTGCTTATTTTCTACTGCTTGATCTGTCTATTTCTGAAATTGGGAGTATTGAAGTCTCCCAATACCTTTTTATTTGAGTCTAATCTCCCTTTAAATCCCTTAACTTTTCTTTTAAATGGCCAGGTGCCATTCAGCCAGTCTGCGTCTTTTAACTGGTGAGTTGAGGCCATTTACATTCAAGGTGACTATTGATAAATAATGATTTTGCCCTGCTGTTTTTCCAAAGATATTGCTAATTTATAATTTGGAATTCCTTTGATCTTCTATTGAGTGATTTTCTTCTTTTACCTTCTATTGTATTGATGACTGTCGCTCCCCCTCTTCGTGGAGGAACGACACAGGACCCTGCGCTGTTCTTTCGTCTGCTCGGCCCTCCCCGGGTTTGCTGCTGGTTCTTCCCGGGTTGGCTACTATCCCTTCCACCTCCGTGGAAGGGCAGTTCCCCCGGCCGCTTTCCCCACTTCCGCAGGGGAGCGGCACACCGCCAGCCGGCTCTCTGGGGGCTGCACAGGTGTTCCTTCAGCTAGATGTTCCCCTTAGATGTTCCCCGGTGCATGCCGTCTCTCTCCTCCTTTATAGTCCTCCTCTGCCAATCCCAACTCGGCTGCCCACACGCCGAGTACGCTGCTCTCCTCCAATCAGGAGCAGGTCCTACAGTTTATTGGTTGAACTGGAGGCAGCTGTGCAGAAGCTGTTTACTTCTCTCCCAGCGCCATATTGTGGGAGAGCAGATGCATAGAATAAGTCTTAATTCCAGTAACTCAGTCCAGTCCGGGCTGCTCCCCACAGATCCCCCTTTCTTTTTATTTTTTAGCGTTGATACGCGCCTGTCTTCGGTGTCCCGCAGCACACACTCTGCTCTACTTGCTAGAGTTGCCACAGGTTCTTACACGTCCTATCAATCAGGCAAACCGAATCCGGGTCCTCTCTTCGCCATGTTGTGAGGAGGTTTTTAGGCGCTGATGCGTGCCTGTATTCGGTGCCCTGCAGCGCATGCTCTGCTCTGCCCACAGGGGCTTACAAGCCCTAACAATCAGGCAAACCGAATCCAAGCCTTCTCATTGCCGTATTGTGGGGGAGACTTATTAGAGTTGGTTCGTGCCTATCTTCGGTGACCTGCAGCTCATACTCTGGTCGAGCTGCTTGCTGGTGCTTACCACCTTAATCAGGCAGACCGAATCCAAGCCTCCTAATTGCTGTATTGTGGGGAGGCCTTACTGATGTTAATTCGTGCCTGTCTTCGGTGACCTGCGGCGCATAAGCTGCTAGCCGCCCGCAGGTGCTCATCGCCTCACTTAATCAGGCAGACCGAATCCAAGCTTTCTCATTGCCATGTTGAGGGGAGGCCTTTCTATTTCTCTATCTCCGGGCATTCCTATTTCCCCCATTTTACTTCTATCTTCCAGCATTCCTATTTCTCTCATTTTACTTCTAAACTTCTGTTTCTCTTATCCCCGCGGCCTCCCGGTGCCTCGCCCTGCCGGCAGCTTCACGGCTCCGCGCGGCTTCCCGGCGCCTCGCCCCGCCGGCGGGCTCCGCCCCGAGGCTGCTTCTCGGCGCCTCGCCGGCTCTGAGCTGCTTCAGCCCGCGCCTCTCTCATCTGCGCGGCTCGGCTTTGCGCGCACAGTCCGCGGTTACGCACTAGCCCTTTCGCGTCTGAACCACGGCCTCGCGCCAGCCCCGCGTTCCCTATCTATTCACGTCCCGTGCTCTCTCTGCACGCGGCGGCTTCCGCGAGTCACACAGCGTAGCTTGCGTCTCCACCACTAGCATTCAATCCAAGTTCCCCGGGCTAGCCTGGCGAATTCAACCCAGCTTATGTCTCCGCCCCACGGTTTGGCTTCCCGTCCTTTGCTCCCCGGGCTAATCAGACGGATCCCAATCTGGCTTACGTTTCCGCTTCTGGTTTCAACTTTTTCGCCCCCTATTCCCGGGCTAACTTGAGAATCCCAAAGTGGCTTTCGTTTCCGCCTCGGCCTGCCCCCCGCGGCTTCAATTTCCCTAACATTTTTCTCTACCCGGTATGTTTCCCCAAGCTTTCCTCCAACAATACTCCTCCCTCATTTCTCCTGGCCTCTCCCCACAGTCCGTATCCGAGTCTGTTTGTTCTAGCTTTCACTTTCTCTTTCGACCTTAGAGATTTCTCCCAGCTTCCCCCCGTAGTCCGTATCTGAGTCTATGCCTAGGCTTTCAACAGCTTCTTCCGGCACCTTTTTCGTCCGGCTTTTCCCTAGGCTGTTTGCTAGTCTCTCTCTCCGATATTTTCCCTAGGCTGTTTGCTAGTCTCTCTCTCCGATATTTTCCCAGTTCTTCCCGTTTCTTCCCTCCTAAGTTTGCTATCCGTCCTAGGTTTCCTATCCGAGTCACGGCACCATTATGTCGCTCCCCCTCTTCATGGAGGAACGACACAGGACCGTGCGCTGTTCTTTCGTCTGCTCGGCCCTCCCCGGGTTTGCTGCTGGTTCTTCCCGGGTTGGCTACTATCCCTTCCACCTCCGTGGAAGGGCAGTTCCCCCTGGCCGCTTTCCCCACTTCCGCAGGGGAGCGGCACACCGCCGGCCGGCTCTCTGGGGGCTGCACAGGTGTTCCTTCAGCTAGATGTTCCCCTTAGATGTTCCCCGGTGCATGCCGTCTCTCTCCTCCTTTATAGTCCTCCTCTGCCAATCCCAACTCGGCTGCCCACACGCCGAGTACGCTGCTCTCCTCCAATCAGGAGCAGGTCCTACAGTTTATTGGTTGAACTGGAGGCAGCTGTGCAGAAGCTGTTTACTTCTCTCCCAGCGCCATATTGTGGGAGAGCAGATGCATAGAATAAGTCTTAATTCCAGTAACAGTCTAGTCCGAGTTGCTCCCCACAATGACAGTGTTTCTGTGTTTCTGTGTGCAACACATCCTTAAGCATCTTTTACAGGGCTGGACGAGTGTTGACAAATTCTTTCAATTTCCATTTGGTTTGCTGTTTTTTTCCTAGACCCTTAAGATGCATTGCAGGGGGACGGCGCCATGGCTCACTTGGTTAATCCTCTGCCTGCTGCGCCAGCCTCACATATGGGCACCGGGTTCTAGTCCCAGTTGCTCCTCTTCCAATCCAGTTCTCTGCCGTGGTCCAGGATGGCAGTGGAGCATGGTCCAAGTGATTGGGCTCCTGCACCCACATAGGAGACCAGGAACAAGCACCTGGCTCCTGGCTTCGGATCAGTGCAGCACCGGCTGTGGCGACCATTTGGGGAGTGAACCAATAGAGGGAGGACCTCTCTCTCTCTGCCTCTCTCTCACTGTCTATAACTCTACCTGTCAAATAATAACAATAAAAAAGATCCATTGCTAGCTCATGTATTTTATGCCTTTGCAATTTCTTTTTTTGTTAAATATTTTTTATTTATTTGATATAGTTACACATAGTGAGAAGGAAAGGCAGAGAGAGAGAGAGAGAGAGAGAGAGAGAGAGAGAGAGAGAGAGGTCCTCTATCTGCTGGTTCACTTCCCACTTGGCTACAATGGCCAGAGATGTGCCAATTTGAAGCCAGGAGCCTGGAGCCCCCTCCAGGTCTCCTACATGGCTGCAGGGGCCAAGGACTTGGGACATCCTCCACTGCTTACCCAGGCCATAGCAGAAAACCAGATCGGAAGTAGCGCATCTGGGACTCGAATTTGTGCCACATGGGATCCCAGCATTGCAGGTAGCAGCTCCACCTACTAAGCCACAGCGTTGTCCCTTGCAGTTTCTTGATATAGGCACCTATTGGCATAAACTTTCCTCTTAATACTGCTTTTGCTATATCCCAGTGGTTTTGTTTTGTTGTTGTTGTTTTTTTTTTGACAGGTAGAGTCATAGACAGTGAGAGAGAGAGAAACAGAAAGGAAGGTCTTCCTTCCACTGGTTCACTCCCCAAACGGCCACTATGGCCAGCGCTGCACTGATCCAAAGCCAGGAGCCAGGTGCTTCCTCCTGGTCTCCCATGCGGGTGCAGAGGGCCAAGTGCTTGGTCCATCCTCCACTGCCCTCTCGGGCTACAGCAGAGAGCAACTGGGACTAAACCTGGTGCCTGTATGGGATGCCAGTGCTGCAGGCGGAGGATTAACCAAGTGAGCCATGGTGCCAGCCCTCGTCCCAGTGGTTTTCATATGCTGTACTGTCATCTTCATTTGTTTCTACAAATATTTTTTTATTTCTATTTTGATTTCTTCTATGACCCACTGTTCATTCATGAGCCTACTGTTCAGTCTCCATGTGCATGCGTATGTTCTAGAGATTCCTGAGTTGCTGATTTCCAGCATCATTCCATTGTGGTCCAAGAAGATGCATCATATGATTTCAATTTTTTTTGAATTTGCTGAGACTGGCTTTATGGCCTAGCCTGTGGTCAATCCTAGAGGACGTTCCATGCACTGATGAATGTATTCTTTCACTGTAGGATGAAAAGTTCAGTAAATATCTGTTAGGGCCATTTGGGCTATAGTCCTGATTAACTCTGTTGTTTCATTGCTTATTTTCTGTCTGGCTGATCTGTCTATTGCTGAAAGTGGGATAATGAAGTCCCTCATTACCATTTTTTAAAACAATATTAGATTTCATTCACTAAATCCTTTCTCATGGAAGACACTGCTCAAAATTGGGAATATAATCATTGAAATACAAACTAGTTATAAGGACCTTTGCCAGTTTTGAACAGGAGAAAAACTTAAGAGACTGAGTACATCTGACATCACAAAATCCATCAGAAGACTCATTAGGTGAATATGGGGAGTCATATCACTAACATCCCTTTTATTACAGCTTTTTTTTGATGGTATTAAATTTGACAATGACATAAGGCATAAAAGGTTACAAAATGTCCTTTACACCCTTTTTTTAAAAAAAGATTTATTTATTTGAAAGGCAGAGCAACAGAGACAGAGACAGAGAGGTCTTCCATCTGGTGGTTCACCTCCCAGATGGCCGCAATGGCCGGAGCTGAGCTGATCTGCTGCCAGGCACAAGGAGTCTTCTAATTGCAGTGCAAGTCGGATCATCCATAAAATGAGCATGAGTGCCCTCCTATAAATGTAACTTGGAGTTTATGGCTACCAACAACTATCCATATCCACACAGACTTCCCACTAGGGGCCAGAAACTTGACAGTCCTTGAGGAGTGATTATTTGCTGCTTCCAAGATGCTGGAGCTGGACAAGAAGCTGAGCATCTGGGCTTGAACGAACACTGATTAGGGATGCATACAGCCCCTTGGTAGTATGTGTGGTATTTTTCTATACAGATTTTTTAAAGTCATATTTATCATACTTTTATTTTCCAGGTTTAACTTCTCATACATAAATCTTTGGTTCATATGCAAGTTGTTTTCCTGGAAAGGTCCAATAAGTGCCTACTTTTTTCTGCACGGCTAGCAACCTGTACCAATACTGGTGTGAACATTCTGCACATTGATTAGAATGCTGCTGTCTCTTTATCAAAATTTCCCAAAGTCTCAAGTACTATTTGGAATGCTTTGTCTGTTCCATTCATGAGTTATCAACTCAAGCATCAGTTCTACCCTGTCTTCTTTTTGTAATGTTTAAGCATCTGTGGAGACTTGTATTCCTTTATCACTCTAATTTGGCAGATTATAGTTATTTTCCTGTATGACTGTTAGAACCAACTTGTTTAGTTGCTGAAATAAATGTTTTTATTGGGATTGTTGAAGATGCAACCATTTCCATTAGAATTGATATCTTATGTTGACATTTTTTGGACATGGTATGACTTACCACTTAACTATATTCTTCACACAATACCGAACTACAGATGCTACTTTTTGAAGAGCCCATCAGAGAAGGAGGTACCTTTCTCTAAAGGGAAGAGAGAACTTCCACTTTGATTATGGCTTTGTCTAAATAACGTCAGAGTACCTAGATTTGGTTTGGAGAGTGAAGCAATGAATGGGAGCTTGTTGTTTTTGTCTTAAAAAAAGATTCGCACATCACTCTGGTGAAGCCCATTTTCTAACACAGAGGCTGTGTCTTGAAGGCCATCTCCAGTCTCCTTCAACTCATTAAAGCCAGAGGTCCCAGGCTTTCCTTCTCCATTATGCAGCAGCTGACTTCCAATCCACACCTTCTTCTGTAAGCTCTTGGGGAAAAATATCAGCTGTGTTAGGACTACAGCATTCACTATAAAAGACAACAGGCTCAACCACTATTCTACATTTCAGAGAATAAACCTAGACCACAGGATGAACTATGTTCAACATTAAAAAGATAGGAGGGGCTGGCACTGTGGCATAGTAGGCTAAGCCTCAGCCTGTGACACCAGCAACCCATATGGATGCCAATTCTAGTCCCAGGTGCCCCTCTTCTGATCCAGCTCTCTGCTATGGTCTGTGAAAGCAGTAGAAGATGTACCAAGTGCTTGGACTGCTGTACCCTGTGGGAAATAGGGAAGAAACTCCTGGCTCCTGATCAGCTCAGGTCCAGGTGCTGCGTCCATCTAGGGAGTGAACCAGCAGATGGAAAACCTTTCTAAGAAAAAGTCCATATTCTGGGAATTCCATTTTTTAAAATTACCTTTAAACCAACCAACCAACAAACAAAAAACAAGAGATGCAGCAGTTAAGAAGTACTTGGCACCCTTAATCCCCTGTTGAAGTGCCTGGATTGAAGTCTTGGTTCTGCTTCCGATTCCAGCTTCCTGCTTGTGCATATCTTGCTGACGTCTCAAGTAGTTGGATCCCTGCCACCCACACGGGAGACCTAGATTGAGTTTCAGATCTCTGGTTTCAACCTGGCACAGCCCGGGCTGTAATAAGCATTTGGGGACACAAACCAACAGATAGAAGATTTCTGTTTCTTCCTGTCACTTGGCCTTTAAAATAAATAAACAATTTTTAAAGAGAAAAAGAGACAAAATAGCCTATGATTAGGGGAACGTTCCAAAGGAATATATTTATGGGGACACTACAAAGAGCCAATGGAAAGAACTCTCAATGACTAAAGCTAGAATACATTCAACAAAATTTGTCCAATTATAAATATCTATAATGGTATAAATAATCTCAATGAGAGGAGAAAACAACTTTTAGAATAATTCCAAATAACTTACGTAGCTACTCTACCCAGAGGAGAGTCAAAGTCATGTTGACAGTCATGTACCCTTGGTATGTGGCAAAAATGGCACTTCACCTTTGTGGTCCTTCTGCTCTAAACCTGACCAGAAGTCCTCAAAATTAATAAGATCATTAAAAACAAAGAAAAGTCTAAAAAGATTTCACAGCCTAAAAGAACCTGAGACATGACAACTAGACATAATGTGGATCAATGGGATGCTGGAACAAAGGAAATCTGGTAAAATGCAAGAAATCTGAACAAAACATGGACTTTAGTTAACACTAATGTATCCAAGTGAGTTCATCAATCGAAACAGTTGTTCCATACTAATGTGAGATATTAGTTATCAGAGGAAACTGGGTTATGAGGTACATGGGAACTTGTACATCTTGCCAACTTTTCTCTGTAGTTTTCCCGTTAATTTGCAAAGCACAACTCATTAAGTACAGAGGTCCTACATGAGGAGTAAAGCACAGTGACTCCCATTGTTGATTTAACAATTGACACTCTTATTTATGATGTCAGTAATCACCCAAGGCTTTTGTCATGAGCTGCCAAGGCTATGGAAGCCTGTTGAGTTCACAAACTCCGACCTTATTTAGACAAGGCCATAATCAAAGTGGAAGTTCTCTCCTCACTTCAGAGAATGGTACCTACTTTTTGGATGACCCCTTCTTTCTGCCGGGATTTCACTCACGGAGATCTTTCATTGAGTTCATTTTCTGCTTCCCTTTCTTGGCTTTCCATGCCTGCAAAACTCTCATGGGCTTTCAAAAAAACTTTTATTTAATAAATGTAGATTTCCAAAGTACAGCTTTTGGATTATAGTGGCTTCCCCTCCCTCCCATAACTTCCCTCCCACTCGCACCCCTCCCATCTCCCACTGCTTCTCCAATTCCATTCACTTCAAGATTCATTTTCAATTATCTTTATATACAGAATATCAATTCAGTCTATATTAACAAAAGATTTCGACAGTTTGCCCCCACACAGAAACACAAAGTGTAAAGTACTGTTTAAATACTAGTTATAGCATTAATTCACATTGTACAACACATTAAGGACAGAGCTCCTACATGGGGAGTAAGTGCACAGTGACTCCTGTTGTTGACTTAACAATTGGCACTCTTGTTTATGGTGTCAGTAATCACCCGAGGCTCTTGTCTTGAGTTGCCAAGGCTATGGAAGCCTTTTGAGTTTGCCAACTCTGATCTTATTTAGATTTCAGTAGTTCATGTGTTTGTTTTTGATTACTTCTAAGTATTCTTATCATCAATTTTTGAGTTCCATTTCTTACATTTATTCTATCTCATCATCTTCATAATCTTGTATTGAAGTGTCATGTCCTTTTGGGAGCATCATGTTGTCTTCTTTATTCTTGTTTCTTGGGTGTTGCATTTGGTGTTTGGCATTTGTGGAGATACTCATTGGTTTCTTCTGCTTTTTTCCACTATGGTGGCTTTTTTCATGGTATATGACTCTGTAGGTGAATGGATGTCTGCTTTTGGTGAATCTCTAGAGGTTGTGGTAGGTGTGGCCAGAGAACTCTGTTCAGTTCTTCAGGGTTAAGGGTGTGCCAAAGCTGACACACCCAGGTTTGGCATGGTGAATCTCTCTTTTTTTATTCAGAAGGGAAGCAATTCCGCTCAGCTGAGCTCTTCTCCTTGATGGCGATCAGTGCATGAGCGCTAGCCCCAGTGGGTATAATATTTGTCTGCTCTGTCTCAAGGGCCACACAAAGGATCTGTGCAGTCTTCAATGTAAGTTCAGATTCCCCTGCAAAGTCTCTCACCAGGTAGCCAGGGCCGCCTGCGCTTGTGGCATCTGCCATCAAGTCTACTCAAAAGCTCAGCCACACCATGCATTCTCCCACACACCCTCAGGTTTTGTTTTTCACAGTCTCGGTTCAGAAACTCCACAGGTTCACTGGGTCTTAGTCTCCTCTTATTATTCCCCAGCAGCATCCGTTTTCTCCACTCGGCTGATTGCCGGGCACAGACACGAGGTGGCACAGCAGTTACGTAGGTCCTGAATGGTGCCTGCTCCATCGGCTCGTATGCCTTTATAAGGTGATTGGAGGGAGAGAATCGTGTCCATACTGTCCCTTTTATTTTTTCTCTCCTCTAGTTAGGCTGGTGTACTTTCCCCCATGGGGCTTCAAGCATCGTTCCCTCTAGGCTCTTCCTGCCACTATTCTGCCAGTGTCTCGGGCTACTGCCGTTTCATCTCACCTCACTTTCCATCGCTGCTGCGGAGGTTCTCGCCAGCTGGGGTCCTGAGCTTTGGGCGCCCTTGCCCTCCAAGTAGGTCCTCTGTGTCCCTCTAATTACGGAAGAGTTTCCTCTGCTGTTTTATCCCCAACTCTTCCCTGAGACTACACTATCTCCACTTTTACTAAAGTACCTTCTCCTGGACTAGATCAGTAAGCTCCCTCCCTATTCTGCCATGTTGGAACTCCCCTAATTCCAGTTTCCCTCTGGTGTCACTAGGGACTGTCAGGGAGATGAGGTGTTAACAGGGGGCAGAGTTCTCATGCAGGAGATGGCATCTGCGATCTCCACGTGCAGATGCAGACTGTACCCTGGCCATTATTTCCTCTTTGCAAGGTGGAGCATGCCCTACCTTCAAATCATCCTGGGGATTCATGGATCTGAAGTCCACAGCCAGTCACTACGTGTCTGGAGCTCCACTCAGCGAACCAACCTCAGCAGAGGCCACAGGGGAAAGGGCCTTCATCACTATTTTTTTAAAAAAGATTTATTTATTTACTTGAAAGTCAGGATTACACAGAGAGAAAAGAATGGCAGTGAAACAGGTCTTCTATCCACTGGTTCACTCCCCAGTTGGCTGCAAGGGCCAGAGCTGTACCAATCCGAAGCCAGGAACCAGGAGCTTCTTTTGGGTCTCCCACGTGGGTGCAGGGGCCCAAGGACCTGGACCATCTTCTGCTGCTTTCCCAGGCCACAGCAGAGAGCTGGATTGGAAGTGGAGCAGCTGGGACCCGAACTGGTGTCCATATGGGATGCTGACACCACAGGCTTCGGGTTTACCTGCTAAAAAACAATGCTGTGCCCCCCCCATTACTATTGTACTGGAGTCTAAGTCTCCCTTTAAATCCCTTAACCTTTCTTTTAAATAGCCAGGTGCCCAGTAATTAGATGAATATTTGTTTATAATAGTTACTGCTTCCTGTTGAATTGTTTGATCCTTTAATCATAATATAGTGTCCTTCTTTGTCTCTTTTAACAGCTTTTGTGTTAAAGTCTATTTTGTCTGATATTAAGATGGATACACCAGCTGTTTTTTTTCTGTTGGCATGGAATATCTTTTTCCATCCTTTCATTTCAGTCTGCATGCATCTTTGTTGGTGAGATGTATTTCTTGTAGGCAGCAAATAGATGGGTTTTGTTTTTAAATCCGTTCATCCCGTCTGTGTCTTTTAACTGGAGAGTTGAGGCCATTTACATTCAAGGTGACTATTGATAAGTAATGACTTCACCCAGCCATTTTTCTAAAAATATTCCTTTTTTTATTACTTTGAATTTCCTGTGATCTTTTATTGTGCAACTTTCTTCCTTTACCTTCTTTTATATTGATGACAATGTTTCTGTGTTTCTGTGTGCAACACATCCTTAAGCAACTTCTGTAGGCCTGGACAGTTGATGAAAATTCTTTTACTTTCTGTTTGTATGAAGGTATTTATTACTCCTTCATTCATAAATGAGAGATGTGGTGGAATGAGAAGGCCATGCCAAGATGGCCGTTGTCAAAGAAGCATCAATTACTCAGGAATGGCTTTGGAAACCATATGGCAATTGAACCTGCTTGGCAACAGGCTGTGATTGGATGGCTTCAGAAACCACATGGCAACAGAGCCTGCCTGGCAATAGTCTGTGATTGGTTAGGGCATAAACAGACCCTTGACCAGATTGGCTGCCTCAGCTATATAAGCTGCTGTACCAACTGAAATAAACGAGTCTGCGGGCCACTTGCCTCTGGCCTGCTTTCACCTGACTCCCAGTGTCTTTGTGGTGACTCCATGCCTCTTGCCCCCACAGCGCTCCTCCTCTCAGAATGTATCCACAGCAACAGAGAGATTTGCAGGGTATAATATTCTGGATGACAGTTTTTCTCTGAAGACTTGGACTATATCTCTTCATTCTTTCCTTTCCCGTAGGATTTCTGATAAGTCCACTGTGAGTCTCATTGAAGATCCTCTGAAGGTAACCTGGAGTTTCTCTTGTACACATTTTAGAATCTTTTCTTTATGTTTTACTGTGGTGAGTTTGATTACAATGTGTTTTGGAAAGGATCTTTTCCGGTCATGTCTTTTCAGAGTTCTATGTGCTTCCTATTCTTGGATTTCCCTTTCTTTCTCCAAAATAGGTAAGTTTTCTGTTATTATTTCACTTAAAAGGCCTTCTAATCCTTTCTCTCTTTCCATGCCTTCACAAACTCCAAGAATTTTTATTTTTACTTTTTAAAAGTTTTATTTTTGAATACAAGTTTCATGTATTTAATATATACAGATTTAGGAATAGTGATACTTTTGACCCTACCCTCTCTTTCAATCATGCTCCATCACTTCATCCTCTTCCCTCTCCTAGTCCTACTCTTAATTTTTGCAAAGATCTATTTTCAGTTTGCATTAATCTTACACTAAGTAGAGAGTTCAACAGATAATATAAAGAAAAAACACTCTTCCTCAACAGTATAGACAAGAGATTTAAAAAATCATCAAATTTCAAAATGTTGATTTCACTCCCATACATTACATTTTAGGTACTCTATCAGTTACCCTAGATCAGTGAAAGCATATGATATCAGTCTTTTTTGGACTGGCTTACTTCACTAAGTATAATGCATCAATTTTACATCCAGTTACATCCATTTTGTTGCAAAAGACAGGATTTCATTTTCTAACTGCTGAGTAGTACTCTGTAGCACATAGATGTCATGATTTGTTTATCCCATCATCAGCTGATGGAAATCTGAGTTGATTCCATATCTTAGCTATTATAAATTGAGCTTCTAGAAATACAGGGGGTTTAGATAATTCATTCATATGCTGATTTCTGCTTGGGTAAATTCCAATGAGTGGGATGGCTCGGTCATATGGTGGGTCTATATGCAGATTTGTATGTATCTGCATGTACCTCCCATCTGCAAACACCTGGTCTGCAGGTACTCCCTGATACAGCTCAACTGAATAAAACCTAGAAACCTTTTACTCAATTTGATGCATGTGTATACAAAGCTTTACTTCCAGAAGAGTAAAATTTCATGAGATTTAAACAATTTGCAATATGCACACACACACACACATACACACATACACACACATTGTTTTATATAGTTTGGTGCTCGTGTGAGGGTAGCTGTGGGTAAACACGCAAAGTCTGATTTGGGTTCAATGATAGCATGTATTAAAGAACCCCATTTCCCTTGGATGGTGAGGTTAAGTCTTCCTCTTGATTCTTTTTTCCTGTTCTTATTTCTGATTTTTGTTATACCATAAATGTTGCAGGAATTGATTTTTAAAGTAAGCTTTATCAGAGTAAAGTTAGTATTTTTCTTTTGTTCTTAATACATGCTTGTGTCGCTCCCCCTCTTCGTGGAGGAATGACACTAAACCCTGCCTAGGCTTCCTATCCGAGTCACGGCACCATTACGTCGCTCCCCCTCTTCATGGAGGAACGACACAGGACCCTGCACTGTTCTTTCGTCTGCTCGGCCCTCCCCGGGTTTGCTGCTGGTTCTTCCCAGGTTGGCTACCGACCCTTCCACCTCCGTGGAAGGGCGGTTCCCCCTGCCACTTTCCCCACTTCCGCGGGGGAGCGGCACACCGCCGGCCGGGTCTCTCGGGGGCTGCACAGGTGTTCCTTCAGATAGATGTTCCTGGTGCATGTTGTCTCTCTCCTCCTTTATAGTCCTCTTCCACCAATCCCAACTCTGCTACCCACACACCGAGTACGCTGCTCTCCTCCAATCAGGAGCAGGTCCTACAGTTTATTGGTTGAACTGGAGGCAGCTGTGTAGAAGCTGTTTTCTCCTCTCCCAGCGTCATACTGTGGGAGAGCAGATGCATAGAATAAGTCTTAATTCCAGTAACTTAGTCTAGTCCGAGTTGCTCCCCACAGTTTGGATGAGCTGAGAAATTGGTCAATTTTCTAAAGGCAAGTGGGACAGGGGGGACATAAGCATGGATGAATGGGTAAGCAAAGCAAAGCAAAGTGAATAGTACTTGCTGCTGTAAGGAGGAGAAGAGCACGATCCTGGGGGACCAACTGAGAGATTGAACACACCATGATCCCTGGGTGTCTTCCCTCCCCCCACAAGTGGAGCTGCAGTGGGCGGAGAGCAGCCATCTTGTTTGTTTACATTTGGGAGTGAAAGAGGGTGGGCTCTGATTTTGCCCCCTGAACGTGAACTTCAGTGGCAGGGACCACCCCACCTGAGGAACAAGAACCAAAATGACTCCCCACTCCTCACACAGGGGGCACAGTGACGGGGGCCTGAGCAAAGGAGGCCCAGGCGCTCTTGGGAGAACAAAGGAACAGGGAGACTGGCCCCAGGGGTTGGGACTTAGTACCTCAAAGCCCAGGTACCAGCCTGCTGAGGTACCTGCCTCCCTCAGTTACCAGAAATAAACAAGCTCTAGAAGGTGGAGCTGCCTGCTTACACTGGCAATTGGCACAGACCCATAGCAGCCCATAGCAGAGGGAAATCAACTTAAAAAGTAAAACAAACAGAAACCAAACAGAAATGCCAAAGAACAAAGGAAAATCCTGAATAAGAATATGGAAGAACCAATGAACTCGCCAATGGAGCAGGCTAAACCATCCATAATAGAGGCTGAAGAAGAAGAATTTGAAGTCATGCCAGAAAAAGAATTCAGAAAATTAATAATCAGATTACTTAGCAGCAATGAGAAACAGATTCATGATCTGAACAAAAAGCACGCCCAAAGGTTAGAGATCCTAAAGAGAAGCCAGAATGAAATACTGGAAATGAAAAACTCAATTGACCAAATAAAAAATACCATGGAATCCCTCAGAAATTGAACAGATGAAATAGAAGAGCAAATATCAGAACTCAAAGACAAACGTCCAAAAAGCATACAGTCAGATCAAACATAGGAAGAAGAAATTAAAAAATTAAAACACATGGTTGGAGACTTACAAGATTCAATCAAGCATTATAACGTCCGGATATTGGGGGTCCTTGAGAGTGTGGAGAGAACGGATTAGAATGCATTTTCAATGAAATAATATCAGAAAACTTCCAACATAGGCAGGTTGAAAGAAAGAAACAAAGTCAACAAATACACAGGAGTCCGAACAAATTTGACCAGAAAAGGAATTCACCACGACATACTTTGACAACACTCAGCTCAGTGAAACAAAAGAACAAATGCTAAAATGTTCCAGAGAGAAACAACAAATCACATTCAGAGGTAATTCAATCAGACTCATCCCGGACTTCTCATTGCAAACCCTACAGGCAATGAGACAATGGCATGGTATACTCCAAGTTTTAAAAGATAAAGGATGCCTACTGAGAATAATGTACCCTGCAAAGTTGTCATTTATAAGTTAAGGGGTAATAAAGATTTTCCATGACAAACAGAAACTGAAAGAATTTGTATCTTCGCATCCAGCCCTACAACACTGGCTCAAGGTCATGCTGCACACTGAAATAAAAAGTCAAGAAATTCACTACAAAAGAAGACAAATGTAGAAAATGACCCAACTAAAATACAAACAAATACCAAAATACATAAACAGCTCTTCTAAAGGAAACATGATAGGAAAAAGACAGTATTTAACAATAGTCACACTGAATGTAAATGGCCTCAACTTACAGTCAAAAGACACAGTCTACCTGAATGGATTAACAAAGAAAATCCATCTATCTGTTGTCTTCAGGAATCACATCCCATAAGCAAAGATGCATGGAAACTGAAATTGAAAAGATGGAAAAAGATATTCCAAGCTAACAGAACAAAAAAGGCTGGTGTGGTCAACTGAATATCAGACAAAATAGACTTTAACACAAAAGCTATTAAAAAAAGACAAAGAAGGACATTATATAATAGCTAAAGGATCAATCAAACACAAAGGCATTATTATTATAAATGTATATGCACCTAATTACAGGACGCCTGGCTATTTGAAAGAATTACTAAAGGATTTAAAGGGAGATATAGACTCAAATACAATAGTAACAGGGGGACTTCAACACCCCACTTTCACCAATGATCAACCAGACAGAAAACCAACAAGGAAACAACAGAGCTAATTGATGCTATAAACCAAATAGACATAGCAGATATCTACAGAGCCTTCCACCACACAGCCACAGAGTACACATATTTCACACCGGTACATGGAACTTACTCTAGGATTGACCATATGCTAGGCCATAAAGAAACCTCAGCAAATTCAAAAAAATTCAAATTATACCATGCATCTACTCCGACCACAATGCAATGAAACTGAAAATCAACAACTCAAGAATCTCATAGGCAAACGCAAGGAGAATGAACATCATGATTCTGAATGAATGGACTGTCATAGAAGTTCAAAAGAGAAATCAAAAAATTTCAGAAACAAACGAAAATGACAATACAACTTATCAAATATTGTGGGATACAGCAAAAGCAGTGCTAAGAGGAAAGTTTATAGCAATTGGTGCCTACATCAGGAAACTGGAAAGGTACCAAATAAATGACCTCTCTATGCACCTCAATGATCTAGAAAAACAGCAGCAAATCAAACCCAAATCTTGCAGAAGAAAAGAAATACTAATATTTGGAAGAAATAAACAGAATTGAAACAAAAAAAAACAATAAAAAAGATCAGCAAATCCAAGAGCTGGGTCTTTGAAAAAATAAATAAAATAGACACACCTTTGGCACAACCAACCAAAAAAATGGAGACAGAAGACTCAAATCAGTAAAATTAAATGTCTAATGGAAATGTAACAACAGACACAACAGAAATAAAAAAGAACCATCAGATACAACTACAAAGAGCTATATGACATAAACTGGGAAACTAAGAAGAAATGGATAGATTCGTGGACACATACAACCTTCTGAAACTCAGCCATGAAGACATAGAAAACCCAAACAGACCCATAATCATGAAAGAAATTGAATCTATCATAAACACACTACTGAAAAAGAAGAGCCCAGGACTGGACGGCTTCACCGCTGAATTCTACCATACATTTAAAGAACAACTAATCCAAGTACTTCTCAAATTATTCACAAAATCAAAAGGGAGGGAATCCTCCCAAAATCTTTCTATGAAGCCAATATCATCTTAATTCCTACACCCGCAAAAGATGCAACAAAGAAAACTATAGGCCTATCTCCCTGATAAACATAGATGCAAAAATACTCAGTAAAATCCTAGCCAACAGAATCTAACTACACATCAGAAAGATCATTCACCCAGACCAAGTGGGATTTATCCCTCGTATGCAATGATGGTTCAACATTCGAAAATCTATCAGTGTGATACATCAATTGACAAATTGAGAAACAAAAATCATGTGATTATCCCAGTACACGCAGAGAAAGCATTTGACAAAGTACAACACCCTTTCATGATGAAAAATCTAAGTAAATTGGGTTTAGAAGGAACATTCCTCAACACAATTAAGGCAATTTATGACAAACCAATGACCAGCATTACATTAAATGGGGAAAAGTTGGAGGCATTTCCATTGAAAACTGGCACCAGACAGGGGTGCCCACTCTCACCATTGCTATTCAATATAGTCCTAGACGTTTTAGCTAGAGCCATCAGGCAAGAAAAAGAAATTAAAGGGATACAAATGGGAAAGGAGGAAGTCAAACTATCCATTTTTGGAGATGACATGATTCTATATATAGGGGATCCAAAATATTCCTCTACGAGGTTGTTAGAATTCATAGCAGAGTTTGGTAAAGTAGCAGGATACAAATTCAATGCACAGAAATCAACAGCCTTTGTATACACACACAATGCTGTGGCCGAGGAAGAACTTCTAAAATCGATCCCATTCACAATAGCCACAAAACCAATCAAGTACCTTGGAATAAATTTAACCAAGAATGTCAAAGATCTCTATGAGGAAAATTACAAAATATTAAAGAAAGAAATAGAAGAAGACACACAAAAAAGGAAAAATCTGCCATGTTCATGGATTGGAAGAATTAATATCATCAAAATCTCCATTCTTCCAAAAGCAATTTACAGATTCAAGGTCATACCAATCAAAATACCAAAGACATTCTTCACAGACCTAGAAAAAATGATGCTGAAATTCATATGGAGGAACAGCAGACCACGAATAGCTAACGCAATCCTATACAATAAAAACAAAACTGCAGCCGGCGACGCGGCTCACTAGGCTACTTCTGCCTTGTGGTGCTGGCACACCGGGTTCTAGTCCCGGTCAGGGCGCCGGATTCTGTCCCGGTTGCCCCTCTTCCAGGCCAGTTCTCTGCTGTGGCCAGGGAGTGCAGTGGAGGATGGCCCAAGTGCTTGGGCCCTGCACCCCATGGGAGACCAAGAGAAGCACCTGGCTCCTGATATCGGATCAGCGCGGTGCGCTGGCCTCAGCGCACCGGCTGAGGCGGCCATTGGAGGGTGAACCAACGGCAAAAGGAAGACCTTTCTCTCTGTCTCTCTCTCTCACTGTCCACTCTGCCTGTCAAAAAAAAAAAAACAGAAGGCATCACAATTCCAGGCTTCAAGACATACTACAGGGTCATTATAATCATATTTATATATATTATAATCATAATTATATATATATCATATATATATAATTATAAACAGCCTGGTACTGGTACAAAAACAGATGGATAGACCAATGGAACAGGATAGAAACACCAGAATTCAATCCAAACATCTATGACCAACTCATATTCGACAAAGGAACTAAAACCAACCCCTGGAGCAGGACAGCCTCTTCAACAAATGATGCTGGGAAAACTGGATTTCCACATGTCGAAGTATGAGACAAGACCCCTGTCTTACAGCGTATATAAAAATGCACTCAACATGGATTAAAGATCTAAATCTATGCCACGACACCATCAAATTAATCAAGAGCATAGGGGAAACCCTTCAAGACATTGGAACAGGCAAAGAATTCCTGGAAAAGACCCCAGAGGCTTGGGTAATCAAAGCCAAAATGAACCATTGGGATTACCTCAAATTGAGAAGTTTCTTTACAGCAAAATGTACAGTCAGGAAACTGAAGAGGCAACCCACAGAATGGGAGAAATTATTTGCAAACTACACAACTGACAAAGGATTAACAACCAGAATCTATAAAGTGATGAAGAAACTCCACAGCAACAGTACAAACAACCCAATAAAAAGATGGGCCAAGGACCTTAACAGACATTTTCAAAAGAGGAAATCCAAATGGCCAACAGACACATGAAAAAATGCTCAGGATCTCTAGCCATCAGGGAAATGCAAATCAAAACCACAATGAGGTTTCACCTCACCCCAGTTAGAGTGGCCCTCATACAGAAATCAACAAATAACAAATGCTGGAGAGATGTGGGGGAAAGGACACCCTAACCCACTGTAGGTGGAAATGTAAACTGGTAAAACCACTGTGGAAAACAGTATGCAGATACCTAAAAACTGGAATATAGACCTACCATATGACCCAGCCATTTCACTACTGGGAGTTTACCCAAGGGAAATGAAATCAGTAAACAAAAGAACTATCAGCACCTCCATGTTTATTGCGACTCAATTCATAATAACTAAGACATGGAAGCAACCTAAATGTCCATTAACCGTAGACTGGATAAAGAAATGGTGGGATACGTACACTATGGAATACTACAGAGAAGTAAAAAAGGATGAAATCTGGGCCTTTGCAAAAAATGGAGCAAGCTGGCAACCCTCATACTTAGTGAAATAACCCAGTCCCAAAGAGACAAACACCATATGTTCTCCCTGATTTGGGAGAATTTACAGCGCAGCTAAAACGAAAGCTATAGAAGCAAAATAGTCACTTTCAGATCTGATGTCCTCAAGAATCCTTGACCTGATTGTCGAGAGACAGTTAACTACTGTTACTTTTTACTGTGTATATGCTTTGGGGTTTGTTCTTTCGTTTTTTTTCCTCTGTTTTCTTTCTCTCTCTCTCTCATCTCTCTACCTCACACTATATGGTGAACTCTCTATGTAACACCGCGTTAACTATGTGTATTTTAAAGCAATTGGAAAAAGATCCCAGTTAAAAACAAGTGAGGGAAAAAGAGAAGGAGGAGGTAGTCTAAAACAAACAGTGTAGTTCTGCAAACAGGCATATAGACTTACCTATGAGGGAACAGCCTAGGAACTAATCATGGGGCTCCAAACCCGTATGAATCAGTGGTATAAACACTATCTTCACTGTTACAGTGATCATATTAAATGTTAAAGGCAACAGATAGACCAGTCTAAGTTTGAAAGGGACGACATAAATAACATCAAGTACCTGGTGAAAATAATAGAATTAAAAAGGAAGGAAGGACCAACATAGGAAGCAGTCCACACAGCAGACTCCTAGAATTACTTTCACAGTAAATAACACTCTGACCTAGGAATCAACCCATAAGGCTTCCTGGTTGGGCTGAATGGCCTACAAGAGCATCTCAGGCAATGAAAGACAAGACTTTTTGGGAAAAAAATTCCTACATGGAGTATCTCTGTGAAACCTCAGAGGAAAGGAAGCTTCATCAAAGGAGACACTCTTCTCTGAAAGAAGAACATCCTCTTTGCTTATGGCCATGTCCAAATTCCAATGCAGTCTATGGTTACAAAAGACCTCCATAGCCCTGGCAGCCCACGACAAGAGCCTCAGATTATCACTGATGTCATTAAAAAAGCATGTTAATTGTTAAAGGAACAACAGTAGTCAATGTTCACTTGCTCTCCAGGTAGGTTCTCTGTCCCTATGGAATTGCAATATGAAAATCGACTGCAAATTCTCTCCCCAAACTGTACTCTGTATGTTGTGTGTAGGCGTGGGGGCAAATTGTTGAAATCTATGATTAGCGTAGAGTTGGACCTCTATATATAAAGTCATCTTAACAACGATTCATAATGAAGGAGATGGGAGACGGAATGGGAGGCGGGATGAGAGTGGAGTGGGGGGCATGGAGGAAAGAACCACTGTATTCCTAAAGTTGTATCTATGTAAAAATGCATTCATTAAATATAAATAGAGAATAGCATAGTTGGTTGCAAAAGCAAGTTTTAAGTTCCTAAATTGTATAGGCATTACTTGCTTTCTTTTAATTATCATATAACTCTGGAAAAGTACATTTCTTTTAAAAAAATGATTTATTTATTTATTTATTTATTCTAAAGTGAGAGTAACACGGAGAAAGAAGCGGAAGCAGGGAGTTGGTTCACTCCCCAACTGGCCCCAGTTACTGGAGCTGTGCTGATCTAAAACCAGGAGGCAGGAGCTTCTTCTGGGTATCTCACATGGGTACAGGGGTCCAAGCACTTGGCCATCTTCTACTGCTTTACCAGGCCACAGCAGAACACTGGATTGGAAATGGAGCAGCCAAGACTTGAAGCGGTGCCCACATAGGATGCCAGCACTGCACGCTGCGGCTTTCCCACTATGCCATAGCACCACTCCCTGGAAAAGTTACATGTCTTTTCAAAATTTAAAGTGATCCTTCACACTCTAAAGATTAATTTTATATGGTTACATAAATTAAAGTCAGTAGAAAACTTTTGAAATTTAAGCTGCCTATGGCAGAAATACTTATTTCACCATGCTTCTATTTCACTTACAAATGTTTCTTATGTTAATTTTTACCAGTAACAGTAAAATGGAGAAATAACAACAGGCTAGTTTATAACCAATTAGAAAAAATGTGTTAATGGTGTTACTACAAGTGCATTCTAAAAATGAATAGACTGCTGCAAGTGCATCAAAAAAAACCTTAGAAATTGAATTTTAAGAACTGTTTCCCTTCTTACTAAATCCAAGGGGTTTTGCCCTACCTGTAGAGGTGAACGACCATGATCATAGGGAAAATTTCAAGGAAATTATACATTAACTCTTTAATTTTAATGCGATTTTATTTCAAGATACAAACTCAGAATTGCTAAAAGACATTGGGATTGCTAGTGTTTGTTCATCATTGCTCCCAGTAAGTTCTTTTCTACTTGTGTGGACTCCTGGCAATATTTACAAAGATTCATCACTTTCATATTCATCTTCCAATACTTTCTTTTCTATATATCGTTTTGCTGTTGTAAGGGCACCAATGATGCCTGCAACCACAAAAAGGATGCCACGAATTATAATTAAAATTACTTCATAGCTGACTATACCACGGATATTGGGTTTAATACCAACTTCTTTGTCAGGTAGGGGGCCACTATCTACACTACCACCCTGTCCCTTTTGTTCACAATTTGGTGGTTTCCATCCACGCAAACAGTGACAGTTTTTGTTGTTGTTACACACTCCATTGTAATTGCATGTCTTCACATCACAGTCAAAATTCATGTCTGCATGAAAAGTACAATTCTGGTTCAAACAGAAGCTTCCTGGACCACATGTTGCACCGTCGACGACAAGCCCTATTTGTGGCACTTCTGACCCATGATGTATTTCATATCCAAAGCATTCTTCTTGTTTAACACCCTGCACTAATATGCGTCTAAATGTAGTGTGCAGTCCTCCACCAGGTATTTCCTTGATTGTTCCACAGTGCAGCATTCCACATAAAACATCATCTTGTTCACATTTAAAAGGTACTCTTCCAGGTCGTTGCTGCCTAATCCCACAGTTTCCAAATCGATCACCAATAATATTCAATTTTTCATAACATGCTTTTGGGCCATCACCTACTTCGTATCCAAAAAGGGCTTGGCATTGCATATCACGGTCACTGCAGTTTCCTCTTACACAAACGGCTAGCGGTGAACATGGGGTTCCATCCTGGATGTAAAAGTCTTTTGGGCAGTTTTCTGTTTTCCCATCACAATACTCTGGCAGATCACAAATCCCACGAATATCTCTGCAAATCACTCCAGGGGCAGATAATTTGCACTTCTCGTTGCAGCAAGGAGTATGGTCACAATCACTGCCAAGGGTGAGGGCACAATTAGTACCACAACACTTATTTTCAGTACATTCTTTAAAGGAGCCACAGTCACATTCCTCCTGCTGATTTCTTATCTTGTCTCCACAACGAGGAGCTATGTAAGGAAAATTATTATATGGAACATTTGGACTACTCAAGCAAGGATCCCAGAAAACAACACGATGATACACACCGTGATAAGAGCAATTGCTCAGCATATCCTGAAGACCAGGCACAGGAGCCATGACACAAGTGCTTCTTCGGAAACATCGGCAACCTGCAGAATCATGATTCAAGCCCATGTTGTGACCTAATGCGTGAGCTGCAATGCTCGCAGCCACAAATATGTGATACCGTGATACATAGACAAAAAATGCACCCCAGTTAGGATTGCATATACCTCCTTGGCTGGCATAATAATTATGCCCTGCAATTGCATGACCGGTGTAAAGCACAGAAGTAGAATGTGAAAAATATGGATAAACGTCCGCTAATTTCCACAAACCAAAATCAGTTACAGCACTTGACGGATGAGGTCTTTGTGTTACCTCCATTTGATCTTCTCCAGTCCATATGCACAACATACGTATGGCAGCATTTAGGGATGCTGGCCGATAAATGGAATGCAGGATATTGTTCATAATGACCACATTCTCTATTATCTGGGTCTGATTTCTGTTTGTAAAGTATAAAGAGGAAGAAACTGTGTAGTGTAGTCTCAAGACTTTATAATGTACCTGCCACATATAAACAGGACCGGCTCTTGGAGTTTCGGCATAATTTTCCTCTTCTGAGGCTTGATATGTGTCTTTCCCTCCAATTTGACAGTGCTTGGCCTCCTCTTCTCTTTCCTCTGACACAAGCAGGGAAATCACATGCTCAAATTTCAAAGAAGCCTCCAGTGGTTTGATTTCGTAAGTGAAGTCATCCACTTGCAGCATGCCACGCAGACCTCCGTTGCAGGTGTCCATTGTGGCCATGGACCCAGGAACCCCTTCCAGGTAGCTGTAGTAGTAACAGTCTCGGGGGACAAATGGGTAGTCTTCCTGCATAGCGCCCTGGTCGTCATTGGTAATAACAGGAAAATTTCTGGGCAACAAGCTCTTCTTGAGCTTCATGTGGAGCACGTGTCTTCGGCCATGGACGCGCATGCTGTAGGATAGCTGGGCTGGTGCCTGAAGTCTTCCCGTCCTGTGGGGCACCTTCCTTGGGATGACAATTTCAGAAGAAGTGAAGCGCCATCCTGGTGGGGCATGGGAGCAGCTGGCAGGGAAGAGGAGTGTCCAGAGCACTTGCAGCCAGAGAGCTCCTGTTAGTTGTGCCTGGGTGCAGGCAGGCCCCATGAAGAAGGGAGCCAGTGGCCAACGCAAATGCAGTCAAGTGGGAGTAGGGAAGACCATCCCTTGAACATCAGCTTTCCCACCAGGGCAGTGATTAGGTGACCAGAGTGTGGCTACAGGTGAGAGGTGAAGGGTAAATGTTGGTCTATTACACAACAATTGTGTGACACTCACTAGATTCTGAGCTGGGGACCCTTAGGGCAGAGGTCTTATGGAAGAGACAAAATGTGAGGGCCACATGGGGCTGAAGCTAAAGTTCTAAAGAGACAATATGTGGAGGAAAAAAATTGGTTGGAGTAATTTTCAGACAGTTACTGATTTTTTCTTTTATTTAAGATTTATTTAATTTATTGTAATGAGTTACGTTGATTGGGAGAGACACAGAGAGAGGTCTTCCATCCGCTGGTTCACTCTCCAGATGGCCTCAACAACCGGAGTTGCGCCAATCTGAAGCCAGGAGCTCCTTCCAGGTTTCCCATGTGGGGGAAGGGGCCCAAACTTCAGGCATCTTCTATTGTTTTCCCAGGCCATAGAAGAGAGCTGGATCAGAGTAGCAGCTGGGACTAGGACCAGTGCCCATATGGAATGGTGGTGCTCAGACCAGGGCTTGAACCCACTCGCCATAGCACCTGCCACTTATTTTTTTCTTAAAACATTGTAGCAAGGGATAAATTTATGATTAAAAGTAGTAGTGAGGGGGCTGGCGCTGTGGCACAGTAGGTTAATCCTCTGCCTGCAGTGCTGGCATCCCATATGCCCGGCGGTTCTCATCCCAGGTGTTCCTCTTGCATTCGAGCTCTCTGCTATGCCATGGGAAAGCAGTGGAAGCTGGCTCAAGTCCTTGGGTCCCTGCACCCGTGTGGGAGACTGGAAGAGGCTGCTGGCTCCTGGCTTCGGATTGGTGTAGCTCCAGCTATTGTGGCCTTTCTGGGAGTGAACCAGTGGATGGAAGACCTTTCTCTCTGTCTCTCCCTCTCACTGTCTGTAACGCTACCTCTCACATAAATAAATAAAATCTTTAGATATATAAATAAAATGAGTAGTGAGCAGAGTACAATCTTCTTATAGAAATTCTGGGAAATAATTTAAAACCTATATAAATTAAAACAGGGTGATGGTGATAGATGGAATGAATCAATGTACAGATGTCATGTTTGAATAAAATTAGGATTACTGTATTTCATTTCCTATCAAGCTACACCTATGTGATTCTGTGATTTGGCAATTCAGTTCTAGGAATTTAACAATGTAAGTTGATGATTGTTCTAGAATTATTTTGAAGTTAATTCCACAAGCTGGAGACAAACGATCGGTATGTAATAGGCAGATGGATAAATGAATTGCTATCTTTATCCAGTGGACCAATCCTCTGTTAATAACTTGAACTGCTGTTTGATTTGAGGACATGAATTAATCTCACAGATATCATGATATGTATACATTTATATATAAATAGAATGTTATTCAGCTATAAAAAGAATGGTGTTACACCATTTGCATCAAAATGGATACAACTCCAAGGTTATCAGTGACCATGATTAGCACACAGTGGGTATAACTCCCATCCAAAACCATATGAAGGATCTGTCACAAAACCATATGAAGGATCTGTGTGGAACTCAGTGTGAGCCGGGAACCCTCTGCAAGAAGCCACAGCAGTCAGTCGGAGAGCTCTGAGCCTCTAGCACCAGACACAGTGATTGTCCAGATAGCCAGCTACACTGTGCACCCTTTTGTGCAGTCACAGAATTCTCACTGTCACAGCACACTAGGCCCCCATAATTAGGGAGTGTTGAGTATCCACTTGGCCCCGCAGGCCTGCCCCGTCCACGGAGAGTAGAGACATTCCCAGGGCCATCTGCCTGTGTGCATTCCATGTTGGCAGTTTGAGCCCTGGAGCCCATGATATGCTGAGAGGGTGGCGGTAACAGAATCCTATGTGGGTGCCCATCCCACTGTCAACCCTCCCAGCCAGACTCAAAGTCAGTGGACATAGGACAGCATTTTTCCCTCTGGCAAAATCCTCAGGTCACATGCACACACTAGAGTCACTACTGCTTCTACTGGAATTGAAAAGTCACCTTTCCCCACCAGTTGCCACACCCCTGTGGGAGAATATGGAGAAAGAAATGTGAGTGGTAGGGGGTGGTCTGGCAGATGGTCCTCAGTAGAGAAGGTGCATGAAAACTGTATGTGGAATCTGAATTCATCTGGGAGTGACACAGAATTATCCTTGTGCAACAGACCCTGCAGACATTCACTTTCAAGTTGACCCAAGAAGGGTCTCAGAACTCTCAGGGATATAGGTGTTGTGGGTTTTTTTTTTTTGAACCAGCATCAAAATCCTCTGTTTCTCTTTCTCTTCTATTTGTCTCCATTTCTTTCATTTGCTATAGATCACACAAATTCCCTGACTATCTAGAAAATTGAAAAAGTCTGAATATGAGTCCCTGGAGATACTGTATTCTTCTAATTGTGTCTCCAAGGAAGAGGCAGGAAAACAGATTACTCTCTTCCTCAAGTGTTGGTTAAGGTGAAAACTGCTCCTCGTGTTGAAAGAACAAGGAGAGTCACTGTACCCTTTTGGTCTTGAAGTAACCTTGATCCTGGTTCACTTGTGATATCATCTGGTCTGCAGGTATTCAGGCAGGCCCCATGAGGAAGGGAACCAGGGGCCAACACAAATGCAGTCAAGTGGGAGCAGGGAAGACCATCCCTTGAACATCAGCTTTCCCACCAGAGTGTGGCTACAGGTGAGAGGTGAAGGGGAAATGTTGGTCTATTACACAACAATTGTGTGACACTCAGAAGATTCTGTCCTCCGTGAGCTGGGGACCCTTAGGGCAGAGGTCCCATGGAAGAAACAAAAAGTGGGGGCATCCTGGGCTGAAAATAAAAGGTTCAAAAGGAAGTCATCAGTGGAAGAAAAATAAATGGGTTGATGTCATTATAAGACAGTTATTAATGTTAGTTTTTAAAACACACAATACAACTTTAGGAATATAGTGATACTTTTCACTATTTCCACCTTCCCACCCCCACTCCCAGCCCACCATCCACCTTCTCCCTCTCCCATTCCCAGCCCCGTTCTCCATTAAGATTCATTTTCAATTAACTTTATACACAGAAAACCAACTCTATACTAAAAGATTTCAACAATTTGCACATACACACACAAAGACAGAAAGCTGTTTGAGAACAAGTCTTATAGTTCATTCTCATAATACAACTCATTAAGGCAAAGGTCCTGCCTGGGAAGTAAGTGCACAGTAACTCCTGTTGTCTATTTAACAATTAACACTCTTATGTATGATGTCAGTGATCACCCGAGGCGCTTGACATGAGCTGCCAAGCCTTTTGAATCCACAGTTTCCAACAGAATTTAGACTAAGCCATAAGCAAATTGGAAGTTCTCTTCTCCATCAGGAGAAAAATACATCCTTCTTTGATGCCACTTATTTCTACTGGGGTCTCACTAAAAAAGATCCTTCATGTAGAACACTTTTGCCACAGTGTCTTGCATTCCATGACTGAAATGCTCTAATGGGATTTTCAGCCAGAACAGGAAGCCTTAAAGGTTGATTCTGGGGTCAAGTGCTACTTAAAGCGATTGTCACTCTATGAGTCTACTGTGTGGGCTTCTTCCCATGTTAGAACGTTCTCTTCTTTTTAATTCTATTATTATTACCAGACACTTGATCTTATTTATATGATCTCTTTAGCACTGAATCTTATCTATATGATCACTTTCACGCTTAATATGGTCACTTTAACACTTACAATGGCATTTTGAACATCAGCCTAATGGGATTTCGGGTCCCATGGCAAGTATTTAAACCGTACACTTTGAAGTGAATCTGTAGGAATGTATGCAGAACTACACAGCTTTACAGTTACAAACTTCCACATCTGTCCCGTATTCTCTTTTTTTTTTTTTTACTGAGATCCATTTTCAATTGACTTTATACACATATGATTAAGTCTATGTTAAGTAAAGAGTTCAACAACTAGTATGGAAGAAAGGAAAAACTGTTCCTCTGGTGAGCGGAGCCCCACCTACTGCAGCCCAGCTCACTGCTTAATGGTGGATGGAGTGGGCTCAGTTTTCAATAGAAAGGACTTTTTCTTGTTGTGCAGCCTGAATGGTGGGGAAGAAATTCTTCTGAAATGTTTTGGTCCACGTTCCTGGATGGGGGTGTGGTGAGGTGGCCGCCGCAATTAAGGGAGTGTATGGGAGGCTAAGGCAGCAATCCCTTGCTTATGTTCGAAAAAGTAAACAACCATAATGGCTTCTCCCAGCTGGCTGCAGGTCTGGGTGGGGCGAGTTGGGGGAGAGATGTGGGCAGGGGGGGTCTAACCTCTCTATTCATTCCTCTATACCTTCTCTTTTTCCTGTGTGAAAACTGAAAAGCAATTTGCCAAGCTCTTGCTCCCACTGCTATTTGCAGCTCCATGAACCCATGATTTCCTATCTCACCAGGTCTGCTAGGGGCTGGCTGTGACCTCCCCAATCTGATTGTTTGCTGCTTCCCTTTCTTATACTCTTTCAGCCTGGACCTGCCCAGGCTCTGTTGCTGTCCTGGGCTTCCCATTGCGAATTTCCTATGGCTCTATCTACAGAGTGTATCTTTCCCCATTTATCTATCTATTTAGCCCTGCAGGACTTTGATTGTCCTGTTGCAATACAGCCATCTTGGGTTCCTCTGGGTGCTTTTTTAAAAAGATTTATTTATTTATTTAAACGTCAGAGTTACACAGAGAGAGGAGAGGCAGAGAGAGAGAGAGAGAGAGAGAGAGAGAGGTCTTCCAACCGCTGTTTCACTCCCCAGTTGCCCACAATGGCCAGAGCTGCGCCAATCTGAAGCCAGGAATCAGGAGCTTCTTCTGGGTCTCCCATACGGGTGCAGGGGCCCAAGGACTTGGGTCATCTTCCACTGCTTTCCCAGGCCATAGCAGAGAGCTGGATTGGAAGAGGAGCTGCTGGGACTGGAACTGGTGCCCATATAGGATGCTGGTACTTCAGGCTGGAGCATTAACATGCTGCAACATTGTGCCGGCTTTGGGATGCTGGTTTAAAATCAAGATTCACCAGCCTCTATCCTCAAATTTTGGTATTTTAACTTATGCTAAGAATAAGGATACATCAAAAAGTTGAGCCAGGGAAGGCCCCAGATAAGATAGTACATAAACTGCTGTAGCATCTAAATGTTGTCAGGAGGACTGTTTGCAGACTCAGTAATGGACCCCAAAATGAATTAGATTTGAGTAATCTTGTGTATGAATGTACCTTTACTTTTTCATTAATACCATTTAAAATTTTCATTTACTGAATTTATTTGAAGGGCAGATAGACAGAAACAGACACAGAGAGGGACAGGGAGCTCCCATCTTCTGACTCCCTCCCCAGATGTCCCCAGTGAACAGGGATGGATCAGGCTAATGTTGGGAGCCAGGAACTCAATCCACGGCATTTGAGCTGTCACCTGTATCAACTGCAGCCTCACATTTTTCAAGGGAAATAGCACATGGGAAGCGGGATACACAGCAGACTCATAGAAGGGCAGATGTCCTAAACAGCACTCTGGCCTCAGAATCAGCCCTTAAGGCATTCGGATCTGGCTGAAGAGCCCATGAGAGTATTTTAGGCATGGAAAGCCAAGACAGTCTGGCAAAAAAAAAAACAAAAAAAACACTAAATGAAAGATCTCTGTGAGTGAGATCCCAGTGGAAAGAATGGGCCATCAAAGAAGGCTGTACCTTTCTCTGAAGGGATGAGAGAACTTCCATTTTGACTAAGACCTTGCCTAAATAAGATCGGAGTTGGTGAACTCAAAAGGCTTTCATAGCCTTAGTACCCATGACAAGAGCCTAGGGTGATTACTGATGCCATAAACAAGAGTGTCAATTGTTAAGTCAACAACAGGAGTCACTGTGCACTTACTCCCCATATAGGATCTCTGTCCTTAATGTTGATCTTCTGTATATAAAGATAATTGAAAATGAATCTTGATGTGAATGGAATGGGAGAGGGAGCGGGAGATGGGAGGGTTGCGGGTGGGAAGGAAGTATGGGGGTGGGGGGAAGCCACTGTATTCCGTAAACTGTACTTTGGAAATTTATATTTATTAAATAAAAGTTAAAAAAAAGAAATAGTAAGACATTCTCATTCAAAGGTACAAAAGAAATTGAGAGCACCTGTCTATCAAGGATTCCAGACAACAGGCTTATCAAAGAAAGTTTGTAAATCTACTGGCTGGAATAAGGTCAAAGAACTAAAGGCAAACATGGACAAAGAGCTAAAAGAATCAAGAAAATAGCATATTGAGAAAACAAGCATATCAACAAGCAGAATTGTAAAAAGCAAATAAATTCTGGATCTGAATACCTAATGGCTAAAATTAGAAATGCACTAGTGTTATTCAACAGCAGATTTAGTCAGTCATAAAAGGTCAGGATACTTGAAAACAAAATTATTGAAAGTGTATTCTCCAGCTGTTGTGGCCATTTGGAGATGAACCAACGATGGAAGACCTTTCTTTCTCTCTCCCTCTCTCTATGTATAACTCTGCCTCTTAAATAAATAAGTCTAAAAATTAATTAAAAATTAGAGGTGGTCACAAGAACCAAAATTACAATAGTGGCTTTTATATTTGCCCACGTATTGTGGAGGGATTTCTTCAAAAGCTTATGGAAGAAACCAGTATGTAAAAAAAGCTATGCATGGACTTCAAAAGCAGCTTCTGGAGAATCCAGAATCACCACTAACCTGGAAGACCGGCAGCAGCAAGCTGGGCCGGGACACTGGATCGCCGGCCACCCCATGGGCCTTCTTACTGAATTACATCACCGGCTTTCCTGGTTCTTCAGCTGGGCATGGAGATGATAAGACTTGACCTCCATAACTGTAGGAAACTCTTCTGGACCAAGTGGCCATGAATCGGAGGACTTACTGGGAGAACAAGGTCACCCACCGCACGGAAGCCGAGCTGCTGGGACCAAGCCGCGGGACCGAGCCGCGGAAGCCCCAGGATCTGCGCGCCAGTGCTCGAAGGGGAGTGCGTGCCACACAGACAACAGCAGGCAGGCTTGGGACGTCCAGGGCTCCGAGTCCACACATCAGCGCTGGAAGGGGAGCGGACCTGCGTGGAGAGCGTGGGAGCCCACAGTTCGGGACACCAGCGGCAGACTCAACACACCAGCGCTGGAACGCGAGGTGAGCCGAACCTCAATAGCCCGAGACACCGGCAGGCAAGCGGAGAGAGGAGACTAGAGGGAATGACCCCCGGGGAGGGGGGGAACTTCACCAGGCTAGCTGGAAGAGAGAGAGAGAGAAAAAAAAAAAGGTGACTGGTACGGACACGGGTTTCTCTCTCTCCGCTCACCTCTCAAGGGCGAGCAAGACAAAGAGCAGGCGCCATCTTGGACATACGTCATAAGCAGAGCGACCTCAGGTCTGCACCGGCCCTCAGCCTAGCAGAAAAACCTGACTCTGGGCGGGGCGAATTAACAGGAGATTAGGACCTAGTAAATTTGTGGTGCTACTGAACTGAGACTGTGAAAAAAGAGACGGTGGGGGAGAGAACTCACGGAATTCACGTGAGCACTCTCCAGAGACGCTACAATTCCGTAACTTTGGCAACCCAGTGGGAGACTGAAGGAGACTTTGAGCCCACTCTGAGGACCGAACAGATTCCCTGTGTGGCCCTTGGGAAAGAGCTTCCGATCTCTGGCTCCTGTGGGTATATCATTTGCCTGCTAACTACCTCCAACTTCGTTCAACTGTGCAGAATAACTTCCCTTTTGAATCAAAAAAAAAGAAAGAGAGAAAGAGAGAGAGGTTTACCACGCCTAACCTGGGAGTGTCACCTTTAGCACACCAAACAGAGCTCTCAGGCCACACCCATCTCAAGCCCTAAGGCTCTATCAAAAACAGATAGTCCACTTAATCTAGAGTCATAGTATAACAAGAAAAAGCACCACAGTGAAGAAACCAAATATCTCCAATATGCCAAATAACAAACGCAAAAACCAAGGTAATAAAAACAAGGAAGTCACCATGACGCCCTCAAATGAAAAAGACACCCGAATTCAAGATTATGAGGATGATGACATAGAAGAAATGCAAGAAGCAGATCTCAAAAAATTGATAAGAACATTAAGAAGTGCTCAAAAACAAATTCTTGAACTACAGAAATCCTTAATGGACAAGATAGAAAATCTCTCTCGTGAAAATGAAATATTAAGGAGGAATCAAAATGCAACGAAACAACTAGTACAACAGGAAACTGTGATAGTGACTGAAGTGAAGAATTCAATAGATCAAATGAAAAATACAATAGAGAGCCTTACAAACAGAATGGGTGAAGCAGAAGAGAGAATATCGGACTTAGAAGACAGAGAACAGGAAAGGATACAGTCAGACCAAAGAAAAGAAGAGGAAATTAGAAATCTAAAACATATTGTCGGGAATCTTCAGGATACTATTAAAAAACCCAACATTCGGGTTCTAGGAGTTCCTGAAGGCATGGAGAGGGAGAAAGGATTAGAAGGCCTTTTTAGTGAGATATTAGCAGAAAATTTCCCAGGTTTGGAGAAGGACAGAGACATCCTAGTACAGGAAGCTCACAGAACCCCTAATAAACACGACCAAAAGAGATCCTCACCACGACACGTTGTAATTAAACTCTCCACAGTGAAACATAAAGAAAAGATCCTAAAATGTGCAAGAGAGAAACGTCAGATTACTCTCAGAGGATCGCCAATCAGACTCACAGCTGACTTCTCATCAGAAACTCTACAAGCTAGGAGGGAATGGCGAGATATAGCCCAGGTACTAAGAGAGAACAACTGCCAGCCCAGAATATTATATCCTGCAAAGCTATCATTTGTGAATGAAGGTGAAATAAAGACTTTTCATAGCAAACAGAAATTGAAAGAATTTGTTGCCACTCGTCCAGCCCTGCAAAAGATGCTTAAAGATGTGTTACACACAGAAACAAAGAAACACGGTCATCAATATGAAAGAAGGTAAAGGAAGGAAACCTCACAGCAAAAGATCACAGGGAATTCAAAGCATATATTAGAACTTATCTTTGGCAAATGGCAGGGCAAAGTTACCACTTATCATTAGTCACATTGAACGTGAATGGCCTGAACTGTCCAGTTAAAAGACACCGTTTGGCTGATTGGGTTAAGGAACAAAACCCATCTATTTGCTGCTTACAAGAAACACATCTTTCCAACAAAGATCCATACAGACTGAAAGTGAAAGGCTGGAAAAAGATATACCATGCCAACAGAAATGAAAAAAGAGCGGGCGTAGCAATCTTAATATCGGACAACATAAACTTTACCACAAAAACCGTTAAGAGAGACAAAGAGGGACACTACATAATGATTAAGGGATCAATTCAACAGGAAGCTATAACAATTATCAATGTATCTGCACCTAACTACAGGACACCGGTTTATCTAAAAGATTTGTTAAGGGACTTAAAGGGAGACTTAGACCCCAATACAATAGTACTGGGGGACTTCAATACTCCACTCTCAGAAATAGACAGATAAATAGGACAGAAGATCAACAAGGATACAGTAGATTTAAACGACACTATAGCCCAAATGGATCTAACAGATATATACAGAACTTTCAATCCTACAGCTAAAGATTTTACATTCTTCTCAGCAGTACATGGAACCTTCTCTAGGATTGACCACATACTAGGCCATAAAGCGAGTCTCAGCAAATTCAAAAGAATTAGAATCATACCATGCAGCTTCTCAGACCATAAAGGAATGAAGTTGGAAATTAGCAACTCAGGAATCCCTAGAGCATACGCAAACACATGGAGATTGAACAACATGCTCCTGAATGAACAATGGGTCATAGAAGAAATCAAAAGAGAAATCAAAAATTTTTTGGAAGTAAATGAGGATAACAGCACAACATACCAAAACTTATGGGACGCAGCAAAAGCAGTGTTAAGAGGAAAGTTTATATCAATAGGTGCCTACATCAAGAAATTGGAAAGGCACCAAATAGATAAGCTTTCAATTCACCTCAAGGATCTAGAAAACCTACAGCAAACCAGACCCAAATCTAGTAGGAGAACAGAAATAATTAAAATCAGAGAAGAAATCAACAGGATTGAATCAAGAAAAACATTCCAAAAAATCAGCCAAACGAGGAGCTGGTTTTTTGAAAAAAAAAAAAAAAAACAAAATTGACACCCCATTGGCCCAACTAACTAAAAAAAGAAGAGAAAAGACCCAAATCAATAAAATCAGAGATGAAAAAGGAAATGTTACAACAGACACCACAGAAATAAAAAGAATCATCAGAAATTACTACAAGGACTTGTATGCCAGCAAACAGGGAAACCTATCAGAAATGGATAGATTCCTGGACACATGCAACCTACCTAAATTGAACCAGGAAGACATCGAAAACCTAAACAGACCCATAACTGAGACAGAAATTGAAACAGTAATAAAGGCCCTCCCAACAAAGAAAAGCCCAGGACCAGATGGATTCACTGCTGAATTCTACCAGACGTTTAAAGAAGAACTAACTCCAATTCTTCTCAAACTATTCAGAACAATCGAAGAAGAGGGAATCCTCCCAAATTCTTTCTATGAAGCCAGCATCAGCTTAATTCCTAAGCCTGAAAAAGATGCAGCACTGAAAGAGAATTACAGACCAATATCCCTGATGAACATAGATGCAAAAATCCTCAATAAAATTCTCGCAAATAGAATGCAACAACACATCAGAAAGATCATCCACCCAGACCAAGTGGGATTCATCCCGGGTATGCAGAGATGGTTTAATGTGCGCAAGACAATCAATGTGATGCACCACATTAACAGACTGCAGAAGAAAAACCATATGATTATCTCAATAGATGCCGAGAAAGCATTTGATAAAATACAACACCCGTTCATGATGAAAACTCTAAGCAAACTGGGTATGGAAGGAACATTCCTCAATACAATCAAAGCAATATATGAAAAACCCACGGCCAACATCCTATTGAATGGGGAAAAGTTGGAAGCATTTCCACTGAGATCTGGTACCAGACAGGGATGCCCACTCTCACCACTGCTATTCAATATAGTTCTGGAGGTTCTAGCCAGAGCTATTAGGCAAGAAAAAGACATTAAAGGGATACAAATTGTGAAGGAAGAACTCAAACTATCCCTCTTTGCAGATGACATGATTCTTTATTTAGAGGACCCAAAGAACTCTACTAAGAGACTATTGGAACTCATAGAAGAGTTTGGCAAAGTAGCAGGGTATAAAATCAATGCACAAAAATCAACAGCCTTTGTATACACAGACAATGCCATGGCTGAGGAAGAACTTCTAAGATCAATCCCATTCACAATAGCTACAAAAACAACCAAATACCTTGGAATAAACTTAACCAAGGACGTTCAAGATCTCTACGATGAGAATTACAAAACCTTAAAGAAAGAAATCGAAGAGGATACCAAAAAATGGAAAAATCTTCCATGCTCATGGATTGGAAGAATCAATATCATCAAAATGTCCATTCTCCCAAAAGCAATTTATAAATTCAATGCAATACCAATCAAGATACCGAAGACCTTCTTCTCAGATCTGGAAAAATTGGTGCTGAAATTCATATGGAGGCACAAGAGACCTCGAATAGCTAAAGCAATCTTGTACAACAAAAACAAAGCCGGAGGCATCACAATACCAGATTTCAGGACATACTACAGGGCAGTTGTAATCAAAACAGCATGGTACTGGTACAGAAACAGATGGATAGACCAATGTAACAGAATTGAAACACCAGAAATCAACCCAAACATCTACAGCCAACTTATATTTGATCAAGGATCTAAAACTAATTCCTGGAGCAAGGACAGTCTATTCAATAAATGGTGCTGGGAAAACTGGATTTCCACATGCAGAATCATGAAGCAAGACCCCTACCTTTCACCTTACACAAAAATCCACTCAACGTGGATTAAAGACCTAAATCTACGACCTGACACCATCAAGTTATTAGAGAACATTGGAGAAACCCTTCAAGATATTGGCACAGGCAAAGAATTTCTGGAAAAGACCCGGGAGGCACAGGCAGTCAAAGCCAAAATCAACTATTGGGATTGCCTCAAATTGAGAAGTTTCTGTACTGCAAAAGAAACAGTCAGGAGAGTGAAGAGACAACCGACAGAATGGGAAAAAATATTTGCAAACTATGCAACAGATAAAGGGTTAATAACCAGATTCTACAAAGAGATCAAGAAACTCCACAAAAACAAAACCAACAACCCAATTAAGAGATGGTCCAAGGACCTCAATAGACATTTTTCAAAAGAGGAAATCCAAATGGCCAACAGGCACATGAAAAAATGTTCAAGGTCATTAGCAATCAGGGAAATGCAAATCAAAACCACAATGAGGTTTCACCTCACCCCGGTTAGAATGGCTCACATTCAGCAATCTACCAACAACAGATGCTGGCGAGGATGTGGGGAAAAAGGGACACTAACCCACTGTTGGTGGGAATGCAATCTGGTCAAGCCACTATGGAAGTCAGTCTGGAGATTCCTCAGAAACCTGAAGATAACCCTACCGTTCAACGCAGCCATCCCACTCCTTGGAATTTACCCAAAGGAATTTAAATTGGCAAACAAAAAAGCGGTCTGCAGCCTAATGTTTATTGCAGCTCAATTCACAATAGCTAAGACCTGGAACCAACCTAAATGCCCATCAACGGTAGACTGGATAAAGAAATTATGGGATATGTACTCTTTAGAATACTATACCACAGTAAGAAACAACGAAATCCAGTCATTTGCAACAAAATGGAGGAATCTGGAACACATCATGCTTAGTGAAATAAGCCAATCCCAAAGGGACAAATACCATATGTTCTCCCTGATCGGTGACAACTGACTGAACACCAAAAAGGAAACCTGTTGAAGTGAAATGGACACTATGGGAAACGGTGACTTGATCAGCATAGCCCTGACTGTTAATGAACAACTTAATACAGTTGTTTTTTTGTCTGTTCTACTTAATATGACTGGTTTAATTCTGTAATTAATACACAGTTATTCTTAAGTGTTGAAAATTAACTGAAATGTGATCCCTGTTAAACATAAGAGTGGGAATAAGAGAGGGAAGAGATGTATAATTTGGGACATGCTCAAGCTGACTTGCCCCAAATGGTAGAGTTAGAAACATACCAGGGGATTCCAATTCAATCCCATAAAGGTGGCATGTACCAATACCATCTCACTATTCCAAGTGATCAATTTCAGTTCACAATTGATCATAATGAAAGGACTAAGAGTCAAAGGGAGCACATAAACAAGTCTAGTACCTGCTAACACTAACCGATAGAATAAATAAAGGGGAGAGTGATCCAACATGGGAAGTGAGATACTCAGCAGACTCATAGAATGGCAGATGTCCTAAATAGCACTCTGGCCTCAGAATCAGCCCTAAAGGCATTCGGATCTGGCTGAAAAGCCCATGAGAGTATTTCAGGCATGGAAAGCCAAGACACGCTGGCAAACGATCTCTGTGAGTGAGATCCCAGTGGAAAGAACAGGTCTTCAAAGAAGGAGGTACCTTTCTCTGAAGGGAGGAGAGAACCTCCACTTTGACTATGACCTTGTCTAAACAAGATAAGAATCGGAGAACTCAAGGGGCTTCCATAGCCTTGGAAACTCATGACTGGAGCATAGGGAGATTACTGATGCCATAGACAGGAGTGTCAATTGGTAAAGTCAACAACAGGAGTCACTGTGCACTTACTCCTCATGTAGGATCACTGTCCTTAATGTGCTGTGCATTGAGATTTAATGCTATAATGAGTACTCAAACAATATATTTCACTTTGTGTTTCTGTGGGGGTGCAAACTGTTGAAATCTTTACTTAATGTATACTAAACTGATCCTCTGTAAAAAAAAAAAAAAAGAAATTATCAACTCCCAACTTGACTCTCACTGGGATTAAACATGACAATAGGTCTGATCTGATTTCATCATCATTTAAAAAAAATCATGTATTATTTTTCACTTTATGTTTCTGTGTGGGAGCAAACTGCTGAAATCCTTACTTAATGTATACTAAGCTGATCTTCTGTATATTAAGATAATCGAAAATGAATCTTGATGTGAATGGAAGGGGAGAGGGAGTGGGAAAGGGGAGGGTTGTGGGTGGGAGGGACGGTATGTGGGGGAAGCCATTGTAATCCATAAATCGTACTTTGGAAATTTATATTCATTAAATAAAAGTTAAAAAAAAAAACAAATAAATTTTTAAAATTAAAAAACAGTTTAAAAAAAGCTATGCATGGATTTCAAATTTTTATTATAACAAAATATTCTTTTAATTCAATTTTCCATGAACTTTTTGAAACACTCTCATATATATATTTTAACTGAATTATTTAAATAGCTTCAAGCGATGATCTGGTGTTCTTTTATTTCAACTTTAGTATTGTAGGACAAGTTTAGTGATAATTAACTTTCTCACCTTTTGTTTATGTCAAAATCTTTTTTTTATAGATTTTTTTTTTTTGACAGGCAGAGTGGACAGTGAGAGAGAGAGACAGAGAGGGAAAGGTCTTCCTTTTGCCGTTGGTTCACCCTCCAATGGCCGCCGCTGCAGCCGGCGCACCGCGCTGATCCGATGGCAGGAGCCAGGATCCAGGTGCTTTTCCTGGTCTCCCATGGGGTGCAGGGCCCAAGCACCTGGGCCATCCTCCACTGCACTCCCTGGCCATAGCAGAGAGCTGGCCTGGAAGAGGGGCAACCGGGACAGAATCCGGCGCCCCAACCGGGACTAGAACCCGGTGTGCCGGCGCCGCAAGGTGGAGGATTAGCCTATTGAGCCACGGCGCCGGCTCTTTTTTATAGATTTTAATTATTTCTTTGACAGGTAGAGTTACAGACAAAGAGAGAGAGAGAGAGAGAGACAGAGAGAAAGGTCTTCCTTTCTTCTGTTACTTCACTCCCCAAATGGCTGCAACAGCCGGAGCTGCGCTGATCCGAAGCCAGGAGCCAGGTGCTTCTCCCTGGTCTCCCATGCGGTGCAGGGCCCAAGCACTTGGGCCATCCTCCACTGCACTCCGGGGCCACAGCAGAGAGCTGGCCTGGAAGAGGGGCAACCGGGACTAGAACCCAGTGACCATAAGGGATGCCAGCGCCACAGGCAGAGGATTAACCTAGTGAGCCATGGCATCAGCCCCTATCTCAAAATCTTTTAGTTTCTCCCTATTTTTGCAGAACAGTTTTGCCCAATGTAGAATCTTGTCTGACAATTTTTTTCTCTCAGCAATTTAAATATATTATTTCACTTTTGACTGACCCCACGTTTACTGATAAAACTGATAATTTTATTGCATATTTTGTACATAATGAGTTGCTTGCCTCATGTTGCTTTTTTCTTTAAAGTTATTTGAGAGGTGGAGTTACAGAGAGAGGGAGAAACAGAGAGAAAGGTCTTCCAAACACTCATTCACTTCCCAAATGGCTGCAACGGCCAGAGCTGGGCTGATCCAAAGCCAGGAGCCAAAAGCTTCTTCCTGGTCTCCCATGTGGGTGCAGGGGACCAAGGACTTGGGCCTGTCTTCCACTGCTTTCCCAGGCCTTAAACAGAGAGCTATCTCAAACAGGAGCAGCTGGGTCTCGAATCAGTGCCCTTATGGGATGCTGGCACTGCAGGTGGCAGCTTTACCCACTATGCCAGAGCCGGCTCTTGCAGGGGGTCCTTGAAATGAAAAGTTTGAATCTGCTTTTGTCATGACTCTTTTCAGGTTTCTAATGTTTTTGCAGTGGATTAACACAGAAGGGGAATGCAACTGATTACTAATCAGAATAATATGTAAATCACCAAGGTCATCAATAGGATTGAATGGGAAAAAAAGAATATCTGACAAGAAGGATCTCATTCTGTTTGGTTTCTCAAAGATCAGATCAGAAAGCCATTAGTTAATTTTGTGTCCATATCATTTAGTGTGGAGTGTGGTAATCTGGGGTTTGCTGTACGCAAGTAGCCTGCTGTCACACTTTTTGTACCTTTTCCCATTTGGAAGGAGGTGTTAATATATGCACAGCAGGAAGCATTAGCAATTGCCCAGGCCTCTCATTGCTCTGCAGGTGTGTTGCCTAAGACCATGTGGTCTTAGCCAAAGAATCTAAGAACGTTGGTAAGTCAGTAAAAGAGCTATTTCAAGTCTCATTTGCAAATTATAGTCTGAGTTTAAGATGAGTTGTGAAGGACATGTTTATGTGTACCCACTCCCCCACCAAGATAGCCAGGTATAGCCAAAGGAAACATTTATCTCCATTTGGAATTTTTCCTGGGAGATCAGGGGGACCCAAGTGGAAAGCTTAAGGCAGTTCATCCAGTGTTTGGGCTCATTTACAGAATATATGGAGAAGCAAATGAAGAGGGAATCAAGTAGGCACTGAATAGGTCTCCTTATCCTTCTCAGTCTGCTGCCCAGGGGCATCCATCCTCCTTACAGAAAAGACATACCCCCACAGGGTACAACAAACAGATTCTCAAGATGTCACTATCAAGGTAGTATTTACTACTAGCTAACCGACTGTTATTATCCGGGAAGAGATATTTAATGATTGTGAGGCCCTCCCCCTAGATACTTCTACTTGCAGGGTAGACTTCAGTCTTGTGGATGCACATTGGTCATTTGCCAGATGAGGAGGACATGGCATAGCAATGAGGTATACACTTTCTGTTGGCTTACCTTGGAAATTATCTCAGACACAAGATGTTGGGTGAGGAGAAGGTAAGCCATGGGGCATCAGAATTCTTTTCAGTGGGGAAATGAGTCTTGCTTACTCAGTACATTAGTTCCTTATAGAACTTGGCTGAAATACCATGCTGGGTGAGCAAAGGGATTGCTATGATCCATAGCTGATTGTTCCCTGGGTAGGCAAATCCAGCTTTGGTTAGTTAGGTTAAGGAGGTGAGACTCTGAGCAACACAAACAAGTGAGTTGTCTCCCCATCATATCAATGAAACAGAGTAGAGAGTCAAACCCTAGAGCTGGCATTCCTTGTTATTTTTAAACAAGTAGTTTGAGTATTTTATAGATTGCAATGTCAACTGAGGATCAACATCTTGGATGTCTGCAGAACACTTTTTATTCTGGTAGGAGGAATTTAAGGCTCCACTTCAGACAACTTCAAGGCGGTGTGAGTCGTTAGCAGGACGTCATAAGGTCTCAGGACGCTGCCCCTTTTAGGCTTTCAGCAGCACTTGATCTCTAGGTTTAAAGGGCAGAGGGATGTTTCTAGCTCTGGAGAGGACATGGTGGAGGCAAACTTGAGGCATCAGTAGGGGTTTCACAAATTCTGCTTTTTAGGGGCTCAACTGAAGCCTGCTTTTAGGGGTCACCCTTATCTGGAGGAAGACTGTTGGCAACACTTATCTCATTTTAGGCTAGTGTCTTGGCATAATTAGGCAATCATTATCTTTAAGGTGTCTTTTTCCGTTTTGGATTTTCCAGTAAAATTGAGGTCTCTAAGATGCATGCAGGTTTCACTTTAAAGGAAGAGCTTTACCTAATTTCTGAGTTATTTCAGATATGAAATAAGGCCCATTATCACTTTGCATATAAAAAGGAAGTCCATATCTAGGAATAAGTTCCTTTAACCACAGCCTGGTCACCTCAGATGTTCTCTCTCTCTCTCTCTCTCTCTCTCTCTGTCTTAACTGATGGGATAATCTTTTTCCCATCGTGAAATGGTATCCATCAATAAAAGTCAATATTTGAAGTTCTCTGGTATCACAGACACGTGAGTGAAGTCTACTTGACAATGATCAAAAGGGGCTGGCCCTCACCCTTTGGGGCCTCTTTTGGCTGATAAGTGTTTCTATTTTGGTTTGTTCTGAACACATAAAGGGCAACCCTGGGTTATTTGTTGCTCTACCTGCTGAAGAAGAGGTCCTGGTAAATGAGGCTGTAAAAAATTCATCAGGACATTGCACCAATAATGTGTACTCTCATGCAAGTGCTTTCTGATGGGTTAGACCAAGGTCTTGGTACAAAGATGAGTCTGTGGCAGATTGATTGTTAACTTTTGGCAACATCCAAGCATCAAAACCCAAGTCCTTTGTTCTTTTCTCATCTTCCTCATTATAATAAGACTTAAGTGGTATACATCAAGATGGGGTACTGAGGCCCAAGCAAGCTCTCCTTTAGCCTCGATCATGGTAGCAAAATCAGTGGTCTGGTTTATTTTTGCAATGTGCTCACCTTTTAGTGGCTAAGACAAGGCATTATTACTACCTGCTTTGTCTTTGTCACTGCTTGCAATAGAGTTTGAATCTTGGCTGTATATTTAATATTCTTATTTCCTGTTCTCAGGAGCACCCTTTCCTTCCAAATAGCATGAACCGCCATAAAGGTATAGTTAGGGTTTATGTTTACCTTCTTTTTTTGATAGCTGGAGAGCTCTTGTCAGAGTGATCAATTTAGCTTTCTTGGGATGAAGTTCAGTAGTAGTGCTCCTGCTTCTAGTGCCTGTCCTTCTGTGACCACTACCCACCCAATCCTCCATTGTTCATTATCAGAAAACTGCTCTGTTAGTGAAAAGGTCCCAGTGTGACTCAGGCTGGGGCTGTTCTGAAAGGTCCAATCTGTTAGAGAAAATAGTCTCCAAGGTTTCCAAATAATCATGATGAAGGAGCTCATTTCCTTGATAGGCAGCAGAGTGGCAGGTTTTAGGGTACATAGTCATATTTGCATTATCATGGTAGGTAGCCTGATAGTTACCCAAGCATCCTGCTGTTAACCCATACCCTCCTTTTTGATTGAGCAGAATCAATATTTGGTGAGGAGCATTTACTGTGCTTAATTGTCTTCAGGTGAAATACATCTTTTTCCATTCTCCCCTTTAGGAGAGAGCAGGTATACAACATAAGGATGTTAAGCACTTAGTAAAGTCCCAATACTATTATGAGAAGTGTGAATTCAAACTAAAATTTTCTTGAAGACTGACCTGACTTTAAGTGAAATCCAGAAGAAGAAATTTGAAAACCAATTACCAGCTCCTTGAAACCAGGGACTTTAATGATACAGAGTCTGTTGAAGCCAGGTGGCCTATCTCTTAATTTAATCAATATTTGTTTTTATCTGGAAAGAAGCACAGCGGCAAGAATAGGCCACTATGCAGGCACCGTCCTGCTCTGTTAGAATACCAAACATCATATTTAGTTATTCTCACTCTCTTTTTATTTTTTTTAAATGGTGGCTCTCTATATAGGTTGCAGCCCTGGCAGAGTTTTGTGATACTTGTTCTCAGGCAAACATGCATATAAACCTTTTCTTTGAAACCTCTTAGCTATATATATTTTCATTTAGAGTTTCATTTGTGACTATTTTAGCTGTTTAAATCTCTTCTTGGCATCTCTCTTTTGCTAAACATTGCTGGTCAGTCATCCTGTAGTTAATTGTGTTTGTCCCTCATTTGCCAAGACAGATGTGGTCCTGGTTGTTGGTCTGATTTGGTCCCTTGCTTTGATGTATGTTGTGGGGTGGGGGGACGATAACTGACAACCAAGAGTCAATTTCAAAAACCCTTTTAGCCCCATACTTAAGCAACAAAGAGGTTTTAGAAGGATGGTCCTTCAAGGAGTTGGTAATTGGTTTTAGAAGGATGGGGGCTAGGGGCTGGACCATGGTCACGTGGCTAATCTTCTGCCTGTGTGAACCCGGTGTGCTGGCGCCACAGGCAGAGGATCAGCCTATTGAGCCGCAGCACCGGCCGTGATTTATTTTTCTAAGTAGTTTTTTGCTTCTTCAAGCTTTTCATTTTGTCTTTGGCACGCTGGCTATAAAATAGTGAAATTAAGTATTAAAACTTAAGGATGGGTGTGGTCAGTTAGTCTTTATATTTTTGAATAACATCTGATAAGTCAGGCATTAGGCTTTAAGTGAATTTAGAAGAGTCTCACGAGAGGTCTCAGCTTTGAGGCCTAACCGTATTCTTTTTTATTTACTAATTTGTTCTTTAATTTTTTATTAATATGAAGAAAACAGATTTCATGGAGTTCATAGATACAATTCTTTTTTTTTAGATTTATTTATTTATTGAAATTTAGAGTTACACAGAGAGAGGAATGGCAGAGAGAGAGAGAGAGAGAGGTCTTCTATCCAATGGTTCACTCCCCAATTGGCTGCAATGGCCAGAGCTGTGCCCATCCAAAGCTAGGAGCCAGGAGCCACTTCTCCCACGCGGGTGCACGGGCCCAAGGACTTGGGCCATCTTCTACTGCTTTCCCAGGCCATAGCAGAGAGATGGATTGGAAGTGGAGCAGCTGGGTCTCAAACCGGCGCCATTATGGGATGCTGGCACTTCAGGCCAGGGCATTAACCCACTGTGCCACAGCACCGGCCCTCATAGAGACAATTCTAAGAATATGATACTTCCCTCTCTGTCTTCCTCCTTCACGCCTTTCTTTTTTTCTTTTACTTTTTTTTTTGACAGGCAGAGTGGACTGTGAGAAAGAGAGAGGCAGAGAGAAAGGTCTTCCTTTGCCGTTGCTTCACCCTCCAATGGCCACCGCGCTGATCTGATGGCAGGAGCCAGGTATTTATCCTGGTCTCCCATGGGGTACAGGGCCCAAGGACTTGGGCCATCCTCCACTGCACTCCCTGGCCACAGCAGAGAGCTGGCCTGGAAGAGAGGCAACCGGGACAGAATCCGGTGCCCCGACCGGGACTAGAACCTGGTGTGCCGGCGCCGCAAGGCGGAGGATTAGCCTAGTGAGCTGCGGTGCCGGCCCTTCTTTTACTTTTTAAAATAACAGATTTTTAGTTTGCTTTATAATCACAGGCTTAATCCTGCTTTCAATAAAGAGTCTAAGATGTAAAAAGTAGAAAGGTCACTGTTCCACAGGAGCATAGAACAAAGGCTCTAAACAATAACAAAATCCCAATTGACATATATTCATGAAAAACTCTTTTGTATGCTATCTATTAGCTGCCACAAATCAGGGAAAACATATTTGTCTCTATGCTAACCCTATTTCTTAACAAATATTTTATTTATAATGGGTTCTTGACGTTTAGGACACACTCATCATGCCCTTTTCAACAAGAATACATTTTCTCCCATTCAACAAAAGGGCAAAAAGATCAGGGATATCATTTTTAAAGATTTTGTCCATTTCCAAAGACTTTATCTAATACAGAGATGGTAAAAAAAATCTTACATCTTCCATCAGATGATTAAACAAACCTCCTATATGATCACAGACATAAGATGGGTGACAGACACTGATGAAACCACGGGGAGCAGCTACTACAGGCTCATAGAACTTACGTATGCCTTCTGCTCTTGTATGGGCTCAATATTTTTTAGCATATTGTGTGGCTTACTGCCAAACTGGTTTGGATTTTATGACTTAGCAGATCATAAAGAACTCAGCTCATACTGGACAGTTCAGGACACATGTTCATTTGGAGCCCTGTGATAAAAAAAATTCCACTTTTCCTGGAGCCCAGTAACACACTTACAGCCATTTTCAATAGATGTGGAATTCAAAGCAGATGGCACAGCCATGCTTCAAAAACACGTGAACTGCACTGTGATTCTTGTTCTAGGGCTTGCCACAGAGCCTACCCTGCATCTATTCCCACCACTGATATCTCCACAGGGTCAAAATCATAGGTTAGCTATATGTGATGGTCACAGAGGACCAGCCCTGAGGGTTCAGGAAGATCTTCAAATCTTCCTCAGATCTTACAATCCCATGTTTTATTCTCCTAGGGTCTCCAAACTAGCCTTGTCTTTGGCATAACTGATTCGCCTTGAATAAGGATGTAAACCTCTCTGAAGTTCGTGGGCTCTCTCACATCTTTTGACTGCTCCTCAGCTGCAATGATCTTTTACTGCAGAAGATAAAATCCTCTTGGTAAGCAACCAAACCCCCCACCCCAACCCTGACACTTAGCCTTTAACTGTTAGTTACCCAGTGTGTCTTTACTCTCCAGGGATCAATATAATTTAAGTGATAACCAGTAAACACTGCTGTCCTTATAGGCTTGCTGCCTCCATATGTTTCAAATGCCTAATTCATTGCACATGAAAAACTGCCCCTCAAAATATCCTTCTCCTAGGTTAGCGTGGTAAGGTACTCCACATTTGAGCCAGTACCTGTTTATTACCTTTTGCCAACATTACAACTTGCTATTTCCTCAAATGACTCTCAGCATTGCCTATCAGTTCTGAACTTTTGAGAAGCAGATAGATATGAAAGAATCACCTTTGCGGGGCTGGCACTGTGGCGTATGGGTAAAGCTGCTGCCTGTGTTTCTGGCATCCCGTATGGGTACTGGTTCTAGTCCTGGCTGCTCTATTTCTGATCCAGCTCTCTGCTATGTCTTGGGAAAGCATTAGAACATGGCCCAAGTTCTTGGGCCCCTGCACTCATGTGGGTGACCTGGAAGAAGCTCCTGACTCCTAGCTTCAGTCCTGCCATTGCAGCCATCCGGGGAGTGAACCAGTGGTTGGAAGACCTCTCTCTCTCTCTGCCTCTCTTTATCTCTCTCTGTAACTCAGACTTTCATATAAGTAAATAAACCTTTAAAAAAAGAAACACCTTTGAATAATAATTATGGCAGAGGAAGCAGAGATCCCTCAGATACCAATGCAGGTGTGATGTGATTCCTGTGAAAAGCGGGAGAGTATAATGGCTTGGAATGAAAGAGCCTCAGACCACAGATTAGGTCACCAGAATCCCAGAAACCAAAGTTTCTCATAACAGAAATAAAATGTCAGGTAGCAATGGCCCTGTTCTTGTACATGCATCATATTCAAAGAACTTCACAGTGGGCGTAGGAATCAGTGGCTTCAGTTGTGGTTTCAAAGTAAGTAGATTCAAAGCTAGGTTGTTGATCATCTAAGTCCCAGCAGAGGCTTTCCATGAAATGTGTTCTGAGGAGGGCAACTCCATAACCCTAGGGCATAATTTGCAACAACCAATATAATTTTTCAGGGCTAAAACTCATATAATAATAATAATCCTATAATAATAATAATATAATAATAATTTTAATCCTTGTGGCTGGATTATCTGTACAACTCTTAGTTATATATTTCCCCTGATGTACTGTTTGTGAAGGAGTTGCTTTCCAGGACTTCCATCAGCATTGGAGGCTGTAATGACTCTTGGTCCATATGTGAAGGAAAAAGGGTGAGCATTCTGTTAGCTGCTAGTGTATTCATTCATTTCCCACTGAATTCCAGGGGAAACAGAAACTAGATATGACAATTAATAGATAGAAGTGATAGGCTATGAGAACGATATAACCTAGCCATCTGTCACCTATCCTCCATATGCTCCCAGACTAACAAGAGACAATAATGATATTTGTGTTCTTTGTTATCAGTTTCAGACTATATATCTTAAAGCACTTATAAAGCTTGAATATTAATTTTTTCCAATTCAGAATATTGTTTGAGGAAGGAGGAAAGTAAAAGTTTCTAAATATACTTGCTGTTGGCTAAGTATTACTAGGGACTCTGCCTTCCATTCAGTTAATGGGATCTGGGTTCAAGACCTGTCTTGGATCTTGAAATTGGGAGAGGGAGGAGAAAAAAGTTCTGGAGCGTGGATGGTAGGGAGAGTAGGATGGGAAGTATCACTGTGTTCCTAAAACTGTATATATGAAATACTTCAAATTTCATCCTTCTGGCTCGGGATTTCTTCAGGGGAGCGTGATGTTCCAGTCTGAGATGATTTAAGCCTCCCTCTTCCTTGAATCAATGTCAGAGGCCCAAATCCATGGGCGCTTTCTTGCTCAGTTTCCCTGTGCCCAGGCATCTTCCTCTGTACCTCATGTTTACTAGTCCCTGAGTCAGTGTGTAAACCGTTTGACCTTCACAGAGTCTGAGAACCCCAGGGGAAATTCATACACAAGGTCTCCTTTGGCCCATGTCCCTGAGTTGAGAAATGCAGTACAAGCTCAGGGATGCTATCAGCAGGATTCTGCAGGTTGCTCAGTTCTTCAGGGCTAATTTAGAGACGTGGTCTTCTTTGGTCTGTGTCCCCAAGCTAGGAAATGCAGCACATCTTTTGTTGTGCTCATGGCAGGATTCCGCAGGTCTCTCACCACTGTAAGCATAGTGGACAGCACACCTGACCTGTGACCCTACTGCCCTGGAGCCTGGGTTCACTGCCTGCCTGGCAGCAAGAGCTGCCAGGTAGCCTGAAGCCCTGGAGATTTTTTCAATATGGAGACAGCCGTTAGATGTTAAATAAATGCCATGTTCTACAGAGTTCTATATAGTGATCCTGCCAAACGAAAACTAGTAACTAATCCTTTCATAATCAATATAAACTTGTGCTAACATGTTGATATTTACCTATCAATAACTATTGACAGACTATATTGTATAAAATGTATCAATAATGAACTGTGGATTAAATTTAAAAAAAATCAATCCTAAAGGAATTCTTAACAAATTGTCAATTTGAATGAATTTCTAGGATAGTCTAAATGACTCCTTAGGGTTAGTCATGTAATCACTGGTTTCATGATGTGGGAGTGAAGCAATAGAGAACAGAGAAAGGGAGATACTTCCTGGAATGATAGGAACTCTCCAGCAACTATTTTGGTTGGGATGGTGGTTTAAATTAAGACTCAGCATCCTGTATCCTTAGACTATGTTTATTTCACCATACACTAAAAATGGGGCATGTCAAAAAGTTTGTGGTAAATGGAACTAATCCATAACTATTTGGTTTCTGATCAGGAAACTAACCACATTGGCCCCTTGTGCCTCCAGTTTTGGTCCAACAGCAAAGTGTCACTCTCAATACTTTTGGGTGAGAGTCCTCCTGATAGTGAGATTCTCACCTGCCCTGACCACTACCCATCTGAACTCACAGAGACTTGGAATGTTCTAAAGGAAACGTCGGCATGCCTCTACGGGCAGAAGGGTGACTTGAGCACTCCCGAAGAAATCTTTTTATTTAAAATTTATTCCCCCCCCCAAAGAAACCATTTATTTAAGGACTACAGACTTCATGTAAATAGTATTAGCAAGAAAAAAAAAAAAAAACCTGTTCCTTGGCCGGTGCTGGGGCTCACTATGCTAATCCTCTGCCTTGCAGTGCCAGCACACCAGGTTCTAGTCCCGGTCGGGGCGCCGGATTCTGTCCCGGTTGCCCCTCTTCCAGGCCAGTTCTCTGCTGTGGCCAGGGAGTGCAGTGGAGGATGGCCCAAGTACTTGGGCCCTGCACCCCAGGGGAGACCAGGATAATACCTGGCTCCTGGCTTCAGATCAGCACGGTGGTGTTCTGAGGAGGGCACCTGCATAACCCTAGAGCATAATTTGCAACAACCAATATAATTTTTCAGGGCTAAAACTCATATAATAATAATAATCCTATAATAATAATAATATAATAATAATTTTAATCCTTGTGGCTGGATTATCTGTACAACTCTTAGTTATACATTTCTCCTGATGTACTGTTTGTGAAGGAGTTGCTTTCCAGGACTTCCATCAGCATTGGAGGCTGTAATGACTCTTGGTCCATATGTGAAAGAAAAAGCGTGAGCATTCTGTTAGCTGCTAGTGTTTTCATTCATTTCCCACTGAATTCCAGGGGAAACAGAAACTAGATATGACAATTAACAGATAGAAGTGATAGGCTATGAGAACGATATAACCTAGCCATCTGTCACCTATCCTCCATATGCTCCCAGACTAACAAGAGACAATAATGATATTTGTGTTCCTTGTTAACAGTTTCAGACTATATATCTTAAAGCACTTGTAAAGTTTGAATATTAATTTTTCCAAATCAGAATATTGTTTGAGGAAGGAGGAAAGTAAAAGTTTCTAAATATACTTGCTGTTGGCTCAGTATTATTAGGGACTCTGCTTTCCATTCAGTTAATGGGATCTGGGTTCAAGACCTGTCTTGGATCTTGAAATTGGGAGAGGGAGGAGAAAAAAGTTCTGGAGCGTGGATGGTAGGGAGAGTAGGATGGGAAGTATCACTGTGTTCCTAAAACTGTATATATGAAATACTTCAAATTTGTATAACATAAATAAATTTTAAAAAAGAAATTTTGTGAGGAACCACAATATTGCTATAATGGCTATAATTTTTATAATATTTATATAATGTGTAAGTTAAGCTACATTTTCATTGACTCACCATTCATCATTCCCATTGGAACATAGTGGCTTATCTTCATAGTGGTTATTTTTACAGACCCTTTTGCCTCAAAGTCATTGGGTTGAAACTTCAGCCAAGAATAAAGATTGGAATCTGGAATTTCTGTAGTTACTTCAGAAATGTACTTAGTAAATATAGAAAATTACAAATAAAAACTGTAATCACATCACCTTGCCTCTGATAGTTAAATGCCACCTGCTAGCCTCTATTATTCTTTCTTTAAAGGAGTCATTTTATTTGTTTGAAGGGCAGATTGACAGAGAGTGGGGAGAGGCAGAGAGAGAAAGAGAACTTTCATCTACTGGTTCACTTCCCACATGGCCACAGCAGCCAGAGATGGGTCAGGCCAAAGCCAGGAGTCTGAAACTCCTTATGGGTCTCCTATGTGAGTCCATGTATTAGGAAAATCTTTTGCTGGTTTCCCAGGTACATTAGCATGGAGCTAGGTCAGAAGCAGTGCAGCCGCAACACAAATTGTATGGGCTGTTGGAGTTGCCACTGCTTAACCTGTTGCACCTACAATGCCAGCCTGAGCATCTATCTTTCTTAAATCCTCTTTTCCAGTTATACCAGAGAGTACAGTTCTATAGAACATCAAATCAGGTGTGCTGAATAAATTCACTGAGGTGTTTTTCATTGGTGCTAGGAACTACAGTATATGAGAGCATTGTTAAATGGAAGTTTTCTGACTTTCATAGCATACTCCAACTTTATAGCTAGTTGACCTAAAATGTCATAGAGCGATTCTATAGAATTTAAAAATAACCATACAACTTCACTATTCATTTTATTTTTATTTCATTTTTAGAGTTATTTTATGTGTATAAAGTTAATTGAAAATAGATCTTAATGAAAAATAAGAATGGGAATAAGAGATGGAAGAAGAGGATGGAAGGGCAGGTAGGGTGGAAGGAATTACTATGTTCCTAAAGTTGTGTCTATGAAATGCATGCAGTTTGTGTGCCTTAAATAAAATTTTTCTGGAGGAAAAAAAGAAAAACCGAAAATAGTGTTCAAGATTTATGGGATACTATCAAATGATCAAACATACGTGTATTAGGAGTTACTGAAGGTGTAGAAAGAGAGAATGAATTAGAACACCTCCTGTTCATTGAAGTAACAGCAGAAAATGTCCCTAATTTGGAGAAAGATAGGGACATTAAAGTACAAAAAAGACTGAGAACCCCTAATAGATCTGATCGGGAAAGATCTTCACCATGACACATTATATAAATGTGCATAAGAGAAATGCCATATTACCTTCAAAGGATCTCCAATTAGACTGAGAGCAGATTTCTCATCAGAAACCCTACAGGCTTGGAGTGAATGTAGAAACATAGTCCAAATCTTAAAAGAAAGAAATCATCAACCCAAAACTGTACCCTGCAAAGCTCTCATTTAAGAAAGAGGTGAGGCCTGCGCCACGGCTCACTTGGCTAATCCTCCGCCTGCAGTGCCAGTACCCTGGGTTCTAGTTCTGGTTGGGGCGCTGTTTCAGTCCTGGTTGCTCCTATTCCAGTCCAGCTCTCTGCTATAGCCCAGGAAGGCAGTGGAGGATGGCCCAAATGCTTGGGCCCTGCGCCCGCATGGGAGACCAGGAGGAAGCACCTGGCTCCTGGCTTCGGATTGGTGCAGCGTGCTGGCTATAGCGGCTATTTGGGGGGTGAATCAATGGAAGGAAGACCTGTCTCTCTCTCTCTCTCTCTCTCTCTCTCTCTCTCTCACTGTCTAACTCTGCCTGTCAAAAGAAAAAAAAGAAGGAGGTGAAATAAAGACTTTCCAAAACAGAAATTGAAAGAATTTGTCACCACTCATCCAGCATTACATTGATAGTTACACTACACATAGAAACAGAAAAAGATAGTCATCTTCATGAAAGAATGTGAAGGCAGAAAATCTCCTAGTAAAAGTAGAAAGGAAATTAAAAAAAAAACAATAGGGAGATTTGTGGAAAAATGGCAGGACCGTCATTACTTATCAATAATAACCATGAATTGTAAATGACCTAAATGTTTCAATTAAAAGATAAAGACTTGTAGAATGGATTAAAAAATAAGACCCATATATTTGTTATTTGCTACAAGAAACACACCTCACCAACAAAGATACACACAGGCTGAAAGTGAAAGAATGAAAGATAACTCATGCTAACAGAAAGCAAAAATGAGCAGAGCAGTCATCCTAATACCAGACAAAATAGACTTTATCACAAAAAACTGTTAAAAGAGGAAAAAAGACATTATGTAATCATTAAGGGATCAATTCCACAGGCTGATGTGACTATAATAAATGTATATGCACACAATGCTAGGATATATGACAATTTAAAAGAAATGTTCATGGATCTAAAGGGAGACATAGGCTCCAATACAGTAATAATGGAGTAATAATGGGAAACCTCAATATCACAATTTTATCAATGGACAGATCAACTAGATTAAAGAAATCAAGAAACATCATAGATAATCTACACTACTGACCCATTGGACCTAATTGATACCTACAGAACATTTCATTTCACAGTTGTAGAATACACATTCTTCTCATCAATACATGGAACTTTCTATAGGATAGACATATGCCAATTCATAAAGCAAGTCTCAATAAATTCAAAACAGTTGAAACCATACCATGTATCTTTTCTGACCACAATAGAATGCAGCTGGAAATTAACAACTCTAGAAACTCTAGAAAATATGCAACCACATGGATACTGAACAACATGCTGCTGAATGAACAGTGGATCATAGAAAAAATCAGAAGGGAAATTTAAAAATTCCTGGAAATGAATGAAAATGACATCACAATATATCAAAACTTGTAGGATATAGCAAAAGCAGTGTTAAGAGGAAAGTTTATAGCAATTAGTGTCTGCATCAAGAAATTGGAAAGGCATCAAATAAATGATCTAACAATGCGTCTCAAAGACTAGAAAAGCAAGAACAAACCAAGGGACCAGTGCTGTGGCATAGTGGGTTAAGCTTCTGCCTGTGATGCCAGCATCCCATATGGGCACCGGTTTGAGTCCCAGCTGCTCCACTTCCAATCCAGCTTCTTGTTAGTGGCCTGGGAAAGCAGTGAAAGATGGCCCAAGTACTTGGGTCCCCTGCAGCCACATGACAGACCTGGAAGAAGCTCCTGGCTGCTGGCTTTAGATTGGCCCAGCTCTAGACACTGCAGTCATTTGGGGAGTGAACCAGCAAATGTAATACCTCCATCTCTGTCTCTTCCTCTCTCTGTCTGTAACTCTGCCTCTCAAATAAATAAATTTTTAATTAAAAAAGAGAACAAACCAACCCCAATGTTAGTAGGAGGAAATAAATAATTAAATTTGGAAGAAAAATAAATCTCCTCCCAGAATACAAAATATAAGTGAAATGAAGAGCTGGTTTTGGGGGAAAAAAATAAACAAAATTGATACACCATTTGCCTAACTAATCAAAAAAGGGAAGGAAGACCTAAATTAATAAATTCAGAGATTAAAATATATTACAAACTTTAATATCCTTAGAGAGTGTTTTGTCCAACTTACACATTATATAAGATACCACCTGATTAATTTTAAGGTCTTAACAAATGATCTTAGAATAATTACCCTTATGATTTTAATATGAGGCCATGTTATCCTGGAAAGATCCTCAATTTGATATATTCCATGAGTCACTTCTTTCAAAATAGTTTGCCATTTGGAGGTACTGGGGATGAGAACTTGTTTTATTTTCAAACCCAGGAAATCCTGATTTGGAAATATTTCTTTTAAACCATAACTGAACAGTTTTCGTCTTTAATTTTATCTCTTCTCATAATTTATCATGTGCATACAAATTTCCCCATCTGGATTCATAAATTTATTCAGCACCCTTTGCATTTTTTGTATTACTACAGGAACACCTTTGCTAAGTCTTCTGCCAGTACATAACGTGTTTCCTTTTCTCCATACTCCAGTAAGAATAGGCTCACTGCCCTTCAAGATGTCCCCAGCACTCCTGTCAAGGTCTACCTTTCATTAACAGTTTCTTCAAAGTCCTTCTAGATTCTGCCCTTTTTCCAACACCAAGGTAATACCACATGATTTTCTTTATACTAGTAACTTGAAAGAAGTTAAGTTTCGGGGCCAACGTTGTGGTGCAGCATGTTAAGATGCTGCCTGTGATGCCGGAATCTCATATGAGCACTGGTTCATGTCCCGGCTGCTCCATTTCTGATCCGGTGCCCTGCTAAAAGCCTGGCAGCAGAAGATGACACAGTGCTTGGGCCCTTGTTACCCACATGGTAGACCTGGAAGAAGCTCCTAGCTCCTGGTTCCTGGCTTCAGCCTGGCCCAGTCCTGGCCATTGCAGACATCTGAAAGTGAACCACCAGAGGGAGGACAATTCTCATTCTCTCTCTCCCCTCCAAACTATTTTTTTTCTTCTTGAGAGGCTGATTTTATTGTACATTTGGACCCCATTTTTGTTATAATTCTCTCAACTCTTTTAAATAAATAAATATTTTTTTAATAAAAAGAAGTTAAGTTTCAATTATCTATTGCTGTGAAATGTTTCTTTGAAATTAAGTATATCATAAGCTTAACTCTCCACTTATGGAATCAACCTAGATGTCCATCAATTGAAGACTGGATAAAGTATGACTTATATATACTATGGAATATTATACAGTGGTTAAAAATGAAATTCTGTCATTTGCAACAAAATGGATGAAACTGGTAACCATTATACTTAGTTAAATAAGCCAGTCCAAAAAGACAAATACCGTATGTTCTATCTGATCTGTGTAACTAATAGATCTTTGTAAAAAATAAGAATAGGAATAGAAGAGGGAGGAGGAAGAAGGGCAATAGTATGGGCGAGAGGGAGGAAAGGTGGGAAAAATTGCTGTGTTCCTAAATTTGTGTATATGAAATGCATGAAGTTTGTATTCCTTAAATAAAATTTTAGAAAAAATAAATAAAAAAGAATCAACAAATAGTAAGAAGAAAAAACACTGTTCCTCACAATAGAAACAAAGGCTGTAAACAATAATCAACTCTCAAAATGCCAATTTTCCTCATATACATTTTTTTTACTCTACTAGTTACCACAGATCAGGGAAAACATATGGTATTTGTCATTTTGGGACTGTCTTATTTCACTAAGTATAAAGGTTAAACTTCTGATTATAAAATAAACAAAGTATGTCATTGTAAAAATTAAAAGAAAGGAGGAGGAGGAAAAATTGTAAAAATTAAAAGAAAGGAGGAGGGAGGGTGGGAGCACAGGTGGGAGGGAGGGTAGCATGGGAAATACCACTATGTTCCTAAATCTTCATATATGAAATACAGGAAATTTGTTCACCTTATACAAATTTTTAAAATTAAAAAAAATACTCTACACAGAAGATGTATTATTCTCCAGAGTCTCTCCACATGTCCTGAGCTTCTCACACAATTTTGGTTTGGGGATAATGAACTTGTTTGGATGCTTGCCAAGATGCAAAAAGCAAAAAATGTCACTCTTAAAGCTTGGGTCTGGGTCTATGATTGCCAAACTGTTTTTCAACAATGAAACCATAGTCCCGCACAGATTCAAAGTAATATAATACAGATTCAAGATCTCAAAAGGAGGAATTTCAAAAAACTTTCTACCACTATAGATTATTACCTATTTGAGAATTTCACATAAAATAAGTCATTATAGCCGGCACCGCGGCTCACTAGGCTATTCCTCCGCCTTGCGGCGCCGGCACACCGGGTTCTAGTCTCGGTCGGGCCGCCGGATTCTGTCCCGGTTGCCCCTCTTCCAGGCCAGCTCTCTGCTGTGGCCAGGGAGTGCAGTGGAGGATGGCCCAAGTGCTTGGGCCCTGCACCCGCATGGGAGATCAGGAGAAGCACCTGGCTCCTGCCATCGGATCAGTGCGGTGCGCTGGCCGCAGCGTGCCAGTCGCGGCAGCCATTGGAGGGTGAACCAACGGCAAAAGGAAGACCTTTCTCTCTGTCTCTCTCTCTGTCACTGTACACTCTGCTTGTCAAAAAAAAAAAAAGTCAGTATTATTTTTTAGTCTTGCTTTGTTCACTCAGCATTTTTTGACATTTATCTATTCTGTTCTTGTATGAGGAGCTCATTCCTTTTCATTCTTGAGCAGTATTCTACTATACTATTCTAATCAAATGTTTTGGTTTGATCACCTGTAGATGAATCTTTGAATTGTTTACAATATTTTGGCTGTTTATGAATAAAACTGTAATGAATATTAATATGAGTATGCCTTTTGGGGAAAATGTTTAACTTCTACTAGATAAACATGTAATACTAGAATTGTTGGGCATTGAGGCTGGTGTTGTGGTGCAGCAGGTTAAACCACAGCCAGCATCCAGTATCAGTGTGCTGATTTCAGTCCTGGCTGCTCTGCTTGCAAACCAACTTCACGCTAATGCACCTAGGAAATGAGCCAAAGGTGACTAAAGTACTGGGGCTCCTAACAACCATGTGGTAGAAACAGATGGAGTTCCTGGCTCCTGGCTTCAACGTAGCCAAGTTCTGACTCTTGTGGTCATTTGGGGAGTGAACCAACTGATGGAAGCACTTTGTCTTTCTCTCTCTCCATCCCCTTCTCCCTTTCCCCCATGCCACCACTGTGACTTTCAAATACATAAGTACATCTTTAAGTACTAAAATAATATTTTTTTAAAAAGTGTTGGGCATAGAATAAACCTATAATTAATTTTATATAGGCACTGTTAAAATGTGTCCCAAAATGGTTATGTTACATTCCCATCAGCAATGAATGAGAATTCTGGTTGCTCTACATCTCCAGGCTATTAATATTATCATGTTTTTAATTTTTTAAATTTACTTCAGAGGCAGAGATACAGAGAGAAATCTTATCCACTCCTCATTACCAACTATGCATACAACAGCCATGAATGAAAGCAAGTAATGCTGGGAGCCAGGAACTCAGTCTCCCACTTATTGGCAGGAACCCAACTACTATTGAATGACCTTGGCAAATTATAATTATGTTATAAAATCAACAGAGCATGGATCTCTTTCTAGACTTTCTGTTCTATTCCACTGATCAGTATGTTTCTTCCTATGCCAATATTACACAGTTTTGATTAGGAAGCATCTTCGTAAGAATGTTAAATCCTGAACAACCCTTTATTAAAATGATTTCCTCTATGTAATGTTACATGCCATTTCTCCTGATCCAGTATCCACAGAACTCATTCCTGTATTGCTCTTCTGGATCCTGCTGATATATATTAGCCAGTTCCCATGGCTCTTTTGACCAGTGATCCAAAGATCTGGATCATTAATCCGATTCTTCTCATAATAACTACAGTTCAGCCTACCTTGGGTCATTCTGAGAATTGATGCAAGTTATTTGTCCACATGCAATGAGGAGAAGTTAGAAGAGATCGTTGGGGGCTGGCACTGTGGCATAGCAGGTAAAGCCGCCACCTGCAGTGCCAGCATCCCATATGGGGCACCAGTTTGAGACCCGACTGCTCCACTTCCAATCCAGCTCTCTGCTATGTCCTGGGAAAGCAGAAGATTGCCCAAGCCTTTGGACCCCTGCACCCGCATGGGAGACCTAGAGGAAGCTCCTGGCTCCTATCTTTGGATCAGCACAGCTCCGGCCATTGCAGTCAATTGGGGAGTAAACCAGTGGATGGAAGACCTCTCTCTCTCTCTCCTTCTCTATGTAACACTGACTTTCAAAGTAAAAAAAAATACGAAGAGATCTTTGATAGGATAAGCATATCCGTGATGAAGTATGGTCTCCAGAAGAGGAAAGTCTGTTCTCTTCTAGAAAGGAGTAAGGAGTGAATTCTTCTTGCATACAGCATTCATGAGAATCTTCAAATTCAAGTTTCTGATCTCATCCACTCAAGTGTCCCCCTCAAAATTCTCAAGGTAACACATCATCCCTAACAGGGCCTCTTATTTTTAACACAAGAGACATACAAGCACTCTAAATTTAGTAATCTTTATAATTATTCGTATTTTTTGCAAATCTTGAATATTAACTTCAGCATAGTCTTCCCTCCAGCTCTAGGGTGAGGTTCTCTTTTGTGGGGAGCAGCTCGGACTAGACTGGGTTGCTGGAATTAAGACTTGTTCTATGCATCTGCTCTCCCACAGTATGGCGCTGGGAGAGAAGAAAACAGCTTCTGCACAGCTGCCTCCAGTTCAGCCAATAAACAGCAGGACCCGCTCCTGATTGGAGGAGAGCAGCGTACTCGGCATGTGGGCAGCCGAGTTGGGATTGGCGGAGGAGGACTATAAAGGAGGAGAGAGATGGCATGCACCAGGAACATCTAAGGGGAACATCTAAGGGGAACACCTGTGCAGCCCCCGAGAGAGCTGGCCGGCGGTGTGCCGCTCCCCTGCGGAAGTGGGGAATGTGGCCAGGGGGAACCGCCCTTCCACGGAGGTGGAAGGGACAGTAGCCAACCCGGGAAGAACCAGCAGCAAACCCGGGGAGGGCCGAGCAGATGAAAGAACAGCGCAGGGTCCTGTGTCGTTCCTCCACGTAGACGGGGAGCGACACTCTTTAACCACTGCCATAGAGTTCTTATGACTTCCACACCATGCCCCAGACAAACACCTATTTGATCTTGAACCTCTTTATCAGTTACTTTTTTCTTTTCTGGTTAACTAATTTTGTAATTCTCATATTTCCAATTCAAGTACTAAAGTCCTTATACCAGCCAGGGTACCACTTCTATCTGTATCTTATTTTAATATACCACAAAAGAGAATCTTATTTTTATAATGCTACAGTACAACAAAATCTACTTGTTGGAACTATCAGTCCTTATTGCTGTCTGACAAGTAACTGATCTAATAACAGAACCTTGCTTCTGTGGGTTTGCTCTTTTTATTTACTTTTTAAAGATTTTATTTATTTTTTTTTGAAAGTCAGAGTTACACAAAGAAGGAGAGGCAGAGAGAGAGAGGTCTTCCATCTACTGGTTCATTCCCCATTTGACTGCAATGGCTGGAGCTGTGCCAATCTGAAGCCAGGATCCAGGAGCTTCTTCCAGGTCTCCCACGCAGGTGCAGGGGCTCAAGGACTTGGGCCATCTTCTACTGATTTCCCAGGCCATAGCTGAGAGCTGGATTGGAAGTGGAGCAGCTGGGACTTGAACCAGTGCCCATATGGGATGCTGGCACTGGAGGCGGTGGCTTTTACCTGCTATGCCACAGCGCTGGCCCCTTATTTTTTTACATATTTATTTATTTGAAAGAGAGAGAGAGAGAGAGAGAAAGAGAGAGATCTTCCATCTGCTAGTTCACTCCACAAATGGCTGTAAGGACTGTGGCTGGGCCAGGCTGAAGTCAGAAGGTAGGAGCTTCTTCTGGGTCTCCCACATAGGTAGCAGGAACCCAAAATATCATCAACTGCTTTTCCCAGGCCATTATCAAGGAGCTGGATCAGAAGTGTAGCAACCAAGACACAAACTATTGCCCACATGGGATGCTGGAGTCGCAGGCGGTAGCTTGACCCACTATGCCACAATGCTGGCCCAAGGGCTTGCTTTTTAAAAACATTTATCTACTTACTTGAAAAGCAGAGTTACAGAGAGCATGTAAAAGGAAGAGAGACAGAGACAGAGATACAGAGACAGAGAGATTGATTTTCCATCCACGGGTTTACTCCTCAAATGGCTGCAATGGCCAAGGTTGGGCCACAAGGAAGCCAGGAGCCTGGAACTCCATCCAGGTCTCCCACTTGAATGGCAGAGCATAAATGCTTGGGTAATATTCCACTGCTTTCCCAGGCACATTATCAGGGAGCTCTATCAGAATCAAAGTGTCCAAGACTCAAACAGGCACTCTGAAATTGGAAGCCGCCATTGCAGGTGGCAGCTTAACCCACTGCTTCATGAAGCTGGTCCCAATGGTTGCATTTTAAGGAGCTCTTCTGCACTAACAGAAACAGATAGTGATCCAGAGATTTGAGTAATTTATTTGGGAAATAATCCCAAGGTTTCAGTACATGGTGAAGGAGTGGGAAACTGAAACAATAAAGGGATAAAAGTTAAGCGTACACTAGTCAGTGGGTGACCACGTGAGCTCCTAGGACACAAGTCTGTGGAAATCGAGACAGTGCCAATCAATCATGTCAGAATTATTCCACGAGGATTGGAGAAGCTGTGATATTTATTCAAGAAACTTCTCTGGTTGAGAATTCCTTCCAGATGTTAATCTCTCTTGTTTCCATTCCAATTCTTTCTTTATAGCAAAGTAAATTCCATATTTAAGTATGAAAGCTGAAACCAACATAATCCTAAGGTGGTAGAACATATTATTTCAAAGTAATCTCAAGTAGAAATACAAAACTTAAAAAAAAAAGAATATTGAGTTAATGAATTTAACCATTATCAATTTCAAATTCTTGAAAATTTGTTTACTTGAGAGACAGAGGAGAGCTTCCATTCCCAGATGCTCACAATGGCCAGGGTGGCTGAAGCCAGGAGTGGGGAACTCAATCCAGTCCTCCAGAGTGAGTGGCAAGAACCCAACTACTTGAGCCATCACCGCTGACTCCCAGGACTTACATTAGCAGAGAGCTGGAATCAGGAGCCAGAGCCACATATTGAATCCAGGCATTACAGTGTGAGACATAGGCATCTTCACTGGCTTAACAGCTAAGCCAAACACATAGCCCTCAAATATTTTATACAGTAAGTAATTTCAGAAATGAATAAATTGGAACAGGTATTTTTTTCTCAATATGCACAGATACACTTAAAATTTATGAATCTTGATCTTGCTGAAAGTGCTTTGCCAGAACCTGAGCAGTTTCTATGATGTTGGAAATGGCAAGACTATAGGAACTATATGAAGAGTGCAGTGACTTGAAGATGGATGTAATGCCCGGAGAGGGTGACTTTCTGTGTGTTGAGGTTGGAAGTGGGATCCGGAGCCATTCCTGAGTCCCTCCTGCCACAGGACCTCACTCAGCTCCAAAGGAAGGCCTGATGGAGGAGGAGGCGTGGCCTAGCCAAGGCATCACTAGCCAGGAAAGGCAGCCTTGCTAACTGGTGCAACCCTGGGAAGCAGCCTGCCCATGTCACCGGCCCACACTTCCAAAGCTAGGACAAGGGAGGAACTGGATGACCAGGAGGATGACCACAGCTGTACAGAAGAGGAGCAGCTGAGTGGTGTGGTACGCTATATAGTATCAACGGCCCTGGAAGAAACTAACACGATGTTTCTGAGAACCTCCGGAGCCAGAAAAGCAGCCCTGGACGGCGGATTTCAGATGCATTATGAGAAGACCCCGTTTGATCAGTTAGCCTTCATTGAAGAGCTTTTTTCACTTGTGGTTGTCAGTCATCTGACCGAAAAACTCGGTTGCAACGAGATTATTAGCTGAATGCTGATGGAAGAGGAGGAAACTACTTGAGGTGGGGCCCAACATTTCACCTGCTTTGGGGTTTGTTACAAATAGGTTCTGAGCCAGTGAAAACCTTGATCTTCAGGAAAATAACTTTGTTTTTCAGAACAGAAGACCAAGGGACACTGCACAGTTATGAAAAAGGAAAAGAATAATAAAGGAAAAAGGAGCTAGGACGGTTGAAGTCCATTTTCAAGAATGCCCTGAAATACCCATGGCTTGTGACTTTGTGTACTATGAAGATTATTTTCCTTGCATTGAAAAAGATGTTTTTCATATTTGTTTGGCTGAAAAGATGGTTTTGCAAGAGTAATCCATGACCAAGACAAACTGCCATTATAAGAGCCCACTGATAATTATATAAGAAAAATGTCTCCAAGATCATTTGGACTGAAAGCCTGTTGAGAAAACTTTGAAAGTTACAAACAATTATTTTTGCCATGGTTATCAAAGGCTAACTTTTCAGTTGTAAGTTGAGTATTCTTCATTATCCAAAAGGATGAACGAACTCAAAAAGAAATCATATTTATCCCACATGCTATATATTAAGATGTGTTTCCAAGAGCATCTGAAATTATGTTTGTAGATTCAACTTGATTGTAAAGCTACTGTGATCTATAATTCAATAAAATCCATTGTTTTGGTTGTTTTTAAAAGTCAAAAGTTATTGCCGGCGCCGCGGCTCACTAGGCTAATCCTCCGCCTTGCGGCACCAGCACGCCGGATTCTGTCCCGGTTGCCCCTCTTCCAGGCCAGCTCTCTGCTGTGGCCAGGGAGTGCAGTGGAGGATGGCCCAAGTACTTGGGCCCTGCACCCCATGGGAGACCAGGATAAGTACCTGGCTCCTGCCATCGATCAGCGCGGTGCCCCGGCTGCAGCGCGCTGTCCGTGGCAGCCATTGGAGGGTGAACCAACGGCAAAAGGAAGACCTTTCTCTCTGTCTCTCTCTCTCTCACTGTCCACTCTGCCTGTCAAACAAAAACAAAACAAAACAAACAAAAAAACAAAAAGTCAAAAGTTATGATAACCATTAAGAAATTTATAATGTAGACATTAAAATGTACATCAGAGTATAAAGAAAAGAAATTCCTCGCACCCTCATACACTAGAGAAATTTTGTTTAACTTGTTTTGTTTTCTGTTTAACTCGACAGGGAAAGGCTACTTGGACTTTTCATTTTAAGAACTGTTACTGAGGTCTTGGAGCCTCCTCCACCCTAGGGCCCAGGCTTGAGGGATGTGCCCTGCTCAGGAGGAGGCAGATAAGATGGTATCTGTGGGCATTGTATGGGCCAGTGTGCTGGCAGAGATTCCTTACAAGCTGTTACTTCAGTTTCTTATATGCTGCACCACTAGTTGAAGTGACTCTATGCAAAGACAGAGAAGGAGAGCCAAAGTCTTCTGGATGTGTCTGCTTTAAACACCCAGGAACTGTGTTAAGATCAAGTCACATAGCTACAGGAATGAAGAAATGATGCGCAGAGCTTCCTTTCCCATGCAGTTTTTCCCAACTGATAATGCTGCAGCACCTCCAGACCCTTTTTCTTTCCAAAGATGCAATGGCATGTACATAATCCAGTAGCTAAAGGATGCAAGTTGGCAAAGCATAATGGAAAATGATATAAAAAATGTCACTTGAGGGGCAAGTGTTTGGCTTAGCAGTTAAAACATTGCTTGGGAAACCTGCATGCCATATCCAAGTACCTGGGTTTGAGTCATGCCTATATTCCAAATTCCAGTATTCTGCTACTGTGCATGCTGGGAGGCAGCAGATGATTATAGCTCAAGGTCCCTTCCACCAGCAGATGAGAGTTCTCTTGCTCACTGTCTCTCTCTCGCGCTCTCTCCCCCTGTCTCTCTCAAATAATTTTATTTAAAAAAGTCATTTGAATCAGTTAACAGAATTGCATTCCAAAGTAATCTGAATAATTCAAAGAGAACCTGAATAGATCTGTGTTTTCAAGAGATGGGGTTTCCACGAACACTGAGACTAGACAGAGGAAAAAACAAATTGGGAACAAAAATATCAGCAAAGTGTACCAGGTATGAACAGTAGAATTTTAGATAAACATTTTAGATATTCAGAGATACATTTTAAGAACTCAAAGAGTTTTAATGATGTCCCCAAAATGGGAAAGTATTATTTGTATTTTTCCTAATTTAGTACTCCATTCAATTTCATTCCAATATTTTTTGTCTACATATTAAACACCACTGCAAGTATTGAGGATACAACAGTATCTTTCCCTCACAGAGTGCATATTTAGGTAATCAAAGCAAATACTCCAAAAGGATCTTCAAACTACCAGGTGAAGGCAAAAGTTAGAAAATAAACTGGGGCAGGCCCATTGCTGAGGTATAGCGGGTGAAGCCGCCTATAATGCTGGAATCCCATATGGATGCCAGTTTGAGTCCCAGCTGCTCCATTTCTGATCCAGCTCTCTGCCATGGCCTGGGAGAGCAGTGGAGGTGGCCCAAGTCCTTGGGTCCTGCACCCATGTGGGGGATCCGGAAGAAGCTCCTGGCTCCTGGCTTTGGATTGGCCCAGCTCTGGCCATTGCAGCCATTTGGGGAGTGAACCAGGGGTTGGAAGATTTCTCTCTCTCTGTCTTTGCCTCTGCCTCTCTGTAACTCTGCTTTTCAAATAAATAAGTAAATCTTTAAAAAGAAAGAAAATAGACTTGGCTAGGAAGCACATAGGGAAACAAGGTCAGGAGTTTTATTTTTATCAAACAAGAAGCAACTGGCTTATAATTTTTTTTCAACTTTTATTTAATTTAAATTTTATTGAATATAAATTTCCAAAGTACAACTTTTGAATTATAGCGGCTTCCCCCCCCCATAGCCTCCTCCCACCCACAACCATCCCATCTCCCACTCCCTCTCCCATCCCATTCACATCAAGATTCATTTTCAATTATCTGTATATACAGAAGATCAACTTAGTATATACTAAGTAAATATTTCAACAGACTGCACCCACACAGACACACAAAGTATACAGTACTGTTTCAGTGGTAGTTTTAGCGTTAATTCGCATAGTACACCACATTAAGGACAGAGATCCTACATGGGGAGTAAGTGCACAGTGACTCCTGTTGTTGATTTAACAATTGACACTCTTATTTATGACATCAGTAATCACCCGAGGCTCTTGTCATGAGCTGCCAAGGCTATGGAAACCTTTTGAGTTTGCCAACTCCAATCTTATTTAGACAAGGCCATAGTCAAAGTGGAAGTTCTCTCCTCTCTTCAGGGACAGGTATCTGCTTCTTTGATGGCCCATTCTTTCCGCTGGGATCTCACTCACAGAGATCTTTCATTTAGGTCATTTTTTTTTTTTTGCCAGACTGTCTTGGCTTTCCATGCCTGCGAAACTCTCATGGGCTTTTTAGCCAGATCTGAATGCCTTAAGGGCTGATTCTGAGGCCACAACTGGCTTACAGTTAACAATAATTCATTTCATTCTCTGTTGACAAGAGTTGGGTAGGGTCATCATTATTATCATAACCCTTTCCAGATTTTGAAGCAAAATGTCAAAACATTTTACTTAATTTTCCTAAAGTATTAAATGGCAGTAGAAACATAAGACTTATCCCTGGACACTATGATGTCTGTCTACTGATTTTCTGTGAATCATACACTCAAGAAACACAAAAACAGGGTGGGCATTTGATGCTTCAGTTAAAATGTCTCTTGGGATACTTGCATCCCATATCAGAATGTCTTGGTTGGAGTCACAGCTCCCCTTCAGCTAATGCACACCCTCGGAAGCAGTAGATAATGGCTCAAATGATTGGGTCCTCTTATTCATGTGGGTGACCCAGTTGGGGTTGTGGGCTCTTGGTGTGTTTCTGTCGCTCTGTGTGTGTGTGTTTGTGTGTGCATGTCTCCTCATTTCAAATAAATTTAAAACAACTTAGTTTAAAAAAAACATCAAAAGGACAAAATTTTGTGCCTTAATTTATAGAGTTTTATTTGTTGCTTAAAACAATGAACAATAGGCACAGACATGCTAGGAATTATCTGTACTTGCTGACACTGACAGAAGAAAAGAACCCTGCATCTCTCTGTAAAATCGTCAGAAATATACTCAGTTTTGTGTATGTGATAACATTTCTACTACCAAGAGACTAAAAATCATGTGTGGAATCTTAAATTAGAGACATTTTCTCAGCCTGATGAGCAAGCCATCTTGAGTCAAAAAGGTTTCTGAAAATACAGAAAAAGTCCAGCAGCCAGAAAAACAACGGAAACAGACAGAGAAATAATCACTAATAGTGGCAGGAAAGCTCTTCTTTCTGAGGCTGCTGGACCACTGTCAACACTACCTCCATAGCCTCTGTGCAGGCAGTTGGGAGGAGACCACCCACGGCCACAGTGGCAGTGATGTTTGTTATTGCAGATCCCCTTCTTATTGCAGGCCTCAGGAAGGCAGATCTGTGACAAGACAGACAGATTGACGCATTTCCTGTGGATGCATATCTTGCCAGTTCCACAGACAGTGCCATCTTTCACTTCACCAATGTCAGGTTTGCCCAGTTCAAAACGATGCTGGATACTCCAGCAGGTGACACCATTGATGTGAGTGAGCTGCAGAGCAGAAGTATCTTGCAGATGAGGGATGTCGTCCACATTTTCACAATGAACTCTCCCACAAAAGATGTCAGAAGTATTACATTTTAGGTATGCTGTGCCATTTGTACCACAGTGTCCAAAACGGCTTCCTTGGGTGTTGATTTCTTTATAGCAATTCTGAGAGGCACTCTTTGCACCTTTACCAAAAATCTCCCTGCATTGTTGGTCATGGTTATTGCATCTCTTTTCATAGCAGTAAGCGCTCTTACCACAAGGGATACCATTTTGCACATATGTATCTTCTGGGCACTGATGTGACATACCATTGCACCACTCTGGAAGATCACATTCATTGACCTGTTGCCTACACACTTTCCCTGATGGCATGAACTTGCAGTCTTTACAACAAAGCCCAAAAGCACAAGCAGCCCCAGGCCTCAGGGTACAGTTCAACAGACAACAGGGATCTTGTTCACACTGTTGTAAGGATCCACAATCACAATCCTCTTCTCCTTCAACCATGCCATTCCCACAACGCTTTAGTATAAAGACTTTCTCTAGTCTTGGAATACCGTGTAGACAAGATCCCTGTTGTGAAGTGGTATTCATAAAATCAGCGTAACTGCAATTCGTGAATCTATCTGCTGGCACTTTGAAAGTACTCATGACACAACCACTTTCCCCACAAAAACAGAATTTCTCATCATGCCGCATACCCAAAATATGCCCTAGCTCATGGGCCACAGTGTTCGCAAAATAAGACAAGGTGTCGCCTTGAAAATTACAGACTCCACAATCAAGAGGAGGACGACATATTCCTGCAACATAGGCTAGACCAAGTACACTTATAAGTGAATTTTTTATGAAAATATGTGCAGCGTCATGCTGTGTCTTGGAAAGTCTGATTTGTTTCCACTGAGAGAAATCTTCTAGAATTTGGTTTATGTTTCTCATTGGGAAGGCATTTCTTTGATTCCAAACTTCAATTCCAATCAATATCACACAAGTATTCAATTTTTGATACATGAAATCCACTACATTGACAACAAGAAGTATATCCTCTTGCACCTTGGAGATGTTGCTTTGGGAGTAGGTGAAGAAATCATGATCTGCCACCACAAATAGCTCCAGAAACAATGTGTGAGTCCACCAGTTGCCAGCAGAATTTTGTTTCAGAGGTGAGTTTTTAGCCTTTTCAAATTCCAAGCGTTGGTATGCTGTGTCCTCCTCTGTCAACCCACATTTCATGTATTGGGATTGTGTCTCATCACTGCCTACCTGATACACCAGGTGTTCAAATGTGGTGGAGTACACAATAGGTTCAATTTCATAAGTGAGGTCATTCACCCGCAGTATTCCTCGAAAACCTCCAGAACAGATGCTGAGGGCAACCAGAGACTCGGGGGCCCCCTCCACGTAACCATGATAGTAACAGTCATCAGGGACAAAGGGATGATCCTCCTGGAGGCCATGCTGCTCTGTGTAGGTGAACACAGGGAGGTGTGTGGAAACCAACAGCCTCTTGACCCTCATGTGGACAATGTGCCTCTGGCCCCCAATCCGCAGGCGGTAGGAGAGCCATCCTGGAGCCTTTGCACCTCTACCCCTGCTGGTCACCTTCAAGGGGATCACTACTTCTGGGGAGCTGAGGCGTTGGGAGGGCCCAGCCTGGAAGAAGCTAAAAGAGGACAGAGGTACCCCAAGCCAGAAGAGCAGGAAAGGGACTCTTATGAATGCTCCAGCCTCCACCACCATCATGATGGAACCATCTGTCGAGCAGAAGAGGTCAGAGTGTGAGCCACTGCTGGTCCAGCTCCTCCCTCTGAGCTGCGCACGGTGCAGGGCTGACTTCTACAGAAATGTGTCCTGGCAGAGGTGGGCCATCAGAGTTGCAGTGCTGAAAATGAAAATAAAAAGGGTAGGATGGTGGCAGGATTGGGTAAGGAAGTTGGGAAAAAGAAAGAATGGTATAGCAAAAAATTCACTGATGAATCAAGAAAATGGGTTTTATTTGCTTTCTATAAATGAAGTGAGGAGTTAGGGAGGTATATATGACAATATTGGCCATGTTGAGCATTGTTGAGATTGAAATATGGTTACTCAGAAAATAATCTGAGTCTTATAGGCAATATGAAAACACCCATTAAAAAACTGTTAAATAAAAATGAAGAGGGGCTGGCAATTGAGGTGTAGCGGGTTAAGCTGCAGCCTGCAATGGCAGTATCTCATATAGGGGCAAGTTTGTGTCCAAGATGCTCTACTTCCAATCCAGCCAAGACAAGCAGAGAGAGCTGATTCTCAGTGGCTGCAAGACTCCAGATCTAGGCCTTGTCTGCTGAGGTTATACTAGGATCAGAGGCCTTCCCAGCTTTGGAAGCTCCCATGTTCTGTCACTGTGGCCAAAATGGACCCTTTCCAAGAGGAGTCTTCTCAGTTAACTCCATCCACCCCTCTGGCCTCATCTGAAGAAATCACTTTCTGGGCTCAGTGAGTTAAGCTGCCACCTCTGATGCCAGCACTCCATAACAGAATACAGTTGGAGTTCCAACTGCTGCTTGCTAATGAGCCTGGGAGGCAGCCAAAGATGGCTCAAGCACCCGGGCCCTGCCCCCAGTGTCAGAGACTTGGATGGAGTTCAGGGCTCCTGGTTTCAGCCTGGCTAAGCCCTAGCCCTTGCAGCCATTTTGGGAGTGAACCAGCAGATAGAAGACCTCTCTCTCCCTGTGTTTTTCAAATAAATAAATAAATCTATTTTGAAAAATGAAGACTTAAGAATAGCGTGACACTATCTCAGTTCTTTCAAAAAATAGTATTGGTTTATGCCTGTTATCTTTTTGCATAACTATTGATAGTGTCTCCTTTAACTGTCAAACCTGGAGACATTAAAAATAATCAAAATCCTTATGTCAATTACTACCAGCCCACTAGTCTTATGATTTACTTTAGTTTTTCTTTATTTCAAAGTTAATTACTGCTTCTTTTTTTTTTAACTTTTATTTAATGAATATAAATTTCCAAAGTACGATTTATGGGTTACAATGGCTTCACCCCATACCGTCCCTCCCACCCACAGCCCTCCCCTTTCCCACTCCCTCTCCCCTTCCATTCACATCAAGATTCATTTTCGATTATCTTAATATACAGAAGATCAGCTTAGTATACATTAAGTAAGGATTTCAACAGTTTGCTCCCACACAGAAACATAAAGTGAAAAATAATAGATGATTTTTTTAAAATGATGATGAAATCAGATCAGACCTATTGTCATGTTTAATCCCAGTGAAAGTCAAGTTGGGAGTTGATAATTTTTTTTTTTTTACAGAGGATCAGTTTAGTATGCATTAAGATTTCAACAGTTTGCACCCCCATAGAAACACAAAGTGAAATATATTGTTTGAGTACTCGTTATAGCATTAAATCTCAATGCACAGCACATTAAGGACAGAGATCCTACATGAGGAGTAAGTGCACAGTGACTCCTGTTGTTGACTTTACCAATTGACACTCCTGTCTATGGCATCAGTAATCTCCCTATGCTCCAGTCATGAGTTCCCAAGGCTATGGAAGCCCTCTGAGTTCTCCCTGATCGGTGACAACTGACTGAACACCAAAAAGGAAGCCTGTTGAAGTGGAATGGACACTATGGGAAACGGTGACTTGATCAGCATAGCCCTGACTGTTAATGAAAAACTTAATACATTATCCCTCTTAGTAGTTGTTTTGTCTGTTCTACTTAATATGACTGGTTTAATTCTGTAATTAATACACAGTTATTCTTAAGTGTTGAAATTTAACTGAAATGTGATCCCTGTTAAACATAAGAGTAGGAATAAGAGAGGGAAGAGATATATAACTTGGGACATGCTCAAGCTGACTTGCCCCAAATGGTAGAGTTAGAAACATACCAGGGGACTCCAATTTAATCCCATCAAGGTGGCATGTACCAATGCCATCTCACAATTCCAAGTGATCAATTTCAGTTCACAATTGATCATAATGAAAGGACTAAGAGTCAAAGGGAGCACATAAACAAGTCTAGTACCTCCTAACACTAACCGATAGAATAAATAAAGGGGAGAGTGATCCAACATGGGAAGTGAGATACCCAGCAGACTCATAGAATGGCAGATGTCCTAAATAGCACTCTGGCCTCAGAATCAGCCCTAAAGGCATTCGGATCTGGCTGAAAAACCCATGAGAGTATTTCAGGCATGGAAAGCCAAGACATGCTGGCAAACGATCTCTGTGAGTGAGATCTCAGTGGAAAGAACAGGTCTTCAAAGAAGGAGGTACCTTTCTCTGAAGGGAGGAGAGAACCTCCACTTTGACTATGACCTTGTCTAAACAAGATAAGAATCGGAATTACTGCTTCTTTATTATATTCTTCATCCATAATTCTGTTAAGCAGAAGATCCTTGACTACAAGGTTTGTGGTTGTCCTTCATCTTATGTCTTCTATAATACCTACTATAGCAGTATACCATGAAAATGTAGGAAGGGGGAAGGAAATAGTGAAGAACCTTGGATTACAAATGAAAAGTACTCTTAAAGTGTTCATATTTGTATATATAGGCATATTTTTACAGATTCATTTTATTTATTTAAAAGGCAGAGTTACAGATTGAGAGAGGTAGAGGAAGAAAGATCTCTATCCACTGGTTCACTCCCCAAATGTCTACAATGGCCAGGGCTGGGTCGGGCCAAAGCAAAGAGTCAGGAGCTTCATCTGCATCTCCCATGTGAGTGTAGGAGCCCAAGTACTTGGACCATCTTCCACTGTTTCCCAGGTGCAATAGTAGGCATCTGGATTGGAAGTGGAGCAGCCAGAACTCGAACTGGAGCCCATACGGGATGCTGATGCTGAGGCAGGGTCTTAATTTGCTATGCTACAACACTGGCCATTGATTATATATTTTTAAATAATTGGAAACTATCATACTTAGTGAAATAAGCCAGTCTCAAATACAAATACCATATGTTTTCCCTGATCTGTGGTAACTAATAAAGCACCAGAAATGTAATGTATAGGAGTGAAATTGACATTTTGAGACTCAATGACTGTTTACAAGTCTTGTCTCTACTGTTGAGGAACAGTGAGGTTTTTTTAAAAATTTTTTCTTCTTCCTCTCTGTTGAACTCTTTATTTAGTGTAGTGTTAATCTTATGAATATAAAGTAAACTGAAAGTAGATCATTGTAAAACTTAAAGAGTGGGGATAAGAGAGTAAGGAGGAGGAAGGGTGGTAGCATGGGCAGAATGGAGGGTAGGGTAGAAAGTATCACAATATTCCTAAATCTTTATATATAAAATTTGTTTACCTAAACATTTTAAAAAAATAAAAATAATGAGCAAAAATTAATTATAGTATGCTTATTTATTTGAGAGGCAGAGTGAGAGACAGAGAAAAAGTGTGTAGTCTCTGCTGATTCATTCCCCAAATGCCTGCAATATCCAAGAACTGGGCCAAGGCAAAAATCAGAAGCCAGGAATTCAATCCAATTCCCACATAAATGGCAGGGACCCAATTATTGGAGCTGTCACCTGCTGCCTCCTAAGGTATACATTAGCAGGAAACTAGAATCAGGAGTGAAGCTAGGAATTGAACCCAGATATTCCAATGTAGGCTATGGGCATCTTAACCCCGAGGTCAAACATTGAGTCCCTGGTCATAAATGTTGAAGGCAAAATAAGCCATTAAAAGCTGATGTCCTCCAACACAGGGTCCAGTAAAATCCCAAAGACAAAAAGAAATGCCTTTAGAAAAGAAAATGAGAACCACGCAGTTTAAATACTTTGAGAAAAGGAACTCTGCTTTGTTAGGGAAAAAACATCAAAGTGCCTGGTATTTTAGGACTGCCAGGGAAGAGTCCTAGTGTTTGCTGAAATATAACTACCAACCATCTTTGAACCCGAGAGAATTCCTACACCTGGTAGATTGTATGGCAGGCAACATTCATCCATTTCTGTCCTTATTCATTAAGCAAACACTCATGTGTTTCAAACATACAAAGTGTAAGGCCTTGTCCTATACACCAGGGAAGGAAAACCAAAACAGAAAGCCTTAAATAAACCATCCATTTAGTGAAAAAATCCTTGGCAGCAACAATTACCTGTAGGGGAGCTGTGAAGTTGTACTTAATATTTTATATTGTGTGGCCTTTTTTGTGGGCCGAAGAGAGGATCCATATTTCATCATAGTCTCAACTGACTAACAAAAATGAGGCTAAAAAGCACGGAAACTGTGTAAAACCAGACGATTGTATTATAATGTGTTCCAAACCAGGTTATCTAAGACAAAGTCTGTTTTGGGGGGATCCTCACTGTACAGGCCTCCAAGATGCTGGGATGGGCTAGCTACTCATGTTATGAAAGTCATCAAATTAAAGTCTTCAAAATTAACCACTATAAAAAGAGTTGAAGTGTCCTAAAATATTACAACTTATAAATAAAAAGACTTTATAGCAGTTTTCTGAAATTTGTAAATATAATTATCTACTACCAATACCAAACTGAGTTTCTTCTAAACTATCGATAATAAAAATAAATTTTTAGGCTGGCGCCACGGTTCAATAGGCTAATCCTCTGTCTGCGGTGCCATGACACCGGGTTCTAGCCCCGGTCGGGGCACCGGATTCTGTCCCAGTTGCTCCTCTTCCTGTCCAGCTCTCTGCTGTGGCCCGGGAGTACAATGGAGGATGGCCCAAGTCCTTGGGCCCTGCACCCGCATGAGAGAAAAGGAGAAGCACCTGGCTCCTGGCTTCGGATCAGTGCAGTGCGCCGACTGCAGCAGCCATTGGGGGGTGAACCAACGGCAAAAGGAAGACCTTTCTCTCTGTTTCTCTCTCTCACTGTCCACTCTGCCTGTCAAAAGAAGAAAGGAAGGAAGGAAGGAAGGAAGGAAGGAAGGAAGGAAGGAAGGAAGGAAGGAAGGAAGGAAGGAAGGAAGGAAGGAATTTTATCAAACATGCTAGAGAAAAGACAATGTGTTAATGTGTTTTAGTACTTGAAATAGAAAACTTAAATAAATAATTCTCATGGGGCCGGTGCTGTGGCGCAGTAGGTTAATCCTCCACCTGTGGTGCCAGCATCCCATATGGGTGCCGGTTCTAGTCTTGGCTGCTCCACTTCCAATCCAGCTCTCTGCTATGGCCTGGGAAAACAGTAGAAGACGGTCCAAGTCCTTGGGCCCCTGCACCCACGTGAGAGACCAGGAAGAAGCACCTGGCTCCTGGCTTTGGATTGGCGCAGCTCCAGCTGTTGCAGCCATTTTGGGAGTGAACCAACAGAAGGAAGACCTTTCTCTCTGTCTCTCTCTCTCTCACTGTCTGTAACTCTACCTCTCAAATAAAATAAATAAAATATTAAAAAAATAATTCTCATAAAGGAAGCAATTAAAGAAGAGGCAATTTTAAAACTATAGAGAAAAGGTGTTATAGAAATGTAGTAGCAACTAAATTACAATAACTATTGGAGAGGTTCAAAGTTTCTGATGTTTATGGTGTTTTCAACCTTTAAAATTTATAATCTATTGCAATTTCTTTCTTATGCTATCTAAGTGTTCATTCTATATTTATTTCATACTTATTTTTTCATCTGTAATTTTGTATGCTTTTTCCTAAAGTAGGCCCTTCATCTTATAAATGTATCAGGTCCAAAAATCTGATTCTACCCCTTATGTGATAAATGTGTTAAGAGATGATAAGTACAGTTTCTTATAAGAACACTAAGGAAAAGGACATCTAAATCTAATCTAAGAATGCTGATCTGAGAAATGATACACAGACAATAGGAAAATGAAGAAGCCTAATCAAGAACCAGTCATCTTCTGGACTCTGAATCCATTTCTGGTCAACGTTTCCTTTACCATGATTCAAATTCCCCTCCATCATTCCTTCAATACAACTTCCTCTGTGCCTGTGCCTTCTGTATTCTTCCTTGATGATGATGATGATGAGATACTCCATATGCAATCTCTTCACACAAAACTCCTTTCATCTGCTAACATTATTAAACCTTAGTGTCAACAGAATTTACTGCTTACCCTAAGGTTCACTCTAAAGACAGCCAATTCTCTGAAACACCATGTAGCACAGGTCCCAAAGTCTTGGTTTCTTTTCTCCATAATCATGTAGTCATTATCAAGTCACTAATCCTTCAACATCTGAATACACTAATTTTTATATTTCTCATCAACCACTCCTCTCATTCTTTCACAAACTTCAACTCTTGCACAACTGATAAAATCTTTATTTACCAAATATCCTACCCCCATGCTAGCTAATATTATCAAGTATATAGACAATCCATCTGAAAATCAGAAGTGGTAGTTAAGGTCTTTAAGCCTCTTTAATTTATCTTCAGTGTAATTCACCTTACTCACTCAGAGTCATAATCTGTACTTTGTTATCACAAAAATTATCCTAAGCAACCAACAAATTCAATTCTTTCAGTTCTACTTTACTTCTGCTATACTTGTTTATCTAACTCAAAGGGATTCCAAATTTTGTTTTTCATTGAGTCCCATATTTTTTATTTGACAGATAGAGTTAAATAGTGAGAGACAGAGAGACAGAGAGAAAGGTCTTCCTTCCAAATGCCCACTATGACCGGAATTGTGCCGATCCGAAGCCAGGAACCAGGTGCTTCCTCCTGGTCTCCCATGCGAGTGCAGGGGCCCAAGCACTTGGGCCATCCTCCACTGTCCTCCCAGGCCACAGCAGAGAGCTGGACTGCAAGAGGAGCAACTGGGACTGCAAGAAGAGCAACTGGGACTGCAAGAGGAGCAACTGGGAACCGGGACTAGTCCATATGGGATGCTGGCGCCGCAGGTGGAGGATTAACCAAGTGAGCCATGGCTCCGGCTCCCCATTTTTCTCAATCTCATGCCTTTTTCTTCCGTTCTATTCTTTTTCTTTAAGAAAATAGAATAGAAATATTCAAGGTCATCCCTAAATGATCCTTACCAATTTCTATCCACATGGATCTAAAAATCAGGGGAGGGGAGGAGGGTATGTGTGTGTTAGGGAACTGGGTCACAATACAAAATGGATTTCTGCCCCTGGGAAACAGTAAAAAAAAAATCTACAGTGAAACCAAGTTCAAAGACAAAATTGTCTCCAAGATTTTCACTATTACAGATCTATCTGAATACACACCAATATCTTCTTCTCTATTCCACTCTGCACACCAGTATCAATAGAAAAATGATGTTCTCCCAGATTCAGGCAGTAGTCCCTCACCTTCTGTTCCAGATCATACCTCCCATCTACTTGTGGACAGGTTTTTATCCATTTTTCCAATTTCCAATTATATCTTTTCCTCCCATAGTTTATATGTATTTTACTGGCAATTAACATAATCAACTAACTCATTCTGGTTTGCTTATGGCATTTCTAGATTTAAAACTGAAAGCTCTGCATCCCAGAACTGTCTCTGTCTTATCCAAGCATTTATAGTTGGTCATCCTATCCCTTACCTATCCTCAAGTCACCTACATATTTTAAAAGGAAAACAATATTCAAGAATTTCCACCTTTTCCAGTAGACTATTTTGGATACCAACATATGCACAGAGTCAAACTTGATGAATGACTTACCTGCAGAAAAAGTAGTAGTTTCCATAGCTCTTTCTGTCAAGATGGTTTCTATCACTCTTATCAATGATCAAAGATGTATAGTTGAGACCACATTGAACAAAGGAAAACATAAGCTCTTCCCCTGCTGTCTATCAGGTAACTAAGTTCTAGATTTGACTGCTTAGCAACAAGGATCTCTCATGTATAGAGAAAGAGCAACTTACTCTTGAGGATATTTTGCTCTGGCTCCACCATGTCTGTACAACTTTACTTCCAAATTCAATATAATTGGAATGAATAGCCTCTTTAGCTCTGGCGTATGTTGCTCTACAGTGTAGATTCTCTTTTGCTTCATCATTTTGCTCATGCTATTGCACTCGTCTAGATCGTCTCATGACTTTTCACTACTGGGCTGAATTGTAGTAGCTTTTTGTAGTAAGAACAAATTCCACTTTTATTATCAAATATTTTTCTATATAAACTAGATAACATTTATATCCTATAATGATCAACTTTAATAAATTTTAAGTTAAAATGTATAACCTTACTGTTTTCAGTTTTATATACATGTTTTTAAGATACATTATTTATTTATTTATTTACTTTTTATTTTACTTGAAAGGCAGAGAAAGAGAGGGAGAGATCCCACATTCACTGGTTTACTGCTCAAATGCTTGCAATAGCAGGACTAGGCCAGGCTGAAACAAGGATCCCAGAACTCATTCCCTCCTGGGTAGCATGGATCCAAGTACTTTAGGCATTAACTGCCACCTCCCAGACTGCACATTAGCAGGACTCTGGAATTGGAAACAGAGCCTGGACTCAAATCAAGAACTCTAATATAGGATATGGTTAGCTATCCCAAGTAGCTCTGCCAATCCCCACTTTACAAGTTTCATTTTCTAATTGAATCTCTTACTAGACTACAGTGTTTTTGAGAAAAATAAGCTCAAAATGGTTGGTTGATAATTTATGGTATAGTGTGAAAAAATATGCAGTCTGTGAGTTCGATCATATGAAATTGCATAGGATGACAAATAATGCAAAAAAACATTAACTCTGGATAGCTTCTTTTTAAAAATTCAAGTGAAACTTGCCAATTCCAATTTAACCTGGTAGGTGCAGAACTCCATGAGATAATTATCAATCAGAAGAACTTTTGTTTCAATCACAGTTTCCTTCCATTTTCTCTCACAGAAAGATTCTACTATTCATACTAGTTTCCACAGGAGTCTTCTAGGGAGGTTCCTTCTATCAACCATTTCATCCAAAAAGGCAAAACTGGAAGAAACATCTCTGGCTTAGGAGAGGTAGATATACTCAGTGGATAAAATCTTCTCGTATAGCCAGACATGATTAACAATGAAAAAAATATATCCTAATAAATGAGGAAATTAGAAAACCATATAAACTCATTCCTGGAAATGGTTAGCAGTAATCCAATGGTAGCAGTAAGCAAAGAAACTCTACACAAGGAGAACAATAATTGAAGAATAGAGTTCTTGCTTCAGGCAGAACAAACAATAAGCTGTGAGATCCACAGATGGGAAGAAGTGAAAGCTTTCAAAAGTAATTAAGCTGATCTCTCTAGCTTTAAGAAGGAGTACAATTTATTGGTTTTTTTTTAATAAGAATTCAGAACTTCTGGTTCCAGATAAGATAGATAGTTTTTTTCCTATTACTCCTGCTAAATAAGGTTATGCTACAGTAACAAAAACAATTCATGATCATTAACATACTATGTTCTAGTAAGACAAAAAATGGAATAAGGAACAAAATAAAGTCCCTGAAGACAGTGAAAGTATAGAAATTCACAAACCAGATAAAACTGTAACCTGAAATTTCTAAATAAATACAAAGAAGTTAAGAAAAACTCACAGGTCATGAAAAGACAACTAAACAATGGAGATTTTTAACTGGGACATAAAAGTTAGAAAATTAGAAATAGTTTTTGAATGTTTAGTAACTAGAAAGGAAGGATGACTCCTACCATGGAACCTGTATCTGGAAAGTTAGGTTTGTCTCCAAGACTGCCATGGAGGAAAGCAATGGAAAGGGTGAAATACCTCTTAAAAAAAAAAACAAATCGTAGACTGAAGTCAGCAAGATGATAGAGTACAACTGTCTAGTGCTTATACTCTCATGATCCATTTGAACAGTTATCCGCACAAGAATGCATCTTCAGAAGAACTCAGGAAACAAGATTAGAGCATCTGAGTATATCAAAGAAATAAGGAAAGACACATTGAAGAGGGTGGGGAGGACAGTTTTACATCACCATTCATCCCTCCCCCAAATTCAGCATGCACAGTACAGACACACCATATGAGGGAAAAGAAGAGTAAAGTGAATGCCAGACTTTCCCTTAGATACCAACACGAGCCCACCTCACTAAAATGCAGTTCCAGGAAAAACCTCTTAGGGTAGAGCTCCAGGCCTAATTCACCACCAGGCCCAGCAGAATCAGCCTCCAGCCATACTGCACTGCTGAGTTTACACCTTTAGATCTGTTTCCAGGCAAGTCCCCAGATACTAGCTCTAAGTCTGCTCAGTTCCAGGGCAGCCCCTAAAGCCCCACACTTCAGCAGAACCAGTCATCCTGTAGCATATCTGGGATCCAGGCCCATACCAGTAAACCCCAGCACAGGGACAGACATCACAGACCCAGGCTCTAGGATTCTCCATATGGACCCAGACCTAGACTGCCCACTGCAGACCTAAAACCCAAGGCCATGCTCCTGGACCACTTCCAAGCCTACTCCACAGCCAAGCTGGCACACACGGATCTGGGCATCTGTCCTGTCTGCATGGCTCTAGGCTTTCCCCAGCACCTTCTAGTCCTAACCTCCAGGCTAAATCCCATAGCCTCTAAAACCTCCTGTGTGCAAAATGTAAAGTACTACTCCAGTAAACAGTGGTCATGGGTTCTCACACAGATGAAGAATCCAGAACCACCACTTCACTCAGGCTCCCGGGTGTAGCCCTAGATGATTTACCCAGCATCCAGGCCAGTTCCCATAGGTTTGGGCTGTAGCCACACCCCAGGACAAGGCCAGTCAGGCTCCAAGTCTGCCTTCATGGGATCATGTGTCAGACCCATCAAAGCACCTGGCCAGCAACTAAGGACTGCAGAAACAAGGCCACCCATAGACATGAGAGGTTGCCAAGCACTCTGTGCAAGTACAATAACAAGGAATTTCTCAGTCAAAGCCAATTTGCAAAGAATTGAAAAAGTCCTTCATTCTTCAAATATGTGAATATAGGTGCATGGTCACAAAGATCATGAGTATCCCAGCAACATGATATCACCAAAGGCACAAAACAATGTACCAATAACTGATAATAAATAAATGGATATATACAAACCACCTCACAAAGAATTCAAAAGAATCCCCTTAAAGAAGCTCAGACAAGAGAATGCACACAACTAAATGAAAATGAACAAATGAGAAGTTCAAAAAAGCAAAAAGGACAGGTGTTTCATTTATCAGTTAGTAGGTCACTTGGAATTCCTGCATCCTACATCAGAGTGCTTGGCTCTGAGTCCCAGCTCTGCTGCTAACTCCAGCTTCCTACTAATGATCATCTTGGGAAGCAGCAACTGATAGCTCGAGTAGCTGAGTCCCTGCCACTCATATGGGAAATGAGGACTGAGTTATTAACTCCTGGCTTTGATCTGGCCAAGTGTGTGGGCATTTGGGAAGTGAACTATTTGTAATTTAATACTACACAGTCTTTAAAAAGGAATAAAACACTGTCACTTGCAGAAAAATACTTGGAACTGCAGGACGTTGTATTAAATGATATAATCCAGGCATCAGAAGACAAATACTACATGTTCTTATTCTTATTTGGAAACAACTAAAAATGTTGATCTCATAGAATATACTAGAAAAGTGCTGACTAGATGGTAGGAAGCGTGTGGGATAGAATAATATTGCACAATGGGTACCAAAATAGACTTATATAAGAGGAATAAGTTCTAGTGTTCTATGGCACAGTAGAGTGACCACAATTTATAACAACTTATTATATATTTCATGCAGGAGTTCAAAGTCTTCAAATATGAATAACGAATAAATGTTTTGGAAATGTTAATTACCCTAAATTGCTCATTACATATTGTGTATATATATATATTAAATTATCACATTGTACTCCATATGTACAGTGTGTAGTAATAAATATATGAAACAGTGATGTGTCACTTAAAAATGAATGTTAAGAAGGAAAAAGTTTGGGGCCGGCGCTGTGGCTCATTTGGCTAATCCTCCGCCTGTAGCGCCGGCATCCCATATGGGCGCCAGGTTCTAGTGCTGGCTGCTCCTCTTCCAGTCCAGCTCTCTGCTGTGGCCCGGGAGTGCAGTGGAGGATGGCCCAAGTGCTTGGGCCCCTGCACCTGCATGGCAGACCAGGAAGAAGCATCTGGCTCCTGGCTTCGGATCAGCATAGCTCCGGCCGTAGCGGCCATTTGGGGGGTAAACGAACGGAAGGAAGACCTTTCTCTCTGTCTCTCTCCCTCACTGTCTATCTGTCAAATAAAAAAATTTTTAAAAAAAGAAGGAAAACGTTTAATGTTGAGTCAGATATCATTAAAAATTTCTTGGTGCAAAAGAACACAATGCTAAGGAAGAAAAAATATAGAGAGCTTCAACAGCAGGCTCCATTACTCAGAGCAAAGAAACATCAAGCTCAGAAGGAAGGTCGTACGAAATGAACCAACCAGAAGAACAAAAAGGAAAAAAGAATATAAAAGTGGAGAAAGCCTAAGGGAATTATAGGACACTAACATTATAGTCATTATGTGCATACACTAACATTATAGCTGTTCCAGAAGGATCAAGGAGAGAAAGCGTTGGAAAGTTTAAAGAAACATGGGGAGGCCGCGCCACGGCTCACTAGGCTAATCCTCTGCCTGCGGCGCCAGCACCCCGGGTTCTAGTCCCAGTCGGGGCACCAGATTCTGTCCCAGTCACTCCTCTTCCTGTCCAGCTCTCTGCTGTGTCCTGGGAGTGCAGGTGAGGATGGCCCAAGTCCTTGGGCCCTGCACCCGCATGGGAGACCAGGAGGAAGCATCTGGCTCCTGGCTTCAGATAAGTACAGTGCGCAGGCCACAGCAGCCACTGGGGGCTGAACCAACAGAAAAGAAAGACATTTCTCTCTGTCTATCTCTCTCTCACTGTCCACTCTGCCTGTCCAAAGAAAGAAAGAAACAAACAAACAAACACGGACAGACATGGACCCAGCAGAGTTATTCTTTAGAAAGTAAGGATATAAAAATGATATTCTGGAATAGATTCTGTGGCACAGCAGGTTAAGGTGCCACCTGGGGTAGTCACACCCCATATTAGAGTGCCTAGTTAAAGGGCCAACTACTCCACTTCTGATCCGGATTCCTGCTAATGCACATTCCAGGAGGCAGCAGATGATGGCTCAAATACCGAGTCCCTGCCACAAACATAGAAGACCCAGATGGAATTCTGGGGCCTTGGGTTTAACATTATCCACGTCTGGCTGTTATGGGCATTTGAAGAATGAACCAGTAGACAGAAATTCTCTCTTACTCTGCCTTTCAAATAAATAAATTTTTTAAAAAGACTTTCTCAATCAAACAAAAAAAATCAAGGCATTCATGACAACTAGACTTGTCTTATATGAAATACTAAAAGGAATTATTGAAACTGAAAGGAAAGGAGACTAATTAGTAACATGAGAAAATATGCAAATATAAAACTTACTGGTAAACGTAAATATAGTCAAATCCCAAATTCTCTTGTATTATAAAGGTGGTGTGTGAAATACTTATATCTGGTAAACAGGTTAAAAGAGACAATATTAAAAATAATCAGAGCTATACTAATTTGTTAAGGGATATGCAATGGAAATTAAGCCAGCCTTTTATAACTATAAGATGTTGTTTTACATAAGCCTCATAGTAACCACCAAGAAAATCCTATAGTAGATATACAAATATAAAAAGAAATTACGGCCAGCGCCGCAGCTCACTTGGCTAATCCTCTGCCTGCGGCGCCGGCACCCCGGGTTCTAGTCCCGGTCGGGGTGCCGGATTCTGTCCTGGTTGCTCCTCTTCCTGTCCAGCTCCCTGCTGTGGCCCAGGAGTGCAGTGGAGGATGTCCCAAGTGCTTGGGCCCTGCACCCACATGGGAGACCAGGAGGAAGCACCTGGCTCCTGGCTTCGGATCAGTGCAGTGCGCCGGCCATAGCAGCCATTTAGGGGTAAACCAATGGAAAGGAAGATCTTTCTCTCTGCCTCTCTCTCTCCCTCTCACTGTCTAACTCTGCCTGTCAAAAAAAAATTAAAAAAATTAAAAATTAAAAAAAAGAAATTAGGACAGTGATGTCACCAAAATGACAAAGCAGAAGCAATTGACCTTCCCTCTCCAATAATGCAGAAAAACAATAACAAATATCCAGCAGCAAAATTATCATGTGGAGAATCCTAGAAGTTAAAGTTCGGGCTGCAGAGCAGTGAAAAGCCACAAGCAGAGAGTAAGTGGTCCTGTAACCACAGCTCCCTTACCCCTGCTTATAAATACCACACTGGAAAGTCCCTCCAGACTCATGGTTTCTAAATGGAAAAAGTGAGACTGAGTCAGGCAGTCTTCCTCAATGCCTTGTGTTCCTTTAAAGAAGAAATCTCCCTACCGCAGCACATGGGAATCATCACAGGTGCCTGTAGAGCTGAAGTTAGCTGGACACAAAAGGCGGGGCTAAGCCCAGCGGCAGCCAGCACAGAGAGCTCCACCAGCTCTCCACTTGAGCCTGTGAGATGCCCACTCGAGGAGGCTGCACAGTAGCACCATCCTGCAGGAGTGTTCCATGAGTTCTTAGTAAGAGTCTCTAACTGGGCTTCCTGAACACTCTGTGTACTCATTTTTACCCCCTGCCCCCATTCCCATTGGGGCTGTACGCTGCCAAGCTCAGAATCATTGTGGACCTGTGGCACACCTGGATTCTGGACACCATGTAATGCTGGAGAAGAGAAAGTGACCTCAGGCTAAGGAAACCCAACAGTTAATCTGAACAGGACCTCTAGACAAACATATCTTGGAAAGATCAATACAAGCCAAGCTACACAAGGAAGATTGGGTTAAATGTATAATTTCTTCAATAGAAATTTCTTCCATGTTTTTGCATGGAAAAAAAATCAAGATCAAGCAAGAAACCAGCACCTCAACAAATGTAGAAAACAAGATGGCTGTGACTGAACCTAATAAATTGGAAATGTATGATCTTTCCAAACAAGAATTCTAAACAGAAGTTTTGTGAGATCATACATTTCCAATTTATTAGGCAAACTCCAAAATATCTCACAAAAATAAGTTTTTCAGAAAAATTTAATGAACAGGTTGAAATACTTTTTAAAAAAATAAACCAACATCTTGGGCTAAAATGTAGTGAATGAAATGATGACTACAATTGAAAGCCTCAACAGCATAACTGATCAAGTACGAGAAAGAATCACTAAAACTCAATGAAAAGCTGGTTGAAAATATAGAATCATATGTAACTATATGTATATAATATCTACTTGTGAAATGAATATGGCAAAATGTTAACAACTGTAAACCTAAAAACTTTTAAAGAAAATACAGAGTCAGAAAAGAGAAGAAAAATTCTTAAAAATTAATGGGACCTACAGGACAAACACAAGAGATAAATGTAGCGTCACTGGTGTCCAAATGGAACTTAGCAATAAAAAAGTGGAAGAAAGAATATTCAAGGAAACAATAAAAACCTTCTAAACATGAAAAATAAAAATATGTGTGTACAAGGAGATTTCTGTTACCAAACAGATTCAATTCAAATTGACTACATTGAGACATAAAATCAAATCCTCAAAAGCCAAGGACAGATAGGATTCTAAAGTAACAGGAGAATAGAAGGAAATAACAAATATTTTTCAATGCTCTTAGAAACAGATTTTGTGTGTAGATATTACATTCAGTGTGTGAAGGGGAAAAGCTTTTAAGTCAAGAATCTCATACTACTGTTGTGTAGTGAGTAAAGCCACTGCCTGCAATGCTGGCATACCGCATGGGTGCTGGTTTGAGTCGCAGCTGCTCCACTTCCATTCTAGCTCCCTGCTAATAGACTGGGAAAGCAGCAGAAGATGGCTTGGGACCTTGAACCCATGAGGGAGACCTGGATGAAGCTCCTGGCTCCTGGCTTCAGCCTGACCCAGTCCTAGCCATTGCAGTCATCTGATAGTGAACTAGTGAATTCTCTCCCTCCTTCCTTCTCTCTCTCTCTCTCTCTCTCTCTCTCTCTCTGTGTGTGTGTGTGTGTGTATAAATCTGACTTTAAAATAAAATAAATAGGGGCTGGCGCTGTGGCGTGGTAGGTAGACACCGCCTGCAATGCCAGCATCCCATGTGGGCGCCAGTTTGAGTCCTGACCGCTCCACTTCCGATCCAGCTCTCTGCTATGGCCTGAGAAAGCAGTAGAAGATGGCCCAAGTCCTTGGGCCCCTACACCCACATGGGAGACCTGGAAGAAGCTCCTGGCTCCTGGATTCGGATCAGCTCAGCTCTGGCCATTGTGGTCATTTGGGGAGTGAACCAGCGGATGGAAGACCTCTCTCTCTCTCTCTCCCTCCCTTTCTGTCTCTCTCTCTCTCTCTCTCTCTCTCTCTCTGCCTTTTCCTCTCTCTGTGTGTAACTCTGACTTTCAAATAAATAAATAAATATCTTAAAAAATAAAATAAATCTTTAAAAAAAAAAACAGAATACCACACTAGGAAAAACAATTCTTCAGAAATGGAGAGAAAAAAATAACTTCCCACACGAACAAAAGCTGAAGGAACTCATCACCACAAGACTAGTCATATCAAAAATATCAAAAAGAGTTCTCCAAACTGGAAGAAAAGGATGCTAACATGTAACAAGAAAACATCTTGAGGCATAAAACTCACTAATAAAAAATAGGTATACAAGGTCAGAACACTCTAATACAAGCATCATGGTGTAGAATATACTTATAATCTTAAAATTTAGAGCAAGATATAAAATTTATTTTAAAAGATCATAACCACAAAATTTATAAAGAGATAGGCAGTATAAAATATATAAATAGTGGCTTCAAATGTCCTAAATTATCAATTTTAATATTATAGATATCATAAAAATGTGAGAACTAGAAGATATTTTTGTAACTACAAAAGAACTTGTAATAGAGTTACTAATACTAAAAAGTTGTGCTCACTTCGGCAGTACATATGCTAAAACTAAAAAGTAAATTTTTTGTAAGCATGAAACAACTTGTAATAGAATTACTAATAATAAAAGGCAAAGAATTAAAATATACTACTGGTAAAAACCATTTATCCACAAAAGAAGACAGTGAGAGTGGAAGAAAGAAATGATCTTAAAAAACAATTAGAAGATAACTAAGTAACAAAATGGCAGTACTCAATCTTTATAGCATTAGATCATTTTTTCACTATAGCAATTACCTGAGGCTGGGTAACTGTATATTTTTTATACAGAAAAGAAATTATTTAGGCCAGGCATTCAGCATAAGAGTTGGGATACTTGCATTCTCTATCAGAATACCTGGGTTCAGGCCGGCACCACAGCTCAATAGGCTAATCCTCCACCTAGCGGCGCCAGCACACCGGGTTCTAGTCCTGGTCGGGGTGCCGGATTCTGTCCCGGTTGCCCCTCTTCCAGGCCGGCTCTCTGCTGTGGCCCAGGAGTGCAGTGGAGGATGGCCCAAGTGCTTGGACCCTGCACCCATGAGAGACCAGGATAAGCACCTGGCTCCTGCCTTAGGATCAGCGCGGTGCGCCGGCCGCAGTGCGCCGGCCTCAGTGGCCATTGGAGGGTGAACCAATGGCAAAGGAAGACCTTTCTTCTCTGTCTCTCTCTCTCTCACTGTCCACTCTGTAAAAAAAAAAAAAAAAAAAAAAAAATACCTGGGTTCAATCCCAGATTCACTCCTGATTCTAGTTAGCAGCTAATGTGACCCTGACCCAAGTAATTTGGTCTCTACCATCCATGTGGGAGACCAAGACTGAGTTTTTGGCTCCTAACTTTGGCCTGTACTAATCCTAACTCTCATGGGCATTTGTAACTGAACAGGTAGATAGGACTCTCTCTCTCTCTCTCTCTCTCTCTCTCTCTCTCTTTCTCTTTCTCTGTGTGTGTGTGTGTCATCCTTTAAAATTATTTAGGTAATTTTTAAAGTTTTTACCTTTAATTCTGAAGACAAAGTCCAGACAGCATAGTGCCAGCTCTAGTGAGGCTCCCCCTCAAGTCACCAGATCATGGCAGATGACACCACAATGGTGGGACTATGTGTGAAAGGGATACATCAGCTCTCAAGAGAAGAAGCTAGATAGATATTGAGGAGCTGATTTTGCTCTTGTAATCACTTGCACTCATGAGAACTAACTTGGGATTCCACAAGAACTACCCTAAGGCCTTCTAAGTGTAGTACCTTCAGTGACCTAAGAACCTCCCACTAGACCTCACAAATATAGGTCCCAACATCTCAACACAGTCACATTGAGAAACAAGGCTCCAAACCATGAACTCTTGAGAGCTAACTTCACATCCAAACCATAGCATTTATTATTCATCACCTTGAATGTAAATGCATTGAATTTCCCTATTAAAAGTCATAGAGTGGATGAATGGATTTTTTTCTAAAAGACCCAACTACTTATAACACAAAACTCTACTTATGAGGACATTGTAAAAATGGAGGTGAAAAGATAAGAAAAAAATTATATGTAAATTGAAACGAAAATAAATCAGGAATTGCTACATTTATACCAGACAAAATACATATTAACTTTAAAACTGATGCAAAGAAGTACATTATATAATGATAAAGGGGTCAACTCACCAAGAGGATATGATAAATATATATATACACCCAACATCAAGCCTCTAAATATATTCATATAGAGAGCAAATACTAGTAAACTCAAAGGGAAAGATAGACTGCCGTATAATTACAGTAGGGGACTTCAACACTTCACTTTCAGCAATGGACAGATCATGTAGACAGAAAGCCAAGAAAAATATTCCAATTCAAACTGTGCCCTAGACCAAATGGACCTAACAAACATGTACAGAACATTCTACACAACAGTACAGAATACACATAATTCCCAACAGCACACAGAGCATTATCCAAGATATATCATATATTGGGCCACAAAACAAGTCTCAACAATTTAAAAATCAAAATATTGTTAAGTGATTTTTCTTTATGTGTGTGTGTGTGTGAGTGTGTTCATAGATATAAGGATTTTATTGCTTTCTTTAGTAGTACATTCCACACAATAATAATTTATGATCTAAGGAAAGTTTTTGTAACTTCCTAAGGCTCAGTATTTCCTTTTCTTTCTTTTACAATTAAAAAAATTTATATATTTGGTTATTTAAATTTTAATTAAAATAAGGAGAACAAATTTCATGTGTTCCATAGGTACAGTTCCAAGAAGACAACCACAGTTCCTTCCCTCCACAGATCCCAACAATCCCCCTCCCTCCCCTCTCTTTATCAGTTTTTGCCAAGACATTGTTTAAAAAACTTTTATTTAATAAATGTAAATTCCATAGGTACAACTTTAGGAATATAGTGGTTCTTTACCCCATATCCACCCTCCTGTCCCCACTCTCATCCTACCCCCTACTCCCTCTCCCACCCCATTCTTCATTAAGGTTCATTTTTAGTTTAATTTTATATACAGAGGACCAACTCTATGCTAAGTAAAGATTTGAACAGTTTGCACCCACACACATACAATGTATAAAGTACAGTTTGAGAACAACTTTTGCAGTTAATTCTCATAATACAACTCATTAAGGACAGAGGTCCTACATGGACCGTAAGTGCACAATGACTTTTGTTGTTCTTTTAACAATTAATACTCTTCTTTATGAAGTCAGTGATCACTCGAGGCTCTTGCCATGAGCTGCCAAGGCTATAGAGGTCTTTTATGACCATAGACTCCAGCAAGACATAATTTTAATCCACTCTATATTTACAGTCTTAATTCACCACTAATCATAATATTCAACAAGTAAAAAAGTAGGAAGACCACATTTCCACAGGAGTACAAACAAGGACTAAAAATGATAATCACATCTCAAAATGTCCATTTCATTTATACATATCATTTGACATTCTACATTAACTGCCACATCTCAGAGAAAATACATATTTGTCTTTCTGAGACTGGGTTATGTCACTAAGCCAGTTGCATGTATTTTGATGTAAAAGACAGGATCTTATTCTTTTTTATGGTTGAGTAGTATTCCATAGTGTATGAATATGAAGTTTTCTTTATCCAGTCATCTGTTGATGGACATCTGGGTTGATTTCATATCTTAGCAGAAATGCCTACATCAAAAAAAATTTAATCTTAAACTAACTTTGCATATCAAATAACTAGAAAAATAAAAACAAACAAAACATTATTAATAGAATGAAAGAAATGGTGAAAATCATTGAAGTAACTAATGAACTGTAGTTTAAAAATACAAAAGATCAATATAATGAAACATTGAAATCCGGTCATTTGCAACAAAATGGAGGAATCTGGAAAACATTATGCTGAGTGAATTAAGCCAGTCCCAAAGGGACAAACATCATATGTTCTCCCAATCGGCGACAACTAACTGAGCACCAAAGGGGAAATTTATATTTACTAAATAAAAGTTTTTTAAAAATTTATATAATATTATATAATAACATTAATATAATATCAATATCAATATTATATGATATTAAAGTTGATATAATATAATGTTATAATATGTATATTTATATATAAAGTTAATATATTATATATATTAATACAATTATATAATATATATATAAAGCCTACCACAGTGGCTGTACCAGTTTATATTCCCACCAATAGGGGATCAGGGTACCTTTTTTACACATCCTTGTGAGCATTTGTTGTTTGTTAAAATCAATATGAGAGCCATTCTAGCTAGGGTGAGGTGAAACCTCATTGTGATTTTGATTTGCATTTCCCTGATGGCTAGTGATCCTGATAATTTTTTCATGTGTCTGTTGACCATTTGAATTTCCTTTCTTGAAAAATGCCTGCTTCAGTTATTTGCCCATTTCTAACTAGTTTTTTCTTTTTAGCTTCTTGTGCTCTTTTTGATTCTGAATATTAATCCTTTATCAGTTGCATAGTTTACAAATATTTTCTCCCATTCTCCACTGCACTCCCAGGCCACAGCAGAGAGCCGGATTGGAATAGGAGCAACCAGGACAGAATCCTGGGAATAGAACCCGGGGTGCCAGCGCCACAGGCGGAGGATTAAGCAAGTGAGCTGCTGTGCCGGACGGTAAATCTTTTTTAAAATTTATAAATATAACCCTATTCATAATATCTATCAAATATTAAATACCATGGAATGAACTTAACCAAGAATGTGAAGCACCTTTACAGTGAAAATTATAAAACACTAATGAAAGAAATAGAAGCCATAAAAATATGGGAAGACTTCCCATATTCATGGATCAGAATAATTAATATTATCAAAATGTCCATACTACCCAAAGCAATTTACATTTTCAATGCAATCCCCATCAAAATACCAAGTGACATTCTTCACAGAATTAGGAAAAAAAATGTTTTTAAATACATATAGCAACACAAAAGACCCTGACTAAACTTGAACAATGAAAATAAAGCAATAGACACCACAATATCAGATTTCAAGACATATTTCAGGGCCATTATAACTAAAGCAGCCTTGTACTGGTATAAAAGGAGACATGTAAACCAGTGGAACAGATAGAAACCCCAGAAAGAAATGCATTCATATAGATCCACACATATTAATCAATCCACAACCAACTTTCACAAATGTGCTTAAAATGTACCCTGGAGAAACGATAGTATTTTTGATAAATGGTGTTGGGAAAACTGGATTTCCACATGCAGAAGTTTGAATCAAGACCACTTACCTCACCTAACACTCTGTATAAAAATCAACTCAAAATAGATCAAAGATCTAAATGTAAGACCTGAAACTGAAATTACTACAGGAAAACAGAGGCAGTACCCCAAGACATCCACATAGTCAATTACATTTGGAGAAGACCTCAAAAGCACAGACATTAAAAGCAAAAATTTTTTTAAAAATGGGATGCAATCTAAGAAGCTTCTGCACAGCAAAGGAAAGAGCAAAGAGACAACCAACAGAATGGGAGAAAATATTTGTAAACTACACTTCTGAAAAAGGGTTAAAGTTTGTAACGTAAAAACAGTTCAACAATGAAACCGACAGACTTCTTAAGAAATTGGAACAGGATCTGAACACATATTTTTCAAGGAGAGAGAAGAAAAGGCGTCCAATAAACACATGAAAAAATTATGAGTGTCTCTAGCCACCAGGGACATACAAATAAAACTACACTGAGATATCCTCTCACTCAGTTACAATGGCTATTACCCAAAAAGGCAAAAAATAATAAATGCTGGTGAAGGAGTGGAGAAAAGGGAACCCTAAAACGCTGTTGGTATAGTCTTTATGGGAAACAATAGGGAGATTCCTCAAAAAACTAAAACTGTATCTGTCATGTGACCCAGCTATGCCACTTCTGGGAATATCTTCAAAGGAAATGAAGTCAGAATATGGAAGAAACACCTACACTCCTATGTTTATAAGAGCTCAATTCACAATAGTGAAGATATGGAATCAACCTAGATGTGGTATATGTACACAACTGAATGTTATTCAGGTAAAAGAAATCCCAACATTTGCAACAAAAGGGGTGGAACTGAAAATCATTATGCTAAGTGACATAAGACAGAGAAGAGGGGGCGGAGCCAAGATGGCGGAATAGTGAGGGCGCGCACCGATAGTCTGCGAAAATTTAGTTTAATAAAAGGGGAGTTACGGTAGCCTCAGAAAAAAGAACCAGGAAAATATTGCAGAGGAAACTCTTCTGGATCGAGTGGCTGTGAATCGGAGGACCTACTGGGAGAACAAGGTCGCCCACCACGCGGAAGCCAAGCCGCGGGACCGAGCCGCGGAAGCCGCAGGGTCTGCGCGCCAGTGCTCGAAGGGGAGTGCATGCCAACAGACAACAGCGGGGAGACTTGCGACGTCCAGGGCTCCGAGTCCACACATCGGCGCTGGAAGGGGAGGTGAGCTCAATAACCCGAGACATTGGTGGGGAAACGGGGGTCAGAATCTAGAGGGGGGCCGGAAAGTGCAGCAAACTCACTACCGGAAAGAAGGAAAAAAAAAAAAAAGCTTGGGGGTTTATCTTTCCCCTAACCTTGCAAAGGTTGCAAGGCTGCAAGGCTTGAAGAATTCGCAAGAGACAAAGAGCAGGCCCCCTCTCTGGATTTACATATCAACTGGGGAGAGCTAAGGAACTGAGTCACTACAATTCAGTAGCCTAGGCAACCCAGTGGGAGTCCAGAGGAGCCTAAACAGACTCTGTGGGTAGAAGCCAGAGACTGGAAGCTAAATACCATCAATTCTGCACAGCCGTGCCGTGCAGTGTTACTTACCCCCTGAATAAATAAAATCAAATAAATAAATAAATAAAAAGAGAGATATTTACCACGCATAACCTGAGGGTGTCACCTTTGCACACCCTTAACCAGGAAGAACCAAGGAGAGCTCTCAGGCCGCACCCATCTCAAGCCTCCAAGGCTCCTCCAACAGCAGGACATAGTATAAAATAAAAAAAAAAAAAACGCACAGTGACGCAAGAAGAATTAACTATGCCTAGTAACAAACACAGAAATCGAGGGAACAAGATCAACGATGACACTATGATGCCTCCAAATAAACAACACACCCCAAACCAAGATTATGAAGATGATGAGATAGAAGAAATGCAAGATACGGATTTCAAAAAATTTATGATAAGAACATTTAGAAGTTTTCAAAAGCAAATCCTTGAACTACAGAAATCCTTATTGGACAAGATTGAAAATCTCTCTCGTGAAAATGAAATATTAAGGAAGAATCAAAATGAAACTCAGAAACTAGTAGAACAGGAAAGTGTGATAGTGAAGAGAAATCAAAATGAAATGAAGAGCTCAATAGATCAAATGACAAACACATTAGAAAGCCTTAAAAACAGAATGGGTGAAGTAGAAGAGAGAATATCGGACTTAGAAGATAGAGCACAGGAAAACATAAAGTCAAACCAAAGAAAAGAAGAGGAAATTAGAAATCTAAAAAATATTGTTGGAAATCTACAGGATACTATTAAAAAACCAACATTCGAGTTCTAGGAGTTCCTGAAGGCATGGAGAGAGAGAAAGGATTAGAAGGCCTTTTTAGTGAGATACTAGCAGAGAACTTTCCAGGTTTGGAGAAGGACAGAGACATCCTAGTACAGGAAGCTCATAGAACCCCCAATAAACATGACCAAAAGAGATCCTCACCACGACACGTGGTAATTAAACTTACCACAGTGAAACATAAAGAAAAGATCCTAAAATGTGCAAGAGAGAAACGTCAGATAACTCTCAGAGGATCTCCAATCAGACTCACAGCAGACTTCTCATCAGAAACACTACAGGCTAGGAGGGAATGGCGAGACATAGCCCAGGTGCTAAGAGAGAAAAATTGCCAGCCCAGAATATTATATCCTGCCAAGCTCTCATTTGTGAATGAAGGTGAAATAAAGACCTTTCATAGCAAACAGAAATTGAAAGACTTTGTGGCCACTCGTCCAGCCCTGCAAAAGATACTTAAAAATGTGCTACACTCAGAAACACAGAAACACGGCCATCAATATGAAAGAAGGGAAAGGAAGAACACCTACCAGTAAAAGAGCATGGGAAGCTCAAAGCATATACTAGAAAATATCTCCGGGAAAATGGCAGGGCAAAGTCACTACGTATCAATAGTCACATTGAACATTAATGGTCTGAATTCTTCAGTTAAAAGACACCGTTTGGCTGACTGGCTCAAAGAACACAACCCAACTATTTGTTGCCTACAAGAAACACATCTCTCTAACAAAGAGGCATGCAGACTGAAAGTGAAAGGCTGGAAAAAGATATTCCATGCCAACAGAAACCAAAAAAAAGCAGGTGTAGCCATATTAATATCAGACAAAATAAACTTTAATACAAAAACTGTTAAGAGAGACAAAGTGGGACACTATATAATGATTAAGGGTTCAATTCAACAGGAAGATGAAACTATTATAAAGTATATGCACCTAATTACAGGGCACCGGTCTATTTAAAAGATATGTTAAGGGACTTAAAGGGAGATTTAGATTCCAATACAATAGTACTGGGGGACTTCAATACTCCACTCTCATAAATAGACAAATCATCCGGACAGAAGATCAACAAGGAAACAGCAGATTTAATTGACACTATTGCCCAAATGGATCTAACAGATATCTACAGAACTTTCAACCCTACATCTACAGAATTCACATTCTTCTCAGCAGGGCATGGAACCTTCTCTAGGATTGATCACATACTAGGCCATAAAGCAAGTCTCAGCAAATTTAAAAGAATTAGAATCATACCATGCAGCTTCTCAGACCACAGCGGAATGAAGCTGGAAATTAGCAACTCAGGAAACCCCAAAAAGTATGCAAACACATGGAGATTGAACAACATGCTCCTGAATGAACACTGGGTCATTCAAGAAAACAAAAGAGAAATCAAAAACTTTCTGGAAGTAAATGAAGACAACAACACAACATATCAAAACTTATGGGATACAGGAAAAGCAGTATTGAGAGGCAAATTTATAGCAATAGGTGCCTATATCAAGAAATTGGAAAGGTACCAAATAAATGAGCTTTCAGCGCATCTCAAGGAACTAGAAAAACTGCAGCAAACCAAACCCAAATCTAGTAGGAGAAGAGAAATAATTAAAACCAGAGAAGAAATTAACAGGATTGAATCCAAAAAAAACATTACAAAAAATCAGCCAAGCGAGAAGCTGGTTTTTTGAAAAAATAAACAAAATTGACACCCCATTGGCCCAACTAACTAAAAAAAGAAGAGAAAAGACCCAAATCAATAAAATCAGAGATGAAAAAGGAAACGTAACAACAGACACCACAGAAATAAAAAGAATCATCAGAAATTACTACAAGGACCTGTATGCCAGCAAACAGGGAAACCTATCAGAAATGGATACATTCCTGGACACATGCAACCTACCTAAATTGAACCAGGAAGACATCGAAAACCTAAACAGACCCATAACTGAAACAGAAATTGAAACAGTAATAAAGGTCCTCCCAACAAAGAAAAGCCCAGGACCAGATGGATTCACTGCTGAATTCTACCAGACATTTAAAGAAGAACTAGTCCCTTTTCTTCTCAAACTATTCAGAACAATCGAAGAAGAGGGAATCCTCCCAAATTCTTTCTATGAAGCCAGCATCACCTTAATCCCTAAGCCAGAGAAAGATGCAGCACTGAAAGAGAATTACAGACCAATATCCCTGATGAACATAGACGCAAAAATCCTCAGTAAAATTCTGGCCAATAGAGTACAACACATCAGGAAAGTCATCCACCCAGACCAAGTGGGATTCATCCCTGGTATGCAGGGATGGTTCAACATTCGCAAATCAATCAATGTGATTCACCACATTAACAGACTGCAAAAGAAAAACCATATGATTATCTCAATTGATGCAGAGAAAGCATTTGATAAAATTCAACACCCTTTCATGATGAAAACTCTAAGCAAATTGGGTATAGAAGGAACATTCCTCAATATAATCAAACAATTTATGAAAAAACCCACAGCCAACATCCTATTGAATGGGGAAAAGTTGGAAGCATTTCCACTGAAATCTGGCACCATGCAGGAATGCCCACTCTCACCACTGCTATTCAATATAGTTCTGGAAGTTTTAGCCAGAGCCATCAGAGAAGAAAAAGAAATCAAAGGAATACAAATTGAGAAGGAAGAAGTCAAACTATACCTCTTTGCAGACGATATGATTGTTTACTTAGAGGATCCAAAGAACTCTACTAAGAGACTATTGGAACTCATAGAGGAGTTTGGCAAAGTGGCAGGATATAAAATCAATGCACAAAAATCAACAGCCTTTGTATACACAAGCAATGCCATGACTGAGAAAGAACTTCTAAGATCAATCCCATTCACAATAGCTACAAAAACAATCAAATACCTTGGAATAAACTTAACCAAGGACGTTAAAGATCTCTACGATGAAAATTACAAAACCTTAAAGAAAGAAATCGAAGAGGATACCAAAAAATGGAAAAATCTTCCATGCTCATGGATTGGAAGAATCAACATCATCAAAATGTCCATTCTCCCAAAAGCAATTTACAGATTCAATGCAATCCCAATCAAGATACCAAAGACATTCTTCTCAGATCTGGAAAAATTGGTGCTGAAATTCATATGGAGGCACAAGAGACCTCAAATAGCTAAAGCAATCTTGTACAACAAAAACAAAGCCGGAGGCATCACAATACCAGATTTCAGGACATACTACAGGGCAGTTGTAATCAAAACAGCATGGTACTGGTACAGAAACAGATGGATAGACCAATGGAACAGAATTGAAACACCAGAAATCAATCCAAACATCTACAGCCAACTTATATTTGATCAAGGATCTAAAACCAATTCCTGGAGCAAGGACAGTCTATTCAATAAATGGTGCTGGGAAAACTGGATTTCCACGTGCAGAATCATGAAGCAAGACCCCTACCTTTCACCTTACACAAAAATCCACTCAACATGGATTAAAGTCCTGACACCATTAAGTTATTAGAAAACATTGGAGAAACCCTTCAAGATATTGGCACAGGCAAAGAATTTCTGGAAAAGACCCGGGAGGCACAGGCAGTCAAAGCCAAAATCAACTATTGGGATTGCATCAAATTGAGAAGTTTCTGTACTGCAAAAGAAACAGTCAGGAGAGTGAAGAGACAACCGACAGAATGGGAAAAAATATTTGCAAACTATGCAACAGATAAAGGGTTAATAACTAGAATCTACAAAGAGATCAAGAAACTCCACAAAAACAAAACAAACAACCCACTTAAGAGATGGGCCAAGGACCTCAATAGACATTTTTCAAAAGAGGAAATCCAAATGGCAAACAGGCACATGAAAAAATGTTCAAGGTCGCTAGCAATCAGGGAAATGCAAATCAAAAGCACAATGAGGTTTCACCTCACCCCGGTTAGAATGGCTCACATGCAGAAATCTACCAACAACAGATGCTGGCGAGGATGTGGGGAAAAAGGGACACTAACCCACTGTTGGTGGGAATGCACACTGGTCAAGCCACTATGGAAGTCAGTCTGGAGATTCCTCAGAAACCTGAATATAACCCTACCGTTCGACCCAGCCATCCCACTCCTTGGAATTTACCCAAAGGAGTTTAAATTGAAAAACAAAAAAGCGGTCTGCAGCCTAATGTTTATTGCAGCACAATTCACAATAGCCAAGACCTGGAACCAACCTAAATGCCCATCAACGGTAGACTGGATAAAGAAATTATGGGATATGTATTCTTTAGAATACTATACCGCAGTAAGAAACAACGAAATCCAGTCATTTGCAACAAAATGGAGGAATCTGGAACACATCATGCTGAGTGAAATAAGCCAGTCCCAAAGGGACAAATACCATATGTTCTCCCTGATCGGTGACAACTGACTGAACACCAAAAAGGAAACCTCCTGAAGTGAAATGGACACTATGAGAAATGGTGACTTGATCAGCATAGCCCTGACTGTTAATGAACAACCTAATACATTATCCCTCTTAGTAGTTTTTTTGTCTGTTTTACTTAATATGACTGGTTTAATTCTGTAATTATCACACAGTTATTCTTAAGTGTTGAAAATTAACTGAAATGTGATCCCTGCTAAACATAAGAGTGGGAATAAGAGAGGGAAGAGATGTATAATTTGGGGCATGCTCAAGCTGACTTGTCCCAAATGGTAGAGTTAGAAACATACCAGGGGATTCCAATTCAATCCCATCAGGGTGGCATGTACCAATGCCATCTCACTATTCCAAGTGATCAATTTCAGTTCACAATTGATCATAATGAAAGGACTAAGAGTCAAAGGGAGCACATAAACAAGTCTAGTACCTGCTAACACTAACCGATAGAATAAATAAAGGGGAGAGTGATCCAACATGGGAAGTGAGATACTCAGCAGACTCATAGAATGGCAGATGTCCTAAATAGCACTCTGGCCTCAGAATCAGCCCTAAAGGCATTCGGATCTGGCTGAAAAGCCCATGAGAGTATTTCAGGCATGGAAAGCCAAGACACTCTGGCAAAAAGATCTCTGTGAGTGAGATCCCAGTGGAAAGAACAGGTCTTCAAAGAAGGAGGTGCCTTTCTCTGAAGGGAGGAGAGAACCTCCACTTTGACTATGACCTTGTCTAAACAAGATAAGAGTCGGAGAACTCAAGGGGCTTCCATAGCCTTGGAAACTCATGGCTGGTGCATAGGGAGATTACTGATGCCATAGACAGGAGTGTCAATTGGTAAAGTCAACAACAGGAGTCATGGTGCACTTACTCCTCATGTATGATCTCTGTCCTTAATGTGCTGTACATTGAGACTTAATGCTATAACGAGTACTCAAACAATATATTTCACTTTGTGTTTCTATGGGGGTGCAAACTGTTGAAATCTTTACTTAATGTATACTAAACTGATCTTCTGTAAAAAAAAAAAAAGAAATTATCAATTCCCAACTTGACTCTCACTGGGATTAAACATGACGATAGGTCTGATCTGATTTCATCATCATTAAAAAAAATCATCTATTATTTTTCACTTTATGTTTCTGTGTGGGAGCAAACTGTTGAAATCCTTACTTAAGGTATACTAAGCTGATCTTCTGTATATTAAGATAATCAAAAATGAATCTTGATGTGAATGGAAGGGGAAAGGGAGTGGGAAAGGGGAGGGTTGTGGGTAGGAGGGACGGTATGGGGGAAGCCATTGTAATCCATAAGTCGTACTTTGGAAATTTATATTCATTAAATAAAAGTTAAAAGAAAAAGACAGAGAAGAAAAATTCCACATGTTTTCTGCTTTATAAATATATATAATGTATGTGTGTGTATATATATATATTTATACATTTCCACATTAAACTGTAGATGCAATATTATTTGGTATTAGGTATTTATAAATATTGTTTTAAGTGAATTATAACCCTTTTATAATAACATATCCTTCTTTCCTTTATGATTTTTATCATGAGTCCATGTTCATGTAGTATTAATATCCCAGCTTTCAATAAAAACAGTATTTATGTGTGTGTATAAAATACTTAAATACAAATTTAAAATGGCAAAATATTAAATTCTTAAAATTATATCTGTTCTTTACTGGATTTTTTTAAAGATTTTATTTATTTGAGAGGCAGAGTTACAGACAGAGAGGTAGAGAGACAGAGGGAAAGGTCTTTAATCCACTGGTTCACTCCCAAATAGCCACAACAACCAGAGCTGCGCTGATTCGAAGCCAGGATCCAGGAGCCTCTTCTGGATCTCCCACGCGGGTGCAGGGGCCCAAGCACTTATGCCACTTTCTACTGCTTTCCAAGGCCATAGCGGAGAGCAAAATCAGAAGAGGAGCAGCCAGAACTCAAACCGGAACCCATATGAGATACTGGCACCACAGGCAGAGGATTAACCTACTGCACCACAACGCCGTGCCCTGCTACATTATTTGTAGCCATTCAAAAGTGTCGCTCCCCCATTCGCGGAGGAACGACACTAGACCCTGCGCTGTTCTTTTGTCTGCTTGGCCCTTCCCGGGTTAGCTGCCGTTCCCTCACTCGCGGAGGAACAACGCCGTCCTGGGTTAGCTGCCGGCCCCCCGCCTCCGCGGAGGGGCGGCACCCCCCGCCACTTTCCCCGCTTCCACGGAGGAGCGGCACACTGCTGGCCGGCTCTCTCAGGGGTTGCTCAGATGTTCCCCAGGTGTTCCTGGTGCATGTTGTCTCTCTCCTCCTTTATAGTCCTCTTCCACCAATCCATGCTCTGCTACCCACACACCGAGCACGCTGCTCTCCTCCAATCAGGAGCAGGATCAGCTCCTGCAGCTTATCAAACTGATGAGGCAGCTGCGTAGAGGTTGTTTGCTCCTTCTCAGCACCATATTGTGGGAGAGCAGATGCATAGAATGTCTTAATTCCAGTAACTTAGTCTAGTCTCAGTTGCTCCCCACACAAAAGAAAAATGAAAAGCCTACAAAACTATTATGAGTTCAAAAAGAGTTCCTAAGTACAAGATCAACATGCAAAACCAAATGCTATTCATATATACAAGCAATAGTCATAAAATACACTATTTTAAAAGATAGTGTTCACATTACTTCTTCCCCCCAAATTTTAAGTTACCGAGGAATAACTTTTTAAAAGGCTATGCTGTGCCATAGAAGCACATTTTCAAACATTATGAAAGCAGAGAAAAGAACTAAGGAAAATGAGGTAAGTAATACATTGGAAAGACAAGTCATTAAGATAGTGATGCAAATTCTCAATTTAAATAATAATTAATTCAGTGTAATTGCAGTCTAGCTCAAGAGGATATTTCATAAATGTATACGTTCACTCAAACTATGTAGGGTAATAAATATGTTAATTAACTTGATTTGTGGTTATCACTATATAATTTTTTATATAATTTATGTATATCTAAAACAACTTCTATCTTACATTGTGGAAGCAGTATTATTTGGTATATTGTGGGGAGCAACTCGGACTAGACTAAGTTACTGGAATTAAGACTTATTCTATGCATCTGCTCTCCCACAATATGGCGCTGGGAGAGAAGAAAACAGCTTCTACACAGCTGCCTCCAGTTCAGCCAATAAACTGTAGGACTTGCTCCTGATTGGAGAGCAGCGTACTCGGCGTGTGGGCAGCCGAGTTAGGATTGGCGGAGGAGGACTATAAAGGAGGAGAGAGACGGCATGCTCCAGGAACATCTAACAGGAACATCTAAGGGGAACACCTGTGCAGCCCCCGAGAGAGCCGGCCGGCGGTGTGCCGCTCCCCTGCGGAAGTGGGGAATGTGGCAGGGGGAACTGCCCTTCCACGGAGGTGGAAGGGACAGTAGCCACCCCAGGAAGAACCAGCAGCAAACCCGGGGAGGGCCGAGCAGATGAAAGAACAGCGCAGGGTTTAGTGTCGTTCCCCCATGAAGACGGGGAGCGACATAATGGTGCCGTGACTCGGATATGAAGCCTAGGCAGGGTTTGGTGTCGTTCCTCCACGAAGAGGGGGAGCGACATAATGGTGCCGTGACTCGGATAGGAAACCTAGGAGGGAAGAAACGGGAAGAAGTGGAAAATATCGGAGAGAGAGACTAGCAAACAGCCTAGGGAAAAGCCGGACGAAAAAGGTGCCGGAAGAAGCTATTGAAAGCCTAGGCATAGACTCAGATACGGACTATAGGGGGAAGCTGGGAGAAATCTCTAAGGTCAAAAGCGAAAGTGAAAGCTAGAACAAACAGACTCGGATGCAGACTGTGGGGAGAGGCCAGGAGAAATGAGGGAGGAGTATTGTTGGAGGAAAGCTTGGGGAAACATACCGGGTAGAGAAAAATGTTAGGGAAATTGAAGCCGCGGGGGGCAGGCCGAGGCGGAGACGAAAGCCACTTTGGGATTCTCAAGTTAGCCTGGGAATAAGGGGCGAAAAGTTGAAACCAGAAGCGGAAACGTAAGCCAGGTTGGGATCCATCTGATTAGCCCGGGGAGCAAAGGACGGGAAGCCAGATCGTGGGGCGGAAACGTGAGCTGGGTTGAATTCGCCAGGTTAGCCCGGGGAACTTAGATTGAATGCTAGTGGCAGAGACGTAAGCTACGCTGTGTGACTCGTGGAGGCTGCAGTGCACAGAGAGAGCGTGCGGGGCACAAGTAGATAGGGAACGCTGGGCTAGTGAGAGACCGCGGAGTGTGCGCGCGAAGCCGAGCCGCGCAGAGCCGCGAAGCCGCGCAGATAAGAGAAGCGGGCTGAAGCGGCTCAGCCGGGAAGCCGCGGGGATAAGAGAAACAGAAGTTTAGAAGTAAAATGAGAGAAATAGGAATGTTGGCAGACAGAAGTAAAATGGGAGAAATAGGAATGCCCGGAGATAGAGAAATAGAGAAATAGAAAGGCCTCCCCACAATACTGCAATGAGAAGGCTTGGATTCGGTCTGCCTGATTAGTGAGGTGATGAGCACCTGCGGGCGGCTAGCAGCTTATGCGCCGCAGGTCACCGAAGACAGGCACGTTATCAACACCAATAAGTCACCCCACAACATGGCAATGAGAAGGCTTGGATTCGGTCTGCCTGATTAATAAGGCGGTAAGCACCAGCAGGCAGCTCGACCAGAGTATGAGCTGCAGGTCACCGAAGATAGGCATGAATCAACACCAATAGGCCTCCCCACAATATGGCAATGAGAAGGCTTGGATTCGGTCTGCCTGATTAGTAAGGCGGTAAGCACCAGCAGGCGGCTCGACCAGAGTATGAGCCGCAGGTCACCGAACACAGGCAAGCATCAGCGCCTAAAAACCTCCTCACAACATGGCGAAGAGAGGACCCGGATTCGGTTTGCCTGATTGACAGGACTTGTAAGAACCTGTGGCAACTCTAGCAAGTAGAGCAGAGTGTGTGCCGCGGGACACCGAAGACAGGCGCGTATCAACGCCAAAAAATAAAAAGAAAGGGGGATCTGTGGGGAGCAACTCGGACTAGACTAAGTTACTAGAATTAAGACTTATTCTATGCATCTGCTCTCCCACAATATGGCGCTGGGAGAGAAGAAAACAGCTTCTACACAGCTGCCTCCAGTTCAGCCAATAAACTGTAGGACTTGCTCCTGATTGGAGAGCAGCGTACTTGGCGTGTGGGCAGCCGAGTTAGGATTGGTGGAGGAGGACTATAAAGGAGGAGAGAGACGGCATGCACCAGGAACATCTAACAGGAACATCTAAGGGGAACATCTAAGGGGAACACCTGTGCAGCCCCCGAGAGAGCCGGCCGGCGGTGTGCCGCTCCCCTGAGGAAGTGGGGAATGTGGCAGGGGGAACCGCCCTTCCACGGAGGTGGAAGGGACAGTAGCCACCCCGGGAAGAACCAGCAGCAAACCCGGGGAGGGCCGAGCAGATGAAAGAACAGCGCAGGGTCCTGTGTCGTTCCCCCACGAAGATGGGGAGCGACAGTATATAGCTATTTATAAATGTCATCTTCAATGAATTTGAATCCTTATATAATAATATAATATTTCCTTATTTTATGGTTCTTACTATGAATTTCATGTTATGTTATATTAATATCCCTGCTTTCAAAAAAAGTATCTTTATATATCAAGACATCACATTGTATACTCTAAATATATCAAGTTTTTACTTGCAACTCATGATGCAAATAAAACTAGAGATAAATTTTTCAATGAGGTAAAAATATATTTGGGAAAGCAAAACACCAAAGAGAAACTAAACTATTAAAAAGATCAGTAAAAGGCAATTCATATAGTTTTATGAGACTGGCCTTTTCATAGAATCCATGAGTCATGTCCACACAGAGGGTAGCTAACACATCAACACAGACAATGGGCCCACGTCCTGGCATCACTGCTGTTGCAGCCCTCTTGCTGTCCACACCATTCCATTCTCAATCCTCAACAACATCTTACTGCACAACCACAAGTTAGCACACAACCTGCTCTTTATGTACACTCAGGAAGCTTTGACTGCTTCCATGGTGACATCTGCCCCCAAGTCAGGAGCAAAGCCAAATGTTGGATGAACAGCTATTTCCTCTTCAGCCGACTACATACACCCTACTCTTGAAGGTAAAATCATTGGTATGTTGTTACAGATGGATAATTCAGAACTTCTGCCCATGCTTGAATCTCCAGTCTCTCCACTCTAAAGCTGATGAAGCTATAACTGTACGACAAGCCCACCAAATTGAAGAGGCTGCCCAGAAAGCCATGAACAGTGCCACTGGTGTTCCAGCTAGAATTGATCAAGGACCATGAAAAGAAACTCGTGCATCACTGAATAAACATTTCTAAACATTGAAACACTTAAACACTATGGAAAAAGCATTGCAAAATATACATAGATTTTTAAAAGGAAAGGAAACTTTGAACCCTGTGTACCAAGCAAATGCCAAGCCCAGCAAGCATAATGCTAGTCCTAGATTATTTATTGATTTAAAAACAAAAATAGTAAAAAAAAATTAACGTTTTATAGACAATGGAAAACAAACTTTTCAGCAAAGTACAAAAAATTAGGCATTCCTTTCTTGAATTTTGTAGTTCTCTACTATGGAGTAGCTAAGAAAGTCAGCTCTGTGTTAAAACACAGAATTGGATCTCTTGGCGGAGCCAAGATGGCGGAATAGTGAGGGCGCGCACCGATAGTCCGGGAAAATTTAGTTTAATAAAAGGGGAGTTACGGTAGCCTCAGAAAAAAGAACCAGGAAAATATTGCAGAGGAAACTCTTCTGGATCCAGTGGCCATGAATCGGAGGACCTACTGGGAGAACAAGGTCGCCCACCGCGCGGAAGCCGAGCCGCGGGACCGAACTGCGCAAGCTGCAGGGTCTGCGCGCCAGTGCTCGAGGGGAGTGCATGCCACACAGACAACAGCGGGGAGACTTGGGACGTCCAGGGCTCCAAGTCCACACATCGGCGCTGGAAGGGGAGCGGACCTGCGTGGAGAGCGTGGGAGCCCACAGTTCGGGACACCAGCGGCAGACTCAACACACCAGCGCTGGAACGCGAGGTGAGCCGAACCTCAATAGCCCGAGACACCGGCAGGCAAGCGGAGAGAGGAGACTAGAGGGAACGACCCCCGGGGAGGGGGGGAACTTCACCAGGCTACCTGGAAGAGAGAGAGAGGAAAAAAAAAAGGTGACTGGTACGGACACGGGTTTCTCTCTCTCCGCTCACCTCTCAAGGGCGAGCAAGACAAAGAGCAGGCGCCATCTTGGACATACGTCATAAGCAGAGCGACCTCAGGTCTGCACCGGCCCTCAGCCTAGCAGAAAAACCTGACTCTGGGCGGGGCGAATTAACAGGAGATTAGGACCTAGTAAATTTGTGGTGCTACTGAACTGAGACTGTGAAAAAAGAGACGGTGGGGAAGAGAACTCACGGAATTCACGTGATTACTCTCCAGAGACGCTACAATTCCGTAACTTTGGCAACCCAGTGGGAGACTGAAGGAGAATTTGAGCCCACTCTGAGGGCCGAACAGATTCCCTGTGTGGTCCTTGGGAAAGAGCTTCCGATCTCTGGCTCCTGTGGGTATATCATTTGCCTGCTAACTACCTCCAACTTCGTTCAGCTGTGCAGAATAACTTCCCTTTTGAATCAAAAAGAGAGAGAGAGAGAGAGAGAGAGAGAGGTTTACCATGCCTAACCTGGGAGTGTCACCTTTAGCACACCAAACAGAGCTCTCAGGCCACACCCATCTCAAGCCCTAAGGCTCCTTCAAAAACAGATAGTCCACTTAATCTAGAGTCATAGTATAACAAGAAAAAGCACCACAGTGAAGAAACCAAATATCTCCAATATGCCAAATAACAAACGCAAAAACCAAGGTAATAAAAACAAGGAAGTCACCATGAAGCCCTCAAATGAAAAAGACACCCCAATTCAAGATTATGAGGATGATGACATAGAAGAAATGCAAGAAGCAGATCTCAAAAAAATTGATAAGAACATTAAGAAGTTCTAAAAAACAAATTCTTGAACTACAGAAATCCTTAATGGACAAGATAGAAAATCTCTCTCGTGAAAATGAAATATTAAGGAGGAATCAAAATGCAACGAAACAACTAGTACAACAGGAAACTGGGATAGTGACTGAAGTGAAGAATTCAATAGATCAAATGAAAAACACAATAGAGAGCCTTACAAACAGAATGGGTGAAGCAGAAGAGAGAATATCGGACTTAGAAGACAGAGAATAGGAAAGGATACAGTCAAACCAAAGAAAAGAAGAGGAAATTAGGAATCTAAAACATATTGTCGGGAATCTTCAGGATACTATTAAAAAACCCAACATTCGGGTTCTAGGAGTTCCTGAAGGCATGGAGAGGGAGAAAGGATTAGAAGGCCTTTTTAGTGAGATATTAGCAGAAAATTTCCCAGGTTTGGAGAAGGACAGAGAAATCCTAGTACAGGAAGCTCACAGAACCCCTAATAAACATGACCAAAAGAGATCCTCACCACGACACGTTGTAATTAAACTCTCCACAGTGAAACATAAAGAAAAGATCCTAAAATGTGCAAGAGAGAAACGTCAGATTACTCTCAGAGGATCTCCAATCAGACTCACAGCTGACTTCTCATCAGAAACTCTACAAGCTAGGAGGGAATGGCGAGATATAGCCCAGGTACTAAGAGAGAACAACTGCCAGCCCAGAATATTATATCCTGCAAAGCTATCATTTGTGAATGAAGGTGAAATAAAGACTTTTCATAACAAACAGAAATTGAAAGACTTTGTGGCCACCCGTCCAGCCCTGCAAAAGATGCTTAAAGATGTGTTACACACAGAAACACAGAAACACGGTCATCAATATGAAAGAAGGTAAAGGAAGGAAACCAAGGAAGGAAAGCTCACAGCAAAAGATCACAGGGAATTCAAAGCATTTATCAGAAAATATCTTTGGGAAATGGCAGGGCAAAGCTACTACTTATCAATAGTCACATTGAATGTTAATGGCCTGAACTGTCCAGTTAAAAGACACAGATTGGCTGACTGGGTTAAGGAACAAAACCCATCTATTTGCTGCTTACAAGAAACACATCTTTCCAACAAAGATCCATACAGACTGAAAGTGAAAGGCTGGAAAAAGATATACCATGCCAACAGAAATGAAAAAAGAGCGGGCGTAGCCATCTTAATATCAGACACCATAAACTTTACCACAAAAACCGTTAAGAGAGACAAAGAGGGACACTACATAATGATTAAGGGATCAATTCAACAGGAAGCTATAACAATTATCAATGTATATGCACCTAACTACAGGGCACCGGTTTATCTAAAAGATTTGTTAAGGGACTTAAAGGGAGACTTAGACCCCAATACAATAGTACTGGGGGACTTCAATACTCCACTCTCAGAAATAGACAGATAAATAGGACAGAAGATCAACAAGGATACAGTAGATTTAAACGACACTACAGCCCAAATGGATCTAACAGATATATACAGAACTTTCAATCCTACAGCTAAAGATTTTACATTCTTCTCAGCAGTACATGGAACCTTCTCTAGGATTGACCACATACTAGGCCATAAAGCATGTTTCAACAAATTCAAAAGAATTACAATCATACCATGCAGCTTCTCAGACCATAAAGGAATGAAGTTGGAAATTAGCAACTCAGGAATCCCTAGAGCATACGCAAACACATGGAGATTGAACAACATGCTCCTGAATGAACAATGGGTCATAGAAGAAATCAAAAGAGAAATCAAAAATTTTTTGGAAGTAAATGAGGATAACAGCACAACATACCAAAACTTATGGGACGCAGCAAAAGCAGTGTTAAGACGAAAGTTTATATCAATAGGTGCCTACATCAAGAAATTGGAAAGGCACCAAATAGATAAGCTTTCAATTCACCTCAAGGATCTAGAAAACCTACAGCAAACCAGACCCAAATCTAGTAGGAGAAGAGAAATAATTAAAACCAGAGAAGAAATCAACAGGATTGAATCAAGAAAAACATTCCAAAAAATCAGCCAAATGAGGAGCTGGTTTTTTGAAAAAATAAACAAAATTGACACCCCATTGGCCCAACTAACTAAAAAAAGAAGAGAAAAGACCCAAATCAATAAAATCAGAGATGAAAAAGGAAACGTAACAACAGAGACCACAGAAATAAAAAGAATCATCAGAAATTACTACAAGGACCTGTATGCCAGCAAACAGGGAACCTATCAGAAATGGATACATTCCTGGATACATGCAACATACCTAAATTGAACCAGGAAGACATCGAAAACCTAAACAGACCCATAACTGAGACAGAAATTGAAACAGTAATAAAGGCCCTCCCAACAAAGAAAAGCCCAGGACCAGATGGATTCACTGCTGAATTCTACCAGACATTTAAAGAAGAACTAACTCCAATTCTTCTCAAACTATTCAGAACAATTGAAGAAGAGGGAATCCTCCCAAATTCTTTCTATGAAGCCAGCATCACCTTAATTCCTAAGCCGGAAAAAGATGCAGCATTGAAAGAGAACTACAGACCAATACCTCTGATGAACATAGACACAAAAATCCTCAGTAAAATTCTCGCCAATAGAATGCAACAACACATCAGAAAGATCATCCACCCAGACCAAGTGGGATTTATCCCTGGTATGCAGGGATGGTTTAATGTGCGCAAGACAATCAATGTGATACACCACATTAACAGACTGCAGAAGAAAAACCATATGATTATCTCAATAGATGCCAAGAAAGCATTTGATAAAATACAACACCCGTTCATGATGAAAACTCTAAGCAAACTGGGTTTGGAAGGAACATTCCTCAATAAAATCAAAGCAATCTATGAAAAACCCACAGCCAACATCCTATTGAATGGGGAAAAGTTGGAAGCATTTCCACTGAGATCTGGGACCAGACAGGGATGTCCACTCTCACCACTGCTATTCAATATAGTTCTGGAGGTTCTAGCCAGAGCTATTAGGCAAGAAAAAGAAATTAAAGGGATACAAATTGGGAAGGAAGAACTCAAACTATCCCTCTTTGCAGATGACATGATTCTTTATTTAGGGGACCCAAAGAACTCTACTAAGAGACTATTGGAACTCATAGAAGAGTTTGGCAAAGTAGCAGGGTATAAAATCAATGCACAAAAATCAACAGCCTTTGTATACACAGACAATGCCATGGCTGAGGAAGAACTTCTAAGATCAATCCCATTCACAATAGCTACAAAAACAATCAAATACCTTGGAATAAACTTAACCAAGGACGTTAAAGATCACTACGATGAAAATTAAAAAACCTTAAAGAAAGAAATAGAAGAGGATACCAAGAAATGGAAAAAATCTTCCATGCTCATGGATTGGAAGAATCAACATCATCAAAATGTCCATTCTCCCAAAAGCAATTTATAAATTCAATGAAATACCAATCAAGATACCGAAGACCTTCTTCTCAGATCTGGAAAAATTGGTGCTGAAATTCATATGGAGGCACAAGAGACCTCGAATAGCTAAAGCAATCTTGTACAACAAAAACAAAGCCGGAGGCATCACAATACCAGACTTCAGGACATACTACAGGGCAGTTGCAATCAAAACAGCATGGTACTGGTACAGAAACAGATGGATAGACCAATGGAACAGAATTGAAACACCAGAAATCAATCCAAACATCTACAGCCAACTTATATTTGACCAAGGATCTAAAACAAATTCCTGGAGCAAGGACAGTCTATTCAATAAATGGTGCTGGGAAAACTGGATTTCCACGTGCAGAATCATGAAGCAAGACCCCTACCTTTCACCTTACACAAAAATCCACTCAACATGGATTAAAGACCTAAATCTACAACCTGACACCATCAAGTTACTAGAGAACATTGGAGAAACCCTTCAAGATATTGGCACAGGCAAAGAGTTTCTGGAAAAGACCCGGGAGGCACAGGCAGTCAAAGCCAAAATCAACTATTGGGATTGCATCAAATTGAGAAGTTTCTGTACTGCAAAAGAAACAGTCAGGAGAGTGAAGAGACAACCGACAGAATGGGAAAAAATATTTGCAAACTATGCAACAGATAAAGGGTTAATAACTAGAATCTACAAAGAGATCAAGAAACTCCACAAAAACAAAACAAACAACCCACTTAAGAGATGGGCCAAGGACCTCAATAGACATTTTTCAAAAGAGGAAATCCAAATGGCAAACAGGCACATGAAAAAATGTTCAAGGTCGCTAGCAATCAGGGAAATGCAAATCAAAAGCACAATGAGGTTTCACCTCACCCCGGTTAGAATGGCTCACATGCAGAAATCTACCAACAACAGATGCTGGAGAGGATGTGGGGAAAAAGGGACACTAACCCACTGTTGGTGGGAATGCACACTGGTCAAGCCACTATGGAAGTCAGTCTGGAGATTCCTCAGAAACCTGAATATAACCCTACCGTTTGACCCAGCCATCCCACTCCTTGGAATTTACCCAAAGGAATTTAAATTGAAAAACAAAAAAGAGGTCTGCACCCTAATGTTTATTGCAGCTCAATTCACAATAGCCAAGACCTGGAACCAACCTAAATGCCCATCAACGGTAGACTGGATAAAGAAATTATGGGATATGTATTCTTTAGAATACTATACCGCAGTAAGAAACAACGAAATCCAGTCATTTGCAACAAAATGGAGGAATCTGGAACACATCATGCTGAGTGAAGTAAGCCAGTCCCAAAGGGACAAATACCATATGTTCTCCCTGATCGGTGACAACTGACTGAACACCAAAAAGGAAACCTGTTGAAGTGAAATGGACACTATGGGAAACGGTGACTTGATTAGCATAGCCCTGACTGTTGATGAACAACTTAATACATTATCCCTCTTAGTAGTTTTTTTGTCTGTTCTACTTAATATGACTGGTTTAATTCTGTAATTAATACACAGTTATTCTTAAGTGTTGAAAATTAACTGAAATGTGATCCCTGTTAAACATAAGAGTGGGAATAAGAGAGGGAAGAGATGTATAATTTGGGACATGCTCAAGCTGACTTGCCCCAAATGGTAGAGTTAAAAACATAACAGGGGATTTCAATTCAATCCCATCAGGGTGGCATGTACCAATGCCATCTCACTATTCCAAGTGCTCAATTTCAGTTCACAATTGATCATAATGAAAGGACTAAGAGTCAAAGGGAGCACATAAACAAGTCTAGTACCTGCTAACACTAACCGATGGAATAAATAAAGGGGAGAGTGATCCAACATGGGAAGTGAGATACTCAGCAGACTCATAGAATGGCAGATGTCCTAAATAGCACTCTGGCCTCAGAATCAGCCCTAAAGGCATTCGGATCTGGCTGAAAAGCCCATGAGAGTATTTCAGGCATGGAAAGCCAAGACACTCTGGCAAAAGATCTCTGTGAGTGAGATCCCAGTGGAAAGAACAGGTCTTTAAAGAAGGAGGTACCTTTCTCTGAAGGGAGGAGAGAACCTCCACTTTGACTATGACCTTGTCTAAACAAGATAAGAATCGGAGAACTCAAGGGGCTTCCATAGCCTTGGAAATTCATGACTGGAGTATAGGGAGACTACTGATGCCATAGACAGGAGTGTCAATTGGTAAAGTCAACAACAGGAGTCACTGTGCACTTACTCCTCATGTAGGATCTCTGTCCTTAATGTGCTGTGTATTGAGATTTAATGCTATAACGAGTACTCAAACAATATATTTCACTTTGTGTTTCTATGGGGGTGCAAACTGTTGAAATCTTTACTTAATGTATACTAAACTGATCCTCTGTAAAAAAAAAAAAAGAAAGAAATTATCAACTCCCAGCTTGACTCTCACTGGGATTAAACATGACAATAGGTCTGATCTGATTTCATCATCATTTAAAAAAAATCATCTATTATTTTTCACTTTATGTTTCTGTGTGGGAGCAAACTGTTGAAATCCTTACTTAATGTATACTAAGCTGATCTTCTGTATATTAAGATAATCGAAAATGAATCTTGATGTGAATGGAAGGGGAGAGGGAGTGGGAAAGGGGAGGGTAGTGGGTGGGAGGGACGGTATGTGGGGGAAGCCATTGTAATCCATAAATCGTACTTTGGAAATTTATATTCATTAAATAAAAGTTAAAAAAAAAAACACAGAATTGATAACTAAGTAAGGAAGCAATATTTGGATTATAAGTTACTGTTTTAATAAAAAATTCCTTAACTGGTGAAAGGAAGAAAGATAAATGGATTGACATCTACTCAAATTATATTTCAAGATGTGTTTTCTAGTGCAAAATAATTAAAACAATGTGAAATTGATGTAAGAAAGGACAAACACATCGATTTATAGTCCTAGAAATATGTACATACAAGTATATGCCCAATTAATATATATAGATAAAACCAGGGTTTGACAAAAGTTGGCTTTCCATATGGAAAAATAAAATTCTATCTATGTATCATAGAGATATTATGTATCTATTTCAGAAAGAATAAAGACCTAAATGTGAAAGAAAAGGAAAACTTTTAACAACTAGAAAAAAAAATAGAACATACTTTTGATCTGAGGGTAGGGAAGAATCTCTTCTAGAGGAATCTTTTCTGAAACTCTTTCTAGAGGAAATAAATATATATGACTATTTCACAAATGTTAACTTCTGGCACCATAGACAAAGTTGATAGACGATATTTGTAAATATGATCGAAATGTATAATAGCGTGCATAGTATCCATGGAACATTCTAAGTGTCATGAAAAACAACAACAGCAAAAATAACACATATTATTCACACGAACATAGACATCAAAATTATGCACTGCTTTGTAATGTATGTAGAAAGAAAAGAATCTGGAAAATTCTGTAGGAGTCACCATCCAGATAGGGAAACAAAAAACAATACAAAAGTGGTTGCATAACTACCTGAAGACTGAGGCATGGGAATGAAATATGACTTGACTGAATACATCTTTCTGTTCCTTTGCATATTCTGATGAACAAAAGCAGACTGCTGAGTCCGTGACTGACTAAAGTGTCTGTTGAAACAGATAAATCATTCTTGCTTGTGAATTCCAGAAACTGGCCTTGAGAAAGCCAGCTTCAGCTGCAAAGGATTCTTGCCCTCCCCAGTCAGCATGACCCAGGTCTGCTAACAAAGTGCAAAGGGGTACAAATAACTTAGGGCAAGACTAGCGTGGGCTGAGTGGGCTTCCCTTGATTAACAAAACAAGAAATCTCTTAACACAAAATGCTTGCCTTTTCAGGTCTTAGCCAAATAATCTTTTGTAGCCCTACTTAGGTACCCTGCTTTGCCCTCCTCATGATAAAGTCAAGCCTTCACCCAAGTTTCCGAGTGAATTGCACTGACATGAAACGTACCATGTTACCACACCTCCAACAAGCTTCAGCTCCTGGCTCAGCAAGCCCAACCTCCTTTGCAGCCCCCTTAAAAATTCAGACCATCCTTATTAAGTAGGATGGTCATTCTTGAGATATTAATCTGCTACATCCTCCTCAATCGATACATTAAACTTTCTCTTTCCTTTTATTCAATTTTAGTCTTTGTGTTTGTGTTTTGGCACTGTGTCAGGGACACAGATTGATAAAAGGAATAGTGAGGTAACAAAACTTAAGAGTCAGGAGACAAAAAGCCCATATTCTACCTCTTAGAAAACTATAGTGTCCAGGAATGTCAACAGCCATGCTTTAATTTGTAGCTAGCTCCATTGTCTGATGCAATTGAAGTGAGGTGTCCTGTCCCCAGGGACTGACTACAGGAACTTTATAACTGCTGAAATGTAGAGACAGACAGCCATGCATAGGTAAGGTTTTGAAAGCATAAAGCTGTCAGGAGGAGATGGACATTTAGTCTAAGGATTAAAATGATGATTAAAATGCCCTCATCCCTTATTAGATAACCTGGGTTTTATTTCTGATCATATATATAGATCATAATATAGATCATGGGAGGTAACAGTGATGATTCAGCTAACTGGGCTACTGCCACCCACATGGTAGACCTGCATTACTGGCTCCTGGCTCCTGGCTTCAGCCCAGTGAAGTCCCAAATGTTGTGTGCATTTGGGGAATTTACCGGTATATATGATATCTCTCTTTGGGAATTTTGGGAATTAACCAGCAAATATAATCAATCAATCTCTCTCTCTTCGCTCTCTCTCTCTTCTCTCTTTTCTCTCTTGCCTACCTCTAAAATAAATAAATGTTTTGTAAAAAAAAATTGTTATGACTGGTGACATGACTTGGAATGCTATGAAACTGGGAAAGTAGTCAAAAGCAAATGGGATATATCAGGTGTTTGAAGTGGATTTGTTTTCTATACAATATAACAAACTACCACAAACTCAGCAGCTTCACACAACATACATTTATTATCTCACATTTTCCATGGGCCAGGAGTATGGGCAGGGCTTTCATCAGTCCTTAGCAACAAGCAAGTTGCAGCTAGGCTACTTTATAAATCAAAGGTTAGACTGGAGGTTCCAAGCTTGTATAAATTTTTGCAGCTGAGGAACTCAGGTAGTTGGTTTCTGCAGACCAACAAGAAAGAAGAGCATCTTCTTCAAGTCTCACTTCTGGACACTTTTAAAAAAGCTCACCTAAGGGCTGATTCTGAGGCCAGAGTGCTGTTTAGGACATCTGCCATTCTATGGGTCTGCTGTGTATCTCACTTCCCATGTTGGATCGTTCTCTCCCTTTTTTATTCTATCAGCTAGTATTTGCAGACACTATTCTTGTTTATGTGATCCCTGCGGATCCGGCTGAAAAGCCCATGAGAGTATTTCAGGCATGGAAAGCCAAGACACTCCGGGGGGGAAAAAAAACTAAATGAAAGATCTCTGCGAGTGAGATCCCAGTGTTAAGAATGGGTCATCAAAGAAGGAGGTACCTTTCTCTGAAGGGAGGAGAGAACTTCCACTTTGACCCTTGTCTAAATATGATCAGAGTCGGTGAACTCAGGGGGCTTCCATAGCCTTGGCAGCTCATGACAAGAGCCTAGGGTGATTACTGATGCCATAAACAAGAGTGTCAATTTGTTAAGTCAACAACAGGAGTCACTGTGCACTTACTCCTCATGTAGGATCTCTGTCCTTAGTGTGCTGTACATTGAGATTTAATGCTATAACTAGTACTCAAACAGTATTTTTCACTTTATGTTTCTGTGTGGGAGCAAACTGTTGAAATCTTTACTTAATGTATGCTAAACTGATCTTCTGTATATAAAGAGAATCAAAAATGAATCTTGATGTTGTCGCTCCCCATCTTCGTGGAGGAACGACACAGGACCCTGCGCTGTTCTTTTGTCTGCTCGGCCCTCCCCGGGTTTGCTGCTGGTTCTTCCCGGGTTGGCTACTGTCCCTTCCACCTCCGTGGAAGGGCGGTTCCCCCTGCCACATTCCCCACTTCCGCGGGGGAGCGGCACACCGCCGGCCGGCTCTCTCGGGGGCTGCACAGGTGTTCCCCTTAGATGTTCCTGGTGCATGCCGTCTCTCTCCTCCTTTATAGTCCTCCTCCGCCAATCCTAACTCGGCTGCCCACACGCCGAGTACGCTGCTCTCCTCCAATCAGGAGCAGGATCAGCTCCTGGAGGTCATCACTCAAGTTGGCAAGAGGCAGCTGCGTAGAAGCTGTTTTCTTCTCTCCCAGCGCCATATTGTGGGAGAGCAGATGCATAGAATAAGTCTTAATTCCAGTAACTCAGTCCAGTCCGGGTTGCTCCCCACAGATGTGAATGGAAGGGGAGAGGGAGTGGGAAAGGGGAGGGTTGTGGGTGGGAGGGACATTATGGGGGGGGGAAGCCATTGTAATCCATAAGCTGTACTTTGGAAATTTATATTCATTAAATAAAAGTTAAAAAAAAGCTCACCTAGGCAGGTCTCTATGTGATTAACTGATAATTTACTACATAAGGATCTTAATTACAGTTGAAAAATCGCATTGTATTTGCCAACTTCTTGGGAAGAAGAAAGTTACAGGATGACTTCAAATCTAGGAAATTGGGTCATACAAAGGCAGACTCAAGAGGCATGGGAATCAAGGGGAGGCATCTTAGAGTTCTGCCTAACACAAGAGGTACAGAGGAAATGGTAAGAATAAAAGCATTGAAGGTTTAATGCTAAGTGCCTTGGATGACCACATAAAGTTAAGGAAGAACTGATGGTAGGCAATGGGCATGAATGCTAGCACCTTCTTTGATTACATACAAAGTGCAATCTCTTTTCAGTGGAAGAGAGAGAAATCCAAAGGAGAGCATTAAAAAACATTTTTAAATGTACAAAGTGAAATTTCTAGACAAAGGCAGTGCTGTATTCACGACTTGGTGCAGAAAACCTGAACCATGACACACAGGATGGAAATATCTGACCTGAATATTTCTATGCTGCACACTTATATTTAGAAGGTACTCATTCCGCGTATGCTGGAAGAGAATGCAGAGGCCACTCGTCCACTAGGCCACACGTGTCCTTTTCAGAGTCTTCCCTCATCCTCTTTCGTTCTAGGTATAAAACTAGGTTGAGTTACAGCATAATCAACTGGAGACAACTGAGCAACTGATAAGCAAAAGGAGACCTATCTGAGGATACTTGATCAAGCAGTAAAATATAAAACTGGAAAGGGAAAATCCAGTGACTTTGGAGAACAGTCCCGTGATAAGAGATTTGCACCAAGCAAGGGCCTCAGGACATATTGTAAGTTTGCTGCTGGAAGAGCTTCGAGAAGCGTGGAAAAAGTAAGGTCTCCACCGTGAAGTTAAGATGCCAGAATTGTTATGTGGATTGAAAGGTGCAAGGAAATGGGAATGATGAATTGGACACCTGAGCAAAGGGGTCAGTAGGTAATAAAGTTCCACGAGAATGTCCAGGGACGCTATCATGAGAATTGTGTGGGGGAGAAGAAAACCAGTCTTTCTGAAACATCCAGTAGAGGTCGCCATAGGCCAGGGCTGAGGGTGGGAAAGGGCATTGCCAAGCTTGACTCACTGAAGCAGTTAGCAACCATTCCTTGAAAAAACACTTGGCAAGTTACTGACTCCATTAGGCCCCGAGCATTCTGGAAGGGCTGGTGATGCATTCTAACAGTAGTAGACCCGATTTCTGGTCGTGAATTTGCCTCATCTCACTGCAGATAAGGCCCTGAGCAGCACTAAGTACCACTAATAGCCAAAGGTATCTGGAATGTTGGATCCACTAGTCTGGTATTCCTATATAATACCATATCAGAACAGGGTACACATTTCACAGGAAAGGAATTGGAGAAGTGGGCCAAATCATGAGATATATGGGTTGTAGGTCAGAAAAAATGACATAGGAGATACCAGCCCAATAAGCTTTGAAACATGTACTGAAGTGCAGCTAGAGCTGAAGATGAAACACTGGTTGTGAGGCAATATACCATGAGGACAGCATACAATTCCTGGGACAGATGGTATGAGTGGACCAGAGCCTATTGCAAGGGTCTGAAAATCAAAGACCAGAAATATGAGGGGCTTCATATACCATAAATCCCAATGATTTGCTGAAGCTGTGTGAGCTTCCTGTCATGTATAAACTTGGACTCTATAAGGCTGGAGGACCTGGCCCCCAAAGGGGTCATATTTTGACCAGGGGTGAAGCTACAATATCAACGCATTATAAGTTAAAACTGTCACATGGGATTTTGAACTCGCACTTTCTTTCTACTAGGAGCAACAAAGTCACATCCTTGATAGGGATTATTGACCATAATCATCAAGAGGAGGCAGGGATTCTGGTTAGAACATGCAGATACTGGGGTATATGTATAGATCCAAGGTGATTTCCTTAGCAGCCTCCAGGTGTTCCTATTGCCCAGTGGTGACTATAGATTCAGACACCTCAACATGGATTGGACATAGTGATAAAGTTCTCAATCTACTGATAAGAGTGTGCATGATGACACATGGTATGCATTCAAGGCTATCAAAGTACTCACCAGTTGAGAATGAGGGAGGGGCCGGCACCATGGCTTACTGGGTTAATCCTCTGCCTGCAGCACCGGCATCCCATATGGGCACTGGGTTCTGGTTGCTTCTCTCCCAGTCCATCTCTTTGCTGTGGCCTGGGAGGGCAGTAGAGGATGGCCCAAGTGCTTGGGCCCCTGCACCCGCATGGGAGACAAGGAAGAAGCACCTTGCTCCTGGCTTCAAATCAGTGCAGTGCCGGCCATTCCGCCCATTTGGGGAGTGAACCAATGGAAGGAAAACCTTTCTCTCTTTCTCTCACTCTCACTGTCTATAACTCTACCTGTCAAATAAATTTAAAAAGAGAGAGAATGAGGGAAACAAAGTGGCAAAAAGACAGAAACAATAAATATACTTTCATCCCCACTACTAAACACAGCATGGAGATGATTATACATGCCACTAACAATCCTGTTTTAAAGCTCCACACAGGAAGAGGTAACCTTGGCAATCCATGAAGGGTTGTTGCCAGACATAAAGGAAAGTGAGCCACAGTTGTGCAACTATTGCAAATGGGATAAGCCACCAGGATCTGCCTTGGAGGAAGGTCTTGCTGACCAGCTAGTGATCAGTAGACAGCCTGCAGATGTGAATTTTTCACTTCAGCCTGAGTTACAGAGAGGAGCCCACCAAATTCACACTTTTTCCAGGGTGAACATGCAATGAGGGGGGCGGCGCTGTGGCATTGCAGATAAAGCCACTGCCTGCAGTGCTTGCATCCCATATGGATGCTAGTATGAGTCCCGGCTGCTCCACTTCTGATCCAGCTCTCTGCTATGGCCTGGGAATGCATAAGATAGCCCAAGTCCTTGAGTCCCTGCACCCACGTGGGAGATCTAGAAGAAGCTCCTGGCTGCTGGCTTCAGATCGGCCCAGTTCCAGCTGTTGCGGCCAACTTGGGAGTGAAGCAGCAGATGGAAGAATCCCCTCACCCCACCTCACCTCTGCCTCTGTATCTCTGTATCTCTGTACTGCTGCCTTTCAAATAAATAAATCTTTTCTAAAAAGAGCAGTGAGAGGGGCTGGTGCCGTGGCTCACTTGGTTATCCTCCGTCTGTGGCACCAGCATCCCATATGGGCACCGGTTCTAGTCCCGGTTGCTCCTCTTCCAATCCATCTCTCTGCTGTGGCCCAGGACGGCAGTAGAAGATGGCCTAAGTCCTTGGGCCCCTGCACCCTCATGGGAGACCAGGAAGAAGCACCTGGCTCCTGGCTTCGGATTGACGCAGCTCCGGCTGTTGCGCTCATTTAGGGAGTGAACCAATGGAAGGAAGACCTTTGTCTCTGTTTCTCTCTCTCACTGTCTATGACTCTACCTGATGAATAAATAAATAAATAAATAAAAACAGCAGTTAGAAGGTAATGAAATTCAGGCCACTATGGCCCCCAACTCAGAAAACTCATCAAATAACATTTCACTGAGACTGGCCAGGGTGGGAGACTTTTCACCTGTACCTCTGAATTCCTTGCCCTCTTTTCACCGCTTTTCCTGTCTAATATGCTTTTTCACTCTAGGCTGAAACTCAGTGTTTGCTATTGGGGAATACAATTTTCTAAATAAAAAGAGAAAAATGATGCAAATTAGGGAAAATGGTTTTTAATGTTGCTGAATAGACAGCAAATTAAGAAAAATTAAGGATTAGGTGCTGTAATGTTTAAGGCTTATCACAGGGGCATGAGCTGCCATGGAATTATTGTCTAGCAGCTCAACATGTCCCGCCTGTATTATTAAAAGAAAAAAGTTAGAGAATCTTTTAAAGGAAATACGGGGATTAGTTGCTCTCTCCCTCTTCTTCCTCTTCTTCCTCTTCTTCCTCTCCTTCATCTTCTCCCTCTTCTCCCTCTTCCTTTGCTTTCTCTTCCTCCCCTGCTTCCTCTTTGGGCTTTTCTTTCTTACACAGCACAAGGAAGCAATACAAACATGAAAGAATTAAAGGAATGAGGAGTAATGTGGATGGAAGAAGCATTATTTTGTTTTGAGTTGATCCTGGCACTGGTGGGTTCTCCTCAGGTGGCAGTGGTGGTGCTGGACCACTATCTACACTACCCCCAGGGCCCCTGACAGTACAGTTGGGAGGTGCCCATCCTGGGTGACAGTGACAGTGCTGTTTATTATTGCAGACCCCACTCATGTTGCAATGCTGAGTCTGACAGGTTTCTGATGCCTTAACCATATCGACACATTTCCTGCGGAGGCACATCTTGCCTGGAGCACACACCGTGCCATCTTTCACTTCACCGATATCAGGTATGGACATCCCTAGGTGATAATCAGTGCCCCAGCAAGTGGTGCCATTGAGGTGAAACTGATGCACCGTAGAATGTTCTACCAGTGTTGGAATTGTGAGCACATTTTCACACTGAACTCTTCCACACATGACATCAGGAGCCATACACTTTACATATGTGGTGCCTTCAATACCACAGTGGCCAAAACGAGTTCCTTGGGTGTTCATTTCGTTGTAGCAACTTTCAGATGCGCTCAGGGCCTCTGTGCCAAAAATCTGCTTACACTGAGAATCGTGGTTATTACATGCATTTTCATAGCAGTAGGAATTTGTGCTACAGAGGATACCATCCTGTTTATATACATCATCTGGGCACTCATGTGACGTCCCGTTGCACCACTCGGGAAGGTCACATTCATTGGCTGGATGCCTACATACAGTCCCTTGTGGCAGGAGTTCACAGTCTTTGCAACAACCTCCAAATGCACAAGCTGCCCCAGGCTTCAGAACACAGTCAAACAGACAACAAGGATCTTCTATACACTCCAGGAATGATCCACAGTCACACTGCTCTCCATCTTCAACCACACGGTTCCCACAAATATTCATCCTTAAAACATGCTCTGGATTTCCAGGAGAGAGAATACACGTTCCAGTAACCATGGTATTCGCCAAATATTGGGAATAACTGCAGTTGCTGAATCGCCGTGAGGCCTCTCTGCTGGGATGCATAATGCAAAACTGTTCTCCACAAGTACACCATTTTTCATCATGCAACATACCCAGACTATGACCAAGCTCATGGGTCAAAGTATGTGCAATAATGTCTAACCTGTGGTCTTGAAAGACATCAACTCCACAATTAATACGATGTCGGCATACCCCACTAACATATGCAACGCCAAGGGCACCATTAAATTCTTTTATGATAAGGTGCGCAACATCATGGTGAAGACGGCCATCAAAATTCAAAGATTTCCAAAGAGAAAATCTATTCAAAACTGGATCTATCTCACCACTTGTTTCTATTGGGTTTCCATTATTCCAAATTTCAATCCCTGTCAAAACCACATCAATCTGTATGTGGTAATAATATTCATCCACCATATTAATTATATCAAATATTTCTAACATCACTATTGTCTCATTACTTTGAGAGTACTTGAATCTAAAATAGTCCACAACCACTCCCAGCTCAACAAATCGCCAGTGGGTCCACCAATTCAGATGAGAACGTGGTTTCAGAGAGAAATTGTATGATGCTTGAAATGCCCATTGGCGTGCTATTGACTCTTCTGTTAACCCACATCTCATGTGCGGGGACTCTGTCTCATCACTGCCTACCTGAAACACCAGGTGCTCAAATGTGGTAGAGTGCCTGATGGGTTCAATTTCATACATGAGGTCATTTATCTGTAGCATTCCTCGAAATCCCCCAGAACAGGTGCTGAGGGCAACCAGAGACTCGGGGGCCCCCTCCACGTAACCATGATAGTAACAGTCATCAGGGACAAAGGGATGATCCTCCTGGAGGCCATGCTGCTCTGTGTAGGTGAACACAGGGAGGTGTGTGGAAACCAACAGCCTCTTGACCCTCATGTGGACAATGTGCCTCTGGCCCCCAATCCGCAGGCGGTAGGAGAGCCATCCTGGAGCCTTTGCACCTCTACCCCTGCTGGTCACCTTCGAGGGGATCACCACTTCCGGGGAGCTGAAATGCTGGGAGGGCCTGGCCTGGGACAGGTCGGGAATGGACAGAGATACCTCAAGGCAGAGCAGCAGAAGAGTGATCCTGGTGTGCATCAGGGCCCCACACACTGCCATTATGGAGCAGTCGTTATGGAGCCATTGTGCAGAAAAAAAGAGAGTAGGGTGTGAGGAACTGCTGGTCTGGTTCCTCCCTCTGAGCTGTTCAGGGTCCAGGATGAACTTTTCAGATCCGTATCCTGGCAGAGGTGGACCATCAGAGCGGCTGGGCTGAAAGTTAAAATAAAAAGCGGAGCTAGGAAAGGGCTGGGGAGGGTAGGAAGGGTGGGAAAGAGAAAGAAGAAAGTGAGACTAACATGATTCTTGATTTGGGATCATGGCTGAAACAGTAAAATGCATGGAATTGGTCTAAACTAAGTACTGGGAATGGGAGTTTCCAATGGTTAAAAAAAGATTGGAACTAGGTGAGCAATTGCTGAATTTGGATGGTGAATATCAATACAATTTTTCAAATGGCATGAGAACCAAATATCTCTTGCATCAAAAATGTGCTGGCTTCCTGCACGTTCAGCATGTATGTGAACAACTCATTTTTGTTTTTCTTGTTGCTGTTATCTCCATCTCCCTTTCAATTCCATAGACATCTTAAGTCTACTCTGCTCTGTTCTATTTATCAGTCATAAAATCCTCCACTTAAAGGGTTCATAGGAAGACCTGAAATCAAAAAAAATCTTCTTTTATAATGAATTATATTCCATACAGAAGCCCACCACATTCAGAGAAAAGTAGGCATATTTATTGGAGACCTGGAGGAAGTACCTGATTTCTGGCTTCGGATTGGCGCAGCGCGCCGGCCGTAGCAACCATTTGGGGATGAACCAACGGAAGGAAGACTTTTCTCTCTGTCTCTCTCTCTCACTGTCTAACTCTGCCTGTCAAAAAAAAAAAGAAAAGAAAAGAAAAGAAAGAAAGTAGGCATACTTGTTGGGTAATTGCAAGTGGCACATGTGTTTGGGACCAGGAACACTGCCCACGTGTCTCCAACCACATAATGGGGACAGCAGCCTTCTCATCAAACAGCTTGCATCAGCTACTGAATCCTAACATGACCATTAGGTTAATCAATGTAGCTTATTTTCTGGTTTTCACAAGGTGCCCCAGATCTAACCATTTCATTTCAATTTTCCAAGTAAAGCTTCAATGGGAGGTTTAACCTTAGAGTAAGTTCATTAAAATGTACAGAGGACTAAACTTTCAGCATTTTAAATCTCATTAACATTTAAAATATAAATTTTGGTTCAGACAAAATCATTTCGGCAATTGGCTGACTTTCACATCACTATATCATTAATAATATAGTATTTGAAATAAAAAGTTAAGCTCGGAGACACACTGTTAACAGACACTACTGTCTTCAATACCGTGAATATGGATACATGCAACATTAGCAGTATAGAGTATGAGCAATGTTTCGCATTATGATGACAAGGAAGCAGTGACAAATCTGGGCAGCATGCCAAAACTAATAGGTGGCTGCCAGATGCCAGGAGAGGAAACCAGGATCACGGATGAAACCTCTGGCCAAGCATCTCTAATGCAGGTGAAGTCCTCTTGTCTCTCTTATCATATCCTTTGCATAGAGTAGTCGTAAGCAAATGAGATGTACCAAGGTTTTGAAGTGAATTTGTTTTCTATACAATGTACCAAATTATCACAAATTCAGCAGCTTAAAATAATGGATATTTATTATCTCACAGGTTCCATGGTTGAAGAATATGGGCATAGCCTCCAGTGCTAGGCTCTTGGCAACAAGCAATTTGCCAGCTAAACTTCATTGGCATCAAAGACCATATTGGATTCAGATTTGATGTCAAGCTGGCTCATGTTGTGGATTTCATAACCTTTCATCTGTAGAACTCATGGCAACTGGCTTTTGCTTGATCCAGGAAGAAAGAAACAATATGTGCTTCAAGTCTCACCTCCAGATCTTTTATAAACTGGAGAAACTATGGCCACCTAGGTAGTTCACAAGCCAGACACAGAAAGACAAATGCGGCATGTTCTCCCTTATCTTATGCATGGGGATTAAATTTTTAAAAAAATCAAAAAAACTGAAAAAGAAATGCCTGTGTACCTCACTATTGCTGCAAATACAGTTTTGTCAAACATTGATTTGTATCTTTCTTAAACAAATGATTAAGAATGATATATTTTTATACTTTTAATGATTTGTGATTATTTAAAAATTTACTGAATAGCAGGGAAATGGTCATGCTTTCATTTGATTATTTTTACAGCCCTTGCCTATAAACCCACAAAACGAGGGCCTTTGTACATTTTACTTTTAAACACTTTATTTACTGGAGCATTAAGCCCTAGACTGCAATGTAAATTAAAAGCATGCTATATCAAAACTTAAAAAGAAAGAGAGACAGAAGTAGGCATGGAGGGAGGAGAGGGGGAAGTAAGGAAGAAACAATTTATCAACTACACTGAATATGTTCTCTTTGTATTAATATCACATTAACATGAGAATTGATGTGAAAATAATTTTGAAACTAAAGGACAAATTTATGGCCTCCTTAAGAATAAATGCAGCTATCACTCAGCAAAATAAATAAATAAATAAATAAATAAAAGAGAAGGGTAGAGAAAAGAAGAGAAGGAAAGGAAAATAGAAAACTCAGTTAAGGAACTTAATCACATGAAATTTCCTGGATGACATAATAGAAGTACAAGTAATAAAACCAAAAATAGACAACTGGGATGACATCAAGCTAAGAAGCTACTGCACAGCAAAAGAAATACAAAGTGTTGACAAAGCAAAGAGGCAACCAACAGAATGGGAGAAAATGCTTTCAAACTATATATCTGATAAAGAATTATTATCCAGAATATATAAGGAGCTCAGAAACTCAACAACAACAAAACAAACAGTCTAATTAAGAAACTGGCAAAGGAATGAATAGCCATTTTTCAAAGGATGAAATACAAATGACTCAACAGACAAATGAAAAATCGTGCAGGACCACTAGTTACTAGGGAGATACAAATACAAACCACAAAGAGGTTTCACCTCACCCTAGTTAAAATAGCTATCATCTAACTATAAAGACAACCAACACTGGGGCAGGGGGATGTTGAGGAAAAGATACTCTAATACAGTATTCATGGGAATGTAAACGATACCACTATTGTTGGGGACAGTATGGAGATTCCTCAGGACCTAAAACTAGATCTATGATAATACCCAGCCATCACTCTTGGGAATATACCCAAAAGAAATGAAGTCACCATATGGAGAGTTATTTGTACCCCCGTGTTTACAGAACCTAAATTCACAATAGCTAAGATATGAAATCAATCCAGATGTCCATCAACAGATAACTAGGTAAACAAAATGTGGTACATGACATAATGAAATACTACTCAGCCATAAAAATAATGAAATCATGGTTTTTGCAACAAAACGGATGCATATGGAAACTACTATGCTGAGTGAAATAATCCAGACCCCAAAATAAAAACATCACATTTTAAAAAAATAAAATTTAAATATATATGAAGGAAATTGCTATCTTACGAGTTGATTATTATATAGAGCCATTGTCTATAAATGTGTTGAACGATGGTTTTATACTTTTTAATTTGTTGATCACTTTATTTAGTGGAACATTAAGCATATGACTATAAAGTAAATTAAAATATGTTATCAGATAGCAGCTTTACCCACTTTGCCACAACAGCAAGGACCTTTAAAAATTTATTTTTTATTTGAAAGTCAGAGTTACACATAGAAAGGGAGAGGGGAGGGAGAGGGGAAGGGGAAAGGAAGAGGAAGGGAATTTACCAAAATGAAATGAAATCAGCATATGAAACAGTTATATGCACCCCCCCATGTTTATTGCAGCTCAATTCACAATAGCTAAGATATGGAATCAACCCAGATGTCCATTAACTGATGACTGGATAAAGAGAAAGTGCTATATATACACTATGGAATACTACTCACTCACAAAAAAGAATGAAATTCTGTTTTTTTTTTGTAAGTAAATGGATGCAACTGGAAACCATTATGCTTAGTGAAATAAGCCAGTCCCCAAAGGACAAATATCATATGTTTTCTCTGATATGCAGCATTTAATATAGAATATCAAAAAACATATAGGAATAAAATGGAATTCCTGTGATATGACTGTTATTTTTAACCCTTACTTATACTTCTGTGGAACTTTGGTTTTCCTGCTTTTTACTTTTTGAATACTATGGTTAGTGGGGAATTAAGCCTGTGATTATAGAGTAGATTGAAAGTGTATCTGCAAAAAAATTAAAGGAAGGAGGTTGAAGGAAGGAGAAGGGAAGGAGGGAAGTTTTGCTGCCTCCTTAGAACTGTCCCTATGGTAGCTCACGTCAAGAGCCTCGGGTGGTGACTGATGTCATACATAAGAGTGTTAATTGTTAAATTAAGAACAAGAGTCACTGTGCACTAACTTCCCATGCAGGACCTCTGTCTTCAGTGAGTTGTATTAAGAGAATTAACTGTAAAATGTGTTCACAGTTTGTGTGTGTGTGTCTGTGTGTGCAAGTTGTTGAAATCTTAGCATAGAATTGGTCTTCTGTGTATAAAGTTAATTGAAAATTAATCTTAATGGAGAATGGGAATGGGAGAAGGAGGAGGAGGGGTGGGAGTGTGGGTGGGAGGGTGGGTATGGTGGGAAGAATAACTATATTCCTAAAGTTGTACTTATGAAATTTGTATTCCTTAAATAAAAGTTTTCTTTGGGAAAAATATGTTATCACAAAAAATATCACAGAACATTTATAATATACTAGGTAAGAAGCAGGTTAGAGATTTCACCCATCCCACCCAAGCACATGGAAAGGAGTTACACAAAGACTCTAAGGCAGGGGAATAAAATGAAAGAATCTTAGAATTGAGCCTACAACAAGAGGTACTGATAAAATAGTAGCTCTAAGAACAAAAGCATTGAAGGATTCCTCTTAAATGCCTTTCATGAACTACAAAACAGCTAGAGAATATCTGATGGCAAGCAATAGACATGCGCACCAGCATCCTCTCTGATTCTATACAAAATAGCAATTTCCTGCCAATGGAGGAGAGAGAAATCTATAGGATAAAATCGAAAAGGTTTGTTTAAATTTAAACAGGTAGGTGTGGAGGAAACACAATTGGCTCAGTAGAGGGGTTGTGCACTGACCTTAGCAACAGAGAAGAACCAAAACAAGGGGAGGACTGTATTTACAGAGAACTTTAGTTAATATGTGATAAGAATACAAAGACTCAGAATGGCAACATGCACACCACAGCATGGAGACTATGGTTCATCCCACTAACTTCCCTTTGTTAATGTCTCCACCAGGGGTTGTTGCCAGAACGTAAAAAGAAAAGTGAGCCAAGGTTGTGCACTCTAACAATGGGAAAAGCCATTGGGATCTGCCCGAGAGGAAGGCACTGCTCACCAGCTATCCACGACCTGTGGGGGCCTGCAGATGTCAACACTTCAGCCAGAGTTTCAGAAGGGCGCCTCACAGGCACTAACGTTTTCCAGGGTGAAAAAGCAATGAGGGGGTAAGAAGCTCAGGCCACGATGGCCCCACTCAGACAACTCAGATAATACTTCACTGAGACTGGCCAGGCAGGGAGTGTAGCTGGACTTCTCATCTGCACCTCTGACTTGTTCACCCTCTTTTTCACAGCCTTTACTATCTAAAGTGATTTTTTACCCTAAGATCCAACTCAGTGTCTGCTGCTGGAGACTACAAATTGCTATAAACGAGAATAATGATACAAATTAGGGAGAAATGAATGTTTAATATTGCTGAAAATGCTGCAAAGAAAGAGTATGTAGGAATCTCGAGATGTAATATTTAACGCTTATGACCTAAGCATAAGGTACCAACAAATTTTTGTCTAAACAGTTAAACATGTCCCATTTCTATAACTAAAAGAATAATTAGAGATACTTTTGAAGGAAACAATAGTGCTAACCTTCCTCTCCCTTATCTTTCAATCCTCTTCACCTTCTTCTCCCTCTTCCTTTGCTTCCTCTTCTTCCTCTGCTTCCTCTTTGGGCTTTTCTTTCTTACACAGCACAAGGAAGCAATACAAACATGAAAGAATCAAAGGAATGAGGAGTAATGTGGATGGAAGAAGCATTATTTTGTTTCTAGTTGACACTGGCACTGGTGGGTTCTTATCAAATGGTACTGGTGGTGGTGGACCACTATCTACACTACCTCCAGAGCCCCTGACAGTACAGTTGGGAGGTGCCCATCCTGGGTGACAGTGACAGTGCTGTTTATTATTGCAGACCCCACTCATGTTGCAATGCTGAGTTTGACAGGTTTCTGATGCCTTAACCATATCGACACATTTCCTGCGGAGGCACATCTTGCCTGGAGCACACACCGTGCCATCTTTCACTTCACCGATATCAGGTATGGACATCCCTAGGTGATAATCAGTGCCCCAGCAAGTGGTGCCATTGAGGTGAAACTGATGCACCGTAGAATGTTCTACCAGTGTTGGAATTGTGAGCACATTTTCACACTGAACTCTTCCACACATGACATCAGGAGCCATACACTTTACATATGTGGTGCCTTCAATACCACAGTGGCCAAAACGAGTTCCTTGGGTGTTCATTTCATTGTAGCAACTTTCAGATGCGCTCAGGGCCTCTGTGCCAAAAATCTGCTTACACTGAGAATCGTGGTTATTACATGCATTTTCATAGCAGTAGGAATTTGTGCTACAGAGGATACCATCCTGTTTATATACATCATCTGGGCACACGTGTGACATCCCATTGCACCACTCTGGAAGATCACATTGATTGGTCTGCTCCCTACATACAGTTCCTTGTGGCAGGAGTTCACAGTCTTTGCAACAACCTCCAAAAGCACAAGCAACCCCAGGCTTCAGAACACAGTCCATCAGACAACAAGGATCTTGGGAACACTCCTGTGAAGATCCACAGTCACATTCCTCCCCTTCTTCAACCACGCGGTTCCCACAGAAGCTCAACGTTACAACATGCTCTGGTTTTGCAGGAGACAATATACACGTTCCAGTATCCATGGTATTCGCCATATATTGGGAATAACTGCAGTTGCTGAATCGCCGTGAGGCCTCTCTGTTGGGATTCATTATGCAAAACTGTTCTCCACAAGTACACCATTCCTCATCGTGTGACATACCCAGACTATGGCCAAGCTCGTGGGTCAAAATAAGCGAAAAAGCACCCAACCTCTTGTCTTGAAATACATCAACTCCACAATTATGAGGATGTTGGCATACTCCTTTAATATAGGACACACCAATGCTGTCATGAAATTCTTTTATGATAAGATTTGCAACATCGTGGTGAAGACGATCATCAAAACTTGATGTTTTCCACATAGCAAATTGCTCTGAAACTGTATATAAATCACCAGTTATTTCAACTGGGTTTCCCTCACTCCAGATTTCAATCCCTGTCAAAATGACATCAACCTCTATGTGATAGTAAAGTTCATCCACCATATTAATTATATCAAATATTTCTAACATCACTACTGTCTCATTACTTTGAGAGTACTCGAATCTAAAATAGTCCACAACCACTGCTAGCTCAACAAATCGCCAGTGGGTCCACCAATTCAGATGAGAACGTGGTTTCAGAGAGAAATTGTATGATGCTTGAAATGCCCATTGGCGTGCTATTAACTCTTCTGTTAACCCACATCTCATGTGCGGGGACTCTGTCTCATCACTGCCTACCTGATACACCAGGTGCTCAAATGTGGTAGAGTGCCTGATGGGTTCAATTTCATACATGAGGTCATTTATCTGTAGCATTCCTCGAAATCCCCCAGAACAGGTGCTGAGGGCAACCAGAGACTCGGGGGCCCCCTCCACGTAACCATGATAGTAACAGTCATCAGGGACAAAGGGATGATCCTCCTGGAGGCCATGCTGCTCTGTGTAGGTGAACACAGGGAAGTGTGTGGAAACCAACAGCCTCTTGACCCTCATGTGGACAATGTGCCTCTGGCCCCCAATCCGCAGGCGGTAGGAGAGCCATCCTGGAGCCTTTGCACCTCTACCCCTGCTGGTCACCTTCGAGGGGATCACCACTTCCGGGGAGCTGAAATGCTGGGAGGGCCTGGCCTGGGACAGGTCGGGAATGGACAGAGATACCTCAAGGCAGAGCAGCAGAAGAGTGATCCTGGTGTGCATCAGGGCCCCACACACTGCCATTATGGAGCAGTCGTTATGGAGCCATTGTGCAGAGAAAAAGAGAGTAGGGTGTGAGGAACTGCTGGTCTGGTTCCTCCCTCTGAGCTGTTCAGGGTCCAGGATGAACTTTTCAGATCCGTATCCTGGCAGAGGTGGACCATCAGAGCGGCTGGGCTGAAAGTTAAAATAAAAAGCGGAGCTAGGAAAGGGCTGGGGAGGGTAGGAAGGGTGGGAAAGAGAAAGAAGAAAGTGAGACTAACATGATTCTTGATTTGGGATCATGGCTGAAACAGTAAAATGCATGGAATTGGTCTAAACTAAGTACTGGGAATGGGAGTTTCCAATGGTTAAAAAAAGAAAGATTGGAATTAGGTGGTAAATGCCCAAATGTGGATGGTGGATATGAGATGATTCAACATACAGTGTTTTTGATATAAAATTGCAATAAATATTTCCTCAGGCATGTGACTCAAATTTCTGCCATTATGGAGTAGTTATTTGGAGCCATTACGGAGCTGAAGCTGTACCTCAGCGTGTATGTGGACAACTCATTTTTGTTTCTTTCTTAATGTTGTTAGCTTCAGCTTCATTTCAATTCCATAGAAATCTTACGTAAACTGTGTTCCATGCTTTTTAACAGTCATAAAGTCTTTAATTAGAAGGCTTATAAGAATACGTTTTGCCATATAAAATATGTATTTTATAACTAATGTTTTTCTATTCAGAAGTCCATCATAGTGGAAGGCAGGCATACTAGACAGGTAACTAGGAGTGAGACATGTGTTTGGGGACCAGGTACAGAGCCTGGCTGCCTCCAATCACATCATGGAAGCAGCTGACTTCTTACCACACAGTCTGCATTGCATTGAATACTAATACAGTCATCTTTGAAAATAAATATAGATTAGTTTCTAGTTTTTACAAGGCTTATGTTTACCCAGATCTATGCATTTCATTTAAAGCTGCAATAAGGAGTTTACCCCTGGAGTAACTTCATTAAAATGTTGGCTTGAGTTTTGTTGCATTTTGTGTACAGAGTATGAGCAATGTTTAGCATTTTGATTATAGCATTCCGGGACAAATCTGGGTAGGATTCCAAAATTAATGGATGGCTACCAGATGTATCAAGATGAAACCAGGATCATGGATGAAACCTCAGGCAAATTCTCTCTAAAGTAGGTAAAATCCTAACACTGGTTTTCCTATTCTTACTTCATTATATACTTTGTGTTTGTCATGACATTTAGCATGTTAAGATGAGAATGGATGAACTGGAAAATGACTATCACCCATAAGAAGAGGCTATAATACATAATTTCATTGCAAAAAATCTTTGTGACAGGTTAGCCTTTGTCACCCAAGCATTACTCCAGAGACAATCCTGAAATTACATCACATTTCCACTAATTACATGAACTGGTGTCATGTCACATTCCTTCTCTAAACGTATCATATATTCAGAGGGCTCAAACTACCAAGTTGTAGCACACACAGGCAACTGGCTCTAGTACATCTCTGTTTTCTCCATAGATGGGGCAGGCTTGGGGGCTAACCAGATCCTCTGCACCCTGTGAGTGTGGGAGGCTTGAGCACTCTGACTAGGAATTCTGTGACAGCATTACATGGCATGGGGTGTATCTGGGTCTCTGGGCAATCACTGTGTCTAGAGTGACTGTGTCTAACTCAGAGCCCCTGATGGCCTGGGGCAGGTCATTGCAGAAGGTTTCTTGCTCACATTGAAGACTATACAGATACTTCGTAAAATTCATGTGCCAGCATGGGTGAGAATTGTACTCTCTATAGGCTAATCCCAGTCATTGGTCACCTTGGAAGACAGGAGGTGAGACTGTGATCTCACCAACAGGCAGGATCATACCCTCTTGCCCTGTTTACAAAAGAGGATATCTACCACATCCAATCTGGGTGTCACTCTGAATACTTGCTCCACACTGGAGTATTGACCAGGGCTCCCTGACACCACCCAGCACATGCCTCTGTGTAGTTTCTGAAGGAATTGACATTACACTAAGCCTCAAAGGTATAGTTCAAAGATAAAACATATCAGAGGGAAAAAAATCAACAAGTATTTCCACAAATTCCTAAAAGTAAATGCAGATACACAAGAAACAAGAACAAGGAAGATAATATGACTCCCCCAAAGCAACACAACAACACTTCAATATTAGAACGTAAAGACTAAGGCATTGATGAAATGCCTGAAAAAGAATGAAAGAAGAATGATCATAGGTGTATTCAGAAGCAATGAGAAGAAAACTCATGAATTGCAGATCCATACATGATACGGATGAAAAATTTACCATGAGATACAGATTTTGAAGAGAAGTCAAATGGATACATTATTTTTTGACTTTTAAAAATTTTATTTAATGGGTACTGCCTGCAGTGCCAGCATTCTATATGGGTGCCGGATTGAGTCCCAGCTGCTTCACTTCTGATCCAGCTCTCTGCTATGGCCTGGGAAAGCAGTAGAAGAGGTTCCAAGTCCTTGGGCCCCTGCACCCATGTGGGAGACCCAGAAAAAGCTCCTGGCTCCTGGCTTCAGATCGGCGCAGCTCCTGATGTTGCAGCCATCTGGGGAGTGAACCAACAGTTGGAAAATCTCTCTCTCTCTCTCCCTCTCTCTCTGCCTCTGCCTCTCTGTTGTAACTATGCCTTTCAAATAAATAAATATTTTAAAAATTTTATTTAAAGTATAAATATTTCATATGTTTCCTATATAGAAATTCAGGAACATAGTGATACTTTCCGCCCTACGCTCCCTCTCACCCATGCTCCTACACTTCTTCCTCCTCCCTCTCCTATTCCCATTCCTATTTTTTACAAAGATATGTTTTCAATTAACTTTATACTCATAATATTAACCCTACATTAAGTAAAGATTTCAACAAATAGTATGAAAAATAAATCAATGTCCCTCAACAATTGAGACAAGGGCTGTTCAAAATCATCACATCTCAAAGTGTCAATAACACTCCTATAGATTGATTACCTTCTAAGTACTCTATTAGTTACCACAGATGTGGGAGAACATATAGTGTTTGTCTTTTGGGGACTGGCTTATGTCATTAAGTATAATGGTTTCCAGTTGCAATCATTTTGTAGCAAATGACAGGATTTCTTTTTTTGTTTTTACCAGTGTGTAGTATTATCTAGAGTATATATACCATAATTTCTCTATCCAGTCTTCAGCTGATAGACATCTGGATTGATTCTATATCTTAGCTATTGTGAGTTGAGTTGCAAAAGACAAGGGAGTACAGATCAGCCTCTTATACACTGATTTCATCATTTGGGAAAATTTCCTGCAGTGGGATGACTGGGTAATATGGTAGGTCCATATTCAGATTTCTGAGGTATTTCCTACTGTCTTCCACAGTGCTTACATCAGTTCACATTCCCACCAAGAGCAGATTAGGTACTTGTTTCCTCACATCCTTGCCAGAATGTGTTGTTTATTGATTTCCCTACAAGAGCTATTCTAACCAGAATGAGGTGAATCCTCACGGTAGTTTTGACATTTATTTCCCTGATCATTAGTGATCCTGAGCAGTTTTTCATGTGTCTGTTGGCCATTTGAATTTCCTCGCTTAAAAAATGCCTGTTCAATCCTTTGCTCCTTTGCACATTTCTTAACTGGATTGTTTATTTTGTTGTTAAATTTCTTGAGCTCTTTATAGATTCTGGATGTTAACTCTTTATCAGTTGCATAGTTTATAAATACTTTCTCCTATTCTGTCAAAAGCCTCTTCACTTTGCCGAATATTTCTTTTTCAGTGCTTTTTCAGAAGCTTCTCATCTTGATATAATTCCACTTCTCAGTTTTGGCTTTGATTGCCTGTGCTTCTGGGGTCTTTTCCAGAAAGTCATTGTCTATGCCAATGACTTGCAGAGTTTCCCTCAACCTTCTCTAGTAATTTGATAGTATCAGATTATAGATTTAGATCTTTAAACAATTTTGAGTAGATTTTTGTGTAAAGGTTAAAGTAGGGGTCTAGTTTCATAACTGTGCACAGAGACCCAGTTTCCTCAGGACCATTTGTTGAAGAGACTGTCCTTGCTCTAGGGACTGATTTTAACTCCTTTGTCAAAGGTAAGTTGGATGTAGATATGTGGATTGATTTCTGGAGTTTCTATTCTCTTCCATTGGTCTATCCATCTGTTTTTGTTCTAGTAGCATTATGTTTTGATTATAATTGCCCTGTAGTATGTCTTTAAATCAAGTATTGGGGATTGGATTAAAATGGTGGAATAGGGAAGGAGCTTAGTCCTCTAGTCTAGGAGAAGATAGTTTTTTTAAAAGTGGAGAGAGTGCATTCTCAGGGAAGATTTATGTAAAAAATGGCAAAAAAGGGACACTATGGACCTACATGGAGGGTATAGACACATACAACTCAGGGCCCCAGCAGCCAAGAACTTCCGTATCACATCTGGAGTGGGGTGACCAGTCTGCAGCAGCCAAAGTCACTGGCAATAAATCTACAGGAACTTAAAAATCTAGCTTGGATCCCTGTGGGGGACAGTGTGCCTGCCAAATGAGAGGAGAATGGGGGAGGGGGGGACTTGTTTCTCTCTCCCCGACCACTCTGCATCTGGCATCCTGCTGATAGAGGATGGGTGCCATTTTGAACATACATAACAGCTGCATCAGCTCATGTCCATACACCCAGCAACCAGCCAGTTGGAGACACCTAGTCTGGTGGGGAGAACTGACAGGAAGCTGGGTCTCATGACTGTGGAAGGCTGTGGACCAGGACTGTGAAAACATTGTGGCTGTGTGGGAGGGCTCAGGGTGTTGCTAGGACTTTGGACAGTCACTGTGGAAGGCTCCACATGCTCAAGGCTCCCTGATTCCCTGGTGGTGAGGGCCATTGCTACAGAATCTGTGCTTACACCAAGGACTGCACAGATGCTTTGTGTGGTTCTTGTGGCAGTGCAGATGAATACTGTACCCACAGGGGATAGCGCCCATTTGAGGAGAGGAGGTGAGCTGAGCTATGCCAACAGAACAGAACAAATCTCCCCCTTGATTAAAAAAAGAGAGAGAGATTTACCACACCCAATCTGGGTGTCACCTTGGACACACACTTTACCCAGAACGCTGAACAGTGCCCCCTGGCCACAGCTACCACATGCCTCTAGGTATTCATTGAAAAAGTGGACCTCCACTAATCCACAGAGGAAGAGTCCAAAAACAAAAACCATCACAGAGAAAAAAACAAAGAAACCAATAAGTATCTCTTCAAATGACAAATAATACATGCAGCAATTCAAGAAACAAGAAAAAAAGAACACAACATGACACCCTCAAAAGAACACAACACTTCAATACTAGAAAGTGAAGACAAAAAGATTGAAGAAATGCCAGAAATGGAATTCAAAAAAATTGATCATGGGATTACTTAGAAGCAATCAGAAGCAAACCCATGAACTAATGAAATCTGTACATGACATGAAAGAAAATTTCTCCCATGAAACTGAGATCTTAAAAAGAAATCAAAATGAAATCTTGGGAATGAAGAATGCAAAAGAACAAATAATAATGCAGTGGAAAGCCTTAACAACAGAATTGGTGACACAGAAGAAAGAATATCTGACATAGAAGACAAACTGCAGGAAATTTTACAGTCAGGCCAAAAACAAGAAGAAATTAGAAATATAGAAAACACTGTTGGGAATCTACAGGATACTATCAAATGAACCAACATATGGGTCTTAGCAGTTCCCAAAGGTGTGGAAAGAGAAAAAGGTTAGAAGGCCTTTTGAGTGAAATAACAGAAAACTTCCCTAATTTGAGGAAAGAAAGGGACATCGAAGTACAGGAAGTACATAGAACTCCTAATAGATATGACCAGAAAAGATCTTCACCATGACACATAATGGTCAAACTCTCCATAGTAAAACAAAAAGAAAAAATTCTAAAATGTGTACAAGACAATTTGGGACATGCTCAGGCTGACTTGCCCCAAATGGTAGAGTTAGAAACATACCAGGGGACTCCAATTCAATCCCATCAAGGTGGCATGTACCAGTGCCATCTCACTAGTCCAAGTGATCAATTTCAGTTCACAATTGATCATAATGAAAGGACTAAGAGTCAAAGGGAGCACATAATCAAGTCTAGTACCTGCTAATACTAACCGATAGAATAAATAAAGGGGAGAGTGATCCAACATGGGAAGCGAGATACTCGGCAGACTCATAGAATGGCAGATGTCCTAAACAGCACTCTGGCCTCAGAATCAGCCCTAAAGGCATTCGGATCTGGCTGAAAAGCCCATGAGAGTATTTCAGGCATGGAAAGCCAAGACACTCTGGAAAAAAAAACCTAAATGAAAGATCTCTGTGAGTGAGATCCCAGTGGAAAGAACAGGTCTTCAAAGAAGGAGGTACCTTTCTCTGAAGGGAGGAGAGAACCTCCACTTTGACTATGACCTTGTCTAAACGAGATAAGAGTCGGAGAACTCAAGGGGCTTCCATAGCCTTGGAAACTCATGACTGGAGCATGGGGAGATTACTGATGCCATAAACAAGAGTGTCAATTTGTAAAGTCAACAACAGGAGTCTCTGTGCACTTACTCCTCATGTAGGATCTCTGTCCTTAATATGCTGTACATTGAGACTTAATGCTATAACGAGTACTCAAACAGTATATTTCACTTTGTGTTTCTATGGGGGTGCAAACTGTTGAAATCTTTACTTAATGCATACTAAACTGATTTTCTGTAAAAAAAAAAAAAAGAAGAAGAAGAAGAAGAAGAAATTCTCAATTCCCAACTTGACTCTCACTGGGATTAAACATGACAATAGGTCTGATCTGATTTCATCATCATTTAAAAAATCATCTATTTTTCACTTTATGTTTCTGTGTGGGAGCAAACTGTTGAAATCTTTACTTAATGTATGCTAAACTGATCTTCTGTATATAAAGAGAATCGAAAATGAATCTTGATGAGAATGGAAGGGGAGAGGGAGTGGGAGAGGGGAGGGTTGCGGGTGGGAGGGACGGTATGGGGGGGAAGCCATTGTAATCCATAAGCCGTACTTTGGAAATTTATATTCATTAAATAAAAGTTAAAAAAAATAAAATGTGTACAAGAGAAGTGCCAACATCTGAATTGAGTCCATTTCTTAGCTATTGTGAATTGAGCTGCAATAAACATGGGGGTGCAGATAACACTTTCATATACTGATTTCATTTCCCTTGCATAAAATCCCAGGAGTGGCATGGCTAGGTAATATGGTATGTCTTTATTCAAATTTCTTAGGTATCTCATACTGTCTTGTACAGTGGCTGCACCAGTTCACATTCCCACCAACAGTGGATTAGGGTACCTGTATCCCCACATCCTCACCAGCATTTGTTGTTTGTTGATTTCTGTATGAAAGCCGTTCTAACTGGAGTGAGGTGAATCTTCATTGTGATTTTGATTTGTACTTCTCTGATGGTTAGTGATCCTGAGCAGTTTGTCACGTGTCTGTTGGCCATTTGAATTTCCTCTCTTCAAAAATGCATGTTTTACTCCTTTGTTCATTTCTTAACTTGATTGTTTGTTCTGTTGTTGAATTTCTTGAGCTCTTTAGATATTTTGGATATTAATCCTTTTTCAGTTGCATAGTTTGCAAAAATTTTCTTCCATTTTGTCAGTTGCCTCTTTACTTTGCAGAGTCTTTGTTTAGCAGAGCAGAGCTTCTCAGCTTGATGTAATCCCATTTGTCAATTTTGTTTTTGATTGCATGTGCTTCTAGGGTCTTTTCCAGAAAGTCTTTGTCTATGCCAAATCTTTCAATGGATCCCTAATCCTTTCTAGTAATTTGATGGTATTGGGTCATAGATTTAGGTCCATGATTCACTTTGAATAGGTTTTTGTGTAAGGTGTTAGGAAGAGGTCTTGTTTCAAACTTCTGCAGTTCCCCAGGACCATTTGCTGAAGTGACCTTCCTTTTTCCAGGAATGGATTTTAGCTCCTTTTTCAAAAATAAATTGGTTGTACATGTGTGGATGATTCCTGGAGTTTCTATTTTGTTCCATTGATCTATCCATCTGTTTTTCTGCCAGTACCGGGCTGTTTTGAATATAACTCCCCTAGAAGAAATGGATAGATTGTTGGATACATACAACATATCAAAATTGAGCCAGGAAGACACAGAAAACCTAAACAGACCAATAACCAAGACAGAAATTGAATCAGTAATAAAGACCCTCTCAACAAATAAAGGCCCAGGATCAGATAGCTTAACTGCTGAATTCTACCAGATATTAGAGAATAAATAATTCCAATTCTTCTCAAGCTATTCAAAACAACTGATAGGGAGAGAATCCTCCCAAACTTCTATGAACAAGAATCACCTTAATTCCTAAGCCCAAAAAAGATACAACAGAGAATGAGAACTATGGACCAATATCCTTAATGGACATATATGCAAAAATCCTCAATAAAATAATAGCTAAGCAAATAAAACAGCAAGTCAGAAAGATTGTTAACCTGGACTGGCTTATTTCTCTACGTATGTTTTTAGGTTTTATCCATTTTGTTGCAAATGACCAGATTTCATATTTTTGTTTTTTTAACCACTGTGTAATTATTCTATGGTGTACATATCCCAAAATTTCTTTATACAACAACTCCCTGGTATGCAGGGATGGTTCAACATTTGCAAATCTATAAACATGATACATCACATTAACAAACTCAAGAACTATACAGTTATCTCAATAGATGCAGAGAAAGCATTTGATAAAATATAACATCATTTCATGGTGAAAACTTAAGCAAATTGAGTATAGAAGGAACATTCCTCAAGACAATCAAAGCAAATTATGTCAAACTCATGGCCAGCATAGTGTTGAATAGGGAGAAGGTGGAAGCATTTCCCTAAGCTCCAACCCTGTAAGGATGCCAACTCTCACCATTGCTATTCAATATATTCCTGGAAGTTTTAGCCAGAACCATTAGGAAAGAAAAAGAAATCAAAGGGATACAAATTGGAAAACTGGAAGTCAAACTATCCATACTTTCAAAAGACATGATTCTACATATTGGGGATCTAAAAAACTCCATTAAGAGACTACTAGAACTCAAAAAAGTTTGGGAAAGTGGCAGGATAGAAAATCAACAAAGAAAAATCAATAGCCTTGATATGCAGACAATGCCATGGGTGAGAATAGCTCCAAAAAATTAAATACCTTGGAATAAATCTAACAAAGGACATCAAAGATCTCTATGATGAAAATTAAGAAACACTAAAGAAAGAAATAGAAAAAGACTTTTTTTAACTTTCATTTAATGAATATAAATTTCCAAAGTACAGCTTATGGATTACAATGGCTCCCCCCCCATAACGTCCCTCCCACCCGCAACCCTCCCCTCTCCCACCCCCTCTCCCCTTCCATTCACATCAAGATTCATTTTCAATTCGCTTTATATACAGAAGATCAGTTTAGCATACATTAAGTAAAGATTTCAACAGTTTGCTCCCACACAGAAACATAAAGTGAAAAATACTGTTTGAGTACTAGTTATAGCATTAAATCACAATTTACAGCACATTAAGGACAGAGATCCTACATGGGGAGTAAGTGCACAATGACTCCTGTTGTTGACTTAACAATTGACACTCTTGTTTATGGCATCAGTAATCACCCTAGGCTCTTGTCATGAGCTGCCAAGGCTATGGAAGCCCCCTGAGTTCACCGACTCTGATCATATTTAGACAAGGCCATTGTCAAAGTGGAAGTTCTCTCCTCCATTCAGAGAAAGAACCTCCTTCTTTGATGGCCTGTTCTTTCCACTGGGATCTCACACACAGAGATCTTTCATTTAGGTTTTTTTTTCCCCCAGAGTGTCTTGGCTTTCCATGCCTGAAATACTCTCATGGGCTTTTCAGCTGGATCCGCATGCCTTAAGGGCTGATTCTGAGGCCAGAGTGCTGTTTAGGACATCTGCCATTCTATGAGTCTGCTGTGTATCTCACTTCCCATGTTGGATTGTTCTCTCCCTTTTTGATTCTATCAGCTAGTATTTGCAGACAGTATTCTTGTTTATGTGATCCCTTTGGTTCTTAGTCCTATCATTATGATCAATTGTGAACAGAAATTGATCACTGGGACTAGTGAGATGGCATTGGTACATGCCACCGTGATGGGATTGAATTGGAATCCCCTGGTATGTTTCTAACTCTACCATTTGAGGTAAGTCAGCTTGAGCATGTCCCGAATTGCACATCTCTTCCCTCTCTTACTCCCACTCTTATATTTAACAGCTATCACTTTTCAGTTAAGTTTCAGCACTTAAGAAGAATTGTGTATTGATTACAGTATTCAACCAAAAGTATTAAGTAGAACAAACAAAAAAATACTAAGAGGGATAACATATTAAGTTGCTCATCAACAGTCAGGGTGAGTGCTGATCAAGTCACCGTTTCTCATAGAGTTCATTTCACTTTAACAGGTTTCCTTTTTGGCGCTCAGTTAGTTGTTACCTATCAGGGAGAACAAACAAGTGGTATTTGTCCCTTTGGGATTGATCAGCTCTTGTCCTGACGGTTGATGTACAATGTAATACTTTATCCATTTTAGTATTTTTTTTGTTCTAGTACCATTGGTTGAACCCTGTAATTAACACAAAATTATTCTTAGGTGTTTAAATTTTAACTGAAAAGTGATCCCTGTTAGGAATTTGAAAAACATTATGCTGAGTGAAATAAGACTTTATAAATGGAAAAATCATCCATGTTCATGGATTGGAAGAATCAACACCATCAAAATGTCCATACTACCAAAAGCCATGTACAGATTCAATGTGATCCCAATCAAAATAAAAAGGACATTCTTCTCAAATCTAGAAAATATGATGCTAAAATTCATATGTAGGCCAGCGCCGCGGCTCAATAGGCTAATCCTCCCCCTAGTGGTGCCAGCACACCAGGTTCTAGTCCTGGTCGGGGTGCCGGATTCTGTCCCGGTTGCCCCTCTTCCAGGCCAGCTCTCTGCTTTGGCCCGGGAGTGCAGTGGAGAATGGCCCAGGTCCTTGGGCCCTGCACCCCATGGCTCCTGCCTTTGGATCAGCGCGGTGCGCCGGCCTCAGCGTGCTGGCCGCGGCGGCCATTGGAGGGTGAACCAACAGCAAAGGAAGACCTTTCTCTCTGTCTCTCTCTCACTGTCTACTCTGCCTGAAAAAAAATTCATATGTAAATACAAGAGACCCCAAATAGCTAAAGCAACTTTATACAGCAAAAACAAACCTGTAGGCATCACAATACCTGATATTTTTCTTGTTATTTTTTTTAATTCAGAACTATACAGCTAAACAGTTATAAACTTCATATAGTTCATAATTACAACTTCAGGAACATAGTGATTCTTTCCACTGTGTCAGCTCTTCCACTCACATTCCCACCCAAGTTCCTCCTCCCTCTCTTATTTCCACTGTTATTTTTTGCTAAGATCTATTTTCAATTAAATTGGTACACATTTGATTATGTCTTCCTTATTCTTGTTTCTTGAATTGCTGCATTTATTATTCAGCATTTGAGGAGATACTTATTGGTTTCTTTCTTTTCTCTCTGTGAAGGTTTTCATCTTTGGACTATTCCTCTGTTGATTAGTGGAGTTTCCACTTTTTCAGCGAATACCTAGAGGCATGTGGTGGGTGTGAACAGGGAGCTCTGTTCAGTGCTCTGGGTGAAGGGAGTGTCCAAGGTGATACCCAGGTTGGGCATGATAAATCCCCCCCCCTTTTTAACCAGAGGTGAGGTTTGTTCTGTTCTGTTGGAATGGCTCAGATCACTTCCTCTCCTCAAATGAGACCAGTGCCTGGGCACTAGAAACATTCAGAAAAGTGAAGAGGCAACCAACAGAACAAGAGAAAATATTTGCAAACTATGCAACTGGTGAAGATTTAACATCCAGAATCCATAAAGAGCTCAAGAAAGTCAACAACAACAAAATAAACAATCCAGTTAAGAAATAGGCAAAGGACTTGAACAGACATTTTTTCAAGAAAAGAAATTCAAATGGCCAATAGACACATGAAAAATGCTCAGGATCACTAACCATCAAGAAAATACAAATTGAAACTACAAAGAGGATTCACCTCAGTCCAGTTAGAATGGTCCACATACAGATATCAATAAACAACAAATGCTGGCAAGGATGTGGGGAAAAGGTACCCTAATCCACTGTTGGTGGGAATGTGACCTGGTGTAGCTACTGTGGAAAACACTATGGAGATATCTCAGAAATCTGCATATAGAGCTATCAAAATGCTCAGCCATCTCACAGCAAAGAATTTTCCTAAAAGAAATGAAAGCAGTGTGTAAAAGAATGATCTATACTCCTGTGTTCATTTTAGCACAATTCATAATAGTTAAGATAGGGAATCAATCCAGATATCCATCAAATGTTGACTAAAGAAATTATTACAGTATACATACAATATGGAGTACTACTCACCTGTAGAAAAAATATAAAATCCTGTCATTTGCAACAAAATGGTTACAACTGGAAACCATGATACTTAGTGAACTAAGTCAGTCCCAAAAAGACAAATACCATATTTTCTCCTGCCTCTGTTCTAATTAATAGAGTACCTAAAATTCAATATTTAGGAGTGAAATGGACCCTTTTTTTGACAGGCAGAGTGGATGGTGAGAGAGAGACAGAGAGAAAGGTCTTCCTTTTGCCTTGGTTCACTCCCCAATGGCCGCTGCGGCTGGCACACCGTGCTGATCTGAAGCCAGGAGCCAGGTGCTTCTCCTGCAGGACCCAAGCACTTGGGCCATCCTCCACTGCACTCCTGGGCCACAGCAGAGAGCTGGCCTGGAAGAGGAGCAACTGGGACAGAATCTGGCGCCCCGACTGGGACTAGAACCTGGGGTACCAGCACCACAGGCAGAGGATTAGCCTATTGATCCACGGCACCAGCCAAAATGGACCTTTTGATATTCAATGATTGTTTATAACCCTTGTGTCTTCTGTTAAGAAGCAGTATTTCTTTTCTTCATAGTATTTGTTGAACTCTTTTACTTAGTGTACGCTTAATTATATGATCATTAAGTAAACTGAAACTAGATCTTTGTAAAAATTAAGAGTGGGAATGGGAGACAGAGGACGAAGATGGGTTGGAATATGAGTGGGAGGGAGGGTACTAGGTGAAATTACTATGTTTCTAAATCTGTATATATGAAATACACGAAATTTGCATAACTAAAATAAAATTTAAAAAAGAACATGAGATCATATAATATATTCTGTTGATAGGAATGTAAATTAGTACAGCCACTATGGAAAAGGTATAGAGATTCATTTAAAAGTAGAAATAAAACTTCCATCTGGTCTAGCAATTCCAGTACTGGGAAATATGTTCAGAAGACATGAAATCATTGTATATGAGAAACATCAGGTGCCAGGGCTTTGGCATACCAAGTAAAGCAACAGTGGCAGTGCTGGCATCTCATGTTGGAACAGGTTCCAGTCCCAGCTGCTCCACTTCTGATGTAGCTAAGAGCTATGGCCTGGGAAAGCAGAGGAATACGCCCCACACTCTTGGGTGCCTACACCTACATAGGAGACTTGGAAGAAGCTCCAGGCTCCTGGCTTTGGATAAGCCCAGCTCTAGCCATTAGAGCCATCTGGGGAGTGAACCAGTTGATGGAAGACCCCCTCCAACCCCCCAGCCTGTGCTTCTTCCTCTCTATAACTCTACCTTTCAAATAAATAGATTAGTTTTTTTTAAAAAAAGAAACATCAGCTCCACCATCTTTATTGCAGCATTTTTTCACAATATCTAGGAAGTGAAATCAACTAAAGTGTCCTTAAACAGATTAACTGATAAAGACAAATTAATAAACACACACACACACACACAAATGAACACACACTCAAATGGAATGTTATTAGGCAGGAAAACAGATTAAAAACTTGTCATTTGCAACAAAATAGATAGATCCAGATAACATTAGGCTAACTAAAATAAACCAGAAAGAAAGATAAACATTGCATGTTTAACTTAAATGTAGCTCAAAACAAAAACTCAAAGTGAACACATAACAATATACAGTAGAACCTGAGTGGGGTGAGTGGGGGAGGAATGAAGTCGGATGATGGATATCTAATCAGATTTAAATCAAAGTAAGAAGTCCTAGTGTTACACAGCAAAATATTCTGAGTACAGTTCAGAATAACCTAGTATATTTTTTACTTTTTTTTTTTTTTTTTTTTTTTTTTTTTTGCCGTTGGTTCACACTCCAATGGCCGCCGTGGCCGGCACACTGCGGCCGGCGCACCGCGCTGATCCGAAGGCAGGAGCCAGGTGCTTCTCCTGGTCTCCCATGGGGTGCAGGGCCCAAGGACTTGGGCTATCCTCCACTGCACTCCCTGGTCACAGCGGAGAGCTGGCATGGAAGAGGGGCAACCGGGACAGAATCCGGCCCCCCGACCAGGACTGGAACCCGGTGTGCCGGCGCCACAAGGCGGAGGAATAGCCTAGTGAGCCACGGTGCCGGCTCTAGTATATTTTTTAAAAAACAAATATAAGAACAGAGGTCGAAGTCTCTAATTACAAAAAATAATGTAAAAAGAAGAAATGTTGATTACACTGATCTTATCAGTACACACTATATACTAGCATTGATGTATCAAAATGTAGCCCTTAAATATGTATAATTATGGTTAATAAAAAAATTTTCATTCAATGTCTACCCAAGGCAGGGTTGTACTCAGGGCTATGTTACAGTAAACCTGAAATCTGGATAAACAGGCTAGAAGCATGTGATTTGAATAGTTCCACACCATATACTCCACTACTTAAGTGACACACCATGATTACTGGGAGAAAATGCAGAGAACACACTACTCAGGACAACAGATGTTTTTTCAGATCTTCTTCATCTCCTATCCTGACCCATAAGTATAAAACTAGAGTTGAGTAACAGCATAATCCAATGGAAAAAACTGATCAAGATTTATGTAAAAAGAAACTTAATTCTGGAGATGATGGATCAACCAGCAAAATATAAAACTAGAAATGATGGAAATGATTTGGAATACCTCTCCCAAGAGACCAGATTTTACAACGGGTAAAGTCCTCAGGACATAATACAAATTTGCTCCTGGAAAACACTCAGAAAAATGAAACAAGTCATGTTCACACAGTGAAGTTAAAATGTCCAGAACTGTGATACTGAAGGGATGAGAGCTTCATGCAAAAGTTTAACTAACTAGATGACATGGATTGATCAGACATGGCCAAAAGGGTCTACAGATAAAAGGACAATTTGAGCAGGTATATTCAGAGAACACATTTCCCAATGACGTAAGTAGTGTTCTGATGAGAAGAGTACCAGCTTCATGAACTGTGCAATGTCAGCTCCATGTGGGTCACAGCTGAAAGGAGGAGAATGGAACCAGAGTTTGGCTCAGTGATAGCAATGGTGAAAATACATCTCTGATACAAAGTATGGCAATGCTTAACCATACCAGAGGGCAAGAGGTATTCATTATTATAAAGGCTGAAAGTCAGAATGGCACTAAGGCTCAAGGACATAGTAGAAGGATTTCAGGAACCCTCAGGCTAAAACAGATGATCATGCAGCATAACACTACTTTATGCCCACTGAAGGCATGAAGAACTGATGACTAAGAAGTAAAAAAGATTTTACCCAAAACACTTGATCAATTGTCCCCCTTCTGGAACTAAATTATACCAAATGTGACACATGAAGGCCAGCAGTTTGGCACAGCTTAAACTACTCATTGGGAGGAAGACATTCTGTTAAGCATGTGTGACGCTGGAGATGGCAATCTGCCCATTATTTCGCTTCACTGTGTTCTAGCTCACTAAAGGCTTAACAAAGGCCAAGTGTTTAACCTAATGCATAAGATGGTGCATCAGAGTGCCTGGGTTCACTTGCAGGCTCCAGTTCATGACTCCAGTTCTCAGCTACTGCAGACCCTCTCAGGCAGCAGTGATACCTCAAGTAGCCCATTTCCTGACACATGCACGGGACACCTGGATTTAGTTTCTTGCTCCTGGCTTTGGCTCAGTCAAGTAGTAGCTACTGTAGCTATTTGGGGAATAAGGCAGCACTTGTGAGCTCTTCCTCTCCCTTCCCCACTCTCCACACCTAATGCTCAAATAATTAATTTTAAACTGTCAGTTGTCATTACATGGGATGCTGTGGCACTGGGAAATAAACATAAGAAATGGATATGCATCAGCTCTTTGAAGTGGATTTGCTTTCTATGCCCTATAACAAATTACCACACTCAGCAGCTTAAAACAACACAGTTATTATCTCACATGGGAGAGGAGTGTGGGCATGGCCTACAGAAATAGGCCCTTGGCAACAAGCAAGATGTCACCTGGGCTTCACTGGCATCAAAGGCCGTTTGCAGGAAGATTTGCTTCCTGGGTTACTCAGACGACACTGCCTTGCAGCTGTAGAACTTGAAGCAGCTGGCTTCCGCAGAGCCAGACAGAATGAAACGGCATTGCTTCAAGTCTCACCTCTTAAAAGGACTTACCTGGTAGCTCAGGCCTACCTAGGCAGATCTTTCTTTAACTAACTAGAGTTAACTAGGTAATATCTTAACTATACCTGCAAAATCACATCACATTTGCCATATAATCCATAAGATGCAAGATACGGATCCCACCCAGGTCCATGGGAATGGGTTACATACAGGTTCCCAGGGCATGAGACCCGAGGGAAAGCATCTGAGAATTCTGTGAACCACAAGACATAAAGGGGAAAAGTAAGTAGAAGGAATCAAAGTTTTGAAGGAACACTCGTAAGTGACTTTCATGCACCACAAAAAAGAGTGAAGATCTGAGGGCAAACGACAGGAATGAGTGCAAAGTAGCAATTTCCTGCCAGAGGAGGAGAGAGAAATCCAATTGGCTACATCTAAAAAGTTAAATAAATTTAAAATGATTAATTCATAGCTGATCAAGGCACCTCAACAAAGAGGCCCTACACTCACCTGAGCAATGGATAGAAAACAAAAAGCAAGGACTGCATTACCAGATTGATAGAAAAGTTCTAAACAGAAGTATCAGGAACACCAAACTGGACAAAGACTTGGAAAGCCAGCACAGAGAGAGCAACAAAGCACAACACAGTGCCTACCCAAACTCTTTTACCAAGGTAACTCTGTCTTTCCAGGAAAAGGTATCTTAAAAGCTATGCAATCCACCATTGCTGTAGATGGTAAGCCCGGACCCTAGCAGTATTCCACAGCCTAGGAAATTGACTTTGAATCCAGGCTAGAAAACTGGACTGGGGTCTGAGTGACAGCTTTGCTGTGTAAAAGGAACCTTCATTGCCTCCCTCCCAAACTCCAATTTGGGGTGCTATAGCAGAGCCTCTGTTCAACTTCATTCTGTCTTCCAGGACAGCAGGCTGCTCTGACCCACATGCAGCCAACAAAACCAGAGCCAGGGCACTCCCCAAGACAAAGAGCATATGCCATGATCTGATATTTGTGTTAGGTAACATGAAAGGCTTAAAGGCAGCTTGCTTTCAGTACAACACGGAAGACTCTGTCCCAGGTCAAGGCTGAAATACATACAGCCTGTCACCATGGTCATACTCTCTGACAGACCCCATGATATTGACCACACCAGTGGTCAGAAAGGAGGCAAAGTAGAGTCGGTGGTGAGGCCCAGTGGGAGAATCACAGTGTGTGCCTCTGGGTTCCTGTAGCAGAAAATCATATGCCTTTGGAATAACCCCTGGCATGGTATTTAGCAAACTAACTGGAGACACAGAGTGACCATGTGATCACAGAAAGTACCTTATCATGGGAAACAAATTTATCTGGGACCTAGAACTGTCCATCAAGAGCAGGGTTCTGTCAATCCCTTCACATCATGAGGTTTGGAGCCAATAATAAAGAAAAAATGGTAAGTGGCAAATTCCATCTCAAATATAAGAGAACCCAAATGCACAGGTATCTGAGCAGGTAAGTCAAATTCCACAGCACTGATACTCCTCCTTCAGCTCAAACTTCTTGATGCAAAAACAGGAATCCCACATAACCAGCTGAAGGAGAAGATGGAACAGCTCATCCTGGAGTCATGGACATGTCAGTGCATCATTTGTGAACAAGCCTAAAGCTGCAAGCAGTTTTAAGACACAGTTTTTCTCAATAGAGGAGCTGGATAGGAAGAACTGTGAGGGGAAATACTCCAAATGTACTGAACTTGGGTTGTATAAGTAGCTGTCTAACTTTGGGGGGATTGACGAGGTCCAACAGGATCATATATACAATAATGGGAAATAGCAAATGGTCAGGCCAGTGGTACAGGTGACTGCAACAAATTATCTTGGAAGATGGGGGACCAGGAGAAGTAGGGTAGAAACATACTTACATGGAATGTAAGTGTGAAAGACCACTGAATCACATGTTGATGCTCAACAAAAAGGATCCTGTGTGGAAGATGCAATAAATGGCATAGACAAAACAGCCCAGCAACTGGCATCAGCCATCCTTGGCACAGGCCACTCAGTGTTGGTAAGAGTAGATCCTGTATCAAAGAATGGTCAGGGACTGGACTACTCAGGACTGCCTCTACATGGATTACTACATACTAAGACAAATTTAGGGGCCGGTGCTGTGGTGTAGCAGATAGAGCCACTGCCTGCATTACCAGCATCCCATGTGGATGATGGCTCGAGACCCAGCTGCTCCACTTCTGATCCAGCTGACTGCCACAGCCTGGGAAAGCAGTGGAACAAGTCCTTGGTCCCTGCACGCCCAAGGAAGACCTGGAAGAAGCTCTTGGCTCCAGCCATTGCGGCCATCTGGGAAGTGAATCAGCTGATGGAGGTCCTCTCTCTCTCTCTCTCTCTTTCTCTCACTCGCTCTCTTTCTCTGCCTCTCCTTTTCTCTCTATGTAACTCTGACTTTCAAATAAATAAAAAATCTTTATAAAAAAATAAATATAGCCACTTCTTTGAGTGTCTTTCAAAACAGCAATGAAGATCTGTCTAACCCTAGATTTGGAACCCTTCTTTGAGAAACACTTAGTAGGAAATTGAATCCATTAGGACCCTATCATTCTGGAAAGGCCAGCATCCCTACAGCAGAACACACAAATTCTGGTGGTAAATGTGCCTCACCTCACTACAGGTGTAACACTGAGCCTCAATAAGCACCAGTAATAGCCAAAGGCATTTGGAATATCTCATCCAGCTATCTGGTGTTCCTGTGTAATACCATACCAGAGCAGGGTACCAACTTTACAGCAATGGAATTGTACAAGACTGTGGTATAGATGTTGTAGCTCAGATAAAATAATACAGGAGATGCCAGCCCAATAATGCATTGGAAATATATTCTGAAGGTGCAGCTGAAGCTAAAGCTAAATCACTGATTTAATGAGGAATTATATGTACTGAACCTGAGCCCTAAGAAGGGTCTGGAAACATACAGATTGAAAGTGGAGGGGCCCCATTTTCCATGACTCCCAAAGTAAATTGAGGTGATGAGTGTTTCCCCTCCCAAGTAATTCAGGATTATACAGAGTTGGAGATCCTGGATGTTGAGGGGTCATATTTTTCTTTTTTTTATCTTTTATTTAATGAATATAAATTTCCAAAGTACGACTCATGGGTTACAATGGCTTCCCCCCCCATACCGTCCCTCCCACCCACAACCCTCCCCTTTCCCACTCCCTCTCCCCTTCCATTCACATCAAGATTCATTTTCGATTATCTTAATATACAGAAGATCAGCTTAGTATACCTTAAGTAAGGATTTCAACAGTTTGCTCCCACACAGAGACATAAAGTGAAAAATAATAGATGATTTTTTTAAATGATGATGAAATCAGATCAGACCTATTGTCATGTTTAATCCCAGTGAGAGTCAAGTTGGGAATTGATAATTTCTTTTTTTTTTTTTTACAGAAGATCAGTTTAGTGTACATTAAGTAAAGATTTCAACCTTTTGCACCCCCATAGAAACACAAAGTGAAATATACTGTTTGAGTACTCGTTATAGCATTAAGCCTCAATGTACAGCACATTAAGGACAGAGATCCTACATGAGGAGTAAGTGCACAGTGACTCCTGTTGTTGACTTTACAAATTGACACTCCTGTTTATGGCATCAGTAATCTCCCTATGCACCAGTTATGAGTTTCCAAGGCTATGGAAGCCCCTTGAGTTCTCCGACTCTTATCTTGTTTAGACACGGTCATAGTCAAAGTGGAGGTTCTCTCCTCCCTTCAGAGAAAGGCACCTCCCTCTTTGAAGACCTGTTCTTTCCACTGGGATCTCACTCACAGAGATCTTTTTGCCAGAGTGTCTTGGCTTTCCATGCCTGAAATACTCTCATGGGCTTTTCAGCCAGATCCGAGTGCCTTTAGGGCTGATTCTGAGGCCAGAGTGCTATTTAGGACATCCGCCATTCTATGAGTCTGCTGAGTATCTCACTTCCCATGTTGGATCACTCTCCCCTTTATTTATTCTATCGGTTAGTGTTAGCAGGTACTAGACTTGTTTATGTGCTCCCTTTGACTCTTAGTCCTTTCATTATGATCAATTGTGAACTGGAATTGATCGCTTGGAATAGTGAGATGGCATTGGCACATGCCACCTTGATGGGATTGAACTGGAATCCCCTGGTATGTTTCCAACTCTACCAATTGGGGCAAGTCAGCCCGAGCAGAGGGGTCATATTTTTCACCAGGGGGCAAAGTGAGAGTCATATTGCACTCCTTATTAGCAAACATTGTCATCAAGGAATTTTGAACTCACTGTCCTTTAAACCAGATACAAAAGTAGGGTCCCATCCTTTAAAGGGGTGGTTGACAATAATCATCAACAGAAGCAGGATTGATGTTATAAGATGTGAATAAAAGGGTATATGTGCACAACCCAGGCTTTCTCCTCAGGAACTGCTTGGTAGTCTCTGCCCAAAGGAAGCTCTAAATGGATAAAATCAGCAACCTCAGCCTGAAAGGCCATGGTGACTAGATGTTCAGGCTGGTGATAAAGACCTGCATTATGACACCTGGGAAGAATCCAAGGCCGTCAGAATACTCACCAGCTGGGAGTGAGGGAAATGAGAGTAGAGAGCGAAACAAACACTATTTATACTTTCATCCCCACAACCAAGTACAGCATGCATGGACTATGGTTCATCATCAACTTCCCTCTATTAATGCTCTCCACAGGAATAACTGCTAACCAGACCATCTAACAGTTGCTGACAGAATATAAATGCAAAATTGACCGGTGTGCAAATATCACACCGTGAAATCAGCCACGTGGATCTACCTTCAGGAAGGTAGGCAGCCTCCGAATCATAGATCTTTTTCAATTTTAATTTCAGACAGACATGCCAGCCAGTAAAAGCACTTCCCAGGCATCCACACCCAATGACCAAGGAGAGGGTGTGAGTATCCAATCAACTTGGCCCAACTCAGACAACTGTTATAAAACATTTCACTACTTGACTGGTCAAGGCAGCAATTTGGTTCAATTTCATATCTGTACTACTGAATTTCTCAGCCTCTCTTATTCAATTGATGTCTAACATAACCTTCACTCTAAATTATGGGTCAGTGTGCTCAGGAGACCACAACGTACCAGCGTAACTGGTAAGAGTAACTACAGAAAGCCCCAAACACTCTACGGTCAGAGGAACAAAGGGAAGAAATTGTATTCATTAGTGTGCAGATGATTATAGGCAGTCCCAGGAAAACAAAGGGTGAGGTCTGGATGGAACTGGTTCTTGGAACTCACAGGAAGAACACACACCTAATCCAATCTGCATCGCAGTCACTGACTGCTGCCAGTACCCTCAGGAAGAAAAGGCATGGTTCTAACAGTAACCACAAACTGCAATCCAAATTGAGCAGGGCTACAGGTTGAATAGCCTCAGCATTTCAGAAATGCTAACACAAAGGAAACAAAACTCCCTTCTCCACTCATCTGTCACTCCAGGTTGCTTCTTCTTTCTACTGGTTCACAATCAAATGTACCAAACAGAAGTGAGCCTTGTAGACACACATCCCAGAAATTATCAGTGAAAATGTGACAAGAGGTTCAGAACTGAGAGAGAGCACCTTAAATGTTTGGCTATTTTGGCCTTAGATCAAGACACAATATTGGGGAAAAATTAATGTTTATGTTGTGGAAAACATTACAAAGTAAGAAAATGTAGGCATCTCATGCAATAATATTTAATGCTTATGTACCTGATATGAGGTATCAATGAATTTTATCTGAATAATTAGACATGTCCTCTTACTTTTTTCCTTTTTATTGAAGGAAAAATTAGAGATGCATTTAAAGAACGTTGTTAGTGTTAGCTTCATCACTTTCTTCTCCCGCTTCCCACTATTCCTCTCCCTCTTTCTCTGCTTCATCTACATTCTCTGTTTCCTCTATGTTTTTCTTTTTCTTACACAACAGAAAGCAGCAAAACAAACAAAAAAGTGTAATAGGAATGAAGATTAATGCAGATGACAAAAATGTTCTTTCCTTATAAGTTGATCCAGGCACTTGCAGTGACAGTGGGACTGGTGGACCACTATCTACACTACCCCCAGGGCCCCTGACAGTACAGTTGGGAGGTGCCCATCCTGGGTGACAGTGACAGTGCTGTTTATTATTGCAGACCCCACTCATGTTGCAAAGCTGAGTCTGACAGGTTTCTGATGCTTTAACCATATCGACACATTTCCTGCGGAGGCACATCTTGCCTGGAGCACACACCGTGCCATCTTTCACTTCACCGATATCAGGTATGGACATCCCTAGGTGATAATCAGTGCCCCAGCAAGTGGTGCCATTGAGGTGAAACTGATGCACCGTAGAATGTTCTATCAGTGTGGGAATTGTGAGCACATTTTCACACTGAACTCTCCCACACATGACATCAGGAGCCATACACTTTACATATGTGGTGCCTTCAATACCACAGTGGCCAAAATGAGTTCCTTGGGTGTTCATTTTGTTGTAGCAACTTTCAGATGCGCTCAGGGCCCCTGTGCCAAAAATCTGCTTACACTGAGAATCGTGGTTATTACATGCATTTTCATAGCAGTAGGAATTTGTACTGCAGAGGATTCCGTCTTGTTTATATACATCATCTGGGCACACATGTGACGTCCCGTTGCACCACTCTGGAAGATCACATTTGTGGGGAGCAACTGAGACTAGACTAAGTTACTGGAATTAAGACTTATTCTATGCATCTGCTCTCCCACAATATGGCGCTGAGAGAGAGACCAAACAACTTCTACACAGCTGCCTCCAGTTCGACCAATAACCTGCAGGAGCTGATCCTGTCCTGATTGGAGGAGAGCAGCGTGCTCGGCGTGTGGGCAGCAGAGTTGGGATTGGTGGAAGAGGACTATAAAGGAGGAGAGAGACAACATGCACCAGGAACATCTGAGGGAACATCTGAAGAAACACCTGAGCAGCCCCCGAGAGAGCCGGCCAGTGGCGTGCCGCTCCTCCGCGGAAGCGGGGAAACTGGCAGGGGGGTACTGCCCCTCCACGGAGGTGGAGGGGTCGGCAGCCAACCCGGGAAGGACCAGCCAGCAAACCCAGGAAGGGCCGAGCAGACAAAAGAACAGCGCAGGGTCCAGTGTCGTTCCTCCGTGAATGGGGGAGCGACAACATTCACTGGCCTTCTGTCTACATACAGTCCCTAGAGGAAGGAAGTTGCAGTCTTTGCAACAACCTCCAAAACCACAAGCAGCCCCAGGCTTTAAAGCACAGTTCAACATACAACAAAGATGGAATATACACTCTTGTATAGACCCACAGTCACACTGCTCTCTGTCTTCAACCACTCGGTTCCCACAGAATCTCAACCTTAAGAAGTGCTGTGGTTGTGCAGGAGACAGTATACACGTTCCAGTATTCATAGTATTTGCCATATATTGGGAATAACTACAGTTGCTGAATCTCCGTAACTGCTGTTTGGAAGGATACATTATGCAATACCGATCTGGACATGCACACCACCTATCATCATGCCACATACCAAAATTATGACCAATCTCATGGGCCAAAGTAAGGGCAAAAATGCTGAATCTTCTGTCTTCAAAAACATCAACTCCACAATTTATAGGACGTCGGCATACTCCTCCAACATAGGCAACTCCAAGTTTGTCACCATGTAATTCCTTTATGAACAGATGTGCAACATCATGGTGAAGACGGTTATCAAAAAAAAAAAAAATCCAAAGGGAAAAAGTCTCTATAACTAAATCTAAGTCACCACTTGTATTTATGGGGTTTTGTACATTCCAGATTTCAATCCCAGTCAAAGTTACATCAACCCCCATGTGGTAATACAATTCATCCACTATATTGATAACATGAAAAACTTCAGCCTGCACTATTGACTCATTACTTTGAGAGTAAACAAACCTACCATTGTCCACGACCACTGCCAGCTCAACAAACCGCCAGTGGGCCCACCAATTCAGATGAGAACGTGGTTTCAAAGTGAAATTATATGATGCTTGAAATGCCAATTGGCGTGCTATTGACTCTTCTGTTAACCCACATCTCATGTGCGGGGACTCTGTCTCATCACTGCCTACCTGATACACCAGGTGCTCAAATGTGGTAGAGTGCCTGATGGGTTCAATTTCATACATGAGGTCATTTATCTGTAGCATTCCTCGAAATCCCCCAGAACAGGTGCTGAGGGCAACCAGAGACTCGGGGGCCCCCTCCACATAACCATGATAGTAACAGTCATCAGGGACAAAGGGATGATCCTCCTGGAGGCCATGCTGCTCTGTGTAGGTGAACACAGGGAGGTGTGTGGAAACCAACAGCCTCTTGACCCTCATGTGGACAATGTGCCTCTGGCCCCCAATCCGCAGGCGGTAGGAGAGCCATCCTGGAGCCTTTGCACCTCTACCCCTGCTGGTCACCTTCGAGGGGATCACCACTTCTGGGGAGCTGAAATGCTGGGAGGGCCTGGCTTGGGAGAGGCCATGTATGGACAGAGATACCTCAAGGCAGAGCAGCAGAAGAGTGATCCTGGTATGCATCAGGGCCCCACACACTGCCATGCTGGTGCAGTTGTCATGGAGCCATCAGTCCAGAAAAAGCAATTCAGAGTATGAGGAACTGCTGGTCTGGCTCCTCCCTCTGAGCTGCTCTGGGTCCCAGGCTGACCTTACGGATCTGTGTCCTGGCAGAGGTGGACCATAAGTGTAGCAGGGCTGAAGTGAAGAGAAGAAGAGGAGCTGGGAAAGGATTGGGGAGGTAGGAAGGGTGGGAAAGAGAAAGAAGGCAGTGAGACTAACATGATTCTTGAATTGGGATCACAGCTGAAACAGTAAAATTCACTGGCTTTGGTCTAAGCTATATATACGGAGAGGGAGTTTGCAATGGAAAAAGAAGATTGATAATAGGTGGGTAATGGGTAATTGCCAAATATGGTTTGTAGATATATAGGATTCATTATATAGTATCCTGAATCTTGCAAGTTACAATAAATATTTCTTATGTTACCAAATTTCTCTTCCACTGCAAAACGTGCTGGCGTTCTGCACCTTCAGCGCGTATGTGAACAGCACACTCTTGTTCTTTTCTTCTTGCTGTTAGCTCAATCTTTCAATTACTCGGACATTTTACTTAGATTGTGTTCTGTTCTATTTAGCAGGCGTGAAATCCCACTTAAAAGGCTTGTGCAGGGAGTCCAACTAAATAATTGCTTTTTAGGATAATGACTTCTTTTCTGCACAGAAGTCCACCATAGTTAGAGGAAGGCAGGACACTTGTCTCATAACTGGGAATGGGACATGGGTTTGGGGAGTGGGCACAAAGCCCACATGCCTCCAGCCACATCGTGGAGGCAGCAGCCTTTTCTCCACATGCATCCTAACACGCCCATTTAATTAATCAGTGCAGATGATTTTCTGGTTTTCACAAGGCTTATGGTTACGGTGATCTACCTACATCAATTTCTATTGTCTAAATGAACATGCAATGAGGAGCTTAACCATAGAGTAAGTAAAATGTTCAGAGGGGGCCATCACTGTGGCACAGTGGGTTAACACCCTGGCCTGGGGTGCCGGCATCCATTAAGGGTGCTGGTTCTAGTCCTGGCTGCTCCTCTTTCAATCTAGCTCTCTGCTGTCGCCTTGGATAGCAGTGGAGGATGGCCCAAATCCTTGTCCCCCGCACCCGTGTGAGAAACCCGCAGGAAGCTCCTGGGTCCTGGCTCCTGTCTTCAGATTGGTGCAGCTCTGGCCTTTGTGGCCATCTGAGGAGTGAACCAGTGGATGGAAGATTTCTCTCTCTCTCTTTCTACCTCTCTCTGTGTTTCTGTCTTTCAAATAAATAAAATAATCTTTAAAAAACTGTCCAGAGGACTACAATTTGTGTGGATTTTAAAACCTTATTATGTTGAAATATAAATTTTGGATCAGATAAATGTTAATTTTGCAATTAGCTGACATTTCCTTAGAAGTATCACAGACCTTTGTTGCCCTGTGGCCTATGGCCTTCAAGCCACCCACTCTCTGCTTCCTGCTTGCCTGCATGCTTGCTCTATGTGGGTCCTGGCCTGTTCTCTGCCTGGTATGGATCCAACTTAGCTTCTAGATCACTCTTTCTCCCCTAAATATATTCCTCGCTTACCTGCACATTTCTCTCACTGAATGAAATCCTTTAAAACTTTTTTTAAAAAGTATCGCTGATCATTTAATATTTGAAATCAAAAGGTAAAACAAATTTATAGACACACTGGAGGGCTCAAGATTGTAAATATACTATGTTCCCAAATTTGTATATATGAAATTCATGAAGTTTGTATACCTTAAATAAAAAAGTTTAAAAAAAAAGCAGAATGGTTCCAAGTTGGCAGAGTAGGGAGGGAGTTTACTGCTCTAGTCTAGAAGAGATTGGCTTTAAAAAAGAGGAAACAGTGCAGTCTCAGGGAAGAGTTAGGGAGAAAATGACACAGGAAACGCTACCCAAATTAGAGGGCCACAGTGGACCTACATTGAGGGCGTGAATGTCCACAGCTCAGGACTCCAGCAGCTGAGAGCTTCCACACCAGCATGGGAGAGGTAGGTGAGACCAGACTGCAGCAGCGCAAGCCACTGGTGATAAGCTGCAGGAAGACCCTAGAGGGAACCCGGCTCAGAGCCCAGTGGGGGATAGTGTACCTGCCAAACTAGAGGGAAAAAAAGGAAAGACACATTTCTCTCTCCCAGATGACCTTACAATAGTGTCCGGTAGCAAGCTGATAGAGCGGGCACCATTTTGTACATATGTAACAGCTACACCAGTTTGTGTCTACACCCAGAAAACAGCTGAGTAGAAACTCTTGACTCTGGCAGGGAGAACTAACAGGGGCTAAGTGCTCTTGAATATGGGAGGCTTGTGTGCCGGAACTGTAAAAAAAAAAAAAAAAAACCCGAGGCTGTGCCAGCATCACCTTAATTCCTAAGCCGGAAAAAGATGCAGCACTGAAAGAGAATTACAGACCAATATCCCTGATGAACATAGATGCAAAAATCCTCAATAAAATTCTCGCCAATAGAATGCAACAACACATCAGAAAGATCATCCACCCAGACCAAGTGGGATTTATCCCTGGTATGCAGGGATGGTTCAATGTGCGCAAAACAATCAATGTGATACACCACATTAACATACTGCAGAAGAAAAACCATATGATTATCTCAATAGACGCAGAGAAAGCATTTGATAAAATACAACACCCTTTCATGATGAAAACTCTAAGCAAACTGGGTATGGAAGGAACATTCCTCAATACAATCAAAGCAATTTATGAAAAACCCACGGCAAACATCCTATTGAATGGGGAAAAGTTGGAAGCATTTCCACTGAGATCTGGTACCAGACAGGGATGCCCACTCTCACCACTGCTATTCAACATAGTTCTGGAAGTTCTAGCCAGAGCCATCAGACAAGAATAAGAAATTAAAGGATAAAATTGGGAAGGAAGAAGTCAACTATCCCTCTTTGCATATGATATGATTCTTTATTTAGGGGATCCAAAGAACTCTACTAAGAGACTATTGGAACTCATAGAAGATTTTGGCAAAGTAGCAGGGTATAAAATCAATGCACAAAAATCATCAGCCTTTGCATATACAGGCAATGCCATGGCTGAGAAAGAACTTCTAAGATCAATCCCATTCACAATAGCTACAAAAACAATCAAATACCTTGGAATAAACTTAACCAAGGATGTTAAGGATCTCTATGATGAAAATTACAAAACCTTAAAGAAAGAAATAGAAGAGGATATCAAAAAATGGAAAAATCTTCCATGCTCATGGATTGGAAGAATCAACATCATCAAAATGTCCATTCTCCCAAAAGCATTTACAGATTCAATGCAATACCAATCAAAATACCGAAGACCTTCTTCTCAGATCTGGAAAAAATGATGCGGAAATTCATATGGAGGCAAGAGACCTCGAATAGCTAAAGCAATCTTGTACAACAAAAACAAAGCCGGAGGCATCACATTACCAGATTTCAGGACATACTACAGAGAAGTTGTTATCAAAACAGCATGGTACTGGTACAGAAACAGGTGGATAGGCCAAAGGAATAGGATAGAAACACCAGAAATCAACCCAAACATCTACAGCCAACTCATATTTGATCAAGGATCCAAAACCAATCCCTGGAGTAAGGACAGTCTATTCAATAAATGGTGCTGGGAAAACTGGGTTTCCACGTGCAGAACCATGAAGCAAGACCCCTACCTTTCACCTTACACAAAAATCCACTCAACATGGATTAAAGACAAAAATCTACGACATGACACCATCAAATTATTAGAGAGCCTTGGAGAAACTCTGCAAGATATAGGTACCGGCAATGACTTCTTGGAAAATACCCCAGAAGCACAGGCAGTCAAAGCCAAAATTAACATTTTTGATTGCATCAAATTGAGAAATTTCTGTACTGCAAAAGAAACAGTCAGGAAAGTGAAGAGACAACCGACAGAATGGGAAAAAATATTCGCAAACTATGCAACAGATAAAGGGTTAATAACCAGAATCTACAAAGAGATCAAGAAACTCCACAACAACAAAACAAACAACCCACTTAAGAGATGGGCCAAGGACCTCAACAGACATTTTTCAAAAGAGGAAATCCAAATGGCCGACAGACACATGAAAAAATGTTCAAGGTCATTAGCAATCAGGGAAATGCAAATCAAAACCACAATGAGGTTTCACCTCACCCCAGTTAGAATGGCTCACATGCAGAAATCTACCAACAACAGATGCTGGAGAGGATGTGGGGAAAAAGGGACACTAACCCACTGTTGGTGGGAATGCAAACTGGTCAAGCCACTATGGAAGTCAGTTTGGAGAATCCTCAGAAACCTGAATATAACCCTACCATTCAACCCAGCCATCCCACTCCTTGGAATTTACCCAAAGGAAATTTAATCGGCAAACAAAAAAGTGGTCTGCACCCTAATGTTTATTGCAGCACAATTCACAATAGCTAAGACCTGGAACCAACCCAAATGCCCATCAACAGTAGACTGGATAAAGAAATTATGGGACATGTACTCTATAGAATACTATACAGCAGTCAAAAACAACGGAATCTGGTCATTTGCAACAAGATGGAGGAATCTGGAAAACATTATGCTGAGTGAATTAAGCCAGTCCCAAAGGGACAAATATCATACGTTCTCCCTCATCGGCGACAACTAACTGAGCACCAAAGGGGAAACCTGTTGAAGATAAATGGACACTATGAGAAACAATGACTTGATCAGCTCTTGTCCTGACTGTTGATGTACAATGTAATACTTTATCCACTTTAGTATTTTTTTTGTTCTAGTACTATTGGTTGAACTCTGTAATTAACATACAATTATTCTTAGGTGTTTAAATTTTAACTGAAAAGTGAGCCCTGTTAAATATAAGAGTGGGAATAAGAGAGGGAGGAGATGTACAATTTGGGATGTGCTCAATTGGACTTGCCCCAAATAGTGGAGTTAGAATCATGCCAGGGGTTTCCAATACAATCCCATCAAGGTGGCATGTACCAATGCCATCTCACTAGTCCAAGTGATCAATTTCAGATCACAATTGATCACACTGACAGGTCTAAGAGTCAAAGGGATCACATAAACAAGACTAGTGTCTGCTAATACTAGCTGATAGAATTAAAAAGGGAGAGAATGATCCATCATGGGAAGCTGGATACACAGCAGACTCATAGAATGGCAGATATCCTAAGTAGCACTCTGGCCTCAGAATCAGCCCATAAGGCATTTGGATCTGGCTGAAGAGCCCATGAGAGTATTTTAGGCATGGAAAGCCAAGACACCCTGGAAAAAAAAAAAAGAAGAAGACCTAAATGGAAGATTTCTGTGAGTGAGATACCATTGGAAAGAACAAGGCCATCAAAGAAGGAGGTACCTTTCTCTGAAGGGAGGAGAGAACTTCCACTTTGACTATGACCCTGTCAGAATAAGATCGAAGTCGGCGAACTCAAAAGGCTCCATAGCCTTGGCAACTCATGACTAGAGCCTAGGGAGATTACTGATGCCATAAACAAGAGTGTCAAATTGTTAAGACAACAACAGGAGTCACGGTGTACTTACTTCTCATGAGGGATCTGTCCTTAGTGTGTTGTCTAATGTGATGTAATGCTATAACTAGTACTGAAACAGTATTTTATACTTTGTGTTTCTGTGTGGGTGCAAACTGACGAAATCTTTACTTAATATATACTAAATTGATCTGTATATAAAGATAATTGAAAATGAATCTTGATGTGAATGGAATGGGAGAGGGAGCAGGAGATGGGAGGGGTGTGAGAGGGAGGGAAATTATGGGGGGAAGCCATTGTAATCCATTAACTGTACTTTGGAAATTTATATTTACTAAATAAAAAATAAATTAAATTGAAAAGAAAAAAAGATTACACAAAAGTAATCAGAAGCAAATGCACAAGCTACTGAATTCTATACATGACATGAAAGAAAATTTCTCCGATGAAATTGAGGTCTTAAAGAGAAATCAAAATTAAATGAAGAATTTAATAGAACAAAAAAATGCAGTTGAAAGCCACAATGACAGAATCAGAGAAGCAGAAGGAAGAATATCTAACCTAGAAGATAAATCACAGGAAATAAGAGTCAAACCAAGAGCAAGAAGAGAAAATTAGAAATATATAAAAAAAAAGTTGAGAATCTACAGAATACTATCAAACAACCCAACACAAAGGTTCTAGGAGTTCCTGAAGGCAATGGAAAGAGAGAAAGGATTAGAAGGTATTTTTAGTGAAATAATCACAGAAAACTTCCCCAATTTGGATAAAGAAAGGGACATCCAAGTACAGGAAACATATAGAACTCCTAACAGACACAACCAGAAAAAATCTTCATCAAGATACATTGTAATCAAATCCACCACAGTAAAACATAAAGAAAAGACACTAAAATGTGTTTCAGAGAAGCACTAGGTTACTTTCAGAGGATCTCCAACTAGACTCACAGTGGACTTATCATCAGAAACCCTACAGGCTAGGAGAGAATAGCAAGATACACTCCTAGTCTTAAGAACTATCAACCCAAAATACTATAGCCTGCAAAGCTCTCATTTATGAATGAAGGTGAAACCTTCCATAACAAACAGAAAGTGAAATAATTTGTGACCACCCATGCAGCCCTACAGAAGATGCTTAAGAATGTGTTACACACAGAAACATGGCCATCAATACAAAAGACGGTAAAGGAACAAAATCTCCCAGTAAAAGTTAAAAGGAAATTCAAAGCAAAAATAGGAATACATTTGGAAAAATGGCAGGGGTAAGTTGTTACTTGTCAATAGTAATTTTGAATATAAATGGCCTCAACTCTCCAGTTAAAAGACACAGACTCGCTGAATGAATTAAAAAACAAAACCCATCTATTTGCTACCTAGAAGAAACACATCTCACCAACAAAGATACATGCTGACTGACAGTGAAAGGATGGAGAATGATATTCCATGCAAACAGAAACCAAAAAAAGAGCTGATGAAGCCATCCTAATAGCAGATAAAATTGACTTCAACACAAAAAAACTGTTAAAAGAGACAAGGGCACTATGCAATGATTAAGGGATTAATCCAACAGGAATATGCAACTATTATAAACATACATGCAGCTAATTACAGGGCACCTGGATATTTAAAAGAAATGTTAAGGTATCTAAAGAGAGAAATAGACTCCAATACAATAGTAATGGGGGACTTCAACATCCCACTTTCATCAATGGACAGAACAACTAAACAGAAAAATCAAGAAACAACAGAGTTAATTGACACTATGCACCAAATGGACCCAACTGATATCTACAGAACCTTTCATCCTGCAGTTGCAGAATACACATTCTTCTTAGCAGTGCACACAAATGTCTATAGGATTGAACATATGCTAGGCCATAAAGCAAGTCTCAGCAAATTTTAAAAAAAATTGAAATCATACCATGCACATTCTCTGACCACAATGGAATGAAGCTGGAAATGGACAACTTGGAAATCTCTAGAATATATGCAAACACATAGAAACTGAACAACATGCTCCTGAATGAAGAGTGGGTCATAGCAGAAATCAAAAGATAAATCAAAAAGTTTCTCAAAACAAATGAAGACAACAATATCAAAACCTGTGTGATAGAGAAAAGCAGTGCTCAGAGGAAAGTTTATAGCAATTAGTGACTACTTAAAGAAATTAGAGGGGCCAGCTCCGTGGCACAGTAGGATAATCCTCCAACTGTGGTGCCAGAATCCCATATGGGCATTGGTTCTAGTTCTGGCTGCTCCTCTTCCAAACCAGCTCTCTACTATGGCCTGCGGAAGCAGTAGAAGATGGTCCAAGTGCTTGGGTCCCTGCACCCGCATGAGAAACTGGGAAGAAGCACCTGGCTCCTGGCTTCAGATCGGCACAGATTCAGCCATTGCAGCCATCTGGGGAGTGAACCAATGGAAGGAAGACCTTTTTCTCTGTCTCTCCTTCTCATTGTCTGTAACTCTACCTCTGAAATAAATAAATAAAATCTTTTTTAAAAAATAAGAAAGGTACCAAACAAATGAGCAGTAAATACATCTCAAGTTTCTATAAAAACAACAGCAAATCAAACCCAAAACAAGTATGAGAAAAGAAATAATTAAAATTAGAGAATAAATCAAGACAATGGAAACCAAAATAAATAAATAAATAAATAAATAAATAAATAAAATAAAAGATCAGCAAAATGAAGAACTAATTTTTTGGGAAAATAAATAAAACTGACACATAATGGCCCAACTAACAAAAAAAGAGAGAGAAGACCCAAATCAATAAAATCAGAGATGAAAAAGGAAATGTAACAACAGATACCACAGAAATAAACTACCACAGAAATTACTACAAAGAGCTGTATGCCAACAAACTGGGAAACCTAGAAGAAATGGATAGATTCCTAGACACATACAATCTACCTAAATTGAGCCATGAAGACACAGAAAACTTAGAGACCCATACCCAAGAAGGAAATTGAATCAGTAATAAAGACCCTAACAAGAAAGAAAAGCACAGGACGGGATGGCTTCAATGCTGAATTCTACCAGACATTTAAAGAAGAACTAACTCCAATTCTCAAACTATTCAGAACAATCAAAAAAGAGGGTATCCTCCCAAATTCTTTCTATGAAGCCAGCATCACCTTAATTGCTAAACCTGAAAAAGATGCAACAGAGAAAGAAAATTACAGAAAAATTTATCTGATGAATAAAGATGCAAAAATCCTCACCAAAATTCTAGCCAATCGAATCCAACAACACATCAGAAAGATCATACACCCAGACCAAGTGAGATTTATCCCTGGTATGCAGGGATGGTTCAACATTCACAAAGCAATTAATGTGATACCTCACATTAACAAATTTAAAAACAAAAATCATATGATGGGACTAGCCCTGTGGTGCAACATGTAAAGCTGCTGCCTGCAGTGTGGGCATTCCTTAAGGGTGCCAGTTAGAGTCCCACCTACTACACTTCCTATCCAGCTCTCTACTATGTCCTGGGAAAGCAGTGGAAGATGGCTCACGTGCAGGTCCCCTGCACCTGCGTGGGAGACCCTGAACAACCCCCTGGCACCTGGCTTCAGATTTGCGCAGCTCCAGCCATTAAGGCCAATTGGGGAGTGAACCAGTGGATGGAAGACCCCTCTCTCTGCCTCTCCTTCTCTCTCTATGTAACTCTGACTTTCAAATAAATAAATAAATAACCATATTATTATCTCAATAGATGCAGAGAAAGCATTTGATAAAACACAACACTCTTCCATGATGAAAACTCTAAGCAAATTGGGTACAAAAGGAACATTTTTCAATACAACCAAGACCATTTATGACAAATTCAAGGCCAGTGTCTTATTGAATAGGGAAAAGTTGGAAGCATTCTCACTGAGATCAGAGAAGCAGGCCCACTCTCACCATTGCTATTCAACAGACTTGGAAGTATAGGAGCCATTAGGCAAGAAAAAGAAATCAAAGGGATACAAATTGGGAAGGAAAGAGTCAAATTATCTGTATTTGAAGATGAAATGATTCTATACACACAGTATCCAAAAGACTCCACCAAGAGAATATTGGAACTCATAGAAGAGTTTGGAAATAGCAGGATATAAAATCAGGACACAAAAATCAACACCCGTTGTATACACAGATAATGACAAGGCTGAGACTGAACTTCTAAGATCAATTCCACTCACAATAGCTAGGAAAAAAAATATCTTGTAATAAATTTAACCAAGGATGTCAAAGATCTCAATGATGAGAATTATAAAACATCAAAGAAAGAAAGAGAAGATCCAAAAAATGAAAAAACCTTCCATGTTCATGGATTGGAAGGATCAATATCATCAAAATGTTCATTCTTCTGAAAGCAATTTACAGATTCAATGTGATACCAATCAAAATACCAAATACCTACTTTTCAGATATAGAAAAAATGATACTGACTTTTATATGGAAACTTAGGAGTCCTTGGATAGCTGAGGCAATCGTATGTAACAAAAATAAAGCTGGAGGCATCACAATACCAGATTTTAAGACACACTGCCAGGCAGTTATCATCAAAAACCAATGGATACATGGGGCTGGCGCTGTGGCACAGAGAGTTAAAGGCCTGCCTGAGGTGCCGGCATCCCATATGGGCACCAGTTCTGGTCCTAGTTGCTCCTCTTCCTATCCAGCTCTCTGCTACAGCCCAGGAAAGCAGCAGAAGATGACCCAACTCCTTGGGCCCCTGCACCCACGAGGGAGACTCGGAAGAAGCTTCTGGCTCCTGCCTTCAGATCGGCGCAGTTCCAGTAGTTGTGGCCATCTGGGGAGTGAGCCAGAGGATGGAAGACGTCTCTCTCTGTCTCTACCTCTCTCTGTAACTCTGTCTTTCAAATAAATAAAATAAATATTAAAAAAACAATGGATACAAAAACAGATGGATAAACCAATGGAATAGAATAGAATCGTCAGAAGTCAATCCAAGCATCTACAGCAAACTTATGTTTGATCAAGGACCTAAAACCAATCCCTGGAGCAAGAACTGTCTCTTCAACAAATGGTTCTGGGAAAACTGAATTTCCACATGCAGAAGTATGAAGAAAGACCCCTACCTTACACCTTACACAAAAGTCCACTCAGAATGGATTAAAGATCTAAATCTATGACTTGACACCATGAAGTTATTAGAGAATAAAGGGAAACCCTGCAAGACATTGGCATGGCAAAGAGTTCTTGGAAAAGACCCCAGATGCACAGGCAGTCAAAGCCAAAATTAACAATTGGGGTTACTTCAAATTGAAAAGCTTCTGTACTGCAAAAAGAACACTCAGGAAAGTGAAGAGGAAACCGACAGAATGGTAGAAAGTATTTGCAAATTATGCACCTGATAAAGGATTAATAACGGTATAGGGGCGGAGCCAAGATGGCGGAATAGTGAGGGCGCGCACCGATAGTCCGGGAAAATTTAGTTTAATAAAAGGGGAGTTACGGTAGCCTCAGAAAAAAGAACCAGGAAAATATTGCAGACAAAACTCTTCTGGATCCAGTGGGCGTGAATCGGAGGACCTACTGGGAGAACAAGGTCGCCCACCGCGCGCGAAAGCCGAACCGCAGGACCGAGCCGCGGGACTGAGCCGCGGAAGCCGAGCTGCGGGACTGAGCTGCGCAAGCTGCAGGGTCTGTGCGCAAGTGCTCGAAGGGGAGTGCAACAGCGGGGAGACTTGGGAAGTCCAGGGCTCCGAGTCCACACATCCGCGCTGGAAGGGGAGCAGACCTGCGTGGAGAGCGTGGGAGCCCACAGTTCGGGACATCAGCGGCAGACTCAACACACCAGCGCTGGAACGCGAGGTGAGCCGAACCTCAATAACCCGAGATACCGGCAGGCAAGCGGAGAGAGGAGACTAGAGGGAACGACCCCCGGGGCGGGGGGGACTTCACCAAGCTAACTGGAAGAGAGAGAGAGGGAAAAAAAAAAAAGGTGACTGGTATGGACACGGGTTTCTCTCTCTCCGCTCACCTCTCAAGGGCGAGCAAGACAAAGAGCAAGCGCCATCTTGGACATACGTCATAAGCAGAGCGACCTCAGGTCTGCACCGGCCCTGAGCCTAGCAGTAAAACCTGACTCTGGGTGGGGCGAATTAACAGGAGATTAGGACTTAGTAAATTTATGGTGCTACTGAACTGAGACTGTGAAAAAAGAGACGGTGGGGGAGAGAACTCACAGAATTCACGTGAGCACTCTCCAGAGACGCTACAATTCCGTAACTTTGGCAACCCAGTGGGAGACTGAAGGAGAATTTGAGCCCACTCTAAGGGCCGAACAGATTCCCTGTGTGGTCCTTGGGAAAGAGCTTCTGATCTCTGGCTCCTGTGGGTATATCATTTGCCTGCTAACTACCTCCAACTTTGTTCAGCTGTGCAGAATAACTTCCCTGTTGAATCAAAAAAAAAAAAAGAGAGAGAGAGAGAGAGAGAGGTTTACCACGCCTAACCTGGGAGTGTCACCTTTGGCACACCAAACAGAGCTCTCAGGCCACACCCATCTCAAGCCCTAAGGCTCCATCAAAAACAGATAGTCCACTTAATCTAGAGTCATAGTATAACAAGAAAAAGCACCACAGTGAAGAAACCAAATATCTCCAATATGACAAATAACAAACGCAAAAACCAAGGTAATAAAGGGCGCGGAGCCAAGATGGCGGAATAGTGAGGGCGCGCACCGATAGTCCGGGAAAATTTAGTTTAATAAAAGGGGAGTTACGGTAGCCGCAGAAAAAAGAACCAGGAAAAAATTGCACGGGAATCGTGAATCGGAGGACCTACTGGGAGAACAAGGTCGCCCACCGCGCGGAAGCCAAGTTGCGGGACGGAGCCGCAGAAGCCCCAGTGCTCCAAGGGGAGTGCATGCCACACAGACAACAGCGGGGAGACTTGGGACGCTCCACACATCGGCGCTGGAAGGGGAGGTGAGCTCAATAACCCGAGACATTGGTGGGGAAACGGGGGTCAGAATCTAGAGGGGGGCCGGAAAGTGCAGCAAACTCACTACCGGAAAGAAGGAAAAAAAAAAAGCTTCGGGGTTTCTCTTCCCCCTAACCTTGCAAAGGTTACAAGGCTGCAAGACTAGAATTCCCAAGAGACAAAGAGCAGGCCTGCGCTCTGGATTTACATATCAATGGGGGAGAGCTAAGGAACTGAGTCACTACAATTCAGTAGCCTAGGCAACCCAGTGGGAGTCCAGAGAAGCCAAAGACTGGAAGCTAAATACCATCAATTCTGCACAGCCATGCCCTGCGGTGTTACTTACCCCCTGAATAAATAAAATAAATAAATAAATAAAAAGAGAGAGATTTACCACGCATAACCTGAGGGTGTCACCTTTGCACACCCTTAACCTGGAAGAACCAGGCAGAGCTCTCAGGCCGCACCCATCTCAAGCCTCCAAGGCTCCTCCAACAGCAGGCAGTCCACTTAACACGGACACAGTATAAATAAAAAAAAAAAAAAGAAAAAAAAAAACGCACAGTGACACAAGAAGAATTAACTATGCCGAGTAACAAACACAGAAATAGAGGGAGCAAGATCAACGATGACACTATGATGCCTCCAAATAAGCAAAACACCCCAAGCCAAGAGTATGAAGATGATGAGATAGAAGAAATGCAAGATACGGATTTCAAAAAATTTATGATAAGAACATTTAGAAGTTTTCAAAAGCAAATCCTTGAACTACAGAAATCCTTAATGGACAAGATTGAAAATCTCTCTCGTGAAAACGAAATTTTAAGGAAGAGTCAAAATGAAACTCAGAAACTAGTAGAACAGGAAAGTGTTATAGTGAAGAGAAATCAAAATGAAATGAAGAGCTCAATAGATCAAATGACAAACACATTAGAAAGCCTTAAAAACAGAATGGGTGAAGCAGAAGAGAGAATATCGGACTTAGAAGATAGAGCACAGGAAAACATACAGTCAAACCAAAGAAAAGAAGAGGAAATTAGAAACCTAAAAAATATTGTTGGGAATCTACAGGATACTATCAAAAAAACCAACATTCGAGTTCTAGGAGTTCCTGAAGGCATGGAGAGAGAGAAAGGATTGGAAGGCCTTTTTAGTGAGATACTAGCAGAGAACTTTCCAGGTTTGGAGAAGGACAGAGATATCCTAGTACAGGAAGCTCATAGAACCCCCAATAAACATGACCAAAAGAGATCCTCACCACGACACGTGGTAATTAAACTCTCCACAGTGAAACATAAAGAAAAGATCCTAAAATGTGCAAGAGAGAAACGTCAGATTACTCTCAGAGGATCTCCAATCAGACTCACAGCTGACTTCTCATCAGAAACCCTACAAGCTAGGAGGGAATGGCGAGACATAGCACAGGTGCTAAGAGAGAAAAATTGCCAGCCCAGAATATTATATCCTGCCAAGCTCTCATTTGTGAATGAAGGTGAAATAAAGACCTTTCATAGCAAACAGAAATTGAAAGACTTTGTGGCCACTCGTCCGGCCCTGCAAAAGATACTTAAAGATGTGCTACACTCAGAAACACAGAAACACGGCCATCAATATGAAAGAAGGGAAAGGAAGAACACCTACCAGTAAAAGAGCATGGGAAGCTCAAAGCATATACTAGAAAATATTTCCGGGAAAATGGCAGGGCAAAGTCACTACGTATCAATAGTCACATTGAACATTAATGGTCTGAATTCTTCAGTTAAAAGACACCGTTTGGCTGACTGGCTCACAGAACACAACCCAACTATTTGTTGCCTACAAGAAACACATCTCTCTAATAAAGAGGCATGCAGACTGAAAGTGAAAGGTTGGAAAAAGATATTCCATGCCAACAGAAACCAAAAAAAAGCAGGTGTAGCCATATTAATATCAGACAAAATAAACTTTAATACAAAAACTGTTAAGAGAGACAAAGAGGGACACTATATAATGATTAAGGGTTCAATTCAACAGGAAGATGTAACTATTATAAATGTATATGCACCTAATTACAGGGCACCGGTCTATTTAAAAGATATGTTAAGGGACTTAAAGGGAGATTTAGATTCCAATACAATAGTACTGGGGGACTTCAATACTCCACTCTCAGAAATAGACAGATCATCCGGACAGAAGATCAACAAGGAAACAGCAGATTTAAATGACACTATAGCCCAAATGGATCTAACAGATATATACAGAACTTTCAACCCTACATCTACAGACTTCACATTCTTCTCAGCAGCGCATGGAACCTTCTCTAGGATTGACCACATACTAGGCCATAAAGCAAGTCTCAGCAAATTTAAAAGAATTAGAATCATACCATACAGCTTCTCAGACCACAGCGGGATGAAGCTGGAAATTAGCAACTCAGGAAACCCCAGAAAGTATGCAAACACATGGAGACTGAACAACATGCTCCTGAATGAACGCTGGGTCATTCAAGAAATCAAAAGAGAAATCAAAAACTTTCTGGAAGTAAATGAAGACAACAACACAACATATCAAAACTTATGGGATACAGCAAAAGCAGTATTGAGAGGCAAATTTATAGCAATAGGTGCCTATACCAAGAAATTGGAAAGGTACCAAATAAATGAGCTTTCAGCGCACCTCAAGGACCTAGAAAAACTGCAGCAAACCAAACCCAAAGCTAGTAGGAGAAGAGAAATAATTAAAACCAGAGAAGAAATTAATAGGATTGAATCCAAAAAAACATTACAAAAAATCAGCCAAGCGAGAAGCTGGTTTTTTGAAAAAATAAACAAAATTGACACCCCATTGGCCCAACTAACTAAAAAAAGAAGAGAAAAGACCCAAATCAATAAAATCAGAGATGAAAAAGGAAACGTAACAACAGACACCACAGAAATAAAAAGAATCATCAGAAATTACTACAAGGACCTTTACGCCAGCAAACAGGAAAACCTATCAGAAATGGATAGATTCCTGGACACATGCAACCTACCTAAATTGAACCAGGAAGACATCGAAAACCTAAATAGACCCATAACTGAAACAGAAATTGAAACAGTAATAAAGGCCCTCCCAACAAAGAAAAGCCCAGGACCAGATGGATTCACCGCTGAATTCTACCAGACATTTAAAGAAGAACTAATCCCATTTCTTCTCAAACTATTCAGAACAATCGAAGAAGAGGGAATTCTCCCAAATTCTTTCTATGAAGCCAGCATCACCTTAATCCCTAAGCCAGAGAAAGATGCAGCACTGAAAGAAAATTACAGACCAATATCCCTGATGAACATAGACGCAAAAATCCTCAATAAAATTCTGGCCAATAGAATACAACAACACATCAGGAAAATCATCCACCCAGACCAAGTGGGATTCATCCCTGGTATGCAGGGATGGTTCAACATTCGCAAATCAATCAATGTGATTCACCACATTAACAGACTGCAGAAGAAAAACCATATGATTATCTCAATTGATGCAGAGAAAGCATTTGATAAAATTCAACACCCTTTCATGATGAAAACTCTAAGCAAATTGGGTATAGAAGGAACATTCCTCAATATAATCAAAGCAATTTATAAAAAACCCACAGCCAGCATCCTATTGAATGGGGAAAAGTTGGAAGCATTTCCACTGAAATCTGGCACCAGGCAGGGATGCCCACTCTCACCACTGCTATTTAACATAGTTCTGGAAGTTTTAGCCAGAGCCATCAGACAAGAAAAAGAAATCAAAGGAATACAAATCAAGAAGGAAGAAGTCAAACTATCCCTCTTTGCAGACGATATGATTCTGTACTTAGAGGATCCAAAGAACTCTACTAAGAGACTATTGGAACTCATAGAGGAGTTTGGCAAAGTGGCAGGATATAAAATCAATGCACAAAAATCAACAGCCTTTGTATACACAAGCAATGCCATGACTGAGAAAGAGCTGCTAAGGTCAATCCCATTCACAATAGCTACAAAAACAATCAAATACCTTGGAATAAACTTAACCAAGGACGTTAAAGATCTCTACGATGAAAATTACAAAACCTTAAAGAAAGAAATAGAAGAGGATACCAAAAAATGGAAAAATCTTCCATGCTCATGGATTGGAAGAATCAACATCATCAAAATGTCCATTCTCCCAAAAGCAATTTATAGATTCAATGCAATCCCAATCAAGATACCAAAGACATTCTTCGCAGATCTAGAAAAAATGATGCTGAAATTCATATGGAGGCACAAGAGACCTCGAATAGCTAAAGCAATCTTGTACAACAAAAACAAAGCCGGAGGCATCACAATACCAGACTTCAGGACATACTACAGGGCAGTTGTAATCAAAACAGCATGGTACTGGTACAGAAACAGATGGATAGACCAATGGAACAGAATTGAAACACCAGAAATCAACCCAAACATCTACAGCCAACTTATATTTGATCAAGGATCTAAAACCAATCCCTGGAGTAAGGACAGTCTATTCAATAAATGGTGCTGGGAAAACTGGATTTCCACGTGCAGAATCATGAAGCAAGACCCCTACCTTTCACCTTACACAAAAATCCACTCAACGTGGATTAAAGACCTAAATCTTCGTCCTGACACCATTAAGTTATTAGAGAACATTGGAGAAACCCTTCAAGATATTGGCACAGGCAAAGAATTTCTGGAAAAGACCCGGGAGGCACAGACAGTCAAAGCCAAAATCAACTATTGGGATTGCATCAAATTGAGAAGTTTCTGTACTGCAAAAGAAACAGTCAGGAGAGTGAAGAGACAACCAACAGAATGGGAAAAAAATATTTGCAAACTATGCAACAGATAAAGGGTTAATAACCAGAATCTACAAAGAGATCAAGAAACTCCACAAAAACAAAACCAACAACCCACTTAAGAGATGGGCCAAGGACTTCAATAGACATTTTTCAAAAGAGGAAATCCAAATGGCCAACAGGCACATGAAAAAATGTTCAAGGTCACTAGCAATCAGGGAAATGCAAATCAAAACCACAATGAGGTTTCACCTCACCCCGGTTAGAATGGCTCACATACAGAAATCTACCAACAACAGATGCTGGCGAGGATGTGGGGAAAAAGGGACACTAACCCACTGTTGGTGGGAATGCAAACTGGTCAAGCCACTATGGAAATCAGTCTGGAGATTCCTCAGAAACCTGAATATAACCCTACCATTCGACCCAGCCATCCCACTCCTTGGAATTTACCCAAAGGAGTTTAAATTGATAAACAAAAAAGCGGTCTGCACCCTAATGTTTATTGCAGCACAATTCACAATAGCCAAGACCTGGAACCAACCTAAATGCCCATCAACGGTAGACTGGATAAAGAAATTATGGGATATGTATTCTTTAGAGTACTATACCGCAGTAAGAAACAACGAAATCCAGTCATTTGCAACAAAATGGAGGAATCTGGAACACATCATGCTGAGTGAAGTAAGCCAGTCCCAAAGGGACAAATACCATATGTTCTCCCTGATCGGTGACAACTGACTCAACACCAAAAAGGAAACCTCCTGAAGTGAAATGGACACTATGAGAAATCGTGACTTGATCAGCATAGCTCTGACTGCTAATGGACAACTTAATACATTATCCCTCATAGTATTTTTTTTTGTCTGTTCTACTTAATATGACTGGTTTAATTCTGTAATTATCACACAGTTATTCTTAAGTGTTGAAAATTAACTGAAATGTGATCCCTGTTAAACATAAGAGTGGGAATAAGAGAGGGAAGAGATGTATAATTTGGGACATGCTCGGGCTGACTTGCCCCATTTGGTAGAGTTGGAAACATACCAGGGGATTCCAATTCAATCCCATCAAGGTGGCATGTGCCAATGCCATCTCAATACTCCAAGTGATCAATTTCAGTTCACAATTGATCATAATGAAAGGACTAAGAGTCAAAGGGAGCACATAAACAAGTCTAGTATCTGCTAACACCAACCGATAGAATAAATAAAGGGGAGAGTGATCCAACATGGGAAGTGAGATACTCAGCAGACTCATAGAATGGCGGATGTCCTAAATAGCACTCTGGCCTCAGAATCAGCCCTAAAGGCACTCGGATCTGGCTGAAAAGCCCATGAGAGTATTTCAGGCATGGAAAGCCAAGACACTCTGGCAAAAAGATCTCTGTGAGTGAGATCCCAGTGGAAAGAACAGGTCTTCAAAGAGGGAGGTGCCTTTCTCTGAAGGGAGGAGAGAACCTCCACTTTGACTATGACCGTGTCTAAACAAGATAAGAGTCGGAGAACTCAAGGGGCTTCCATAGCCTTGGAAACTCATAACTGGTGCATAGGGAGATTACTGATGCCATAAACAGGAGTGTCAATTGGTAAAGTCAACAACAGGAGTCACTGTGCACTTACTCCTCACGTAGGATCTCTGTCCTTAATGTGCTGTACACTGAGGCTTAATGCTATAACGAGTACTCAAACAGTATATTTCACTTTGTGTTTCTATGGGGGTGCAAACGACTGAAATCTTTACTTAATGTACACTAAACTGATCTTCTGTAAAAAAAAAAAAAAAAAAAAAGAAAGAAAGAAATTTTCAATTCCCAACTTGACTCTCACTGGGATTAAACATGACAATAGGTCTGATCTGATTTCATCATCATTTAAAAAAAATCATCTATTATTTTTCACTTTATGTTTCTGTGTGGGAGCAAACTGTTGAAATACTTACTTAAGGTATACTAAGCTGATCTTCTGTATATTAAGATAATCGAAAATGAATCTTGATGTGAATGGTAGGGGAGAGGGAGTGGGAAAGGGGAGGGTTGTTGGTGGGAGGGACGGTATGGGAGGGGAAGCCATTGTAACCCATGAGTCGTACTTTGGAAATTTATATTCATTAAATAAAAGATAAAAAAAAAAACCAAGGTAATAAAAACAAGGAAGTCACCATGAAGCCCTCAAATGAAAAAGACACCCCAATTCAAGATTATGAGGATGATGACATAGAAGAAATGCAAGAAGCAGATCTCAAAAAATTGATAAGAACATTAAGAAGTTCTCAAAAACAAATTCTTGAACTACAGAAATCCTTAATGGACAAGATAGAAAATCTCTCTCGTGAAAATGAAATATTAAGGAGGAATCAAAATGAAACGAAACAACTAGTACAACAGGAAACTGGGATAGTGACTGAAGTGAAGAATTCAATAGATCAAATGAAAAACACAATAGAGAGCCTTACAAACAGAATGGGTGAAGCAGAAGAGAGAATATCGGACTTAGAAGACAGAGAACAGGAAAGGATACAGTCAAACCAAAGAAAAGAAGAGGAAATTAGGAATCTAAAACATATTGTCGGGAATCTTCAGGATACTATTAAAAAAACCAACATTCGGGTTCTAGGAGTTCCTGAAGGCATGGAGAGGGAGAAAGGATTAGAAGGCCTTTTTAGTGAGATATTAGCAGAAAATTTCCCAGGTTTGGAGAAGGACAGAGAAATCCTAGTACAGGAAGCTCACAGAACCCCTAATAAACACGACCAAAAGAGACCCTCACCACGGCACGTTGTAATTAAACTCTCCACAGTGAAACATAAAGAAAAGATCCTAAAATGTGCAAGAGAGAAACGTCAGATTACTCTCAGAGGATCTCCAATCAGACTCACAGCTGACTGCTCATCAGAAACTCTACAAGCTAGGAGGGAATGGCAAGATATAGCCCAGGTACTAAGAGAGAACAACTGCCAGCCCAGAATATTATATCCTGCAAAGCTATCATTTGTGAATGAAGGTGAAATAAAGACTTTTCATAACAAACAGAAATTGAAAGAATTTGTTGCCACTCGTCCAGCCCTGCAAAAGATGCTTAAAGATGTGTTACACACAGAAACAAAGAAACACGGTCATCAATATGAAAGAAGGTAAAGGAAGGAAACCAAGGAAGGAAAGCTCACAGCAAATGATCACAGGGAATTCAAAGCATATATTAGAACTTATCTTTGGCAAATGGCAGGGCAAAGTTACCACTTATCATTAGTCACATTGAATGTGAATGGCCTGAACTGTCCAGTTAAAAGACACCGTTTGGCTGATTGGGTTAAAAAACAAAACCCATCTATTTGCTGCTTACAAGAAACACATCTTTCCAACAAAGATCCATACAGACTGAAAGTGAAAGGCTGGAAAAAGATATACCATGCCAACAGAAATGAAAAAAGAGCAGGCGTAGCCATCTTAATATCAGACACCATAAACTTTACCACAAAAACCATTAAGAGAGACAAAGAGGGACACTACATAATGATTAAGGGATCAATTCAACAGGAAGATATAACAATTATCAATGTATATGCACCTAACTACAGGGCACCGGTTTATCTAAAAGATTTGTTAACGGACTTAAAGGGAGACTTAGACCCCAATACAATAGTACTGGGGGACTTCAATACTCCACTCTCAGAAATAGACAGATCAATAGGACAGAAGATCAACAAGGATACAGTAGATTTAAACGACACTATAGCCCAAATGGATCTAACAGATATATACAGAACTTTCAATCCTACAGCTAAAGATTATACATTCTTCTCAGCAGTACATGGAACCTTCTCTAGGATTGACCACATACTAGGCCATAAAGCAAGTCTCAGCAAATTCAAAAGAATTAGAATCATACCATGCAGCTTCTCAGACCATAAAGGAATGAAGTTGGAAATGAACAACTCAGGAATCCCTAGAGCATACGCAAACACATGGAGATTGAACAACATGCTCCTGAATGAACAATGGGTCATAGAAGAAATCAAAAGAGAAATCAAAAACTTTCTGGAAGTAAATGAGGATAACAGCACAACATACCAAAACTTATGGGACGCAGCAAAAGCAGTGTTAAGAGGAAAGTTTATATCAATAGGTGCCTACATCAAGAAATTGGAAAGGCACCAAATAGATGAGCTTTCTATTCACCTCAAGGATCTAGAAAACCTACAGCAAACCAGACCCAAATCTAGTAGGAGAAGAGAAATAATTAAAATCAGAGAAGAAATCAACAGGATTGAATCAAGAAAAACATTACAAAAAATCAGCCAAACGAGGAGCTGGTTTTTTGAAAAAATAAACAAAATTGACACCCCATTGGCCCAACTAACTAAAAAAAGAAGAGAAAAGACCCAAATCAATAAAATCAGAGATGAAAAAGGAAATGTAACAACAGACACCACAGAAATAAAAAGAATCATCAGAAATTACTACAAGGACTTGTATGCCAGCAAACAGGGAAAACTATCAGAAATGGATAGATTCCTGGACACATGCAACCTACCTAAATTGAACCAGGAAGACATCGAAAACCTAAACAGACCCATAACTGAGACAGAAATTGAAACAGTAATAAAGGCCCTCCCAACAAAGAAAAGCCCAGGACCAGATGGATTCACTGCTGAATTCTACCAGACATTTAAAGAAGAACTAACTCCAATTCTTCTCAAACTATTCAGAACAATCGAAGAAGAGGGAATCCTCCCAAATTCTTTCTATGAAGCCAGCATCACCTTAATTCCTAAGCCGGGAAAAGATGCAGCACTGAAAGAGAATTACAGACCAATATCCCTGATGAACATAGATGCAAAAATCCTCAATAAAATTCTCGCCAATAGAATGCAACAACACATCAGAAAGATCATCCACCCAGACCAAGTGGGATTTATCCCTGGTATGCAGGGATGGTTTAATGTGCGCAAGACAATCAATGTGATACACCACATTAACAGACTGCAGAAGAAAAACCATATGATTATCTCAATAGATGCCGAGAAAGCATTTGATAAAATACAACACCCGTTCATGATGAAAACTCTAAGCAAACTGGGTATGGAAGGAACATTCCTCAATACAATCAAAGCAATCTATGAAAAACCCACAGCCAACATCCTATTGAATGGGGAAAAGTTGGAAGCATTTCCACTGAGATCTGGGACAAGACAGGGATGTCCACTCTCACCACTGCTATTCAATATAGTTCTGGAGGTTCTAGCCAGAGCTATTAGGCAAGAAAAAGAAATTAAAGGGATACAAATTGGGAAGGAAGAAGTCAAACTATCCCTCTTTGCAGATGACATGATTCTTTATTTAGGGGACCCAAAGAACTCTACTAAGAGACTATTGGAACTCATAGAAGAGTTTGGCAAAGTAGCAGGGTATAAAATCAATGCACAAAAATCAACAGCCTTTGTATACACAGACAATGCCATGGCTGAGGAAGAAATTCTAAGATCAATCCCATTCACAATAGCTACAAAAACAATCAAATACCTTGGAATAAACTTAACCAAGGACGTTAAAGATCTCTACGATGAAAATTACAAAACCTTAAAGAAAGAAATAGAAGAGGATACCAAGAAATGGAAAAATCTTCCATGCTCATGGATTGGAAGAATCAATATCATCAAAATGTCCATTCTCCCAAAAGCAATTTATAGATTCAATGCAATACCAATCAAGATATCGAAGACCTTCTTCTCAGATCTGGAAAAATTGGTGCTGAAATTTATATGGAGGCACAAGAGACCTCGAATAGCTAAAGCAATCTTGTACAACAAAAACAAAGCCGGAGGCATCACAATACCAGATTTCAGGACATACTACAGGGCAGTTGTAATCAAAACAGCATGGTACTGGTACAGAAACAGATGGATAGACCAATGGAACAGAATTGAAACACCAGAAATCAACCCAAACATCTACAGCCAACTTATATTTGATCAAGGATCTAAAACTAATTCCTTGAGCAAGGACAGTCTATTCAATAAATGGTGCTGGGAAAATTGGATTTCCACGTGCAGAATCATAAAGCAAGACCCCTACCTTACACCTTACACAAAAATCCACTCAACATGGATTAAAGACCTAAATCTACGACCTGACACCATCAAGTTACTAGAGAACATTGGAGAAACCCTTCAAGATATTGGCACAGGCAAAGAGTTTCTGGAAAAGACCCGGGAGGCACAGGCAGTCAAAGCCAAAATTAACTATTGGGATTGCATCAAATTGAGAAGTTTCTGTACTGCAAAAGAAACAGTCAGGAGAGTGAAGAGACAACCGTCAGAATGGGAAAAAATATTTGCAAACTATGCAACAGATAAAGGGTTAATAACCAGAATCTACAAAGAGATCAAGAAACTCCACAAAAACAAAACCAACAACCCACTTAAGAGATGGGCCAAGGACCTCAATAGACATTTTTCAAAAGAGGAAATCCAAATGGCCAACAGGCACATGAAAAAATGTTCAAGGTCATTAGCAATCAGAGAAATGCAAATCAAAACCACAATGAGGTTCCACCTCACCCCGGTTAGAATGGCTCACATTCAGAAATCTACCAACAACAGATGCTGGCGAGGATGTGGGGAAAAAGGGACACTAACCCACTGTTGGTGGGAATGCAAACTGGTCAAGCCACTATGGAAATCAGTCTGGAGATTCCTCAGAAACCTGAAGATAACCCTACCGTTCGACCCAGCCATCCCACTCCTTGGAATTTACCCAAAGGAATTTAAAGTGGCAAACAAAAAAGCGGTCTGCAGCCTAATGTTTATTGCAGCACAATTCACAATAGCTAAGACCTGGAACCAACCTAAATGCCCATCAACGGTAGACTGGATAAAGAAATTATGGGATATGTACTCTTTAGAATACTATACTGCAGTAAGAAACAACGAAATCCAGTCATTTGCAACAAAATGGAGGAATCTGGAACACATCATGCTGAGTGAAATAAGCCAGTCCCAAAGGGACAAATACCATATGTTCTCCCTGATCGGTGACAACTGACTGAACACCAAAAAGGAAACTTGTTGAAGTGAAAGGGACACTATGGGAAACGGTGACTTGATCAGCATAGCCCTGACTGTTAATGAACAACTTAATACATTATCCCTCTTAGTAGTTTTTTTTGTCTGTTCTACTTAATATGACTGATTTAATTCTGTAATTAATACACAGTTATTCTTAAGTGTTGAAATTTAACTGAAATGTGATCCCTGTTAAACATAAGAGTGGGAATAAGAGAGGGAAGAGATATATAATTTGGGACATGCTCAAGCTGACTTGCCCCAAATGGTAGAGTTAGAAACATACCAGGGGACTCCAATTTAATCCCATCAAGGTGGCATGTACCAATGCCATCTCACTAGTCCAAGTGATCAATTTCAGTTCGCAATTGATCATAATGAAAGGACTAAGAGTCAAAGGGAGCACATAAGCAAGTCTAGTACCTGCTAACACTAACCGATAGAATAAATAAAGGGGAGAGTGATCCAACATGGGAAGTGAGATACTCAGCAGACTCATAGAATGGCAGATGCCCTAAATAGCACTCTGGCCTCAGAATCAGCCCTAAAGGCATTCAGATCTGGCTGAAAAGCCCATGAGAGTATTTCAGGCATGGAAAGCCAAGACACTCTGGCAAAAGATCTCTGTGAGTGAGATCTCAGTGGAAAGAACAGGTCTTCAAAGAAGGAGGTACCTTTCTCTGAAGGGAGGAGAGAACCTCCACTTTGACTATGACCTTGTCTAAACAAGATAAGAG